>NC_045631.1:37256757-38487181 GCF_009829155.1 Mustela erminea | reverse complement strand
GCATTTCTGAATAAATTCTTATTTTTTTAAGATTTTATTTATTCATTTAACAGACAGAGATCACAAGTAGGCAGAGAGGCAGGTAGAGAGAGAGGGGGGGAAGCAGACTCCCCACTGAGCAGAGAGCCCTATGTGGGGCTCGATCCCAGAATTCTGGGGTCATGACCTGAGCCAAAGACAGAGGTTTTAACCCGCTAAGACACCCACGCGCCTCCTGAATAAATTCTTGAGATATATCTCTTTGTTTAATTCTACTTTCAATGGTATCTAATATGCTGATTAGCCCACTCACTTGAAATTTCTTTTCATAGTTTACAAGGTATTTCTCATCGTTATTTTGTATATCTCCATTAAGTTTTTTTAATGTTATGCTTCACACTTATTTTTTAGTTTTTAATTTTTTTATTATTTTTAAGTAATCTCTACATCCAATGTGGGTCTTAAACTCACAACCCTGAGATCAAGAGTTGCATGCTCTTCTGACTGAGTCAGCCAGGTGCCCCATGCTTTACATTTCTATGAGTTCTATTTTTGCAAATTCTATGACCCTGATGATTTCCTGTTGCATGTTTTCCCTTATAAGTGCATTCTTTATTTCTGTAAAAATTCTTTACATAATGATTTTGTATTTGTATTTGACAATTCCAGATAATAATGAAGGGTATTTGTGGAGGGTGTGGTAGGAGTGTTCTCTAATATGTTGATTTTTCTGACTATCACTCATAGTGGATTTGTTTTCTTGCATACTTGGTGGTCTTTCTAGGGTCACGTTTGAGTTTGAAGTTAGTAAGTTGTTAGTTTTAAGTTAGTAAGACTAACTTGGGGAAACTTTCTTCCACTTCCTCCTTTTGTCTAATTCAACAGATGGAGAACACCAAATTATGACTGGACTTACCCCTCTAGCACTGTAGTCAAACTTCTTGGCTCAGGGCTCCAAAAGAGTGAGAGTGAAGCTTCCAGGCCTCCAAGGGTAGGTCTGGAACTGAAACTGCATCACTCTCACCACATTCTATTAGTCAAAACCAGCACATATACAAGAAGAGGGGAAATAATTTTTCTGCTAGATGATAGACATGGGATGTATTGACTAGCCATTATCCTAGGATTTTTTCCTTCACCATCAATCTGGGGATTCCTTTCATGTCTCTCTTGTGTTGTATCTCCTGTATCCTGGAATACATATATTTTTATTTGTTTGTTCTTTTATTTTCTTTATTTTTTTAAAAGATTTTTTTTATTTCTTTATCTGAGAAAGAGAGAGAATGAGAGAGAGAGAGAGCATGAGAAGGGAAGTTCAGAGGGAGAAGCAGATTCCATGCTGAGCAGGGAGCCTGATGCAGGACTCCATCCTGGGACTCCAGGACCATGACCTGTGCAGAAAGTAGTCACTTAACCAACTGAGCCACCCAGATGGCCCTATTCTTTTATTTTTCTGAAGGAGCTTTCTGGTACACAGGAGGTAAAATTTCTGAGTTTTTAACGTGTCCGAAAATGTCTATATTTCACTTCTACATTTGATTCATAGCTTGACTGGGTATAAAACTTTGGTTGGAAATCATTTTTTTTTTTTTTTTTTTGGTGGGTGGAATTTTCAAGGCGTTTCTCCTTTGTCCATTTCCCCATTTTAGTTTTCAGTATTGCACTTAAAAAGTCTGATATCATGGTGATTAATGTTTCTTTGTGTTATATTTTTGGATCCTCTCCTTAACTTTAGTATTTTGGACATTTTGATTATATGACTTGGTCTGAAATACTTTTCCCCCATCTATTATTCTGGGGCACTGAATGAGATCTATCAATTCAGAGACTCTGTTCTTCATTCATAGAAAGTTTCCCTTTCATTCATTCATTCTTTTTTCCCTCAAGTCTTTTTTTTTTTTTTTTAATAGACTCCATGCCCAACATGGGTCTTGAACTCAAGCCCCTGAGATTAAGAATCACATGCTTTATCAACTGAACTAGGCAACTCTTTTTAATCACACAGTAGATACCTTTTGCTGATTCTTTTGGTTCTGTTATTGACTTTTAAATTTCTCTTATCTTGCCTTCAATTCCAAGAATTCTTTCTTGTTCTCCAAATGTTGTTGTTGTTCTTCTTTTTTTTTTTTTGACAGACGGAGATCACAAGTAGGCAGAGAAGCAGGCAGAGAAAGAGGAGGAAGCAGGCTCCCTGCTGAGCAGAAAGCCTGATGTGGTGCTCTATCCCAGAACACTGGGATCATGACCTGAGCTGAAGGCAGAGGCTTTAAACCACTGAGCCACCCAGGCGCCCCTCTCCAAATGTTCATGGATGAAAGATCTTCTCATATCTCAAAGTATATTCATTTGAAAAGGGAGTTTTTCTTTTGCTTCTTTCAGTATCTCTGTTTTCCAAATTATTTTTCTGCTTATTTAGATTCTTTCGTATTGGAGGTCTTGCTCAAATATTTGGTGATCCTTGACTGTTCATGTTTCAGAACAAAAACATAATAATAATAATAATAATAAGAAGAAGAAGAAGAAGAAGAAGGAGAAGAAGAAGAAATATATAATTAATTAAATATATAATAAAATATAATAAATCAAATAAATTATAAATTTATAAATATAATAAATTAAATAATATAATAATATAATTATCATATATTATTATTAAAATGAACAAGGCACTAGAGCTTACATGAAAACTCTTGTATGTGTCTAGGGGGGAGGGATTAATCAACAGTGAACTTCACTTCAGATAACATGAAAGGATGATCAGATGGGGGAACTGTCAATGGTGGGCTGGAGCTGGCTAACACCAGCTTGCAAAAGCTAAATGTGCACCTGTCTCCCAGTTCTGCATTCAGTGACATCCTATTGGTAGATTGACATTGTCCATGGACATTTTGATGCACATTAGCAAATGCTACAAGTGAGGGCACACTTCCTCCCAGATTGCTGGTTGTTAAACATTTATTGCCACTACACTGGGAGCTGGTTTATTAGGTTGAGGCCCTCGCCATGAAGCCTAAGACTGCTGTACAGAAGTCTTTTCTCCTAAGATATTATTCACATCTCCTAAATTCTCTTTCAACTTATCAACCTGGCTGATAGCATTCTTTTTTTTTTTAATATTTTATTTATTTATTTGACAGAGAGAGAGAGAGATCACAACTAGGCAGAGAGGCAGGCAGAGAGAGAGGAGGAAGCCCGCTCCCCGCTGAGCAGAGAGCCTGATGTGGGGCTCAATCCCAAGACCCTGAGATCATGACCTGAGCTGAAGGCAGAGGCTTAACCCACTGAGCCACCTAGGTGCCCCCAGCTGATAGCATTCTAAGAATGAGATGTGAAAAGAGAAATTGGAGGTCCAATTTTTTCTTTTACACAATTTCTGTGTTTAGCTTTGACTCACTTTCTTAGCCACTGTCTTTGGCATACACAAGTCCCGTGTCTGTTCTCATTTTCTTCAGAGAATAATACTGTTCTTTTAGGACATATGTGCTTCTTCAGGGTAGGAAATGGTCATGGGCACCATAATTTCAGATGTTTAGCCAACCCACGAATTTTCAGCACCATGCCTTGACTCCACCTGCTACTGTGCCTGACACTCCCAAGTCCTGTGCTTCTTATGAGTTAATTGGTAATAAATCACCTATTGCTAGTTCTGATTGTAGGCATTTCTGGGTGTACATTTTAAGTTGTTCCATCTTTCTTAATCAGATACTACTCCTCTATCTGCTTCTTATAGTCCAAAAATTTGTTGAAATCTGTTGTCTGCTTCTTTTTTCCTCTTTTTTTCTGTGGTTCCATATATTAAGAAAATCGCTATATTATTATGTTTGCAAGCAATATACAAAATTTAAACGAAATACTCTTCATTGATTTTGAATGAGAAAGCTTGTAAATTTTTCAGCCTTCAGAAGTTGGCCTTCCCCCCTCCCCATTTTAGGAAAATTTTGTTTAATTTTGCCTCTGATTACCTCTTATCCAGTTAGTATTTATTTTTCAGGGACATATGTAATTCTTTGGCTTGATCTCTACCCTTTGTTCTTTTTCTATTCCTTTCCTTTCATCTTTTAAAAATATATATAAAAATTATATTCTGTGCTCTAGAAAGAATTTCAAATTTATCTTAGTAATGGAATATTAACTTGGGGATGACTGAAGGCTAATTTCTAAGGAGACAGTGATCCAGAAGTTTAAATGCCTGTACTTATGACTTATATGAATGCCTTGTGAGTGTCAATGGTTATAACTATGTCTTAAATGTTGTTTTATAAGAACTAATAATAACAGGAGTTAAAAATAGTTGGGTTTAAAAGTAACTACTAGGGTTAAGATGTAAAACTAGATTAAGCACTAGTTTAATCTTTTCTCGGACTCAGCCAAACCCAGCTTATATGAGTTACTTTACTTAAATTACCAATGGTTTTTCTAAGTAGGAAAGTGGGACACAAAAATTATTTCAGGAAATATCTAAGAAAACACAGCTGCCTATGTTCATATCCTTATATGACAAGTATCCTTTTTTTTTTTTTGAAGTTTTGTTTATTTAAGTAATCTCTACACCCAGTGTGAGGCTTGAACTCACTATGCTGAGATTAAGAGTCACATGCTTTTCTTTTCTCTTTTTTAAAGATTTTTATTTATTTACTTGACGGACAGAGATCACAAGTAGGCAGAGAGGCAGGCAGAGAGGCAAGCAGAGAGAGAGGAAGGGAAGCAGGCTCCCCGCCGATCAGAGAGCCCGATGTGGGACTTGATCCCAGGACCCTGAGATGTGACCTAAGCTGAAGGCAGAGGCTTTAACCCACTGAGCCACCCAGGCATCCCAAGAGTCACATGCTTTTCCAACTGAGCCAGCCAGGTGCCCCCTATGGCAAGTATCCTTCTGTGATGAAAGAGGAATTGTGGCATAGATATGTGGCAGAATCATATCTAAACACACCAGATCAGAATGGTCTTTCACTACACTGACTTGGTTTTCTTTAGAGCCTTCATTGAGAGTTTAAATTCTTCTACTGAATTTTAGTTTTCTTTTCAACCACACATTATCTCATCTATCTCCCCTTCATCCTGGCCTATATTTTTGTATCTCTCCTAAGGATTTCTTTTATTTTTTTAAATCTCTTTGATGATGATAATTCCATGGAATTTTCTTTCGTATCTTGTAGTGCCACCCCCCCTCTAATAAATAAATAAATAAATTTTTAAAAAGAAGCTTTAAAAAAAGAGTCATTAGTTTGGGATATCACTGGAGTTTGGGTTGTATAAACTGTGGTGCAACCGGGCAGCCAAATATATGAAGATGCAGAGAATGAGTGTGTGGGGACAGGAGCAAAAGACGTGCGAAGAGAAAAAGTAATAAAATAGAAGAGAGGGAGGGAGCGAGAGTGAGAGCAAGAGTGAGAGTGAGAGTGAGGAAGAACTTCCTGGTTCCAGTTCCTCTTAAGTTCCTACTAAACTTCCTCTCTTTGTCAGCTGAGCCACAACCACGTGTTAACAGTTTTCCTTTAGTTTGGAGTGGGAGTCTGAGACTACTAAGGAAACTGATTAAGACATCCAATCCCAGTCGTAATAAGCGAATCACATCATTGTGAGTAAGAGGATGAAGAAAATGCTGCCCATTCAGTTCCTATAGTGGGAGGACGTACATCCAGCTCATCCCAAAGTAATATCAGATGATTAGGAAACAAGGTGGAAGTGGGTTAGGGTGGGGAGACAGAGACCACATCCTCCTTTTGCCCCTGTGGAAATTATTTTCTGATCTGTGAGAAGGTTGATCCTGTCATTCCTAGGTCTTAGTGAAGTATTAAAGTGCAGGTTCCTTATGAGTAGCAAAAGCTTGTAAAGCATCTCTTATGGCCAATTCCTGATCAGAGAGTTAAAGATGAGAGAAAGTAAAGCTTCTAGCTTGGTGGTGAGGACCACCACCAGTTGTATTGTAAAGTTAATTAAGAACTTCGTGATATTTCTTCTCCAAAAATTGTGGTCTACATCTCTTACAAATAAGAATTTTGTGTGGGGGGGAACTTGTCTGGCTCAGTTGGTAGAACATGTAACTCTTGGTCTCAGGGTTGTAAGTTTGAGCCCCACATTCAGTTAAAGATTATTTAAAAATAAAATCTTTAAAAAGAATGACATTTCCTTACATAGTCACAGTGTCATTATCAAACCTAACAAAATCAACAGTAATTCCTAATATGTTCCCATATTAAGTCCCTATTCACATTTACCTAACTAGTCCACTAGTTCCCCACTTGAATGTCATCATCATCACATGTTAAATTCCAAGGTATACATACATATCTTTCTAGATATTTTCTCCCTTTTGTTCATCTATTTGCCTATTACTATGCCAATAATACACTTTAAAAAGGAAATACTTTACTTTGAAATCATTATAGATTCATATGCCATTGTAAGAAATCATAGAGAGATTTCATATACTCTTCTCCCAGTTCTTGTACTGGCACACTGGCAAAACTATAATACAATATTACAGCTTGAATATCAACATTAATGCAGTTCAAATGACAGAACATTTCCATGACTACAAGGATCCCTCATGATGCCCTTTTATAGACCTATTCACTCCTTTCCAGATACCACTACCTCCTTAACCCCTGAGCATTACCCAGAGAACTATTGCTGTCAATTTTCCTTCATATATTTGGAGAGCTCTATTATTAGGTGTGCATATGTTTATTTATTTTTAAATATTTTACTTATTTGACAGAGAGAGAGAGAGAGAGACAGTGGAGGAGGGAACACAAGCAAGGGAAGTGGGAGAGGGAGAAGCAGGCTTCTGGCTGAGCAGGGAGCCTAAATCGGGGCTCCATCCCAGGACCCTGGGATCATGATCTGAGCCAAAGTCAGATATTTAATGGCTGAGCCACCACCCAGGCACCTCTGTGTGTATATGTTTATCATCATTAATGAAACTTTTATCAGTATATAATGTTCTTTGTCTCTTATAAACTTATAAAACAGTTTAAAATCTACTTTGACAATAATATAGCTCTCTTTTGCTTACCGTTTGCATGGAATGTTTTTTTCCATCCCTTCATGTCAACCTCTTTCTGTCCTTATATCTAACATGAATCTCTAGGAGACAGCACATAAATGGATCATATTTTTTCAGTCTCTTTTAGTAAACTCTGTCTTTTAACTGACGTATGTAGGCCATTTAAATTTAGTGTAATTACTGATATATTTGCTTAAAATGAATTGAAAAATGTTTCCTCCTATGTTCTGGAAGAGATTGTACGAAATTTATATTATTCTTTGAATTTTTGATAGAATTGTCCAGTGAAATGATCTGGCTTGGAGATTTCATTTTTGGACGTTTTAATCTTATACATTTAACTTAATTGTTGTAGGTCAGTTTAAATTTCCTATTTTATATGGGGCTAGTTGTAGTGTTTTTTTTTAAGGAATTGGTCCAGTCTACCTATGTTATCAAATTTATGTGTGTAGAGTTATTCATAGTATTCTGTATTATACTTTTAATGTCTGCATTGTCTACAGTGATATCCTCTGTTTTGTTCCTAATATTGACAATTTGAGGGGGTTTTTTTTCCTCTTGCGAGAGTTTTTTTAATTTTATTTATCTTTTCAAAGAACCAGTTCGGGGGTACCTGGATGACCCAGTTGGTTGAGCATCTGCCTTCGTCTCAGGTCATGATCCCAGGATCCTAGGATCAAGCCCCCATCCAGATCCCCACTCAGCAGGGGGCCTGCTTTTCCCTCTCCCTCTGCCACTCCCTCTGACTGCGCTCTCATGCTCTCTTTGTCAAATAAATAAATAAAATATATTTTTTAAAGTTTATTTATTTATTTATTTGACAGACAGATCACAAGCAGATAGAGAGGCAGGCAGAGAGAGAGGGGGAGGCAGACTCCCTGCCGAGCAGATAGCCCGGTGCGGGGCTCGATCCCAGGACCCTGAGACTATGATCTGGGTGCCCACTGAGCCACCCAGGCGCCCCAATAAATACAATCTTTTTAAAAAATGAAGTCTATTTTAAGATATTAAAGTAGCCACTTCTGATTTCTTTTCATGTTTGCATGACTTTTAAAAGAGATTTTATTTATTTATTTATTTGAGAGAGAGAGTGAGTAAGAGAGAGCATGAGAAGGGAGAAGGTCAGAGGGAGAATCAGACTCCAGTGGAGCCAGGAGCCCAATGTTGGACTCGATCCTGGGACTCTCGGATCACAACCTGAGCCAAAGGCAGTCGCCCAACCAACCGAGCCACCCAGGTGCCCCTCATGTTCTCATGATTTATATTTTTCCACCCTTTTATTTTCAACCTGCCAATAATAATATATTTTAAGTGAATTTCTTGTAGACAGTATATAGTTGGGTCATATTTTTTTCATCCACCCTGCCAATCTCTGTCTTTAAATTGGTATATTTATGCCATTTATTTTTAATATAATTACTGCTATGTTGTGGATTAAATCTTCCATTTTATTTTTTGTTGGAGGATTGTTCTTCCTGTTTTTCATTCCTATTTTCTTTTTTCTGCTTTCCTGGAGGTTACTTGAATATATTTTTAGAATTCCATTTTGAGGGGTGCCTAGGTGGCTCAGTGGGTTAAATCCTCTGCCTTAGGCTCAGGTCATGATTCCAGGGTCCTGCGATTGAGCCCCGCATTAGGCTCTCTGCTCAGCAGGGAGCCTCCTTCTCCCCCTCCCCTCTCTCTGCCTATTTGTGATCTATGTCTGTCAAATAAATAAACAAAATCTTTAAAAAAAATTCCATTTTGATTTCTCCATAGTGGTTTTTTAATAAACTATTTTTTAAAAAGATTTTATTTATTTATTTATTTGTCAGAGAGAGAAAACAAGCACACAAGCAGGCAGATTGGCTGGCAGAGGTGGAGAGAGAAGCAGGCTCCCTGCCAAGCTTGGAGCCCGATGTGGACTTGATCCCAGGACCCCAGGATCATGACCTGAGCTGAAGGCAGCAGCTTAACCAACTGAGCCACCCAGGCATCCCATTAATAAGCTATTTTTTAAAATATTTTTATTTATTTATCGGGGGGGGGAGAGTGAGCACAGGCAGACAGAATGGCAGGCAGAGGCAGAGCGAGAAGCAGGCTCCCTGCCGAGCAAGGAGCCCGATGTGGGACTCGATCCCAGGACGCTGGGATCATGACCTGAGCCGAAGGCAGCTGCCCAACCTACTGAGCCACCCAGGTGTCCCAATAAGCTATTTTTTTAAGGATTTTACTTACTCATTTGAGAGAGAGAATGAGCAGGGAGAGGAGCACAGGGTGAGGGAGAAACAGACTCCCCACCGAGCAGGAAGCCTGATGTGGGGCTCATTCCCAGGACCCAGAGATCATGACCTGAGCCAAAGGCAGACACCTAACTGACTGAGCCACCTCATCTATTGTATTTTTAAGCATATCAGTTTGTATAGTTTATTTTTGTAGTTGCTCTAATTATTACATTATACATTATGTATATCTTTTTAAAAAAATATTTTATTTATTTATCTGTCAGAGAGAGAGAGAGCCAGGCAGAGGGAGAAGCAGGCTCCCTGCTGAGCAAGAAGACTGATGTGGTACTCAATTGCAGGACCCTGGGATCATGACCTCATCTGAAGGCAGATGCTTAACTGACTGAGCCACCCAGGTGTCCACACATTATGTTTATCTTTTCATGGTCTTAAAATCAGTGTTATTTTACCAGTTAGAATGAAATATAGAAACCTTATCTACCCTTATGTCCTTTTACTCTCCCCATTTTTAGTATAACTGTCATAAACACTTCTTCTATGTTTGCTTGTTTGTTTGTTTATTTGAAGTAGGCTCCACACCTAGCATGGAGCCCAACACAGGGCTTAAATTCACAACCCTGAAATGAAGAACTGAGCTGAGATCAAGAGTGCTTAGGGGGTGCTTGGGTGCTTAGGGGCACCTGGGTGGCTCAGTCAGTTGAGTGGCCAGCTCTTGGTTTTGGCTCAGGTCATGATCTCAGGGTCCTGGGATTAAGCCCTGCACTGGCCTTCATGACCAGTAGTAAAAGAGTTGAATGCTTAACCAAATGAGCCAACAGGTGTCCCTCCTTTATGTGTGTTTAAAACCACATCAGATAGTGTTATAATTTTTGCTTCAACAATCAAACATAATTTAGAAAACTCAAGCAGAGAAGAAAAGCTTATTGAATTTTTTCATATTTTTCCTTATTATCTTCTTACTTCTTGATGTTCCAAAATTACTTCTTTTAGATTTTTCTTTCTATTTAGAGAATTCTTAGTGGGTTTTTTTTGTTTGTTTGTTTTGTTTTGTTTTTTAGGTAGGTCTGCTGGTAACAAATTCTCTTAGTTTTTTAAATCTGAGAATGTTTTGAGTTCCTCCTTATTCTTTTTTTTTTAAGATTTATTTATTTATTTATTTGACAGACAGATATCACAAGTAGGTTGAGAGGCAGGCAGAGAGAGAGGAAGAAGCAGGCTCCCTGCTGAGCAGAGAGCCCAACACAGGGCTCGATCCCAGGACCCTGGGATCATGACCTGAGCCGAAGGCAGAGGCTTTAACCCACTGAGCCACCCAGGCGCGCCCAGTTCCTCTTTATTCTTAAAGGATATTTTTGCTGACTAATACGTTTCTGGGCTGACAGATCTTTTTCCAGCACTCGGAAAATGTAACATTTCCTTTTGGACTTTATGGCTCCTGATGGGAAATCCACTGCCATTTGAATTGTTTTTTCCCTGTAGGAAAGATGTCATTTCCTTCTCACTGCTTTCAAGACTTTTTCTTTGTCTGGTTTTCAGAAGTTTGACTGTGATGTGTCATGGTGTGGATTCCTTTCAGTTTCCCTATTTGGAGTTCCCTCAGCTTCTTGAATCTGTAGGTGTATGGCTTTTGCCAAATTTAGGACATTTTCAGTTATTCTTTCTTCTTCTTTTTTTTTTTTTAAAGATTTTATTTATTTATTTATTTGTCAGAGAGAGAGAGAGAGAGAGAGAGAGAGTGCGCGTGAGCACTGGCAGATGGAGGCAGAGGGAGAAGCGGGCTCCCTGCCAAGCAAGGAGCCCTGATGTGGGACTCGATCCCAGTACGCTGGGATCATGACCTGAGCTGAAGGCAGCTGCTTAACCAACTGAGCCATGCAGGCGTCCCTCAGTTATTATTTCTTGATGTACTTTTTTATCTCTGCCTTTTTATTCCTCTTTTGGTGAGACTTCAATTACAGGAGTGTTAGATCTTTTGTTATAGTCCCACAGGTCTCTGAGGTTCTGTTTGTTTTTTGTTTTTAGTCTATTTTCTTTCTGTTGTACAGCTGGGTAATTTCTATTTCTCTATCTTTCAGTTCACTGATTTTTCCTCTATCCCTTCTAGTTTGCTATTGAATGCATCCATTCAGTTGTGGGTTGTTGTGGTTGTTGTTTTAACTTTTTCTTATTTTTAAATGATTTTATTAATTTATTTGAGAGAGAGATTAAGTGAAAGAGAGAGAGCTCACAGCCAGAGGGAGAGGCAGAGGAAGAAGCAGACCCCCCACTCTGAGCAGGGACCCCAGTGCAGGGCTCAGTCTCAGGACCCTGAGGTCATGACCTGAGCCAAAGCTTGATGCTTAACCTACTGGGCCACCCAGGTACCCCTAATTTTTCCTTATTTTTAAAGAAGATTTATTTATATATATTTTAGAGAAATATGTGTGAGCAGGAGGAGGAGCAAAAGGAGAGAAAGGATCCTCAGACTCCCCATCAAAAGCAGAACCCCACATGGGGCTCAATCCCAGGACACTGAGATCATGACCTGAGCTGAAATCAGTAACCAGCCACTTAACCAACTGAGTCACCCAGGTGCCCTGCCTTCACTGAGTTTTAAAAATTTCTGTTATTATACTTCTCAGTTCTAAAACTCCCATCTGGTTCTTCTTAATATCTTCTATTTCTTGCTAAAACTTACTATTCCTTTGGGAGCCTAAGTGGCTCAGTTTGTTGAGTGTCTGACTCTTGATTTCAGCTTAGGTCAGGATCTCAGGGCTGTGAGGCTGAGCCCCACATTAGGCTCAGCACTGAGGGCAGAGCCTGCTTAAAATTTTCTCTCTCTTCCTCTGCCCCTCCTTCCCTCCCTCTTTTTCTCAAAAATAAAAAAAAAAAGAAAATAAACATTTCTACTGCTTTAATGAACTTATGTATTTTTTTATTTGTCTCAAGTGTGTTTGTTGAGCTCTTTTTATCATGGCTGCTTTAAAATCTTTGTTGGACGGGGTGCCTGGGTGGCTCAGTGGGCTAAAGCCTCTGCCTTCAGTTCAGGTTATGATCCCGGGGTCCTGGGATCGAGCCCCGAGTTGGGCTCTCTGCTCAGCGGGGAGCCTGCTTCCCTCTCTCTCTCTGTCTGTGCCTGCCTCTCTGCCTACTTGTGATCTCTGTCTGTCAAATAAATAAATAAAAATCTTAAAAAAAAAAATCTTTGTCGGATGATAGTAACATGTCTGTCAACTCTGTTGGCATCTATTGATTTTCTTCTTCTTCTTTTTTTTTTTTAAAGATTTTATTTATTTATTTATTACAGAGAGAGAGAGAGATCACAAGTAGATAGAGAGGCAAGCGGGGGAGGGGGGAAGCAGGCTCCCGACCGAGCAGAGAGCCCAAAGTGGGGCTCAATCCCAGGACCCTGAGATCATGACCTCAGCCAAAGGCAGAGGCCTAACCCACTGAGCCACCCAGGCACCCCGATTTTCTTTTTCCATTCAGTTTGATAACTACCTTGTTCTTGATAGGACAAGTGACTTTCGACTGAAATTTCTACATTTGGGTATTATGTTCTGATATGCTGGATCTTATTTAATCTTTCTGTTTTATCTGGCTTCCTCTGACACTGCTCAGGCAAAGAAAGAGGTGGAATCCCTTCCTTACTTTCAGGTGGAGGTGAATGTCCAGGTTCTGTACATCATTCCTGTTGACACTGTGTATGTTGGGGGTGGGGATTGCCCTCAGTGGGGATGAAATTTCTGACTTTATATTTAGCCTTGCCTTGACACCAGTCCAGTGGGCTGAAGAACGGAAGAGTCAGTCACCTCTTTATAGCCTGGCAAGGTTGGAAGTCTAGACTCCCCACTCTGACCTGTGTGGGATTTAGGCTACCGTTTTTACTGTACTGTTGGGCTCTCATAAAGTGGATACTGCCCAGTGGTATTGAAGTCACTGGGGATTTGATAGAAAAATAACAGATATTGAATGCGATATACAATGGGCAGTCTTCAGTATGGTGCTACAAGATGACAAAAACCTTTTTTTAAACTGGACCATCAAAGGAGACTGGAAAATTAGCTTTGTTAAGAAAGATCATCTAGTTTCTTCGTGATCAGTGATCTAAGACCACCGAGAGATAATTCTGTACTACATGTAATTGCAAAAGTTGAATTTTATTTCTATGCTAAAATTAGGAGGAGGGAGAGCAAACAATCCATTGTAATCATAATCATAATCTGTTTATTTTTTTCCCCCTATCTTCCCCATCTTTGTCTTATCCTACCTCATACCTCTTATGCCACTTTGGGTAACTTAACTCACAGTCTCCACAGCCCTCTTGGCTGACAGCAGCTCCTACAGCTACAAGCTTCCTTATTCAATATCAAGAAGAAAGAGCAAGAAAAGTCCCAGCATTTTCAGCAAAAGTCAGTCCTGTGATTTATTCTGATTGGGGCTGCTGTAGATCATGTGTCCCTCTCTGAACAATCATTTCGGCTGGGTCCATGGGAACATACTGATTGACATACCTCTAGATGTGGGGGCAGAAAGCAATCCCAGATTAAATCTCTTGGAAAAGGATGGAGATGGGCAGAGATGGTTCCCAAAGGAAATTCAAGATCTCAGTCCAGAAGGGATGCTATAAACATCCTTGGATGCTATAAACCCCAGAAGTCCATACACCAAGGAAGAACCTTAACTTAAGGCCTAGATGGATAGTCAGAGCCTGTTGCTAAGAGACGAACCACAAGAGACCGGCTCAGAATCAAGTTTCATGACTGGGCAAGATTTCTGGCATTGGTTACTTGCACATGGCATCCCTAGGAATTGAAATGGCAGACAGCCAACTAGGATTTAAGGGAGTTGTATCACTAGAGAAATCCCAAGCCTGGCAAATGGGGGCCTCTGATTGCTCAGCCCTGAGATAATTCCAACTCTAACTATGCCAGCAGGAAATGGGGCACTTGAGCAGGACACCTCCCGAGAGGGGAATTCTCTTTAAACTGGCCATGGAGGACAACGGATGAGATAAATCCAGACAGCAGCCAAAATCAGGGGCAATCAGACTTGCTAAGAGACACCTGATTTCACTGCCAGGGAAGCGAGTCCTTGCTGGTCCTGTCCTTCTGCTTGTGGTATTTTCTAGACTGTAAACCTCTGTTATTTCCCTTCCTCATTCTCTTTAAAAAAATATATGTTTAGGGTGCCTGGGTGGCTCAGTTGTTAAGCGTCTGCCTTCCTCGCAGGTCATGACCCCCAGGGTCCTGGGATCGAGCCCTGCATCGGGCTCCCTGCTCAGCGGGAAGCCTGCTTCTCCCTCTCCCACTCCCCTGCTTGTGTTCCCTCTCTCGCTGTCTCTCTCTCTGTCAAATAAATATATATATGTTTAAATTTTATATATATGCTTAAATATACATATATACATGTACATGTATATGTATAAATAAACATATATATGTTAAAATTTTTTAACAAAAAAAAAGTGCTCATTTTTATAACATCAAATAAAAAAATAAAAGGTTATTAAGTGAGACCTTTGTCTGTTTCCCAGACAATATACATTATAACATATATATTATAAATAACATATTTAAATGTCTATTTCCTAACTTCTTTGTGGATTGTTACCTGTGTAAAAATAACTTTATTTTATTCCCATATATGGCTGATATTTTGGCTGGGTATAATGTCCCCCTAATATCAGTTAGGATTATCTATAAATAAGAGACCCAAAATAGCGGTGGCTCCAACAAGCTGAAGTTTATTTTTTTCTCATGTAAAAGACTTCTGGGGGCTAGGCGTCTCCCAGTTTTCTACTCTGACTCATGCAAGCTGTGGTCCTTGTCCTCATGGTCCAAGACGATGGCCTCATATTAACTTTCCAGGTAGCAGGATGCATGGGAGAAGGTCCAAAGAAGGAAAAAGGGACAGCCACAACTTAGTCACACGGACACACTTAGCTTCGAGGGAGGCGGGAAATGTACCCTCGGTTCTGGAAGGCGACGTGACCAGCTAAAAACCCAAAGTTGTATTTCTTTTTTTTTTTTTTAAGATTTTATTTATGTATTTGATAGACAGAGATCACAAGCAGGCAGAGAGGCAGGCAGAGAGAGGAGGAAGCAGGCTCCCTGTTGAGCAGAGAGCCCGACGCGGGGCTCGATCCCAGGACCCCGGGATCATGACCTGAGCTGAAGGCAGAGGCTTTAACCCACTGAGCCACTCAGGCAACCCCCCCAAAGTTGTATTTCTGAAGTAGAATTACACGCATGCTGGAGCATCTACCCGCCCTCCTGTTGGCCTGCCTCTGGGGGAACAGAGACTGGGGACAACTAGTAGTCTTGCCATCCCCTTTGCCGTCTGCAGGCTTTGTACCACTGTCTTCTTGCACTGAGGTTGCTGATGAGATGTCTGATGACAATCTGACGTTTGTTCCTTTGAAGATAATCTGTAATCATCCCCTGGATGGTTTCAAATGAGAGACAAGTGCATCTGCGGAGGACAGAGCATCTGCTCACAATGTGTTACTAACCTGCACTTGTTCCTTTCGCAGACGTCTTCCTTCCTGTGCCCTCTGTGTTCACCCCTTCAGCCCGTGTGGGTGTTCACCAGCTGTGCGTCTGCAGCTCTCCTCTCACTCTCACTGGGTGACGCCTCCTCCCCTGGCTCCGGCTGCCATCCACTGGGATGAATCCGAATGATCTCCGCAGCTTCATCTTTTCCTTCAACCTCTGGATCCATCCAGTCATCTACTGACCCGACTGACCCATGGCCGCCCCCCCCCCCCACTCCCCACCAAATGTGCCATCTGAACTTGCCACTTCCTCTCACTGAACAGAACATTCTTCTGCGTCCGTCTTTCGAGGAACCACGAAACGTTTTGCCCTTTTGTCCATGACAGAAACCTGCCTTTTCTGTGTGGTCTATTCCTCTATATAGTCCTCTTTTTTTTTTTTTTTAACTTCCTTCTTCCTTTCTTCCCTTGGCTAATTTTTTTTTTTTTTTTTAATTTGAGAGAGAGGGGCATCTGGGTGGCTCAGTGGGTTAAGCCTCTGCCTTTGGCTTGGGTCATGATCTCAGGGTCCTGGGATCGAGCCCCACATCAGGCTCTCTGCTTGGCAGGGCGCCTGCTTCCCTCTCTCTCTCTGCCTGCCTCTCTGCCTACTTGTGATCTTTCTCTCTCTGTCAAATAAATAAAAAATAAAAAAATCTTAAAATAAATAAATAAATTTGAGAGAGAAAGGGCGGTGGGGGGGAGAGAGGAAGAGGGACAAGCAGACTCCCTGTTGAACCTGGAGCCCAACAAGGGGCTGCATCTCACGACCCTGAGATCACGACCTGAGCCAAAACCAAGAGTCGGATGCTTAGCCAACAGTGCCTCCGCATGAACGGAGTCTCTGCAGAACACAGCCAGGCAGAGATGAGCGGAGAAAAGACATGGGCAGGGAAGGAGTTCTGATGGCCTTGACTCCTGAGTTCCAGCTCCGTTGGCTCCTGGGCTCCTTTCCTCACTCCTTCTCTCACAGGACCTCCCCTGGGTATGCGAACCAACAAATTCCCTTTTTGTTTAAACTGCTTTGAGTGGGTTTTTAACACTTGTAAGGGAAAGAGTTCTAATAGAGAACTCCATAACAGTTTAATGAAAACCTGACTGGACGAACCGTCCCCAGTGCCTGTCTCCCTGACCCTCACCCCCTCTGAGCATGCAGGGACACCCCTTCAGCCAGGGTCTTTGGAGAGGACAATACCGGCCCTTGCTTGCACTTACTGTGTTGAGTCGGAACTTCTCAGCCTGGCAAGTGAGACTTTTGCCAGCTGACCCCAACTGCCAGCCAATGTCCTGTCCTCTTCCTAGGCAGCCTCTGTGGGAGCCAGGTAAAGCTCACTACTGCGTGCACTTGCCTTGTTGTTCCAGAACGTTGCATGTATGAAGGAGCCTCAACCAGGAGTACTCTCCCTCCCCTCCATGAAGCCCAATCTACCCTCTAAGACTAATCGCGAAGGCTACCTCCTTCACAGCCTCCCTGCCCCCGCCTAAACAGGGTCCAGTCTCCTTTGCTGTAGCAGTCAGCTTCCTGTACACCAGCACCCTGACTGCAATTATGGTTTCCTCATTTGTCTCTCGCTTGCTAGACAGAGTTCCTCAAAGGCAGAGAGCTGCTCTTCACCCTGTTCTGTGTCCCCATCTCCCAACACCCATAGTGGGTTGTCAGCTAACATGTGGTGAGTGAGTGGAGGTCTTAGGAAGAGGCTTCATTTCCTTATCTGTACATGGTAGAAATGGAGTTCTTCTGAGCCCATACACCCCCATGTTTCAAGTTTCAGAAGAGAGGCAAGTCCTAAGATCATTCACCAGGACCCGGTTCATGCCAAGAGGGTCGAGAGTGGAAAGAGAGTGTGGATGCCTCCTGACTGGCCTGTGTCTACACTGGCTTCTGGTTCAGTTAGTGATGGCACCATATCGTCTTGGGGAACTCTGATGCTCCCTGAGATTCTGAATTTTGAGCAGCCCTGCTTCCTCCTTCACGTTCTACTTCCCAACAATGGTAGAAAGAACCAAAAAGGTCCAAAAAGAGGGGTTCTTGTAAATCTCCCAATCCTCTATTCACATGGTAGGACAGAGTCCTCCCCGGGGTGTGTGGGGTGAGCTCTGGGGGAGTCAGAGAAGAAGCCTGGGGAGCTGGGGAAATTCTTTCTGGTGTACACACAGCTGTCTTCTGAGTGTGACTCTGCATTGCTCTGTGAGGCCTCCCACACCAGTGAGAGGCAGCATGGCGACAGTCTAGAATCCAGAGTGGCTGTGTGACCTCAGGTAAGCCACTTAACTTCTCTGGGCCACAATTTCCTCATCTGTAAAGTAAGGATGATAATAGTACTTACTTACCTCACAGGTTAGCTGTAGGGAATAAAGGAGCTATTATTTGTGAAGTCCATAATACGTGCTATGCAAATGCCTGTTCAGACTATATTAGGATTTCATGCATGGAGATCCAATTTGGGGATACCAGAAGACATTTTGCCCTTAATAAAGAGACCCCTGGATAGGCCTGTAGTGGAGGTGGTGGTGGTAGAAAGGGTCCCTGAACTACTCGGCGTTGGGGGCGGGGGGGGGGGGGGGGGGGGGGAGTGAAATTTCTCAAGTATCCACAAGAGGGCACCCAATTGCGCAAAAGAGTCCACTTCATAATGGAGAGCCCATGGGCCTTAAGGCCTTCATTTACTTCTACTGGAGTATCTGTTCCAAGGCAGGTCAGTCAGACCCAGACCACAAGTGGGTGACAATGGGTGACAGTGCTACCCAGTCATGAGAAATGACTCATATGGAAACCTCCAAATTCAGGCTGTGTGCACCCCAATATACTCACTACTCAGAGACCTAGATATCCCCAACCTTAGACACTGTCCCTGAACCTGTGTTCCTGAGGACTGACTGGATATTTAGGAAAAAGAGCATCAGGTGTTCCCATGCCTAGATATGCTTGTCCCCTCACTCTGATGTCCCTCCCCTGGGGGAGTCAGACCCGCTGGGTCCTCAAATGGTCCTAACACACCATCACAGATTCTTCTCCTACCCCTCCCCTAGCTACCCGAGTCCGACCAGAGTCTGAGCTGGGTAAGCTGTATCCAGCTCTGGTCCTCATCTATGGTTTCTCAGAGAGAGCTGTAAGGAGGGGGATGAAGAGGAGGGGAGATGGAGATTTCTGTCTGCCCGCTGAGAGGGTGATGGCTGAGGTGGGGAGAACAAGCCCAGGCCCTGATTCTGTACAGAACTCCTGACTGACTAGAGACATCACTGCCCCTGGGTCACAAAGGGTTGGGAAGGTGGAGGTTAGGGAAGGGAGGTCTAGCCCAAACTCTCTCCTCCTCTCCCTTCCTCCCTACAATCCAGCCCAAGGCCACCTTTCCAGCAGCCAGCAAGGCCAGGATGCAGCCCTGCTGCCCAGAACAGAGGGAGTGGGGGGCAGAGGAAACGACACCGGGCTCTAGAACAGACCCAGCTTCCACACATGGCCACTGTCACCTCCCTGAGCCTGTCTCTTCCTCTGTAAGTCTGGGTGGGGGAGTGGGGAGGGATAACATCTCCCAGCTCAGGCAATGCAGCGGCAGTCTGGTTCCTGCAGGAGATGGAATCCCTCAGAAGGAGGAGAGGAACAGGAATCCTGCCAACCAGAGGTGGAACTCAGAAATAGTTCCTAAAAAAACAGTTTAGTTGGGGGCGGAACAGAGAAGACTGGAGACTTAAGTTCCCTCTCAAACGATGGCGGTGTAGTGTAGTACCATCTCTGTGGTGCCCTCACTGTCAGTCTCTGAGACAGAACGCAGCATCCTTCTGTCCGTGAGCTGACGGACCCCTTCTCCAGTTAGGGAGCCCCCCGGGCCGTGGGAGCTGCTGTCCCCCCACCTCACACGCCCGGGGAAACCTGACCCAAACCCGCCAGACAGCCCTCAAGGCCAGGAAGCCCGAGGAAGGTTGAGGAGGCAGGTGCTCCCGGGCATCCCCTTGAGCGCGCCCGCTGGCATGGACACCCGGTGGCTGGGGTCCGTGCGGGTCGCCGGCGTCGCCGGAGCCCTGGGGGACCAGAGGCGCGCCGCCCAGCCCGACGATCGGCTGCAGCCGGCACGGTGGCCGCGGGGCGGAGCCCGAGGACCGGAGGAACGGGCGCGCCGCGTCCTCGGTAGCCTCTGGCCGCAGCGGCGCGGGGGCCCCCGATTGCCCTGGCAGTGGGCTGCGGGGCTGGGGGCTGGGGGCTGCGGGGCTGCGGGGCTGCGGCGCTCGGGACGCGCGGGATGGTGGGGCGGCCGTCCTCGGACCCTGTGGCCCGCGGCGGGGAAGCCCGGCTGCGACGCGGGACGGAGAGCACAGGGAAACTCGACTCCCGGGCGGGACCGAGGGGGCCGGAGGCTCTGCCCACACGAAGGCGCGTCCCCTCCCCGACACCGGCACACGGGGACCGCGCCCCACCCAGACGGCACCCCCGGCAGAGAGAGCTGCCCACCGCACCCCGGCCACTGAGAGTTACTGACGGGACGGAAAAGGCACCTCGGGTCCCACACATTGAAGGACTGAGGGTCGAGAGGCGGTTGGATTGGGGGAGGGGGCACTTTGGAAGAAAAAGGCTGTGTGCACGCGCGGGGTAGGTGGGGGGGGCGGTGGGAGGTGTGGGAGGCACGAGCCACTGCCATCAGCATCTTACACCATTTATACAGGGTCTGTGGACCCTTTCCAGGCTGAAATGCTCTTCGCATGTATTTGATTAAGTCGCTGCTGGCTTCTTTCTTGCAGATAAAAGCGATGCAAATCGATTGCAGAAAATTTGTGACAAGATTCAGAAAATTATAAGCTGCTCTTAATCTTACCACCCAGAGACAGTCATTGGTAAGCAAACTGTATTTAAATCCCTTTCCTGCTTTCAAGCTATAACATGATCTCAAGATCACTTTCCCATATCATCAAATAATCGGTGAAGGCATGATTTTTGAAGTTGTTCCCTATTTATGTGGAAGGCTACATGACCACTTGTTCAGCCGGAGTCTCTATTTGCTGGCTGGTGAGGCTGTCAATCTCTAAATAGTGTCTTGGAACCGCAGCCAAGGTCCTCCCACAGGGATCTGAGCCCACGGGGGAGCTTTAGTCTTTTAAGCATGAGAACTAAGAGTAGGATCATTGAGTGATTATACAAATGCTCTTTCTCAAATTTATTTGAATTCTAAAAGAAGTACCAGCTCCTTGGGAAATATAAAAGCCATCCTAAGGGTCCAAAAGAGACCACCAAACACCTACCCCTTCCCTCTTTGTCTAACTGTCCTGGGGTGCCACTCACTGTTGAAACTTTTGTAGAGAGGGTTCAAGATTTTCCCGTAGACACTGAGGGAGAGACACACCTAAACTGTATATGTGTGTATGATGGGGCAACAGCAGATCACACAACCAAAAGTCAGAGTTATTTGAAATTAAATTAATCATTGTAAGAAAAATATAAATTCCCTGTAGACAGCAACAACTCATCAAATAACATTAGGAAAGAAAGAACATAATTGTTGTGATAATGATGAACACCTGAGAACTTAATTAGGAACTAGCCGAGTTGAGACTTGTACCCTCTTCCCCTTTCACCTGCCTTGTTGGGGGGGGTGACCCCACCCTAGGGGTTCCCTGGGGGATGTCAACTCTGCCTTCAGAGCTAAAGAGCAGGAGGGAGCCCACTACATCAGACCCACCACTGTCAACAGGCAGTGTGAAAAACTCAGATCTCTGCAAACACCGTCATAGGCGTCATCTCAAAGTCCCTTAAGTAGGAGGTGGAAAGACATTCCAGAAAGGGAAGGAACACAGTTGGGAGGATCCAAAGTACCTCACATGCCTTTTTATTTCTAATCCTTGTACCAGTCTACTTGGTGAATACTATTGCCCCATTTTACACAGAAAAAGTACAAAATCAAGGCCAAATTCTCCCCACACCCCTCAACATCTTTCAGTATCGTTATCTACCTTGGCACCTCACCAGAACACAAGCCCTGAGTGGCAGGGCACAGCCAGGCCCAGGCAGGGGCACCCAGAACATGGTGGATAAGGAGATACAACATAAGCTTCTAAGAGGATTTCTGGCCAGAAGGACAGGTTAGGGTATGCTCAGAGCCAGGTGAGAGGGCTTCATAGGACACTGGCTCAGTCCTGGCACCAGGAGTGAGATCCGGGGAACCCTTCTAGGCTCACCTCCGAACCTGTCCAAAGCCAGGCCCTGGGAAAGGGCTACGGGAGGGGCCTGTCCTACATGCAACGAGGGTTGGAAGAGGATGGGCATTTCTTGCACAGACACAGATCGACACCCCGGAGCACATGAGAAACCCAGACTTCCCTGTTGAACACCCCCCCACCACCACCACCACTGACACTCAAAGCACAGCGCCCTGTCCTCTAGAACCATGGGTCCTAATGGCACTGGCATCATAGCTTCCATCCAACCTGCACTAACCCACTCTGGGGTCTCCCCACCAGCACCCCAGGTTCAAGGGTCTGAGGGCCTTTCCTCTAGACCCTCACAGAGAGTGGGCCTCGATTTACCACCATGACCATGAAAGCAGATATGGGGACAGTGTGAGTCAGGAAGATGCTCTCAGTTCTGACTCTGCTTTCTTTCCTAATGTTATTTGATGAGTTGTTGCTGTCTACAGGGAATTTGTATTTTCTTTGGCTTTTTTATTTCCCAAGGAGCTGGTACTTCTTTTAGAATTCAAATAAATTTGAGAAAGAGCATTTGTATAGTCACTCAATGATCCTACTCTTAGTTCTCATGCTTAAAAGACTAAGCTCCCCCGTGGGCTCAGATCCCTGTGGGAGGACGTTGGCTGCGGCTTGGCTGCGGCTCCGAGACACTATTTAGAGATTGACAGCCTCACCAGCCAGCAAATAGAGACTCTGGCTGAACAAGTGGTCATATAGCCTTCCACATAAATAGGGAACAACTTCAAAAATCATGCCTTCACCGATTATTTGATGATATGGGAAAGTGATCTTGAGATCATGTTATAGCTTGAAAGCAGGAAAGGGATTTAAATACAGTTTGCTTACCAATGACTGTCTCTGGGTGGTAAGATTAAGAGCAGCTTATAATTTTCTGAATCTTGTCACAAATTTTCTGCAATCGATTTGCATCGCTTTTATCTGCAAGAAAGAAGCCAGCAGCGACTTAATCAAATACATGCGAAGAGCATTTCAGCCTGGAAAGGGTCCACAGACCCTGTATAAATGGTGTAAGATGCTGATGGCAGTGGCTCGTGCCTCCCACACCTCCCACCGCCCCCCCCCACCTACCCCGCGCGTGCACACAGCCTTTTTCTTCCAAAGTGCCCCCTCCCCCAATCCAACCGCCTCTCGACCCTCAGTCCTTTAATGTGTGGGACCCGAGGTGCCTTTTCCGTCCCGTCAGTAACTCTCAGTGGCCGGGGTGCGGTGGGCAGCTCTCTCTGCCGGGGGTGCCGTCTGGGTGGGGCGCGGTCCCCGTGTGCCGGTGTCGGGGAGGGGACGCGCCTTCGTGTGGGCAGAGCCTCCGGCCCCCTCGGTCCCGCCCGGGAGTCGGGGCTCCCTGCGCTCTCCGTCCCGCGTCGCAGCCGGGCTTCCCCGCCGCGGGCCACAGGGTCCGAGGACGGCCGCCCCACCATCCCGCGCGTCCCGAGCGCCGCAGCCCCGCAGCCCCCCAGCCCCGCAGCCCACCGCCAGGGCAATCGGGGCTCCCGCGCCGCTCCGGTCAGAGGCAAACGAGGACTCGGCGCGCCCGCTCCCTCCGCGCGGCGGAAGCCCCGCACTCGGGCGTCTCCGGTCCTCGGGCTCCGCCCCGCGGCCACGGTGCGGGCTGCAGCCGATTAGCCGGGCTGGGTGGCGCGGCTCTGGTACCTTCGCCCCCACCCCGGGCTCTTGCGACACCGGTGGCCCGCAAGCGCCGGACCACCCGCCAGCCGCGGCCACCTGGTGTCCGTGCCAGAGCACGTGCTCAAGGGGATGCCCGGGAGCACCTGCCCATTTCTGCCCCCTCGACCTTCCTTCCCCTTTTGTCCGCCCGGGCTTCCTGGCCTTGAAGACTGTCTAGCGGGTTTGGGTCAGGTTTCCCCGGGCGTGTGAGGTGGGTGGGGCTCCCTAACTGGGGAGGGGATCCGACAGAAGATACTAGACGTAAAGGACCTGTTTTCTCCATGGATTGCACTGTGTTGAATCTGGGATCTGGTATTCCTGCTTGACCACCAGAGGGACTGGAAACTTGACCGGGACACGTAGTTAGGAGCAGAAGGGAGGACTGTCCAGGCCGATAAAATTTCTAGTCTATTGCCTTCTGAAGTGCACTTGCTGTTTGCTTGCCCCCCACCCCATAGTTTATATTCTGCTCAGTATCACCACCCTCTTAGACGTGTCTGTCAGCTTCGCAGGTTGCGGGGGGGCGGGGCGGGCTGGTGGTGGTGGTGGTGGTGGAGGACAGTGGGAGGAGGGATCAGGATTCAAGGCTGGGCCAGGCAGGGCTGAGAAAACGACTGTCCTAGGAGTACCCATGGCTAGGGCTTTATGGAAGAAACTGTCACATAGGTTATGGCAAATGTGCATTGGAGTTGCGTTGGCAGCGTAGAGGAGGCACACCTCTGCACCTTTCACACCAAATCTCAGGGAAGGACAGGAGAGAGGCAGGGGTGCAGAGATAGTGCCTGCAAACTGGAAATGCTGAAGAAGTTCTAAAATATGGAAATCAGCCTTCCTGAGGAAGCAGCTCACTACACACATTTTTGGAGAAGACCGCTCTGGGTGGAGCGTGAGTCAGGGTAGCTGGCAGTGCTGCCTCTGGAGCCGGGAGCAGCAGCGATGAGGGGGAAGGCAGCACCGTCCCCCTGCTCATCACTGCTGCTGAGAGGCCCGCGCGTGAGTGCCACCTGCAGAGCTGTGGAAACAGACTGTGAGCCCCACGATGGAAAAGGCAGGATCTAGATGTCCTCGTGTGCAGAAGACGAACTCCCAGCTCATCCCTCCTGGCAGCACATTTGCTGCCAAGGGAAGGTCTCACATCCTGAGAGTTAAGTGAGCAAACAAGAGATGCGTCTAGAAGTACAGTTAGTACCTCCAGGAGGCTTACTGGCAGTGAGACACATGGGCAGTCCCCAGTGAACCAGAGCTCCTGATGTCCCCATCCTTGGTAGTCCCCCTTTCGCGCTGGCCCTGGGCTAGCCTCTGACCTGCTTGAATCAGTGCACTTTGGTAGAAGTGTGCCAGCTCCGGGTGTCAATCTTGTGTTCTGTGTTTGTGCTCTTGGCAGCCCTGAGTCACCATTTAAGAAGTCCAGATACCCCCCACTGGGGAGATGAAGTAGAGATGGAACAGAAAGTCCCCCAGGCTACATGGAGAGAGAGAAGCCTGACTGTCCCCGCTGATCACTACTCCGCCCAACTGACCGGCCAGCTGAATACAGCTATATGGGCCAACGGCAAGACCCAGAGAGCTCCCACCGAGCCTGCCAAGGGTACAGAACCACGAGCAAATAGTTGTTTGAAGCCATAGTTTGGGGCAGTTGGTTAAACAGCAGGAAATAACTGAAACAGAATGCAAGATAACATCACACACACATGCACAAGTCCTGAAAATTAAACATTTGATTGTTGGGCGGGGGGACTGTGTTTCAATTTTTTTTTTAATTTTTTTAAAAGATTTTAATTTATTTATTTGACAGAGAGAGATCACAAGTAGGCAGAGAGGCAGGCAGAGAGAGAGGAAGGGAAGCAGGCTCCCTGCTGAGCAGAGAGCCCCATGCGGGACTTGATCCCAGGACCCTGAGATCATGACCTGAGCTGAAGGCAGCGGCTTAACCCATTGAGCCACCCAGGCGCCCTCAATTTTTTTTCTTAAGTGGTCTCCTGTGTTTATTCTTCTAGACTACCAGTAACATTTAGAATCACATTGTCAAGTTGTAAAGAGCATGCCATTAAACTTTTTTGTTACAGAAGTAATATATGTATATATTCATAATAACAAGCCAAATAATGCAAAAGGCATAAAGATGATTATAATAATTTCTCTCGCTTCCCACCCTATTCCATCCCCCTGACAACCACGGTTTAGAGTTTAGTGTTATCCTTACAGACCATTCTTTTTGCTTCTAGAAACATGGAAACATATACATGGGGTCATGATTTTTTTCTTTTCACTTTAAAATAATGAATATGGGATCATGTGGTTGACATTACTATGAAATTTGCTTTTCTTATTCAAGAGTCAATCATAAAAATGCTTCCTTCCTGGTCAATAAATATAAATCTTCTTCATCATTTAATTTTTAAAATTTATTTTTTCTTTCTAACTCTCATCATACGGTAGTTTAAAGAGCTCAGTTATTCTGGAAGTCTTGTGAAAAGCTCTGTTGTTCTCGAGGCAACCTCCCTTGATTCCTTTAGCTCAAAATAACATGTTTATATAGCTACTTATTCACATAAGTATGAACATTGGAGACAGTATCTATTTATTTTTTAAAGTTTTTATTTACTCATTTGAAAGAGAGAGAAAGAATGACAGTGGGGAGGGGCAGAGGAAAAGAGGGAAGCCGTCTCCCTGCTGAGCAGGTAGCCAGATGTAGGACACTATCCCAGGACTCCAAGATCATGACCTGAACAGAAGGCAGATGCTTAACCAGCTGAGCCACTCAGTTGCCTGGAGACAGGATCTATTTACTTCCCAGTATGGAAGATAAGGATTTACTGTCCTCATCTCCAATCCTTATCTCATGAACATGCTCGCTTCCCCACACAGTCTCAATATAATTATATCCTAAACATGGCTGGAAATGTGATACACTAGATCAATATTCCATATTTACATTATTGGGACCATGTAATACCCTGTTCATAACTGAAACTCATAGAATTACTTTCCTGAACAAATTTTTACAAGTAATGTCTGTGCCCAGTGTGAAGGTCAAACTCCCAACCCGGAGATCAATAGTCACAAGCTCCACCAACTGAGCCAGCCAGGTGCCCTGAAACAGCTTTTCTTTTTTTCCTTTGAAGTTAGTAATTGCTTTTGTTTTCCTGTTCTATGAATATATCACTACTCCAATCCCAAACACTTTGCCAATTATCTAAATCTCTTCTCAATACTCTTGGAGACATCGAGAATTTTCATCCATTTCGTCTGATGGAAGTATCTTTCCTGAACTAAATCTTCCCTCTTGCCCTGATCTGGGCTGATTCCTGTCCACACTGCCGCCCATCATCACCCTAGCTAGTCCTGTTGCTTTTCTCTTGAGCTGGAGTCCTGATTCCTCTGTCCCGTGTCTTTTCTTTCTTGGTTTTCGCCCTCATTTTGGTAGAGTATATGCCCCAGCAGCTTCCTGAGAAGGCCTATGTGACAGGTAAGTATTTTCGGAATTTGCACATCCCCAAAGTTTTTCATTCAGTTCACACGAAATTATGAGTTTTCCTGGGTACAAAATTCAAAGAAATAACTTTCCCTCAGAGACGTTATGGTTCATTGCCTTCTAACATCCAGTGTTACTCTTGAGGGGTCCAAAGCCTCTCTGATTTTTGATCTTTCACCTGTGAACTCTTTTTTGCTCTCTCCCAGGAAGCTTGTAGGTTCTTCTCCAGATCACTAGCCTGTGTGTTTTGTGATGATGTGCTTTGATATGAATCTATTTTATCTTCACTGAAGAAATCTCTTCTGAAAGCTTTCTGCTAGCTCCAACATATGAGGGTCAAAAATCCACATTTGGGGATGGGCTAACGCTTGGAAAAGTCTTGCCACCAGGTTTGCAGACTGAGCGACCCTTTTGTCTGCTTCTGTTTGAGAATGGGGCACTAAACACATATTGGAAGAGCTGAGTTCATGAGTGGGTTTATCCACAGCGGACTTATGTAGAGGTCAGGCTGGATCTTTTGTGGGGAACCCTTTTGGGTCTACCCCCATGAGCTAGTCAGAGTCTCTAAAAAGGACCCTTTGACCCCTCGCCCATGGGGCTGAAGCCTCATGGCCAGACCCTGGGCACTAAGTGAAAGAAGAGGTTTGAGAAGAAGGTCTCAACATTTAACATGTAAATGTCACTTATCCTTCTGGTTCTTTTTTTTTTTTAATTTTTTTATTTGTCGGAGAGAGTGAGCACAGGCAGACAGAGTGGCAGGCAGAGGCAGAGGGAGAAGCAGGTTTCCCACAGAGCAAAGAGCCATATGTGGGACTCAATCCCAGGATGCTGGAATCATGACCCGAGTCGAGGCAGCCGCTCAACCAACTGAGCCACCCAGGTGTCCTGATTATCTTTCTGGTTCTTGAAGGGAGGTCCTGTCCTCTGCTACATCTGGCCTCTAGCAGCCAGCTCCGAGACCATTTATTCTAATCTCTCCACACAGTAAGCTACCAGTTTTCTTTGGGGAATTGGAAGGGAAGGTTGTTGAGCCGTGTTGAGTATGAAGAGAATCTGAGGATATAGCTGTTTCTTTTTTTTTTTTTTAAGATTTTATTTAGGGGTGCCTGGGTGGCTCAGTGGGTTGAGTCTCTGACTTTGGCCCAGGTTGTGGTCTTGGGGTCCTGGGGTCGAGCCCTGCATCGTCAGGCTCTTTGCTCGGCAGTGAGCCTGCTTCCACCCCCTCTACTTGTGATCTCTGTCAAATAAATAAATAAAATCTTAAAAAACCATGACTTCATTTATCTTTGCTAGAGAGAGAGAGCAAGCACACAAGCAGTAGAGAAGGGGCAGAAGGAGAATGCGACTCCCTGCTGAGTGGGGAGCCTGATGCTGGGCTCCATCCCAGGACCCTAGAACTATGACCTGAGCTGAAGTCAGATGCTTAACTGACCGAGCCCCGCAGGTGCCCAGAGGATATAACTGTTTCTTAAATATTCTCTTAAATAATCCTCCCTCCCCATTTTTTCCAACCTTCTCTTTCACCCCATTTCCAGAAGTACCTGGCACCTTCCATGCCAGAGCCTTTGGGGAACCATGTAAAAATCAGGGTCACCCCAGGCTTTTCCCACTGCCAGGTCCACAGGCAGCTTTCTTGGGTTGGCTATCACTCACTGTTGGTTTTCAGCTTCCAAAATGTCATGGATCCTGTCTCCGATCTCAATCACTGTGCTCATCTTTAATGTCGGTAATGTCTGTAAATGTCTTTTTTTTTTTTTAAAGATTTTATTTATTTATTTGACAGACAGAGATCACAAGTAGGCAGGATCACAAGAGATCACAGAGATCACAAGAGAGGCAGGCAGAGAGAGAGGGGGAAGCAGGCTCCCTGCCAAGCAGAGAGCCCGATGTGGGGCTCGATCCCAAGACCCTGAGATCAAGACCTGGGCTGAAGGCAGAGGCTTAACCCTTTGAGCCACCCAGGCACCCCTGTAAATGTCTTTTAAAAACAATGCTGTGGATGTCAAAAACAGACAGAAATTTGGCTCCGCCTAAAAAAAAATGAAGTGTGTTGGGGCGCCTGGGTGGCTCAGTGGGTTAAAGCCTCTGCCTTCGGCTCAGGTCATGATCTCAGGGTCCTGGGATCGAGCCCCACATTGGGCTCTCTGCTTGGCAGGGAGCCTGCTTCCCCCTCTCTCTCTGCCTGCCTCTGCCTACTTGTGATCTCGCTTTCTATGTCAAATAAATAAATAAAATCTTAAAAAAAAATGAAGTGTGGTGGAAATCATAAAAATTCAAATGACAGTAAGATTCATTTTTCCTTATTTTTAATCCTTCTAAATAACATTTACTATAAAGATTAGTCCAAAATGGATCACAGACCTAAGCGTTAAACTATAAAAATGTCTAGAAGAAAATACAGGAGACAATATTTTTGACTTTAGGTTAGGCAGAAATCTATTAAACACCACACCAAAATCATGATCCCTCAGAGAAAAAACTGGATTCCATCAAACTTAAAAACTTACACTGGGGGTGCCTGGGTGACTCAGTTGGTTAAGCATCTGCCTTCTGCTCAGATCACCGTCCCCAGGTCCTGGGATCAAGTCCCACATCAGGCTCCCTGCTCAGTGGGGATCCAGCTTCTCCCTCACCCTGTATGGCTCCCCCTGCTTGTGCTCTCTCTCTCTTTGAAATGAATAAATAAAATCTTAGAAAACAAAAAACTTACACTGTTCAGATAACACTCTCAAGAGAAGAAAAGGACAAACCATAGTCTGGGAGACAATATGTGCAAAACATGTATCCAATAAAGGATTTGGACCTAGAATATATGAAGAAGTCTTAAAACTCAATAATAAGAAAAAAAAAAAACAATAATAAATGGGCAAAAGACTCCAATAGCTTCTTCCCCAAAGGAGATTTATTCATCGTAAACAAGCACATGAAAAAATCCTAAGATATTGATCTTTAGTGAAATGCAAATTAAAGCCACAATGAGATGCCACTAGGTCTATTAAAATAGCTAAAAACAGGACGCCTGCTTCTTCCTCTCCCTTTGCCCCTCCTTCCCGCTCGCTCCTGCTTTCTCTGTCAAATAAATAAATGAAATCTTTGAAAAAATAAAACAAAATGTCGTCCTAAAAGTCAGCATTAGAACGGAAGTGCTTTAAGGACCACGGTGGATGAGGATGTGGAACAGTTACAGATCTCACCATGAGAGACGGGGCAGCCACACTGGGAAACGGGTTTGGCAGTTTCTAATAAAGTTAAACATACACTTAATAGTTTTTTTGTAAAGCTAAGCGTACGCCTAGCATGAGGTTCAGCAATTTCACTCCTCGAATATATATACACACATACACATGTATACCTACATTTATTTATTTATTTAAAGATTTACTTATTTATTTATTTGACAGACAGAGATCACAGTAGGCAGAGAGAGAGGAGGAAGCAGGCTCCCCGCCGAGCAGAGAGTCCAATGTGGGGCTCGATGCCAAGACCCCGGAATCATGACCTGATCCAAAGGCAGAGGCTTTAACCCACTGAGCCACTCAGGCGCCCCTTTAATTTATTTTTTAAGAGAGAGGTGTGGGGAGCAGCAGAGGGAGAGGGAAAGAGACTATCTCAAGCAGGCTCCATGCTCAGGGCAGAGCCGATGCAGGGCTCGATCTCATGATTCCAAGATGAAATCAAGGGTCAGATGCTTCCACCAACAGAGCACCCAGACGCCCCTCCACTCTTCGGTATTTATCCAAGTGAAGAGAAAACTCAAGTTCACACAAAAATCTGTACAAGGATGTCTGTTGTGGCTTCCTTCATAATTGCCAAGAACTGGAAATAAGCCAAATGTCCTTCAGCTGGTGAACAGATAAATTACAACACATCCTTACATGGGGAAACTCCCCCGTGACACAAGGAAGTGAACTGTGGATACGTACAATCGCGAGAATCTCAAATGCATTATGGTTAAGCGAAAGAACCCAGACTGAAAAGCTAAGTATTGTATCATCCCACGTGTAGGCCATTCAGGACTAGGGGACTAGGCAAACCTATCCATGATTGGGCGGGGGCTAGGGGTAGGGGCAGGAGTTGGCAACACAAAGCAAATTCTGGGAGGTGATTGTGGTGGTGGTCTCCCCGTTGTATGTATTTGTCAAAAGTAGTAGAACTGGGGTGCTTGGGTGGCTCAGTGGGTTAAGCCGCTGCCTTCGGCTCAGGTCATGATCTCAGGGTCCTGGGATCGAGTCCCGCATCGGGCTCTCTGCTCAGCAGGGAGCCTGATTCCCTTCCTCTCTCTCTGCCTGCCTCTCCGTCTACTTGTGATTTCTCTCTGTCAAATAAATAAATAAAATCTTAAAATTTGTTAAAAAAAAAGTAATAGAACTGCATTCTATAAAGGGTAAACTTTACTGCATGATAATTATACTTCGACTAAATGTATTTCATTTTATTTACTGGTGCTTTGGCAGGGAGAAAAAGTATGTACCCGAGCTCATTCGGTAGTCTACCTGAAAACATTCCATATGCATTTTATTTATTTATTTATCTATCTATTTATTTATTTATTTTTAAAGATTTTATTTATTTATTTGATAGAGACTCGGCGAGAGAGGGAACGCAAAAGCAGGGGGGCAGTGGGAGAGGGAGAAGCAGGCTTCCCACTGAGCAGAGAGCCTGATGTGGGGCTCGATCCCAGGACCCTGGGATCATGACCTGAGCTGAAGGCAAGGCGCTTAACAACTGAACCACCCAGGCGCCTCTCGTTATGCAATTTTGAAAGTTCTTTCATAACCTCTAGTTAGTTTTACTACACTTTTCTATTAAAAGGCATTATATGGAATAATACGATGAATCATACAATTTAGAAATACTGCTTTGTCGCTCTCTCATTTTATGAAACTATTTGATCCAAATTGCTCCTTTGGTATCATTATTCTTGTTTTTACTGCTGGGACCGTTGAGGACTTTCATCAGAGCTACTTGAAAACAAGCCATTTGTTTGCATCATGCAAGATGCTCCCCCTGGAAATGTCACTCCCAGAAGCCCACCAGCTATTTGTGACCTTCACCTGCTTTGTAAATTATTAATTTTTCTGTGAAAATATAAAACGGACAATGTAGAGAGGAAATACAAGGAAACTCCATATTTCCGTCCCTCAAAATTAGCAATTATCAAGCTTTTGGCACACTTGCCTAATCTATTCTTTTATGGTATTAAGTGTTTGAAACTCCAGAATTCACATCTCTTCAACTCTACATTTCTAACATATGGATTTTTTTTCAAAACCACACTGCCGTTACGATGCCTAAAATAATAATAATAATAATAATTATTATTATTATTATTATTATTCTTTGGTGTTGTCTGACATCTAGTCCATTGCTTTCCAGATTTTCCAAGTGTTCCAAGAATGTCTTTTTATACAGTTCCCTCATTTGAATCTGGATCTGGTTAAGTCCACACACTTTTTTTTTTTGAGAGAGAGTGAACGAGAGAGGTGGGGGTGGGGGTACGGAGAGGGGCAGAGGGAGAGGGCAAAGCAGACACCCCGCTGAGCAGGGAGCCCCACTCAGGGCTCAATCCCAGGACGCTGGGATCATGACCTGAACCGAAGACAGGCGCTTAACGACTGAGCCACCCAGGCACCCCTGGATATTCTTTTTTAAAAGTTTATTTCTTTATGTATTTGTTTACTTGTTTAAGTAATCTCTACACCCAGCATGGGGCTCAAACTCACAACCCTGAGATCAAGCGTCTCGTTTTCCTTTGGTGAGTCAGCCAGGCACCCCAAGTCCACGCTCTCTTAATCTAGAGCATTCCTTGCTCTCACCCTTCTTCATACCATTACCTTGTTGAAGAAAACAGCTCAGTTATCCTGTACAACGTCCTCTATTCCAGATTTGTCTGTTTTGTGCCTTTGCGATGGCACTGAACTTGTTCCTTTATCCTCAGTATTTCCTGTGAACACAAAGTCAGGTCTAAAGTCTTGATTAGATTCAGGTTTAAGTTTCCTATTGGACCTTTCAGGGGTGCTTAGTGGCGGTGCTAAGGACTTCACATCTCATGTCCTTGGAAGTCACATACCATCAGGTTGTTCCATTCTTAGTGATGCCAATACTGATCTGTGGCTCCGGTTGGTAATCACCTGAAGCCTCCGTTATAAAAGACGCCCACCAACTTTTCATTTATACCATACCATTTAAAAATAACCTGGTCCTCTTCATGCACAGAAAAATGTGGAAATGCAAGGAGGACAAAATAATCCTGCATGTTTCCGCCACTGAAAACCATGACGAATGCCGCCTTCGAAGATAATTTCTTTCTATTTAGTGCATTCCCTTTTCCTTGCTGTGGTCATACTGATGTAAAATTTTATATTCCACAGGAAGTTTCAGGCATTACTAAAGCTTTATGAATGTTACTTTAATTGCTGTGGTGTACTAATTGTCAGCGTTGTTAAAGCGTCTGAGCCTGAGTAGGGTAAGGCTGGCAGGCAATAGGGAAGCATCTTGATTTCTACAAGGCTGGGGGTTGTAGGGGTGCGGGGTGAGGGGTGACAATGGAGAGTTTTGCTGTGGTCTTGAGCAGCGCTCACTCCTGCTCGGGCCCTCAGGCTTTAGAGCTTCACCCCCTGGACTCACTCACTCATGAAGAGAAGTGCTCTTTGACCCTGACACCTGGATCTTGAAACCATCCCATATAAAAGCACAAACCAGGGCACTTGGGTGGCTCAGTCGGTTAAGCAGCCACTTTTGGCTTGAATCATGATCCCAGGGTCCTGGGATCGAGTCCTGAATCAGGCTCCAGCTCAGTGGAAATCCTGCTTCTCTCTCTCCCTCTGCTGGCTGCTCTGCCTACTTGAGCTCTCTCTCTCTGTCAAATAAATAAATAAAATCTTAGGGGCGCCTGGGTGGCTCAGTGGATTGGGCCGCTGCCTTCAGCTCAAGTCATGATCTCAGTGTCCTGGGATCGAGCCCCACATTGGGCTCTCTGCTCAGCAGGGAGCCTGTTTCCCCCTCTGTCTCTGCCTGCCTCTCTGCCTACTTGTGATCTCTCTCTCTGTCAAATAAAATAAATAAAATCTTTAAAATAAATAAATAAATAAATAAAATCTTAAAAACAACAACAACAACAACACAAACAAGGAATATTTATTGTGGTATTGGTTTTTTTTTTTTTTAAAAGATCTTATTTGTTTATTTGACAGAGATCACAAGTAGGCAGAGAGGCAGGCAGAGAGACAGAGGGGGAAGCAGGCTTCCTGCTGAGCAGAGAGACCATTCGGGGCTCGATCCCAGGATGCTGGGATCATGACCTGAGCTGAAGACCGAGGTTTTAAACCACTGAGCATCTAGGTACCCCTGCAGTATTGGTTTTAATAGCAACAACTTAGTGTCCAACCACAGAACAAATGAAAAAATAAATAACAATAGAAATTATAAAGTTATTTTGGGGCGCCTGGGTGACTCAGTTGGTTGAGCCACTGCCTTCGGCTCTGGTCATGATCCTGGAGTCCTGGGATCGAGCCCCACACCGAGTTTCCCCTGCTCTACAGGAAGCCTGCTTCTCCCTCTCCCTCTGCCTCTCCCGCTGCTTGTACTCTCTCTCTCTCTCTGTGTCAAATAAATAAATAAGATCTTAAAAAAAAAAGAAGAAAAATAAAGAAAGTATAAAGTTATTTTTAAAATGTGTATGGAGTGGTTTTCAGATAATGACCGCAGATGGAATATACACCCAGACTTTTTCTTTGTCAAATGAATTTATTTCAACAATATTAGTTGAAATATAATTATCATACACTCATGCTCCACATGCAGGAGCAGACTATGGGAAGATCCAAGGTTGGAGGGCAGCAGGAAAGAGAGGGACTAGCAAGCAGAGGGTTTTAGAGGGAGGCTTGGACGGATCAGTGAATGTGGAGTCTAGGAACTGAGAGGGAACCAGGTGTGTATGAGCTTGGTGAATAAGGCTGACAGTGCCACCACCTCCTTCAGGTGCCATAACAGAGTACCATAGACTGGGTGTATTATTAACCACAGAAGTTTTTTGTTTTTTGTTTTTTTTTAAGATTTTATTTATTTATTTGACAGACAGAAATCACAAGTAGGCAGAGAGGCAGGCAGAGAGAGAGGAAGGGAAGCAGGTTCCCTGCTGAGCAGAGAGCCCAACGCAGGGCTTGATCCCAGGACCCTGGGATCATGACCTGAGCCGAAGGTAGAGGCTTTAACCCACTGAGACACCCAGGGGCCCCTCAACTACAGAAGTTTAATTCTCACCCATTCCGGATGCTCCGAAGTCCAGGATCAAGAAAGCAGCAGACTTGCTGTCTGGTGAGAGCCCACTTCCTGGTTCACAGACCGCCATCTTGCTGGGAGCTCTCACTGGGGGATCGGGAAGCCAACTCTTTGGGGTTTCTTTTATAAAGGCACTAATCCCATTTATGAGGACTCTACCCTCATGACCTAATTACCTCTCAAAGGCCACACTTGCTTTTTTTTTTTTTTTTTTTTTTTTTTTAAGTAATCTCTACACCCAATGTGGGGCTTGAACTCAAGAGTTGCATTCTCTACCAACTGAACCAGCCTGGCGTCCCCCCACTTCCTAATCCCATCTCACTGGGGATTGGGTTTCAACATATGAATTTTGGTGAGAGGGGCACAAACATTCAGTTTATTTTATTTTATAAAAATATTTTATTTATTTATTTAACACACACACACAGAGAGAGAGAGAGAGATCACAAGTAGGCAGAGAGGCAGGCAGAGAGAGAGGGGGGAAGCAGGCTCCCCGCTAAGCAGAGAGCCCGATGTGGGGCCCAATCCCAGGACCCTGGGATCAGGACCCGAACTGAAGGCAGAGGCTTTAACCCACTGAGCCACCCAGGCGCCCCAAACATTCGGTTTATAGCACTAGCTAAGTGAGTGCTAGCTTATGCAGGAGGCAGAACAGTTTGCTCTTTGCCACCCTCCCCAAAACATTTGTGGGTCCCCTTCATTCCATCTTTTCACAAAACCCAGTGTTCAAAATGCAATGCTGATAGTGGTGGGAACTGTGGTTTAGTTTCAGTGGTACTGGACTCAGGTTGCCAGCTGTCTGAACCTATTTTTTTTTTTTGGAGTACACTATTATATTATACTACTATATTGTTTTATTTGTTTTTAATAATGAGTAGATATTATTTTATTTATTTGTTTAAAGGGGGTGCTGTTATTTGCCTGATCTGCCGTGTACCCATCATATACATATTTGTTTTCAAACATATATGTATATTTATACACATACACATGCACACAAAAAGGCAGGGCCACCAGCCCCAAACAACTAACGGGGATCCCCTAGGAGTAGGAGAGAAAGTGGGTTGGTTGGTTATCTTGTCTGAGGTATTATGTCTGAGGCCTTTTATTCCTTCCTTTCTGTTTGAATATCTTTCTAGAAGTACATATTTCTTTCAGGATAAAAGTAAACTAAGATAAATGTTTCTACCCGTAAATCCCTACTCTGCAAACTGGGGCTGCACACAGGAATCTCCTGGGGAAGGAACATTTTCAAAATAGTAAGACCCAGGGGCACCTGGGTGGCTGTCAGGAGAGCATGTGACTCTTGATCTCCAGGTGATGAGCTTCCTTACTCAAAAAAAATTAAAATAAACGAAACAAAACAAAACCCCACACAAGGCCCAGACCCCACCCATGGCCTTCTGTAAAACTCCCCAGAGCAATGGAATGTGCAGCCAAGCTTGAAACCACTGAATTAGATCTAATAATTCCATTTTTAGTAATTTAGCCTAAAAAGTCAGACGAGGACAAAGATTCAAGGACTTTGATTACCATATTATTATGATATATTTTAAAGGATATAAACCCAAGCCTCTTATTCTCCAATGGAATACTCCACATACTTTAAAAATCATGTTTTGAAGACTAGGATGGAAAACCATGTATGGTGTGATCGTGTAATATTTATAGCAGAAAATGTGAACGATTCAAAGTCCCTGGGGGCGCCTGGCTGGCTGGTGAAGTCCGCGACTCTTGATATCGGGGTTGTGGGTTCAAGCTCCCATTGGGTATAGAGAGTACTTAAAAAACAAATCTTTAAAAAAATAAATAAATAAAAAATAAAAAATGTTAAAACCTTTAAAAAGGAAACAGATAGGGTGCTTGCATGGTTCAGTAGGTTAAGGGTCTGCCTTTGGCTAGGATCATGATCCTGGGGTCATGGGATGGGGCCAACACAGTGGGCTTCTGCTCAGTGGAGAGTCTGCTTCTCTTTCTCCCTCTGCTCCTCCCCCCCGGTTGTACTGTGCGTGCTCGCTCTCTCTCTCTCTGTCAAATAAATAAATAAAATCTTTTAAAAAAAAGAGAGAGAGGGACGCCTGGGTGGCTCAGTTGGTTAAGCAGCTGCCTTCGGCTCAGGTCATGATCCCAGCGTTCTGAGATCGAGTCCAACATCGGGCTCCTTGCTCGGCAGGGAGCCTGCTTCTCCCTCTGCCTCTAGCCTGCCACTCTGTCTGCCTGTGCTTGTGCTCTGTATCTCTCTCTCTAACAAATAAATAAAATCTTTAAAAAAAATAAAAAAAAATAAAAATAAATTAAAAAAGAGAGAGAAAGAAAGAAAGATAGTCCCTGGGATATGAGATGGTGAACTATTTGTATTTTTGCTTTTCTCTTTTTCATTATTTTCTAATGGTCTGACAATGAACATGCATTACTTTTAACAAGGGTGAGAAATGGTAAAACAAAAAAACTTGTGCTATGTTGTCAGAGTTTTGTGGTTTTTTAAAAGATTTTATTTATTTATTTATCTACCTATCTATATATAACATGGGGGGGTAGGGGGAGGGGCAGAGGGAGAGAGAGAATCTCAAGCAGATTCCCCGCTCAGGGTGAAGCCTCCCTCCAAAACCAGCCCCAGCTCCCTGAGATCATGACCTCCACGGAAATCAAGAGTCAGATACTTAACCCACTGGGCACCACCCAGGAACCCCTATGCAGTCCTTTTAAGAAATACAAGGAGACCATGACGGACGCCATGAATTCCCTTTGGCGACATCTTTGGGCTCCCAAATAAACACCATGAACCAAGCTCCCCTTCCCGAGTTGAAAACATATATGGACAAGAAATTATCATGGACATTGAATGGTGCGGGGGGTTTGATACCTTTATGAATCCTGTGCCAGATGAGTGTGGGGAGATGGGAGCTAGTGAGCAGCAGAATAATATTGGAATGGTGGGAATACGAAGAAATAGTCTTATCACGTTAGAAGCCTTGAACGGAACATAAACCATGAGTGTATTCAGCAGAAAAACCAACTCCTTCCACATGTCCCCGCTCCATAACACCTGTTCCACTACAACATAAAAATCAGGTCATGTGCATTTTCTACGGAAAGTTTTTGTTTAAATAAACTTTTGTAATAGTCAAAAGAAAAATAAAAGAAAAAAGAGAAGAGAAGGGAAAGAAAAAAAAAAAAAAAGAGAGAAGAGAAAAGAACTACAAAGTGAAACCGGCAACCTAGAAAAAGAACTTGGTCACCACCTCCTTTCCAGACACGGGGCCCTAAATTAATCTGCCTCAGACATCCCGCCTCCACGCCTCTTGTTCTCACCCCTTGTAGCTCTTCGGCCCCTTGTTCCTCCCTTTTCCATCCTCCTCAGAGCCAGGACACTCTTCTTCAGAGAGTCACCCCCTGACACACCCCAAACCCACTGAGATGGAGCAGGGGGCGAGGAGTAGAGGGTGTTGTGCCCGGGGAGGCCGTCCAGGATTGCAGTGCCAGCTCTCTCTGCCCGGCGTGCCGTCTGGGGGACGCGGTCCCCGTGTGCCCGTGTCGGGGAGGGGACCCGCTTTAGTGTGCGCGGCGCCTCCGGCCTCCTCGGTCCCGCCCGGGAGTCGGGGCTCCCCGCGCCCTCCGTCCCACGTCCCAGCCAGGCTTCCCCGCCGCGGGCCACGGGGTCCGAGGACTGCCTCCCCGCCACCCCGCGGGTCTCGAGCGCCGCAGCCCCGCAGCCCCGCAGCCCGGCTCTGGGGCAACCGGGGCGCCTGCGGCGCTGCGGCCAGAGGCGACCCAGGACGCGGTGCGCCCGCTCCTTCCCCGCCGCGGAGGCCAGATGCTCGGGCGTCTCCGGTCCTCGGGCTCCGCCCCGCGGCCACCGAGCCGGCTGCACCCATCGCCGGGCTGGGCGGCGCCGCTCTAGTTCCCCAGGGCTCCCGCGACGCCGGCGGCCAGCACGCGCCCCGGCCACCCGCCGGCCGCGGCCACCCGGTGTCCGTGCCAGCGCACGCGCTCAAGAGGATGCCCGGGAGCACCTGCCCATTTCTGCCCCCTCGACCTTCCCCTTTGTCCGCCCTGGCTTCCCGGCCTTGAGGACTGTCTGGCCGGTTTGGGCAGGTTTCCCGGGTCGTGTGAGTTGGGGGGACAGCAGTTCCCACGGCCCCGGGGGCTCCCTAACTGGGGAGGGGATCCATCAGCTCGCGGACAAAAGGATGCTGCGTTCTGTCTTAGAGGCTGACAGTGAGGGCACCACAGAGTTGGGGGTTTGCCCCCCTCCCTTGACCAATGTGTGAACCTCCTCACTATTTGGAGAGATGCTTTGCATCTTTTCTTGGCAAAAGTATTGGGAAACTTAGTGCAGCAACTGGAGTCCATGCACCCCCACTCTGAACTCTGCTCCCTTCTCTCAGGGAGCATCTGCCGTTGCAAGGGGGTGGGGCTTGGGCTCTGGGAGTGGGGGGCCCCAGAGCCACTGGTGACACAAGCCATAGTTGCCTGGTGCTCCACTGCTGGGACAGTGCTGAGTCCCACGGTCTCCTTTGATGAAGGAGAGAAAAACCCAAGAAGGAGCTGGGCTGTTGTTATGATGCTCACTCTGCAAAGGGGAAACGGGAAGGGAAGAAACTGCAGAGCCAGTCCCTGATCTCAGGTCTCCTGGCTCTTAGTCCAGTGCTCTTCCCTGCCCACCCTGCCTGGCAGGTGGCAGAAGGGAAGTGTGGTGGCCTCCGGTGGCCCAGCTAGGAGGAGAGAGCCTACCCTGTGCCTGAATGCCGTGCTGAAGGACAGAGAAGGGAGACAGGACCAATGATACTTGTCTTCCCCACCTCCTGCCTTCGCTAGCTCTCCCCAGGGGTCCTTGGTGAGTTGCCTTCCCCCACCAGACAAGCTGGCCCTGGCCCAGCTTCCTTCTTGTCCCCAATCTCATCCCAAATCTCATCCCTCCCAGGAGGCCACAAGAGGACTCTCCCTGCCATACCCTCAGGAGCACTACACAGGCCTGTCCTTAACATTTGGATGGCCCAGGATGGGAGTAGAACATGGGCCCATAAATCGTACACTAAATACTTAAAGATGACAAGCAGACCTAACAGCTTAAAATATGTTCTGTCTTCCAGCCTTCACAGAATATAACTTCATTATGACCGGGAAAGGCTAGCTGGAATTTAGGATTCTCACACTCCCTTGAGCTCCTCGCCAGTGTAGAAAGAACAGGCTCTTGGCTAATGGCTGATCCCCACATCTGTCATGCACTAGAATGGGGTAAATGCAGTGGTGGGCACAGTCCATCCTTGACAGGGTGTACCTGGGAAAGATCTAGAAGCTGATTAGGAATTCCAGGGTCCCAGGTACCCAGAATGTTATCTGTGAGGAGTCCATAGCTCATTCCCTCAGCCCCTCGGATCCTAGTCCCGTGAAGTACAGTCATGGTTCCCGCTCCAGTGTGTGATAGTTCTGGGGGCTGCAGAAGCAGGACGGGTGTTAGTGGAGACCCAGGGGAAAGTTCCCTTCTCATGGCTATGGGGAGGGGGGAAGGGGGTCCTGTACCAGCTGTCCTCCGCCGGCAGTTACCTGGGAGGGAGGGAGCAAAGGGGGCCTGACCGCTCCCCCCAGCACACCTGGGCAGTGGCTAGGAGTGGTTGGGGACACCTGGGTCTCCTAAAGAAGGGGTTTCCTGACTCTGTGTTTTCCGAAAAGCCTAGGAGGCCAGTGATCGAGTGCACCGGCAGTCTGCGGGAATGTGGGCAGGACGGCGTCTACACTGTGTTTACCACTGCGTTTACCCCATTCTAATGCATGACAGTTGTGGCGATCAGTCATTAGCCAAGAGCGCGTTCTTTCTACACTGGCGAGTCATTTATCACTGCTGACCCGTGCCGCTGGCCACTGCCAGATTCTTGGGGGGGGCTATGCTCTGAGCGGACAGTGGGTACAGCCTTCGGCGGGGTGAGCTCAGGTTGCGCCTGAATTGGTCCTTTCAAGAGACCCAGGCGCCCTCTTGAGGATGCTTGGAGAATTTCACCATCTTGGTCCTGGGCTAACAGAAGTCAACTCTCAGTCCCATTCCCTCCCTTTCCTGCTCCTGCCTGATCTTCCGATTTCCTCTTCCACCTACACCTTTCCCATGACCCGACCCACCCAGCATTTTGAGAGACCCCCTCCTATTGGGAACCAGGAGGACCCAGCATCCTCAGGGTCCTGGTATCATGGGGCAAAGTGACAATGGTTGGGACTTACCTGCGGTTGCTGAAGATGCTTCCAGCTCCCTACTGTGTAAGGAGGGAGTCCTTTCTGTACACTGTACACTGAGAATTTTTTAAAAAAGACTTTATTTATTTTTTCGACAGAGAGAGACACAGTGAGAGAGGGAACACAGGCAAGGGGAGTGGGAGAGGGAGAAGCAGGGAGCCCGATGTGGGGCTGGATCCCAGGATCCTGGGATCATGACCTGAGCTGAAGGCAGACGCTTAACAACTGAGCCACCCAGATGCCCCAACACTGAGAATTTTGTACCATGGCATTGGTCAGGAGCTGTGGGTGCCCACCACTGCTCCCATGGCTTACCTCTCTTCTGCTGCACAGTGTGGGGGAGGGAGACCCCAGGCCATCCGTCTTAGACACATGCCCTCAGGCAAAGCAGGGAGGCGAGTGCTGGCCTGTTGGCTTCCTTCCGCCGCCGTGAACACCCGCTCCAGCTTCAGAGGGACCAGGCCCTCACCCTGATCTCAAGGAGGGGATGTGAGGTGCTCATAAGAACAGCAGAATTCAGCATCTAATAAATGTATTGAGCCCCGTGCACCGAACTCTAGCACAGCTTCTAGAAGCATAGGGCTGGATCCCTCAAATGTCCCTAGGATGACCCCAGCCCCTCTTTAAAGTGCCTGTCGAAGAATTCAGTGTTTGCTCTGGCAAGCACCTGCTGATAGGCCTCCATTTGCCTTTCTTAGAGCATGTCCCTAAAAGGGCTTACAATTATGGCTCCTTCCTCCATCCCCTTGAGGTATATCTGTATCTCCTGCAATGCAGGAGTGTCTTTCTCAAGGATCTGAAAGCCATTCCTTTGAAATGTGATCGTAGGGAAGGACAGGGCCTGGCTCCCAGTCTCTGTGGGAGGATAGAATCTGGACTTTGATCATCGCCAGCTAGCAGGCAACCCTGGCCTAATTGCATTTACCCTGGCCAATCCTTTCATTTTGCACTTCTCTGACCACTGGACACCACCCCGCCCCAGCGACCCCACCACTCGCCCCTCCCTCCTCCCTCGAAAAACCCAGTCACCTCTGCACAGGTCGAAAGAAGCTCAGCTCTTCCCCCCACTGTCAGTGGTTACGGAATAAAATCTGTTTTCACCCCTTTAATGTGCTTATCTTTGACACCTAGCTCCCTGGCTGGCTCAGCAGTCTTCCGCTTCTCTGGTTTATTATAAACACATATGCCCACACCCCCAAACCACCCTTTATTCAGAAGATCTGGGAAATTTGGAGGTTATAAGTGTTCTTGGCCTTTTTGCCCCTGGCCATCCAGGTGTCGCCATTAGCTCTTCAATAGCTAAATTTAAAAAGACCATTTTTACCTCTCTCTGGATGGAGAGGTTGGGGTCAGAGGGCCCAAAATGGGTGAGGTGAGGACTGACGCCTCCTGTCCGCCTCCCTCTCCCTCTGCCGCCTTGCTGGGCCCCAGTGTTTCCCTGCTTCTCAAGCTCTGACCCTTACTCCCCCAGGGAGGTAGGTCCCTGGCTTTACAGACCAGGTACATTCTGCCTCTCACCTTTCCCAAGCCGAGATGTGGCACCATCTCCTTCCCTTTGCCTAAGGACCACCATATCCTCCAACCAAGGCTGAGGGTCCAGGTCTGTGGGGGCTGCCCCAAGCCCAGTGGTAAGCTGTGCTCCCATGTGTCACCAGACAAGACTGAGATACTCTTGAGAATGGGGTCCACCATTCCCTCCTCAGACCAGACCGGACACCCCCACACCTGTCTTCCCAGAGGCTGAAAGGTGGCCACTGTCCTCTGTACCCACAGCTGCTGTGGGCCCTGCACAGACTGTCCACGGAGCACAGCCGAGGGACCGAGCTTCAGACTCCCCTCAGTCTGGCCCGAGCGCCCTGTCAGTGGGGACCTACCAAACCTGGGCCAGAAGGAGGGGGTTTCTAAGGAGACGACAGTCCTCGGCAGGGAAGGCCCTCCCAGGAGCAAAACCAATCTGACCATCTTCCTGCCAGTGAGCTGGCACCCGGGGATAGGGGAGGATGCTGGTCAGGCCACAGAGGGCCCGATTTCTGTGGGCAAAGAAGTTGAAAAACAACTCTGGAATTTGGTCTGTTGGACACTCTAGTTCCTAAAATACGTGCAAGTGGAACGTGCGCTGGCCGGTCAGGTGCTGTGTTGCCCAGAGTGGAAAGGGTGGGGAGGAGGGCAGCGGACCATGTATTTAAGAAACCTCAATGTATGCCTGCGTTGGCTTTTTTTGGGGAACGGGTTGAGGTTCTCTCTGGTATGTGGTGTCAGGATGAGTGTATTTGTTTTAACTTTCACACCCTCCCGAAATAAACTGGAAATGGGGGGGAGGGGAGAAAAGGAGTAGGGTTGGAAGAGCTGCCATAGTTCAGGGGTCCCCCCTGTTCCTGCCACACACCCCCACCCAAAGAAAGTGTGACGTGCTCTGGGCACATCCGTCAAACCAGAGCAGGGCCTGGGGGCCTGTCGTTTTAGCGGGACAGGGTGAGGGGCTAAGGGACAGCTGATGATATCGGGAGCTTGGGCCACTTCCCATACATGCTCCTCTGACCTAAGAGAAGCCAAATGAACTGAAGGGAAAGCACGTGACTGAGACCACACACGGCTGTGGCAACAGCTGGGATTTGGACTCAGCTTTGGTTTGGGGTGGGGGGGTGGGGAGCAGAACTTGTTCTCTGGTCCTTTCTAACCCTGCGCCCCACTCCCGCCTCTCCTTGGACACTCATCAGTCTGGGGTTGGAGGAGACCTGACCACGGATGCCGGGCGTGGGGATCAGCCCTCTACGCCAGAGGGGGACAGGGTCTGCGCAGTTTTCAGCCTGGTTGAAGAGTGTAGGTTTTCCTTTAGGTACTCGGAAGCAATGGGCGTTATTTGAAACAGCCTCCCCCCTCTTTTAACAGATCACCCCAAAAGTCAGCATCAGAAGTGCCCCAGGGGGCCTCAAGGTGATAATCCAGGCAAGCGTTGCTAAAGGCCCAGCCTAAATCCGGGGCAATCCAGAGAAGGAGCCAGAGTTGAGAAATCTGAGACAGAATGGACAGGATGTGAGGACTATGCAAGAGAGGACATGCGACGTTTATTCCAGGCAAGTGGGTAGCTGTGGGCTTTCACGGAGCTCGAGCATATGTGTATGTATATATGTATTATGTATGTATGTATTTAGTGGGTAGGAGAGGGGCAGAGGCAGGGGAAGAGGGAGAGAGAATCCCAGATAGGCACCATGCCCAGCATGGAGATCGACGTGGGGCTCGAACTCATGATCTGGAGATTGTGAGCTCGACAAGGGGCTCGATCTCGTGACCCGGAGATCATGGCCTGAGCTGAAATCGAGTCAGTCACTCAATCCACTGAGCCGCCCAGGTACCCCGAGGTTATGCGTTTTCAAATGAATGGTCTCAGGCCAAACTTTGGGACAGTCTTTATTGGAGCTGGAATGTCACTGTGATTCACCTTTCTCAGAAGCAGCCCGTGTGGAAATGAGCAGCAGGACGGGTGGACGCCCGGCACGGGCTGTCCAGGCTGCTTGGGGAACCCTGCTCGCCTGCAAGCAGTACGCGGACACACGCACACATGCACACACTCCCACACAAACTCACACTCTCTCGGGGGTTCTGAGGCCAGGCGCCCTGCCTGCTCCGTGGGCTCCCTGCCTCTGGGACAGGCCTCCTCACCTCTGGGAGGGACCTGCTGAGCTGTGACGGAAGGAAACCGCTTGAAGACAAGGCCGAAGGAGCTAGAAGCCACAGGCATTTAGCAATTTGGGGGAAGGGGGATCCAGGAGAATAGGAGAGATTGTCAAGGGCCAAGCAAAGGGAGCCCCACCGGGCCAGGGCACGGGGCAGAAGATGCTGGAGAGCAGCATGGGGCGGACGGGGGAGGAAGAAAACACCGTCTCTTCTCCTTCACTCAGTCCAACCGCACAGCTGGGGCCAGAACCCTGGGCATAGGAAGCCTGGGGAGCGTCAAGGGGTCCCCTGTGTCCTAGGAAGGCACTAAACGGGGAACAGATCCTGGAGAGCCTGGAGTCTCCCCCAAGGACCCCAAGGGGGACAGAAGGGGAAATGATGGAGCAAGAAGGGGTTTACATGCTGGTTGTCCAGGGCAACGAGACTAGGGAAGCACAGATCCTGCTTCCCAGCCCAAACAGGGTGGGCAATGGGCTGAGATGCAGCCCCTCTGACCGGCAGAAGGGACGGAGCCAGAGCCGGAGCTGCCCCTTTGGTCTCCGGGGCTGTGAGCGGGGGAAGCTGGCCTGCCCCGTGTGTCCGTGGGGGGCAGAGGCAGGAGGGAGGAATCCAAGCCTCCTGCCCCCAAGGGCCGGGGCTACCAGAGCACAGCCCCATCCAGGTTCCCGTAGCCTGGCTCGGCCCGAAGCCTCCAGTATGTGTTGTTAGTCACCCACCACTCCTTCCCACTGCTGTCCGTTTGCCGCCTGCGGGAAGGAGAGGGCGGAACAGCCAGAATCAAGGCCGGGGTTCCCGGATGCTGCCTCCCACAGCCGCCCCCGCTCAGAGCAAGAAGGCGCTAGGGGAGGCGGAGGGGGGCCTAGAGGGCAGAGACCCTGAGAGAGGGCAGAGCTACCTGAAGAAGCGAGCCTGGTGGACGATGTTGTTCTCCTCCATCACTCTGCGCCTGTCCCGCTGAAGCTGCTCGATCCTTCTCTTCTGGGCCTCAGCGGCCTGTATGTTCCCCTCCTCCAGGTACCTGAGCTTCCAGACGGCAGTCAGTGGAGCTGCTCCCTCCAGACCCAAGCCCTTTATGCCGTGCCCAGCTCTGCCCCCACAAGGAACCCATCTCCTTGAGGCAACTCCAAGAAGGGAGGGCAGGCCCACTCTGGTGGAAACCCACATTGGGCAGTGAGGAGCCCAGCGGTTCTAGGGCGGGGCCGGGCAGACACTGACCTCTGGTCTGGCCGGAGCCGCGTGTCGGTGGAAGGCAGTGACCGCTTCAGCTCTGCCGTCAGCTCATTCAGCTCCAAGGCGAACTGAGTGAAGCCGAAGTTTCGCTCATGGTCTGGGGGCATCGAGTCTGGGGTGGGGGGAATGCAAGGGGCTGGGGCTGGTGGAGGGTGCCAGAGCTGCCCTCACCCCCACCCAACCCTCCCTGACCTCCCCACTTACTGGGTTTCCAGATGCACTGACCGCCGGGCAGGGTCCCCCGGTAGAGGCCCTCGTGCCACTTCCCGGAGAGTCGGTGGAGGACACGGCCGCTCCGGCTGAACACGGCACCCTGCACCTCGTGGACGTTGGAGCTCCAGTACTTGGCCTGGGATGGGGGGCGGGGTTGGGGACCGGCACTCAGGGGCGTGACCCTTCCCTTGGTGGGGGGAGCGGAGCCATTGCAGGCAGGCAGGCAGGCAGGGCCGGGGTGGCATGCCCACCTTGCAGAAGGTGAGCTTGCAGTGACAGGAGCTGTCCTGTGTGTTCCTGATGAGCACCTCTCCGTAGTGCTCGATCCAGCGCTGGCCACTCAGGATGTTGTGAATGCAGGATGTCACCTTGTTCCACTCGAAGTGGTCCCCGAACCTGAGAGAGACAGAGCGGGGGAGGGCAGCTGACCGGCCCGGTGCAAGTGCCCCCCTGAGCCAGGGAGCGGGGCACAGGAGGTCTGTGGAGAGAGTGTGGGGTGCTGGTTCAGCTTCCGCTGTGAGGGATTGACGGATTTATCAAGCAGAGCAGCCTCCGCAGAAAATTTTGAGCCAATATGTCTCCGGCTCATTTGATAAAGTACCTGAGGGCTGAAGTCACAGGAATAAATACATAGACAGGGTCCCTGCCCTTGGGAGCCAGGGACCCGGGTAGCGATGCTCACATATAATCCCTGGGCCACTCCCCACGGCCACTGGGTACTGCTCACTACCCTTACATTATACAAGAGCAGACTTGAGGCTCTGGGGCAAGTCTCTTCGCTGCTTGCTTTAATTATTAAGTGGCAGAACCAAGACTCCCAGACAGGACTTTGGACTCTGAAGGTCAGGGGCTTCCCGCCTGTGCACTGGCCTCTAGCTAACACCTGGGCCACATAGGCTAAGCCCCCTTCTTCTCTGGCTGTGGCCCCCACTTCTAAAATGGCATGAGGGACGCCTGGGTGGCTCAGCCGGTTGAGCGTCTGCCTTCAGCACGATCCCAAGGGTCCTGGGATCGAGCCCCACATTGGGCTCCCTGCTCAGCGGGGAGCCTGCTTTTCTCTCTCCCTCTGCTGCTCCCCCTGCTTGTACTTTGTGTGTGTGTGTGTGTGTGTGTGTGTGTGTGTGTGTGTGTCTGATAAATAAAACCTTTTAAAAAATAAATAAAATAAAACAAGCTAATGAGGGTGTTTCAAATGTGGTTTGTGATTGGTGTTGAGGTCAGTTTAGATTTCGGGGGTGGGGGTGTCTGGGTGTGTCCGTGCATTGGCTTGAAGTCTCAAATACATTTCTTACTGTGAGTCATGGTCAAACAAGTGTGAAAGCTGCTGCATCAGATAACCCTGATGAGCCCTTCCAGCTCTACTATTCTAAGATTTTTCACCTTTCTGCATGCACAGCGCTGTAAATGCAGGTGTAAAAGGTAGATTCTGGCCCATCTCAAGCAGCTTCAGGCCAGACCTTTCTATCCTGTCCCTACCACCTTGCCACGCCAGCCCAGAGGATGCCTGTGGGCTGGGCCTGGGCTGCTGAGCACTTATGAACACCCACCTGGGCAGGCTGACGTTGACTGTCCCCACAGGCACAATCTCCAAGGATTTGCCCCAGAACTTGTTCTTCCACTTCATGTCTAGAGGTGGGTTGGGAGAGAGGGAGAAATGAGACCAGAGAGTTCCAGCACCCCCCTCCCACCACGTGCCCTTCACCCCCACATCCACCCCACCATGCCCCCCACTCCTTACCTTGCCAGAAGACAAAGTTCTCAGACTCTGCATGGCATGCCGAGATGGGGGGATGGTGGGAGACCTTGGGGGGCAAAGTAGTTCTTTGACACTGACCCAGAGGACCGTGGGGTCCACTGGTGACCCCACGGCTTCCTGAACTCCCTGACCCCCATTCCCAGTTCCCCTTCAACCCAGAAGACCAGTTAGTTCCAGGTCGCTTGTCTCTGTCGTCTTCGGCCACCACCCAAATTCTGTCGTCCTCTCTTCTCCCGTGGGGCTTCACCTTCCCCCTTCTCATTCACTCCCCCGAGAGCCCCAGAAGCCCTGTTCCAGCTGACAACGTCCTTTAGCAGTGACGCTGGGGCCTCCTCCGGTGCCCTGCCTGGAAGCCAGCCCTCCGGAGGACCCTCTCTCCCCACATTGTCTTCTCCCTCAGCCTCCACACCACAGCTCTGGAAAAACCTGGCCTTGATCTCCTTGGAACAGCTCCATATCTGGAACTTGAACTCGGGTATCCCACAGCCCACAGCCTGGTCTCTCTTCCCATTCCCTGGGGGCCCATGGCCCCTGCCAAAATGCCCGGCTGCTCTGGTTCGTAGTGGCCCGTCAGCCCTGGCTTCACCTCCATCCCCCCTGGCTGAGCTCGCTCCATCACCTGCACCCTGTCACCCAGCACCCTGGACAACCCGCCGCCACCACCCATCGCAACACCTAGCATCAGTCAGCCTCCTCCGTGCCCAGCCCTGGCTCCCTGCTCTTCAGAACACGGCCACTGGGCCGCAGGGGGCACACAGCACTGGGAACAACACACTGGGAACTTGAGGACCGACCCCCAAACCATCCCTTTCATACCACACGAACCCCCACAATCAGGGAGAGCAGAGAGGGCAACTCCTCCCACCAACTTGGCTCCCACCCTGATGCCACTCCCCTGAAACCCACTGCCAGGCCCAGCCCTGCAGGCTCCTCCCTCCCCATCCCCCCTGCCCTGCAGCCCTCCCTCTCCATTTCTCTTCCTCTCTGAGCAGAAATATCTTTCTTTTCTTCCACCCTGGAGCACCTGGGTGGCTCAGCCGACTAAGAGCATCCCACTCTTAGTTTCGGCTCAGGTCATGATCTCGGGGTTCTGAGATCGAGCCCCGCGGCCAGCTCTGCACTCAGGGCACTCTGCTTGTCCCTCTGCTCCTCCCCCCTGCCCTTTACTCTCTCTGTCTTTAAAATACATAAATAAAATCTTTAAAAAAAAAAAAAAGAGTTAAAAAAAATAAAGAGTAAATCTTTCTTTTCTGGACACACACACCTTCGCCCAAACATGCACAAAACCAACACTAGGAGCACTGGTTCCCTCACAAGGGTGAGCCAGGGATCATTTTCTACCGTACTTTAGGACTGTGTGAACTTTTCACTTTGTTTTCGAAAACACTTAAAGGCTGCGTAGCTCAGTCGGTTAAGCATCTGCCATCAGCTCAGGTCATGATCTTGAGGTCCTGGGATCGAGCCCCAAGTTGGGCTTCCTGCTCAGTGGGGAGCCTGCTTCTCCCTCCCTCTGCTCTTCCCCCTGCTAGTCCTCTCTCTCTCTCTCTCTTTCTCTGTCTCAAATAAATAAATAAATTCATTTAAAACACAAAACAAAAACAGGGGCACCTGAGTGGCTCAGTGGGTTAAAGCCTCTGCCTTCGGCTCAGGTCATGATCCCAGAGTCCTAGGATCAAGCCCCACATCAGGCTCTCTGCTCAGCGGGGAGCCTGCTTCCTCCCCTCTCTCTGCCTGCCTCTCTGCCTACTTGTGTCTGTCAGATAAATAAATAAAATCTTAAAAAAAAAAAACAATTAAAATCTAAACAAACAAACAAAAAATTGCTTCCACTTCACCCCTACCTCTGGCTGAAACCCGCTCTCCCTCTTCTTTCCCTCCAGGTAAAAATTTTTTGGAAACAATCTGCATTTTTCTCTATTTTAATTTAATCTAAATTTAATTTATTTTAAGAGAGAGAGAGAGATTAAACTCACACACAAGTGGGGTGGGGCAGAGGGAGGACAGAATCCCAAGCAGTCTCCCTGCCTAGCACAGAGTCCCACACAGGGCTCGATCTCATGACCCTGAGATTATGACCTGAGCTGACATCAAGAGTCAGTCACTTAACTGACTGAGCCACCCAAGTGCCCCTAATTTTATTTTTTAAAGTAAGCTCTACTCCCAACATGGGACTTGAACTCACAACCCTGAGATCAAGAGTCACATGCTTTACTGACTGAGCCAGCCAGATGACCCATTTAATTCTATTTTAAGTAACATTTTTCTCTGTTTTACTTCTTTTTACTACACACCCACTGTAATCCCGGCTTGGCCCTCAGCCTTCTTCTGAAACCTCCCTCACTTGGTTAAACCAACGACACTTTCTGGAAGTCCTGTGGACCATCTGCCCACCCCTTCCCCTCAGAGCTCCTCTGCCTCCCCTGCCCACCCTCCTCTCCAGACCCTCCCTTGGAGCAGCCCGTGACGTCACCCGTCCTCTAAGCGGGCGATTCCTGGGTCTGTCGGCCCCATCCTGTGCTCGAGGAGATCCGTGCCCACAGGGCTCAGGGCCTCTGGGACATCTCCCCCTGGAAGTCAAGCCCACGTGGACAAGGAGTCTCCCTAATTCAGTTACCTTCCTCTCACCCTTTCCATCCTGCTCACTGGCACGGCCACACACCTGCCGAATCCCCCAAACCAGAAATTCCAGGCCACCCCAACGTCTCCAGACCGTCGACCACCTTCCCTGTCCCTTAGGCATAACAACATTCTGTTGACCACCGAGGCCTATGAGGAGCAACACACACACACACACACACACACAGCTGCCGAGTCCAACGTCCACGCGATCCGGCGGCCAAGGGCAGGTCCTCAGCAGCTCTCACAGGGCTGACCGCAATGGCCTTCTAACAGCCTTCTCTCACCCGGCCTCACACCAATGTTCTTTACAGAGTGCAATTCTGAGCCTGTCACTCCACTGCCTAAACCCCCCCATCGCCTTCGCCTTCAGGATATGGAAACAACCACTTCACCTACAGGCTGCTCAGGGTTTGGCCCTGGCTGGCTTCCAGCTGTGTCTCTTGCTCGTCCTAACCAGGCTCCCGCTGTCCCTTTATGCGGTCTGGAGCATCCCGTTCTCCACGCCCCGCCCACGCCATACTCCTGGTGCCTGTCAGTTCCTCCCTCAAGGCTTAGCCCGACATCAGCCCCCAGAGCCTGCCTTCCCAGGTGGAACTGACTAGTGGCCAGTGAGCTTCCGGGGTCCCAGCTCTGGAACCTGGCACAGCCACTCCTCGTTTCCAGTAGGTCCCCGGCACTCAGCAGGGGGCTCCCTGGAGAAGGCCGGCTGCCCCCATGCTCTCCCCCAGGTCCCGGCCCTAAAAGCCCACGAGGCCCACACCTGCTCACTGATGAAGCGGAAGCCCCGGTCGGGCCGCTCACACTCATAGGTCTCCCCCAGGACGGGGTTGAAGGGCTTACAGCCTGCTCGGTGGTACGTGGACGAGTAGGCAGACACGGCAAAGGCCGCGATGTACACCTGCAGGGGGAGGGCGGGGAGAGCCGGCTGGGTCGGGGGCGGGGGATCAGGGAGTAGGGGGTGCCACCCCACTGCAGGCAAGGACCGACCCAGGGCTGAGGTGGAAGGGCGGCAGCGAGGAGTAGCCGGGCCGGGAAATGTTGGGGTACCATGCGCTCGCAGGGGTCGGCCGTGCGGCTGGCCCGGTCCAGGAGGCTGCTGTACTCGAGCTCCTCGCACAGCCGCTGCAGGGTGTTGAGCGGCTCGTTGAGTTGCACGGGCATGGACACCTTGGACAGGTCCTTGCCAATGTTGTTCCGTAGTATGTTCCACAGGCTCACATCGGTTCCTGGCCCGCTGGCTGCCGGCAGACAGCGGCGACGCGGGGGCCCCGCAGCTCTCCCTGGAACAGACGCCCCTGGGGCCCACCCGGCCACGTCACTCCCCCTCTGGGCACGGCACCCAGACCCAGCTGGTGCACAGGCCAGCCCAAGGTGGTGCCCCTGCCACAGAGGGGTTCCTAGATAGACTCACTCCCAAGCCCATCTCTGGACTCAGGGCAGCGGAGGTAGGGAGTCAATTGCAAACACGCTTCTGGGCAATTAGGGGGACAGTGGGGTGAGAATCACTCCGAGGGGGCGGTCCCCACCGCTGGAAACCCTGCACCCCAGAAGCCCCCACCCTTATCTTCAGTTCCCCTCCATAAACACAGAAACCGATTTCAGGTTATATTCAACCCATTTTACAGATGAGGAAACAAGACTCCAAGAAGTAAAATGTCATGTCCAAAGCCACACTGCTAAAGAGTGGCAAGGTGGCAGCTTCCACCTCTGTATCGGGCCCTATGCGAACCTTCTCAGAAGCCTGCACCAGACGCTAGCCCCTAGTTCCCCGGAGCCACCCTGGGAACACTCTGTAGCTCACAGCTTAGCCTTCCTCATCTCCTGGGGTCACTTCTGCAGTCAGCATCCCAAGCTGTCAGTCCACCAGCCACCCTGTGAGACTGCCTCCCAGGGGCGTGGGCTGTGGACAAACACCATTTCTACCCCTCCCCCAGCCCCTCCGTGGCCACACACCCAGTGGGCACCTTTCTGATGGCGCTCAGCTCCCCTGAGGTCCAACACCTCCTCGGACAGGCTGGTGGTGATTTCACTGGTGCACGACTCCTCCTCCTCTGAGCCCTGGGATAGGACAGATGAGAGGCTGGGCAGACTGGGCCTCCCTGGGCGGCTGGGCAGTACCCAGGGCCTGGCAAGACTCTGCCCAGCTCATCTGTTGATGGGAAGGGGAAGATGTGTATTTGGGCGGGCCAGGGGGGCATGGCGGTCTGAGCCTGAAGCCCGGCCTCACAGAGTGTGCCCTGCTACTTTGGGAGGGGGATGCCTGGCCCTCTCACTGCTCAAGGACTTGGTGGCACACAGGGACAGGGCAGCATGGCATTGCTGAGATCCAGGCTCCGGGGCAGAGGTCAGGGGTCAGGGGAGTGCTGGGGCTGAGGGGCTCGAAGGAAGATGGCGGGGTGAGGCTGAGGCAGCCATCTTGCTGGAGAACCGAGACGGGTAAAGCACACTAAACTGGAGGAACAGTTCCCAGCAGAGACTTCTGAGCAGGGACACAAACCCAGCAGGTCTGGACGTGTTGCCAGAGACAGCAGTCAAGGCTGGGAATCTACAAATTCTAGTCTCTCCGGACCCCATCCCAATTTCCCCAGGGTCCCCCCACAACCTTACCTCATTCTCAGAAGAGCTGGCAGAGAGGAGAACCTCACAGGCATCAAAGAACTCTGTGTGGGAATCGGCGAGGGACAGGATGCTGCTTTGGGACAGCTGGGGGGTCAGCTCCCGCCCCTTCATGTACAGAGCTTCTTGCTGTGGGAAGGACAGATGTCAGGCTGGGCTCCCCGGGGAGGGAGAGAACATGGTGGAACAGGAAGGCGTGATGGAAGGAACTGGGAGCAAGGAGACACAGGTTCCCTGCAGCCACTCACCCAGCCTGGGCGCCGACTCTGAGCCCGGCTCCAGGGCTTCCATGAGTATTAACACAAGCCATCCCGACACTCCCCTTATGCGGCAGGTACAGTTAGGACAACACCCCCACCACCACTTTACAGGTCAGGACACTGAGGCTCAGGGTCACAAAGGAGGCGTGCAATGGAGCCAGATGGAAACCATGGAGCCTGGCCCCAGAGTCTGTGCTCAGAATGCCTAAGTCCCACTCAGCCAACCCTCAAGCCGCAATTGTGGGAGCCTGGGCCCCCATCGGTCAGATTCTTTGAGTCTCCGTTTCCTCCACCATGAACTTGAGGGTAAGGACCATGGCCTCACAGGACTCCGAATTAATGGTAAAATCACTCTGCACACACTGGCCGGGCAGGAATGACCACGATGAGGCCATTGCCAATGTTACAAGAAAGGGCTGGAGTTAGGACTCCTGGGCCCTGTTTTGGGTCTGAAGACCAAGGGTGCCTTCACTTCTGCCGAGGAGGAAGGTGCAGGAGAAAGGGTCCCCACAGCTCAGCCTGGCTCCTACCTCCTCGGGGTTGAGAGAGCTGAAGGAGTCTGCGGTGGTGTCCGAGGAGACGGAGAGCGAATGGAGGCGCCTCGGGCCAGCGGAGGCCTCAGAGACCTGCAGGGAGAGGGTGAGGGGCCGGGGCCAGGAGGACAGAGCCCTCCCCCGCCCACCACGCTGATCTCTGCCTCTGTCCACCGCTCTCGCCCCAGACCCAGCTCGGCTCTCGCCCCAGGCCTGCGGGCCTCGGCCTCCAGCCCTCTCCTCCCATGTCTCCCTGGTCCCCGAGCCTCACCCCTGTCCGTGACAGCTCTGAACCCTGGTGCAGGTCCCTCAGGTGGTCCCACTCGGCGGTGAGGGCGGCCAGGACACTGCTGAGGGAGTTGTGCACTGTGGGGACAGGGGGCAGTCGTCAGATTCCTCTTCCTCTCCCTCTACCTGCCTGGTCGCTGCTGCCCCGCCCCCACGCACTCACCCTTCTGGGCCAGAGCCCAGAAAGTCCGCTGTAGGTGGGCATAGTCGGGAGGCGGCAGCCCGCGGGGGCCTGAGGGGTCCCGGGACTCCAGGTAGCGAGACAGGTTGGGAACAGAGCCATGGAGACGACCAACCTGTAGGTGAAGGGCAGGGGTCAAAGGTGACAGCCTCTTTTGGGGCCTCCCACCAGGCAGCTTGGGGTCCACACCTTGACTCACCCGCCCGATCGTGTCATCCTTGGCAAAGCTCTGTGTACACCACATGCGGCTGGTCCGCTTCCCCTTCCTGGGTCTCTCGGTTGTCCCTGAGGCCTGGCACATGGAAGACGGTGGGGAGGTTGGGGGGTGTGTCACTCGAGGTGGGGAGAAGGGCAGCACCCACAAAAGCCAAGGAAAGAGGCAGACAGGCCCAGAGGGGGGCCCCAGAAACATTTCAGAGGAAGAAGAAAGACTCCCTACAGATGCACTGGTACAGCAGGAAAGGTTCAGCCCCAAGGGGCAGAGAGAGACCAGGAGACAGTCTGGATATGGAAGGGGAGCCAGCCAGGCACACGCATGGGTCTCCAGGGAAGTGTAGCGTTGTAAGGGGACCTGGGGCTCTGTCCCAAGGAAGCGGTGGGAGTCCCCTGGGCTTCTCCCCGCTGCCCTCACCTGGTGCGTGGGGATAACAGGGGCTGAGGGGATCCGGTGCAGGGACTCCAGGCTCTGGAGGAGTCTGTGTAGTTCCTGGAGCTTCCCCTGACACTCTGAGAGCTCTGCGGGAAGAAGGAATGAGGAAGTCCCTCTCCCAACACTGACCAGGTACCCCAAAGTCTGTCCTTCCGCTTCCCGTCCTCCTCCAAACACTTCAGCCAGCAGCCATAGACCCCGGACCCTCAGCTCAGGAGCCCAGGGCAGCTGCCACATCTCACCCTGGGGCCAGGCCTCATGTTGGATTCCTGAAAGGGCTGCCATCCCAACCCCCCACAGCCTCCATGACATACCTTAACTCTGCTGCTTCTGCACAGACTGACCCTTTCTGTCCCCACTTGCTGGCCCTTCCCTCTCCCGGGACAGCATCACAGGCGCCCCTCCAGGAACCCAGCTCTAGGGCCCACCCCATCCCTCCCTGGACTGGCATGCTGTATCTTCTGGTTGCGGAGTCTGGGCTCTGAGTCCTATCGGTGTGTGCGGGGCACCAGGCCTGTCCTCCTCTCTAGGACTGGTGCTCCCCAGGGCAGGCCCAAGTAGACCTGGTCAGTTGGAGGCCAAGGCTGTCTCCTCCAGCAGCCCAGGTTCCCGGAGGCAGGGGACAGTCTTGCTTCTTGTGACTGCTGATGCCATCTAGACCCAATAGCACGGGCCCTGCCCACAGAGGCGCAGTGCCGTGGGCCCCTCACCATGAGAGCAGCGGTCTAGCCCATCACTGTCCCTCAGCCAGGAAGACACCTTCTCCCGAGGTCCAACCCCAGGTAGAGTCGAGGCGCTGCCAGCTGCTGGAAGCTGGGCACCAGGAACCTGTGGGGTGAGTCAAGGGTGAGGCGGGACAGTTCCCGCCTCCCTTGGTCTCATGGTTCCCTGAAGCCACCATCCCTCTGTCACCTGCCCCTGCACAGGGCCCTTCTTACCTTCCGGTGAGTGGTGCCGGGCAGTGAACCTCGGGGCATGGCCAGGCGGTGGGCACGAAGCTGCGCCACCCAGCTCTGGAACAGGTCCTGGGATTTGATCTGCAGAGGGGGTGGAGACGGGGACAGAAACATGAAAGGAAGGACTGCTTCACTGGGGCAGGAAGTCAGGGCTCTGATCCCCAGGCAAGCAGTCTCCCCCTGTGGTCCCCAGCTTGGGCAAAGGCTTCCTGCAGGGAGGCAGGGCACAGCTTCCCCCTTGGTTGTTTACCCAACAACCAAGAAGGAAGGTGGTTTGCCATTGGCCATTGCATAGACGGTTACTCCCTTGCTGTCAACCTCAGGGACAGACCCCATGCCCCCACTCCTCTTTCCAGTAGTGCCCTTGTGTCTCTGCTAGGCTGGGGCCCAAGCCACTACTTGGCTCCCAGGAATGTCACCTTGAGGTGGTAGATGTTGTCTTCAGTGTCAAGGTCAATGCGCTGGGCCTTTTTGTTGATGGACATGACAGACAGTCTGACGTCAATGGAGCCATGAAGCTTCCCCTTGGTGATCTGGAGTGGAGGGTTGGCAGGGGGAAAATGGAACTGTTTTTAGGCCCCCGGGGACCACAGAGCCACCATCTTCCTGAGGCTCAAGGGTCAGGCAGTGGGTTCACCCTCGTCCCCAAGTCACAGCATCATCAGGAACTTGTCAGTCATCCTCCCGAGCACACAACACCCCACTATGTCAAGTCCCATTCTGAATTTCAGGGAGTAAGGGAGCAAGGGAAACTGCTCTCAGAAATCTGCAAGGCCGAGAAGGCAAACACCCTCTCGGAGGGAGAACCTGAGCACGCGGGTCTTCGGTTCCTGTCTCCAGCACAGGAAGGGGATGAGGGCACAGATAAGAAAGCTCCTGCTTCCTGGACGCTAATTTTTGTGCCAGGCAGTGTTTCGAGGGCCTTTGCCAAGAGGACAACCCGACAAACAGGGGGTCATACTCTCTCCATCTTAGAGATGAGGGAGTTGGGGCCCAGGGAAGGAACTTGCCCAGGACCCCACACCCAGAAATGGTGTAACTGGGATCAGACCCTGCTCTGGTGGATTCCAGAAGTCCCCTGCCTATTCGGAGCATTCTGGGGCCACACTTATCCCCCCGACCCCCAGCAGAGGCCCTGACTCACGTCTTGCCGCGTGGTTGCATAATGAAGGATCCCATCCTCGAGCACAAAGTATCTCTGTGATGCGGCCCAGAAGGAACGAGAATCCAGGAGGCCGAGAGAAAAGGGTTTGGGGAGAGAGCAACCACACACGTGGACTTTTCTTCTCTGTGCGCACACACACGCAACCTCCCCCACCTACCCGCCTCCCCGCCCCCCCCTCCCCGCCCCTGCATCTGGCCCCTCCCTTCACCCTGCCCACCCCACCTTGTGCCAGCCCTTCAGAGGCCACTTCCTTTTCTTGAGCAGGTGGCCTTCCTTCCTCTCTGGCATGACACCCTCTGCTCCCAGCCTGCTCCGAGGCTCCTCGACCACCTCCCACAGCTCGGAGGCCTGCAGTCCAGGACAGAGAGGAAGGACAGTGGCTGGAAAGGTGACCAAATCTGCCCCCCACTTTTGGGCCAAGCTCTATCTGCACCCCCCACAACCGCCACTGCCTGCTTCCCCACCCGCAGACCTGCTGGGCACTGCTCAGCTTTGTAGACTGAATGCTCTCGGCCAACGAGTTAGGGACCCTCTCTTGGAAGTCCATGGAGAAGGGAGCGGCTGCTCCCTGCCGAGAAGGTGGAGCAGGTGGAAGCAGAAGGATGTCACCTTGTCCTGAGCGGACCCTTGAAGCAAGAGAGAGACCCCGTGAGCACAGGCCCTGCTATCACCTTCTCCGCCTCCACCCCATCCCGCAATGTCTGAGATAAGAGCTCACAGATGTCTCTGCTCACTGGCCAGGCCTCTCCGAGTCTGTCCCTTCCCCACCCTGGGATGATTTCCCTGCCCATACCCCATGGCTGCGGCCACTGCTCAGAGAGGTGAAAGGGCTGAACTAGCATGCAGCCCGCAGGCCGGTGCCAAGAGAAAACCACAAGAGTCCACCCAGCCCCACCTTGGGCCCACACTCTCTGGCTCTAGGAAACACTCAGTGCTTTCTCTGGAGGATTCCCTGGGGGTGATCAGAGATGGGGCATGGGAGTGAAAAAAGAGGCTCTAAAAAAGGACAGAGGAACTCAGAGACTGGACTTCCTTCAGGACCCCTGGACATCGCTCCACCCCGCTGCCGCCACCGTCAGTTGGAGACTACTCTGCCGTGATCACCCTGCAGAACGCTCGTAACCCCTTTATCCCAACTCCCTACCAATCAGTCTCCAGGTCCTCTATCTTCTGCATGGGGAAACTGAGGCCTGAGACCGCACCCCCCCATCCCCATTGTTCCCTGCGCCTTCACCGTGGGATGCCTGCCTGAGACCCTCAGTACCCCCCCACAAAGCCTCCCTTTATCCTCCCAGTCCTTGGGGCTCCTGAGAAGTACCACCCACCCGGAGAGAGCAGGGGACTGGGCCCATGGAGGCACCGTGTGCAGGAGAAGAGGTGACCGAGAATATGCCAAGGTCCACACAGGTCCCGCAGCAGTGCCCACAGGCGCCCTTGGCACCAGCCCTGGCCGTCCTGGCTCCACGGGGAGATCAATAATGCATGAGGCTCCGTGTGTGTGAGACAGGGAGGGGACTGGAGGGGCGAGGCTGGCCCGAGGCTGGGCAAACAGCTCAGATCTTCCAATGGAGCCAGCAAGCACCTGAGGAGCTGAGACCAGGAAGGGGCAGGGACGCGGTGGGGTTGTGGTGGTGGCCGGGAGGCCGGGACGGAGGGGTCCAGAGTGCAAGACGCTGACCCGGGGGGTTGGGGGGCAAAACTCCTGCTTCTGGCCATTGAAAGTTCCCAAACTCTTCCAGTGTTTGGGTACCTCTGTGCCCTTTTCCTGGCCGTGGAGGATCCCGGATCCTCACTGCAGGCGGGTGGAGGCGGAGGCTCTGCCCCGAGAGGGTGCGGGATCGAGGTGAGCCAGGTCGGTGCCCCATTTCTACTCCCATTCCCACCCCCATCTCCGGAGGGGCAGACCCACCAGCTTCAGGGGGGAGGAAGCCTGCCCAGGGGATGTCAGCTGATGCCAGCGCGGCCCCCTTACCCCAGGGTCCATGGACGCCAGTGCTCCTTGGCCCGCGCACCGCTCTGCCTCTGAGTCACCGTCTCCGAGTGGCCCGCTCCCTCCTCACGGAGCTGAGCAGTGGCAGCAGCTGCTGCAGGAACCAGGAAGGAAGGAGACGTCGGAGCCTCCCCTCCAGCCGGATCTCCCCACCTGCCCCTCCCCGGCCCCTCCTCCGCCAAGCTCCGGGCAGCCGCTCAGCTCTGCCCCCCTGCTCCCGGGAGGACTCAGGGCTGAACGGACTCCCCAGCACCAAGGTAGCTTGGGAGTGGGGGCAGAGTCCCCACTGGGCGCCGTTCCAGACAGATCACGGAGGACTAGGGAGCTGCTGGCCTCGGGCCAGCGTTGGTAAAGGGTTTACTCGGACTAGAATGGCCTTGACCCCAGTTAGTACCGAAGGCCATTTCCTTATTAACCACCCCCCTCTCCTTTTACATCTGAAAATAGACTGCAAAATTTGGAGACAGCAAAGGTATCAGGTTGACGGGAAGGGATGGATGCCCCTGGGGGACCACAGTAGACAGTGCCAACAGCACAGTCAGCCACGCAGCCACATCTCAGAGGGCCAGGCAGCAGCCGCCACCGGGGTAGGGGGCGGGACCCACTGTGGCTGGAGGCACCTATACACGTAACACAAAATCCCCAACTTGAAGTCCTTGGACCGGGAGCAGGCCTGCAGCAGTGACCAGGTGGCTGTTAGGAAGGGCTGACTGGAGCCAGCTCAGGGACCCCCGGCCTCCCTCTCTGAGCACCTCTGTTCTGCTGCAGTACTGTGTCGAGCTCAGTACTGGATTCTAACTAAAAATCAACTCTTGGGGCGCCTGGGTGGCTCAGTGGGTTAAACCTCTATCTTCGGCTCAGGTCACGATCTCAGGGTCCTGGGATGGAGCCCCATGTCGGGGCTTCCCCTTCTCTCTCTGCCTGCCTCTCTGCCTACTTTTGATCAGTGTCAAATAAATAAATAAAATCATTTAAAAAAATAAACTCTTAAGAAACCTGGGACACCTGGATGACCTAGTCAGTTAAGCGTCCTCTGACTCTCTTCCGCTCGGGGTCTGGAAATCAAGCCCCGCGGAGGGCTCCGGCTCAGCGCAGAATCTGCTTGAGGTTCTCTCTGCCCCTCTGTTCCTTCCCCCCACTCTCATACATGCATTCTTAATAAAGTCTTTGTAAAAAAGGTCTAACCCTGGTTAAAATGAATGCAAAATGGACTCACAGCTTTAAGCAGTGAGGCTTTCTGGGAAGTGAGTTTTTAATGGCAGGGCCTCAGGCATCAGCAGCAGGTGAAGGATGCAGTGCGGGTTCTTTGGTCCAGAAGGAATATGGGCAACCTCCTCCCCCCAGGCCTCGGTTTACCCTACAGGATCCAACACATTTCTTGAGAGATGCCTGTTTTCTCAGCCATTCATAGCCTCAGCACAGCTCCTGCTGACCCAGGAGGGCGTTGCTGGCATCCAGCAGGTGTCTGGGAGTCAGGGAGGGCATTGGGCAGCATTGGCCAGACCAGCTCTGACATCCACGAGCCTCCGGAGCCTTTTAACTCACTTCAGATTGATCAAGCATCCCTGGGGCATATAACACCAAGCTGGGAACCGTGGGAAATCGGACCCAGACCAGGACACAGAACAGAACACAGCCAGAGCGGCTGTGGCACGGCCTCAGATCTGGGAAGAAAGCACAACAGCCACCTTCCCTACTCCAATCAAGGACAAGGGCAGGCTTCTAGTTAAACATTCTAATTCATTAGGAACTTTTGGTTCTCCAAGATTGGGATGAGGCCTTCCATCAAGAGCCTCCAGACCCCCTCATTAATACAGAATTCTCGTTTGGCCCAGCTGTTGTTCAGAATCACGTGGATCATGCTGGCTAATGGGCAGAGCTGGCAGCCGCCTTCAAAAGGACAAACAAGTAAGAGATGCCATGTGGGATTGGTCCAGGGAGGCAGGGGACCTGGACATGGAAAGAGAAAGGACATTCTAGGAGGGGAAGCGAGAATCAGAGGTGGCCGTGAGAATAAGACTACAGAGAAGATATATCAGCTCACACACAGCAAAACAAGAGGAAGTAAAATGCATTTCATTTTATCATCAACCAGTGCTCCCAACCTTTCCATAATGTGACACACCCCGAGGGTGGAGAATTAATACTCAGGCACACCCCGGACCCTAATGAGGAAGCTCGAGGGCAGAAATCCAGGGAACAATCTTCTGAGCAGAGAGAGAGCCCATTTCAAGTCCCTGTTTGGCCTCTTATTAGCTGCATGACCTTGGGCAGACTACTGAACTCTGTGAAATGGGTGTGATATGGAGACATAGTGAGAACTGAGGTATGTCAAGTGGTGAGCAGAGCCTGGCTCTCAGCACAAGCACCGAGGGGGAACCAATCCAGCACAGCGCACCGTCGAGGGGACAGGCCAGGAGACACGTGCAGCAAGGGACAATGACATGGAGGCAGAGTGCAACTTCGTCTGTTCAGCTTCTCTGCCCTGGGCCCGGAGAGCCAAAAGCCTGTTCCTGTTAGGTCCCAGGGTGGGAATACTGGAGACAAAGACAGTGATTCAGAGCCTCTATTCGGAAATGGGGTATCTCTGCATTCCCGTGTGGCCCTGTGTCTGGGAAGTCAGGCTCAGCAAAGTCAGGTCACAAACGCCACTCCCCACCCCAAGTGCTCCCACATCTCTGATGGATGAGGGTGTGGCCCACAGGGGCAGAGTGTGTTTATGGGTGGGCCGGGTACAACAGGCTGACTAGGAGTTCGGAATAGGGTCAGGAGAAGTGGGCTGCCCGCCGGCCGGCGCGACAGAGTCCCCCGCCTGTTGCTGTCTGATGTACTGATCCAGCAGGGCCGTCAGCTGGAAGGACTGGTGCTGAAGCAAGAGGTGGGTCTGGGCCACGCGGAAGGTGAGCCCTCCTACCAGCTCGCCCTGCACCAGGGCCAGGCTGGGAAGCTGGGAGTAGTTGATGAAGCCTTGTCTGCTGAGGATGGCGTCATCAACGCAGCCACCTGGAAGAACACAGGGTCAGCCGGGCACCACGAATGCCTCTCTCCTCTGAAAACAACGATCGAGGTCCCAACGCATGCTCTGTTGCCCTTCTCCACCTCCCAGCCCTCCCCGAATCTGGTTCCCATGCGTGCCCTGCCCAATTCCCCCTCAGTCGGGGACTATTCGCCTCCCTTCCTTCCAAACTCTTCCCTAGAAAACCCTGACATAGGACATCCACCTGGCCCAACTGCCACTAAGTCATGGTTTCCTAAACTTTCTTAAAGAACCACAGGGCGCGGGGTGCCTGGGTGGCTCAGTGGGTTAAGCCTCTGCCTTCAGCTCAGGCCATGGTCTCAGGGTCCTGGGATCAAGCCCCTCATTGGGCTCTCTGCTCCGCAGGGAGCCTGCTTCCCCTCTCTCTCAGCCTACTTGTGATCTCTGTCAAATAAATAAATAAAATCTTGAGAAAAATAAAAGAACCACAGGGTGTGTATTAGTGGGGTCGGGGGTGGTCCACAGAGACCTATAAAACCAGTCTTCTCTATAAAAGAACCATCTCTGGGGATCCCCAGCATCAGAGGAGTCTGGGAAACATTGCTCCCTGCCCTTTGGTGTCCCTTATCTGGGGGGGTTTGTTTTAAGTATCACCGTCTATGGGGTGCCTGGGTGGCTCAGTGGGTTAAGCCTCTGCCTTCGGCTCAGGTCATGATCTCAGGGTCCTGGGATCAAGCCCCACATCTGGCTCTCTGCTCAGCAGTGAGCCTGCTTTCCCCTCTCTCTGCCTGCCTCTCTCCCTACTTGTGATCGCTCTCTCTCTGTCAAATAAATAAATAAAATCTTAAAAAAAAAAAAAAAAAAGTATCACCGTCTGTGTGGCTTTCTGTACCCCACTGCTAGACTCAAGGTGTCTGAACTTCCTCTCCTTGCAGAGGCCTCTCTGCTTTCCCCCCTCTTCTCCCCAGGGCAGAAATGATGCCGGACTGGGGGCGCCTGGGTGGCTCCGGCTGTTAAGATCCGACTCTTGGTTTTGCCTCAGGTTATGCTCCCAGGCTTGTGAATCCAGCCCTGCATGGGACTCCCTGCTCAGCATGGAGTCTGCTTCTCTCCCTCCCCACCTCCCTCTGCCCCTGCCCCTCACCCGCCCCCGCTCCCTAAAATAAATAAATATTAAAAAGAAAGAAAGAAGGGAGAGGGAGATGGAGGGAGGGAGGGAGAAGAAAGGATGGATAGACGCAGAGTGGTGAGCCAACATAGGTTCCGGAAGGACACAGGTAGCCCTCAACAAATGGTGCTACTGACTCAGGCCCCATCTGTGAGTGATGGCCCCCCACAAGGATGGCCACAGTTCTACTCACGTGTACTTAGCAGATGGCATCAGGCCACGGTAGCACCCACTCCCCTTAATCCCCATCCTCAACCCACAAGGGTGCTTGCTCACCTAGCAGTGGCAGGAAGGGCACACTCTTCAAGATTCGTACCATCTCCTTGACCTTGGGCTCCTCACTGACCAGCAGGAAGTTATGCCCCACAAAGAGGGGCAGCAGGTTCTGGTACTTGGAATCCTCCAGGAAGGGCTTTAGAACCTGGAACAGCAGGATAAACGGCTTCCAGGGGACAAGTGGGAGGAAAGGCTGCCCACCCCAGTCACAGGCCAAGTCAGGCTGTGGGTGCAAGCTGACAGTCTCCTCGGCCCCCAGCCACAGTGCAGGCACCAGACTGGAGGGTTGCTTGGGGTGGGGGGGGTTGAACCTGATCTGGGAAGGGGCCCTGCAGTCCGCGTTGGCGGAGGCAGGGGAGTAGGGTGCCCGCACCAGAGGGCTGCTCCCTACCTGGTTGGGGAAGACCTTCAACAGGATCTTGTGCTTCCGAAGCCGGTGCCGTATGAGCAGCTTGTCCTCTGCACTCAGAGCCACATTCTGGCAGACAGCTATCATTCGGTTCTCTCGGAAAACCGTGTCTATCTCCCGACGGAGGAGGCGGATCAGGCCTGTTTCCTGTAGTCAGGAAGAGATGACCCAGGGCACATCAGCTGCCCTTCTCCTTGTCCCCCTTTCTCCCCAGGGGAACGGGTGCTGGGACCTGCAGGGATGCCCAAACGGGGGAAGTATCGGTGTTCAGGAGGAGGGTTGGGGCCCTGCCTCTCAGGACATGCTCCCCCTCCCATTCTGCCCTTCGTTTTTGTCGGATAACCACGGTCTTTAGAGCAGCGTTGTCACACCCGACAAAGCTCGTCCCCATGACCTGGTCACTGGTCTGACCCAGTCAACATTTGACAATAATGTAGTCAAAATTACTTTCTCTCTCTGATGCTGCATTCATGTTGAATCAATTCAACAATTATAAACATAAGATAATTCTTTTGCAGTGTTAATTCAGAACCGAGGAGAAGACTTCATTTTCTGAAGACAGTATTTCTCAAAATTGACAGCATGTGGGCCTGACAACAAGCATAAAGGTACAAATTCCCCTGGTCTTTCTGCTCTTTTTAAGGACAAAAAAGTTCCTCCCGTTCCTCTAGGAAAATATAGAAGCTTCAAGTCCTTTCAGGACAACAGAGATACTCTCCCCTATCTCCACCTGCTTGCATAACTTTCACACAATGTGAGGGAGACAAGTATAGAATGAAGGAAATCCAGGAGGCCCATCCAATCCATAGTGCCCAAAATGCCAAGCAGATTCAAGCGCGCATTTCATTTTAAAACATCTGGCCCACGGGGTCAAAGAGGGGAAGTAGTGATGTGGAGGGGTAGGTCCTGGAGAGCTACTTCATTATGGCGTCAGAGACAAGGTCACATCAATCCACCATCCCAGCACCAAGGACGGGCAGTGTCCTCCTTACCTCCGGTGGGGGACTGGGAGGACTCGGTAGGCATCTTGGGTTGATAGCGGGTTTTGGGGGGATATACTCAGTCACAGCCATCAGCTTCTGCCGCTGGAAATGCATCACACGACGATGGCGGGTAACAGCCTTAGAGCCACAGCGGATGGTCTGGAGGGTGGGCAGCCGACCTAGGAGGGGAAATGGCAACGCTGGGACATGCAGCTTCTGGGAGTCCTTAGTCTCAGATGGAGAAAAAGCCCACCCCTGACCAAGACAACCATGGCTCACAGAGCTAGACCCAACACAAGAGAGGGACAAGGAATTGTCTGCTAGGAATTCTAAATCCCCCAAACTTCCCTTCTCTTTAATGAGTGACCTGAGGTCAAATGTTTGATCCTTTGAGGCTCCCACTTCTCCAGCTCTTCTCTATGTACAGAGATGGGTGGGGGGGGGGGTAGATAAGAACAAGGGAGAAAGTATATTTGAACACATTAAAAAAGGGGGGAGAGGATTGAGCAAATTTTTTTCCTATTTTTTTTTTTTAAGATTTTATTTCTTCCTTTGAGAGAATGTGATGGAGAACACAGAGCAGGGGTGGAGAGGCAGAGGGCGAAGGAGAAGCAGACTCCCCGCTGAGCAGGCAGTCTGACACATGGCTCGATCCCAAGACCCCGGGATCATGACCTGAGCTGAAGGCATATGCTTAACCCACTGAGCCACCCAGGCCTCCTGCAAATTTTTCTTAAATAGCCAAATAGTAAATCTTTAAAGTTAAAGAACCATACAGTCTGCAACTACTACTCAACTGTGCCATCGTATCATGAAAACAACCCTAGACAATATGAAACAAACAGAAGTGGCTGTATTCTAATAAAACTTTATTTATAAAACATTGTGACCAGTCCTGCCGCAATATGGCAACCCCTGGTTTAAGCCAACCGTTCTCAAGGTGTGCTCCCTTTACTCAGCCAGCAACATCAGCATATCCTGGTAACTGGTTAGAAACCTAAGTTCTCACGGCCTGTCCTGGTCCTCCTGAATCAGAAACACTGGAGGGGAGCCCAGCAAACAGTGGTCTCTAATAAGCCTTCAAGTGTTACAGATGCATGCTGAAGTCCAAAACCACTGCTCTAGAACTTCTCTGAAGCCTTCGCCCATGAATTGAAGCAAGAGGGAAAAGAAGTTACACGGCCATCACAGCTCCCCCAAACAAGCCTCCCCTTCCCTTGTTCTTGTTTACAGGCATCGCTGGAGAGCACGCCTCAGAAGATAAGGGAGCCACTTGAAAGCTGTAAGCCTAACTGACCCTTTCATCTTCAATGAAAGGACCCAGGCTAGAGCTTCAGCCCTTCCCAAGATTGGGATGGGGTCTCAGGGAAAAGGTCAGCTAGAAGGTGGCTCTAATAGAGAGCATGGAGGTTTACTGGAGTGAGAGGTTTTATTGCCAGCAGCCACAAAACCTAAGTTAAGAACACAGGTTTTGGATCAGATGAACCAGATTTTTTTTTTTTTTTTTAAGAGAAAGAGGTAGGGGGGGTGCTCAGAGGGAAAGCAAGAATGCCAAGCAGGCTCCAAGCTCAGCAGCACCGAGCCTGAAATGGGCTCAATCTGACCACCCTGAGATCAGGATCCAAGCTAAAACCAAGAGTTGGATCCTTAAATCTTCTGAGCCCCCCAGGTGCCCCCCTAGATGGAATAAGATTTTAATCTCTTCTGCCACTTACTAGCTGTGACCTTGACCAGTCACTCAACTGCTCTAAACCTGAAATTCTTCACCTGTAAAGAGGAGATGATCATGACTTACTTCTCCGTGACATGCTTTAAGATTTAAATGAGATAATACATGTAAATCATTTATTTACCACTGTGCCTGGCCTACATTATGTGAGTGAAATCATTCATTAAACAAATGTCTATTGCATGCTTAATGCCAGGCACCACGCCACCTGCCGGCTATGCTGAATGAACACAAGGGTTCTGCCTTTACCGAGTGTGAAGTCTAAAACAGGAAACAACACATAAAAAAATGCAAAATTACAGACTGAGGAGTGAAAGGGGTCCACAAAGAGGCTGCAAAATACACATTTTAACAATAGAAACCTGCTTTGCAGAAGGTGGCCAGGGCAGGCCTGAGCAGGTGACATTTAGGCCGAGACCGTGAAAAGGTTGGCACAGCGCCAAGGTCCGGGCGGGCAGTGGTACAAGCAAAGGAAAGTGGAGGCGAGCAGGAGCTGGGTGGTGGATTACAGAAACCCAGAGAAGGAAGGGGGCCTCGGGCGGAGGGAAGAAACACTGTGGTTGTCGTTATCATTGTTGCTGCGCTGCTGTTACTACTAATGTCTGCAGCCACAGGGAATTAGACGGAGGAAGGAGACCAGCGATCTAGCTGAGTTCAGGGGTCATCAGGAGCTGTCTGGAGTAAGAGACTGGGGGAGAGGGTCAGTAGTGGAGGAGGGGAGACAGAACTAGACAGCGCCGTCCGGAACGCGCCATGAGGACCTGGGCCGCTCCTTACCCGCCCGGGGCAGGAGACCCCCTCGCAGCATCCCAAACACGGCCGCAGCCATCGCCACCGGAAGCACAGACGGGAGCCGGGAGGGACAGAAGGAGCTAAGGATTGTGGGAAGTCCTGGGACCGGAAACAGCCTGCGAATCCGCCGGCTGGAGCACCAATCCGCATGCGCTGAGCCGCTGCGAGCCCGCCCCACTGACGCCCAACCGGGCGTCCAGTCTCCTAGCAACGACGCTTAGACTCTGGGGCACAGCTCTTTTCTTTCCATCCGCACCCGCCACTCTCTACCCACAATCCCCCAGTTTTACTAGCCCCGTTTCACTCGTCAAACTCCTGAGCCCCCGCCTAGATTTACTTTTGTCTTCTACCGCACCTCATGCATTATAATGTTCTGAATCATCCCCTTTCCCTTATCCCTCGAGTCTCCGAGGTTCTCCCTCCTCACACCATCCTGGGTTCCGCCACCCCCGGGGCTATCCAAGTTGGTCGGCTTCCCTTCGTCCTGAGCCCATGCTAGGCCAATAGCCTTTAAATGATGCCCGGAGGTGAGTAGGGGATAGGGTGGTGAGTAGAAGATTCGGATAACGGTACAGTCGGGCTTCCAAGAATAAGAAACGTAACAATTGGACTCATCTTTTCACAGCTAATCTTGCCCAGAGTCCAGAGGAACGGGGCGTCTGCATTACTGAAGCCCTTATCACCAAGCGGAACTTGACGTTCCCTGAAGATGAGGATCTGTCAGAGAAGATGTGAGTGCCAGGGGGAGAAGGAGGTGGTGGACGATTGAAACACACAGGATGACCAGTCCCCTGAGCTGTACTGGTTTGTCAACTCATCTTTATCCCTCTCTTTACTTACTCCATGCATTCAATCAGTGGTCATGTCCAATTGATTTTGCCTCCTTAAACATTATTCTATTCCTTTTCTTTTCTTTTCTTACCATGCCCACTGAACTGCCTTAAATAAGGCTCTTAGGCCATCACCTCTCAACAAACTCCTAATTAGTTTCCCCTGCCCCCGGGCCTGGATCCCTATACTGTTACCACAGTGATCCTTTTAAATGACAAATCTGATCAGGCACACCTTGATGGAACTTTCCTTGGCTCTCTAGTACTTCCAGAATAAAATCCAAATGCCTTAGCATGAGTTGAGCTCTGCTGCCTTTTTAGCCTTATTTCTGGCCGTTCTCCACTATTCCTCTAAGACCCGACATTCTCACACCTTAGCGCCTTACTTCTCAGATTAGTGCTGAGCAACATCACCTGGGAGGTTGTTATAATGACTCTCAGGTCCACCCCAGACCTACTTAACCAGAAACTGCATTTGAACAAAAATTCCAAGGGACTCATGGGTACATTAAAGTTGGAGAAAGCCTGGATTAGCACACACTGTTCCTTCTGTTTGACATGCCTTCTCCTCATCCCCTTCTCACCTTCCCAGCCAACTCCCACTTACATCACCTCCTCTGGGAAGCATTCCGTTTCCCCCAATTCAGGAGTCCATGCACAGTTCAGGCACTCCTTTGGTCCCTTGTACTTGTGTCTGTCATCCACTTGTCCTAGATGTTTGGCCGGCTTCTCGAATAGTGATGGGCAGGGACTCTCATTTGTCTCGAGTGGGCATGCAGTAAATATTGTGGGATGAATGAATGAGTGAATGGGGAAAAGTTCCTTCCATGGACCACTCAAAAGGGAAGGAAGGAAGGATCCTCCTTCCGAGTTGCCTCATCTCTGCCCCGGTCCCAGCTTCCACCGTCCACGCTGGTTCAAGGAAGTCTTCCCTTGCCTCTGAGTCTCTCCAGGAACCATAAGCTGCTATCACCCATTTCCTGGTCCAAGGGCCTTCTACTCCTCTCACCTTCTGATCCTTCCCAGTGCTTCTGACCAAGATCCAGGGCTCCAGTTTCATGGTTTCATGATGGGGACACCGCCTCATGAGTTCCTGACATCTCGTCCAAGGCACTTATCTTGAAACCCCTTTCCTCCCCCTCCCATCTTCCCTGCTGAGACAACACAGAAGTGGCATTCCATTACAACACCTGCTGACTGTTCTTCCAGGTTTCACACTCTGGCTGAACTGCAGACTGTCCGCCTGGACCGGGAGGGGATTACCACTATCGGGAATCTTGAGGGCCTCCAGAACCTTCACAGCCTTTATCTGCAAGCGGTAACTTCTTGCCTCCTGCCCTTCTTCCCCCTTCACCCTCTGTGGACCAAGTCTGTTTAATCCAAAAACAGCCAATCAGGTCACCTTGCCCATTCCCTGCCATTCAGGGAGGCAGACCTTCATTGAAACTGTTCCTAGATGGGCGCCTGATTGGCTTATCTGTAGAGCATGCAACTCTTGATCTCAGGATTGTAAGTTCAAGCCCCACATTAGGTGTAGAGATTACTTGGAAGAAAGGAAGGAAAGAAAGAAAAGGAAGGAAGGAAGAAGAGGAAGGAAGGAAGGAAAGAGGGAAGGGGAAGAAAAGAAGGAAGGAACTGTTCCCAGATGAATCAGGAATTCTCTTCAGTAGGAAGAGCAATCCTCCCTGAAGAAATCCTAAGCATGCTCTTGAATCACTGGTTTTTTTGTCAAACATCTTCTCTGGGCCTCAAAGTTCTTTTTGATATCTACCTTATCATGTTATATATATATAGCTCCAGCCCATTTCCTGTTTTATAGAAGTGGAAGAGGGAGCCAGAAGATTCTACTGCATCCTTCAGAACCTTGAAGGCTGTTTTGTTGTCGGAGGTGGTGGTGGTGGTGGTGGTTGACTGACTGAGTTTCAGGGTCCTCCAGGTTGACTGTACCCCGCTCCTTTCGTCTTTCCCCACAGGAACTTTATGAATCAAAGTCACGTGTGCCCATTACTCCCTGTGTGTACCTAAGCCACCGCTCAGGCCTCCACTACTGCCCCATGGCCCCTTGGTCTCCTTCTTGACTTCCAGGCCCCTCTGTGGTTGTGGGCTGAGCAGCGTATACTTTGATGAAGCATAGCTAGCCCCCAAGTTGACTCCCCTTGACCATCCACCCAGAGAAAGCAAATCATCCCCGGGTAGCGAGAACCAGTTCAGGGGGCAGGGGGTCATTCCCAGAGCGCCAGTTCGCCAGCGGCAACAGGGGACAGGGTCTACCCAGTTTCCCCAACTCGTTTGCTTTCTGCAGAATAAGATCCAGCGGATTGAGAACCTGGCCTGTGTCCCCTCCTTGCGGTACGTGGTGTACAGGGCTCAGGCCTGGGGGAGAGGGAGAGAGCGGGGAGAAGGGGAGACCCAGCCATGCCCCAGAGAACTAGTTGGTCCAGACTTCTCCAAGCCTAATGTCTTGTCCACCGAGGACCCAACAAGCCCTGCTCTGCTTCCCCCACCCAGGGGGCCACGAGTCCCCACTCATCATCAGGCTGCTCAGCCAGGGCCCCCGGGTGCCTGGAGTCCTCCTCCCTTCCTCCCGTGGTTCCATGATGCGGCTCTGTCTTTGCACCCCTTCCTTCCCCCCGCAGCTTCCTGTCTCTGGCAGGAAACCAAATCAAGCAGGTGGAAAACCTCCGTGACCTCCCACATCTCCAGTTTCTGGACCTTTCTGAGAACCTGATAGAAACACTGAAGCTGGGTAGGAAGGCCCTGGCCCCAGCTCATGGGATAAGCCTTGTGTGGGCCCCCCACTTCTCTGCTACCATCTCCCCAAGCTTGCGTTGGCAGCACGGCCTCTGGGGGTCTGGGAAGGCTGTAGAAAGAGACAGAGGCTTTGGGCAGGGAGAGGGGTAGGACACCCTTGTTCCCTTCTCCCTGGTGCACGCAGATGAGTTCCCCCAGAGCCTTCTCATCCTCAACCTGACCGGAAACAGCTGCACCAACCAGGATGGATACAGGTGAGGAAGACATGAGGGCAGGAAGAAATGGGGGGTGGCCGAGCTCCTCCTTCTACCTCCACGCAGGCCCCCTCTCAGCCTGCAAACTGGTCACTATCCATGGCGCCTTCTCCACCCCGGCTCAAGTGGGACGCTTTTTCTCTCCCACCCCGAGGTCCACATGGAGCCAGCCTTTAGCTTTTCGGGACTGACCACAGGCCCATCTCCCCGCCTGTGAACACCAGCCCTCCCGGTGTGGTTGCTGCGGCTTGTGTCTGCACTTCCTCCCAAGCTCCCCACCCATGGGTGCTCTCCCGGGGTGGGGGATCCTCTGCTCTTTCTTCCCTACAGGGAGCTGGTCACAGAAGCCCTGCCATTGCTCCTGGACCTGGACAAGCAGCCTGTGTTAGAGCGCTGGGCCTCAGATGAGGAGGAGAAAGCCTCAGACGATGAGGAGGAGGAGTTCCCGGAGCTGAGCAGCCCGTTCTGCACAGAGCAAGGTGGTCCTGCCTTCCAAGGCTTGCACCCTCTCTAGAACTCTCCTCTGCCCTGTGGGGCACTGGGGCAGCTAAGTCCTGCCAGGGCCAGGCGTCAGTCTGGGATGCAAGTGACGTGTCCTCCCCACCCCAACCCCGGGCCCCTCCTCGTAGGGATGGCAGCAGGTTAGTCTGCTCCAAGGGTCAGCCAGAGACCTCCCTGCCAAGGGCCTTCCTGCCAAGCCCAGGGCTCCGTCTACCGCCTACCGTCTTGTCCCTCCCAGGCTTCCTCCAGGAGCTGGAGCAGGAGATGGACAGACACAAGGAGCGCAGACAGCAGACAGCCCTGAATGAGCACCTTCAGAGGATGGAGACGAAGCCCGCCCTCACTGACCTCCCCCTGCTGCCTGGGGGGTCCGTGGCTAAGGACAGCAGTCCCTCTGTCACCCCCAGCCAAGGGAAGGAGACACCCCCCAAGCCTGCCTCCTTGCCACAAGCCACCTCTGCCACCAAGAAACCCTGCCCTCTGGTTTCCAGCCAGCAAAGCACTGTCCAGGCAAAGAAGGGGACCAAAGCAGCCACAGGCCCCAAGGCCTCTGTGTCGAGGGCCCCCAGCACAACCAAAACTGTGACCAAAAGAATCAAGAAGTGAAGGGCAGCCCGTCCCTACCAGCAATTCCACAGGAACGAGGAAGGGGGAAGAAAAGGGCATGGGTGGGGCCTCCCCTCCTCCTCATTCCCCTCACCTGTGACAGGAGGCTCCCCCAGTAAAATGTCACCCAGCCCTGAGTATGTCTTTCATGTCATTGGGGGGCATCAAGCAGTCAAGGCAGTGGGAAGGAGTCACAGAAATACAGAACCCAACTCTACTGAACATGTTTCTGGACAATTTGGGAACCACCCAAAGGACTGGCCCACCTCAGGTCCCCACCTGGCTGCCTGGGCCCTGAGCAGGCCTCACGGTGTGGAAGATGCCATTTTCCAGAGGGCACAGCTCACTGCCATCCTTGGGACGTGCCCTCCAAGGTTCAAGCCAAGGACCAAAAACCCGTGGTCCTCATTCTCCTTAAACAGTAGCCCCATAGTATGCCAGGCACATTCTCTTGGGCATACCCGCTCACACACCTGGGGAGACCACCTCTCCTCACAGACCCCTGCCACAGCCTCCCCCATCGAGTCCCCATTCCCCAAGAGAAGACTGTGCTGCCCAGCAGACAACCAGAGGCCCAGGGCTGCCCTTTGCCCTCACTTGGCTCTCCCACCCCCACTAGAGCCGGGATCAAGTTCACTGAACAGTGAAATAGTGTACTTTATTAAGGCAAAGGCCGAGCTGGCCGCCCAGAACAGGACTGAGGGAAGTGAAGGGCTTGTGCTGATCCCGCCATCCCAGGGGTCCTGTGCCCACCCCAGGCCAGGACCAGCTGTGGCGCTCAGCCATACACCCGGCTCTCCCTCTCCACAAAGGCCTGGAAGAGGGCGCCCAGCTCCTGTGGGGGTGGGGCCCACTCCCCGGCCAGCAGCCGCCGCGCAGCCTCCAGGCCTTCCTGCTCCAGGTCCCGCTGCTTCTGCCAGAGCTGCTGTCCCCGATCCTGCCCAGGAAAGGCAGAGATGAGTCCCCAGGACAGGCTTCCCTCCAGATCGCGGGGAGATACCTGCCATCTCCCACAAGCAGGAGAAAGGGCAGGGTCCCCGACATTCTCCTGGGCAGCTAGCTTTGAAGGCAGAGACTCCTCCCGGCAGCTCTAGAGTCTCCCCTCCACTCCCAGGTCCACTCATATTTCCAGAATCCCAACTGGGCATGGGAGAAGTGAGTCATGTCCCCAGAGTAGCCCCTAATCCCCGGGGCTTACCTGCCCACTCTCCATCAGCCCCAGGGCCACCTGGTGTCCGCGGTAGAGGCTGTGCCGGCGATCCACCTGAGTCTGGAATCGGGGCTGGGTCCGAACAGGATCCTGTGCTCCAAAAGTGGGGGACACCACCTGGGGGGCTGGGGCCGCGCCCGCCCCAAAGATGAAAGGTTTGAACACTGACCTAATGGGACAGAGATGGAAGGAGTGAAGGCTATCACATCCCCCCGGACACACACACACATACCCCGCCTGGCAAGCTCTCCCCTGCCTTCCCCACCCTCATTCCCCTCACCTGGATGGGTCTGGTGTGGCAGTGAGGAAGTGGACACAGGGCTGTGTGGGATCCTGGGGCAGGATGGACACCATGCTGGCCGTGGTGCGAAAGCCTCCCGAGTCCATACAGATGCCACTCTCCTTGTTCCTGAGAATGTCCATCATCACCTCTGCCGTGATGCCCCCTGTGAAGGAGGACAGGCTGAGGGGCCCCCAGGGCAGAAGGGGACCCTCTGGCCCGCGGTCAAGTCTGTGGGAGAGGAGAGAGGCCGGGAGTGCCATGGTCCTTGGGCCCCCAGGCCACTGCCATCCACTCACTGACCTCGCTGCTGCTGCAGCAGCTCTCGTCCGGCCTGGAAGCGGGCTTTGGCAGCCTCCATCCGCACAGGCTGCTGAGTCAGGGAGAAGACCTGAGCGAAGTCGAAAGTGCTCTGCCCACCCCACCAGCCCTGGGCCAGGGCATGGGTCCGCAGCTCTGAGTGTTCGGCGGAGATGTCTGTGCCAATGCTCAGCTGGTTGGAGATGTTGCGGGCCCCCTCTGTGGAGGAGGCGGGAAGGGGAGGGAATGGCTCCTTTATCATAAAGCACCTACTCTGTGCCAGGGGCTGAGAACAGGGCAGTGAAGAAAACAGCCCTTCCCTCGTGGAGACGGAGACAGACGTGTGAGCTTGAGGCTGTGGCAAGTGCAAGGAAGAAGCACCTGCTTGCATATACGGGGGGAGAAGGGGGCTAACCGCCAGGGAGTCCAGGAAGGCTCGCCAGAGGAAGTGGCAGGCTAGAGCACAAAGGATTTAAGCAAGCGAAGGGGAAAGGGTCCTCAGTGGGCTCATCTCCCACCACCTCAGGTACGCCGACCACCCTGAGGTTTGCACCTGGATCCGCCCTGCCCGGCCCTCATCCCACCCCCTTCTAAGGCTGACCAAAGGGGACGCCTCCAGGAGGCAGGCCCCAGTGCCAGGCCCTCACCCCGGATCCTCTGTGCGGCCCACAGCCTCCCCGCTGTCTCCAGCACCCACGCCTCAGTCCGGTCAGCCAGCAGGAAAGTGTTGTGGTAGCAGAACGGGGCAGGGTCCTCCCGGCAGCTGCCCCCTTGCCCATGGCGCTCCAGCAAGCCCGTGATCACGTGCAAGGCCTCCAGGGCAGAGCGGCTCCGTTCTAAGGCCAGCCTGGCATGGGGAGACGGGCCGGGACCAGAAGGGCAGTGAGGTACTGGCGGCGGGTGACAGAAGCCCCAGTGGACAGACGCAGCCCGGGGAGGCCCGCGTTACACAATCTGCCCACCGTGGTTGTGTGGAGCGCAGTTAGGCCAGGGGTTTTCAAGTTTGGCTCTGAGGGTCCCCTGAAGAGGCCTGAAACATAGTCCCACAGAGAGAAGCGCACCGGGCCCCCCAGCCTCTCTTCAACCCGAGTGGCTCTGCTTTAACTCGCTTCATACATTGGGACTCCATTGGGGGGCGGGGGGGGAGCGCTTCTACTGAAAAAAGAAATGTGAAACCACTGCCCTATTTCTGGGCCAGGAGAGGCACAGAAGGGGCCATACTTGGGAGCTCCTTAAGAGACTGGAGATGGGGCCGGGAGAGAGGAGGAGCGGGGGCAGCCTGTCTGGGCTCTCAAGGGGGACAAAAAGATGGGGGTCCCATGACCCGAGCTTAGGGGACGGGGGAATGGCACTCAGCTCTCAGACTTCCAGCACCAGACGATAAGGGAGGGCAGTGTCCCCACCTGAGCAGATCCATGCCCAGCAGGGCTTCCCCCTCGCCAACTGGCTCCTTGGTCCACACCGCCTCATTGCCAATGCAGACACCATGTTCATTGGCGCCCATCTCTGCCCCCCAGAGCCACGAAGGTCGGCTCAGGATCACCGCATGAGTCTCTGACACCTGGTCCACCTCAATGTAGGTGCACTGCAGGTAAGAGGGGAGAAGGGGAGAGCCCACTCAGAAAGGGTTTTAGTATTCCCACTTGCCCAGGAGCAGGCTAAGTCAGAGGCTAGGTCCAGGCTGGTAGACCGGAAGGTCATGGTCTTTCCCGCACCTGTGGTGGCTTTCCAGGGGCCTGAGAAGCGGAGGAGGCAGGTCTGAGGCGGAGGCTCAGATCTGCCACAGCTCCTAGCTCTTCCGTAAGGCCTAACCCACCTGGAGCCGGCTCCCAGGGGGGTGAGTGCTTGCGGGTACAAACACCACCTCCTGCACTTCGTCCCGGGGCCGGTCAGAGTTCTTGGCAAAGATCACGGCGGGGATGGCAGAGGCCGGGGGTACCGAGACAAAGCAATCGCAGGAACGTGGGGCGTCGGGGTTCCAAGAAGCCATCATCTGGGGAGAGGTGGGGAGGAATGGGTCCTCTTCGGGCGACCTCTCCACCATCCTGGCCAGAGCTCAGCCCCCTGGGAGCCCCTATCCCAACACGTGTCAAGAGACACTCGGAGGTCACTGCCTTTGGGTTCGCGATGCTCAGCACCGTACACAGGCGAAGGCACCGCGCGGCGGAGGCACCAGCTCTCGGCCTGGGCTCCAGGCTCGCGGCTCCGCAGGCGGGCGCAGAACGCACGGGAGCCCGGCTCTCCGGCGCAGTCGCGGGACCCCCTCCCTCGCCACCCTACCCCTCCCTCCACGCCCCTATTCTATCCCCATTTTCTCTCTTCCCCAATACGGTCTGCCCCTAACCTCACTCCCTCCCAGATCCCCAGCTTAGCCCCGACCGCCACCGCCTCCGGTTCGGGTCATTGGGCGGAGGCTCCCAGGTGACCTGGAAGGCTTTGGCCCGGGAGGCGGAGCCAGAACCAAGAGCTTGCAGTTCTACCGTCTTCCACCAGGGCGCGCGCCAGCACTATTTCTTGGAGCCGAGCGGCCTCGGAAACCTTGTTAGGCAACCTGTCCTTGCCGGCGCCGCTCTCAGGCTGGAAAAAGGCTGAGACGAATCCGGGGGCACTTCCAATGGGGTCCCTATGGGGAGCAGGAGCTGGGGGTGGAAAGAAGCCCACGTGAAAAGAGAGGAAAGAAAAACCAGATCTGTTAGAGAGCGCCGATTGCTGGGGCATCTGGAGGAGAGAACTCAGCTACTTGTGTCCTGGTTTGAATTACAAAGGTGCGACCTACCCCAGTCCCCACCAGGGCGCAAGATCTGTCAGATTGTCACAGGGCTGAAGGTGTAGGGATAACTTAAGTTAATGCATTTTTTAAAACGCACATATTCTCAAAACCCACCTGACCCCAAAAGGTGGATTCTGCCCCACAGTGCTTGAACTCCTAGAAAGATAGCTTTGAAAGGATATTTGAAAATTTCTAGTCCAAAGATTTGGTGCCTTTAAATAGAGTGAAACTAGGGGCGCCTGGGTGGCTCAGTGGGTTAAATAGAGTGAAACTGAAACAGCAAAGAAGTCTTTTTTTTTTTTTTAAGAGAAATCTTTTTTTTTTAAGATTTTTTTTATTTATTTGACAAAGAGAGATCACAAGTAGGCAGAGAGGCAGGCAGAGAGAGAGGGGCTCCATCCCAGGACCCCGAGATCATGACCTGAGCCGAAGGCAGTGGCTTAATCCACTGAGCCACCCAGGCGCCCCCAGCAAAGAAGTCTTGGCCAAGGGGGCACATATTCTTGTGTGGGTGGACTCTGATCCCAAATGTTCTGCTTTCCAGGTCATTTTCCCCTATTAACCCTCTCTGTAACCGGCACTTAAGCAAATGTATGCTACTCTTTTTGCTCTGTGGAGCCCTCCAGGATTGGGGACAGGAGAGATACTGCAGATTCTCTACTTCTCCCACATCCATCCTGCCAACAAATAAGGCTGCTGCTCAGAGCCCTTGGCGACAGCGTGGCAGCCTGGGGTCATTCCTGGGAGGGCAATGAAGACCAAGTTTTCCCCAGGAGGCAGGCTATGGGCAGGTGCACCAGATAAGGCTATTGGGGGATCTGAAATCTGAGATAGTTCTTAATTGCCTATAGGTATCCAAGGCTGATTCTGAAAAGGAAGCTGTCCCCAAGGAGATGGACTTCACTTTCAGAAGGTGCACTGCCACTTGCAGAGAAGAATTATCTAGAAGCTGGGCAGGGAGCAGGGAAGAGTATCACCTGAAACTCAGAACACTGGCATCTTGTCTTGCTTCTGCAGTGGACCTGGAGTGTCTCTTTGGCAGGTCACTTCTTTGAGGACCTCAGTTTCCCCGGTAGTAAAATGACAGCATTGAACTAGATCTGTGATTCTCCACCACGGGTGGGGAGTGGAGGGGAGCAATTTGCTTTCAACCACACAACTTCCACTGTACAACAGAATATTTTCATACTCTGTCCATGGACGGCCAGCATCAGCGTCACTGGAAGCTTGTTAACAATGCAGAATCTTGCGGCGCCTGGGTGGCTCAGTCTTTTAAACAGTGGACTCTAGATTTCTGTGCAGGTCATGATCTCATTGTCCTGAGATTGAGTCCCGCATGGAGCTCCCAGTTCAGCAAGAACTCTGCTTCTCTCCCTCTCCTTCTGCCCCCTCCCCAAATAAATAAATAATTTTTTAAAAAAGATGCAGAATCTTGGGCCCCACCTCAGACCTAGTGAATCAGAAGCTGCATGTTAACAACATCCCCACTGTAAAGTTTGAGAAACGCCGGTCTAATACACCCCCAAGGACATCACTTGGAGTGCTGGAGAGTTAATCCGGATGGCTTCAGGAATTCCCTGGGTGTCTCTAATACGCCCTGTACCGGGTGGAGACAGCCAGACTGTTGGGTTCCTGAGTTGCTTTTCAAACCCACACTGATAGGACGCTGAGCCGTCGAGCTCACCAGAATTAATGGAAAGTGAAGGCTGCTTAGGGTGTGCAGTCCACGAGGAGGTGTCGTGAGGTTGCCGTCGGGGGTCATTCCAGAAGCAAAAGTCAAGGCTGTATGTCTATGGACGCGGGCACCCAGAGTGGCGGGTGGTTCAGTGGGCCCCTTCCTTCACTTCCCCAGCCGCCCGCAGTGGGGCAGGATTGGGCCGGAGGAGAAGCGAGTGTCTGCGGGCCACAGCGCTGCCCCAGGCTGCGGTTCCCAGGCTGCCGGCTCCTCTGTCACTTTCCCATTCCTGTTTTCACTCACCAACCCTCCAGGGCCGGTACTCCCACCTCCCAGGAGAGGAGGTTGGCGGCTCAGAGAGGTTGTCCAAAGGGTGAGCCCACGTGGCCTGATTTCCCTACTTTCTCCCTGGCCCTCCAGGATCATCCCGCTGGGGGCGTCAGATCTGAGGGGTCAGTGGTGGCCTTGGGCTCCAGGGGTGGGGGGTAGGGGGCCGGCCAGCCGAGCAGCATTGCTGCCAATGCGGGCCAGTGAGCAAACATCAGAGCCCCACCAAAGGCCCCCGCTAAGAATGCAGGTCAGCAGGAGGAGCTGTGAGGGGAGGAGGGGTGGCCCCAGCCCTGCCCAGACAGGCCCAGCCAGCCCCACAGCTGCCCTCCTGTCCCTGGGGGCAGCGATGGGCTGCAGGAGGAAGGGGCTCCCCGGGGTCCTGGGGTCTAACTCCCACTGAACCAGGAAGACAAAAGAGGTGCCCACAGAGTGGGGCCGGCAAGGGGGGTGGGGTGGGGCATAGGCCTGCCCCTCCTCCTCCTGGACTTCGAAATCCAGGAGCAAGAGAAAGCAAAGAGTTCCTCCCCTAAAAACCAGTCTGCTTCCTTCTGTAACCCCTATCACAAAGTGACCTTCAACTCTGTGACTGCAGATTCTCCCAAACAGGTGATGGGATGAGCCAGTGTGGATACCAGAGTTGGCTCCAGGAAACTGGGTCCGGGGTGGAGTGTGGGAAACAGGAATCCCACTAGGGAAGATAACTGTGGCCAAAATGAAGGCGGGGAAGGTAAACGAGCACAAAGTCCAGCCTGCCCTTTTGGACCCTGAACCTTCTCAGCTATCAACCTTCCTAGCTTTGGGCCTCTGGACTCATAAGCGTTTTTTGTTTTGTTTTGTTTTTGTTTTTTAATCATTTCATCTGAATTGGGCACCGGCTGCATCGCAGGCACTGGGCAGCCCAGGAGAGTGTGTACAGATGGGCGTTTCTGCACATCCCAGACCTCCCAGTGGGTCGGGTGAGGGTGCACTGGTGTGTGGTGTTTGTGTAACTGTGGCGGGCCCTCTAGCTGGGAGTTGCAGTAGGATCCTTCCCTCAGACTTTCCAGCTGGGCGGGAGCCCATCAGATAGCCTGGCTGCCTTTCATCGCCTTGTCCCTGATAGGGATCATTCTGGGTGAAGAAATCGCTGTCAGTCACCCCCGCCTCGCTCACAGCCAGAGGGACTGATCACACCCCCATGGGGCGGGGTGACCAGGCTGGGAGGCTGGCTCTCCCTGGTAAGGCAGGGAACTGGCGTTCTTCTCAGGGGAGGAGAAAGAGGGGGCTTACATGTGGAGGAGGAAGGAAATATCTAGAACCTTCTCAGCCCCACGGAGGGACAGTCAGCCCAGCTATCAACCCTGAGGGAGCTCCTCCCCATTCCCCACACCAGCCACCTCCTGGGAAAGGATCTGACCCTTCCATCAGCTGGGCTCTGCCCCAAACAAAGGGAGGAGAGGCTGCAGGCCAGGGTGCTGGATCAAAGGAAGTGTCCACCCCACCCTGCAGCCGGCCTGGGCCTGGTCCTCACTGCTGAGGGACACTGAGTCAAAAAGAAAACCAGAGCTGGAAGACAAATGAAGCAATGATGTGCTTGATGACTTTATTACGGCATAAAAAACACAGGCTGTTTCTTCCTCCTCCTCTCCCCCCCAAACTGGGTTCAAATCATTTAAATTAAAAAAAAAAAAAAAAAAAAAAAAATCCTACATTTCTCCTCTAGGGGGCTGCCTAGAAGGGGGTAGACAGCCAAGCAACCTAGATCTATAAACGAGGGGAGCAGAAGAAAACCCATCCGAAACCCTCACCAGCACCCTTAGAACTCAAGGCCTCCGGAGGGGAACATCAATGTTTCCCCGCCACCCCAACACCCATTCGGGAGTTCCCCTTACAATGGTCACTGGGGAAGGCTGTCCTGGTAGCACAGGGAGGGGGTGGCTGGTTTCGATGGGTGGAGGAGAAAGGCATCCCACACCCACAGTGCCCTCCCTCTCTCCCCCTTTCTCTGCCTGGCCAGGCAACCTGCAGGCGCTGCGAGCTCTCTCCTGCCCCCAACCCTCTCAGCAAGGAAAGGGACCTCTGGTTGGGGTGGCAAGAGGTAGGGGGAAGAGGGAGCAAAAAGAAAGAACGTTACTTCTTAAACTACCCCAGGCCCATGAGTCTCTCAGGGAGAGTCACCCTGTCCCTTTTAAGAAGGGCTCCCTTCTATGCAAACGCATATTCCTATCCAGACCCCAGACCCATTTCCCATTTAGCTCCCAGTCCTGGGACTGGACTTCAGCATCCCCAAGGGAGGAAGAGATGCTGTAAGCCTAAGACCTAGGGCTCTGGACAGGGTGAACAAGGTGGGGTCTCTCTAGCTGGAGACCCCAGGCTCAGTAGAGAAACACACACACAACACACACACACGTACAAACAACATGCACACACACATGCCCTAATATTAAATAAAATACCTTTTGCTTATAACTTAAAAATCAATACACAACTAATCTTTGCATAGGGCTCTGGGTGGAGAAAGGGGGCAAGGGGTCCAGGGAGGTCAGAGGGAATCTTAGGGCCTCTACCTCTAGCTTGGGAAAGGGTACTAGTCCCAGACTCTGACCCCCTATCAGCTTCCTTCCCTCTGCCTGGCTCCATCCCTGCCAGGCTCTCCCCCTCCCCAGGCTCCACTCCAAGATCACAATCAGGATGGATCTCAAGCATCTAAAGAAGGGGACAGGGACAGCTTCTTGGACATCACCTCAGAAGGCAGACCCCTTCCAATGGGAGAACACCTCCTTCATATGGAAGGGAAGTCTCCCTGCCCAGAATTGAGATGGGGAGAAGGGAGCCTCCTAATGCTCTACAGGAAGGGCAAGGCTTGCAGGCAGCAGAGAAAGGGGATGGGAAAGAAGAGAAAGAGTGGGCCTTCTCTTCCCAGTGAGTAGAAGATGGCTGGACATCCACCCTGAGTGGAGACCGCTGGAGGTCCCTCTGCTGGGACACCCCACCTACTCCCCAGGCAACCCAGGTAACCCTCTTCCTTCCATCCCTAAGGAGAAAGCAAATGATGGGGGGAGGGGTGGGAACAGGGAGCCAGGATGAGACACTACATCATTCTAGGGTGGGGGCTGGGGCTTCTGGTTCCTTGAAAACCTAGATCAGGTAACGGATGGGGAATGTGAACTACACACCGAACTTTATTTTTCATGAAAACCATGAGTTAAGGACTGAATCCGAGTTAGAGGCATAAGGGGTTAGTTCCTTCCATTGCCCTACCCAATTCCTTCCTCTCATTTTAAGAAGAGGACTTTTTGCCCTCCCCCTCCTGGTCTAGCTGTCCCTCCACCCCACTGCTCTGGCTGGGAAGCTGTCCCAGATTCTGGCCTCTTCCCCTCTTCCTTCACGGCTCCATCAGAATGGGTTGGGAAGGGTTAATCAGGAGGCACATAAAAGGAGTTATTTCTAGGGCAACAACCCTCCCAACCAGATAGAGACCCCTCCTTAGAGGGTACCCCTGTCTCCCCTACCCCAGGTGAGCGCTCCCTCGGGAAACATAGGAACAGAAGTACTATATGGGGGATGAAAGGGACCTGGGCCGCAGGGCGGGTCCGGAGGCGCTTTTAAGTGCCGGTTCCCAGGCACTAAGGACGTGTCCAGACAGCTATCCCCAGCGCCTGCGGCGGCCCCACTCCTCTCTGCTCCGGGGACGCGCTGTCTCTTCCAGCAGGTCCCCTCCGCCCTGCAGCCGCGGTAGGGGTACCCCACCCCAACCCCCCAGCCCGGGCACTGGAGCGAGTAGTGGGGACAGGGAGGACAGAGCAGCATGCGCAGCCCCTCCCAGCCCAGCCAGTCAAACACGTCTCGTCCAGCCCCAGAGACTAAAAAACCCCCTACTGTCCCGTCCCCCTGACCCCGCACCACTTTTCCTCCCCCTTAATAAATAACCACCTGATCCTCTGACGCGAGTCCCCCAACCCCCAAAGGCATCAGGCCGGGGCGGGGGGAGTGGAGGGAGGCCCCGAAAGCTCTTCTGATGCCCCCAGGAGAGACCAGCGTGGGGGGCGGTACCAGAGCAGCTCAGTTGGAGGGAGCCGCGCCGCCCTCCGCCTCCCGCTTGCCTTTGCCCCCGGGGGGCTCCACCGCTCCGCTGGCCTTGCTCTCGCCGGTGGCCGCCCCGGCAGCCTCCTCTTTGGCGCCCTCGTGGGTTTTCATGTGTTTGGCCAGGTGGTCGCTGCGCATGAAGACGCGGCTGCAGACCGCACAGGGGAACTTCTTGGTGCCCGTGTGGGTCTGGAGGTGGCGCTGCAGCTCGTCAGAGCGCGTGAAGCGCTTGCCGCAGAAGAGCCAGTTGCACACGAAGGGACGGTCGCCGCTGTGCCAGCGCAGGTGCGCCTTCAGGTGCGACGTCTTGGCGTAGGCTTTCCCACAACCTGGGATGTGGCAATTGTGCAAATGCTTCTTCTTGCCCCCGTCGGGCCCGCACGGAGCCCCCAGTCGCTCCGCCTCCAGGCAGTTGGGGCAGCGGCACACGGTCTGGCCCGAGCTGCGGGGCACTGACCGCCGGGAGCCTTTGGGCCGGGCTGCTCCGTCCAGACTGGAATCCAGACCCTGGGACTCCGGGGCGGCCGCTTCCAAGGCCTTAGCCCCGTCGGGCGGCCCCAGGAGATGCTGCCCTCCGGCGGCCGGGAGAAGGTGGTGCGGGTGTGGGTGGGGCGGCGGGGCACAAAGCTGGTGGTCTCCGACGTAGCCCCCCAAGCCAGCCTGAAGCGCCCCGGGGTGGCCAGGCGAGGTCAGCGCGCTCTGAGTGTGGGGGAGGTCCATCCAGCTGGTGCCCGGATGAAGGTCCCACCACGAGCCATCCTCCGTGCCTGGGTGAGTCGGCCGGAACCATGATTCATAATGGTGTGACATGTCCGGCTGCAGGAGCTTGGAAAAGGGTCCCGGGGCCAAGGGACTGTCGCTTTCCAGGTCCTCGCAGGTTACCCGAGAGGAGGCCCCCGGCAGCTCATAGCCCTGTGAGAAATCCACCTCCGGGCCCAGCGGGAGGCTCTGCAGCTCTCCAGGCTGCAGCGGGGAGGGGTAGTCCCCAGCCTCCGGGCTCGTGTGGCCCTGGTATGTTTGGAGAGGCTGCAGGTCGAGGCGCGGCGGGGAGGCGTGAGGCGCGTCCGTGTGCTGGCTGCCCAGAGAGCCGCAGACAGCGGTTAGCATTGCCGGGATCCGGGGTGGGGTGGGGAACAGGGACGGTCAGGGGCACCTCAAGTGGGACCTAAAGGAGGCAAAGAAGAGGTGACATGAGGAAAGTAACCAACTCACTTTTAGTCCTGACCCAGATCCCCTCCCTGCAAAGTGCTCCTCTCTGTAGCTGCCTGGCAGGTGAAAAGAGGGACACAGCTCTGAGGGGACTAAAGACCAGTAAACAGAATTGGGGAGAGCTAGGAAGGCTGGAGGATATCAGGTTCTCAGCCAAGGGGGTAAGTCAACCTTCTCCTCGCTGAAGCTGATCCCTCCTACAGGACCTAGCTCATTCCGAGAGCTGGGCTAGTCCCAGGCTGGTAAGTCAAAAACTCCTACAGTAAAATGCTAGGACCATCCGGACCCCGGGTTCCCAGGCCAGCGCAGAGAGCTGGTGGCATTTACCCCCCTGCAGACCAGCCGCCACCCCCAATGGAGGGCCTAGACCCATCTCTACTTCCCTAGTCTAAACTCAGGACACAGATGAGGAGACGGTGGGGGTCTGTTTCTGAAACTCAGAGCTTGAGGTGACCTGATTTTCCATGCCCAGCGCAGGTTTTCAGATACTGGGGGAGACCTCATTCCATCCCTGAGGAATGTTCAGTGGTGAAGAGCATCTCACTGTTCTGTACCATTCGCCTCAGCTCTCTGCCTGGCTGGGTTGCCACCACCCCCCCCAAACCCACTTCCATGCCTGGTCCCTACCCCTTCCCCCCCCCGGGGGGGGGCAGCCACAGTGCTAGTTACCAGGGGACATCTCCCCACCAGAGAAAGGTAAGCCTCCTCCTCTCCTGTGCTGACCCACACAGACTCCAGCCAGTTGTCTGCTGCTATCCACGCCCTCCTCCAATCTAGGGGAGACTCAGATGTGAAGCTGGGAGGGGTCAGCTTCCCCCAGAAGGGGGCCAGCGAGAGAAGAGCTGACTAACCAGCTCAGGGAGGTAAAACTGTCACCCCGTTAAGAGATGCAGAGTCACAGTGGGGACAGCGAAGGACAACAAGAAAAACCAGAATCACAGAAATTACGAATTACCCCAAGAGATTATAGAGGGGGGTGCATTCTAGACCTGGGTCATTTTTAGGAGTTCTGCAGATGGCTCCCATATGCAGCTAAGTGTTGAGAACCATTGCCTCAGGCCAACCCTCTTATTTTTTTTAAAAAAGAGGAAACCCAGGCAGTATTTGGAGAAATGACTTGAACAGACTTTCATTTACTTGTTCAATCAACCAGTATGCACTGTATGTACCTCTGTGAACCAGGTGCCTGGACTCCCCACCTGTTATCCTTTCCCTAAAGGGTTGGCAACCTAAAGACATCTACCCCGTTCTTAACCACGCATCTGTGACTCGAAGGTCCTCTTCCTCCCACCACCTCTCCCGAAGACCTGGGAGCCCTTCAGGTGTGGAGTTTGGTCGCCCAGCCTTCTCTGATGGTGGGAGAGGAGGTGCAGTGGTTTAGGTCAGGGACTTCTTCCTACAGCAGGGCTGACCCTGCTACCTGTGGCCTCTGTGACCAAAGAGGTGGCCCTGGTATTCTGGGAGAGGGGGAGAGAGGGGAACCGGGGCGCCTACTCAGCCTCTAGCTGCCTTACCACAAGAAAGGAACAGGGTGAAGCAGCAGGAAAAGAGCCTCGGGCCCAGGTGGGGCAGCCCAGAAGGAGCTGGGCAGGAGCCGGGAGGCCTGGGACCCTAATAGCTTTCGGCGTCTGGGAACTGCCCCAGGGATGAGGGGGTGGGGAGGTGAACGACCCAGGCTCCAGAGTGGCCTCTCTCGACGCAGAGCCGAGGAGTCCAGCCCTGGGATGCAATGGCCAGCCTGCAAAGTTTCGGGAAGGGAGACAGCAGAGCGCGCACTCTCGGCTTCCCGCTCCCCAGTGCAGGAAGCCGGATAGAAACACCCTTCTTCCCCCTTCCGCAGTCTCCCTCTCCCGATCACCGGCGCTCAGGTGGTCAGGACTTCCGCACTCCCAGTCCTCAAGGTTCCAGTCCTCCGGTTGTCCCAGTCGCTCCAGTTTCCCCGGTTTTCAGTCTCCTCGGTCCCTCGTCTCGCCCTTCCGCCCAGCTGTCGCTCGGCGGGGACGCTAAGCCCCTCAGATTCTTTAGGACCACCACCCCCAAGGCCACCGGAGGCTGCGGCGAGTTCGAGGCGCGTCTTTCTGGGATGATCCCCGGAGCGCGCACCCCTCGCCGCCCCGACCCTGGCTCCTACCTCGAGGCTGCGCTCGGGCTCCGGGCACGGCAGGCTGGCGCGCTACGGACGGGCGCTCATGGGCCCTGCGCGCCGGCGGGCTCTCCAACCGCAAGGCACAGGAGCCGAAGACGAGCGGGGGCCGCGACCAGACCCGGCGGCGGGCGGCTGGAGGCCGGCAGCGGGCGGCGGAGGAGGGGCGGAGGGCCGGCGGGAGGGCGGAGGGCGGGCGGGAGCCAGGGAGCTAGCGAGCGAGCGAGCGAGCGAGCCCAGCTCCGCCCGTGACTCACCCGCGCTCTCTGCCTTCATCCTCTGCCCCGCGCTCCTTTTTCCCCGAGTCCGCGGCCCCGCCCACCTCACCTGCCGCCGCCTTTAACCCTTGCGGGCTCGGCCGGACGGGAGGCCCGCGCGGCCGGGCTGGAGGAGAGGGGGCGGGCTCGCTAACTAGGTCGCCTCCCGCCCCTCCCTGGCTCCTCCCCGGCCACTCCGCTCCTCGGGCGGGGGTCCTGGGCGGAGCGTTTCCCAGGCTCCGAGACCCGCCCCTCGGGAGCCAAACTGCCCCGGAGCGGGCTGGGTCTGGCGGGGTACGCGGGACTCAGACCCGGGGGCCTGGAGAAGGGGGCGGGTCCTCGGGACGATTAGGAGCGTCCCTCGGGCGCCGCTTGCTTCCTCGGCGCTCGACCCACTCGCCCGGCGGGGCGGCGCTGGCCGGGGTACTGAGAGAAAAAGGAAACAGGGCTGAGCGCCAAGGATGTGTCCGGTCCACCCCAGGCCTAGGCCGTGAGAACTTTGGGCTGCCGCCCTCCTTCACCTCATTACCCCCGCCGCTTCTCTCCACCACCACCACCCCCTGGCCTTTTGGCTCCGGCTTTCTTCCTCTCCCTCTCCGGCCACTCGCCTTTTTTGGGTTGCCTCCTCTCCTCTGCCATTCCCCTGTTCCCCCACTTGCCCTTATTCCCCCCTGCCTGCCCTTGTTCGTCTCCCAGGCCCCCCTCAGCTCTCACTCCCCATTTCCCCTTAAGCAGCAGCCGCAGGCGCGTCCTAAGTCCATCTCTCAAATACGCGAATCCCCTCAGTCCCGGAGCTGCTCAGCCTCCGTATGCCCTCCACCTTTGCCCCCCTGCGCGCCCGGCTCTGAAAGTTGGGGAGGCGCCCTAATGGCCCTGGGAAGGGACACTTCTGGAAAGAACTGATCGACCCCTTGCCACGATTCTCACCTGAATGTTTAAACCCAAGTTTCCTAAGTTTGGGAAAGAGTCTGGGATTTCCTTTAAGGAAAACAAATGCACATACACAGTGCACCATTCTGGCAAAAATTTCAGGTCGTTCACGGCCCCCACCGAAAAACTTCTCTCCAGGTCCCATTTCGTCGAGATATGGAGCGAGCGCCGGTGATTAGAGGCGTTCCTCCTCCTCCTCGCCCCACTGGCCTGTGAACCCGGGTAGTCCGCTGTTCCCTTCTCTATCCGTGCCTCCTCCACCCGCTGCGCGGACTTCCCGAAACAACTCTTTTCCTGCAGGGGAATTCTGATCGATTTCCATATTTTTTTTCTTTGCGCTATTTGGTTTTCCCTACGCGCTTTGCCATCGGCTTTTTAAATTTCGTTTTTTGTCTCGACAGTCTATCAGGCACAGCAGGACCAGAATTTAGGATGATTCAATCTCACCTCTACAGCCTCTGTTCCACCACCATTGCTTGACCCGGTTCGATTTTCTGTTGGGGACATACTCAAAGTGCCACTACAGAACAACTAAACTGAATCCACAGCCCCTTGAAAATCAGCCTTTGCCTGCGTGATTCCCCCCATCCCCCCAAAACACACACGGTCTTATATCCGGAGTAAATGTCTGATTCGTGGGTTCATCTGCCTCTTTTCTAAGATTCCATTTCCTCATCTGGGCCACCTGAGTTCAAGTTGGAAGACTCTTCTGGGGCTTAAAGGAATTGATGTATGGAAAATACTTAGCCCCTGGTTCCCCTGGTAAGCTCACAGCAAAGGGAAGATATTGTTATAATTATTAAATAAGTGGGTTCCCAGCAAACGTTTGTTGGATTGAGGAATATTCGCAAGATCTTGTGACTCGAATTTGGTTCACCTAAAATCCTGCCCCGGCCCTGGACTTGTTAAGCTGATCTGGTGGGTTAGGTTGCACTGAGCCTCAGTTTCCTCTGGGTTAGAATGCAGTTAGAGCAGTTACCCTGCAGGGTAAAAGACAGGCGCTTGGAAAGCCTGGAGAAGTTGCTGGAATGCAAGGGATTATACTTTCTGATCAGTAGTCTTCTGGACACTCAGACGCCAGTGATGATGTTGATTCTCAAGAACTGCTCAGGATCTTTGGGGCCACTGCCACATCGACAGCTCTCTATCAATGTGGTTTTATCTCTCTTCACTCTGCTCACAACCACATCCAGAACAGAGCCTGTGACTCAGGCTCCTGTGTTAAGTCTGATTTGACCCATAGGCATTCTCTGCCTCCTTCCTCCCTGCAGCCCACAGAAGCTACTGCTCTTAAGGGATCTGAGCAGGGATCTGCTCAGAGTCCCCCCCCCCACCCCATTCCCACTTTTTTCCAGGCACCAGATTATTTTATCTTCCTGTCTCCTTCTGTCTCTCCCTGGAAAGCAACAGGGAAACGGGTCTAGCCCCTGGATGGTAGACTTCCCACCCCACTTTCCTCCCAGACCCCCCTTTAACTCCATCCTACCCTGACCGACAGCCGCCTAGGGTTCCCAGGAGCAAAGACCCTCCATCTGCCTGTGGCTCCTAATACAGTTATCTCAGAAAACAGCCATCCTGCTTTCCTGTCCTGCCTAGGTTTCTGCCTCTCACTCAGAGTACTATCTTCCTTTCAGGTCGCCCTCTACTCGCCTTCTGATTCCTGTCCCCTCCAGCCCCTTGCCAGATGGCTTCCTACTAAACAGTGCCCCTGGTCTCATGTCGACTTGACTGCCAACATCACCACTGCCCAGTACTATTTATGTCTTCTCAAAATTAGACAATGCAGCCCACCACATCTCCCACACAAATAGATTTTGCCCAAGACTCAGGCCATTTCTGGTCTTGCTTCCTCCTTTCCCCAAAGGGGTAGATAGACAGATTTTGCCACAAGTGTCCAATCCTGCTACCCCTCTTCTCATACCTCATTTCTACCATGCAATCATTCTGCTCCTGGACCAGGTTAGTCTTCACGGTCATCATGACCACCATGTATTTACTGAGCATCTACTATGTTCCAGGCACTTTACACAAATATCTTCAGGGGCGGCTGGGGGGCTCAGTCATTAAGCGTCTGCGTTTGGCTCAGGTCATGATCCCAGGGTCCTGGGATTGAGCCCTGCATCAGGCTCTCTGCTCAGCCAGGAGCCTGCTTCTCCCTTTCCCTCTGCTCCTCCCCCTGCTCATGCACTCTCTCTCTCTGTCTGAAATAGATAAATGAAATCTTTAAAAAAAAAAAAAAAAAAGCAAACCCACAAATGTCTTGAACTCTCATGGGCATGCAGCAAACTTGTTATTATTATTCCCATTGTACAGAGGAGGAATTCTGCCAAGGATCAAAGAAATTCAATGACCTGCCCAAGATTACAGAGCTATTAAGTGAGACAGAGAAGGAAACTGAGTCCAGATCTGTCAGGCTCCAAAGCCCAGTTCTGGCTGCCACTCCTTCCGACCTTGCTAGGGCAGCAGTGCTGGCCCCTGGAGTCCAGCTCCCCTAAATGCTGAAGGTGAGGGAAATAGCATTCTCCAGCTAATGTCCAGATCAAAGCCATCCATGACCGTGCCTTTAAAAGGACAAACTGGTCCCATCTTGGATTGCTGGGACAAGTCACAGCTCTATCTGTGGTCCCTTCTAAACCTCAGTTGTCCTTCTGTGGAGACTGCACTAGGAAAATACCAAAGCTTTTCTGCCTATAAAAATGGTCTAGTGCAAGTCCTCGTTTTATTGGTAGGGAAACTGAACCCCAGAACAGAGACGCAAATAGCTCAAAGTCATCGGAAAGTTAGAAACAAAGCAGGGACAAGAACCCTGGTTTCCTAATTCCTGATTATTCACTCTTCTCCACTCCACACCCCCACTTTCAGGCTGCACCTGGAAACCTGCAAATTAATGATCCTGGACACCAACACATTCCTCCTTTCCTTCCCTCTTCCCACCCTGCCCTCCTATGTTCCTAGGAAACTAGACGGAATCCAGAGCTGGGGCCAAAATGGTTCTCTTTCATTCAGCCAACACTTACTGAGGGTTTACGTGGGAGACCGGGCACTACACCAGATCCTAATTCTATTTTAATCCAAATATCACTAGTGTCCACATCTGTCTTCAGTCTAAAGGATGAAACCAGCTGAGTCTAGAGCATCCATATCCTGGGGTACATGTGTGTGTGCCCACACTTGTGTGTGTGTACCCATCATGCCTGTGTGTGCCAGGGGCTTGAAGGTGGGGTGTCTGTTCCTTCTCTTCCATCATGGAGTTCCCCATGGGATTTGCACAGAGGTTTCTCCCTTACTTCTGCAGGTGTCCTAGAATGCACAAATTTCCGTGGGGTGAGTGTGTGCCCTGTGTGTCTATTAATATCTGCCCATCTTTTCTCTCAGGACGAAGCCCCTGGCAGCTGGTTAATGACCACTCCATTTCTCCCCGAGGTCTCAGCATGGCCCAGTGCAAAGACCTCCAAAGGAATCCTCTTTGGGTCTCCATACAAAGCCCCCCAAGATCTCCCTCTTATTTCCTCCTCCCCGATTCAGAAAGAATCAAGCCTTTCAAACCCTTCTCAACGGTCCCTCTAGAGAGGAGACTAGATCCTCTTGCCCCCTGAGCTGGACAGGGAACATCCCCTCTTACCGGTCCATGGAGCCTAGAGCTGGCGGCAGCAGTGAGGGGCAGGTAGGGGTGATGTGAGAGCCAAGCTTTATAAGGGAGGCGACAGCCAGAGCCAGAGTGGGGGGCGGGTGAGAGCCCCAGGCAGGGTTGCTGCCAAGTCCTCACGGCCTCTCGGAAGCTTTTAGGATAATCCAGGAAACAGTGGCCCCCCAGCTCTCCTGGGGGAGTGGTAGGGGATGAGATCTGAGTCTCTGAGGTCTGCCAGGAAAGGAGGATTTCAGCTAGAAGAGGCAGCTGGGGGTGGGGGATGGAGAACAGGACGTCTTCCCTCCTTCCCTCCCCAGAGGTAGGACAGGCAGGGGGAGAGGGACAAAGTGGTCCTTACGGAATCCAGCTGAGAGATCTCGGATGGCTGGAACTCACATTCCATCTCCCTCCTTCTGAGGTTTTCTCTGTGGATTTGGTGGGAAAGAAAGAAGTACCACTTTTTTTTTTTTTTAAGATTTTATTTATTTATTTGACAGACAGAGATCACAAGCAGGCAGAACAGCAGGCAGAGAGAGAGGAGGAAGCAGGCTTCCTGTTGAGCAGGGAGCCCTGATGCAGGGCTCATCCCAGGTCCCTGAGATGATGACCTGAGCCAAAGGCAGAGGCTTAACCCACTGAACCTCCCAGGCGCCCCAAGAAGTACCACTTTTAAAGACTTCACACACACACACACACACACACACTCACCCTTCCAGCTGATCAATCCCTCCCTGTAGAGCTCCCCATCCCTGTTGAAGCCATCTCTCCCACCTCTGCTGAAGCCTCTCCTTCTCCTTTCCTTCATTCCCTTTTCAGATAGTTTCCAGTTCGGAACCCCCAGGACCCAATCCACTCCTTGGATCTGGGATCTGTCATTGTGAAATGGAATGGGAAGACCATCTCCCTGACTTTGGATGGGGTGGAGCAGCTTGCGTTGGACAAGAAGAGGTCACCTAAGACCAGAGTTAGAGCCCAGCCAAGGACATTTACAGATAGTTCAGGAATCCTGGGACTCCAGGAGAGTGACAAGGCTGGGAATATGGCCTGGGAAGGGAGATGGGGCCTGGAGGGGAATTTAGGTGGTGGCCCCACATCCCCAACTATTTACATGAACTTAATTTTAGGGTGGTTGTAAGTTTAGGCATGTTGGCTAACAGGAGCATGTCCTGGAGCGGAGGGGGACAACAGACCAGGAAGGAGAAAGGAGATGAAACAGAATAAGACCGGTTTCCCACAGCTGTCTGAAGCTAGCAATTCTGATCCACATCGGAGAGTGGCCTGGAGACCTTTCCAGGGGTCACGTCTCATGCTCAGCCATAGCCCAGCACCCTTGGCGCTGAGGACGGGCGCTGCTGTGCATCCTCTGCACCCGCCCAGAACCCAGTGACCCAAGCCTTGCATGCCACCTCCCCCACCGAGTCTAGCACAGGGTGAGTCAGGGAGCCTTCCTCTTGAACTCTTGTCCTACCCCTCCCCCTACACCCCCAGAAATCTCTCTGACTGGGGATTCCCAGTCCCTTCATTAGCTTTTCAGCAATTATCCTGTAAAGGCCCTGACAGGTCCTTCCTCTCCCCATTTCAGAGATGAGAACACTGAAGCCCGGAAGAGCACTCAAAAGCTCAGCAGAGAGCTACCCACCCGGCAGGGGAGAGTAGCGTGGCAGGGGACTTCGGAGGCAGAGCGGCACCCCTTCCTTCAATCCTAAGCCAAGTTGGGAGGACAGGGCCAACGCGGCTCCCCGGGAGAACCCAGGCGTCAGGACTGTGGCGGGCTCCAGGGAGGGGCTTCCCTGTCCCTCCCCACCTTCCAGCCCAGAAAATCAGAGTGAGGGGGGGGGAAACAAGCTGGGGAGACCACACAGGTGGAGTAAATAATGTTAATACGGGAGCATTATCACTAGGGCATTTCCTCATGGATAAATGTCTCAAATACCAAAGGATGCCTCCAAATTATAGTTAATTACAGAGTTGATTTGCATAAATTATAAGGTGAGCATACAAATTCTTTCAATCGGTTCCATATGCTTAGGTAGCAGGTCCAGTCCAAAAGATGGGAGAATCTTGGGGTGGGGGGATTGGCGGGGGAGGAAACGACTTAGTCCTTGGCCTGGACCTGCTGGCCCACACGCCTTCTCCCAGCCTTTGGATCAGTAAAGGATGTATGGAGACCCTGACTGCTTTGCTGAGAGAGGAGCTATGAAGGTGACCCAGACCCTATTTGGCAGGCGACCCCTTTTCCCCTTCTATTCGCACCTCGGGAACAACCCGACAAAGTGCTTTCCCACCAGCGATGAGGGGTGGAGGGGAGAGGACTGCCCTGGGCACAGCAGGGGCCTAGAGCTCTGTGCTGGGGTGGGGGGGCTTTGGAGCCGCATCTGGGCTTCAGAGGGGAGGTGAGGAGCCCTGGAGGAGGCCGAAGACCAGGGGCCTTAATGGCCCATCCAGGCCCCTCTCCTGCTCTCGGCTCCCCCCACTCCCCAGTTGCCACCCCCCCACCCCCCGGCACTCCCTCCCCCAACTACAGTCATTCTCAGAGCCAACCCTGGATCCCAAGTTTGATGTTGCCGCTGCCTACACCTTCCAGGTGGCTCCGCAGAGGCTCAGACTCCCAGACTTTTGTCTCCAGCGACTGGGCCCATTTCCTCTGCCCTAGCCTCCCAGCCCCCACCTCCGCCCTTACCCACCTCCACCTTCACCCACCTCCAGCGACTAAGAGACTAAGACTCTACTTCCTCCTCTAGCTCTCAGGTTTGTCCCTCCCTCCCTCCCTCCTGGCCCCCATCCTCACCCAGAGGCCTGCCTCCTTCTAGTCCTCCATCTTTCTCCTCCTTGCCCAGCCTCCCTCCCCCAGGCAGCCCATCTCCTCCACACTCCGTGGTCAGCTTTGCTCCTCCCATCCACCAACAGCTTTCTGCCCCAGCTGCTCACCCTCCTGCCCTCAAGCTTTTCTACCTCACGCTACCCACAAACCCTTACCGTATGTGGTTCTCTCATTTTCCCACCATATACCTGCTCTGAAGACCAAAGCTACCGGATTAGTTTGAGTAGAAATGAGGAGTCTGGGCTGAGGTTCCCCAGGTGCCCTGAGCGACAGTTTACCTTTGTCTTCTCATCAGAAAGTCAGCAAGAGGGGCGCCTCAGTGGCTCGGTGGGTTAAAGCCTCTGCCTTCGGCTCAGGTCATGATCTCAGCGTCCTTGGAGGTCATGATCTCAGGGTCCTTGGATCGAGCCCCGCATCAGGCTCTCTGCTCAACAGGGAGCCTGCTTCCCTCTCTCTCTGCCTGCCTCTCTGCCTACTTGTGGTCTCTCTCTATCAAATGAATAAATAAAATCTAAAAAAGAAAGAAAGAAAGTCAGCAAGACGGAGGGGTAAAGAAGAAAGAGCCTAAAATGGCTTCTGGTACCTAGTAACTGCTTAATAAATAAGTGTGGAAAGAAGGAAGGAAGAAAGGAAGGAAGGCATGAAGGAAGGGGTTGGAAGTGGGCACTGTCTGTGAAAATTCCGGGGAAGTGTCAACTTGGCAACAGGAATTACTTCTCTCCAGGAATTACTTCTCTTCCTGGAAGGAAGGAAGGCATGAAGGAAGGGGTTGGAAGTGGGCACTGTCTGTGAAAATTCCGGGGAAGTGTCAACTTGGCAACAGGAATTACTTCTCTCCAGGAATTACTTCTCTTCCTGGAAGGAAGGAAGGCATGAAGGAAGGGGTTGGAAGTGGGCACTGTCTGTGAAAATTCCAGGGAAGTGTCAACTTGGCAACAGGAATTACTTCTCTCCTGGAATAGTTTTCAGATCTCCTATGGGATTTCTGCCACTTCTGGCCCAGCCACCTAAGTTGTCCCTTAAACTAGTAACAGATGAATCATGCTGAAATGCCGGTCCGACTTGGCCCTCTCCAACTCAAAGTCCTCCAGTGGCTCCCAGTGCTACCTGGGAAGACACCCCCCCACCCACCCATTGGCTTCTGTCCCTTTTGCAATCTCCACTTCCATTGATCTTTGTACAAACCCTGCAGCCCAGCACCGCATGCATGTCCAGCCACCAAACATGTCCAGCCTTCCTACTTTTGCTCCAACTCTTTTCGCCCCCGCTGCCCTATCTCTGCCCCAGGAAAGCAGATCAGCCTTCCAGCTCCTGGCTCAAAGCCTGCTTTCTCTAATGAGGTCTTCCCTTATTAGCACATCCTTGGCTTGCTCCTCAGAACTTCCCGAATGCTAATTGCCACATGCCCCCTTTCCACGGAGTTGTTTTCTTATCTTTCCCACCGGTCAGTAGGCTCCTGGAGGGCAGGGGCAATCTTTTTCTTTTCTTTCTTTCTTTTTTTTTTTTTTTAAGATTTTATTTATTTATTTGACACAGAGAGAGAGAGATCACAAGCAAACAGAGAAGCAGGGGCAGGGGAAGCAGGCTCCCTGCTGAGCAGAGAGCCTGATGAGGGGCTCCATCCCAGGACCCTCAGATGTGAAGGCAAAGGCTTAACCCACTGAGCCACCCAGGCGCCCCAGGGGCAATCCTTCTCATGCCATGCACACCACCTGGCACCTGTCTCTGAGAAAGGTGGATAAGCCATGGCTGAGTGAATTCGAAAATTGCTTCCCTGGAATCAAGACTTCCAGAAGCTCCTCAGTTTGGGAGGGTAGCAGTGAGGGTGGAAGCCTGGGGTAGGTAGGAAGACACAACAGAGGCCTTGAAACCCAAAGATTTATGAAGGAAGTGAGCCCAGCTTCCCAGACACACACACACACACACACACACACACACACACACACACTCGCATGCACACTCGCACACACACACGCACACACCCTGGCCCCTGCTTGCTTGTGTGATGGAAGGACCCCGCAGTATATCTGGGACCCGCAGAGCTTGGGTGAGCGCTGAGGGATGGGGGAAGGCTCTGTCCTGTCAGCCTGCTTGGAATAATGACTTGAAGTTTGGAGCAAAGGGAGCAAGAGCAATGAGTCGGAACTAAGAGAAAGAGCCGGTGGGCTGGCAGCCATGGAGAAGAGCAGAGGCAGAAACAGCAGAGTTCCCTTTATCCCTCTGTGGGCACTTAAAATCCTTGCTAGGGTGGCTGATTATGTCATGCTTCAGCTCAAAAACATTCACTAGCTTCCCATTACCTACAGGAGAAAGTCCATTCCTTCAGCCTGAAATGGAAGCCTCATTCCCCATCTGATCTCAGCCCACCTTCCAGCCTCACCCCTCTCCCTCGCCAGGTCCCGGCCACAGGAGGCTTCTAGTCTATCCTTGTTGTCCACTTTTTTTTTTTTTTTTTTTTTGAGATCTATTTATTTACTTTAGAAGGGGAGGAAAGGCAGAGGGAGAGAGAGAATTGCAGGCAGACTCCCTGTTGAGTGCAGAGCCCGACCCAGGGCTCAATCTCATGACTCCGAGATCGTGACCTGAGCCGAAATCAAGAGTTGGTTACTTAATCGACTGAGCCATGCAGGTCCCCCTGTCCACACATTTTTATGACACATCCTGTTCCTTGTCTGGAATGCTCTTCCTCCTTTCTCTGCCTGGGAGCTCCTACTGATGCCGTGAAGCCCAGCTCATATGCCCCCTCCTCTATGAAGCCTTCTGCAGTATTCCAGCTTACTGTTTTCTGTGTCCCAGAGTCCGAAAGTATAGAGGGCTTAACATTGGTGGGTGATAGAGTAGTTGTGTGTGTGTCAATCTGTGAGCCCCTTGGGAGACTGGAATTTTCTCTGGTCATTCTGTGGTCATCCTGGTACCCCTGCCCCAGCATCTCCTACAGGGACCAGTATGGAGCAGAGTAAATAAATGTTGTGCTAGACTGATATGCTTCCTTGGCAGAGGATAAGGGGCTTGCCAGGCAGGAAGTTGGTGGCTTCTCTATAAATTCCTTTGTCACAGCCACCCATCGTTTGCCTTGTGGGCATCAAGATGCTGCTTGAGGGGTGCCTGGGTGGCTCAGTCGGTTAAGTGTCTGCCTTCAGCTCATGATTCCAGGGTCTTGATCCAGTCATGATCCCAGGGTCTTGGGATCAAGCCCTGCGTCTGGCTCCCTGCTCAGTGGGGAGTCTGCCTCTCCTTCTCATCTCCCTCTGTGCTCTCTCGTTTGCTCCCTCTCTCGTTCCCTCTCTCTCCCTCAAATAAATAAATAAAAATATATTTTTTTAAAGAGGCTGTTCAAAAAGTGTGCCTTGATCTTCCTTATTCACTGCCCCCCGCCATTGTACCGAATGCCCTTTTAGGAATCTAAGATCAGGTTGGCAAACAAGGCACTACCAGGTCCTGCACCCTGTGTCCTGGTCCACTGAACACTGCCGCCAACCTGCAACCAGGGGCGCCGCGAGAACCTCCACCAGGATCCCATGAGAGGGGAATTTGAGGGGAGGGCTTGGTATCAGGACCTGGCAGGCAAAATCAGGCGGGTAGTGGGGAGGGCAGGCAGTGCCCTGGAAAGGGGGCCGGTCTCATTGTTGTGGTCTGTCTGGGAGATTCCTCCCCTTTTTAATTTGCTTCCTGATTGAGGGGTTGGCTCTGCCCGCCCAGCTCCCCCATCATTATCTGCTGCCGGTGGCTCAGGTGCTGGCGAGCCTGGCGTGGCCCCTAGGTTATTACCTGGAGTTCTGGGGGTGGCAGAGGCTGCCCCTCTGGCCGGGGTGGGGGCCTGTCTGGAATTTGCCCTGATCCTACCACCCACGGGATAGCCATCCCGATGCCTAGCATAGTGGACACACGCAAGATGAGGGGCTGATTGGGGAGACAGATGGTCCCAGGGAGACTTCAAAATCTGGAAGAAGGTTCATCTGTAAATCGCCTACAGGACTGATTCAGGAACCTGAGACAGTTCACCCCAAATCAGAGCTATTCCCCAAAGGCTAGTGAGAGATATTGAAGTTAGACATCAAGAAGAACTTTCCTGGGGCACCTGGGTGGCTCAGTCATTAAGCATCTGCCTTCGGCTCAGGTCATGATCCCAGAGTCCTGGGATGGAGCCCTGTATCAGGCTCCCTGCTGGGCGGGGAGTCTGCTTCTCCCTCTCCCACTTCCCCTGTTTCTGTTCCCTCTCTCACTGTATCTCTGTGTCAAATAAACAAATAAAAAATATTTTTTTAAAAAGATTTATTTATTTATTAATTTGACAGACAGAGATCACAAGTAGGCAGAGAGAGAGGCAGAGAGAGAGGAGGAAGCAGGCTCCCTGCTGAGCAGAGAGCCCAATGCGACCCTGGGATCATGACCTGAGCCGAAGGCAGAGGCTTTTTTTTTTTTTTAAAAGATTTTATTTATTTATTTGACAGACAGAGATCACAAGTAGGCAGAGAGGCAGGCAGAGAGAGATGGGGAAGCAGGCTCCTTGCTGAGCAGAGAGCCCGATGCAGGGCTTGATCCCAGGACATTGAGATCATGACCTGAGCCGAAGGCAGAGGCTTTAAACCACTGAGCCATCCAGGTGTCCCAACAAATAAAAATCTTAAAGAAGAAGAAGAAGAGGAAGAAGGAGGAGGAGGAGGAGGAGGAGGAGGAGGAGAAACTTTCCAGCTATGCTGTCAATGAGAAAGAGAAGGCAGTGAAGCTTGATGATTTCCACCCTGAATTCTCCCTCTGCTGAAGCATTCAGAAAGCCAAGAGTCCTAGAGCAGCGAGAGTGTCATTGATCCAAGAACCGGTGATGGCCAGAACCCAGGATCTAGGAACTTCCTGTAGCGTGGGTGCTCCCCACTGATGCCCAGGAGCATTAATGAGACCTCAGACCTGAGGCAAGTTGCCCTACGGCACAGGCTAGAAACCTACAGGGGAGAAGCTTTGCCTCTCCCTGTCTCTGAGTCCCCAAAGTTCCTGCCCTTTGCCCGGTCTCTGATTGGGCCTGTGGGCTTCAAGGACAGGAGATAATATCAAGACAAACAGGAAGAGCCGAATTAGAGACATGAAGTTTGTTGTTTTAGAGGCGCCCCGCGCCAAGCAGCGGTGCCAGGTCGGCAGCCCCGGAACCCAGCAGCTACCTGCTCTCTGTGCAGCCAGCGGCCCCTTTGTGCCCTCCCTGGGGCCCATGGTGGGAGGGCTCCCTGGAGAAGGTGGGAGCAGGGAGGCCGGGCGTGGAGGCAGAGGGGTTAGACAAGTGATTCTGTTTTCTCCTCACCAGCTGAATTCTTTGTAGTGTCACCTCTGATTCGCCCTGGGCATTTAGTCACTCATTCAGCAAATATTTGCGAGCGCCTACTCTGTTCCAGGCACGTGCTGGGCACAGTCTTTTTCTTGTGTCTCTAACACACCCCTCACTCAAATGGAAGCTCCAGGGCAGTGGGAGCTTCTGTCCCACCATTCCCAGGGCTTAAGTGGGTGCCTGACACTCCAGGAAGTGTGTTGAGTGGATGAATGGGAGGAAGGATGGAGAGGTGGAAGACGGGCAAGCGCGCAGGAGGGAACCCTTAGAAGGGGTCCAGTAGGATCCTGGGATTTTTCAGTCCCCGGACTCTTCATGAGGGCACTGATGGCTCACGGATGCGTTTCTCCCCATCCTGGCTGCCCCCACATGAATCTTTGAGTCTTGACACTGGGAGGTAGCCATGGTCCGTCCATTCTCTTACTTGGATGCCATCGGGGAGTTCTGCCTCTAGACTGAAATCCAAGGATGAAGAAGGGGGGCTGGTGGGGTTACAGGGGCAGCACATGCGGGAAAGCCCACCAGGCCCCTTCCCCGGGGAATCAAGGTGCTCCCTCGAGGTCGAGGTCGTCCAAGGCCTGGGAGCTGACTGCTCTCCCGGGTGCTGGCGAGCCGCCCTCTGCCCCAGCCCGCCCCCGCCCTCGGTGATGGTGCCAGGCGAGGCTTCGGGCACGGCAGAGGCTGAACCGAGAGCCACCCCACCTTGTTCCTGTGGCTCCATCCCCCCCCCATCCACACCCAAGAGGTGAGATCCTGGGGCAGTTGGCATCTGACAGGCTGGCATCGACTCGGGCCAACAGCTTGGAAGCTGCAGTAATTAGAAGGGAAGAGGGAGAGAGGGGGAGAGGAGAGCGAAGGCAAGCTCGGAGAGAAACCTTCTCGGGCCGCCGCGGGGCAAACTACTTCAAACGAATTCGTTTCGCTCTTGTGAAACTGAAGACAATTTCCTTTTCTGTCATAAAACAAATTATTGCTCATCAGGAGTGCTGGGCTAGTCTCTCTCCCCAGAGTTAGCTCCTGCTCCCAGGCAAGGCCCCCAGGTGGGCAGGAAGATGGGGAGTGTCAGGGGAGGGGGCCCAGAGCACGCGAGGGGATTCGGTGGGGGGCTCTCTGAGGAGGGGTAGGAAGAAGGTGTGGAGAGATTAATGTTCCCATCAGGAATGAAACATCCCTCTATCCGCCTCCTCAACGTCCTCCATTGGCCAGAGAAAGGGCCCAGGACCATGGCTGAAAGGGACCCGGGAGGTCATCCCATCCATCCTGGGGCCTCAGAGCCAGCCTGGAAGAGGCCCCGCCTCCTCCCTCAGGCACCTGTTCGCGGGGTGGAGGGGCGGGGACAGGAAGGGGAAGCCCAGAGAAGCTGAGGAACTTGCCAGAGATCACTCAGCAAATTAATTAATGGCAGATCCAGGATTAGAATCCAGTGGGTTCTCTTCCAGGCCAACACTGGAGACTGCCTGGGGACTTTTGTTTGCACTTCTGATGGCTCTGAACTGCTCCACTCGGGCCACGGCATCCAAATCCTCCTGCTAGGCGAGGAGAAAGAGGGGACGATGGGCAGACAGAATGGGTTTCCTCTGCCCTCCACAACGGGCTCCCACAGCAAACCTTTGCTCTGGAAAACTCTTCCAGGGAACCTCCGGTCAGACCGACTGGAGGAGCCGTTGGACCTTCTCTCCTCCCGCCCACCGCCCCCAACCACCCTTTCATAACCCCTCTCTTTGCTGCCCTCCAGCCTGGCCCGAGCTCAGGGGAGACACACTTCTTACTTCCGCTCTCGCCACTTCTTTCTCAGCACCTCCCCCTGATAATCGCCTTCCTCTCCCCTTTTGCCTCTTCAGGCCCCACTCCCATGGACATTTCTGGGGTGTTTCTAATCGGGGCAGAGCGAGATCCAAGCCTCATCCTCTGCGAACTGCTGACTTACCTCAGCAAGAGCCACCACACATTCCAGGAGAGACACTGGCAGACTCTGACTGAAAAGGGGGTTGGGTGGGGGGTGCGTCAGGACTGGGGAGATGGGCCAAGGCAGGAAGGGGGAAGCCAGGCCCCAGTGAGGGCTTCCTGGAGAAGGACAGAAGGAAGACGCGAGGAGGTGTTTGGAGTAGAAAATCCAAGCTGCATCATCTCTTGGAGATGTGGAAAAAGATGGACCCAGGTTGGGGAGGCCTCATGGTGCCTGGGAAGGGACCGGGAGCCCAGACAAGCAGGCAGCTGGGAGGGTCCAACAGAGGCAGCCATTTCCAGTGATGTGGAAACAGAGTTTTAAGCCAGGGTGGATGGAGAAATGTTTGGGACTGGCTGCCAGACCGGAGCAGCCAGACATCTGTGGGGAGCAAAGTGTTGGGGATGGCGTCCGAGGGTGGAAGGGAGACTGGAGAAGTCACCTGGCCCACCTCTCTGCGCCCCCCCACCGGGCACACTGTTCCTTTCTCTTCCAGCATTCTGTTGCTCCCAGGGAAAGTGGGGCCTACCACCTGCCCAAGTTCTCCACTTGATAACACCCTTCGAAGTTTCTCCTTGGGTCCAACCATAATTCCCCTGGTGGCCAGTGGAGGCTTGGCAAGGAGAGGGGTAGGAGGGAGGCTGTAGGCAACTGCACCCCCCCCCCCAACCAGTGGTTTCCCCTTGGCGGGGAGAGAGACAGGGAGGAGGTGAGCAGAGGGCAGGGCTGGGAGAGGATCGTGTCAGGGCGAAGACTCTGGCTCATCGGACACGCCACGCTGGGAATCTGAGAATCCGCGGTGGGAATGGGCCGGGCCGGCAGGAACAAAGGATGAAAGGGAGGTTGTGTGGCCCGCTGGGACATCCACACCCACTGTTGACGTACATCAGCGCCTGTGACCTCAGTGGGCCGTCAGACCCCGTCTCATCGCGCCGTTCCAGTGGGGACTCCCTGCACCCAGCCCCTTCACAGAGCCTGAGAACATCAGGGAAGTCGGTCAGGCTCCCAGAACGACCTGCTGTCAAGATGAGCTTGGGGGACGACCTCTCCCCCGGGATGGACAGGGTCGGAGAAGGGGATGCAGGAAGTGAAGCGAAATGACAAGACTAAGATAGAAGGAAAAGGGGGGAAGCCTGATGGCAGGGCCCCTTGGCCTGAGGATCAGAGTACCAGTGGTCAAAGGTATCTAGGTAAGGATTCTGACAATGGGAGGACAGGGCCCAGTTTGGCCTGGAATATGGAGGATTTGGGTTAGACACTGAGAACTTTCTTGCTTTTGGGTAATAGGACCACCAAGAGCCTGCATGCAGGACTCTACCGACAACATGGGAAGTGTGCCATCATGGGTCCCATGCAAGAGCAGATGGCCACCTTGCCCATTCCTCTAGTCAGGGAGCTCTGACTCTCCCACCCAGGCTCCCCAGACCCACCCAGCTTCCTGGGCTTCCCCAAGAAATCCATCCCCAGCAGCTCAGCTGGTCACCGGGACCAGGAGGGGCGTGGAGGACTGTGATGTTCGGGTGGTGGCTTCTTCCCACTCACCCCACTCTGGGGAAGGGATGGGCTCTTACCCCATTTCTCTCCCAGCCTTGATGCCAGGGGCCTGGCAGGGAAGAAGCCCTTCGATTGGGGACCTCATCTTCGTCTAAGAGCTCAGCCCCATGGGAAGCCCTAATCAGATGCTCAGGAGCAGCCACACCTGCATGTTCCTCCCCGCTGCCCCCACACCTGCAGACACAGGTGGCTAGGACTTCTCCTGTGCAGAGTTCTGCATGGAATCACACAGGTAGATCCCCTGACATCACACACACACACGCACATACGTACACACCTCACTCACCCACACAGCTTCCCAGGTCATCCCTCACTGAGAGGCTCATTCAGACCCCAGGGCAGACAAGGCGCGGCAGAATCACTCCATGGGCAACCCCGCGGCAACCACCAGTGCGCACACTCGTGCTCACGCCCATAGCCCCTCTGTTGTGTTGCTGGGACACATGGTGGTCACACGCGCGCTCACGCTGACCTAAGGCCTTCCCCCACTCCAGAGGAGCCCTTCCCTCATGAGTCTCTATCACACTCTCGACTTCCACACTGCAGCCCCTGTAGTGGGCACCTGCTATGTTCCAGGCACGGGGCTGAAGACACATAGATATGGTGTTTCAAGGGATTTGCTTGCATGGTCAAAGGAGACTGGGGCTGATTTTTTAAAAAGATTATTTATTTATTTTTTAAAGATTTTACTTATTCATTTGAGAGAGAGAGCACAAGTAGGGGGAGCGGCAAGCAGAGGCAGATGGAAAAGTAGGTTCCCCTCTGAGCAGGGACCCCCAGGTGGGGCTGGATCCCAGGACCCCGGGATCATGACCTGAGCCAAAGGCAGACAGATGCTTAACCAACTAAGCCACCCAGGAGTCCCAAGATTTATTTATTTGAAAGAGAGAGAGAGACTCTTGAGAGAGTTTTGGGGGGGGGGGGTACAGAGGGAGAGAGTCCCAAGCAGACACTGCGCTGAGCGCAAAGCCCATCCAGGGGCTGGATCTCACAACCCCAAGACCACAAACCCTCAGATCATGACCTGAGCTGAAACCAAGAGTCAGATGCTTAACCGACTGTACCACCCCAGAGCCCCGGAGACCAGGACTAATTAAACAGATTGTTGAAAAGCAGAGCCTCAAGTGCTGGAAGAGGAATAAGCATGAAGAACTGGGAGACCAACTCAGTCCTGGGGGTCCCGAAGGCCTTCCCTCACAAAGTGACAACTTTCCCATGCTCAGATATACCCCTGCCACAAGCTAAGTGTTTTACGTGCATTGTCTTATCTATTCTTCACAACCACCCCATGAGGTCGGCAGGCATATCCCCACTTTAGAGAAGAGGAAACTGAGGCTTAAATAAGTGAGATGCAAAGTCATGCAGCTGATAAAGCAGTGCAACACGGTTCCCACCCAGAGCTGCCTGAGTCAGAGCCCACGTGCTCACGACCGCCATTAAACCTCTGCCATCCCAGATGTGAACTTTCCCCCTCACGAGGCCCTCACCCACTCCCTAGTGCCTCCCAGTGCTGTCCAGACCCCCGGACTCCCAATCCTCAGGTCCACACACAGGCCCTGTTTCCAGCCTCTGCTCGCAGGCACCCTCCCTCCCAGAAGAGAGGGCCACTTGTCCCTAGAGGAAGCCATAATTGGCAGGTGCCGAGGCTGCCGCCAGAGCTTTAGGACAGGCAGAAGGGAGGGAGGAGAAGGGTTCCTGAGGCAGGGGGCTTGGGCGCTGGGACGGGGGAAGAGGGAGGGGGCTGGCTCCCGTGCCCTCTCCTCCGCTCTGCAGGTGTAATTAAGCCCTGGCAGATGAAAGGGCGTCTTTGAAAGCGGGTGAGATCCTTGTCTGTCAGCAGGGCGCTCTGGGTGGCATCGGAGGCTTATCCTGAAACCACACACGGCACCAGAGCCGGGCTGTCTGGGTGCTGCCCGGGAGGCGGAGAGGCGGACCCCAGGGGTGTGGGCCCTGGACTCCCCACTCCCCAATATCTCAGCCCTGAGCACCCTGTCTCCCTGGGCAGGAGCTTCTCAGAACAGAGAATCCTTCAGAATCTGGCAATGCCAGTCCTGTGGGCTGCTGCCCCCATCTCTGGGGCCTGAGGGGACAAGGTACTCCCTCCCGTCCCCCGCCAAGCTGGACAAGAGGCCAAGGACAATGGCTCTAGGCAGTCCTTTCATCCTGAGATCTCAAAGCGCCATCTAATTAACCCCGCCCAGGTCGGGGACTTCCTCTGGAGTCCCTTTGGAGAGGTGCGGTCTGGGACCAACAGTTCCCAGATCCCAGCTTGGATAGGAGCCCCAGGAGGACAAGGTCTCCCAGAATGTTCATCCTGTTTGGGACTTGGGAGTCCAGAGGACTGGCAAAGTGGGGATGCTGACGCCAAATTCTGAAAGGGAGCCTGAGTTTGAGCCCCAAAGGGGACAGTCTCTGATATATCTCATCTCTTCCCTCACGGATGGCTTCAAACTCAAACAAAAGGTGACTTCACAACCATGTGGAGAGACAGAGGCCAGACACAGGGTGCATAGCACATGTCACCATTTATAGGAAGGTTAAAAAAAAAAAAATACCTACACACACACACACACACACACACACACACACACACCCCAACCCAATCTTTGTTCTTTGAAGTCAGGGATTCCATTTCCCTTAGGGGATTTAGTTCAGAAGAGGGCACAGTGAGGGCTTTGGGACAGTGGTAACCTTCTGGTCCTTGAGCTGAGCGCTCGTCACCCGGGTGTGTTCATTTGGTGAAAGTTCACCCCATATTTTTACTTATTATTTACTTAGGTCATATACTTACGACACTTTTCTATTTGCATGTCATGGTTCAATAAATGTTCATATTACAAAACATTTTTTACACATCCAACCAAAATTTTGTTTTATGATTCCCTGAAGGGGATCTCACGGCTCTTTCCTTCTTCAGCTGGAAGATCACAGGGGTCACTCAAGAATGAAGATCGGCCAGGGCTGGATTCCTGGAGAATCTCTTGACTACGTGTGTACGGGTAAAAGTGGGTGTGTGTGTGTGTGGAATTTTGCAGAGTCAACACAAGCACACTAACACAAGCACACTCACACAAGCACACTAATCAGTTCTACTTTGCAGAAAGCCAATGGAAGCTTTGATGCCAAGGGAGCCAATGAGATTGCCAGAGTCCCTGCTTGCCTCAGCCCCACCCCCACTATCTGCTCCTGAAATCCATTCCCAGTCGGGTCCCACCCTCCCCCCACACACACACCCCACCCATGGTCACCTCTGTCCCTTTCATCTCCCTCCTCTGCTTCAGGGCCTAAAAGAGGCAGCTGGGGAGAGGTGGAGGGGTGTTTGTGAAGGAGACTTTGGTCCCCACCTCATCAAATGACATCCTTGTTTCTTTGTCCTTCTACCCTGGAAAAGGACAGAAAACACTGCGTGCCTCCACTACCACTGAGGGAAAGGGCTTGGAGCTGGACCTTCAGGGACAGCTTCCTGATAACAGGGATGTGAAGAAATCCCTGGAGAGAGTGAGAATAGAACCAAGAGAAGGATGAAGGTTGCTTTGAATACCGACCTGCCTAGAGATGAGATCTCCTTACAGCATCCTAGGCTCCATGGTGTTGCACTCTGACGGTCATACCAGATACTGAAACTCTGCCTGTTTTATGTGACCTCAGGAGGGGCCCACACTTTCCTATTCTGAACTCGGGGGGGTGTTCCACTGGCAACCTGGTCTCCACCAGTTTGGCTGTCTCTGTCATCAAACCTAGAGCTCACCTTCTCTAATTTTCTGGCAGATCCCAGAATTCTCAAAACTCATCTTTTCTAAGTAACTCCTCTACAACGTGCAGAGAAGAGGGATTTGTGTTCTTCTGACCTTCCTGCCGTCAGACAGAGTCCATAACCTCCTCAACTCTTCCCAAGGATCTCTGTTCATTTTGTTCACTGATTGCCTCTGAAGCACCCAGAACAGTGTCTGGGACATAGTAGAGGCTCTAAAAACATTTATTGTTTCATGAATGGTTCTTATGCTTGGAAAGTCCCTCCTCCAGAAAAGTCCATCCTACATCCCTGTTGCTGCCACTTATTTATTTTTTTAAACTTTATTTATTTATTTAAGTAATCTCCACCAACGTGGGGCTTGAAGTCACCACTGGGAGATCAAGAGTGACATGTTCTTCCAACTGAGCCAGCCAGATTGGGGGAGGGGGGCATTGTTGCCATTTAAATTTTCAATTGTCCTGGCCTCAGAAGAGAGGGGTCCCCCTGCCATTATTTATGATTGAGTGCTTGCTGTGTACAAACCTTTGTGACAGTTGCTCCCTTCCTAATCTATCTTGGCTTCTTACTCTCTGTCCTCCCCCCTCCCCTCCAAGTCCAGCCTTTACGCAACTTCCGTGGTCTAGTCTCCAAGAGTTACCCAAGATTTAATAAAATATAACAAGAAACCAGAGCTTCATTATATCTGTTTGTCCATTCTATTTCTTTTTGAGTTTCCACTTGAGAGAAATGGAAACCTCTCCACTCCTCCCTCCTTTTGCCTCTGTGCGCCTCTGGCTGGCCGCTCAGGCTTCTCTGCGGCCTGGGTCTCAGCTTCTTTGCTGGAGTCTCCCCCTTTATCTTGGGGAGTGTCTCTGTTCCTTCCTTGGTGCGTGGGTGTGTCTCAGGCTCCCATGCTAGCTCGAAGGGTGGCTCTTCTTCGTTTCCTTTATAACAAATAGGTAAACAGGTGACAAAGAAGCAGGAATAGGAAACAAAAAAAAAAAAAAAAGAAAGAAAGAAAGAAAAAGAAGAAGGAAAGAAAGAAAGAAAGAAAGAAAGAAAGAAAGAAGAAAGAAAGAAAGAGAGAAAAAGCGGAGCTAGAGTGGCTAGAGTGGAGTGTTTTCTCCCAGGTATCAGGGTCGCAGGTAGCTCCAACCCGAACTGGGAACAAGTCCCGACAGGTGCAACCCCTGTCCAGATGTTGCGCAACGCGAGGCGCGTGCCCGGAGCCCAATCCTGGGTCTGGTTCCCCGGCTGAGGACCTGGTTGTCGGCAGGGGCGGGGTGGGGAGGGTTGTATTCAGATCAGAAAGATTCTTTCAGGTCTCTTCGGGGAGACAGACCCCCATCGGCTCAACTTCTGCCCACCCCGGTTTTGGGGGGGCGGGGCGCATAGGGAGAGTCCAAGCGGTGGCTTGCCGGAAGAGGACAGTTTGGGACCCGGGAGGGGAGTTCCCTGCGTCTGGGCCGTGGGGGGAGCTGCAGGCCGGCGGGGTGAGTAAGGCCCAGCGGACGCAGGAGGCTCAGTGGCGGCGGCGGCGGCGATGGGGAGGGGGTAATTACGCAGGGAGGCTCTCGCCACAGCACGTCCCCACAAATGAGAGGCCCCGGGCCCCAGACACCACACAACAAAGCAGGAGGCAATTATTTGGCTCCAGTGGGAGGGGACAGCCCTTCGCCGGCCCACTGCCGCTGAGCACCCGGCCTCTGCTGAGGGCGCTGGGATGGGGGTGCAGGGGCCGCTCTCCCCAGTGAGCTGGGGAGGGCCCGAGGGACTCCCGCTGGGTCCCCCTCAGAGGGGGGTCCACGTTTAGGAAGGCAGAGCGCTAGGAGGCCCTGGGCGTGATTAGAGCCGTCCCTCAGCCAGCCTGGAGCCTCCCGCAGGGCGTCGGGGGAGGCCTCCTGGGTACCCCACAGGAGTGAGGCCGGGAGGGCCCGGGGCGCCAGCTTGGGGCGTGGAAGGCTCTGCTTTGTTGGTCTCGGGGAAGCCAGTGGCCCACGTCCGAACCACCCCTCCCCCCGCCCCTTCCCCAGCTGTGGCCACACAACTGGCAACCAGGAGGCTCTCAGGCAGGTGGGGAAACCACAGCGGAGGGAGCCAGAGCCAGGGAGATTCCCGAGCACGTGGCCAGGCCTGGAATTCACGCAATTGATATGCAAATAAAATGCAAATTGGTCCTCTTCTCCGCCCCCCCCCCTCAAAAATCATCAGATCAGGCCCCTGTGGCAGCAGAGCACGTCCCCATCAGCTGTGGGTACCCCAGCCTCTGGCCTCCCTCTCTGGCCACCCATGTTTGCTTCAGGAAAACTGTTAGCAAGTCCTACCAATAACCTGGAATCCTGTGGAGCCTTCCTGCAAAGGCCTTCCCCCTCCTTGATGAGAGAGCCCAAAGTACAGATGGAGAAAAAGAGGCCTTAAGAAATTTAGGTACTTTCCCCTGTTACTAACAAAACACCTGGAGGATGGCTCCTGGAACCTTCTGCCAACGGCCCCAGGTTGTCAGCATGGCAGCTGGGGAAGGAGAAAGAGCGCAGGACTAGGAGCCCTAAAATCTGCTCTCTGGTCTCAGCTCTGCCCCTAACTTGCTGGCTCACTCCAATCCTGTCACTTCTCTTCTCTAAGCCTCAGTTTCCCTGAATGTCAAATGATCATCTCTGGGGTGGGGAAAAAAGGCTCTTCCAGACCTGGAGTCCTCTTTATGCACCACTGCCATCCAGTGTCGCTGGCCAGAGGACTCTGAGTCAACTGTCCCCTTCTTTGTCCTCACCAGCTCTACAATCGCAGTCCCAGGCCAGTCAAGGATGAACCCCTAACCCCTGTCTTTCTGCATCTTCAAAATCTCACTCAAAATCCACTTGAGGGAGCCTCTTCTGAGTCATTCTGCTAAACTAATTGCTCCTTTATGTTGGGGTCCCCTCCATCTAGGAAAGGCTCAGCATTCACAGCTGTCCCCTGTGTGTGCCCTTGCTGCTGTGTTGCTGAGTTTCTAAGTAATTTGAAGATATGTGTAGTGTCCCATCGTGCATCCCACCCCCAACCCCCCGCCCCCTGACCCCAGGTTGAGGCAAGGATTTTGTGTCCTCCATGAGACTAAGGACTTCCCAAGGACCTGGGGTTGTGTCAGTGGGACATAGAGGCCCCATCTGGATGGGACTGTGTCTCTGCCATCAATTAGGACTTTTCCCTAGGGTGGAGGACGCTGCCTCCTCTATCTGACCCCCTCCTGGATTTGGCTGGAGCCATTAGATAGTGGGGAGGGACCCAGCTAGCCTGCCTTTCCCAGGTCTCCCCTGGCTGATTTCTCATTTCTCAGCCTCCCCTTCAACCCCAGACCACAGCCAGGGTGGCCACTTTCGCCATCACCCTCTCCTGCCCGAGAGTGGGTCTGCCTCCTTCTTCCTCAGGAAACTAGACTCCTTGCACTCTGCCTCATCCCTGTCCTCCTCCTCCTCCTCCTCCTCCTCTCTCAGTCTCCTGCCTCCCTCATCCCTCTCTAGGGCCTCAGGGCAAGTATTTGCCATCTGCCTTACTGGTACATTCCTGGGGCTGGCTCCAGGCTCCCTGGGAGGCCTGAGAGCCCTTCTCAGCTGCCCTTCACCCTCAGGGCCCCCTCACTACCCCCTCTCCCCCAGAATGCCTGGGTCCCTTGCTCTCTCCCCTGCCAGACGGCCTGGCGTCTGCAACCCTGCAGCCCCTCAAGGCCTAGAGTGCCCTCTCCACTCTGGAGCTGGAAAGGCTCTCAGAGTCTGCCAGAGGGGCCCCTGCTAGCTGCAGGAGGCCAGGCCTCCCGTGTTTCCCTGCTCCACATCCCAGTCCCCACCTTGGGCAGGCTCCTCACCTTGGAACCCTACCGCTTTCTATTCATCTGCAGACTACATTTTTTTTTCTTTTTTTGATCCAGGAAGCAAATGAGTGCAAATTTATTTGCTGCACCGAGTAAGCCAGCTGTGCAGGGGCAGCGACCTGAGTGGCCCTCCCCCAAGGGAGAGGACCCTTCATCTGGAGGAGCCTTGCCTTCCTTTCCAGAGATGGTCATTTGACACTCAGGGAAACTGAGGCTTAGAGAAGAGAAGTGATTTATTCAGGCATTCCTGGCTGGGATGCCTAGTCCCTTGGAAAATTCTAGGAACCCCTGGCCTGAGTTGTGCAACAGGTGTGCTCTCCTCTCCCCGCAGACCTCATTTAGCTGTGGTTCTTCATTGACAGTTTTGGTCCTTCCCCTTCTCTATGATTTTACCCTTCCCAGCCTCCTGCCCCTTCTTGCTCCCCGAGGATGGGTGCTGGAGGCTGTGGCTCCTGTGGACTCCGAGGAGAGCTGGGAGGCCTCACCTGCCCTAGTGAGAGCTCCCCAAGTGGCCTAAAATCCCTGTGATGAGAGTATTTCTGTGTGAGCCAGTGATATATACAGTTGTGTTCCGCTTACAGTCCTGCGACACTATGTGGGGGGGGGGGGTCTGGCTGACATCTTCTGGTATCACCACTACCTCTGAGAGCAGGAACTTGGGGACCCTCCCCCACTCCTCCAGGGAGATTCAGGGTCTTTGGAGAGGCCAGGGAAGAAGGCCCCACCTGAAAGGAGGGGTAGTCACCCTCTAGAAATGCATTCAATCGGTGGATGTTCATATTGAACACTTACTCTGTTCCGGGCACCAAGCTGGGTGCTGGGGTTGTGGTGGAGAACAAGAGAGCCAGACCTCAGACAGCACGAGGTGGCAGTTCTCATGCTCATCATTTGGGACATTCATTAAAATGAAACGTCCCAGGATGCCTGGGTGGCTCAGTCAGTTAAGCTTCTGCATTCCGCTCAGGCAGTGATCTTGGGTCCTGGGATCAAACCCAGCATCAGGCTCTCTCCTCAGTGAGGAGCCTGCTTTTCCCTCTCCTTCTGCCGGCTGTTCCCCATGCTTGTGCACACACATGCTGTGTGTGTGTGTGTGTGTGTGTGTGTGTGTGAAATAAATGAAATCCTTAAAGTGAACAAAATGAAAGGTCCCTCTCTGTTCAGCAAGTCTATGTGGCCCAGGAACATTGCATTTAGAGAAGCGTTTTCCCTTGTCTTTGCCAGCGCGACGTTGGTGCAGGTAGTCTGGGGACCCACACTGGAAGAGCCCTGGTGACATGTCCTGGGTTGTGGGAATGGCCTGGAGCTCTCACAGAGCCCCAGGGAAGCAGGGAGGGGAGGAGGGTGCTAAGAAGAGAGTCTGCGGATGTGCAAGGGGAGAGCAGGATCTCCCCTCATCAGTAAGGATCAGGCCTGCCTCCCTCTTCTGAGGCTGCCCCTCACAGACCAGGAGTTCACACACTCAGACCACCCCCCCAACCCCTGTCCAGCACCCTGTTGATTCCTGCCCCTCACCTCCCTGGGGGCCCCAGGGGCTCTCCTCCACAGCCCAAAGAGGGTGCATACCCATGGGGAGGGACAGCAGAACTGTCAGAGACCCTCCCACCACATCCCGCACCCTGCCTGCCTGGTCTCAGAGGGGCTGCTGGACTCAGTGTCCAGGTTGCAGAGAGAGCGACCATGAGGCAGGGATTTGAGACAGAGAAACAGAGGGTGAGAGCCAGGCGAAGTCAAGGAAGCTGCCCTCCTCCCCACCAGCGCCCAGGGTTTGCTGCTGGGGCTGCTGAGACATCTCCTCTCCCGGAAACCCGAGGCCAGACAGATAAACACAGATGGAGGGAAAGACTCAGCTGCTTTATTTATGGGCCCGGTGACAGGCCCTCTCCTGTCTCAGAGTCCCTAATCTACAGGGCGGAAGAGGCATCCCACCCCCTCACTACGCTCTTCCCTCCCTCCTGAGACTGGGGCTCAGCCAGGCTCCAAGCCTTCCCCAGCCAGTCAGGCACAGGCCCGTGTGCCAGCTCCCAGGGGCTGGAAGACAGTGTCCGGGGGGCTCTCCCTCAACAATACAGGGAACACGCGGTCCACTCCTTACCATTCCCCAACGTCCCACCATGTCTTCATGGGCCATCAGGAACCACTGGCTCAGGAAAGGGGACCCACCCCCCATGAGGGTTCCCCTTGGACAGGAGAATGGGCTCGGTGCCCCCCAGACGGTCCTTCCCACCAAGAAGTAGGACAGTTCAAGGGTCTCGACTTGGGAAGAGCCTGAAGGGAAACCTCCGGGTTGGTCCCACATGGGCCTCCCCAGAGCGGGGGGCTGATCGGGGAGTTCCCTGAGGTCCCTAGAGGGTCAGACCCAGAGCCAAAGGTTCCTGGGCCCCTGCAGTGTGCCCCCTAAGGAATTCCCTCTAAAGGCAGTTAGCACCCACACAGAGGGGGCTCTGGGGACCCACGTTAGTTCCTCCTTCTCCCCCTCCCACCCTGAAGCACGCATGCCGGCATCCTTTCTGATAGGCCAATTCCCCTGTGGCTACCAGAGTGGGGTCCAGCAGCAGCCAGGGCTGAGAAACATGGATTTCTCCAGCTCCTTGTCCTGTGCCCGGCTACACAGCCCCTTCGTTCTGTCCCTTTTGTCCAAGTCTACCCCAAATCTGGGTAGGGGGAGAAGTAACTCAGCCTTCCAGGGAGGCCCCAGGGTCGGAGGTCAGAGAGCAGCGAAAGGGCAGGAAAAGAGGGAGGTCAGGCAGGGGGCAGATCCCTACCTGGCGGTGGCTTTGAGGCTGGACCCAAAGAGCCTTGAAAGCCCCGGAGATTCAGGGATTTGGCTCATAGGATCAGAGGACCGGCTCCCTGACTCACAGCCGCCAGACAGGGACCTGTTCAACTCGCCTCTCTCTCTCTCTTTTTCATTTAAGTGACTTTGGTTCATCCATGGGCCAGGGAGGAACTTCACCAAAATGGCATGCATCCCCTCCCCCTCCCCCTTCAGTCTGTCCCCTGTCTGTCCCTCAGCCCTCCCCACCTCCCACCTTCTCCTAGCACCCTCCTCCCCCCTGGGGCAAAGGAACAACTTTGAATCCTGGCTCAGATGAACATTTCCTGTGAAGTCCCAGGCAGTTTCCTTTTTGGATAAACGGGCCTGGCTTAAGGATAAATAGCATTCATGGGACCCTCCCCCTAAGTCTCCGACACTTTCTCTTCTAGGAGCTTCTCCCCACTGACTGCCCTCAGCCCGCTCCCCAGAGGGTCTTCCTAGCCCCTGAGCCCCACCTCAAGAATTGCATCTGTCTGCTGCCCGTCCTTGTGACTCTTGATGAATCAGGGATGTGCTCTATCTCCCCCATCAGTCTGGGAAATCTTTGTGGTCAAGAATTGTGTCTCCCCTATCTGACCAACAGCTCCCTGAAGGGGTGGCCTTCCGGACTGGTCACAGGCCTCCCCTGCCCACTGGTGGTCGAGGAGGGAGGCCGGGAGGGGCGTTCAGTTCTCTACTCAGTAAACAAGTCCCTGCAAAGGTAAGCCCAGGGAGCAAAGGGGGGAAGCTTCCCACTGTGGAAACTCTTAAGTTGAAACTGAAAAGAAGAAAGGAAGAAGAGAGAGCATTCTACCCACCCCCCCCCCCCACCACCAAGTTTCTCCGAAGAGCCTCAGAGCCTTCCTCCAGCCCCAGCTCCCTGTCCTACTTGTTTCCCCTCCAGGCCCAAGACCGAGGAAGGTAGAGTCTGTCCCAGCTCTTCTGTAATGGCATGGTGCTCCATCCTCCTCCCATTTGCCTGTCCGGCCTGCCTGAGGGCCCTGGTTCGTTGCCAGTGTCAGCCTGCTCAGCCCCACCCAGGGTCCTTCCTCAGGGCAGAATCAGCTGGGGAGGCAGTGCCTCTCATTCCTTGAAGCAGCTGCCAAGCCTGAGACCCCCTTCTCTTTAAGGACAGGCAGTATGGATATGTAAAGCAGCTTGTGGTCCACTCTGAACCCAGGCGTGTGTCTACCCATGAAAGGGAAGATGAATGCGTGCTCACCTTGAGTATGTTTTCACGTCCTTCTGTCCCCTCCCCTCCTTCAGGTGATTTTGGGACCCATGGTCTGGGAGAGGTGACTGTGTCCATCCATGCCCAACCCTCCACCTTGCTGGATAAACATCTCCATTGGGTTTGAGACCCCCAACACCCTGGCAAAGAGGCTGCCATGGCCTTCTAAGGGAATGAAGCACACAACCCTTCTCTCCACTTGCCTTGACAGCAGGGTCCTAACTTGACATCCCCCTTCATGGTAGCCCTCTTTGTTCTGGGTCCCTGAGGTGACCCATGCTGATGGCAGCTCTTCTTGCTCTCTCCTAGAGAGAAGGGACCCGACCTGTCCACCTGGGTCTCAGCCAGAGATCCCCACAGAGCTGCCAGGCTGGCTGGCTTCTGGCCTTCCCTATTTAAGCCTGGGTTGCTAGAATTCCATCCTGATTTCTAACGGGAGGAAAGCTGCTGTCTTCCTTCTGCCAGCTGTCCCCAAAGCTAACAAGAGCTTTCATTTTCTGAGCCCTTCGTATGGGCCAGGTGCTAACATTTTCTTTGTGATCTTCACAACTACAGCTGAGGTGGGTCCATTTATTACCCCCATTTTACAGATGTGGAAATGAAGACTGTGACAGATGGAGGTTATACTTCCTGCCCAGAAGGCTGCCCACTGTGGGCCAGAGCCACAGTCGTTGTATGGGACAGCGAGAGTGACCTACTATGGACAAAGCTCTGCTCTGGGCAACTGAGGCAAAGGGCAGAATCCAAACGAGACTTTCTCTGGCAAAGATAGCTTCTTGAGGAATTTTCAATCTGTTGGAAGAGACAAGTCCACTGTCCTCTGGGAGCTGCCAGTCTGAGAGAGGAGTCTGAGGGTACTAAGGAAAAACCAGCAATTCCCCTGACCCCTGATGCCCACATCCTGGGGGGCACCCACCAGAGGCCTCCACCACCACATCTCCATCCTAGAAAGGAGCTCCTGCTGTCCCTGTCCTGGAAAGAAACAGGCGTGGAATTCCTCTTCCCTGAGTTGCTGGAGCAAAGAACAAGAGAACACCCCGTTTCAGAGGCTAAAGGACTTGGTTGGACACAAAGTCCTGCTGACTTCCAGGACTGAGGACCTCACTTGGAGGGAAAATTCTCCTGATGGCATGGGGGGGGGGCACCTAGAAGCAAGGGGATGGCTGACGTGAACTCTGAAGGCATCTTGGAATTCCTTGCCATCCCATTTCCTCTTCATCGGGGCCAAGCTCGGAGGATTATGACAGTGTGGGCAATAAAAAGTGCCTAATTGGTTGTTGTCCAGCCGAGGCTGCTCCCCATTTCCCTCCGCGGGGGCGGGAAACCGGCCGAGTCAGTTTCACTTTTGCGAGTGCCCAGTTTCCTGGTGGTAGCTGGTGCTAGCGGAAGCAGGGCACCCAGTGGTTATGGGTTGCTAGTCCCTGATGCTGCTTCCAAGGTGGGTGTGCCCCAGGAGGCAGAGGGCCCCCAGAAAGGACCAGAACTGCTCTTTCCCTGAGTAAAGAGGACAACAAGCCTGCTGGCCTCTGTAGGAGTTGGGAGGCGGTACAGGGGACACCCTCTGCCCTGGGTGACAGTGCCCTCTGTCTACTTCTGCAGGAGGCCGATATGGAAAGCGTTGGCTCTGGAACTATTAACTCCATTATCCAGCACTGACGGTGCCATTATTCAGTGGATGATCCTGGGCAAGTTCCTTAAACTTGCTAAGCCTCGTCTTCCTTATCTGTAAAGTGGGGCTATGTGCACGTGAAGTGCTTGGAGGAGGGCAGCTCTTCCCTTCCCAGCGCTCATTCCAGGAAGGGCAGAGCCCTGCACAGGATCCTCACTTTCCTGGCAAACCTGCTCTGTCCCCGACATCCTGTCCCCCCAGGGGAACCTTCTAGCAGACTGTTCCCTCCAGTGTAACCAGCCGCCCTGCTTCCTGCAGTTCTCCCCTTGTCATCTTTCCCCAGACACCAATTCCCAGGCACAAGCCCACCCCTCCCCCGCCTTCCCTGAGCCCTGAGACACCCCAGGTCCTGCCACCTGAGACCCTCCTCTCTGACCCATCCGGCTGACTGTCCATTGCCCCCCATCAGACTGGGAGGTTAAGAATTGTGTTTTATTACTGAAGCTACTGGACCGTGCAAGTCGTGTGTGGCCCTCCGTGTCTAGGGCACCATCACCCCCTTGCCCATTCTTCAACTCCCCATTTTGATCCAGGAAAGCGGCACAGTCCCTGGGCTGCCTGCCACCTCTGACAGCCCCCGGGGGCTTGGCAGACAGACAGCCACCTGTCTCAGGAGGCTCAGGTGGATGCCGGCAGGCAGAGGAGGCCAAGAGGCCTCCCCACCAGAGACCTGCAAAAGCCCCCTTCCGGCGCCGGATGCTGTCGAAACACCCCATTCAGTTACAAGGTCCAAACCCAACGAGGCAAGGCAAATGCTGTGGGGCCAAGTGGAACTCTCCAGAAAACCCCTCACCCAACTGCTGCCCTCAGTACTCCTTTTGCCTCTTTCTCCTGCCCCTGCTCCGCTGGCTGCCATCTCTGGGTGGGGGGGGGGGGGCGGCGGCGGCGGGGAGGCAGGGATTGAGATGCTTATGGGTGGGGGTGGAGTGGGAGGAACGCTGCTTGGCCCCTAGGGGGGCAGCTGAGATTTATGGGACTGGATTTTTACAGGCTGGGGAGAGGCCCCAGGCAGGAGCTGTGGAGCCCAGCAGAGGAGCAAACGCATAAAAACCTCCAGACTTGAAAGCTGAGCGGCAGGCACCCCCAGGCCTGTGGGTGGTGAGAGATTTACGGCTCTTGCACAAGGCCTGGAGGGAGCCTGGGGAGCTGCAAGGACACTTCAGAGCCAGAATAACTCCCCACCAAGGCCTTCACCTTTCTCCTCTAGGAAAAAAAATTACTCACCGATAGAACAGGTTGGAGCTGCCAGAAAGATAGTTATCGCTGTGGGGACCCCGCCCACCTGGAGACTAGGTGACTCCCAACTTCCTCCCCCACCCCAGACTCTCCTTTCTGCCCCCAGGTCAGGGAGAGGTGCCTGGGGCCAGGTGGGGAGTTGGGAAGGGGGGGCCTTCCAGAATGGTCCTCCTTCTGGAGGTAGGAACCCTTGCTCACGGCCCCTTTTTCCATGAAGTGGGGGCAGGAGGGGAGGGTGGGTTCTGGCCAATTCTGGAAGAGTCCCAAGATTTCAGGAACACTTTCAGAGTACGTTTGTGGGGCAGGAGTCTTCCGGAAAGGGACACAGGAATGGCACAATCAGGACGGGAGAACACAGAAAGCTCCATGCCCCTGCGCCTGGTGGCCATCTTTTGTTTAAGCCAATGCGCCAAAGGCTGAGCTGGAGGTGACCAGCCCAGCCCCTGCCCTCAGCCCTTACCCACCTAACTCAGGTGCGGAGTTTCCCTTGGGCCTGACCCCAGGCTCGTCTCCCCATCCAGGAAAGAATTATCTAGTAGTCAATGGCCCTGTGTGGAGGGCTTGACATCACTAGGGGCAGCTCAATGGGTTTAAGGGTATGTTTCCGCTTCCTCCCAAACTCTGGACTCTGCACCCCATCACCCTAAGTCCCCCCATGTCTCCTACACCTTCATGGAGCAGCCCTGAACCTCAGCGAGTTGGAGGAGGGGTGCGCCGCTAACCACTTAAAAGGGCCCCAGGGAAGCATCCCAGGACAGGTGAGGAGCTAGAGTCTTTGAACTGGGCGGGAGGGTGGGGGTTGCCGGAAGATGGAAATCCTGGGCCAGCTGCTTGCAGTACTAGAGGCTGAGGGATGGGGAGGAAACTCCATAAAAGGCTGACCCACCCTCTCTCCAGTCTAGCCTTCCCCTCCCCACTCCCCCGTCCAGCCTCCCAAGACCAGAGCTGGCGCTGAGACAGCCAACTGAGTCATGTCTCGGGTGCCCAGCCGGGTGGGCACAGACTTGCCCATGGCCAAGCCCCACCCTGAGTGGCCGGTCAGCACTCCCCCAGGGAACAGGCCAGGGGCACAGGTGGGGAAGAGGACAGAAGAACTGCCCTTCCAGGCCAGGCTCTGCTCTAACACAGCCCAGCAGGGAAGAGGTTGGGGTGGGCAGCCCAGTGCTGGGTGGCTGGTGGGTTGCGAGCGCGACTATCCTCTCCTTTCTCCTTCCTTCTGCTGATTGGCAAGCGGGGAAGGGGAGGAAGACTCACTTGAGGTCAGCGTTCTAGTAGGGTGGGAGAGGAAATCAGAGAGGAAAGTGGCTTTGCTCCCTGGGTCCCCAACCCTCTCCCCACCCCCTCCTGCCACCAGCTTCAGACTTCAGGCTCAAGGAGGAGTGGGCCGGGCTGGTCAGGACCTGCCTCCAGCCTGCCTTCCTCCCCAGCAGGTCGGGGGAAAATTACTCTCCTGGTACTGCTTTTTATTTTTTGAAGCCAGATCAAAGGTGGGACCCAGCTGGGAGCCCTGGTAGAGGCTCAGCAGTGTGGAGCCGGGGAAGCAGGAGACGTGGGAGGGCCAGGCGGCCTGGGTCAGGGGCTAGCCGGGAGTCAGGAGTGGAGCTGGGAGGGGGGTGCCCAGTCAAGTCAGGGACATGAAGGATCCAGGCAAGGCCATGGCTGTGGTCAGTGTGGTTTCCACAGCTGCTCTCCCCAAGCGGGGACCCACCCACAGACGTATGACTCCCCATCCCAGTGTCCAACCCAACTGGAACGGTGCAGAGATACGCTAAACATCATCCCACTTTTACTTCATTGCCTTCTTCTGCCACCTGCTCTGGGACACTATTTTGTGTAGCCGGGAAGCTTTTCTTTTAGATAACCACATTCCCTCCTGCTGCGGGAGAAAAAAAAAAAGCACACTCCCCCTTCCATGTCTGAGTTCAGACTAGAAAGCAAGCATCTCCTTATTTCTTTTATTTTTATTTATCTATTTTTATTTTTTAAAAAGTTTTTTAAAGATTTTATTTATTTATTTGACAGAGAGAGAGAGAGAGACCACAAGTCGGCAGAGAGGCAGGCAGAGAGAGGGAGGAAGCAGGCTCCCTGCTGAGCAGAGAAGGCTCCATCCCAGGACCCTGGGATCATGACCTGAGCCGAAGGCAGAGGCTTTAACCCACTAAGACACCCAGGCGCCCCTTTATTTTTTAAAAATTTTAAAAAAGATTTATTTGAGAGAGAGAGCACAAGTAGGCAGAGGGAGAGGTAGAAGCCGGTTTCCCGCTGAGCAGGAAGCCGGATGCAGGACTTGATCCCAGGACCCTGGGATCATGACCCGAGCAGAAGGCGCCCCCTCCTTATTTCTTTTATACTTCCTTGGTGAGAACTTGAAAGGGAGAGTCAGTCCTGCGCCCACCACCATCTCTCCCCGCTTCCCCTTGCTCCTGTCAGCACAGTCTTCTTCTGCAGGCCATATACGTGCCATTCTGGTTTTGGGGGGCCTCCCTCCTCTAGGGTGGCTAAGTCTCTTCTCTTTTCTGGAATCACACTGCCATCCCCAGTACTGCGGCTAGAAGGGGTGAGTGGAGTTTGCAGGGTGAATGCGTGTCGGGCACTATTCCTGGGGACATGTGTAGGCACTCAGCCACACTCAGACACCCACCATTTCTTCCCTCATGTGTCCTGAAGTCTGGGGAGCCTGGCTCCTTGACCGGCACCCTGGCAGACCTGAGGTGTAACCAACAGAACAGGGATTTCCCCAGAGCCTCGGCTGGCCCAGAGAAGCCCTCCTCCGTGGTTACCCGGACTCTCTCCTTGTCACCCCGGGGCAGCAATCCTTTGTCCCAGGTCCAGCTTCTCCCAAGGCGGAGGGATGGATGGTGAGCGGGTGTGCAAGTGTGCGTGCATGCACGCGTGTTTGCGAGTATGTACGTGGGCACACACACCTAGGTGGGTCTGGATCTAGAGGGAAGCAAGGAGAGAGTGCCACTCCGCAAATTCTGCTCCTGCTGATGCACTGTGTGACCTCAGCCAACTCTACCACCTTCTTAGAGCCTCGGTTTCCCCTGGCCATAAAATATGGGGTTAATTGTCCCTCCCAGGGAAGCTAGGAGGGTTAATTGGGCAATGGCTCTGAAGTGTCTAGGAAGGGAAGGAGATCTATAAATACAAGTAATCATTAGAGGGTATTTTGCAGCCATTTTGTGGGTCCCAATGTATTATTACTATTATCATTGTTACTGTCATCGCCACCACCGTCGCCCACTTCCTGAGTCTCTGCTGGCTGGGGCGGCGCTTCCAGATGAAGAAGTGATGCTCCTGAGCCCAGCATCCCAGCCAACGGCCTCACTGAACCCCCATCCTCCACACTCAGGGTGTCTGGAGAAGCTGGAGGCGGCTAGTGATGGCCAGAGAGATGGGGCTTTGACAGGAGAGGTTCAGGGACCCAGAAGAGAGAGGGAGACAGGGCACACCTGGAGAAATTCACTTTGTGCCTAGGAAAGTCTCCAGTCTGCCATGGGAACCGGGGCGGGGTGGGGGGGGGGGCTGGAGAGGGGCTGAGCACACGTGAGAGGCTGAGGCAGAGATAGGAGAATGTTACCAGTCATTGGAAGATGAGCTGTTTGGTAGAAACTGATTCCTTGAAGAGGCAAATGGCTCTGCGAAGAGTCTTTGGGGAGGCTAGAACATATCCTCTTTCCAGGTGAAGCAAGGCGTGGGCCTGGCAAACAGTAGGCACTCAATGCATGCTTGCTAAACTCAATTTCTATGCTTGCCTTTCCCTTCCAATAAGGTTAAAAGGAAGCAAAACAAAACACACCACCAGCATCTGCTTCTAGAAATGCCTTGGATGCCCCCTAGTGGCCACAAACGGTGGTTGAGAGGGCGCAGGTGCCTTCTACCCTAAAGGGCTGCTCCCCAGGAAGGGAGTGGGGAGGAGTGGGGAGGGAAGCAACTGACCTTTATGAGGCTCCACAGACCTCATCCCGAGGGGATTAGGAGGTAGAAAGAACCAGGTAAGAAGGAAGGACTCTGTGGGGAAGGATGGGTGGAATGTTCTTGCTAGAAGATTCCATGGCAGTTGGTGGACAGCCATCGGGTCTGGCAGGGGAACTAGGGGACAGAGGGAGATGACAAGTCAGGGCATGGGTCAGGAGTGGCATCCCTGGGCAGTGGAGAAGGGGATGGTTGTGTGCGTGCCCCTGGGGTACGGGATGGGGTAGCCGCCACACTGTAATAGGGAGATAACACTTTACAGCCTCTGTCAATGTTTCATGCTCATAGAAGACTAAGGAAACTTCAGTCATTGAAATCATAGATGGGCCGGGGAGAAAAAAAAAACGTAATGAGGATTCACTTTTTCTCGGGCAAATAGGAGTAGCAGGGATGGTTCGACAAGCCTGCAACTTTGATTTCTCTGTAGGTGGAGAGAGAAAGGACAAGAATGTAGAAAACCAGACGAGGAAAACAGGAGAAGCAGAGGCTACTGGGAAGATCCTTAAGGGAGAACGAGCCAGCTTTTGAAGGCTGAACTGGCTGTAACCGTTCAAAAATAAACAATAAAGCTTGGGTTGTAGCAACGAGTAAGGACCAACAGTCAGTCAAGGGCGGGACACTGACGTTCTTCTAGCTTCTGGACATCCAACACCTGCTGCACCATTCCTTTCACAGAAGGCCCCAGAAGGAATCTAGAGCTTCCTAAGGGCAGAAACTGCAGTTCTGCCTCCCACCCTTCCTCTGGTGCTCTTGCCCATCCTTGGGGACGGGTGCCCTAATGAATGAGATGGGGGCATCTATATGCAAAAGAGAAGGCCAAGGAGGGTTTCAGGAAGCAGGAACAGCAGGGAAGAAACAAGAGGGAAGGCGCTGACGCTGACGAGGGAGACAGGGAAGGAGAAGTGAAATGGAGGTGGAGGAAGCTGGGTCTGGCAGAGATGGGAAGTCTGCAAGAAAGTATTAAAAGGATGCAGTCATTTAGTCGGTCAACAAACATCTACTGCACCCCTACCCTACAGCAAGCAGTGTGCTGCAGGGTGGGGTGAGGTGTGGGGTGAACAAGACAAACGTAGGGCTTTAAGGACTGGCAAAAATGAGAAAGGAAGAGAAAAAGAAGAGGCTGAGAGTAGCTGGAAACAAGAAAGGAAACATCCAAGACAGAGAGAGAGAACCTGCCCCCAGGCCCATGGCGGGTGAGACACAGCCGGAACCCCCCTGTGAGCCCTGGCTCCCTGAAGACCAAGGCAGGTAGGGGGCGCAGGGGAGAAATTCAGTTCGCTGGGGTAGGGGAGGACAGAGAGGTGAAGGAGGGGGGAGGTGAGACTGTTCATAATTTTTCACTTGGGCGCCCACAGTGGAAAGATGGCTTTGGGCTGCGGAGACATTGGTTGCCTACTGGAGTCACCTGAGGAACTAACTACTCCATATGGTCACTGGGGTTTCACCCCCTGGAGATTCTGATTTTCTCCATCTGGAATGGGTCCTGGACTTCAGAATTTATGACTAGCTCTCAAGTGAGTTGGAAGTGCAGCTAGGGAGAAAGTGGACATTGGAGGCTGCCTGCCAGACCTCCTTCCGCTCATGAGGACGGGCGCCATCTTCAAAGCAGCGACCCGTGGGAAGAGAAGATGTATGGTGGTTTTAGAGGGTTGTAAGTGAGGCTCAAAGACTCTTGACGATCCTGACAAAAGTAAAAGGGGGTTTCTGTCCTTAGAAAGTGCCCCCTTCCTCAGCTGTGCCTCTGGTAAGAAAGGAGGAAGAGAGCCTAGAAAGAAAGAACACAAGGCAATGGCGGTCTTTAAAAGGGAAGAACAATTCAAGTAACTCCAAACGGCTGCCAAGTTCTCCTGTTTTTGCACCCTCCCCCCACCCACTTCTGCTGTCTTCATGATGGGGCCTCTGGGGTGAGAAGCACAGCTGCCCCAGCTTTCGTCCCACAAAAGGTTTGGCAGTGGCCCAGCAGGATATTCAACCTCACACCCCCCCCCAAACTCCCTGCACCCTAACATAGCTGAGTCACTGAACGGGGGTGGAGTCCTTGGCCTGACAGTGAAGCAATCTTAACTTGAAAAATGACATGGGAACATACTGTATGGTCTACATAAACAAGTCCTAGGTAGATGTAATTGTATGCAAATATTCATTGTTTAACTCCACATACATTTCCTGCCAGTCCTCCTATACAGGCTTCAAACCCACTGCAGCGCACAGTGCAGCAGGGAAGTCAGAAGTGAAGGCGGAAGTACAGGGTTAGCGAGTGAAGCCCTCTGCTATGGCTCAGCAGGAGTTAGGTGCTCAGACTTTGAGCAGGGTCTTCAAGGATGCATAGGAGTTTACCAGGAAAAGGAAAGATAAAGTAGGAAGGGAAAGAGAAGAAGTGTTGAAGAAATGTGGAATTTCTCTTGAGGCAAAAGGATAGGATCTGTAGAAAGGGAGTAATAGGGAGGGGGAGGAAAGATCCAAAAATGAGTGTGAAAAGATTTAGTTTGCCTCCCAGAAAGGAGTTTGGGCTTTTTATCCAGAAAGGCATAGGGAGGGGCGCCTGGGTGGCTCAGTCGGTTAAGCATCTGCATTCCGCTCAGGTCATGATTCTAGGGTTCAGGATTGAGCCCCAGGGATGGCTCCCTGCTCAGCAGGGTGTCTGCTTCTCCCTCTCCTCTCTGCTTGTGCTCTCTCTCTCTCAGTATCTCTGCCTCTCTCTCAATAAATGAATAAAACTCTTTAAAAAACAAAGGCATAGGAGAGCCAATGAAGGATTTTAAGTAGAGGAGTGATAGCTTCTAGAGCCTTGTTTTTCAAAGGCTAAGGCTGGGAGGAGTAGACTGGAAGAGAATATTAGCATTTATTCACCAAGCCCGATGTACAGGGCATTGGCTCTATATTCTATCACTCCAACCCTTTAAGACAGCGTTTTTCAAACTGCTGGTCATGATCAAGAAAAAGCGGGCAGGCAGAAAGGGAGGGAGGGAGGAAGGAAGAGTAACAGGATAGAAAATATCAGCGTACCACTGGTAGGAAGGTTTAGTATTGTTTGCGGAAACTTTGTTATACATTCTCGCAGAAGTGTAAGTGTACTGTATCAGGATTCAAATGTATTTCTCGCTGTGGCTTATGATTTGAGAGAGAGAGAGAGAAGCCGTTGCTCTGAGGTGTAGGTGCGATGAGCCTCACTGTACGGATGAGGACGGAAGGCGCGGGGAGTTTCAGCACCCTGCCCCTCCGGCAGGTGTCAATTTCGAACCCAGTCTGGTCTGAAGCCTGAGTGCATTCCTTCCAGATGATGCCCGGCAGCGCCGTCCGAGCGCTGCGTGTACTCACACAGCACCTCGTTCAAGGGCGTTAAAGTGGAATGGGACCAATTCAGTCCACCCGAGGCGCTGGTCCCAGCGCAGATTCCTGCCCCAGGCGCACAGAATCGGATGGTCAGAGGCAGCCCCGGGGATCTCCCTTCTAAAAGCTTTAGGAGATTTGGGGGGACAGCCCGTTGTGGGGGACGGGTCGCTGCAGGATCAGGTGAGGATAACCGGGACGGCGAAATAATCCCTCGTCTCAGAAGTGTCACGTAGCACCAACTCCGGCTATTACTGGACTCCGATGCCGGTCCGCACAACGTCGCCTGGGGTTCAGTTCCCTCCGCCGAGGCGCTGAAAGGCGAGGGACTAAATAAAGGACTGGTGGCTTTCCACTCACCAGGTACGGGGCTTGAGCGGCCGAAGCGCAGCAGGCCCCTGCCATACCAAGGGGGACACTGAACTGAGCTATAGCGTATGTACTATTTATAGGGCATTTCTGGGCCTCACCCTAAGGACTTCTGATTGGCTTTAGGGGAGATCTATCACTCATCTTTTGGGTTCGAGGTGGGTGGAAGGTCAACCACGACCAATACAAAACCACTCCTCGGCTAAGCCCCTCCTCATCTAGCTTCCTGTTGCTGTCCATCAACCACCTGGTGGGCGGGACTTTGCCTCCCGCCAATTGGCTGGCGAACATGTCGTTCACTTTTCAGTAGGTTTCCGGTTAGTGCCTTCTACCGTCCATCAGTGACATTTCACGGGTCGATTGGCTAAACCAACGTCGCTCTAGACGCCCCTCTTTGATTGGTTATTGGTGCTGTCGGTCCCCAATGTACTGAATTCTTATTGGCGAAGGCTGCCGTCGCTCGGGCGGTGGCGGGCTCCGGGATTGGCGGGTGCTGGGCGGGCGGTGTCAGGCTCTCGGTGGCGGCGGAGGCGGCGGAGGCCAGGGAGGAAGATGTCGTAATGAGCGGTGGGTCCTGGCCGCTGCCGGCGGGGTCTTCCCGGCCCCCAAGGGTCGGGAAGACGGGCAGAGGCCGCAGGGACGGGGAGCCGGGGCTGGGGGTTCCCCCCTGGGGCCGGGCCTGGCGCCGGGGCCCGGCTCCGGGAGGGGCGGGGGAGGGAGGATTCCCGCCCGGAGGAGGAGCGGGGCTGGCCAGCCGGGCGGAGGCACCCGGAAGGGGGCGTTCGACTCCCCGCCCCCTCGGAGCCCGCTGGGCGGGAGGGTGGCGCTTCCGGGGGCCGGCGAGAGGTGCGGGCAACCGGGCAGGCCTGGCATCCCCTCCGCCCGGTTGCCGACCCGCCTCAGTGCTGCCCGGCCGGTGGACGTAGCCTGGGTCCGCCCCGAGGAGGTGGCGGACGCTCGTAGTCCTTGCGGTGTGTTGGGGGGACCCTTCTGCACTCTGACTCCGGGTTCCCCCCAGCGATTAGGGCCCTTCCGAGTGCAGAGAGAGGCAAGGAAATGCTTGAAATGCAGATGGCGCCAACCACATGGGCACTCCTGGGCATAGAACCCAACCTGGTTCCCGATGCACCAATGGAGAAATGGTGTCAGGACACGAGAGCACCCCCTAGGACGGATGACTTCTCGCCTTAGATTGCGGAGTGGGCAGAAACCGCCGTTTAATGTTTTTACTTGGGTCTTTGAGCACCAGCAAGAATCATGCAAGCTCTTAGCCTAATTGTGGGCCGTTTAAGAACTTGTTGACAAAGAGTTCCCAGCCTGTTAGCTGATGCTCCGTTGGGGGGTACTGCTGATTTCCAAAATCCAGGTGCAAACCTAAGGGATGACAAGAGAAATAAAATAAAACAGATACTTACTTTCTTCCTCCACCCTACCTCCATCCCCATTGCTGACTTAATGGTTTTCAGCCTCCTATCCTGCTTCTTGGCTTATGTTCCCAGTGGCTTTCTAATTAGTTCAAAAAGAACTGTTGTCTTTTCTGGGCAATTGAGAAGCCTGTCTTCAGTGCATTCCTTGTTTTTTATTCCAGTATATCCTCATGTTTGTTTCTCAATTAACTTGGTCTAGAGGGACTCCCTCTGGCTTTTCTCAGTGCACATTCTCCCAAAGTTTGTTTTTCTTGAATTTACTTCTTGTTCACTTGTTGATTCCTAGAGAAAAGGAGGGAGGAGCTAGAGATCTGCTTTAAGCAATGAATTGGCTCATGGTTCCGCATTACACTGATTTTAAGGGATGATTTACAAGTGATGAGTGTTTCAAGGTACACTAGCATGCACTATCTAAAACTTGCATGCTCTAACCCAGAAGGCATTCAGTATCATAATGAAGGACTAGGTGTTGAGTTGGTGTTTTGGGTAAGATTTTTAGGGCTACAAAGTTTAGGGTGTTGGTCAGTTCACAGAGAGGCTGTTAGAGGAATAGTGGTAGAGTCCACACTGTAGAAGTCATTTTGATTAATAACACAAAGATACGTGTTGTCTGCAATAATGGATATAACTGCAGTGTCTTATTTTGTTTTAAATTCTTGTGTGTGATGAAGGGGGTGAATCTGTCAGGCAACCTAGCAGTTGGGCTGATGATGTCAATGTTCCAGTGGCTTCTAACAGGCATTAGTACCTGTTGGAAATGGATTGTCATTGGCTGGGGCGATTGGTAAGTTTTCTAATTCTGGTTCTTCCACTTGGTTGTACAGAGGCTTAACCTCTTTATTTGAAAGCAGCAACAAGGAAAAAAAAAAAAAAAAAAAGCTGGTCTGACATAAATTTATGACCCCCCTGAGCTAAAAACACAGTCTTTGCCAAGGAGACCTAAGTGGAGTTAGTTCATAATCAGATCCTCAGCTGACTGCCCAGTAGGGAGAACTGGTCCCTGGAGGAAGAGTTTGCATCAGTGTTGACAGCACATGGGACTGGCCAGGTTGCTTGGTTGGTTGGTTGGTTGGTTGGTTTTTCTATTAGTTTCGGCCTTTGGAGGCCTGTCAGAGGAGAGAGGAAGCTGTGAAAAGATTTTGGCAAATTATCTGGGTCAAGGAGCTTCAGGGCATAAACAGCAGATAGGGTGGTTCATTTGGATATCTTGGCCTCAACTTCCTCCTTCTGTTGATTAGTAGCAGCCCTCTGGAGAAGCTGGAGATTCCCTTTCGCCTGAACCGTCCTTTGCTATAGGCATGTGATAATTCGAGTCTGCTTTAAGCAAGTATTGCCCATCCAGGGCCCTTAGGAAGACATTCTAAACTTGTTGCTGCCAATCAGTAGAGCCTGGTGTTGGCTTGAGTTTAGTAATCTTCTAGACTTTGTCACCCCATTTCTATGATGGACATGTAGCATGTTCCTTTATTGACTAATCTTCGCTCCCTCTATTCTCTGTTTACACACGTATTGGAAGCCTTGCTTCCAAGGATTGAAAAATGTAATTATTTTGGAGGGGATGGGCAGTGGCCACAGAATGAAAGATACAGAGAAACACTGCTTTAAAGCACATATAGAATATTAGAAAGTGTAGAGACATGATCACTTCTGAGTTTAAATCGTTACATGTGGTCCCGCTGAAACCTTGAGGGCTGAAGGCTTGAAGTGAAATCTATTTGGAGAAACTCCAGTACTTTCTTAGGAGTTTATTGGGTGATACATCTGTTCCTTTGGGTCACTTAACTGGATTAGGGAACTTCTAGTAAGTTCTAAGCTAGGAAAAGTGGACCTACATGCTGGACCAAATTAATACAAGCTGGACTGAGAAATGGACCTCATGATGGAATGCATTTGTTGATGTTTTTGGTTGTTTTTTGCTATGAATTAAGAAGGTAAAAACATGCAACATTACCAACTCAAAGGCATTGTCAGCCTAAGTAGGGAAGGGATTAGAGATCGCCCTAGAAGAGATGCCTCTAGGTGTACTGGTAGATTTGTTCTAGTTGGCAGGATTCCAGAGTGGAAAACTGATTTTTCTGTTGCCTCACGGGATGCTGGAAAGAGAACCCAGGAGCAAGGCAGCCTGCACTTGCTGCTGGTGGGAAGCCACGGCGTCAACCACGTGTGTAGGGAGTGCTCTTTCTGAGCGCTCCCAGGCCACCACGGACACAGGGGGATTACTGTGCTGCTTATCAGGGCTGGGCTCCGGGCTGGCAGGCTCTGGAGAGACGAGCTCTGCTCAGGAGCAAGAGAGAGGGAAGAGGCTGAGTGCCCAGTTTAGAGGTCGCTCAGTCTGCGCCCATGAACCGCTCCGAGTAGTGCTGAGATGTCACGGCTGTTTGTGTCATGGGAAGAGCCTGCGCGCAGCACCCCCCCCCCCCCGGGGTTGAATGCTTCCTCTGGACACCTCATTCCCTTCGCTGCAGTTTATTTCAGCCTCAGAATCGCGTACTCTACCTGGTCAGGAGCCTCACTGCATCGCAGTGCCTTGGTGTAGCTTGGATGACTGGTGTTTTGATTCTGAGGGCTCTGAGATACCGGTTTGTTGTTATGCCACGCTTTAGGCTGTTAGGTGGCCTCTTTCATCTCAGCCCTAGGGTGGATGCAGCCCAGGAGCTAGCAGCAGGCACTGGCCTGCACCCTGCCAAATGTCCTCTTCGGGGTATTTGTTACTTCTCCTCTGAGGCTTGGTGGAATCACAAAGCGGCTTCTCAGACAGCAGGCAGGGCCATGGGATTGGAAGGGGAATATTTTTGCCCCTGGTCCGTGTCTAACCGAAGTCTTCTCAGATTGGCCTGAACACAGACTGAAACCTTTCTGAGCCTTCAGAACAGTAAATGGTAAGGCGGCCCTCTCTTTCCCAGGGAAATGAAGTCAGCACTCAACTCAGAACCAGTCCGCGCCCGGGATGAATTCAGGAGTGACTCAAATAAATGTGCTAAAGCAGAGAAAATGTGTTTGTACAGAATGCACTTCTAGTGGGAAAAAACTGTATCTTGCTTTCTTTTTTTTCCCCTTCCCCAAGACAGTTGTGAGGTCAGTATTCTTTGTACCATTTCCTGGGGCTGCTCTGTCAGAGTGGACTTTCCACCACTGACCTCACTGCCCTGGGTCCCCACACTCACTTCTCCAGAGCCCCTTCTAGGACCACTGGGTATGACCCAGGCAGGATGCAAACCAGCAAATGACAAGTCACGTTTGGAGGAGAGGATTTCATAGAGCAGGTGCTCTCATTATCTGAACTCATTCGGAAAAGAACCCCCCCACCCCCGCCCCGGCCGTGTATTTTAATCGAAAGAATCATTGAAATGTAGTGCCTGGTGTGTGGTGAGAAGGTGTGGGCTTGGAGATATTTGTCCAGGAGCAGGACTGGCCGGTGCTTGTCTGCACACAGGCACTTGTCCCCTTGTGAGGTGACTGGCAGCTGGAGAGTTTCATCTGGGCCTGCGTCAGCTGCGCTGAGCTGCCAGGTGGATCCCAGCCTTGTGCCAGGACACGCTCATCTGTGGGTTTTCTCCTGTGGTTCTTAAACTCCACTGAGGCTGTCCCACTCTGCAGCCTCGAGGTTTCATTCATTAATCCATTCCAAAAGAATATACTAAGCACCGACTGTGTGCCGGGTGGAGGGACACATCAGTGGGTAAAGCAAAGGGAAATCCCTGGCTTTGGGAAGCCGACATCTCAGTGAGCCACGAAGTAAGTAACTGCTCGGTGTGAGATGATGGGAGGTGCTAAGAACAAAGGACAGAAGACTGTGAAAGGGAGCGATTTACATAGGGTGGTCAGGGGAAGTTTCAGTGAGGAGGTGACACCTGAGTAAAAGCGGACAGAAGGGAGAGAGTCAGCCATGCTCAGTCTGGGGTAGGCGGCAGAGGGTGAAGGAGAATAGCAAGTGCAAAGGCCCTGAGAAGGGGCCAAACCTGGCATGTTGGGAAACCACAGGGAGGAAAGCGTGGCTGAAGCAGTGAAGGGGAGTGACGGGATAGGTCAGAGGGGTGACAAGAGACAGGTCATGTAGGGCCATTATGTGTCATGGTGGGGACTTCGGTTCTTACTTTGAATGGAAGAGGGGATGCTGTTGAGGGAGCTCTGAGCAGAAGAATACCATGACGTGTGGATGGGTCTCATTCTGGTTGCATGTTGAGAATAGGCTGATGGGAACAAGGTCAGAAGCCTAGCTGGGAGGGTTTTGCCCTTAACCAGGGGAGACATGATGCAAAGACCTGAATCTGGGTGATAACAAGAGGTGGTGGCGAGAGCAGTCAGATTCTGAATATATTTTGAAGGTAGAACCAAAAGGGTCTGCTGACTGTCAGTTGTAGTGTGTGGGGAAAAAAAGAAGGGGCAGGGATGACTTTCAGGGTTTTTAGCACCAAACCGCTGGAAGGACGGAATTCCAGCCGCTGCGTGGGGAGGTTTGAAGGAGACACGGAATTAGGACGGTATCAGGGGCTAGTTAGATTTGAGATGCTTGTTAACATATCCACGGGGAGATGTCAGTAGGCAGTTGGATTTACAAGTCTGCAGGTACAAATTTGGAAGTCATCACTGTATAGAACCTGTGTATTGTTGGTTTTTTTTTAAGCTGTGAAGCTAGTTGAAATCACCTAGGAAACAGGTGTAGACAGAAGAAAAGTAAACGCTGAGACGGCACCCTGGGGCCACGCAACCAATTAGAATTTGAGGAGAGGAGGACCCAGCAAAGGAATCTTTGAAGAAATGGCTAGAGAGGCCAACCTGGCAAGTGTGTCCTAGAAGCCAAGTGAAGAAAGTGTTTCAAAAAGAAGGGTCCGCAGTCCGTTCAACACATAGAATGAGGCCCAAGAATTAACTGTTAGACTTCGCAGCGTGAGGCCACTGGTCGCATGAGCCGTTTATGTGGCGAAACCTGGAGCAGTTCCAGGAGTGGCAGGAGAAGAATTCGGGACAGCAATTATGGGTAACTGGCAAGGGGTTTTGCTTGCAAAGGAGAGAAATAATGGAACTTAGCTGATGTAGGGAATTTTAGCTTCTTAACGAAATTGTGGGCCCCCATAAGGGTCCTGGACTGAGGCTGGGGTCAAAGTTGAGCACAGGGAAGACACTACAGCTCCTGAGGTGTCTGGGTGGTGACAAGATCTTTTCCACCTTCCTCCTCTGGCCTGAGGCATTAGCAAGCGGCCACTCACAGCTGTCCTCTGGAATTGGAAGTCAGTGAAGTTCCTTTTACCCTTACTGAGCTCTTCTGTGTGGTTATTATGCTGGAGACTTGCTTCTCAGCACTTTCGAGTCTTTAACTACCAGCGCTGCTCCCTCCAGGAGGCCAGTTCTCTTAGCTCATTTAGAAACGCCTTTGGAGCTCCAACTTTGTTCTCTTAAACCAGCCTCGGCTTGCTTTTCCCTTACCGGCTCTGAATTCTTCCAGGCCAGGCAACTGGGAGAGACTGGGCTCAGAAACTCTTCTGTTGGCTTCCGGCCCAGCTGAGCTGACCAAAATAGCCAGCAGAAGGGCTGTTTGTGCAGAGTGAAATTCCTCCAGGGGAAATACCATAGCGCATGGCCAAGAAAGCCATGGTAGGAACCCATGAGGCAAAGGAAAAAAAAGGGGGGGGGCAGTACCCCTGAGGTCTGGGTATGGCGTTTGACTGGAGTTCTCTCCAGAGGGAAGAGAGCTTCCTAAAGCCTATTGTGGTATTCCTTAGGACCCCTTCTCTCATTCCCTGCCTCTCAGGAGTAGTGCTCCCAAGTGAAAGGCCACTGGACTGGCCCCCAGTCTGATGGCCAGGGCTTCAGCATCCTGCCTGAGGCCTCTTCCTGTTACTGGTGCTCCCAGCCGGCCCAGGGGAAGATCTGTAGGACAGATACCACTCCCGGCTCTGTGACTGGGGCTGTGAAGGGGGCTGTGCGGCCTAAACACTGGCATAGAACAGGGGCACCTGACCCAGACTTGGGGGCTGGGAGGGAGGAGGTCAGGAAGGGTTTTACCTGAGTTATAAACCAAGCTCTAAGGACCGCAAATGGCCAGGTAAATGAGAGAGCGCAGACTTGGGCTCCCAGTGAGAGAGGGCATGTTACAGTTCCAGAGATAGAAAACACTGACGTGCCTGTGGGGAGAGTTGGAAGAGCACAAGATAAAGGAGAGGTAGAGGGGGGAAGGGCAGATTGTTTTGGCTTTAGAAGCTTATCATAAGATCTTCTGGAAGCTATTGAAGGGTATAATCAGGGGAGTGGCTGGATGGGATTTGCATTTTAAAGATTCCTTCTGACACTGCTAGTGGAAGCTGGATTACAGTGGGCAAGGCCTGAGCCTGGGAACCCATATTGAAGGCGTTGGGCCGTATTCCAGGCCGAGCAGAAGGTGGTTAGTGCCAGGGTCATGGCGAAGGGGATGGAGAGCTGTGAGTGGATTGGAAAGAGGTTTATATTTAGGAGGTAGAGTCATGGGGACTTGATGAGTCACTGGCGGTGAGGATGACGTTCAGGTTTCCTTGTGATTAGAAATACCAGAGAGAGGCTGGTTGAACCAAAGGCTCATCCAACCTGCCGGCGCTGAACGGCCACTGGGTCGCGTGCTGGGCACCCATGCAGCAGTGCCGGGAAACTGGCCGGGCCCACCCCGAGCACCCTCCTGTGAATGTGGATAGACTTTAAACCCGTGATTATTTAAAGGGTGGGGGTTATCAGAGGGCTTAACCTCCCCTCAGGAGTCTGAGTAAATGACCAAGTGCCTCCGAGTGGGCTTTCCAAAAATTCAAAAAATTTCGCTGGGAACAAACCAGCCTGAGACCCGAAGGGTGGGTAGGTGTTAGTTAAAGGAAAGGACAGCCGTAGAAATGCCAACTGCAAGGATCTGGAAGAGGCCTGTGGAGGCTGGGGATGAGAAAGCACGGGAGAGAATGGGCCAAGGTGGCGGCCCAGTGGGGGCAGTCCTGTGGCATCTAAGCGGGAAGCCCTCAGAGGGCTGGATGTCCCTGATTGCCACTCGGGAGACTGGGGCCACACACAGACCCGGGAGTCGTCAGTCTGGATGGTACCTGAAGCCTTGTGAGTGGGCATGGTCACTCGTGGAACGGGTATTGGGTGAGAAGGAGGGGTGTTGAGGAACAGCAGTATTGAAGGATGGCAGAAGGAAGACGAGCCCACAAGGGGAAGAGGAGGCCGGAGAGGTAGGAGAAGACTGTGTAGGAGAAGACTGTGGGAATTTTGAGGAGGAAATAGTCAAAGGGTCAAGAACTGGTAAAGAGGGTCTGTTGGGTCTTGGTGACCTGGGCAGGAGCCAGGTCGGCAGGAGCCGCTGCTCTGGGAAATGAGCAAGTGAGGAAGGAGGGCAGCGGTAAAATGCTGGCAGCTTCTCCACCAAGTTGGCCCGGGAGGGAGGGGAAGAACAGGCTGTAGCTGGAGGGGATGGTGGTGGAGATGGATGATCTGTCCACAAAAAGCCACAGGCTTGGGGCGGCGGAGAGGATGCCTTTTCTGCTGGTATTGGAACGAAAGTGGCTTCCAGTATGGGGGGAGGAAAGGTGGGTGGTGCCATCAGACCCTAGACCCCACCCCCAAACCCGCATCTGCTTGATGCCCCTGGAAGTTTCCTTGGAGCCAAAGAGAGCTACTCTTGCTTGTGTAATAAATCACGGTAAATCTTCACCAGCCAAGGGATTGTTGGGAAAGTTTTAGCCACTCTGAATTAATGAAAAGTCCAAACGACTGAGCTTTGAAAGGAGTGCAGCTTTTCTTTCAAGAATACTCAGTAAATCCCACTTACCGTGTTGCTAAATGTAGGTTTCAGGGACCGGATGTAAACTGGTAAAAGCAAATATGGTAACGGTTAAAATGGTAGAAGAGGCATAAAACAATTGCGTGATGATGCCCAGGGGTCCCTTTGCAGTTTTCATACACTAGTTAGCCTCACTGTGAATAGTACGAAGACAAATTTAAGCACAATTTATGTCCAAATTACACGTTTAAATACAAAGTTCCAAATTAATGAGGTTCAAAGTGCCTTTGATCACAGTCTTGCAGTTACGTATCTACGCTCCTCCTGAACCACTTTTCATTTTCAAACACCCAACTGGAAATGCTGCTTTTTTCCCTTTCATGGTTAATCCCCGGATATAATTCTGCAATGACAGGGAGATCCGTTTCTGCTTTGGTTGCCCAAGCCACAGCCCAGGGGCCGCAAAGCTCAGAGGGACACTCGGAGAGATACTTACAAACATTGGTTTGAGAGCTAGAGGGTTATTTCAGGAGCCGGCTGGGGAGGAAAATGAAACCAAACTGAAAAGGTACAATGTCAGCCCCAGCAGTTCTGTCTGCTTGCTTCAGTAAATTATGCTGTAACTTCCTAACTGAAGAATTGCTCTGATCCCAGCCCCATCTCCAAACTGTTTTGAATCCAGGGTAAGGACGCCTATAGGGGGAGAGAGGAAGATGGGAAAGGGAGTTGAGTAAGAACCACGAGGCCTGTTTTCATTTCATGGCACCCTGCTCTGTGCCCGTATCCTTAGCGGGAGGGTCAGTCCCCCATTTTAGCTAAGGGAACCTGAGTCCAGGGGCGCCTCCTGGGAGAGCCCCTGGCTTCCCTTCCCAGACTTGGCCGCAACTAACTCAGCTTGTGCTTTTAACAGCAACATGGTCTGAGAATTAAAAAATAATCTTAAAGATCATCTAACTCTGCTTCCCACCCTATCTAGACCTCCCATCTCCAGCAGAGACATACATCCTGCCTCTGTCTAAACGATACCAGAAAAGGGAGAACATGACCTCAAAAGGCAACCTGATGACATTTTTTCAAAGTTCTCCCTTCTGTTAGTCTGCAGTCTGCCTTTTTAAAGCAGACTCTGCATCCAACATGGGGCTCAGACTCACAACCCCGAGATCAGAAGTCACACCCACTATCTGCTGGGCCAGCCAGGCACCTCAGAGTCTGCCTTCTTGACATCTCCACCCTTCACGAAGTCTTTGAACCAGGGATGGGATGAATGCCCTGGTGGGTCTCACTAGTCCTGGCAGACCATTGCTGCTGTCCTCTGAACAAGCTCCAATTGAAAATGCCCCTTTCAAAATATCCCTCAGAACGAAACCTGACACTCCAGATGTGACCCAAATGTGCAGAACACACTAGGACGATTTTTTTATTCCTCCATGATTGAACTTTCTGGGAATGCAATCCCAAAATTGCAGTAGAGTTTTGGCAGCCACATCTAGATTCTCTTGTCTCGCGTTTAGCTTTGAGTCAAACCCACTGGGGCTTTTTCACAGAACCACTATTAAGCTCTGTTGTTTCGTCCTGTATGTATGCGAGGTTTTTTGTTTTTTTTTTTTTACCCCAAGTGCAGGATGTACTCAACTTCAAAGTTTAAACCACTATTTAGTGATTACCACTGTGTGCTCGCTGCCTCTGTTGTAATTATTGACGCCTGCCAGCATCCCAGGAGGGTGCTGTTCCCTCTGTCCTGTAGATGGCACAGCCTGAGAGGGGTGCCCCAGCCACCCCACAGATGACGGCATGGCCCCAACTCTCATTTAGGTCTACAGCTTTGTGCTCCAAAGCACTGCACCTACTAGTTTTTAAAGATCTCTCTGAACCCTCATACCGACAGCCAGTGTTCTTATTATCATCCTTCTCTGTTCTGTGACATCTGCGAGTTGAACTTTGCTTGGTCTTCGCCTGGTTTTCCAAGCTTGGGTAGTGGATCGGCTACTCTAAAGCCACATTTTCCATTCTCTAGGGCACAGAACCAATTGAGTGAGTCACTACCAGCATTAAAGAAAACAAAGTAGAGTAGAAAAATACCCAAGCCCATCACACATAGTAAGGCCAGATTGTATTTCAGGAGACTCACCGTGTGAGCCCAGGACAGGGAAGTGTGTGGGTGTGCGCACACTGGGTCCTCACGTAAACTGTTTTTGTAACTGTGGTTCGTGGTCTAAATGGTTGGAACGCCATGGCTCTAAAGGAAAACTATTTTTGAGTCAACTTAGATCGTTTCCATTATAATGCTGCAACTTTACTTAATTATGCACGCAAATCTGTTTATCAGCTCATTGACCTAGCTCCTATAAAATTAAAGCACTACCAGAGAAGCCAGGAAAAGTCCCAGCAACAGCCCCATTCTGGGCAGATGACATTTGAATGAATCCGGATCACTGTTGTCAGCATCAGCGCTGCCGACTTGACACTCAGGCTGCTTGAGTTTCTCGCACGCCTACCCTGCAGTGTCCTGTGCCAAGCGGCACACTCCTGCCACGCTTCTTGAGAGCCATCTTCCCTCACTTTGCACAAATATAGCATGAGTTAAACATGCAGAATTAAGTTGTCTTAATTAGCCCACGCAGTCAGTGGTGCCACTTGGCACCAGTACAGTTGTAAACACACACACACACACACACACACACACCCCGGCCCCAAAACACGCAAAGCTTGGTAAAGAGCAGTCACCCAGCGGATGTTCGTTTTTAAAAGATGCCCATCATGGTGATAACAAGAAGAAAACATTCTGGCAGAAAAAGCACGCGGCTCCAAGGAGAAGCTGCAGACCCTCGCCCTGGGTTGCCCCCCCGCAGTCTGAGACGCCCTGGCTACCCTGGCAGCAGTAGATCCCTCAAGATGCACAGATGTCAGCCCTTTTAGGGGGAGGCACATTGGGCTTAGCCCCCAAATGAGACCATCCTGCCTGCAGTTTTTTCCCTTCATGTTCTTTTAAGAATATTATGAAGATTTCATTTAGATGCTTTGTTGAAATAAAGACCACAGTCTGTACCTTCCCCTTGACATCCATGTGAAACCCCTACGCAAAACCCCAAGACACAGCTTGACTCCGCTTTGGCAGCCCTGTACTTATTCCTTACCGTCACTGTTTCCTCCAGGAATTGTAGTGTGCTGTTTGCTCATGCGTTCTCGGATTTGCCAAGGATCAGTGTCTGTCATATTTCAGGATCTTCCCTATACGATTTTGTCTAGAGCTGCCCGTTGGCTTCTCACACAGTTTATTTCTCTGAAATAATAACCTTGTTTTCTGTACTTCCCGAAAGCTACCTTCCAAAGGTTTCGGATGCAAGTCTCACTGCCTGATGATTGATGAGCTACAAGATGGCATTGATTCTTCCCCCAAATTCTCAGGAATTCCATTTTACTTCTGTTTCTCTTATATCAGATTAAAGTTCAGAGTAGAGATTCCCTTCAATACTTCCTCAACATTCTTTATTTAAAAAAAAAAAAAAAGTATATTGATGGTGGGAAAATGAGAAAATCCAGAAAAAACAGGCTAAAAAATTCTTTAAATCAAGCAAAATTCTCCCCCCCCCAAAATAATGGGTTTTAGCAGTTCAGCATTTTCAAAGACTTTTCCTGCCATGTTCACATCTAGAAATATGTACACATTTAACAAAAATAGAATTTACTCTATTTTCATTCTTCTCATTATATTCAGTCTTGGTGAAGACTTTGGGGGCCGTGCCTGTTATCCTACGTAAATTCACTTAAAGTGGTTACCCATGTGCTGAAGATCGTTACCTGGGCCGCAGGGCTTTTGTGGTGAAGGCCAAACATATAGTACCTAAGACTTCCCCACGGAGCAGGCGTGTGTCCTTGTCAGGGATGCTGGCTGAGAGACGCTTCTTTCCCAGGCTGGCTTGGCTTCTGGCTAGAGCAGGAGTGAGCAGGAAGCTTGGGTTAGAACTAGAGGATTAAGCGGAGTTGCTGCCTACCAAATAAGGATTCCGGCCTAGCTAGAGAGAGTCAGCAGTACCCCGCAGAGTCAGCTCCATTAGGTCACTGAAGCTGGTCTTGGCAAAGTCTGGGATGTTTGCGCTCTCCCAGGCTTCGTGATGGCTGGGGACGGGACCAGCTGCCCGCACAGCCCGGCTCGGACAGGTCATTGGAGGGCAGAGGTCATCCACTGAACAAGATGTAGGGTTGCTCACCCTGAGTAGGGAGGTGTGAGGAAATGTTAACCTCTCAGAGAAGCAGCAGCAGAGAGAGGCACAGAGGGGATGTGAGGCCAATGGGCCTGGGTTCCGTGGGTGCATCGTGTGCATTAGTCCGTTTTTTCTTCCAACAGATCCACAGACCAGCATGGCTGCCACTGCCGCTGTCAGTCCCAGTGACTACCTGCAGCCCGCCGCCTCCACCACCCAGGTGAGCGGGCAGCAGGTGCTGAGGGCTGGGGGTGGCATCAGCCTGGAGGCACTCACTGAAGGTGACAGCAGACCACAGCTGGAAACTGTCCTGGCTTGCTGTAGACACCCTGAGCCGGGAAGGCTTGGTTGTCTCCTATTTCTGAACTGAGAAGCCAGGGCCACTTACCAGAAGTGGCACAGCTGAGTCAAGGGGCAAAGCAGCATTAAACTCAAGGTCCCTTCCACCAGACCCACTGACCATAAAAGGGAAATAGAGGCTGTGTCCCTACACTCCAGAGGCTCTGTCTTGGTTGCCTCGAAAGAGCAGCCCTCCCTACTTTACCAAAGTGTTTATTCTTCCCGTGACCTGTCCCATCCTCTTTCCCTCTGTCCCCGTTCAGTCCTTCCTCAGCTGAGGAACTGGGGGCCCCTTAACCCCTGTGATGGGCCAACGGACCTCTGCCTGAGAGCTGAGGATAATTCCATGACCCCCTGAAACACAAGGCTGGTGGGAAGTAAGGGTGTTTATTCACCCTGTCACGGAGCCTTCTGGAGAGTTCTTCCTGAGAAAGACATTGCCTACCCTCTCTCCCTCAGAGAAAGAGGAGCCAGCAGGGAAGGGAATGATGGCGGCACTGTGCCTGCCAAAGAGGCGGCGAAGAGCCTGCCGAGAGGAGAGGACCGTGAAGGGCAGAGGGGGTGGCTGGGCAGCAGGTTCATGGCTCATCTCTCCTCTGCTTGTTCTCCCGCAGGATTCCCAGCCATCTCCTCTAGCCCTGCTGGCTGCAACATGTAGCAAAATCGGCCCTCCGGCTGTGGAAGCTGCAGTGACGCCTCCTGCTCCCCCCCAGCCCACGCCACGGAAACTCGTCCCCATCAAACCTGCCCCTCTCCCTCTCAGTCCTGGCAAGAATAGCTTTGGAATCTTGTCCTCCAAAGGAAACATCCTCCAGATTCAGGGGTCACAACTGAGTGCGTCCTACCCTGGGGGGCAGCTGGTGTTCGCTATCCAGAACCCCACTGTGATCAACAAAGGGACCCGATCGAGTGCCAATATCCAGTACCAGGCGGTCCCGCAGATACAGGCGAGCAACTCCCAGACCATCCAGGTCCAGCCCGGTCTCAGCAACCAGATCCAGATCATCCCTGGCACCAGCCAAGCCATCATCACCCCCTCACCATCCAGTCACAAGCCCGTCCCCATCAAGCCAGCCCCCGTCCAGAAGTCGAGTATGACCACCACCCCTGTGCAGAGTGGGGCCAACGTGGTGAAGCTGACGGGTGGCGGTGGCAACGTGACGCTCACCCTCCCCGTCAACAGCCTTGTGAACACCAGCGACTCCGGGGCCACCACTCAGCTCCTCACGGAGAGCCCCCCCACCCCACTGTCTAAGACTAACAAGAAAACCAGGAAGAAGAGCCTCCCTGCCTCCCAGCCCCCCGTGGCCGTGGCCGAGCAGGTGGAGACGGTGCTGATCGAGACCACCGCGGACAACATCATCCAGGCGGGAAACAACCTGCTCATTGTTCAGAGCCCGGGGGGCGGCCAGCCAGCCGTGGTCCAGCAGGTGCAGGTGGTGCCCCCCAAGGCGGAGCAGCAGCAGGTGGTGCAGATCCCCCAGCAGGCCCTGCGGGTGGTGCAGGCGGCATCTGCCACCCTCCCCACCGTCCCCCAGAAGCCCTCCCAGAACTTTCAGATCCAGGCGGCTGAGCCCACGCCTACTCAGGTACCACACGCACCCTCTGCGCCTGCCTCCCGCTCACACTCTGTTCCCCCTGGGCTTGCTCAGAACAGGTTGCGGATGCATCCGGGTTGACCTGAGTGCTGGGAGTCTGTGATGTCTGGGGTGGGCGGTGAGGGGCCATTTCCGTCGACATACAGGGTCTCTTCGGTTCAGATGGTTCTAGACAGCTCATCCTTAGAAATCGGATGAGACGTCCCCATACACCTGTATTACAGTCCGCTTTTTCTTTTTGGGGGGACGTCTTTTTTGGAGGGTGGGTGGGGGCAGATATATACATTTTAATAATAAAATCTGCTTTTTACGATAGAACTACAGACTCAGAACGGTAGCAAGAATGAAACAAATCTCAGGCAGAACTGTAAATTTGATTTAAAGCAAGAAAACAAAGGAGACAAATTGTGGTCATTGTTAATGGCAAGGAAAAAAATAGGAAGACACAGTCCAGCTTGATGACAGGAAGACTTAACGCTAGATTCATCTGGGATGTTAATAATTCAGTAAGAGTATTTTTATTGGGGGCTAGAACCTATTTGGCTCTGTGAGGCAGTTTTATTCTTGGTGTATGGCTAGTAAATGCCAGAGGTAATGCCCATGTTGTGGATGAAGAACCTGGAACTCAGGAAGTATCCAAGAGCTTATGGGGCACGGATGACAAAAGCCAGGATTCATCTCAAATTTCTGGCTTTAACCCCCATGCTCTTTTCCACTTTTTACGTTGACTTACTGTTTCTCGCTACAGTTAAAGTTGAGGACAAGGTGGTGGTAGTGGTGGTGGTGGTGGTTGTTAAGGATCTTTTAAAATATAAGGACATAGCTCCTGCCATTGAGGAATTTATAATCCAGTTGTTTGGAGAGAGAACCGAAGCATCACAGTGAGTGACAGTGGGGAGTTGTGTCCTCTTCTGGGTGGAAATGAGATTGAGCTGTGGACAAGGAAGTCACAGAGGAGGAAAATCTAAGGCCTGCCCTGGAATGCCTCCTCCCTCCTGGCATATTAGGTATTGCCATGTGATTTTCTTTAAATTGTTTAATTTGCTTACTAGAATTCCTATGAGGTTCCATTACCAGGCCTACCTTACAGATGAGGAACTCAGGTGATGGCGGCTTCCATGCATATCCTTGGTGGTACCTCTCCTCCCTTCCCTGAGGTCCCGCATCTTGAGATTGATGGAGGCAGGGCTTAAACCCAGGTCTTCCTAAGGAAATAATCATACATACACAGAAAGTTTTACCTACGACCTTATTTTGTAAAGATACCACAGCTTTCCAGTATCCTGAAGTGCTGTATATCACACAAGTGATACTACAGTTAATAATCTTACAGCTGGGGCACCTGGGTGGCTCAGTGGGTTAAGCCGCTGCCTTCGGCTCAGGTCATGATCTCAGGGTCCTGGGATCGAGCCCCATATCGGGCTCTCTGCTCAGCAGGGAGTCTGCTTCCCTCTCTCTCTCTCTCTGCCTGCATCTTCATCTACTTGTGATTTCTCTCTGTCAAATAAATAAATAAAAAATCTTTAATAATCTTACAGCTAACTAAATTCCTCAGAGTGGGGCAAAGCCTATGCACGTTTTGGAAAGGCATTATATTCTGTATCAGAGATGGGCAGTCCATAGCCTGAGGTCAGACCTGGCCCACGCTTCTGCTTTGTAAATAAAGCAAAACTGGCATGCAGACGTGGGAATGCCCGTGTGCACTGCATTCGCACTACAAGGCAGAGACCTCATCGTGACCCGCAGAGTTTAAAGTATTTACTGCCTGCCCTTTATAGAAAAAGTCTGCTGACCCCTGCTCTATACTATGAACAAAAAATGTTCTAGTGACAGAAACTTCAGATACATAGAAAATAGCAGTGATATGCAATAAAGGCACGATGAGATTGATCTGCTCATTAAGGGATAACAGGACTTTTGTTTCTTTGCTTTTAACTGAAAAACACAGTCCCAGACCACCCAGGAATTAAAAATAACCCCAATCGAAATCACAGCAGGGTTTTTTGTTTTTTTTTTTTAAACAAATAACTTTGCTCCTGGATCATCTGAGTGTAAGTTACCACCATAATCCCTGTGACTTGCAAATGTTTTATAGAACGTGTCTCATCATTACATGCAAGGACGTTCTCCATGACAACAGTACAACCATCAGATCTAGGAAACTGGCAATGAAACATGCCAGTGTCTTTCGTTTCCCAATCTTCACTTGATGGGCACAGGCCAGTTATTTGGAATATGTTCCTCAGTTTAGGTTATATGAGGTTTCCTCATGACATGTGTGTTGTGGTTTTTTTGGTTTGTCTTGTTTAGTTTTTCGGAAATATCGCAGACAGGATACTGCGTTCTCACTGTACCCAAAGGGGTGCGTGATTTCGGTTTGTCCCAGTACTGGTGACAAAGTGATGTTCACCAGATTTCTGCACCTTTTTTTCTTTGTAATGAACTAGTGTTTTGTAGGGAGGTACTTTGACATGATGTGAATATCCCATTCCTCATCAGACTTTTTCCCACTTGTTTTAGTATCTTCTCTTATGATAGAGATTTTCTTAAAGTTAATATTTCGTTTTAGAAGAACTTTCTATTTACAGAAAGGGTGCAAAGGTAGTGCAGACCGTGTGTTTCCCTTCTCTCTTGGTTTCCCCATTGTTAATAATCATACGTGACCAGGTACCTTTGTCAAAATGAAGACGCTGACATTGGCACATGACTGTTAACCTACTCCATGCTTGATTTAGATGTCACCAGCTTTTCCATTTATGTCCTCTTTCTGTTCCAGGACCTGGTCCGCATATCACATTGCACTCAGTGGGCATGTCTCCCCAGTTACCTCAGGTCATAGCTTTTGGTCCTTGTTTTCCATGATTTTGACAGTCGTGCAATGTATTGGTCAAGTATCCTACAGACTCTCCCCCACTCCGGGGTTATGGGCTTTCAGAAAGTATGCTACAGAGGTGAAACGGCCCTCCTACGTTATATGAGGGGTATGTGCTATCCACAATGTCCTGGTGACACCCTGTCCCTGATGTTAACCTTCAGCGCTGGTTAAGGCCATGTTTGCCAGGTTGATCTTCGTTGAAAGTTGTACTTTTCCCTTTCTCTGTTCTTCGGAAGGGCGTTGCTAAGTCCCGTCTTCGGGGGTGGGGATTGAACTCTCCATCCTGAAAGAGAAAGTACGTAATATTACTTGGAATTCTTCTATCATGAGAAGGTTTTTTTCTTCCTTGCTCAGTTTACTTTTTTAGTCATTTATTTATAGCAGCAGGGGCTCATGTGTATTTATTTTATACCTTGGGTTATAATCCAGGACCATGGTATTTATTTTGTTGCTCACATTGTTCTGGCTTCAGCCATTTGGAGGGCTTCAAAGTTGGCCTCTGTATCCCCCGGCCTACTCCCACCTTTTTTTGTCATTGTTCGTTAAATCAGCTTTGAGATACTCACATGCTATGAAATTTACCCTTTTAAAGTGTACAACTCAGTGGGTTTTAGTATATTCACAGAGTTGTACACCCATCCCTGCTGCCTAATTTGAGAACATTTTCATCGCCCTAGAAGAGACCCTGTACCTTTAGTAGTCCCTCCTCATTTCCCCTTCCCCCGCCAGCTCCCCTGGCACCCACGGATCCATTTTTTTGTCTCTGTGCATATGCCTATTCTGGACATTTCATTTAAACGGAATCTGACAGTAGGTGATCTTCTGCAACTGACTTCTTTCACTTAGTAATAGTGTTTTCAAGGTTCATCCCCGTTGTGGCAGGCGTCAGGGCTTCACTCCTTGTATCTATTAGCCCCAGCCCTGGGATCGACCGTTCTTCTTGGAGAGTGGGATGACAGTTGTTTAAGTCTGTCTTTCTCTTCTCCATTTGTTTATTTAGGTGAACAGGGAGTGTTAGGTTTCCATTTTGTTCTGTGGGTTGTAATTCGATAGTATTATGATTTTTATGTTCAGGTTATCCCCATTTGACCCACTAGTGGGCGCCCCCTCAAGCTGGCTCTTGTGTCCTTTTCCCGGGTTACCCCTGTTTCTTGAGGACCTTCTTACTTGCTAGTACCACAGGTGTTCCAGGCTTTTCTTGTACTCTCTCTGCCCCCAGACCTGGCATGAGCTCTTTTCTCCAAGGAGCCTTGGTTCCTCTTAGTGGAGCATGATATTTAGAAGCAAAGACCCGAGTGCTGGGCGAGCTCATTGCCCCTTGGGTATTGCTGCTTCCAGCCCTTCTCAGCAGACACAGCCAAGAACTAATACAAATACACATGCACATACATGTACACACATAAGGCCTGGGTGGGTGGATATAGGTGTGGACACATACAGGTACACCTACATATACACACATTTATAGCTCTCTCTTAATATTGAAATCCACGAGTTTCCACAATATCTCTAATACCTGTCTAGTGCCACACACTTCATTCTAGTTTCTCCCTTTCCATATTTGTATACTTCTTCTCTGACGGTAAGAAACCTTGCTTCCTTTGGCCTCAATATATTCCTTTCTGGATCTAAGCTCTCCCACATGGACATGTCCTCAACCCACTCGTGCCCGGCCGCTGTCATCAATGCCACACAAAAGCCCTCTTCGTCCCATTCAGGCTCTAACATGCATATCTTGACGCCTTTTGAGACACATTCCCAAATTTCCCTCCAGCGAGCCCAGACCACCTCATACTCCTGCTCCTGATGGAAGAGTGAGTGCCTGTTTCCCTGCTGTCTCACCAGCAGTGAGCATTGTATTTTCTTTTTCCATCTTTGCCAGTCTGAGGTGGAGGACAACTGTTTCTCATTGATCGTGCCTCCTAAGAGCTGTTTTCATTTGGTGGTCATTCACAGTGCATCTTTTGTGACATTACCATTTCACTGCCTTCTAATTCTCTAATTCTGAGGGCTGGCATTGTATCTTTCCCTGCTAAGTAAATTCAATGTTTGGTTTCTAGTCAACAGTCAGCATTTGCTACCTCAGTACGGGGATGGCATCAGCAGCATGAATGTAGGTCTGGGCAGTCAGAAGAGACTTGGGTGGACCGAGAGGCTCCCCCACTTCTCTCTTGGGTGATGCTGGGGTGGGGTGACACTGCATTCAAAGGTACCGGAGGAGTGGGAGGCCCAGTCTGTCCTGGGGCGCTGACCCTTTTGCTCCCGCCCTTCCAGGTCTACATCCGTACGCCTTCCGGTGAGGTGCAGACAGTCCTTGTCCAGGACAGCACCCCGACAACAGCTGCAGCCACCTCTGCCACCACCTGTAGCAGCCCGGCATCCCGTGCTCCCCATCTGAGCGGGACCAGCAAAAAGCATTCTGCCGCAATTCTCCGGAAAGAGCGCCCCCTGCCAAAGATCGCCCCCGCTGGGAGCATTATCAGCCTGAATGCAGCACAGCTGGCAGCAGCGGCCCAGGCCATGCAGACCATCAACATCAACGGGGTCCAGGTCCAGGGTGTGCCTGTCACCATCACCAACACTGGCGGTGAGGGGGTGGCCCCTGAGCCAGGGTGTGGGCAGCTGGCTTGTGTGCCCTGCCCATGAGAACTTTGGGCCAGCCTGGGGTTCCCAGTCACCATAGCGAGGACACTGCCCATCATTTGCCTGGCCCCTTCTAGTTTAAGAGTATGTCTGCTTGGTCCTTACAACTGTAAGGACCCCAGTGAGATTGTTTAAGACACAGGTTGGCCCCACCTGACAGCTGAAGGTCTTGAGTATAATGGGGAAGTAAGATGTACTCAGGAAAGCTCTCCAGCTAACCTGCCCATGCAGATTGGTTTTGTACAGACCCGAGAGAGAGGTTCAGGGGAGGTTCCAGGTAAAGGAACTTGAAAGAAGGCTTCTAGAAGGAGACAGCCTTGAGTTAAGGTGAGAAGGAGAGGATGGAGTCTTCGGCAGTGGGAATGGCTTGTTCTGCACTTCGGTTCAGTGCTAACACTTGATATTATTTACAGTGCGAAAGTGCCTTGCATATAAGCAAGGGAACATTGTAGCTACAGAGCAAAAATGGTTCCTTGCGCTTTAACTGGGTGTTCTTTAACTGAGCAAAGAGCGCTTTTCAAAGTAGTGGGAGCTCTCCACATCTCCTCTCTCCATCCTTACAAATACGTTTGCCTACACATTGTGTAAGTGTGTGCACTACACGTTGTGCGTCTGGGTTAGGGTCATGGGATGCCTCCACTCCGAAAGACACCAGTGTTAGGTCAGTCACACTCCCCCTGCTTGAGAATGGCCTTATGCAAGTCAGAGAGGACTTGATTTTGTCCTGGTTTCTCACTCTTTGTACCAGAAGTCCCTGGAGACCTTCCTGGGAGCAGAGTTGGTGTCTGAAGAGGGCCTGAGCTTGGAGGAGTTTCCGAAGAAACACTCCAAGCCAAGCCAAGACAGGAGCTTTCCGCACTGAAGTCACCCAGGCAGGGTAGTGACTCGGGACACCGACTGACATGAACTGCCTGGGTTCAGATCCAAGTCCTACCAATGATTAGCTCTGACCTTGAGAAGTTATTGAGCCTCAGGTTCCTCAGCTGTAAACAAGGGATAATGGTGTCTGATTTACAGAGTTGTGAAAGTTAAGCAAGTTAATACATCTGAAGCCTTGAAAACTGTATGTGGCACAGTAGAGCCTCACAGAAATAGGAGTTGCCCCCACGATGCCCTTTATCGGGTGTCTGGCTTCTGTACCTTCAACTCCACACCCCCCTCCCCACCCCACAGGGCAGCAGCAGCTGACGGTGCAGAACGTCTCCGGGAACAACCTGACCATCAGCGGGCTGAGCCCCACGCAGATCCAGCTGCAGATGGAGCAGGCCCTGGCCGGGGAGGCCCAGCCTGGGGAGAAGCGGCGCCGCATGGCCTGCACGTGTCCCAACTGCAAGGATGGGGACAAGAGGTAGCGTGGGGGCAGGGGTAGTCCAGACCACCAGTGTGGCATGTGCCCCGTTCCCCTGGCCCTCCTCTGGGACACAGATGGAAAGGGGCTGTCCTCCTTACCCTTCCCATGCCCTTGAACCTGACCTCTGCATCTGTTCTCCGTCCTGTCCTGGCTCCATCTTCTTCCTCCTCCCTTTCCCGGCTTCCCACTCCCTCCGGCCCCTCCCCTCAACCCAATTCCCAGGTCTGGAGAGCAGGGCAAGAAGAAGCACGTGTGCCATATCCCCGACTGTGGCAAGACTTTCCGGAAGACATCCTTGCTGCGGGCCCACGTGCGCCTGCACACCGGCGAACGGCCCTTTGTCTGCAACTGGTTCTTCTGTGGGAAGAGGTTCACCAGGAGTGACGAGCTGCAGCGGCACGCCCGCACGCACACAGGTGAGCCAGCCGCACCCCCTCGCTGCCCTCAGCAGCACCCCGGCTCCTGGCCTTGCCGACGGGCTGCCCCACTGGGCGCGACCTGCAGACTCTTCTCAGGGGGGGCCAGGATGACTCAGGAAATTCTTTCAAACCAGCCCTCCATGGCAGTGTTTCCCAAGCGGAGGCCATTTACCTGCCCCAGCGTCCCCGACTTCACCGCATAGTTACTTAACAAGCCCTGATGTAGAGGGCCAGCATTGTACGGTGCTTATAACCCATGAACTCATTTAACCCTCAGAATGACTCTGTGGGGAGGGCTCTTTGATTGAACCCATTCTACTGAGGCCTAGAGAGGTGGCCGCGTCACCCAGCCAGTAACTGATGGAGCTAGGTTCAACCCAGGCCTTCTGGTTCCCAGGTCCACACTCCTGGTCACTTTCCACACTGCCTCTCCTCTGTTATTTACCAAATGATTTCCCGCGTATTGTTTCACTATTTTTACTCATCTGTGTCCAGTGCCATGTGTTTGATCCCGCGGGCTTGATACCATAGTCATATGTTTTAATGCACTGGGAAATAAATACAGGACCATAAAACAGAAAAATGTTCGTCCATCTCCCACCAAACACCGCTGACGGTATCTCCGGCGGCCCCCAGTACACACTTTGAGAACCACTGCTAGAGCCAGAGTCCCAGACCCTTGTCCTGGGACTGCCGTCCTGGGGATGGGGATGGGACACACGACCCAAAACTACAGCCCCTGGCCCATGGGGGGGTGCGATCTGCACACCCCCCACCCCCGCCCTGTAGGGGCCAAAGAGTCAACACTCAGAACAGCAGCTGGCAGGTCAGCAAGGAATGGGGCTTTCCTAGGAGGGGAAGACAGGGAGCTGAGGTTAGTCACAGGGATGGAGATCAGAAGGAAGCAGATGACAGCCTTCCCTAGGTGCAGGGACCAGCAGCTTCAGGCAACGGAGGAGGGGTGATGCGGAAAGTGACGTCAAAGGAGATGCGGAAGTGACGTCACTCAGGCACAGAGAAATGAGAACTATCAAAGGGTTTGCGGGAGTAGACCCTAGGGAGCAGCTGCGTAAGCAGGAGGTGGGTGGAATAGGGTGTCCAGGCCAGCTTTACAGGGTGCCCCTCACACCGCACACGCACTCCCTTGTCTGCTAGGACCGCGTCTGCATGTGGGCTCTGAGTGACGTGCATCTTGTCTTCCCAGGGGACAAACGTTTCGAGTGTGCCCAGTGTCAGAAGCGCTTCATGAGAAGTGACCATCTCACCAAGCATTACAAGACCCACCTGGTCACGAAGAACTTGTAAGGCCAATCTAGCCGGGATTCAGTCCCTTATCTGCGTCCTGCCTGGGCCCCTGGTGGAAAGGAGGTCCCCGGGCTGCCCTGGGCCCCTCCCTTCTGTTCTGCAACTGTCCCCCCAGGAAGGGGCTCCGCTGCCCCACACTCGCCTCCCTCTCAAGCCCCTTGGCTCCGCCCTGGCCCTCCCCTCTCACCTCGAGCTCCCGGCCTGCCCAGACCGTGGACGTTGGCCATGCCCAATGAGACGTTCTAAACCAGGACGAGTGGGAACCCTTATTTCCAAAGGAAAAACATGAATTTCACTCCGTCGAGGAGCAAAGTGAGCCCCCCAGTCCTCTCCCCCCAACACTGCCGGAGTCGCATTGTGCCATGTCTCTCTCTCTCTCTCTCCACCCATACCCCTCCCCAGCCCCGCCAACCACCTCGGATGCCCTGGGACCCTGCACCCAGGGCACCACTGGCACTCCCCCTCCCCCGGAGAGGCTCACGGGGCTGCCTCCACTCCACATGCCCAGCCCTGCCACAGCTCTCCTCCAGCACATTCCAACTTTCTATTTAAAAAGTCAAGCTACCCACCGATGCCCTCTTTTTCTATGGAGAACGTTGCCTTATACTCTACTTCAGATGATGAACACTGTGTATTGTGTGTGCTTTAAAGTTTTATTTAATTGCTCCCTTTCTCCCGTCCTCGTTACTCACCTCCCCCACGCCTGCTTCAGTTTAGGGTTTGGGGGGCAATGAAGAGCATACGGATTTTTTTCTCACTCTAGCAATTCTCTTTTCTAAATGACACAGCATTTCAATTCGAATCTGGATTCAGATAAAAACACCTTCACCTCCTGATCCTCTTCCCTCTCCCCTCATCCCACCCCTGCCGGCCCCAGCCCTCCTTGTGTACAGTGTATATTGTATAATGGACAATTGTGTCTACTACATGTTTAAAAACATATTGCTTGTTATTTTTGAGGCTTTTAAATTAAACAAAAATCCAACTTTATTTTTAGTTGTAACTGCTTGAGGTATGTTTTATGAATTAAGTGACAGATTTGTTATCCTTTATTAACGATGTACTTTGTTGGTCAGCACTGGGCTGACGAAAATTTTTTCTTGCTAATAAATTTAGTTGCCTGAGGCAAAATCTGCAACCTGGCAGTGCAGCTTCCTTTACCCCTCCCCTGGAAGAGCTTGGAGAGGGGTACTCCAGAGGAGGGAGCCCCAGCCTCCCCCAGCAATCCGCACGGGGACCAAGGCAGGACCTGGCCCTCCTGACCTCAGCAGATGCAGGCCACAGCCCAAAAAGGGCAGCAGCCACACGGACCTCCCCCCCGCCCCAGGCATTGGCACGAGCCCCTAGAGCACCCGGATCGGACCTGGGGGCAGGGCCCAGTGCTGGCGTTCCCGCTCTGCAAGCCCATTTTGCAGGAATGGGAGCAGGCACCCGCTCTGTCAGCAGACCCAAGCCCCAGCACTGCCTGCCTTTGGGGCAAGTAAGTTCCTCTGCTCAGCTCCCTGGTCCTGGGAGGAAGGCTTCAGCCTCCAAACCTGGTAGCGAGAACTGTGGGGTGGAGAGAGCCAGAGGACCCTCGGCTTCGTCACCTCCAGGAGGCTGGAGAGTCTGGAGGAAAGGCAGTTCCATTCCCAGGGTGGAGAGCTGGGCACCCAGCTTTACCCAGGAGAGGACCCCCAGCCACGGATTGTGTTTTCCTTCCGTCCTCCAGCCCAGAAAGGGCAGCACAAGTGCCACAGCTCTGATTTTGGTGGGGCTCTGGGGCGGGGCGGGGCGGGGTGGGGTGTGGTGGTGGTGTACAGAGCTCTGAGAAGAACGTCGCTGCACGCGTTTAAACCCAGCAGGGCCAGAAGAGCATCTGGGCTAAAGGGAGAAGTGAGTCACACGGAACAGTGTGTGCTTTCTCCTAACAATAGCTCCTCTTCACCTCAAAGGGATACAGCGAGGGTCGAGGGTCGAGGGTCGCGGCTCTGTGCCGGGCCCTGCCGGGTTGGGTGCTGCGCTCTCCGCTCCCTCCCTGCTTGTCCTCTGTCACTGGCGACCTGCCTTGGCAACCAAAGAGCTTTTCCTCAGAGCCAGTCCACCCTCATGTCTATAGAAATAAAAAGGTAATGACCTCAGATCACAGGTTCTCTGTCCCTGATCATTGCACACAAGCCCTTTGGGAGACCCAGCCCAACAGTGCTACTCCCCGGGGCACCGCGGCCCCACAACCAGCTTCCATCCGACCTCTGTCTCATTGCTGCACAGGCGGGGGGAGACGTGAGGAGTGTCTCTCCCTCCTGGAAAAGTGTCTTGCTGTGTTCTGAGATGGGTTTGGTGGAGGGAAGGGGAATAGTAACACATTGCCCACTTTTTGCCCCATGGCCCCTTAGCTTTGCTCTTCTGCACAAAGAATGATCCTTTCCTAAGAGCGTGCTTTTTTCCAAGTCACATGCTTTTATGCTTCCTGTGCGGAAACCCCCCCGACTCCTGGGCAACCTTGGGTGATGAGGGTGCCAGGCCCCAACGTGCAGAAATGCCTGTTGGCACTTGGGATTTCCCCTCTCCAGTCAGATACTCAGGTCCAAAACTAAGGCCTGACTATCTCTGCCTCCCGTGGGGTGCCAGAGGCAGACAGGGAGTGGGAGAACACATTCTGCCCGGCGTGGGTGATGGCACAGGCGAAGAATGGACACTGGGGGCAAGTGGGCCCTCCTCTGCCTTAATCCAGCCCTGGTTTACTGGAGAATTGCTGGGCTGGGGGCATGGGGGACTGTTGATGGTATCATGCAGCCCTGGCTCACCCCAGGCCAGAGGCGTCCCCAGGACACCTGGTAGACCCTGGTTGAAAATCTGGGAGCAGGCCACCCCAGCAGCTCAAGAGTGGGGGCCATCCTGCCCAATACCGTCCTCTGCCCCTTTCCCTCTTCAGGGTTGTTTGCCCCAAGGCCACCCCTCACCACTCCCTCTTGTCTGCTCAGTGATGCTCAGTCCTGTGGCTCTTTTTTTTTTTTTTTTTTTTTTTTAGATTTTATTTATTTATTTGTCAGAGAGAGAGAGAGAGAAAACAGGTAGGCAGAGGCAGAGGGAGAAGCAGGCTCCCCACCAAGCAAGGAGCCCGGTGTGGGACTTGATCCCAGCAGGCTGGGATCATGACCTGAGCCAAAGGCAGCCTCTCAACTGACTAAGTCACCCAGGCGTCCCAGCACTGTCACTCTTTGACTGCAGATACTAGGATTTCAAGCCTGGAAGGAAAGGGGGCCGGGTCCCTCCTTTCTCAGATCCTCCCTCCTGGAGGCCATTCCAGGCAAAACACCTTTAAAAAACAAACTACTAAGGCAGCAAAGAGCTCAGGCTTCTTTCAAACTCCTCAGTCCGTCTTTACAATCACCTTCCCAGAGCCCTTTGAGGCCCCACACTTAAGTCTGACCAGGAGCCACACGCAGCCCCTCAGGTCCCTGGACGCAGCAGGCGCCCGTGGTTGACGGAGTGTGGCTGAGGTCTACGCGGCTGGGGGATTCCAGGGACCCTCACGCAGTGATTCACTGCCTTGGGAGACCTCTTGTGACCTGACCAAGGTCTTTGGGCTGGGATAAAGTCACGAGAGGGCCTGCAGTCCTGCTGGGAAAGGTGGCAGGCAGCTGGATTTCCTAGTGGAAGAGGGGAAGAGGGAGAGGAAGGGGCGGGACGTGAGCCTGGGAAAATGGCCTCCAGAACGGGCTGGCTGAAAAGAAAGCAAAGCACGGTGGGTCAGGGCCGAGAATCAGGGCTTGAATCAGGGGAGTCAAACACTGTCTCATCACAGGCACCGGTGAGAGGAAAGGCGAAGTGACCAGGAGTCAGGCCAAAAGCCAGGACCGACCAGGATTTCTCAAAGGAAGCCTAAGGAGCCGCCAGGTCATATTCCTTGGGTCCTGCCTAGGAACCTACCATCAGGCCCCCCCTCCCTCTGCCTGTGGCCCCAGTTACCAACGCAGCCAGGGCTGGGACTGGACTGATGCCCTAATGCCTCACTCAGCCTTGGAAAGCGTTACATCCCTCCAGCCCACGGAAACACTCAGCCCGGCCCCCACCGGGCCCCCAGGCCCACTCACCTTGCCTGGCACCCAGGTACAGAGAAGCTTAACGAAGGCAGTTTATGCATAAACATTATAGAATAGCGTTTCCTGGCAGGGATTTTGAGAAGGAGCCAGAGACGGTGAGGGATGTGGTCCCTCCCAGGAAGACGCTTCTAATGAGGGCTGGGGCGGAAAACGAACGGAAGGATGCATCTGGGAAGTGATCCCTGAGCACACCCAGGGGTTGTGAGAGGGGCTGACCACACAACCACAAGCAGGCCACTCAGGGAAGGGTCTGCGTCCTCTAGATCCCCCTGCAAGCCTCCGAGGACCCGGCTCCCTTTGGGGCCCCCCAACAAACATACTACTCGGGGCTGAGGTGGCTGTTGGCAGAGCACCAAGAACCCCGCTTCTGTGTGTCCTGAGTGCACCCCAAGGCTGGGCTCAAGAATGCCTGAGCCTCGGGCCCCCAGCACACCCCTCTGACCTGCCGTTGGCCCCCTGGAAGGTTGCATTTCACTGGCATCACTGCCATCTTCCAGGGCCTCGTCCCTCCCTGCCCCTCATCCTCCCTAATTCTCCCAGGCCCTCTTATCAGACATTCTGATCCTCCCCCATGGCTTCGGGTGCCACCTCGGGAGCTCGCGACGCCCAACCCTGTCTCATCAGCCTAGACCTCTCCCCTAAGCTCCAAACCCAATGATCAAACCTGACCAAACAGGCGTGTCCCATAAACCCTCACACTCAGCAGGTCTGATCAGCTTCCTCTTTCCCCCAAACCTCCTCCTCCAACATGCCCCACTTCAACAAACAGTCCAACCCATGGCACCTCAGCTTATCCCCATGAGTGATAGCCTCGCCTGGGGCCCCATCCCAGACTCCTGCACCAGGCTCCCAGCTCCCAGCTTCTGCAGTGTCACTAGATGTCTCTGTGTCCCTGCCTTTCCCTCCCTGACCCACCAGCCACTCGGTCACCAGCGCCAGGTCCCCGGACACAGTCACTAAGATCCAAGTGAAATACAGGATTCACCCAAACAATTAGACAAAAAGGTGACTTAAGAACATAAAGGCAAAAACATGGGAAGAAGACAGGCGAGGCACAGTCCCCAACCCCACAACACAGCCCTTTTGTTTCATACTGAGAAACCAGGGTGCCTCTTCTGTACGATGAAGCATTACCACTCATTTTCTATATACTTAAGACTCTCTCAAGAAAAGATTAATAATTTTACAAAGTTGGGGGAGGGAGGAGGGTGGCAAAGTGTTTAAGAAAAAGCAGGAACAATAAAACATTCATTTCTCTCACCCAGACAAAACCCCTACTGGGGTTTCAGCGGTAGCAGTAAGGCCGTCCCCTCTCTCTTTTGAGCTGTGGGGCTGCTTTGTGATCCAGACACCAAATCCCACTAGGCGGAAAAGCACAACAGAAGCCTACTTATTATTTTCAAGGCAGAAGGGAAAAATCTAGAAAGGCAACAAACGACAAACTTCCTTGCTAATCGTGGAGGATGGGAGAGGCTATTGGAATCTAGTACTTTTTCTGTCCATCTGGTCTTAAAAAAATAGAAATTAGATACTCTGGTTTGACAACAGCAAGAAAGATTTAAAAAAAAAAAAAAAAGACAGAATTGTTGTCTAAAAGCCTGGCCCTTTCCCTCTGTCGGATCACCAGCCCTGCCTGTTAGTCAAGCCTGCTGCCCACCTCATTATCTTGCTCTAGGAGAGCCCGGCTGTTTGTTCCACATTTCCAACACACCGTGCCTTTATTCACACTGTTCCCTCTTCCTGGCATGGCCGTTCCATTGTCCGTCTGGCAAACACTTACTCCATAAGACAAATCAAATGTCTCCTTCCTTTATGAAGGCTTCCTGTCTGACTCCTGGAGACACCTTTTCTCTCTGCTCCCCTTTTCCTCGCAGAAGTATCTGTTTAAGTACCAGTCACTCACCAGCCTTCAGATCTGCTTCCCCTGTAGACTACAAACCCCTTGTGGGCAGGAAGCATGTCGCCTTCTTAATCTTAGTATTCTCAGACCTAGCTCAGTGCCCAATAAAAGAAGAAGAAAATAAAGAAGGAGGAGGAGGAGGAGAAGTAGTAGTAGTTGTAGTAGTAGTCGTCGTCGTCTTTAACAGGGACACCTGGGTGGTTGAAGTGTCTGCCTTCAGCTCAGGTCATGATCCCAGAATCCTGGGATCGAGTCCCACATCAGGCTCCCTGCTCAGCATGGAGCCTGCTTTTCCCTCTGCCTGCTGCTCCCCTTTCTTGTGCTCTCTCTCTCTGACAAATAAATAAAATCCTAAAAAAAAAAAAAGTCTTTAACAAACGTCTATGGAATGAATAAATACCTAACTGAGCGCTTGGCTTTTAAGCGATTTAAACTATTCAAATAATCTTAGTCTGGTGCCCTAGTCTCCCGAGTCCAGGGTAGCATAGCCCAGGAGTGCTAAGAGTGTGGCCCCATGCACAAATCATCTGTATTGAAGGGCACTAATCACGCTTACACAGGTCCAAGTGCAGGGGTTTGGGAGGAGCCAAGAACAGCAGTGCTCCCATGTGGAAAGACAAAGTCAATCCAGTCAAGCCTCTCAGTCATGTAGATGGAGGAAAACGATGCCGCAAAAAAAATTCCAACCAGTGGAGAATCCACAGATCAACATCATTAAGTCTTGATACATGTATTATTTCATTGTAGCAAATTGGTCTTCCAGATTCCATTTGGCTCAAGCTACATCGATATAATAAAAGATGATAGGTATCTAATGTAGGGCTTTATGAAGCTTACCACCTAGTAATGCAAAGACCTGGGAAGGGCAGGACGTTCCCCTTACCTGACACAGTCCCCGGGCGCCTGCCTAGATGGTTCTTGCGGCTCCCCTTCCTGATGTTGGTAGAAACCGGGACTACAGAGAGGACTTGACCCAAGGCTGCCCCAGCCAGGCCTAAACCGGAATGGGCACTGGTAGATTTTCCGTGTCTCAGCCCTTTGTCCACAGGCTGGAAGTGGCTCTGCACAGCCACCTGCTCCCCTGGCCCTCAGCTATGGCTGGCATTACCTAGGAGCTAGACTCCAACTACCTAGGAAGGACAAAACGTGAAGAAGGGGGGGACCCGGCTAAGATAAGAGAAGCCCAGGAGAGGTGGGGCAACCTTTCCATCTACCAGAACACTGGCTAGTGTGAACTCCGCTGCACCAGGAAAGGAACAATCATGAGCAAAGGGAACAGCATGCTCTGACCCGGGGTTAAAGCAATGAGGCAGAGAGAGGGAGTTCAGAGCTGGACAAGGAAGATGGCTCTGGTCTGGGATGGCTTGATCTCAAATTTCCCTTTTCCCCTTTCCACTCAGCAGGCTTTCTTCCCACCCCACAGTCTCTTCCTGACCCTGCTGCATCTCCCCGCCCTCCACTCCACAGAACCACCCCCCCATACCCTCACGCAAATACACAGCCCCTATTCCTGTGATCCATAACTCACTTCAACCTCTCCCACTCTCCAGCCCCAATTTCTTCCCCCAACCGGACTGCCCCTCCTTCTGTGTCTCCCCATCACCGTGCCTCAGAGCCTGGCCCCTAATTCCGTTTTCCATTTGTCCTTTCCCGGCCCACCGGCTTCTCCCCCCAGGGGGCTACTTCCTGCACTAGGCTCTCCTCCAGGCACCTGCTAGGGGCCAGCCACTTAACATTGACCACTCCCCTCAAGCCCCCGGCGACTCATTCCCCGCCCCCCGCCTGGGCGGCTGCAGTCCCTATACCTTTAACAAACCTCCACGTGCGCGTTAACGGCGGTGACAGCATTTCCTTGTCTCTCTGCTCCCGCCCCCGGAGGCGCCGCCCATTGGCCGCTGGTTTCCTCTATTCTCGCTCTAATTGGCCTCGCTCCCAGAAAACTCCAACCAATGGCCTCTCCGCGCCTGTCTCCCTCCTCCGACCCCGAGCTCCCATTGGCTCCAAGGACTTAGGATCTGTTAGCTGGCGAATTCTTCCGTCCCCCGGGTAAACTCCCGCGCTGAGAAATTGGTTCCGAATCCAACGGAACCCAACGCTGGGCGATGGCGGGTCACGTGGCTGGCGGCCTCATGACGTGCGGATTGCGAGGCGTCACCGTGACGTTCGGGCGACCTGCCGAGTGGCCCCGCTACCTCCACCACTTGTACGGTGGCGGTGTCAGCATGGACCTGGGCCCGATGCGCAAGAGTTACCGCGGGGACCGAGAGGTGCGACCACCGGGGCAAGACCTCCCGCAGGGCGGGGGAGGAGCCCCACGGGGTGGGATTGGGGTCACCCCCGTAGGAGAAGGGGGTTCCAAGACAACCGGGGTGGGGGAAGGGGCTCTGGGGAACAAGGATGAAGAGAGGCTGCGGGTTGCGGCGGGTGAGAACGCGAGCTCTGGAGAGGCCCCGGGGTGGGATCCTGCCGCTCACCGTGCGTCACTAACAACCCCTCTGGGCCTCAGTTGCCTCACCTGGGAAGTGAGTACCGAACTCGCAGGAATGTTGTGGACTTTGATATTTGCAACGTGCTTGGAACAGTGATAATCAGCTTCTAAATATTTGATAAGTAACACATGGGAGAGGGGTACTGACTCACGGACGGAGGGGAGGAGAGAACGCCTAGATCTCACTGCCATCAGTCAGTACCTTTCCTTCCCTTTTGGAGAAGTTCTTTTCCTTTTCCCTCCTTGGAGGAGAAACCAACTGTTTTAGAATTGAGGCCCGGAGCTGCAGTTTTTAAAATCTAGTTGCGTGTGAGCTTTTCCAGAAATAGTTGTTAAACATGCAGTTTTTCACCGAACCTCAGACCTACGGAGAGTTTGTGGGGGTGGAGCCCAGGAATATGGCTTTTTTCTTTTATGCTCCCCAGGTGATAGGTTTGACGCTCTTGACATGAAACTCTGATTCATCCATCACTGCTGTGGGACCTGGCCAGTTACGCCACGTTTTTTATGCCTCTGTCCTCACCTGTAAAATGGAGCTAGCAGAACCTATTTCCTGGGTACTGTTTTTTGTTATGAACAGTGCCTGGAACAGTACCACATACACAGTAAGCGTTATAAGTGTTCATTAAATAAAACTCTCCTTTCCCAGGCATTTGAGGAAACTCAGCTGACGTCCCTGGACCCCATGAAGCAGTTTGCTGCCTGGTTTGAGGAGGCCGTTCAGTGTCCTGACATAGGGGAAGCCAATGCCATGTGTCTGGCTACCTGCACCAGGTGGGCATAGCCGTGGGCCCGTCTGTGGGTGGGTACAGGTGAAGTAAGAAACTAGGAAGCTCTCAACTTGGTGGAATGCAAATTTATGGTTATAGCTGTGTTACTAAGATGCTCTGTGACCTCAGGCAAGTTACTTGTCCTCTCTGGGCCTCTGTGTCCTTATCTGTAAACCAAAGATCAGACTTTACTTAATTCCATTTCAGTAATAAAAATGTAGTCCCTCGGGCAGCTGGGTGGCTCAGAGGGTTAGGCCTCTGCCTTCGGCTCAGGTCGTGGTCTCAGGGCGCTGGGATTGAGCCCCACATCAGGCTCTCTACTCAGCAGGGAGCCTGTTTCCCCCTCTCTGTCTACTTGTGATCTCTCTCTTGGGAGTCAAATAAATAAAATCTTAAAAAAAAAAAAAATGTAGTCCCTCATTCATCTCTGCCCCTGATGCTCTCACCCCCAACACCCATGTCTCCCATCTCCCCGTTTACCCAATTCCCATCTGTCCTTTAAAAGCTGCATCTCCTGGAACTTCTCCATAAAGCTCTCTACCTCTGCTGAAATCTAGCGTAGTGCTTGGTTGTATTATGTATTTGACAATCAGTCATATAACCTTGAGACACCTCTTACATTAGCCTGTTATTCAACTCTTGTCCTCACTCATTAAAGTGTAAGGTCTTGGGGCGCCTGGGTGGCTCATTGGGGTAAGCATCTGACTCTTGGTTTCAGCTCAAGTCATGATCTCAGGATTCTGGGATTGAGCTGCCAGGGTTGCTGCTCAGTGGGGAGTCTGCTTCTCCCTTTCCCTCTGCTCCTCCCCAACCCCCCAGCTCATACTCTCTCTTTCTCAAATAAATAAAATCTTTTTTAAAAAGTGTAAGGCCTTGAAGGCAGGGCTCTGGTACTGTGCCCCAGGATATTCCCCAGAGTCCGAGTAGAGGTCCTAATGTAACTGCCCTTTCTGTGATTGCTAAGCCCTGGCTGGTTGTTTTGGTGTTGGTCACCACCCCAAGAGCCTTGTTAACCTGCTAGGTACTAAAATACCACTGACTGGTAGGTGTAACCAGCAGAGATTTATTTCCTCACAGCTCTGAGAGCTAGAAGTCCAAGATCAAGGTGCTGTCAGGATGGGTTCCTTGTGAGGCCTCTCTTTCTGGCTTGAGATGGCCACCTTTTTGCTTGTCCTCGCATGGCCTTTCCATGGTACATGCAGGGGTTGGGAGGGAGGAAGGGAGGGAGAAGGAGAGAGAGAGAGAGAGAGAGATCTTTCTGGACACCAGGCCTATTGGATTAGAGTCTTACCTTTATGACGTCATTTAATCTTAATTATCTCTCTAAAAGCTCTGTCTCCAAATAGACCCACTTTGGGGGCTTCAGCATAGAACAAGTCCCAGGCAATAGTGTCCTGCCCGTACCTCTAGGACAGATCCTCAGGGTGGGGGTGGGGTGGCCATGGGTAGCTGGCACCCCCTGACAGTGCAGAATAAGAGGGCACAGGCATGGGGAGCGCAGGGGAGCACCTGGGGAGAGGGGTGGTAGCAAGCACAACGACATGGGCTCTGACCACACACTCTGGTCTTTGCCCAGAGACGGAAAACCCTCTGCCCGCATGGTGCTGCTGAAGGGCTTTGGCAAGGATGGCTTCCGCTTCTTCACTAACTTCGAGAGTCGGAAGGGAAAAGAGCTGGTGAGGGGCCCGCAGGGGCCAGCCCTGGCTTCCTTCATCACCCTCCAGTGCCACCCCTGCCACACTGCACTTGCTGGCTGTGCTCAGGCGCCATTCTGCTTGCGGGCCTTGGCAAGTGCCTCTGCTGTGGAGGAGTGCTCTCTCTGGCCACCCCATCTCTGTCATCTGCTTCCCTAAGTAGCTCCCGTGTAACCTCCTCGGGAAAGTCCTCGATCCCCGTGCCACATCAGCTGTTCACCCTCGTGGTAACTTGTAACTTTACTTGCTGCCTTGTTTTCCATTGATAACTGTGCCTTTGTTCGGTTATGTGATTGAGATTTGTCTCCTCCACGAAACATCCAGGAAGCTCTGTGGGGGCAGAGGCTGCATTCATTGTACGCCTGGTGTCCCCTCTGTGCCTCTCCTGGTGTCAAGTCCAGTGTTGATCCTTTGTGTGCATTCGACTCATGAATCCAAAGGACTCCCCAAGCCCGTGGTGGCCGTAGATGCATTTCTGCGGACTTGCACATCTATGGATGAGAGAAATGGCAGAGCCTCAGTCTGGAGTCCATCTGGCTCAGGTTCTCAGTGCGGCTCTAGCACTTTCTGTGTGAGCTTGGGCAGGTTCCTTAACCTGAGTCTGTCTCTACCCCTGGAAAAGTAGGCCTACCTTTGAGGGTTTAGATGAGATGTGACAGTGAATGCCTGCCCCGTGGGTCTGCACATTACAGGCTTCCTGCCTCCTTTCTGCATGGTGGAGGTGTTCTCCCTGCTGCTCGGATGGTCGACTGTGAGTTCTCTTTCATTTCCAGGACTCCAATCCCTTTGCTTCCCTTGTCTTCTACTGGGAGCCCCTCAACCGTCAGGTGAGTGAGCATTCCCGAGACAACCTGGGGCTCGCTATGGAGGAGCCCAGTGGAGGGCACCAGGCCAGGCAGATTTCCTGTCTCTCTTAATGAGCTGGCCTAGTTGGGGCCAGCAGTGGTGGGGCAGTGGCAAAGGGAAGAAAGAGAGGAAGGGGACCTGTGTTGGTGGGGAGGGCAGATGGCGAAGAATGCCATCTAGCCAGGGCCGTCCCTGAGCAGGTGCGTGTGGAGGGCTCCGTGAAGAAGCTGCCTGAAGAGGAGGCTGAGTGCTACTTCCACTCCCGCCCTAAGAGCAGCCAAATCGGGGCTGTGGTCAGTAACCAGAGTTCTGTGATCCCCGATCGGGAGGTGAGTTGGGTTCCTCCTTGGTTCTCTGGGTGGCAGGGGCCTTAGCTCATCCCCCAGCAGCTGTCCACTACAAGTGCCAGGGCCCGCCCTCTCCAGCAAAATGAAGGGGTGGTCTCCTTGGGGGAGTGGGGGAAATGGACTTCCTTTCTGACCCTCTGGTTGGACTGTGCTCCGAGAGGAGAGAGGCCAGCCTCTCTTGCTCACCTGCGTCCCCTGGGTCACAGCATGTGCTTAGTAAACAGTTAGTAAGTGAATTCACTGACTCAGTCCAGGCCTTCCTGTGTTTCCTTCCCCTGGACAGTATCTGAGAAAGAAGAATGAGGAACTGGAGCAGCTCTACCAAGCACAAGAGGTGCCAAAGCCAAAGTACTGGTGAGTGATATAGCTGGTGGGCGTCCAGACGGGGGCACAGAACCGTCATGTTTACTCAAAACTGCTCTATCTGTGGCATTACAGACCTACTCCCCGCCTCCCAAACATCATCAGATTCATCCTTCCAACTTCCATCAAGGGGCCCTGGGATGGGCTGGGATGGGGACGCCGGGGGTGGGGACGGTGTCCTGCTGGAAAATTGCACAGAGCACCAAACGCACTGCTTCTCCTTGAAGGGGTGGCTACATCCTGTACCCGCAAGTGATGGAGTTCTGGCAGGGCCAAACCAACCGTCTGCATGACCGGATCCTCTTCCGGCGGGGCCTGCCAACAGGAGACACCCCTTTGGGGCCCATGACCCACCGTGGGGAGGAAGACTGGCTGTATGAGAGGCTCGCACCCTGATTCGAAGTCTGCTGGCGCCTGCTGGAGCTGGCACCGGGTGCTAAGAGAGGGTGTGGGATGGTGGGCGTGACTTTCTAGACTCAACCCATTTCCCTCCCCCACTCCTTATATTTAAAACTCTTCAGAGTTCAAGCTCCAAATTCTGTATCTTTAGTTGGCTCCCAAGTAGGTAGGTAGTCTAGTGGAGCATAAACAGTGGCAGAAAAAAATCCCATAATTATTTTCTTGACCTTGAATATGATTTATTGGAATAGCTCCCTCTAGAGGTAGTAGCTGGTGTGGTTCCCTTTTCCAGGGACCTGGGGCGGGTCCCTGCTGCCCTGTTAGGGTGTGACTGGGTCATACCGCCAGGAGCAGACTGGTTCCAGCCTAAGCACCCAAGGCAGTGTAGCCAATCTGGTTTTTTTTTTCTTGTCAACAATTTGAAATTTGACAGGGAGAGACCCAGAGCGTGAGAGGCATTTTAGCAAGTCCTTAATGGCAGCCAAGAAACAACAGTTTCCAGCCACTTCTGTTGTCATTCCCTGAGTGACCCTTGGATCCCTCCTCCCCACGTGTGGGCTGTGTTAACCCCTCCTGCCTCAAAACACCCATTATCCCTTTGTTTGTTTGTTTGTTTGTTTCGTTTTGTTTTGTTTTTTTAAAAGGAAGTTTTTGGATTAAACTAGCCAGAATCAATTTCTGTTGCTTGCAACTTAAAGAAACTTCATTAACTTACTAATAGGATATTTTTATAGCCCTGTTCCCTACTGATAACTGCTTCCCCTTATCTGAAGCACAACAACATGGAAAAGAGATTAAATGTATTCTCTGGAGCTCCAGAGGACCCAGAGGTGGGAGTTGGACGGATGTGGGTTTCCTCTCAGTTGGGGGAGAGACTTGAGACAACCATGATCCAGTAATCGGGAGTGGGCTACCTAGTTAGGTAGCAAGTGTCTCTAGACGTATTGGATCCCAGGGAGTCAGGAGTTTTATAGAAGGGCTTCATGACTTGTACCTACGAGCCAGGCAGATTTCAGTCAAGCTTTACTTTCCATGTTCGTTTCTGAGAACAACATACGTGTGTGTGTCTGTGTGTGTGTGTGTGTGTACATACACAGATGTCTGTTTCATTTTCCAGGTATAGAATTGTTACAGAGCTATGTTTCGGTACTCACGGATCCCCTTCAACTGCCCCCCTCCTCTGGGGGGGATGACTCCTAGACACGGGTTTCTATCCCTGCTGAAATTACCCAGAAATGTTCATCACATATAGTTTCACTGGTCTGAGTGAGGTCTGAACTTTCAGGAACGTAAAAGCTCCCCAGAGACTTCTGTGCAGCCAAAAGTTGAGACCCCCCGAGTTGAGATCCTCGCTACCCCGTGTGGTCCACGGACCAGCAGCACCACCACTTAGGAGCCCACCCTCAGCCCACCCATGAATCCTGTCCTGCATTTAATAAGCCCCCCCCCCAGGTGACCAGTTGCAGTGTCCCCCACCTCCACAAACAAATGACCTCCTACCCTCACCATGGGATTCCTCATCAGGCCTGCATTGAGGCCTGCGCTGAACTGTGTTTGCACACTTCTTGAGCACAAGTCTGGTGACCAAGGACAACTTGAACGAATGGCCTCCAGGCTGTGGAGGGGAGCCAGGCTGGGTAAATGTTTGCTGTGACTAAGCCAGAATCTGAGAACTGTTATTTTACGCGTTGGCATGGAACTCACCAGCTCTGTAAACTGTTTCATTCCTCTGTGTGGGCGTGTGCGCTGCTTCGGTGCCTGACATTCATGGGCTCCTCCCAGGGGGCCCCTGTTGGGGGTTGATCCCCCTCTTAAGCCTGAGTGTGGGAAGGCACGATGCTAACCCTATGGCCACCAAAGGAGATGGTGCTGGGGTGCCCTTCTCTGCCTTGTCCCATTACTAGGAGCTCTGTATCCCCCACCCGCTCTCTGAGCCTGGGTTCAGCTGTTCCCCTCCTGTTCTTTGACAATCACTGTGCCAAATCTGTAATAAAACTTCGTCAGCCGTGTGTGATATTAATGTTCAACCTGGCCCAGCCGCATGCTCGCATACCCCACCAGCCTAGGAAGGAGGGAGTTGGGGGCTTAAGGGCCCCCCTCCCCCCTCAACTCCACCTCTCCATAGTGGTTGGATGGCCAGCAGGGGGAGCCCACCGCCCAGGGCTGACCTCTGGGGGCAGTGCAGGCCAGTTGGAGCCCGCCTCTCCTGCCTTCCCCTTCCCCCTGTTGGGTCGTGTCCCAGTGAAACTGTGGTCGATAACCCATAGCCTCTCACAGCTCCTGCCCATATTTGTACTCTCGGTTCCTCCTCCTCTGGCCTTGTGGAAGTTTGCAGCTGCCTCCCTCTGCCTCCCTGGCCAGCCAGATTTCCCTTTGGCTTTTAGCACACACCCACCCCCTGCCCCCCAGCTTAGGGGTAACTGGGGTTTCCATGGAAGGTTCCTGCGGACATCAGAGACTGGAGCAGGATCTCATGCACCAGGGGTAATGGCCATGTGGTGTCAGTATTGGATAGAAGCCGGGCCAGGGGGTCCAGGGCCCAGGCTCATCCCCAAACCCCCCCTCCCTCAAGCAATCTCAGGATGGGCAGAAGTGATCTGGTGTCTCAGAGTACACTCAGCCTCTGGGCTGGTTAGCTTTCCCCTACTGGTGCCAGAATCAGGATTCTAAGCCCCAGGCCATTACCCTCTGCCACCCTACCTCCCCTTCTGCAGAAGGTGACTGGACTCCTTTCTTTGCTCTGAGTCTCAGTTTCCCATCCCCCCGCAAGCAAGTGCCTTCACTTCTCCACCTCAACTAACTCAGCTGGAAAATGGGGATAATGACAGCACCAGTCTCCAGGTGATGAGGGGACTGACCGAGGAACCTCATGGAGTACTTGCCACAGGGCCTGGTCCACTATAAACTCTGTAAACACTGGCTATTCACAGTGGACAGGACTAGAGTAGGGGGAAGTCGGGTCCTCCATGGGACACTTCACAGATTGGGTAATTGGAAGGATCCTAAAAGTTCTACGAAGTGGGAGGGATAGGGAAAGAGGCCCGAGGAACGGCATTTTACCTGAACCAGCCCACCTTCCCTCCCTCCAGCTCCTGGTGTCATTCATCCTCACAGTTCCCCCTTGCCTGGGTGAGGCCACCCAACAAAGGCCCCCTTGTATGGTTCTGTTTGTTTTGGTAATAAATTTCCTGAGCAACACTCCCTGGGGTGGAGTGGCCCGACAGCCCGCAAGGAACTGACCTGGAAGCTGCATGACCACATTATTTAGTGGCCACCTTGGTTTCTCCCTGTTCCCACCAAGAGCTCCAGAGATGTGTCCAATTTTTTCTAGCTCCCAGCTCCTGGGGCCTGAGAAAGATCTGGATCTGACAGCACAGGGAGCACACTCTTTCCTCTTCCTTAACCAGAAGCTGTGGGCTATGGTGGAGCTCCTTAATAAAGGAAGAAGGAGGACACCCATATTAACTGAGCACCTACTATAGGACTACTTAGGGGGCATTTAATATTGACCATTCCCCCAAAAAAGATATGATTACAGGAGAGAAACCTGAGGTTTAGAGAGCATTTTTTTAAAAAGTATTCCCCAAATCACCCAGCAACTAAACGGTGGAATGAGAATTTGAGTCCTGACCCTAAACCAAACCCCCGCAACTGTGGGGTCAATCACCAAAGGTCTCCTCTACTCTCTTGAAGTCCCCGATGTTCTCTCTGTTGATCACTTAGCTGAAACTAGCCCCTACCCTTGCTATATTTTCATACTGAGGACCCCTTTATTTTTAATTTAAAAAGATCTTATTTTTAAGTATTCTATAGACCCAACATGAGGCTCGAACTTAAAACCCCCAGACCAAGAGTCACGTGCTCCGTCGACTGATCCAGCCAGGCGTCCCCTGGAGACCCTTCCTGATGCTTGAAAGGAACGCTAAGCACATCACTTAAATGCAGGGAGTAAAGGCACGAGAAACAGTCCTCAGGAAATGTAAGACAAAAGCATAAATAGGTTCTCTGCTTTTGCAGCATTGTTTATTACAAAGAGAGAAACCTACAATTATTTTTTTAAACAAAATTCAAGGCTCCAGGACTCATCTCTGCGGCTTGTCCTTCTTAAATACCAGTAGGAGGGGAGAAGAGAGCTGGCGGCTTTTAGGTCCTATCAGAGCCTCCCTAGCTGCTCCCTGAATTTGGACCCATGAGCCAGTGCACTGTCCCTTTGAGGATGTGTGCAGGAAACTGTGGGGCCCTCACCTGGTCTTCTGCAGCAAACCCAACCCCCCCCCCCCCCGAGTGCCAGTGTCCTCCTCTCCTTGCACACCTAGGGGAAAAGTTCCAGAAGTTTCCCTCATGTGGGAGGAGGTAAGCTCAAGTTCAGGGTCTCCGCCTCCTCCAGCTCCAGGAAACCACCCCATCATGTGGCTTCTGGAAAAGTCATGCTTAGAATTGGTCCAGGGAACAGCTGTGGGTAGAGAAAGTAAAGGGAGCCGCAATCGAAACTCACCCTTGACCCTGTGCCACTGGAGGAGGAGAAGTCTGTCCGCCCCCTCTCTCCGCCCCTCGCCATGCCCACCTCCCTGCCGGCACTGCCACGGCTCTGAGGAGGGCTGTCCTTCTGCGTAGGACTTCTCATCCTTGGACTGGAGTGCCTTTGTATGTGCTGGGGACGTGGGACGACCTTGGGAGAACCCAGACCTTCCAGAAAGCTGGGGCACATAAATACAAACCTAAAACCAGACCCTGCCTGCCAGCAGGCATCAAGGGCCCCACAGAGTCAGCTGTGGCCAAGGAGGCCAGCGTGGCCAGCTCCTGTCGCAGGTCCGGCTGACGGCAGGAGTAGGGAGGTATTAGGGTCCTCCTGGGCCTCCTTCACTGTCCTTTGCCATCCCTGTCATCAAAGAGGTTGGGGTTTTCTGCCAACGTGGCCCGAACTTTCTTCTTCTCCTTGAAGCGGCCTGAATTGGAGACTTTGACGTGCTTGCCCTTTGTATTCTTGTCCACGATCTTCTCCAGGCGGGTGTTATAGTTGCCATTGGGGTCCCCCCCCTCAGGCCGAGGGGGCTCGGCGCTGCCCTCCGTTGGAGCATAGGTGTCGGGGATCTCATACAGCACCTTCGGAGCAGATTTCTTTTTCCGGAGGAAGGTCAGCTTCCACCAGCCGACTTCGGTCATGGCCGTCCCCGGAGCCGAAGGTGGGGCTTTCTGCAGGAACACGGTGGGACAGTGAAAGGGGTCAGTGGGGAGAAGGGAGGTGCCTTGGAGCAGCCATCTCTAGCTCCTAATCATGGGCTGTTTTAAGAATCCAGGCCTGAGGGCGCCTGGGTGGCTCAGTGGGTTAAGCCGCTGCCTTCGGCTCAGGTCATGATCTCAGGGTCCTGGGATCGAGTCCCGCATCGGGCTCTCTGCTCAGCAGGGAGCCTGCTTCCTTCTCTCTCTCTCTCTGCCTGCCTCTCAGTGTACTTGTAATTTCTCTCTGTCCAATAAATAAATAAAATCTTTAAAAAAAAAAAAAAAAAAAAAGAATCCAGGCCTGAGGGAGGGGAGCCTGGGTGGCTCAGTGGGTTAAAGCCTCTGCCTTCGGCTCAGGTCATGATCCCAGGGTCCTTGGATAGAGCCTGCTTCCTCCTCTCTCTGCCTGCCTCTCTGCCTACTTGTGATCTTTGTCTGTCAAATAAATAAATAAAATCTTAAAAAAAAAAAAAAAGGAAGAAGAGTCCAGGCCTGAAAGGATTGAAGGTGGAGCTCAACGAACCCAGGGTTCAGATAAGCGCTACGATACCAGAAGAGAGAGGGGTCTGGGGAATGGGTGGCAGGCATTGGATGGACAGAAACACCCCATGCATTCTGATTAGAATTCATTACAAAATATATAGGATTTATGATTTGGAGAGTAATTTGGACTTCCCAGTGGGGACCAACAGGAGTGGAGTTGTTGTGGGTTTTTTTTCCTAAGTGGGAGGAGCCTCAGGGCAGGGGTGGGGGGTGGGGAGAGGAGTCCTGGGACTGCACCAGCCTTGTGACCTCTAGCAAGGTACTTCTCTGGACCTCAGGGTCCTCACCTGTCCCTTCCAGCGCTAACCTTTAGCTCTAAGGTGAATCCCCGCCCTCTGCAGCGTGCTCTGCAAAATAATACAGGTAATGGTAATAATCACTGAGGGACAACTCCTTTCCCCACCCAGCTTCCATGAGCACAGGAGTGTACAGGAGAGCTGAAAATTGGAGGGAGGTTTTGGGGGTCACAAGTGCCCGTGAGATATACTTATCACACAGGCCGACTCTTCACAAGGAACCCAGCGGGGATGGGGCTTGGGGGCTGACATCCAGGCTTCTCCACTGAAAAGCCATGTGCCCTGCCATGAAGTGGCCTGACACGGAGGTGGCCTCATCTTTTACTCATTTCCACAAAATTGCTGTCTGAGCTAGTGGGAGTTTTGGGAGACACGGCTGCCTGGACATGGTTGCCAGGGGGTGCGTTTAAGACAGAGGAAGGAGACGGCAGATTGGAGGAGTTCCGAGCAGCGGAAGGGCAGGCAGAGGGATGAGAAATCAAGGCATCTCTGGGCCTGGAGAGGGTGGTGGGGTGATTCTCAGGAACCTGCATGCGGCAGAGAAGGGTCCTGGGGTGGAACAGTAGCCACCATACTCCAGAAAGCTAGATGGTCAGGTGGGCCGAGCACAGATGAATCAATCACCTCCTTTTAGAAACCAATGGTCTTAACCACATTTTCTGAGAAGACCAGAAAGAAATATGACAAATGATGAACAGTGGTTTTCTTTATGGAGAAGGGATAGAGGCTATTTTCTCCCGGTTTATTTCTGATTTCTAGATATTCCATAATAAGCGTGGTTTTTGTTTTGTTTTTTTCTTTTCTTTTCTTTTCTTTTCTTTTCTTTTTTTAAGAGGGAGAGCAAATCAAATTTGGGGGAAAATGGAAACAAGATGCTGACCTAGGCTTGGAATGGGTTGAATGCCTGCCTCCGTGGGCCCCTTGTTGCGGTTGTCCCCTTTCCTCCCATATACTCAGCCCCATGCCCAGAGCGCATGCTTGATGGACTCCTTCCTGCCTCTTCATCTGGGAAGCAGATCCTACATTGCTCTGTCCCTCTGGCTGAGTTCAAGTAGCAGGAGAAGCCCAGGGGAGATCTCGTGCAGCTCCCACTTAGAAAGTGAAGGAGGGGTGAGAGTGGCCAGGTAAACATTTCCAGGGCACCCCGGGGAGGCGAGCACATGAAGGGGATGGCCTGAGAGGTTTGCTTTGGCAGCCTGCCTCAACCGGGCTTAGCACAACCTTGCACAGAACTTGGTGTTCCAGAATGGGTTTCTGGAAGGAGTTGGGGGGGTGGCACTTGCTTGGCCTGGTCTGGGGCAGGGCCCATGACCCCACCACCGCCCATCCGAGGTTGGATGGGAGGAACTCAGGGAGTGGAGGACCCTGCTGGTAAGCCAGGCAGTAACATCTGACTGCCCACCCCCTTGGGGGGCAGCGCTTTTGCCCCTGCAGCTAAAACACACCTACTCTAGCAGTTCCTGCCAGTCGGCTCCCATGGGGCTTAACTCTCTCTCGTTGGAATGAAGCAAGTGACAGATCACCGGGAACTTAGCAATAAACCTTGGAGAAACCGGAATAGCCCTCAGACCCTGCCCTGGGGTTTCAACCACCGCACAAAGGCATCTCTTGGCCTTGAACTCTGGTCTAAGATGCCTTTTGCGGTCCCTTATGCCTGAGAGGACAGACAAGCACCGGTAAGAAAGTATCTGCCCCTTTTCAGCAGGACTGACAATGGAAGTCTGAACAGAACAGATCAATTGGAGGACCATTCTTTGTTTTACAAAATAACCAAACCATAAGATCCTTTTCAGGAGTGAGCCACCCCAAAGCAGTATAACATCTGATTTGCTTTACAAAAAAAAAGTGCTGTGATATCAAAAGCTATGGAAAGTTAGAAAGAGCAATACAACTACTGCGGCATGGCCGTGCTGATTCACAGGCCAGAGGGGGCTGGGGGCTGGAGGTGTACTTGGGATCTCAAGCGGATCAGCATTTAGTGACATGTGGTGGCCCCCGCCGTCAGCCTGCACGCAGGCTGGCCAAGCTGAGGGCTGGGCCATTGCCCTGGGGCCCTGCAATCCAGGGGATGATAGGAATCAGCCCAGAGGGTGCTGGCTACACTTCTGCCGTTTGCAAGGCTTCAGAGCCCACAGACGGCCTGCGGGATAGACTGCCCCCCTCCCCTAGGACCGCCAGCCCTCTGGTATGCATGTGGCCAGCCCAGGACAGGCCCCACTGCCCTGACTGAGTTCTGTGAACTCCTCTAAGGACCTTGCTCAGACTGGCCCAGGCCCCTTCGGAGCTGGAACGAGTTAACCATTGACTGTGGGAGGTGGAGGGGTGGAGGGGAGTTGAGGAGGCACTCGGGGCTTTAAGACCACACCCAGAAACACCCCTCCCCCCATATCCCTCCACAGGGGCCCTGATGGCACTTCTCCATTCTGGATAAGACTGGGGTACCCTGGAGAAGAACAGGGAGATCCCCACCAGATAGCCAGAAACACCCTCCAGGCTGGAGGCTAGGCTCCTGCTTAGCAAGCGTTAACGGAGAACAGCTCAGGACTGAAACTTTCCCAGAAAGAGCTCTGCTGGAGGCCTGGAATGACTCCAAGAGCCAGTGGGATGAGTCTGACTTCTGCCTGCCCACCTAGGGAGAGATGGGAGCCAGCCTGCCTGGGTTTTCCTTCCCAGTTAGGCTTGTCAGCCACGGAGGCAGAACTGGGTGCCCTGACTGTGCTCTGTGCCTTGGTTTCCCCACCCGCTCTCCCTCTGCCTGTACCTGTAATCCTGACTGCTCCGGGCTGGAGGTGAAACCTTCCTTAGAGAAGGAGCTGAGTGTGGCAGCTGCCCGGGCGGGAGGCTGGGAGAGGTAGGGGTGCCTCCAGGGTTCCACGCCAGAAAAGGCTCCGGCGAGAAGATCTGGGTGGGAGCAGCTGTGCGGCAGGTGCCAGAGAAACAGGTGCAGCGGCGGGTACCTGCCCCACTGCGGCTCCAGGAGTCAAGGTGAACCTGAAACCCAGCCCCTCCCGGCTAAGTAAACAGAAGCAGAGGCCGGATCTGGCTGATGAATATTCATTACCCCAGAAATCCAATCCCAGTGCCCCTGCACCCACCCAGAAGCCAGGGTCCTCCGGGGATCACCTCGGCAGGAAAAGGAAACCCCAAGGGAAGTCTGGGGCAGGAGAAACAAGGGAGCCTCTCTCCTGTTTCCCCATTCTCATGGGCCTGGCTGCACCCCACCCCCCAACTGTAGCCAAGGTCACCCTCACCCCTTTCATGCCTCCAAGAAGCTCAGACCCTCTGCAGCACGGACGGTGCCTGGATGTTGCCCCAGGCACAACCTGGAAAGGGTTAAGCGCCGCTGCTCCCTTTGGCCAGGCGGGACAGGACAGGGTACACCCCAGCTCCTTTGAACTCCCGAGTCGAAACCAGTCCCTGGTTAAACTGGTTGGCAGACCGGTTCCCAAGCTGTCCGCTCCACCCCAAAGCTCAATGCTCCTCTGGCGGGCACAGGGTGGGGGGCTGCGGTTCCCTCCTGACCTGAAGGGCCCCTTCTCAAGATGGGGGGTGGGGTGGTCACTGCCCCTGCCTCACCAGCATCTTCAGACCCAACCACCCTCGAACATGGACAGAGGGGCATGGGGGCATTTGTATTTGTGAGGTGGCGAGAGAGGGTAAGGTAAGAATGCAGAGTGTGTGCACACACGCTCCTGATCACTGACCACCAGCCAGGGCTGCCTTTGCAGCTCACTCTGTGCCTACATCCCTGGAGATTGGGGAAATCTGCTGCACGGTCAGGGGCTCTGTAGCTGCCTGTCCTGGGGATGCCCAGCTTCGATGCTCAATCCACCTGCGCAGCTACCTTACTCCAAGGACTGAGTAGGTATATGCCAGGCTCTGAGCGGGGCACTGGGTGGAGGAAAGGCAGATGATTCTCCATTTCCTTGGGCTCCTCATCCCCTCAATCAACTCCCAAACTACCCAACTCTCAAACCTGCCCTACTATTTCCAACCCTGCTTCTACTCGGTTCAGCTTTGCATGGCTTTGTGAGTTTGTACTCCCCTCCTTCCGAAACAGCCCCCCTGCCTCGAGTCCTTCAAGGCACCCTCCCCCATGGCCCACAGTGGAACCCCTGGGGCCTGGCCCTTTTAGGATGGGCATCTCCCACCCCTCATGAATACTCTCACTAGTCCCTTTCTCTGCCTACCTTCCCGGGCGCAGAACCTGCCCAGGAGGGTAAGATGAAGAGTGCATGCTGCGCCCTTGGTCAGAAATAGCGTCCTGGGTAAACTAAGACAAACTCCTATTCATCCCTCAAGACCCAAATTGATTACAATGCCTCTTATGCCACCAGGAATTGTTTTGGTCCTACAGAATTTGCTCATTTGCTTCTATTTAACATGATATTCACCAGAATTAATTATATATGTGTATGTGCACACATATATACGTATATAGTATTGTAATGATCTAGTCATATATTTGGCTCTGTTAGAGAATTTTAGCTCCTTGAGCCAAGAATTATCTACCACTGATATAATAGGAATTTGACTCAAGCTTTACAACACAACACAAATGAGAAATAGAAGTCCTGTCTTTACCCTAAGAAATTTTTTAAGAGTTTTTTTAAGATTTTTAAAAATTTGACAGAGAGAGAGAGATCACAAGTAGGCAGAGAAGCAGGCAGAGAGAGAGAGGGAGAAGCAGGTTCCCCACGGAGCAGAGAGCCCCATGCTCAATCCCAGCACCCTGAAATCATGACCTGAGCCGAAGGCAGAGGCTTAACCCACTGAGCCACCCAGGTGCCCCAAGAGGTTGTTTTTTTTTAAGATTTTATTTATTTATTTGACAGAGAGAACGAGATCATAAGCAGGCAGAGCAGCAGGCAGAGAGAGGGGGAAGCAGGCTCCCTGCTGAGCAGAGAGCCCAATGCAGAGCTTGATCCCAGGACCCTGAGATTATGACCTGAGCTGAAGGCAAAGGCTTAACCCACTGAGCCACCCAGGCACCCCACACTAAGAAATTCTTAATCTAGCCTGTTGCCCATGTCCCACTCTTCGCACCAACCTTCCTGGAGGTCAGGTGAGAGAAAACCCATTTATTTGACTTGTGATTTCAGCTACGGCAGGCTTGCTGCTCACGCTCATCTTCTTGGGGGTTTATGTGAATTGCGGATATGATTTTGCAAGGTCCTCCTGCCTCCAGTACGAAGCATGCACAGCTGGAGCTCCTGGCTGGCTCAGTCGGTGGAACATGCAACTCTTCATCTCGGGGTTGTGGGCTGGAGTCCCACACTGGATGTGAAGATTATTTAAAAAAAAAAATCTTAAAATAAATAAATAAGTATACGTGGTCGTCCCAGGAAGGTGCCCACAGATTTCTAGATCTGCCACTTTCTCTGAAAGCCTCATCTCTTTGAGAGCGGATGACCAGTTAGAAGACACCAGAAGAGGTTAAACATTCATGCCAGCCTTATTCACGGTTTATAGCCTTATCTCACACTCCCTGTGAGACTAGAGGGATGGTGGGATGGGCCCCAGCCTGGGGTCCAGTATCCAAGGGTCACGGCCCCAATTCCATGTGTACTAGAAGGGCTCCTACTAGAGGCAGTCATCCCCTTTCCCCTTGACCCCCAAATCTGGGCCTTTCTGCTGCTGGGGACCTAGAGGGGCCAGAATCCTGTTCTTCGACCTCCACCCTGGAGAAGGCATCCCAGTGCAAACTGCAGTGGGCAGGACTCGGTGGATACCCACCTGTGGCCTGCCACTGGAGAAGGCCACCGGAAACAGGTGCGGGATGTAGAGGCTCGGGACCACCCCCGCTGAGGGGGACCAGCTAGGAAGTCCCGCCCAACCTTGGCCTTCCGCAGATTCATTTCTCAGAAGAGCGGTGTTGGGAGGAGAGTGTGAGATAAGGCTATACACTGTGAATGTCTTTTAAGCCGGCCGCTTTATTGCTTTATAATTTTGTTAACGTTTAAATGCACCTCCTTTGGGGCGCCTGGGTGGCTCGGTCAGTTGAGCGGCCGACTTCTGATTTCAGCTCAGGTCGTGGTCTCGGGGTGGTGGGATCGGGCCCCGGGTTGGACTCCACCCTCGGCGCAGGGTCTGCTTGAGATTCTCTCTCCTTCCCTCTCCTCCTGCCCTCCCCTTCCCCTGGCGTGCCCTCACGTGCACATGCTCTCTCTAAAATAAATAGATAAAATCTTTAAAAATAAATAAATAAATGCACCTCCCTAAAACTAGGCTCAAGCATGATATTTCACGTGCAAACATGCAACATGCCTGTCTTCAGAAAGCTGTCCTCGTTGAGTGAAGCAAGTAAAATACACCTAGGGAGCCCCAAGGGCCTTGGTGCCCTACTGTGGCGTGGAAACACAGGGCCCCATTGGATTACAGTTTCGAGCAGTTCAGGGGGGCTGGTTCTGGGTCCTGAGCTGTCGAAGAAGCGATGCAGAAAAGAGCTGGGGAAGGTGCAGCCCTCCCCACAGACCGAGTGACCCCGGGCCCCACTCATTACTAACTGCCTGTCTGCACACGCCACACCTCTTATTCCTTCCTTTACAAGGACCCATTAAAGCACCTGGCGTTCAGTGTCGGGTATCCTACAGGTGCTGGCATTGTGGGCATGCGCACACCGGTGGTCCCTGCCTGCAAGGTCCTCACGGACTAGACACGGAGACAGACTGAAGAAAAACTACCCAGGAACCACACTACAAACACCAAGAGGCCCAGCCGAGTCTGCTGAGTTTCCGGGATCTCAGCCCAGCAGGCAGATACACCACACACACACACACACACACACACACACACACCAGTCAGTATGGTTGTGAGCAAACACACGGAAACACAGACCATAAAGTAATAACCGATGTTGGATAAAAGAAATGGATTATTTGAATGTCAAGGGTAAGTAAGCCTTTTTATGGCTATTGTAGGACAATAAGTAATGGGTGTTTTTGCCCAGAGTGAGGGCTGGTGAGAAAGAACTTTGGAATGGAACAGGGACTATGGTTGGGGGTGGGGGAGTCCAAGTATCTGGCACAACGACTGGGGAGAAAATGGGAATCAGGCTGAAGAGGAAGGAGGAGAGACCCAACACCGGTGCTGAGGTGGCTGAGCCCAGTGAAGGGGGTGGGTAGGGCTGAGGGAGAAGCCACATCCCACAGAGAACAAGAAGGCAGGCTGGGAAGCCAAAAAGGCCTGAGTTTGAATCCCAGCCCCACCAACTACCAGCTGTATGACCTTGGACAACTCACTGAAATTAGCTTTGGCTCCCTTACCTTTTAAATTCTGGCTCACAAAAAAAAATAAATAAATAAAAATAAAAATAAAACATAAATAAAAAAAATAAAAAAATAAAAAAAATTCTGGCTCACATGGGACTCCTAGGTGGCTCAGTGAGTTAAGCCTCTGCCTTCAGTTCAGGTTGTGATCCCCAGGGTCCTGGGATCAAGCCCTGAGTTGGGCTCTCTGCTTGGGGAGGAGCCTGCTTCCCTCTCTGCCTGCCTCTCTGCCTACTTGTGATCTCTGTCTGTCAAATAAATTAATAAAATCTTAAAAAATAATAAAAAAATTAAATTCTGGCTCACAGTGGTACCCACATTATACGGTTGTTGGACGGATCAAATGAGATAAGGCTTGTAAGGCACATGGCACACGGTTGTCACTTCCCAAGGAAGCTAACAACAGCAACAAGGGACAGTCAGGCAGCCCACATGCACCCCTGGGCTCTGTGCTTTCCTGTTCAAAGCTGGCACAGGCCTGCTGTGTCCTTCTCCAGTTCCCTCAACATGCTGCCCAATACCTAGGTCCCCTCTGCTAAATCCGCAGAGAATTGTGAGACTCACAGGCAGAAGCACCCCACACACCACCTTCCGACAGCTGGCAGTCCCAAGGACCGGACGCCCTGGAGAGCAGACCACTTACGTGCGTCTCTGCCCATAGGCCCCCTGAGGTTCCTTCTGGCCTTGGAAAAGGACAAACACTGCAGATTGCTGCCCAGAGTCCACAGTGTATGCTGTCTGGGGCATCCACCCTGAGCTGAGGTCAGCAGCGAGGCACAGCTCTTCACAAACCTCCTTCTGTTCCACATGAGTCACCCCCCCAAGGCACTATGGGTAGGGTGATGTGCTGGTGGTCCCTGCTTCCACCAACTCACCCTACCCTGCCCACCAGTTGGTTCAAGGAGGAAGGATGCACCTTGAGGATGGGGCAGGGCCATGCTTCTTCGGATGTCCCAGGGAGCCAGGAACACAGAGCTGGAGCCCAGGAAGTGTGCATTTAATTGCAGGGGAGCCCCAGAAATTCTTCCAGCCTGAGTCAGTCCTCTGAGATGGGAGCCAAATTCCCCTGAGAGAGCCCTGAAGAGGCCCCTGGTTCTGCCCTATGAGCCATTTCCAGGGAAATCTTTCAACCCATTTTATAATAATGATGACTAATGTTTCTCTCTCTCTCACAAGCACACACATACACACACACACAGGAGTCTACAAAGAACAAGAGATATAGTAAAGCATGTTGCAAACTGTAAAGAGTTATATACATCTAGTTTGTTTATTTAAGCCTATAAACAGAAATGCAAAGATAATTGGGATGGATGCTATCTCCACGTTGAGGAAACTGGCTGGCAGAGAGGTTATGGAAATAGTCCAAGATCTCACTGGGCAGAAATCTAGGTCTTCTCACTGCTGTACCACAGCACGCAGCTCAATAACAAAGTTACTGGCTCCCAAGTGCTGTGCTGGGGCCTGGGGCAGAGGGTGAGGGGTGGGAGGGTAGGGTTGGGGGGTGGTCCTTTAGAAAAAAACAGGTGGAGCCTCGGGGAGGAGCTAATATCCTGGAAAGGGAGGGGCCCCCAGTGGCACACTCAGCCCTGGGTCTCCTTGGCCCACCCAGTCTCCCGGCTCTAGCCATTTCTTGCCCAGTCTCACATCCTCCCGAAGCTTCAGCCACTGCTCGGATTACAGATTGGTCAGCCTGTAGCTCTCCAAAGCTGTATCCCCAGCCCCAGCGCTCCCCTGAGCTCCAAAGCTATAGACCCAAGTGTCTCCTGCCTACTTTTCACATGGGGGCCTCCCAGCACCACTAACGCGGTAAGTTCAAAGCCAAGATGCCCTCCTCCCAGTGCCTGCATCCCTGTCGCAGGTGGTGGCCCTCCCAATCCAACCACCTACGTTTCATCATTGCTGTCTATCTCCCCCATCCACATGGCCATTTGATGACCAAGATCTGTCAGTTTCCCTCTAAAATCAAATCTAGCCTTCCCCTCTTCCTCAGGTCTTGTCCTAGGTCCAGCCTTAACCTCTGCATAATAACCTCCTGACAGTCTTCCTGTCTCCAGTCTTATCACCCATGAATCCACTCTCCTTGCAGTCAGTTGGAATAGGGCCCTCCCGGTTTCAAGCCCTGCAAACCTCCCTCCTCTCAGTCTGCAGGAGTGAAGTCCAGGTTACTTAATGAGGCTCCTCCCTATGATAACACTTTACCACCTTTACAGTTTCCCCACTGGCCATTCCTTGCCTCAAGCCTTTACTGCACATAAGCTGACTAGCCGTCACTGCCGCCGGCATCTGCACTGTGAGACTTGCGCAAGTGCCCTCTTGAAATTCTTCCATTTTTAAAAAAAGGGGCCCTGCACTTTTTTTGCGCGGGGCCCCACCAATTACGTTTCCAGTCCTGGCTGCCTGTTCCTTGCACTCCTCTTGCTGTTTGTGGCCTCCAAAGCTTTGTGTAGTTTCCTCCACCTGGGACACCCTTCCCCCACATACCCCTTTTTCTGCAGCTCTTCCTTTGAGGCTCAATTTAGGGGTTATCTTTGGGATGCCTCCTTCTCCTTCCCTAATCACCCACCACGGAGCAGGTGCTCAACACACGTCTATCAGATAAACTGAACGGGAAGGCAAAGTGAGACAAGTACCACAAGAGACCTACAAACGACGACAGACGGTAAAGTGAGGCAAGGCCAGAAGGAGGCATTTCCAACGGCCTCCAGGTGGCCAGAGTCGGCTCTAGGACCCTCTCTAAGAGACCGATGATCCCTGTACCCAAGGCTCCGCGCTCACCTGGCCGGAAGCTGCAGTGACCAGCTCTCGGGCGCCGCCAGGCGCCACCTCGACGCCCCTGCAGCCTTTTCTCGGCGCCCCCGCCCCTCTTCGGCCCTGAGCCCGCCTCGCGTCTCCCATTGGCTGTCTCCCATTCTCCCGCCCCTCCCGGGCTGAGCCATTCGGAGCTCCGGGGTGGGTGGGGCTTGAAGCCAGGGGTGGAGCGCGTATCCCGATTGGCTCGGAGGAAGGTGGCGACGTGGCCGGAGGAGGCCGCTTCGTGCCTAAACTGAGGCTCAACCAGGCCAGCGCCGGATTGGTTGTAGGTGGGGCGGGCCTGAGTCGCCGGCCGGAAGCGGAAGTGGAGGAAAGATGCAGGTGTGGGGACAGGAGCTGGGGGAAATGGGGGATTGGTCGGGGGTCCCTGGACTGATTCAGCCCGTCGGTTCTTCGCCCGCATCCCCGGCCTCCCTCCCGGGTGCGGCCATCTCTCCGGCCCATCATTCTGGCCCCACAGGGTGGCGGTTGAGCCCCTGAAATGAGCGCGCGGGTGGCACGCCCCCTTCCCGCGCTCACGCCCCGTTCCCCGCCGTGTTTCCCTCCAGGACCATCAGCACGTGCCCATCGACATCCAGACCAGCAAGCTGCTCGGTAGGAGGGGACGCCCTGCGCTCCCAGCTGTCGGGGGAGGACCTGCCCTTTGCCCTCTGTCACCAACAGCTGGGAGCCCTGACACCCCAAGGCCCCTGTTGAGGTGCTGACCATTCGCCTTGACCCATGCTCCCAGCCGTGGTTACCTGCCACGCTTGAAGGAGCAGGAAGGAACTATACATAGAGTCTGTACTTGACCTGCGTCCTCGACTGTACATAACATTCGTGGCACATGTTGTCCAATCATTCAGCTGCAGAGTGATGGCTTATTTTAAAGATGGGCAGCTACTAAGTGGCGGATAGGAAATTGGAGCTTGAGTCAGGTTCCAGTGTCTACGCTTTTTGTATGAAAAAAAACCTTCCCCTCCTTTCTTTTGAAAACCTTCCATCTTCCTTTGATTTTAAGAGGAAGAGGGACATAGGCCCAGTTGGGAATGAGTGGCCAGGCCATCTCCCTGCTGTCTGTATCTGATCTAAATACCTCCTCAGTTCAGAGCCAGGCAAGGATCTCTTCATCATGACCCAGGGCTAGTGGGCAACTAGTTCATTTTAAAATGCTCGTTGCACTGATCAATTTGATGCCAGTTTTGTCGTTAAGATGACATCTGATTGACTACCTCATCCCCTTTTAGTTCTAGGACATGTACAGAACTTTTCTTTCTGAAGATTTTAAAGGAATACAGCAGAGGGAGTGTAACCAGTAACTACAGTGGGACCCCTGTGTTTGACCAGGTGGTGACCAGGTGGTGACCAGGTGGCAGGTGTATTAACAAGGACAAGGTTCTGAATTCACCACTCTGGGCCATATAGTCAGTCCTGTGCAGTGGCCACTAAATGGAGCTTCTTCAGTGTCATTACAGATTTGTCCCAGTTCTTCAGCACAGGCGCAGTTCTGGTGTATGAGCTGCTCATTGGTTATGGAAAGGACCATACCATTTGTTACCGTTTGGTCTCCCAGGTGTTGTTTTGAGCACTTGACATTGTAAAAACGAAGATTTTTACTAGTATTTATGGAATGTTTGCCATGTGCCAGACAACAGTGCTCCGTGTTTTACCTTCATTCCCTCTTCAATTCAGTATCTTATTATCCCCATTTTATATGTGGGGAAACTGATGCACAGCATGGCTGAGAGACTTGCTTAAGAAAGTTGATAATTAGGGGCACCTGGGTGGCTCAGTTGGTTAAAGGTCCAACTCTTGATTTTGGATTCGGGGTCATGATCTCAGGGTTGTGGGATTGAGCCCCACGATGGGCTCTATGCTCAGTGAGGAGTCTGCTTGAAGTTCTCTCCCTCTGCCCCCCCACCCATATTCGCATCCTCTTCCTCACCCCACCCCACAAATAAATCTTTTTTAAAAGTTGATAATTAGAAGGTAGGACCATCTGAACACAAAGCCTAGCTCTTAGCTCCTTCCTACTGAGGACATGTGCATGGCTCTCATCCACCCACATCCTCTGCTACATACAGATCTGGGCCCAGAGACCAGGAGGTCAGTCGCACTGGTATTCTCGTGGTAGGTGGTATTTCACTGTTGAGAGTCGAACAGTGGTATCTCGTCCTTAGGGCGCTGTGGGTATTAGGGGCTTTGCCGTTGTTCATTCATCTGCTACTTGGCATAATCATCTTGTATTTTCCATTGTCATGGTTAATCCCAGCCCCGAGGAAGTGGAAGTTGAAAAGCATCCTTTGTCAGTACGAAAGATATAATTACCCATGGAAGCAAAAATATTATGGAGAATTTAGAGTGGTCAAAAGTGGCGCTTTGATGTCAGGACCAAATTTAAAGTTTTTCGTTAGGGGCGCCTGGGTGGCTCAGTGGGTTAGGCCTCTGCCTTCGGCTCAGGTCATGATCCCAGGGTCCTGGGATCAAGCCCCGCATTGGGCTCTCTGCTTGGCGGGCAACCTGCTTCCCCCTCTTTATCTCTTCCTACCTCTCTGCCTACTTGTGATCTTTGTCTGTCAAATAAATAAAAATTAAAAAAAAAAATCTTTAAAAAAAAATAAAAAGTTTTTCGTTATCCCTGTGCGGAAGCAGTTGCTCTGTAAAAGTCAAACACTGTGACGGAGTCTGTTTAACCCCAAGGGTCCCTTTGAGCCTCTCTTTATTCCCACAATCCCCACACCTTAACCAATAGGCGTACAGCTTTCAGCCAGTGTCTTAGCCCATTTCCCCTGAGTTAGTGATGGACTTCCGGCTGTGTGATTGGAAATGCTGTGATTTGGGGGTTTTTCACATAGACTGGCTGGTCGACAGAAGGCACTGCAGTCTGAAATGGCAGAATCTGGTGTTGAGCATCCGAGAGAAGATCAATGCTGCCATCCAGGACATGCCAGAGAGCGAGGAGATCGCCCAGCTGCTCTCTGGATCCTGTGAGTGCCCCTGGGCTACCCTGCTGGAGCCCCCTCTTCCCTGAAGCCCCGTATATCAGCCGAGCTGCTCCCTTGTTGTTTAGCCGTAGGGCTGACCCCTAGAGATTTCTCTTGGGGGTACAGATGCTGGCTTCTTCCAGCACAGCATGCTGAAGGGAAGAACTGTACATGCTAAAATTCTCCGCCTGTTCACCAGTCAGCTACGTGCCCAGGGTAGGTGGGGAAGATACTATAATTCCCAAAGTCTTTGCTCTTCCTTCCTTTCCAGACATACACTACTTCCACTGCCTGAGGATTGTGGACCTTCTCAAAGGCACTGAAGCTTCCACAAAAAATATTTTTGGCCGGTACTCTTCACAGCGAATGAAGGCAAGTGTGGGTCAAGCTGGTGAGTTACACCTGGAAACATCATGTCTCCAGGGTTTGAGGCTCTGGTCTCATTCAGGGTCCACTACAGAGGCTTACGTAGACTATTTCCTGAGCTTTCTCAGCATCCTCAAAGTTGAGAGCAAAAATAGACCCTACCCCTGGGTTTACATTTTCAGGCCTGCTACTTTGGGGAGCATTCAGTTGTGCCACATTCTTAAAATGACGTGGGTGGTCCAGCCAATGCAATGAAGGAGCACAAGAGCTCTGGGTCTCATGTGATGTGAAGGCTGGGGGAGCTTCCCCTGTTTGTGGCTTGAGCTAAGATGTGGTTGCTGAGTGCTACTCCCCCTCACTTCTGTTTCTGTCCTTACCCAGGATTGGCAGGAGATCGTAGCCCTGTATGAAAAGGACAACACCTACCTAGGTAAAGTTGCCCAGCCTGGGAGGCCCGGCGTCCATGGGGCAGCCCACTCCCCAAGTTCTGAGACACTAGGCTTCCAGGAAGCACATGTGGGGAAAGAGGCTGGGGTATAAATGTTTGCCAGGTTGGCAAAGAAATTCCCCAAAGGGTGTTGGGAGGAGGAGGAAGACCAGGCAGGTAGTAGGCATGTGTTTTGGTCCTCCCCCGCCAACCTCTTGGTGACTGATTCTGTCTGCAGAAGGGGCATGGGTCACCCGGGGTCCACATTGGGTGCCGGAGGGAGTAATTACAGGGTGCGTTGTACGTTGGGATATGTTTCCTAAAAGTCCTAATAATAATAGTTCATACTTACCGAGCATCTACTAAATGCAAGGAATTCTACTCATGTTTTATGTGCATTCTCTCTCTCAATCCTCATGGTAAATGTTTTTACCCCAGTGTTAGAGAGGAGGCCTGGATCAGAGAGGTTAAATGTCTGTGTGCGGTGCCCTGGCTGGGAGGGGAGGAGCGGGGAGGCCAACCGTGTCCCGGGGCGTGCTGGCCTCGTGGCCTGGGCGTCTGGGGTGAATTTCCCGGGCCCTCCTCAGTGGAACTCTCCAGCCTCCTGGTTCGGAATGTCAGCTATGAGATCCCCTCGCTGAAGAAGCAGATCGCCAGGTGCCAGCAGCTGCAGCAAGAGTACAGCCGCAAGGAGGAGGAGGGCCAGGCGGGGGCAGCCGAGATGCGGGAGCAGTTCTACCACTCGTGCAAGCAGTACGGCGTCACGGTGAGCCTCGTGGGGGGCCCCAAGCCCAGCTTCTCTGCCTCCCACCCGACTTGTCTCAGGCCGCCTCTTCTCCCCTCCGCCAGGGAGACAACATCCGAAGAGAACTGCTGGCCCTAGTGAAGGAGCTGCCGAATCAGCTGGCCGAGATCGGGTCGGGGGCTCAGGCCCTGGGTGAAGCCATTGACCTGTACCAGGCCTGCGTGGGCTTTGTGTGTGAAAGGTAAGGGACCTCAGTGTCTCTCCAGCGGGGAGGGGACAGCTGACCTGTGTTCCTTGGCTGTTCTGTCTTCTGTGCTTGTGTTTTTCCCACATCCCATTTGAGTTTGAGTTCACACGTGTGCACCTGTGGGAGCCTCAGCATCTGTCCGAAGGGGAGCCTGGCATGGGCTTCCTGCGGGCCCAGCGGGAGGCTCAGTCGGCCGCTCCGTTGTAGCCCGGAGGAGCAGGTGTTGCCCATGCTGCGCTACGTGCAGAGGCGGGGGAACTCCACGGTGTACGAGTGGAGGACAGGGAATGAGCCCTCCGTGGTCGAGCGGCCACACCTCGAGGAGCCGCCTGAGCCGGTGGAAGAAGACGCGGTAAGACAAGCCTGGCGAGAGCTGCTGCCTTGGCCCCTGCACCCCACTCCCCCTCCGCCTGAGTGCAGAGCCCCAGAAGGAAGAAAGAGGGATTCTGGTGAGAGAGCCCAGAGCTAGAAGGGCCCAGAGGGTTCTCCTTTTTTCCAACTTTCTGGAGCCCAGAGTATGGAAGAGCTTGGCTTTGAGCTAGGAATCCTGCAGTTCTGTGAACTCTCTGAAGATGGGCTGTCTTTTGGGGTGCCCCTGGCACGGTATGCCGGTGCCCCCTAGAGGGGCGCCTGAGGCCTCTGGGGAGGCATGCCCCTTTTCTTTCACCCACTTTCTGGGTGCTAACACTTTTTTTCCCTTCTAGATCGACTGGGGTGACTTTGGAGTAGCGGTGGCTTCTGAAGGGACTGACTCTGGCATCTCTGCCCAGGCTGCTGGAATTGACTGGGGCATCTCCCTGGAATCAGACTCAAAGGTTAGGAAGCCTTCCTCTCTGAGGACTTTCTGTGATCTCTGCTTTGGGGGTGAGAGAAGTGGTACCTGTCTTTAAAGACGTGACTCAAAGTCCATAGCCCTCAGATGAGGTGAAGACCAAGGGGAGACAGAGCTCCCACAGAGATGTATCAGAGGTCTGGCCCCTTTTCTCCTGGTATCTGGGGGCAAGGTGTTGGGGGGAAAGGCCAGTGGTAACTCTCCAAGCAGGGACGAGGGTAGCATATTTGCCTCCGACCTCAGGGCGGCATGTCCGTCACACAGTTGAAATGTGCAGGCATTGAACTTACCTAGGGCTTTGGTTTATTCTGGCTGCCTTTGATGGGGAAGATTCTTGAAACCCTGCTGAGGTTCTTTGCTTTCCACTCAGGAAGCTGGGGGTGATGGGATAGACTGGGGAGACGATGCCGCTTTGCAGATCACGGTGCTGGAAGCCGGAACCCAGGGTAAGCGCACGTCCCTGGAGTCCTGGCCCAAGTGGGTGCTCAGAGGCCCCCATGTCTCCAGAAATAAACAGTGCATTGCCAAGATTGGGCTGCTCACACATCCAGCTGTTTTCTCAAAATCATGATCATGGTGTGAGAGTAGGGAGATGGAGAGAAGTTCTTAAAATCAGGTCTAGAAGCTCACAACTTTTGAGATAGCGGAAATGGGTCATCTTTTCTGGTGGGAGGGTTCAGGAGGGCCAGTGGTCTTGGAGGTCTGACCGGACGCCCTTGCCTAGCAGCAAAGAGGCTGTAGCAGCGATCTGCGCCACTAGAGGGCAGTGCAGGATGACACTTCGTGGCCTGCTGGAGCAGAGGGGACCCTTCCAGGCCTCGAAGCCAGCTCAGTGGTCCTCCCAGACTGGCCTTTGGTCCTAGTGTCTGATTCAGGCTGGACCTATGGGAGAGGGTAACCCTTCCCCCCTGGCCCTCTGGGATGAGACAGCAGGTAGCTTTAGTGCATTGAGTTTGTGTCCAGATGAACCCATCAGAACCTCTCAAACTTGAGGTTCTTTTTTTCTGGTCCCCAGCAACTTTATCACATTTCCGTCTCTCTTCCCGGCAGCTCCAGAAGGTGTTGCTAGGGGTCCAGATGCTCTAACACTTCTTGAATACCCTGAGACCCGGAATCAGTTCATTGATGAGCTCATGGAGGTACTTTCATCCTCTGGGAGAGGGTTTCCCGTTTGTGTTCATCTCCGTCTGTTCCCTTCCCGGGGCCCTGCTGGCTGGTGAGGGCATCATGGAGTGGAATTCGTAGTCCTCTCCTGTTCTTTCTCTCTCTGCCCAGGGAAGCCCCTCTTAGCCTCCAGAGCAGAGGAGGACAAAGGAATCATGTTTCTCTGGTAGAATAAGAGTGACAAGATGTGTGGCTGGTTCCCAGATTCTTCTAGCCCTTTCTTAATCCAGGGATCCAGCTCAGACATGGGTTCCTGTTTGCTGAATGATTCCTCTCACAGAGAGAAAACACCTTCACTGGGGCAGAGAGAACCCATCAAGTTTCTGTGCTCTTAGTTTATCTGAGCCGCACGCAGAGAGGAAGGAGAGGTATCAGGGCTGGAGGTGGGGGGCTGATGGGCTGGGAGGGGATGGAAGAGTGGCAGTGGATGCTGCCTTGGGTTCTCATGTTGTAGTTGGTAAGTCTTTAGCAGTAAAAGTATTCAGAGGAAATAATCTCTCATCACCCAGCGTCCAACCCTCCCATCTCATTCTTATATTTGGAGCAGTCTGAGGGCTCAGGCTCTGAATTCTCTTCTTGGGTTTCAACCAGATCCTTTTCTGCCCTCAGCTCGAGATCTTCTTGTCCCAGAGAGCCGTGGAGATGAGTGAGGAGGCGGACATCTTGTCCATGAGCCAGTTCCAGCTGGCTCCCGCCATCTTGCAGGGCCAGACCAAAGAGAAGATGCTTACCATGGTGTCGGCGCTGCAGGATCTGATTGGCCGGCTCACCAGTCTTCGGATGCAACACCTGTTTATGATCCTGGCTTCACCAAGGTCTGGCTTTCCCAGTGATGATGGGCCATTCGGGAGCATGAGGTGGGGTGCCGCCATCTTGAGCAGCGCTGACTCCTTATGTTCCCCTTCTCCATAACCCCTCGGAGCTCTTCTCTGCCTCCCCTAGCATCTCTGTCACAGTTGGGATCAAGGGTTCTCTTGGGGCAGGACGAGGTGGTCTGAGGTGTGCGGGCAGGCTCTGCTCCTCTGCTTCCCAAATAGGACAGGAGACCTGCGGGCCACATGCCTTGCAGAGAGGGAGCGAAGGGCGTGGGGGCTGAGAGACCCGTTGGGATCTGGTTTCCTCAGCCTCCCCTTTCCCAGCAGCTGAGTGGGGCTGCCCAGGTTTCTCCGCTGCACCAGACACTTACCTGGGTGCCCTGCGCAGGTATGTGGACCGTGTGACTGAGTTTCTGCAGCAGAAGCTGAAGCAGTCCCAGCTGCTGGCTTTGAAGAAGGAGCTGATGGTGCAGAAGCAGCAGGAAGCACTTCAGGAGCAGGCGGCCCTGGAGCCCAAGCTAGACCTGCTGCTGGAGAAGACCAGGGAGCTGCAGAAGCTGGTGAGATGGGGAGGCCAAACCTGCTGAGGGGGAGGACCCTCCCACCCCATCTCTACAGAAGGAGGCCCCTTTGCCTTTGCGTCCTGCCCATGGGGTGTCCCTGTCTTTCAGATTGAAGCTGACATTTCCAAGAGATACAATGGGCGCCCCGTGAACCTGATGGGAACCTCTCTGTGACATTCTCGATGTTTCTACTGGCCCATCTTCCCAGCCTTCAGGAAGGAGGGTGGGAAGCCAGGGCCGATGGGGCAGGGCCCTTGCTTGTCAGAGACCAGGCGACTGGAGGCCAGGAAGCCACAGAAGGGAGCCATCCCTAGATGGTGACCTTGACACCCGCAGCACTGTCTGGCAAGGAGCTGTCTTGATGCCCTATGGCCCGTCAGCCTGGAACCATAGTTTGGGGCCCGCTCATCATCTAGCTGGACTCAATAAAAAAGGAAGAGACTCTTGCTTCACTGCTGACAGTTTCTGCTGCTCGGGGCCTTGAGTCAGGGCTGTGCGCCTGTTTGCCAGGGGTCCGTGATCCAGTGGGCTCCCAAGGCCATTGGCTTTACCTATGGAGCCCCAGGGTCAACGTTCCCCCTTGCCTTCTGGTGACAGGAAGGGCCCCAGTTGAGTATCTAAAGTGGCTCAGCAAGGGGGACTGGGGTAGCTGAGATGGCTGGGCCCCTTTCTCTCCATGGCCAGGCAAGACAGCCCCACTCAGGCCAGAAGCCCAAGGGGACCGGTCAAGTGGCAGCCTTGTTGGAGCCTGCAAAGCTGTATTTTCCTTTTAATCACAGCTTACCTCCAGGCAGAGGGAAAATGTGGTTTGGGGAGGAAGGGTCTGATAAACAAGGTGGAGACAGGAGTTGTCACCTTCACCAGCCGCCTGTCCACTCGCTACCCATAACTGCCTGCATGGTGATTGGGCAGAGCCCCGCCCAGGACAGCACCCCTCTCCCAAGCCACCTACCCATCCCCATTTCCCAGGAAGGTAGGGGCTGGGGGTGGCCGGCAATTCGATTTTAATTTCATAGCAGAGCAGTTGATTCATGGTTCTTTGTCGCTGGCGTTGACTCCCGTAATGACTTTCCATCAAAATGAAAAGTGGAGTGACACCACTCATTATTCCTGCTGCTTGTTATCTCAGTTCTGGGGAGGGCCGCCCCCTCCCTGCTGCCTTTCAGCCGTCCCGGACAGTGAGTGATCGCCCCTATTAATCACCGACCCCGCGGACTCCGGCGGACACACGCTATCCGGAGGAGAGAGAGATAAGGCAGCATGAACTGCTCGGAGCCGCTCCTATCAATTAATGTCAGCCCATCGCTTCCCCCCAATCTTTGCCTGTTCACCTCCTTTTGGAGGTATTGGGGGCTGAAATTAGTCTAGGAATTGGAAAAGGAGAAACATGGGTGCAGAATGTCGAGGTAAAGCTGTCCTTAGCATCAAAGGACGTAAAGGGGACCGGGTGGGCTGCGGCCGGCCCTCCATTGCCTTGAAGCCACGTGGCCTCGGGAGCCATCCGAGTCTCTTAGTCCCTGTCCCTCTGAGAGGAAGGTTGCTGCCTCTCGCCCCACCTGCTCAGCTGATGGCACCACTGGCCTCCCGGCCTGCCTCTCGCAGCAGCCGTCAGCTCACCAAGGCAGGTTACCCTCACCCGCTCTGGGTCCCTGTCCAGTCGTCAGCTGCTACACAGGCGGATGCTTCCAGGCACCGAGCTGGGGGAGAAGCCCTGTGAACCATGTGACCACGGCCGGCTGGGTTCAGGCCTCAGAGTTCCCGCTCCTTGCCCTTCCAGAGGAGCCGCTCTCCTGCCCGCTCTGCCCTTCCCCAGGGTGAGGGCAGGAAGTCCTACAGACCAAGGTTTGGCCATCTTCGCAGGAGGCGGTGTGAGTTCAGAGAGTTTTCTCGGGTTTGGGATTAGGCCTGGTCCACTGCTTACGTGGTAAAACGAAGGCCTACCCTACCCTGATGACCATTGTTTCCTAAAAGCCTTCACCCTGTAACGTGAGGCTCATTGTCCAGAACCTTGAGCTGCAGTTGCCTTCGGCCTGGCCTTCGCTTCCCAGGGCCCACTTTCTCGACCATGCCGAGACGCTGAAGATCCCTTCCCCGCCAACCCTGGCGCTTGGACCCTATGGGAGGGCAGCATTGTGTCTCTCAGATGGGCTCCCAGATTTCCCCTCCTGTCACTCTGACTGCAGTTGGGGTCCCACTTGCCGTTCTCTGGATGGCCTGACAGAATCCGTTGTGAGGATGAACGAACACAGAGGTCTCGGAACGGTGCCCAGCCCAGAGTCCGCACTCCTGGACAAACGGGAGCTCTTAGTTTGGGTTTGGGAAGCAGTGGTTAAGGACCCTCCATCCCGGTCTGACTTGCCTACCTGGAAGGGAACGGCGAGAGACTCTTTGTGGAGCTTGAAGACCAAGTCCTGAGCCATCAGGTTTCTGCGGCTGCAGAATAGTGTTCTGTGACAGTGGGAGGAGGTGGGCTGAGATTCACCCTTAGTTCAATGTGGCTTGTTTTGCCAAGAGCGCACCTGACTCTCACGTTCACTTTTAGGCCACCTTTTTCCAGAGAACATTTCAGGCTCTCACCACTCACCTGACCGGTCACCCTGGTTCAGACAAAGAGGCCGAGTCTGTTTTTCCAGACCCTCCCCCGCCCCGCTGTTAACTCCAGCTGCCCAAGTCCCCTCACCCTCTCTCTGCCCACATGAAGGCTTTCTTCCCATGCAGACCCCCAAGGCCTCTCAAAGTGCGGCTCTTCTTGTCATCAACAGAAGTAGGATCCCTTGGCTCCATAGCCCCTGATGGCTGGCCATGACCACGAGCTACATGGAGTGCTGACAACTGTCCCTCTGGCTTCTGGCTGCCCACTGAGGGCTTGCCAAGGAGATGGGGGGCCTAAGATTCTAGAACTAGTTCCCCCTGGCTAGCGTGGGCAGGGATTATCTGTGTCATCGAGACGGGAGATCTCACCCAGTGAAAGAATAACCCGCTTCGGAGATCTAGTCTAGAGCTGGGGACCAAAGGAGAGCACATCCCAGGCCTCTAGGAGTGGGAGCTAATTGTGGCCGGGCCCACGCAGTCCTGCCCCCTCTCCCGTGTGCGCCTCCCCACTCCCCATTCTCTCTCCCTCGTTAATTCCCAGACATTGCTTTGGTTTCCCTGCTAGAAACACAGGGCCTGTGGCTCTTCCCTGCCTCCTCATCAGCACCTGCTTGTCCTATCACTAATCTTTATTTCTCTATTTCTTTTAATTGCTACCCATTCTGTCTGCACTCCTGTACACACACACACAAAATCCGATCACGGTAGTAGGTTAGGAAGGAAGCCAGCAAAGATCTGGACGGCCTGGGTCAATTCCTGGCTCTGTTCTTGCCACCATATGATCTTAGCCAAGTCCCTGGACGTCTCTGTGCCTCATTTCCTTCACCTGTAAGATGAGGACAGAGATACTAGGAGGCTCAGGGTAGGGAGCCGCGCGGCCAGTGTGTAGAGCACCCAGATGGTCCCTGGCCCAGTCAAATCCTGATGTTAGCTGTTATGAGAGGGGATGGACCGGAAATCACTGGGACTCAAGTCAGAAACTTGTGTTTGGGGGGCGGTGCCTGGGTGGCTCAGTTGGTTGGACGACTGCCTTCGGCTCAGGTCATGATCCTGGAGTCCCGGGATCGAGTCCCGCATCGGGCTCCCAGCTCCATGGGGCATCTGCTTCTCTCTCTGACCTTCTCCTCGTTCATGCTCTCTCACTGTCTCTCTCTCTCAAATAAATAAATAAAAGAAACTTGTGTTTGGGTCCAGGCTCTGTGTGTCCCAGATGTCCCGAACCAAACCCATTGTCTTCTCCATTCCACTCTCCATGCCTCTCTGATATCTCCTTCCTCTGTCCACCAGCAGGCTCCCAGCCCTTGCTTTGTCCTCCTCATCATTCATACCCCTGCCCCCTTAGCTCCCTAAGCTCCTGGAGTAGGAGGCCAGCCCTCCATAACCAGATCCATCCTTTCCAGCCTGGGCATCCACCCACGACACCAAACCCACATGGGTCCCCCATCCTCTTCTTGGTTCCCTCTTAGCCTTCCTGCCCCTGCTCAGATAAGGCCCACATACATCTCTGCGGTCATTTCCGGGCCTCAACAGAAGGACCCGCTCCTCAGCATCCCTGAAGCCGTGCGGAGATGCCCCTACCCTGTCACGGGGTCACAGTGCGGTCCTGCAGCTGCGCTCCAGACTGAGCTGCCTGAGAATAAGGACCAGGTCTTGCTCACTTCTGTGTGCCCTTTGGAATCCCAAAATTAACTTCTCCGAACTTCAATTGCCTCGGTGATCTCTAAAGCGACTTTGACCTCTAAAATATTACAGTCCTGGGGCTCATGGGTTAGCAAAAAGGAAGAGTCCCACAAAACACTAGAAGTTGGGAAGAAAATTAGGTTTAAGTAGGCTTTTAAAATGGGCTGGCAGTCAAACTTAAATCCCTCTTACACACTTTCCAGGGAGAGCACCTGCCCTGAGTTTCTCCTGGGCTCCCTGCTTAGTCAGAGGGCTGTGGACCCATCCTCCCGCAGACACCGTTGCTTCCCAGACCCCGGTCTGCTCTGAAGCCAAGGTCAGCTCCCACTACTGAAGGCCACTCAGAGGCCGGGCTCGGAGCAAGCTGCTCTGCCCACTATGGGATCAGGCCCACTGCGGGATCAGGCCCCCTGCAGCCATCCTGCCTGGCAGATTCTGGAGCCCAGCAGGAGGGTGTCAGGAGGGTGTCAGGCCCGCTGCAGGACTGTGGAAGCCGGGGTGCCAGCTGACCACACACCCGCCTGTCCTCCAGGTGCCCTTCCTCTCAGCTGATGAGCAGCCCGCCCCCCCACACCCCTGTAAATTGGCCCTGAGTAAACTCTTACTTCTCCTGCCTGCCACCCTCCTCTCATTCCCCAGGCTTCAAAGAAAACCAGTTTGAATATTTAAACTTCTCCTGTGTGTCTAATAAAAAGTTCTGCACTATTTAACGGCCCAGCTATCCATTACTGTCGGGAGCTGCCCTCTCCCTCCCAGCCTGCCCCTCCCTCCCGCTCACCCAGACCACGTGCGGCAAAGCCATTTGTCAAAGCGCTCCCGCCGCGGGCTGCGCTTGGCTGTGTCGGAAAGGACAAGGCGCCCACAGGGGAAGGTGGGAATGAATAAAGGGGTATGCAAATTGCTGCTTAATCTGCAGAGAAACACCCAGGCTTTGGGGAGACGCTCATTACTTCTTTTAACTGTGATTAACGGGCAAATTAAACCCAAGCCCTTAACTCTCTCCTGGCAGAGGACTCGAACGCAGAGCCCTGGGCCGGGGGGAGGGTGGAGGGAGGCTCTGGTCTGCTCCGGAGGCCCTAGGGACTGGGACGGAGGAGCATGAGTGCGGCCCCTTAACCATCGGTGAGGTTGGCATTGTCAGTGGGGTCCGGAGGAAGGAGGAAGCCCTAATGGCTGGGGTTGGGGGGGCAGTTAAACTTAATGTATGGGGAGGAGGACTGCATGGTCTCTTTGGGGGGGGTTTCAGCCACTCCAGAAAGAGCAGGTGGTGACCGTGGGATTTCCTGCCCTTCTTCCCCGACCCCCACCCCCCAAAAAGGCGAGAGCATCCCTTAGGCCTCACTGATAGGACCAAAGAGGCTTTAGCCACAAACATTTCCAGCCCCAAACCCTGTCCCAGAAACACGTGTATAAGGAACCTCTAGATGTTGGACTCCAAAACTGACCTTGAAGCTGATTAGCTCAGGGAATGGGGAAAGAGATAAAGAAGCAGGAGTTGGGGGCAGAGTGTTTTCATGGGAACCTGGGAATAGTCTGACAACAGGTTATACAGGTTATAGGCACACACGGGGAGACACCCAAATTAGAAGGGCCCAGAAATCCACAGAATCTCTTTGTTTCTTACTCTGTCTGTGTGTGTGTATGTGTGTGTGTTTAGATAACATGACCCAGCTCCTAATACTCCGTTTCCCACATTAACCTTTTTTTTTTTTTAAGATTTTATTTATTTTATTTGACAGAGAGAGATCACAAGTAGACGGAGAGGCAGGCAGAGAGAGAGATAGAGGGAAGCAGGCTCCCTGCTGAACAGAGAGCCCGATGCGGGACTCGATCCCAGGACCCTGAGATCATGACCTGAGCCGAAGGCAGCGGCTTAACCCTCTGAGCCACTCAGGCACCCTTAACCTTTTTTTTTTTAATAGATTTTATTTATTCATTTGACAGAGAGAGAGACACAGCGAGAGAGAGAGAGAGAGAGAGCACAAGCAGGGTGAGTGGTAGAGGGAGAAGCAGATTCTCCACCGAGCAGGGAGCCCGATGTGGGGCTCGATCCCAGGACCCTGGGATCATGATCTGGGCCAAAGGCAGACGCTTAATGACTGAGCCACCCAGGCACCCCTACATTAACCCTTCTGGTGTTTTGGTTTTTTTTTAAATTATTTATTTATTTGACAGAGATCACAAGTAGGCAGAGAAGTAGGCAGAGAGGTAGGCAGAGAGAGGAGGAAGCAGGCTCCCTGCTGAACAGAGAGCCCGATACGGGACTCGATCCCAGGACCCTGGGATCATGACCTGAGCTGAAGGCAGAGGCTTTAACTCACTGAGCCACTCAGGTGCCCATGTTAACCCTTTTTGAGTGTACAATTCATTGGCACTAAATACTTCCACATTGCTTTTTTGTTTTTTTTAAAGATCTTATTTATTTATTTGTCAGAGAGAGCCCACAAGCAGGGGGAGTGGCAGGCAGAGGGAGAACAAGGCTCGGCACTGAGCAAGGAGCCCAATGCGGGGCTCGATCCCAGGACCCCGGGATCATGACCTGAGCCAAAAGCCGACGCTCCACCGACTGAGCCCCCCCAGGCATCCTTAATACTTCCACACTGTTGTGGAACCATCTCCATCTCCCAGCCCATCTGTTTTCACAGGTGATGACTGAGCCATTCCATAAGACCTATAATCCCCTCCAAGAAACAGCAACAAGTGGGGCGGAACTCAGTAAGTAGGAAAGTTGCACTTGAAATGGAGAACATTGGAGAAGGCTGGCTGGAACTCGGGGGCCGCTGCAGCAGAGGCCCGATACTCACGAGGCAGGCTGGGTGGAAATCCTGCAGGGTCTCCCCATTAAATGCAGGCCCCCTAATCCTGAGTGATTAGGAGGTGAAAGATGACATACAACGGTGACAGACTGTCTGTCAGCCTGACAGGGCCGAGGAGAGACGCGGCCCCGTATTTTATTCTGTCGGAGAGTGGATCAGTGGGTCTGTCATTGAAACCAGGCCTGACAGCTCGCCCAGCGACTCGGCCCCTTTTCCTTAACTCCTGCGGCCCAGCTCCGCCATCTATTAAAACATCCCAGGCTGTCAGGGATATTAAAAGGCTCTGTCACTCCTTCTTAAAACAGTCATAAATACAATCTGGACAGGAGCATTTGGGCAGGAGCCCCGGTGCTGAAGGGACCAGACGACAGCAGGTACGCCTGCCTTGCCTGACAGCTGAGGCCCTGGCACCGTTCAAACGGGCAGCCATGGAGTAGTCTTGTTCTCTCTCGGGCAGCCGCGAGGCCGTCTTCAGCATCTGCTGAGCCCGGTATTTTGAAACAACGACCGCTCCTGAGCATGGACTGTGGCCTTTGTTAGGGTGACCACAAGCCTCAGCTTTTCTCTGGTGCCTGGTGTGCTTGACCTGCTCCTGTTCTCAGTGTCTGCCTGTCTAGCCCGCTCCCGAGGCCTTCCCAGGCAGTGTGGTCGGGGGAGGAAGGAAAAGGTAACAAAACAGGCCTACGTACTCCCTCCACGGTGCAGGTCGCCTCCTGTCCCTCTTTTGCCTTCCCTGTCCCGGGAAGCCTCGGGGCCGACCCACTTCGGTAAGAGCCTTGTTGGAGGGCCAGAAGCGGACCTGAGGCCTTCCGGGTGGGCTCCCCAGAGTGCAGGCTGCTCATTGGAAGACCCCGTTCAGTCCGGAATCCTTGGGTCTCTCCAAACTCTGGGACCACAACTCTTTCTGCCTGGGGACTGCTGGCCCCAAACAGGGAGGCCTCTTCCTTTCTGTGTAGTTGATAAGAGCACACGACCTTTCTTCTTAAGAAGGTCCTGTTGGATGGAGTGGGTTTCTCCAGCTTGGAGCGGACCCAAACAGCCGAAGACCAGGCTCTGACTCTGGCCCTCATCTCTGTCCATTGGGCTGGGTAGTCACCAAATGCCTAGTTTGCTGAAATGCGCTGAAGGCTCTGTCCGTGACCTTCTGTGTTGGCATCAGGGCGACACCCAGGACCTTGACCTCTTGAGATGCTCTGTCTTCTGTCCACCCAGTGTGCAACGCCTCCCTGCCAGGGGTTCCCCTTAGCTTGGAACAGTTTTTAAACTATGGACTGTGTTTCCAACAAAGTTACCTTCTCAGCAGCTTTTCCCAAATACCTCCAGTCCAGAAGTGTCCGATTGTTATCTTTTCTTTCTCCAGGATTTACTAAAAGCCTACCTTATTTTGTGGTGCTGTCCCGGAGAGCAGACCAAGGCCTGTGTGTGGAGCTAAGAGGAAGACAGGTTTTTCTACCTAATGTAAGGAAGCCCTTTCTGACAACCAGAGCTGCCCACAGGGCCCAGGCGAGAAAGTCAGCGCCACTGAGGACCTTGGGCGGACACTGGATTGGTGTCTAGTGGGGCTTACTGCAGAGGCTGGGAGATGGGGTCCATGATGCTGAGATTCAATGGTTTGGGGCCTTCAGTATGTCCAGAAGCAGGAAAAGGCCTAGCAGCTGTTCACCAGCTGCTTTCCATGCGGCCATCTTGCAATTTACTCCCAGATGGTCAGACCCCTCACACCCCCAAGGTCGTAGGGCCAGCTGCCGGGTAGTGGGCCAGGCCTTCTTTGGACTAGTAGCCCTCGGGCAGGATGTGGGGAGGAGAGATGTGAACCTGAGAGCCCCTCCGGGTGAGAAAGGCACAGAGCTGTCCCCTACCCTCTGGCTGCCTTCCACGGCCACCCCCTCTGGCTCACTCCTCCCCTGGCTTCACCTGCCTCAAATTTTCCCTCCGTCTTTTGCTCTCTGAACACCCACCCCCCATCTCCATGGCAATAAAAGGGGAGGTGGGAGGGGCCGTGCCCTGTATTTTGAGTCGCTCCACAATAGCTCCTTTCTCTGGAGACACAGGGGCTGCCTGTGGAACTAATCTCCCCCTGCCCATCAGCTCACAAAGGACCAGGGACGCCCCTCCCTCCGACCGGCCGCCCTCGGTGACCCCGAGCCCGTTTCCGGGTGCGCTTCCAGCCCTCGGGGGCCTGCAGCTGGGCCTCTCCCACGGGACCTTGCACACAAGCAGGGTCACCCCAGCTGACCTCCCCCGAGGACAGAGGTCAGGCTCCTTCTCAGGTCTCTGATGTGATTGGAAGGTTACTGAGGCAGGGGGAGGGGGAGAAGAGGGAGGGGAGGGGGAGGGGATCTTCTCTTCTAATGTAAAATTGAAAGACTCCCTACGCCTTCCTGTCTGTCCTGTCTCCGGCTGGGCTGGGTCGCCTGGCCTAGGAACCCCGCCTGGACATCTGAGCATCTTGGAAATGGGCTAAACTCCTGGCAACGGGGCTTGCTCAGACCTGGTCCCAGAGTATTAGAATCCTAGAAATCCTGGCATGGGAAGTGGGAGAAGCCGCTCGCGGGCGGCAGGGCAGGCTGAGTCAGCCCTGGTTGTGAGACTCGGGTCCTTGCTTGCTAGAGACCTCTGGGCCTCGCTGTGCTCATCTGCAGAGTGGGAATGACAGAAGATAGCACTAGCCTCACGGGTGGGGAGCGCGGCAAGTGCCATCACGCACGGAGCCGGGAACAGGTTTCTGAGCAGAGCGCCTGGCTCCTGGCAGGTCCCCGGGATACCGTAGCCGGACTGTCTCAGGCAGGAGGGAGAACCAGGCTCCGGGTATCACCTCCTTAGCTCAGGTCAGGGCCTCCCCATCTGAGAGTTCAAGGTGGGGAAGGCACCACCCCCAGCGAAGAAAACTCGAGGCAGTATAGCAGGTGGGAACATAGGCAGGAAAGTCGGAATGGCTGGGACTGGATCCTGGCTTCACCACCGACCGGCAGGGACGCCCCCTTTTCCTCCTGCCTTCAGTGGGCATGAAGCTAGTAGCCACTGCCCAGGTTCTGAGGAAGATCCAGTATGTTCACACACGAAAGGGGCTCAGAAGGGGACCTGGCTCGGTGTTCACGCAATATAAACGTTAGCTGTGCTTATTATCGATGTTGAGATTGTCAGGTCTCTGTGGGCCTGATTTCCAGAACAGTACTTAATGTCAAATATTCAAAGCTTTTGTCCCTACAAGTCCCCTGTCTTTTCCGTGTCACCCGGCACGTTCTGATTTCTTGCAAGGAATAATATATGATCCCTCTTACTTGCTTGGCTGATGAAAAACCTCACATTTTGCCCGTATAGACAGCAGCTTCTAAACAAGGGACCCGGCTAACCCAGAAGGGAGTCGTTGGCCTCTTATAAAACAAGGCCAAGTGAAAGGGGTTCAGAAAGGTCGAGGGAGGTCTGGCGGGAGCTCTCCTAACCTGCCTGACTTATTACCGGAATCATTTCAAGAGATAATTTAATGTTTTTCCTCTGTGGCCCAGTTCGCTCCTGAAGGGAAAAATAAATAAATAAACAAAGCCAACCACCCCAAACAACACAGGCTTTATGAGAACATCACTTACGAGTTTTTAACGGCACGGTTATTAATATAACTGTCCAGACACCTCCCTTACATCTGATCACTGGTGAATTATGAACTTTGAATTCTGATTCATTCTGACTGCTGCTCCCATAACGGCAAACATCTCCACTCAGTCCCCACAGGAAGGAGGAACCAGCCGTTCACATGCCTGGAGAGCTCAGAGGCTAGAGCCCCGGCTGCTACCCCAGCTCTGGGGGGTGAGGCTGGGAGATGAGACTGGAGAGTGAGAAGGAACAGTGGGGGGGGTGGGTAGGACGATGCCTGTCGGGTGTGGGGGTCGAGAAAGCACTGGAATATCCTCTAGTTCCATAACCCGGCCCAAACTCTTACCTTCTGGGGCCTCCTCTTCTCCTACAAAATAAGATTCTTTTATTTATTTTTAAAATATTTTATTTATGTATTTGACAGAGAGCCAGTGAGAGAGGGAACATAAGCAGAAGGAGTGGGAGAGGGAGAAGCAGGCCTCCTGCTGAGCAGGGAGCACAGTGAGGGGCTCTATCCCGGGACCCTGGAATCATGACCCCAGCTGAAGGCACTTAATTGACTGAGCCCTCCAGGTGCCCCCAAAATAGAGATTCTTAAGATTTCGTTTCCCCTTTGTCATTTTTAAGTATTTATGGTGTGCCGGGCACTGTGCTCAACACTTTTCTCCTTTTAACAAGTTCTCCTAACCGATGTATATGATAATACTAGTTTAATCCCCACTTGGAAGGTAAGGAAGCTCAGGCTCCTGGAAATGCAGAAGCCTGCCAGAGGCCACACAGCTGGGAAGCAGGGATGTGGTTTACGACTTGGATTCATCTGAATCCAGGGCCCAAGCCCACAACCATCAGGCTACACTGCCTTCCAGGGATAGTAACCCCTGCGTTCCTACCCGGCCTGGTGGGGTTGGGGGTGGTGGTGGCAGCCAGATGTGCCCCGAGGAGAGCAAGGCTCTGTCATCCACACAGTGCTCTCACACACACAGCGGTATAAAGGACTTTCCCAATGGAAAGAAGGCAAAAGAAGAGGTTCGGCTGGAGTGAACTGAGATTAGAGCTGCCCAAGCCAGGGCAACCGTTTCGGGTCCCCTCCCTCTTTGGGAGCTCTGTAAACTTTGCAAAAAAAAAAAAAAAAAGAGCTGCCAAAGACACAAAGACAGCAACGTCCCAAGGGGGACTGAATTTAACAACGAGCATGGCCACATCATAGCAAGACTCACGTTGGAAGAACGCATCAGGGTTGGTTTCATTTGACAATTGTGGGTAGATAATGAGAGAGAGAACATTCTTATGTTCTGAGTCTTCCCACACCCACGAAGAGGTTTTTTTCTTTTGGTCTTTGTAGGTCATCCTCAGAGGCTCTGAGCTGGGCAGGACTCAGGTCCGGTTGGGTGGGTCAGATGAAGACTTTTCCTGCCACCCAGGACCCTGGCACCACACAGGGATGACGGCCTTGGGAGGCGAGATCTCCCAGAGACAGGCTCTGGGAGTTCAACCACGGTAGGGAGGTGGTGGAGTTGGCAAGAGGACACAGAGGAGGCGGGGGAGGGGGGGGCGGTTTGCCATCCTCCCCCTGACCATGTCTTTCCTGGCCCAGCCCCGGGTTTGCTGGCCACCAGGGGCAGACACAGGCCCAGGCTGGCTGCTTGGTATTCTGCTCAGGCCCCTGCGTCCTGCCTCCCGGCGCCCTGCCGGTGGGGCCTCCTCCCCTAGCCCAGCCTGGGCCATGCATTATCCTCGCAAGATTGAGGACCTAATGGAGGCGATCAGCACCCGGGGGAACCATTCCATCCAGGCTCTGGAAGGAGGCAGAACAGTGCTCCTTGGCTCCTTTACCCACCCTGAGACTGGGGTACACTTTGAGGGGGGCCTTTGGAACTGAGGAGGGGCTCCCTGCAATCCCTGTGGGAAGGCTCTGGACAACTTCTGTCCAGGAGGGGACATTACAGTGACCCCTCTCTTCCTCTCCAGAGGATACCCTCAATATTCGGGGCCCCCCGGGGGGACCCTAGCCACTGTCAGCTCTCTTGAAGGACTTTCTGCTGGCTTTGGGGAGGGCATGCTCCCACCTCTGCCCCACCCCTTCGCCTGACTGCCAGCTGGCCAGCGTTGGAACCAGCCCTCCACTGCCCATTGTTCCTGGCTCTCCTCCCACGGCGGGAGGTGGGGGAGCTGAGCCTGGTCCCCCCAGGTCAGGAGCACAGGGCAACCCCTCCCTTTTGCAGGCTTCAAAGGCCCAGAGGGACTAACCCTTGCCACTGTGGGGCCTCCTCTCTGGGAGCGGTGAGGGGGGCGGTTGCCCCCAAAGCAGCAGCATTCATTCAGCAGCTTTCTGGGAATGAGGAGAGCAGGCTGGGGGTGATCACGAACATGCTGGAGGTCAAACGAGGGGAGGTCCTGAGGCAGGAGGCCTGGGAAAAGCCTGGGGCTGGATGGAAAGCCACATAGTTAATGCAACAGTGCAAAGAGGCTGCTTCTCCCAGGAGCACCCAGGCCCTACTCCTCCCAGGAGAACCTAGCCTGTACCGCAGGCACACAGTGGACCAGCATCATGTAATTGCCTCCTCCTGTGAGCCCGTGGTTCTAGAGTTATATTGCACAGAGGGAGAAAATCAGGTTCAGAGAGGTTGAGTAACTTACCTGGGCTCGCACAGGGAGGGAGGACTGGAATAGGATTTGGACCCACATTGTTTAACTCTGAAACCTTGCTCCTAACCGCGGTGCTGGGCTACTGTAACAGGCAGCTGGGATAAAAGCAATGAGTGATGGGCACCAGGTCCAAAACACTCACCTGGCTTCATACACGTCAGCAAGATGGGGTTTCTTGCCAAAGAGCATCCAGGGACCCCAGAGGTCATTGTTTTCACTGAGCCCATATACATAGTGGCTTTTTATAGACTATCTACTTTATCCTATGGGGATTTTTTTTTTCCTTCTCCACCCACCCCCCACCGCAGGCTTCTTCACTCCTCTTTTTCCCAGGCTAACATTCTCTCCTTCTACCATCTGCTCCCAAGATGACCGATACTGCCCACCTTGCTTCCCCGGGGATGGATGGGTCCGGGACTCATCCCTCCCCCAGGTGCTGTAATTTGAGGGGCTGCCCAGCTGGAATGGACCCAGGGCCTCCCCAGGCTGCCCTCCCGCCACTGTGAGTCGGCTGGCCTCTGCCCTCTGCCCCCTTCTGCCATTAACCCTGTCACCTGCCGGACATCAGCCCCCGGGCCCAGTCTGTCATCCGTAGCCAAAGATGGATGGGGGGCGGCTGGGAAGCACAAGTGGCGACCCCTTAATGAGATCTGGCGGGGGAGGGCTGGGCTCTATCAGGCAGCAGCGGGCCAGGTTGGCAATAACGGCCCTTTGCTGAGCGTGACCCATTTTCCTTCTGGGGAGGGGAAAACAGTGGAGTGAGAAGCTGTGGGACAGGCTAGGGGCCACGGGATTAGGCTGCCACCTCCATGGAGAGAGACTGGGCAGGGAGAGATGGGCAGAGGCTAGGGGAAAAAAAGATGACCTCCCCCACCCCACTCTCATTCCTTCTCCTTGGCACTGTGACCCCTGCTCCTTAGGAAGAAATGCAGACACAAAGAATCGCTAGGAAACAGGAGACCAGCTGCCTGGCCTGAGACAGCCCCAAGGCAGTCCTGGGAGACTTCGTGGCTCCTCTCCATGTGCACAGAAATCAGAGGGAGGGCGTTGTCTCTAGAACGTATCATCTCTAGAGTGGGAAGCATCTTCAGAAGGACAAGGAAAGGGTCTTTCTGAAGCAGGAAAGAGTGGGATGTAGGAGTGGGGGAAAACGTTGTTGGACGGTCACCTACACATTCCCCCTTAGTGATCTATGAACTTTTAAAAGGAAGAGATTCTGGAAAGCATCAGTTCTCACCTTCATTGTACAGATGGGGAAACTGATGTCTAGGGAGGAGAAGAGGCCCACCCAGTCAGTGACAGAGCCAGAGCCAGGATCCTGGGTTCTAGAAGATCAAGCTCGTTTACTTGGCACCCGCCTCATTCTCTCCTTGCTCCTTACCCAGGTAGAAAATAGAACAACCGCTGAAATCATCGCTCTTGGAGTCTTCTGAAAGGGCTTGTTCTTTCCCAGTTCCTTCCTGCCCTCCCCCCCAGACAAGGGAGAGTGCATCACCCCCGGTCTTCCAGCAGGTCTGGGAGATAGACTTGGGGCAGGGGGCAGGGGGCAGCAGAGGGTGCCTCCTGAGATCCTAGCCAGAAATGGGGAGCCATCGCTCCCTGACAATGTGAATGAGGTTGGTTGAAAAGACGGCTTTGGGGGCACCAAAGAGGTGGGGTGGCTTAGTGGGTTAAGCCTCTGCCTTCCACTCAGGATGATCTCAGGGTCCTGGGATCGAGCCCCGCATCGGGCTCTCTGCTCAGTGGGAAGCCTTCTTCCCCCCCTCTCTCTCTGCCTGCTGCTCTGCCTGCTTGTGATCTCTCTCTATCAAATAAATAAATAAAATCTTAAAAAAAAAAAAGAAAGAAAAGACGGCTCTTTGAGTTTGAGTCTGAAGTGTTATAATTTGGGTCGTTGTTTTTTCCCATGAAGAGTAAGGAGAAGCACCAAGTGGGTGCCCAGTAAGGAATGGCCGCAAGACCTTTTGACCCTTTATTTGAACATTATCCATGGCCGATCTATTCCCCAGAGCCGTGGCCTTGGCTCTCTCTGTGATGATTTCGGGTTTGGCCCCTACCCCCAGCTGCCTCGTGCAGACCAACCAAGAGTCACAGTGTAGCATCTAGAGGTCAGGGATCAGGAGGAGTTTAGTCCTGGTTAGCCGTGTGACCCTCAGCCATTTTTTTAGCTTTCTGGACCTTAGCTGCCTTATACTTCGGATTATTTATTTATTTATCTATTTGAGAGAGAGCGAACACACACGCGGCGGCAGGGTAGGGCAGGGAGGGACAAACAGACTCCGCACTTTTTTTTTTTTTTTAAGATTTTATGCATTTTTTAAAGGTTTTTTATTTATTTATTTGACAGAGATCACAAGTAGGCAGCGAGGCAGGCAGAGAGAGAGGAAGGCAAGCTGGCTCCCTGCTGAGCAGAGAGCCTGATGCGGGGCTCGATCCCAGGATTCTGGGATCGTGACCAGAGCCAAAGGCAGAGGCTTTAACTCACTGAGCCACCCAGGCGCCCCGATTTTATGTATTTATTTGACAGAGAGATCACAAGCAGGCAGAGAAGCTGAGATTTATTCCAGCTCTAAATTCTGCTGCTCTCAATAACAGGCCACAAGAGCAGACAGAAGGGAAATGCAGAACAATAAAGACTTGGGCTTTACCACTGAATTCAGCCTTGTCTTGCTGCAAGTCCTCTTTGAGGGGCTGGGGGAGTTCCTTAACCCCGAGGGCCCCCGAAGCCTCTGAAGGCAAGGCCCTTAGGGATGTTCCGACCCCAGGACGTCTCTGTACTTGGAGGCAGGAGAGGGCTGAGGTTGCATGTGGGGGAGAGTGGGAGTGGAGGAATGGGGAATGCCACTGACCTCCTTTCCTGGCTTCCCCAGCCACAACTGTCACCACCCCCCCATCTCCTGGGAGAAGGGATGTGACTTGGGCAGAGAGAGAGCTGCCCATGTGGAGAGCCATGTGGGGGAAGCCCAGTGGACTTCATCCATCTGTAGTGGGGCAGATTCCCAACAGGAGAGGCAGACACTGGAAATCAAATGCAGGGCTCAGCCCTCAGCTCCAGTGGTCCCTGACCTTGACCATTTTTTTTTTTTAAAGATTTTATTTATTTACTTGAGAGAGAGAGCACAAGCAGGCAGAGTGGCAGGCAGGGGGAGAAGCAGACTCCCCACTGAGCATGGGGCTCGATGCGGGGCTCGATCCCTAGACCCTGAGACCATGACCTGAGCAGAAGGCAAAAGCTCAACTGACAGAGCCACCCAGGCGCCCCAAACTTTGACAAGTTTTATTTTGTTTTAAATATGTTTTTTCAAAGATTGACTTATTTATCTTCCAGAGAGAGAGGGAGAAGGAGAGAGGGGAGGGCTGGCCAGAGAGGGAGAGAGAGCACCCTCAAGTAGACTCCCTTGCCTAGCACAGAGCCCAACATGGGGCTTGATCCTATGACTCCAGAGATCATGACCTTGAGATCCGGACCCAAGCTGAGATCAAGAGTCACACCCAGCTGACTGAGCCACCCAGGTGCCCTGACAATTTTTTAATTAATTAATTTATTTGTTTAAGTAATCTCTACACCCAATGTGGGGCTTGAACTCCCAACCCCGAGATCAAAAGTTGTGTGTTCATCAGACTGAGCCAGACAGGAACCTCCTGACTTTGACATTTTTTTGTATTTCAGTAATGTTTTGTGGGATGGGGATGCTAAGCCAGGGTTAAAATCATATCCATTTTCAGTTTGGTCTTTTCGACAGGGAAAGTAGAGTGTGGTCACTGGGGATCATAATCTCATTTGGCTTGGGTTGAAAGGACCCACTCAGCAAAGCATGTTTCACTCCTACATTTGTCCAGGTTCTGTGAGATACAGGAGTCAGTATTCCCAAGGCTTGCTCTCTTCCAGGTTTATTAGAATCAGTAGGGCTGATTCATTCTTGCAGGGGGTGATATGGGGGGAGCAGCAAGCAAAAGGAAAGAAAAACAAATATTTGTAGCTGAGAGAAGCCTGGCACTTAATCTAGTGATTTCTAAATTTGCCAATCTTTAGAATTACTAGGAAGATTTTTTAAAAATACAATTTCTTGTCCTTGCCCCTAAATTTACTGATTTAAAAATCTCCGCTGGGGGAGGGGTTCTGGTGCTTGGGAGCCATGAAATTCACTCTCCTGGCTGTCTGCAGTGGAAATGGAGCCATCAACTCAACTTTGTCTCCTTTCTTTTAAAAAAAATTTTTTTTAATTTATTTCACTGGGACGCCTGTGTGGCTCAGTGAGTTAAAGCCTCTTCCTTCCGCTGTCAAATAAATAAATAAAATCTTATATAAATAAATAAATTTTACTATTTTAAAATTTATTTTACTATTTTACTCTTTTTAACTTATTTTACAATCTATTTTATTATTTAATTTTTATTTATTTATTTATTTGACAGAGATCACAAGTAGGCAGAGAGGCAGGCAGAGAGAGGGAGAAGCAGGCTCCCAGCTGAGCAGAAAGCCTGATGTGGGGCTCGACCTGATGTGGGGCTCGATCCCAGGACCCTGAGATCATGACCCAAGCCAGAGGCAGAGGCTTAACCCACTGAGCCATCCAGACGCCCCTTTACTATTTAATTTATTTTACTATTTAATCTCCATGCCCAACATGGGGCTCAAACCCCCAATGCCAAGTTAAACGCAGGCTCCACCCACTGAGCCAGCCAGGCACCCCTGACTTTGTTTTCTCTCTCTTTTATTTTTCTTCTATTTCTTTTTTTCTTTTTTTTTCCCTTCTTTCTATTTCTTTCTTTTCTTTTTTTTTTTAAGATTTTATTTATTTATTTGACAGAGAGAAATCACAAGTAGATGGAGAGGCAGGCAGAGAGAGAGAGAGAGGGAAGCAGGCTCCCTGCCGAGCAGAGAGCCCGATGCGGGACTCGATCCCAGGACTCTGAGATCATGACCTGAGCCGAAGGCAGTGGCTTAACCCACTGAGCCACCCAGGCGCCCCTCCTTCTTTCTATTTCTAAAAGAGATTTCCTCATTGTCTCTTAGCAAATATAGAAAGACTTTTTTTTTTTTTTTTTAAGTTCTTCCCTACAGCTAACCTCAATCCTTGCTGCATCCATAACCCTCGCACCTACATAATTTTACCAACAGCTTCCAGAGCTTGCCTCCATGCTGACTGTTCTGGGCTTATTCTTTAAGTTTACAAAAATGGACTCAGCACCTGGTAAGTGCCAGGTCTTCCATTTGGCGTTAGGGAGACAGTGGTGAGTGAAGCGGCTGTGGTCCTTGGCCTCCGCGTTTTAGCCTTGGGAGGGCATGGGAATTGAGCTAGCCACGTGGGTATCCTGGCACAGGAGCCGTGGGGTGAGGGTTAGCGTCCTGAAGAGAGGAGGGCAGGATCCTGGCCTTAGGATAGTCTGGGGACGAGGACAGGAGGGCAGGGATCACAGTTCCTGGCCCAGAGAACAGCCTATGTGGGACTGAATTAAGAAAAGCAAGGCTGGGACGCGTGGGTGGCTCAGTTGGTTAAGCAGCTGCCTTCGGCTCAGGTCATGATCCCAGTGTCCTGGGATCGAGTCCCACATCAGGCTCCTTGCTCCCACATCGGGCTCCTTGCCCAGCAGGAAGCCTGCTTCTCCCTCTGCCTCTGCCTGCCATTCTGTCTGCCTGTGCTCGCTCTCTCCCTCTCTCTCTCTCTGATAAATAAATAAAATATTTAAAAAAACAAAAAACAAAAAAAAAAAAGAAGAGCAAGGCGGACCTCCAAGAACCAAGTGAAAATCCACACAGTGGGGCTTTGTGCCTCCTGAACCTTTCTGTCATTCCTCCGGCCCTTCTCAGAAGCCCCTCTAAGCTCCTCCATGACTCTCCGGGCCTCACAGAGCCCAAAGCAAGACAAAGAACTTTTGTCTGATCAGCTGAGCTATAATAAGAGAAGGATTCCCCAGGACCCTTCCTAGGGCCTCCAGCGCCGAGCTGGCTCTTCTCAGAACCACCCCGGATTCCGGCCTCACGGGCAGCCATGCGTTTTATAGTAACTCCACAATGTCTGTCTTGGATTTGCTTTCTGCCGATCTTCCCTTTCAGCTTTCTTTTTAAAAGCCTGGCCTCTTGGCTGTCTTGGTACTTATCTCTTTCTGAAGTGGAACAAGTCGAGAATATCCGGGGTTCGGGGCAATCTGCTGTCCCCAGGGTCCTTCTCCAATGAAATGCGGGTCAGACTGAGATTTGGAGTTGAAAGCTGATTAGTGTAAATGCTCACATCTCAGAGAGTCGAAACAACCTGCCCATGAAGGCTGCTGATCCCATCCTGTCTCATTCGCTGCCGGGGAGCAGGGGCGTGGGGGAGGGGGCAGGGGTGGGGGGAAGGGAGGACGGGTGCCGAGTCAGCGCCAGACTCTGATGTGCCAGGCAGAATGGCATCTCTAGCACAGTGGCTCCTGGCAGGGAGGGCAGCGGGGAGGGGGGCAGATGCTGAGAGGCTCACGGGAGCCATGCCAACAGATGGGTCTGCCCGGGGGCTCCCGACGGAACCAGCTAACCCTTCGCGAGCCAACCTGTGAGCCCGTTATTCTTTCCTGGGATCCCAGGTGACGTGCGAAGGGCCACGAAGGAATCCACTGGTCAATGCTAGCTGGGTGGGTGGGAGCGGAGAGGTCGGGAAGGGGCAGGCCCGGGGTGGGCTTGCCTGGGTGAGCCCCTGGGAGCTGAGCCAGCGGGGCGGGCTCGGGGGAGGAGGGGGGGAAGGCTGCTTTGGGATTCTCCTGCAGTTACCCAGCCTGCCAGGCTGCTGGTGTGCGCAGCCCAGCCCCCTCCCCAAAGAGCCCCTGAGAGGGGCCAAGAGAGGGGGGAAGGCCACCCGTGGCCTTGTGAGGCTGAAGCACAAGCTCCTTCCTCAGCTGCCAGGGAAGAATTTAATTACCAATTAAAGCCCCCTCCATCTGTTTCGGGCCTGCCAGAGAGCTCTCTCTACCCTTTAATTACATCTCTGACAACAATTTAACTCAATTAGCTGGTAAACACAGCAGAATGCAGGCAACCCGGGGCACCCTCTTGTCCCTGCCATCTGTCTGTCCGTCTCATGCTCTTCCCCACTCGCTCTCGGTCTGTCTGTCCTGCCCCTGCTTCCCTCTCTCCTTTTGACCACCGCCCCCTCCTCAGTGGGCTCCTTTCCTTCTGTCTATCTTCTCCAGCACCTCTTGTCTGTCTCACACCAGCTGGGGTTTCTCCCCCGGCCGCCCCCCGCCCCACATCTTTGCCATTCCACCTTCCTTTCCCATCTGCTGTCTGTCTGTCCCTTGCCCCCTGCTCTGTCTCATTCCGTCCGTTCCAACTTTCTGTCCTCTGCAGGCCATTCTCCAGAGAGCCTACCTGTTCCCTTTCTTCTTCTAGTCTTCTTTCTCCTTCTCTGCATCCCTCCTGTGATTGTTTGTTTGTTTGTTTGTTTGAGGGAAGAAGGGGGGAAGGGCACAGGGAGTGAGGAGAGAGGGAGAATGTTAAGCAGGCTCCATGCCCAGCGCCAAGCCCCAAGTGGGGCTCAATTTCACGACCCTGAGATCATGACCTGAGCCGAGATCAGGAGTTGCACGCTTAGCCCCCTGAGCTCCCCGCCGGGCTCCCCACGCGTCCTTCCTGCATTTAACTGAACTCACGCCTTCAACCTGTCTTCTCTGAGTCTCCTCCCTGCGGTGTCTCCCTAACCTTTATCAGCTCCTTGTGTTTTGTCCACAAAGTACAGACGAATGTGAGCCCCAGGAATAACGGCTTCTGTGTTTTGAGCCTGTCCTTTGCCAGTCGCTGGTTAAGAGCTTTGTGTCTTTTATTTCGTTGAACCTTCGAAAAATTCTGTGAAGTAGGTATAATTCTCCCCAGTTTACCGGGGGGGGCTCATCGACACTCTGAGAGATTTTGCTAGCTTGCGGGAGATCGTGGGGCGGGGAGCAGCCTTGCGGATGCTAGAGAGGGCCTGAGTGTATGGGGCCAGGCTCTGTGTTGTTGAGATGAGATGAAACACAGAGCCTGGCCCAGTTAACAGGGGATGGAAATTAGGGATGACTTTGCAGAATCGAACCTCCCTATTTCTGCTGGAGGGAAATTTCCAGATTCTCGTTTGCCACAGTGTGAGAGAAGTTCCTCAGTCCCCTGAGAAAGTTAAAAGAAATCTTTTTAGGACCCCAAGGAGTAGGAGAGAGGGAGAGAAACAAGTAGGCTATAATTATCCTAGCACTCCTCCCCTGGAATGACGGGGGTGGGGGGGTGGGGGGGTGGTTCGAGAGAAGGGCAGCCTGATCCGTCTTGTGGACAGGCAGGGACATGATGGAGACCCCAGGTCAGCCAGGTAGTCACATGGCTGCGACTCAGGCAGACCCCAGCCAGATAAAACTCATCTGCTTTCTTCCCCCGTCCGTCCTCGGCTGACTAATCATTCTTCCTTCGATTAAAACAGAAAAGAATTGGGAGGAAGAGAAAGGGAGCCTATTTCTTCTCTCTGTTTTCTACCTTCCCTTTGATTTTCCAGATTTGAAGTCCTTCCTCGGAGGTTGGTTTCAACTGGGGTTTAGAACCCACACCCTCCAGCCCTGCTTCCTGCCACCGGGATCCCAACTACATTCCTCAAATGGAGGAATTGTGCTCTGGAGGAATTGCCAAATGGGCGCTCTCTAGTCTGCATAGGGAAACTGGTACATCCCCTAGAATTTTCACTGTCAGAACTCTCTCAAGGGGAGCCCCATTGTGGAAGTAGATACGGAGAGTTCTGGGCAGATGCAACCAAGAGGCAGATGGGAGATTGGACTAGAGGCAGGGCAGAGAAGCAGAGAACACTCAAAAGGAGGCTCCTCATTCAGTCTTCCGAAGCCTTATGAAAGCAATGGGTTTGTGGGCAGTTGCAATAAACGTGACACAATAAGGACCACAGAGTAATGAGGCTGGTGGGCTGTTGTTTTTTCCAAGCAGACACATGATTGCCTAGAATTTCAGAGTTCAAGGGACGAGAGAGGTCTCTTCAACCCACGGTCCTTCCTGCTGCAAGAATCCTTATTACATGGCCGCCTGGGTGGCTCAGTTGGTTAAACAATTGCCTCGGCTCGGGTCATGATCCCGGAGTCCTGGAATCGAGTCTCACATCGGGCTCCCAGCTCCATGGGGAGTCTGCTTCTCCCTCTGACCTTCTTCCCTCTCATCCTCTCTCTCACTCTCTCTCTCAAATAAATAAATAAAATCTTAAAAAAAAAAAAAAGAATTCTTATTACAGTAGCCTAGCAAATACCTTCTTTGAATACTTCCAATGACAGGGAACTCAACTATCCCACTAGGTATCCCCTTTCTATTTTCAGACTGGTTTAATATTTAGAATATTATTTCTCATATTGTCACCCTGCAATTTCCAACCTTCTGTCCTATTTTCACCTGGTGAAGTGATGGAGAATGTGTAAACCTTCTCCCCAGTTTCAGATGCGAATCCAGTGTCTAGAACGCAGCCAGGAGGAATCCTGAAGAGTTGAACCACCCTTCATTCCTTCAGCCATTCCTCAAAGGCTCTCATTTCAAAATCTCACTAATATCTTTCTTTGTGCCTCTTTTCATGAGCAAGATCTTTCTGAGTAAATACTGCCCCAGGCCTAAAATGCATGCTTTAGATGAAGTCCAAAGGGCAAAGGACAGAGGAAAGACTCTCACCTCCCCTGTTCCAGAGATTGTATTATCTGTATACAGTTATTATTATACAGATAATACAGACTGTATTATCTCTATTAATTATTAATTATCTGTATTAATGCAGCTCAGAATCTATCACTTTTCTATGGCAACCACAGATCACAGTAGCCTCTGTATCTTGCTGGCATATCAAGGTTTCGGTCAACCAAACTTACTTCTCTGGGACTATGAGTTCCCATCCCTCCTGAGTTCATGCTTTTCGTGATAAATAGCAAACATATCACTTGACCCTTTTAAATTTCATCTCACTTAACTCAAGTTAACTAACACTGATGGAGCCTTACCATGTTTCACCGTGTTCTATTTGGGCCAATGTTTCCCTCCTACCAAGGTCTTGGATCCTGAGCCCATCACCCAAACCCTAACCAGCTCTCTAGCTTCTCCAGGTCTGACAGCCTCAATGAACCATCCATAAAGTGTAGAAGAGTATGGTGTCTCCTGAGAGGACTGTTTTGAAATAACTGAGGTCAAAATGAGTCTCTCTTCTTCAAATGGAGGCCCTAGCTGCATTTTGGGGTTTTGCTTTTGTTTTTTGTTTTTTGGGTTTTTTTAAAGATTTTATTTATTTATTTGTCAGAGAAAGAACACAAGCAGGCAGAGCAGCAGGCAGAGGCAGAGAGAGAAACAGGCTCCCCGCTGTGCAAGGAGCCCCATGGCAGACTCCATCCCAGAACCCGGGGATCACGACCCGAGCCAAAGGCAGCAGCTTAGCCCATTGAGCCACCCGGGCATCCTCCATTTTTTTTTTAAGAGTTTATTTATTTATTTGACAGAGACAGAGATCACAAGTAGGTAGAGAGGCAGGCAGAGAGAGAGGGAGAGGCAGGCTCCCTACTGAGCAGAGAGCCCGATGCGGGGCTCGATCCCAGGAACCTGGGGCCATGATTTGAGGCGAAGGCAGAGGCTTTAACCCACTGAGCCACCCAGGTGCCTCTGCATTTTTGGTTTTTTAAGAACTTTCCATTTTGGTAAATTTCTACCACGGAAGATAATCAGAAAGCAGTAGGAAGGCTCCCGTATACCCTTCACCCAGATTCACCACTGTTTACATTTAACTCCATTCGTTTGATCCTTCTCTGTCCTCATGTTTACATACATATTTTTTCACTGAACTCTTGGAAAGCTGGAGACAGAGTGTCCCTTTAGTATTCTGTTCTGGAAATCAAAGGCATTCTCTTACACAAACAACCTCGGGATAATGAACAAAATCCCGAAATTGAACATTGCTGCAAGACCGCTATGGAACTCGTGGTCCCTATTCTAACTCCATCAGCTTTCCCAGAAAGGTCCTTTATAGCTATTCCCCCCAGTCCAGGCTCTGATCCAGAACCATGCATGGCATTCAGTAGTCAAGCTCTTACGTGGGAGGCTATGGCTTCATTTCAGCACTTTGCTAAAAGCAGTTTGGAAACTTTTTTGAAAAACACCAGCCTACGAAAAACAGTGAAACCATCCCACCTTCCAGGGAGGAAAAGATCCGATAAACCCTGAGGATGGCTGGGGCGCCTGGGTGGCTCAGTGGGTTAAGCTGCTGCCTTCGGCTCAGGTCATGATCTCAGGGTCCTGGGATCGAGCCCCGCATCGGGCTCTCTGCTCAGCGGGGAGTCTGCTTCTCCCTCTCTCTGCCTGCCTCTGCCTGCCTCTCTCTCTACCTGCCTCTCTGCCTGCCTCTCTGCCTGCTTGTCATCTCTCTCTGTCAAATAAATAAATAAAAATCTTTAAAAAAAAAAAAAAAAGAATCTACTTCTTAAAAAAAAAAAAAAAAAAACCCTGAGGATGGCAAAACAAAATGGGCCACAGACTTTATAGGTACTTCCCATGAAGCCTTTGCCAATGTTTTGGAGCCATTGGAAACATCTAGAACAAGTGTCGCCATCTGATGATATCACTGACGAGGGAATCTGCTCAAGGAAAGCTAGGACTTCTAGGGCATTTGGTTCTTTTTTCTTTTTTTAAAGATTTTATTATTTATTTATTTATTTGACATAGAGAGATCACAAGTAGGCAGAGAGGCAGGCAGAGAGAGAGAGGAGGAAACAGGCTCCCTGCCGAGCAGAGAGTCCAAGCCAGGGCTCCATCCCAGGACCCTGAGATCATGACCTGAGCCGAAGGCAGAGGCTTAACCCACTGAGCCACCCAGGCGCCCAGGGCAATTTGCTTCTAAATTTGCCTCATTCCATGAGAGTCAAACTGCTCACTGTCCAAGAGTTTCAACTTCTGGAGAACAAGGCCTGTATGATAGGCACATCCTTCTCGGTTCATTTGTTAAGGTATTTCTGTTGGAGCTAAGCCCGAGGTTTAGCCCTCCCCACTAAAAGGGCTATTTTTACTTCCCAGGGAATGAGCCCTTCCCCTCTAAGATCAGTCATGAGGGAGGGGGCTGGGCGAACAAAGATGTACGGGGCACTCGATTCCCAACAACTCACAACACGTGTCAGGCTGATGGAGGACGATAACATTGACTTCCGGTAATGCTCACTCCGTCATGGATGCACAGTGAGCAAGAAAGCCCATCAACAAGGACGTGGCAATAGGCGGCACAGTGATTTGCTCAACTCAGGCTCCCACCAGAACTCAAGTTAGTGATGACCAGATAACGTTTCTGTAGCTCTCGCCCCTCTCCCCAGGTCCCAAGCCTTACCTTGGAGCTCAAGGCTTAATTGCTCCCCTTTCTCCCTGTCTTCCCGACACCTGAGAGTCACCAAACCTTTTCAGGCTTCTCACACCGGTCCAGGTCCTTCTTTACTGTCCCACTGGTCTCCAGTCTCTCTTCTGTCAATTCATTCTGTGTACTACCACTAGTTTGTTTCCCTTAAAAAACATCTATATCAGGGCTCCTGGGTGGCTCTGTGGGTTAAACCTCTACCTTCAGCTCAGGTCATGGTCTCAGGGTCCTGGGATGGAGCCCCGCATTGGACTCTCTGCTCAGCAGGGAGCCTGCTTCCCTCTCTCTCTGCCTGTCTCTTTGCCTACTTGTGATCCCTCTCTCTCTCTCTCTCTCTCTCTGTCAAATAAATAAATAAATAAAATCTTTAAAAAAATATATATATCGGGGCCTGGGTGGCTCAGTGGGTTAAAGCCTCTGCCTTCGGCTCAGGTCATGATTCCAGGGTCCTGGGATTGAGCCCCACATTGGGCTCTCTGCTCAGCATGGAGCCTGCTTCCTCCTCTCTCTGCCTGCCTCTCTGCCTACTTATAATCTCTGTCTGTCAAATAAATAAATAAAATCTTTAAAAAAAATCTATATCTATCTATTCTCTCCATGTCTGTGTTTAGTACTCTCCTTAAATTTCCATTTTAGATCCAGCCAAACTCACCCATCCATGAGTAAGCCATCTTCTCAGCCTTTGCTCTTGTTCTAACCCTTCCCCCGTCTACCCCACTCTATCCCTCAATTCCTGAGGGGACAGCTAGCTCCAAGTCCTGTAACCACTCCCTTCCAGCTGAGTGTTGAAAACATTTGATATCTCCACTACTTCTTTGGCACTTGGCACATAACTCCTCTAATAATTTCCAATGTCCATGTGTCTATTCTTTCTCATAAGAAAGACTATAGGGGCGCCTGGGTGGCTCGTGGGTTAAAGCCTCTGCCTTTGGCTCAGGTCATGATCCCAGGTTCCTGGGATTGAGCCCCACATTGGGCTCTCTGCTCAGCATGGAGCCTGCTTCCTCCTCTCTCTGCCTGCCTCTCTGCCTATTTGTGATCTCTGTCTGTCAAATAAATAAGTAAAATCTTAAAAAAAGAAAAGAAAGACTACAAACCCTTCAAGAGCAGATATCATGTTCATTTCTCTTCCCATCTTATATTGAAGGGAATGCTGTCTCTATGGTTGGAGCACAATATATGTTCAGGGCTGGTGACCATGGGATTTGTTTGAAAAGGGTATATCGCCAAGAAATAATAAGAGACAACATGTATCGAGTGCGTAATCTTTAGACAGAGCACTACACACTTTGTATGGACGATATCATTTGTTCCTTCCAGTGATCTAGGGACAATTATAATCCTCATTTTACTGGTAAGGAAACTGAGGCTGAGGAAAGCAATTTGCCCAGGATCATCCAGCTAGTGAGTAGAAAAACCAGGATTCAACCCAAATGGTCTGATTCCAGAGCCCCTCTCTTAACCACCATGTGATGGCCATGAAGAGACAATCCTCCCACCCCCAAGACTTTAAATAATAATAATAATTGTGATATTGATGATAATAAATGAAAAATTTCCAGGGAAGGTAGGGCTCTTATCTGTTGAAGGAGCTTTTCTTTTTTTAATTTTTTAAAATTTTTTAAAAAATATTTTTTTAATTTATTTGATAGAGATCACAAGTACTTAAGAAGCAGGCAGAGAGAGGAGGAAGCAGGCTCCCTGCTAAGCAGAGAGCCCAATGCGGGACTCAATCCCAGGACCCTGGGATCATGACCTGAGCCAAAGGCAGAGGCTTTAACCCACTGAGCCACCCAGGTGCCCCTGAAGCAGCTTTTCCAGTGCTTAATGACTTCAGTCTCACAAAGCTGGTTGGAAGTATGAATTCAATCCTTTTATGTGTGAGAAGATAAAATGAGCTGCAGAGTAACATTAGAATTTTGCCTGGTCTTTAAAGGGCTACTTTCTTCTTTTTACTTTGTGTTTTGGCAAGGGTGAGTAATGAGGAAGACTCTGACCTCAGAGCAGTCTAAGTTTAGATACCCTCTCCTGTGTTTCTGAATCCCAGGCCTGGCCAGAAATCTGTAATTTTCAGCCTCCACCACCTCTCCCAATTCCTAGCGACCTGGGGTTTAGGGGCACCTGGTGAGGGATGGCAGATAAAGGGTAGAGTTGTGTTTCTTCCTTATGTTGGTCAAGTCTGGGGTTCCAATGGGGACCTCAGTTCCCCGTGATGCCAAAAAAGAAGACAGAAATCAGGAAGCATTCTGTGTTCAGCCCGTGTTCACAGAAGACATCTCAGCAAGACAGACCCTAGCACAGCCAGCTGATATCACCAACAGAGGAGGGGAAGATGGAGGAAAGAAACAATGGAAGAAGACACAAAGAGAAGGGAGGGAAGGGGAGCAAAAAGTGAAGATGGGAAATGTGGCAGAGGAGTGACAGCAAAGGGAAGAGTGGAGGACCGAAAGGGGGACAATGGGAACCCATCGTTTTTTGCCCACCTCCCTTCCCTGTCCCTAAACCCATGCGTGAGGGCCTCTCGCCCCTCCCTGTCAACCAGAGGGGATCCAGACCCTCACCCTCCGACTGACTTCCGGTGCTGTCCCCCCAGGCCCAGCGGTTGCAAACTGGGGAGCCTTGTAAACAGTTTGTACAATTTTCCTCCGGTTTCCCGGGGAGCTGCCTGTTTCCCAGGGCCATTCCTTTCCCTGCAACCCTCAGGGAGCTCCCTTCCCGCCGACCCCAGCCAGGCTCCAGCCACCCCCCTCTCCTCCATTCCCCCAGCTCTCTGGAGGGGCTCGCGTCTCCCCGATGCGCTCCGGTCTCTGTCTGAGCCATCCATCAAGGGTGGCAGGCTGAGGGAAACATGAAAAAGAGCCTATTTGGCTATTAACATCCCCTCCCGCTTTGTTGTCTCTCTCCTCCCCACTCCCCTTCCAGCCCCCCACCCCACCCCTCCCCTTCCCCTTTTGCGGGAGACAAAACCAGACTGACAACCTGAAGACTCAAACATTAATCAAACTGCGCTCCGGAACAACCTTTCCCTCGCATTAATAAATACATTTGCGGCCCCTCATTGGACAGTTGGCCTAATTTGTTTCTCTTTTGCGGGGTGGGGGGAGCAGCCGCTCCCGCGCCCCCCCCCCCCCCCCCCCGGCTCCCAGCAGCCCCGCGCAAAGCAGATGTTCCGCCGCGGACGCGGAGCTGCGCCGAGCCGCGCGCCCCGGAGGCCGCGGTTGTCATGGCAACGGCCGGGCCGCCTGCTGTCGCCGAGCACGCTGTCTCGCCCGCTCAGTGATTACCTCCATCTCCGCAGCGTTCGCCATACGGCCGGGCTTCTAATCAGATCCCCTCCCCTCCCCCTTCCCGGCGGCCCGGTCGAGCCCACCGTCCTCTGCCCCGCGCACTACCCCTCCGACCCCCACCGCCCACCGGCAGAGATGCCCGCGCTCCGGTGTCCAGGAATGGCCCACCCCAAGTGGGAAGAGATTCTGTGCACCTGAAGCCATCTCTGGCGGCCCTGGACTACCCCCATCCCCACCCACACCCCGCGGTCCAGCTCCCAGTACTGTCCCCTGGAGACTCCCGCTCCCCATTCCCCCTTCTTAGTTATGTTGGGGCGGGTCACCTGAGGTCCCCAAGAGAGGTAAGGCAGGCAACCCTAGATCCCCTTCCACCTGGGCAGGGCTCTTCCATTCTGATTCTGAACATGCTAGAAATTTCTTCCGCACAGCCTGGAGGTGAGGTGGGCTCCTGGAGCCATCAGAACCTTCCTCCAAGCTCTGCTTCTTGTGCCAGAACTGTGTTTTCTCAGATTAAGGTAGGGGTGCAGACACACAGGGTCTGGTAATCAAATGGGGCGGCCTGGCTGGAGTTTGGCCCACGGTGACTTTGACCTCATGGCGGTCACAAACACAATACGCTTCTCATGCTCCCAGGCTGAGGTTCATGGGTGATTTCTCGTGCACTCCCAGCAGGCAGTCTCACAAGCCAAGCATTCTGTCTCCTCTCCAGGTTTGGTGGTGGGCAAGAGGCAATTGGAAGGCCTCAGAGCCTTGGAGTACCTTGAGGTCTTTCTCCTGAAAGAGGAGAATCTTTTCCTTTAGCCTTGGAGGCTTTATTAGGAGACCCAAACACTCCTTTCCAAACATCTCTGGCTTCAGGAGAAACAGGGTGATAACAGAGGCCACAGGCCAAAAGAGGATGGAGGAGCTAGGGGTGAGGCCAGCCTGGAAGCAGAGCAAAACATGTGGAAGAGGGATATGAGACTGTGGTTGTGCGTCCCACTTTCCAGGCTAATTCATAACCTGGAAGTCCAAGGTGGTTGGAGCAAAAAATAATTTTGTGGGCGCCTGGGTGGCTCAGTGGGTTAAGCCTCTGCGTTCAGCTCAGATCATGATCTCAGTGTCCTGGGATCAAGCCCTGCATTGGGCTCTCTACTCAGCTGGGAGCCTGCTTCCCCCTCTCTCTCTGCCTGCCTCTCTGCCTACTTGTGATCTCTCTCTCTCTACCAAATAAATAAATAAAAATCTTTAAAAAAACAAACAAACAAACAATAATTTTGTTTCAAGTGAGAGACCCACCCCCACCCCTCAGAGTGATGAGAAGTAGAAAAGTTCTCCTTGGCTCCAGGGAAAGCTTACTTAAACACTCCCACTCCATCCAAAATGGCAGCCCCCTCCCAGTGTTTGCCTGCAAAGTTCCAGGCTGTATCAACCAATGAGAAGAGATGCTACACTCTGGGCTCTTTCTCCTGAGTCTACTAAGAATTCTCATGTTAGAGCTCAAGGGCCTTTCCAGATCCAAACCAATCCTTCATTTTACGGATGAGAAACTGGAGACTCAGAGAGGGACCCTAACTGGCTCGAGACCCCATACTCAGTTCATCGTGGGACCTCACTCTTGCTCTCTGCCATGGTGGTCCCTGGTGCCCCTCCCTTTCCTCTCTCAGAAGCAACTGTCTGGGAAACTGGTTTCCAAGAGGCACAGGCAGAATCCCAAAAATCTCTGGCCTTTCTAAGCCCATCGTCACTCTGTCTCCAGAAGACCTGTCACCTGGAGGCAGCCCCACTGGAGTGACAGCTCCCGTTGGCCAGGGCCAGCCTAAGGCCTCTCTCAGGGGTGGTGGGGTGGGGAAGGAGCTTTTGTGGGGCCTCCCTCAGTCGATTGTCTGCAGCTCTGTCTTTGTCTGTCTGTCACTCAGAAGTGAACCGCTGGGGGGAGAGGTCAGGCTGGTTGGTGGAAAGGGAGAAAGAGGCCTGTCCCTGGCAGTGAGGGGTGGGGGAGAAGGCCGGGGGAGGGTACTGCTTCTTCAACCTCTTTAAGTCCCCTCCCTCCAACTCCCCTAGGGAATTCCAGCCTTTGCTCATTTTAGGACCAGGATAGCAACTGTCCACAAAGACCCTTCTCTTCTTGCCACGTGAAATCCTGGATCGCCATTGGGGATCTACTCCCTTCCTCTGTCCTGTCTGGAAGAAGCTGCCAAGGAGTCTAACTCAAACCTCCTAGGAATGGGGTTCCCTTAAATCTTGGGTCGCCATTGGAGATCTGTTCGCTTACCCTGCCTTGTCTAGAAGAAGAGGCTGCGAAGTCCAACTCAAACCTCTGAGGAAGGGGTTTCATGGCGCCCCCATTCCGCTTAGACCCCGCTCTGACTCCACTCCTGGGCTTGGCTGTCTCCCTGCCCCGCCTGCCTCATCAGATTCCCCAGGCTCCCCTGTCCCCCCACTGCAATCCCACACAAATTCATCCCCTGAGAGCCCCTGTTTTCAGGCTGCCCCAGCCTCTCCTGTACACTGCACACCTCCCCAGATTGTGCGGTTTCCAGTCTCCCCTTGCTCCCGCTGCACACGAATCTACCTCCCCAGCCTCAACAGTTTTCAGGCTTCTCACTCTCTGCCCCCCTGTACACGAACTGTCTCCCCAGACCCTGCTGTTTCCAGGTTCCCCCATGTTTCCCTGGTATACAAATTGGCCTCCCCGGGTTCGGCGGTTTCCAGAACCCCCTTGCTCTCTCACTAGGCAGTTCCATCTCCCCAGATTCAGCTGTTTTCAGGCTCCCCTCATTTGCCCTGTACACGGATACCTCTCCCAGGTTCTGCTGTTTCCAGGCTCCCCTATTTCCCTTGTACACGGATCAGCCTCTAGCTTATGTTGATCCCAGCTGCCTAAGGGATTCAGCAGGTTTAAGGAGAGTGAAAGGAAGAGGTGAGCCAGGAAGAGAAGGAGGAGAAAGACTGCCATCAGGGAAGCTCCTTATTTCTCTTGTGACCTAGAGCCCTAACTAAGCTGCTTGCACATGGCAGCCTCTGGGCCTGTGACTCCGCCAACAGACCCCTTGAGCTGATCTGCCCTGTCTCTTGCCAACCTGCCTCACCTTAGCTCCCCTCATTGTCTTCAGGTAGAACTTAAAGGAGACCCCAAATGCACCCCCTCAGAACAAAAGAGGTACAGAGCTAGAGGCCCACAATTTTTTTTTTTTTTTTTTTTTTGGTTTTTCAGGAGGGAGTGATACTAATCTCACTAATCTCACGTCTCCCTGGAAATTCATTCTGTGCCTGGACTCACATCCTGGCATGCTTTGTAAACACTTGTTCCTGCATCCTAATACTTATTGGGGGATGGGGCTAGAGAGTGAGGGCGGGGTGGGGCGCAGTTTTCTGAGAAGGTTTCCCAGGATTCTTACCTTCTCTGATTCATTTCAGTATTGCCCCCAAAGCTTCTAGTGGGCCCCAGGGAAGGGTGTCCGATTCTCCATCTCCCTCCTCCACTCACACACCCACCTACTCACCCGTTAGCCCAACCCCAGCCACTTTGGCAGGCACCGTGTTCCACCTTGCTGGTTTCTGCAAACATTCTGGGTCCACAGGGAACGCCTAGGAAGGGGCAGGCCCACTGGGTCCCAGACAATGTGCTAACAGAAGAGAGAACTTTCTTCAAAGCAAGCCCCACACCTGGGTTCAAACCTCATTGTCTCTGCTCCCAGGTCCAGAATAGCTTCTGTTTCCCCATCATGTGGGGATGGCAGTCCCTGCTTGCCCCCTGGTCAGTGAGTGCAAATAAAATTACGTGTGTGGAGGAGACAGAATTCATTTGCAGAACATGGCAAATGTGGCTCTTTTATTTTTTTAAAAGATTTTATATATTTATTTGACACACAGAGAGAGAGATCACAAGTAGGCAGAGCAGCAGGCAGAGAGAGGGAGGGGGAAGCAGGCTCCCCGAGGAGCAGAGAGCCAGAAGTGGGGCTCGATCCCAGGATCCTGAGATCATGACCTGAGCCAAAGGCAGAGGCTTAACCCACTGAGCCACCCAGGTGCCCTGCAAATGTGGTTCTTTCTGTAAGTCTGGTTAAAAGAAAGTCTATGTTTTGTCTTTCATATGAATATTCTCCTTCCACTGTTTGAAAATAAATGCCGCTGAGGGTGCTCATTCCTTAATTTCATTATTTGGAAATCACTATTGGAGCTGGTATATCTAGAAGCCATCCAAACTACCTATATACCGTTGTCAATTAAAATGTAGTTTTAAGGAGCGCCTGGGTGGCTCAGTTGGTTAAGCCCCCGACTTTTTTCTTTTCTAAGGATTTTATTAGTTAAGCAATCCCTACACCCAACATGGGGCTTGAACTCACAACCCTGAGATCAAGAGTCACATGTTCTGCCAACTGAGCCAGCCAGGCACCCCAAGCCCCTGACTTCTGATTTTAGCTCAGGTCTTGATTTTAGGGTCCTGAGTTTAAGCCCCTTAACTGGGGCAAAACATTGGGGCTTACATTGAAAAAAAATTTATTTATTTATTTATTTATTTATCAGAGAGAGAGAGGGGGAGAGAGCAAGCACAGGCAGACAGAATGGCAGGCAGAGGCAGAGGGAGAAGCAGGCTCCCTGCTGAGCAAGGAGCCCGATGTGGGACTCGATCCCAGGATGCTGGGATCGTGACCTGAGCCGAAGGCAGCTGCTTAACCAACTGAGCCACCCAGGCGTCCCCCCAAAAAAAAAAAAAAAAATTTTTTTTTAATGTAGTCTTAAAATGGATTAATTTTAGTGTGTGAAATCACACCTCAGTAAATCTGATCAGAAACATGCAAAGAAAAATGTGAATTGGGATTCTGAGTCAGGAGCCCTATCTTTTTCCATTGCCCAGGAAGACAGTCCTTGTCATGGAATTCTGTTTGTAAATGTTAGCTTCTGGTGTTCTGCAGAGGCAGGGGGCAGTGGGGAAGAGGGAGGTGAGTGGATTTCAGGAAACCCTCCTTCCAGACCCCGCTGTCACTTGTTAGCTCTGTGACATTGACAAAGTCATCCGTGGAGCTTCACGTCCCTCCACTGAGGTCTCTAGCTTGCTCTCCCACAACCACCCAACTTCCTTTTTCTGCATCAGAGTATGAACTGTGTTCTGTGCCCCGAGCCTCTCAGCCCTCGTCTCTAGCCTTCAGCTGCCCTGGGGAGTGGGGTCAAGTCTCAAGTGTTGAAAGGGATATCTGGTCTTCTTGGCTGTGTATTTCTTGGGGGCCTTCTTTTCTCAGTACAATTGTCACTGGTTACTAGGTCCCTCACACCATCCTTTCCACCAAGACATCTTTTCCATCCCTTCTGAGGGGATGCCCCTGACCCGCAACGTTCTGTTCGGTCATCTAGAGATCTCTAGGAAGGGACTCCAGTGCTCAGCAGGTAGTGATAACCGCTACCAGCAGGTAGTAGAGAAGTCCCGTAGATCTGGTCCCTGTAGGCTTTCCAAGGCCCCATCCTGATCCCAGCCCTGCAAGGAAGGCTGTAAGTGGGGCTTGTCCTACAGCACCATCTTGTGGCCAGATATGGGAGACGCGCTGCTTCTTGTTGCCACCCAGAGAAGGTGGAGAAAATTTGGGGTCTCAGAAGTTTTAAAAATCTCATCTTCTTCCCCATAACCAAGTTCTGTGTTCTGGAATTTTCCCAGCCATCTCTTAGGAGCATGTTCCTGGAGACATCCAACCTTTTGAACACAGGGCTGGACCCTCTGGAGCAAAAGGAATGGTCTCTCACCCAGAGCAGCTGAGGCCAGTGCTTTCCAGTCATTTCTGTCAGTGAAGCCTTGTCTCCACATATCTATCCCATATGTCCCAACACACCCACCTCAGGAACCCCTGTCAGTCACTAAGGAGCTGTTGCCTGGGGATAGGGGCGTGGCCTCCATGATTTGCAGAGTTTCCTTCTCTTCAAGTTTTCTTGAATGAGGATTCATTGCAGCCAGGAGGATAAGATATATATATATCAGAGGTACCTGGGTGGCTCAGTCGGCTAGGCATCTACCTCCAGCTCAGGTCATGATCCCAGGGTCCTGGGATCCAACCCCAAGTCAGGCTCCTTGCTCAGCAGGGAGTCTGCTTCTTCCTCTCCCTCTGCCCCTTTGCCTTCCCCTCCTTGTGTGCTCTCTCACTCTTATGCTCTCTCTCTCAAGTAAGCAGATAAATAAAAATCTTTTTAAAAAGACATATATTTTCAATGCCTTAAAAAGCAGGGGTCTCGGGCGCCTGGGTGGCTCAGTGGGTTAAGCCTCTGCCTTTGGCTCAGGTCATGATCTCAGGGTCCTGGGTTCGAGTCCCGAATCAGGCTCTCTGCTCGGCAGGGAGCCTGCTTCTTCCTCTCTCTTTCTTTGCCTGCCTCTCTGCCTCCTTGTGATCTCTCTCTCTCTGTGTCAAATAAATAAATAAAATCTTTTTTAAAAAATCAGGTGTCTGGATAAAGAGGAATTGTAGGTCTGGTCAAATGAGATCAGATTGCTCTGGCTACTTCTTTTCTTTCTGTGTGTGTGTGTGTGTGTGTGTGTGTTTTCAGACTGGAAGTAAGTGTGGGTGATAAGAGGGTACCAAATATATAAGCTACAATGTAAATTTATTACTTTGTAATGTATTTTTTTTAAAGACCTAATATCCAAGTCATTGTCCCTACCAAAGTACTCCCTTTGGAAGCCCTCCTTGGAATGACTGCCTGGAATTACCTGAATTGATTCAAAAGCATGAACTCAAGCGCTAAATGGAACTTGAGTTTCGCAGGTTATTTGGTGACACGATCCTCAATCAGGCTGGGTGGCACCAGAGGGTAAGGAGTGTAATGAAAAAGATTGACTTCTGTGGGTCATACACTGACCCCACATTCTCCCCCCCCCTTTTTTTAGATTTTATTTATTTATTTGACAGAGAGATATCACAAGCAGGTGGAGAGGCAGGCAGAGAGAGAGAGAGAGAGAGAAGCAGGCTCCCTGCTGAGCAGAGAGCCCGATACGGGACTCGATCCCAGGACCCTGAGATCATGACCCGAGCCGAAGGCAGCGGCTTAACCCACTGAGCCACCCTGGCGCCCCTCTTCTTCCCCTCTTCCATCGACATTCCACATTGCTGGCAGAGTTCCTTGCTCAAAATACAGAGCTGGTATCCTTTAACCGCTTGAAAGCCTTCAGTGGCTCCCTAAAGCCTCCAGAATATAAGCCAAGCTCCTGAGCTCTGTGGCTGGGGCAGATAGCAATGGGCCGTGGAATCAGACCAGCACGCACTTAATCCTCACCTCTGTGCCACGAGGCAAATGATCCAAACCCACAGGTCCCCTGAGTTGTACAAACAAGGCTCACAACATCTACCTCGTTAGGTTGTTTGGAGGACAGTTATGATTCTAAGGTGTACAGAGTAGTACGCTCTGTTCATGGCTGTTAGTCCCCAGCAAGGCACTCAACATTCACCCCCATCCAGGAACAACCTGTCTCGGGAGGAGCCTCCTGTCTCAACACACCCCAGCCTCCCCCACAGAGACACACAGTCCCCATTCCATCTACGTTTGCCCACCTGTGGTTCCTTGAACAGAGATTCTCTGCCTTTTGCTGTGCTGATACAATTGCTTCCTTCTTTCTTTCCTATACTATGTGACACACAATCTCCTCTGTCGGATATTTATAATTTCTGCATATGCGACTTTGTTCCCAGTCAAATCAGGAACTGTGTCTTCCAATTCATCTTAAATGCTCTCACCACCCTCAGCAAGGCGATTGGCTCAGAACAGACGCTTAATAAATGTCTGTTAAAAGAATTCTTTCCAGGGCGCCTGGGTGCCTCAGTCAATGAAGCATCTGCCTTTGGCTCAGGTCATGATTCCAGGGTCCTGGGATGGAGCCCCGCATCGGGCTCCCTCAGCAAGGAGCCTGCTTCTCCCTCTCTTTCTCTGCTGCTCCCCCTGCTTGTGCTGTCTCTCTCTAATTAATAAAAATCTTAAAAAGTAAATAAATAGAGGAATTCACTCCCAACAAAAGTGAATTTTACCAGCACTACTACTATTATTGTTATTATTATTATTATTTTAAGATTTTATTTGACAGAGAGAGATCACAAGTAGGCAGAGAGGCAGGCAGAGAGAGAGAGAGGAGGAAGCAGGCTCCCTTCCTAGCAGAGAGCCCAATGTGGGACTCCATCCCAGGAACCTGAGATCATGACCTGAGCCGAAGGCAGAGGCTTAACCCACTGAGCCACCCCTATTATTATTATTATTATTATTATTATTATTATTATTTATCAAAACTGCTTTCCTTACCAAAGGATCCCCTCTGAGGGATGGCACTCATCTACCTGGGCCGGGTAAAATTTATGTGGGCTTCACAATGGCTCTCATTTCTTTGGATCCTCATTGAAGATTTTTTCCAGTTTTAGTTGGCAGAGATGAAGAAGAGATTAGGAAACAGGTAAGGACCATACAAATGTCAATGATAGAGTAAAATTTGGCAGCCATTCAATTCATTTCTTTTTTTTTTTTAAGATTTTATTTATTTATTTGACAGAGAGAGATCACAAGTAGGCAGAGAGGCAAGCAGAAGAGAGAGAGAGGAGGAAGTAGGCTCCCTGCCAAGCAAAGAGCCCATGGGGGACTTGATCCTGACATCAAGACCTGAGCCAAAGGCAGAAGCTTAACCCACTGAGCCACCCAGGCACCCTTTTTCTTTTTTAGTGAAGTATGAATTACCTGCGGGAAAGATCACACGTCTTAAGTGTAATCTTTGAATTTTTGCCGCTGCTCAGATAGAGATACAGAACAGTGTTGGGTGTTAGGAGCGCCTGGGTGGCTCAGGTGGTTAAGCCCTTGACTTCTGATTTCAGCTCAGGTCTTGATCTCAGGGTTGTGAGTTCAAGCCCCACGCTGGGCTCCACAATGGACATGGAGCCCACATTTAAAAAACAAAACAGGGGTGCCTGGGTGGCTCAGTGGGTTAAGCCGCTGCCTTCGGCTGGGGTCATGATCTCAGGGTCCTGGGATCGAGTCCCATATCGGGCTCTCTGCTCAGCAGGGAGCCTGCTACCCTCTCTCTCTCTCTCTGCCTGCCTCTCTACCTACTTGTGATCTCTCTCTGTCAAATAAATAAATAAAAATCTTAAAAAAACACACACACACACAAAACATAATTTGCTTTTACAATGTACTTCTACCTTGAAATATCTCCCCAAACGATTTTCTCCTTTCAGCCCTCCACTTCTACCCCCTCCCAAGTCAATTACTTGCAACAAAGTCTCTCTTCTTTCCCTAGTTCCTGGCTCATGGCAAACACTCAAATACCGGAATGAATGAAAGAATGAATGAACGAGTATAATCCACGAATATTGTTAAATGAAAGAGACCCAGTTTAGAGGGTAAAGGGAACCTGTAGGCTTGTGCCAAACCTCTTTTGGGTAAATTTTCCAACTTTGCCTACATCGGGTTCTGGAGTTAAAGGGTATTTACTGGGAATTTACTAAGATTTTTTTTTCCCTCTCTCTCTGTAGATTTTAGGCACAGAAAATTTGAGCTTAAGGCAGGACTCCGGCTCATCCCCCGCCCCATCCCGAGGCCTGGCTAGCTCGGCCTTAGCCAACCTGTGCCTCCCAGCAAAGACACTGTCCAGCCAGTGGGGAGCCATCCATCTCTGTCTGGATGCAAGCCAATCCGACCAGCTCTGCCTTCCTGCCAGCCAATGGCCGGGAAGCAGGGGGCGCGCGGGGCGCGAGAGGGAGAGACCTGCTCTGAGCGGTTTAAATCCGGTCCGAGGGCCTGGCGGCGCTAACTTGGGAGTCCCTAGCCGGCTCTAGGTGGGGCAAACAGAGTCCCGGAGCCAGTGTTTCCGTGTGCGCCCTCCGCCTGGACCTAAGCCCCTGGGGTCTCGGTTTCTGACTTGCCCTGGTGCCCATTCTGTAGGAGAAAAGCAGGCGTCCTGAAGTCCCCTTGTCTATGGATACCGAGACGCGCTGGGTCGCCCACGAGGGGGAGGAGAATGTAGAAAGAGCAGGAGGGCCCCTGGGGATGAGAAGAGACGGGAAGGCAAGGCCTTGGCGGCCGCTCCCCGCGCCGCCCCCCCCCTCCCCGAAACCGCCGACTGCCCTTCCCGAAACCCGGTCCCGGGCAGACGGCGCCCCCGCCTGCCGGGTGCTGCGTGCTCTGCTCCGCGCCCGCCGGCTCCGGCCTGGGGCCGCGCTAATGAGGCCGTCTGCGGGAAAGCCGGTGCCAGCGGGCAGAGCTCTAGGCAGACGGCCAGGCCCGCCGTTCCCGCGGCTCCGCGGGGCTGCGGGCGCTGAGGAGCCCGGAGGCTCAGCGGAGTCTCCGCTTCGGCCCGCAGAGAGCAGGGCCAGCAAACTTGGGATCCCCGGGAAGAACCAGAGCCCTCCATTCCTCGGCTTCCAGTGCCCTCTCCGCGCTATCCTCCCCTCGCTGCTGGCCTGGGTCGGCTGCTTTGCTGCGATCCCCTTCCCCGTAGTCCTTTAGCAGACAGCTTTCCAGTCGCCTCTCGGTGTTACAATGCCCTCTCCGTTCATTCCTCTTAACCCAGTACAGTCCCTGCCTGGCCCTAGGTCAGGGGTGCAGGAAAGCCCCCTCTCCCCAGCAGTTCTCCTTCCCCAGGGCGCTTTGCAGAAACGGCTGCATACAGTTTAACTTTCACAGCCTCGATGCGCAACCTCGGTAAAATGGGGGATAGCATCGCTTGGTCCACAGGAATTCAGGGAACCAGTTTGCGTGCAGCGCCGGGCCTTCCCATTCCAGTCTCTGCATAACTGGAATTGCAGGGCCTCCGCAGGCGCCACCGGGTTGCTAGGAAGCGAATTTGCCCCTTCCGACCTTGCGGTCCGTTTAGAAGCAGTGGATGGTGCCGGGCACTGGATGAAGCCGCGTATTTGCCAAAGTATTCCTGGAGAACTTCTCGTTTCCCGTCGCTACCCTGGCCCCGAACTCTATAGCAGTTAATTGCATATTCTTTTTTTCCCTGTCGGAGTTGCCTTGTTGCATTATTTCCTGGAATGGGTTATGTACGCAGCGCTTACAATGTATTTGTTTACATAGCTCTATCTTTATCATTTTCTCTAATTACAGAAGTAGTCATACCCATTATAAATAACCAATCTTAGAGAGTTTATAATGTAGGACGTGATAACCCGCAGGGACAGCGTCCATTAAAATCCAAGGCTCGCTGCACTCTTACTGTAGCAGCTGGCAGAAGCTCGTCAGCCCACGCTGGCGCGGAACTCGCAGGGCGGGTCAAGCGTGCTGGTTGCTAGGGCAACGCCCTGCTATGAGCGTCGGGGGCCTGGGAGGATCTTGGGAACAGGGTTTGGTTCCGCCCTGGGGGCGGAGTTAGTCAGGGGAGCAGGACCCGGAGGGGGCGCATTTTCTTCCTTTCCCTCCAGGTGGCGCTGTAGGATCGCGGATGCGGTCCTGGGGCGGGACTCCCCGCGGAAAATTGTGCGGGAGAGGGGCGGGAGCGGGGCGGAGCGTGGAAAGGTATCGAGGGAAACGAGCTGTTCCGGGACCGACCGTTACACAGTCTAGGGGACTGCGGTACAGGGTGGCGGGGACGCGTCGGGGAAAGAAAGGGAGAAACGGGAGGTTCTGGTACAGGGAGCAAGAAGGGGAGTTACGTCGCCGAGGAAGTCGCTCCATCCTTCCCGTTTGCCCCTGGCATCCCCTGCCCTTCTCTCCCCTCCCTGCAGACCTCCACTCTTCACCCACACCCTCTGGAACGCACTGGCTGCTCTGGACACACATGCACGGTGGGGCTGGCCCATGCTTCCTCGCCGCCAGTATCAGGCCCAACCATGGCAAGCTCGCAGGGCTCTGGTGCCCAGGACTTCTACTAGCAGAGGAATTCCGCGGCGCCGGCCATGCCAAGAAAAACGGGCGTGCTATTCCTCAGTTTGTCCAGAGGAAGCCTTCCGCCCTTCCCTTTTGGAAGCTGGGAGTGGAAAAAGTGATTCAAAGAATTCCCAGTAGGGTCACCATGTGTGTACCATCTTTTCCTCTCTTCCCCGGAGGTTTGTGCCGCTTAGGAGTACCCTGTTTTGTCTCCTTTTCCCCGAATGTGCGCCATTTCGGCCATTATTACTTTTTTACCATGTCCCGCAATCATACCTAGCCCTTCCCATCACATAGGGGGCCCCGTGGTATCAGTATCACACCCCCTCTCGATGATAAATCGTCCCCTTCTCTTGATCCCCTCCCCCATCACGTAACCACAGGGCTAGCCCTGAACACCTCGGTCCTGGGCCTCCTGAAGATGAGCCGCGGACAGTGCAAGAGCCCTCATCAGAACTTACACAACACAACACTTCCCAGGCCAGCAGAGAAGGAGACCATTGGCAGGAGACAAAGCAGGTTTATTAGGGTTCTGGGGCCAGGGATGCCTAAGGTCTGAGTTAAGGCAGCTCAGCTGGTTCTCATGGCCCAAGGGGCAGGCCAGGGCAGTGAGAAGGGGTGAGTCAGTGCTGAAGCCCAATCTTTGCATCTCAGAGTCCCTGGCCAGAGACCTCAGGAGTCAGTTCTGGGAGGGCTTAGGAATACAGAAGGATCTCTCCTGTTCCCTGGGGTCTTTGAGCTTTTGCCAGGATTGCGGAAATGCTCTGGGGGCAGGGAGACCTGAATGCACAGCCTTCATTTCAGTAACGACCATTTAATTTGTTCCTTGGCAGACTGAAGAACCTGGGGGATAGGGAATAAGGTTGAGAGAAAGAAACGGGGCGGGGGGAGCGGTGGATACCAAGTGCCCTAACACGGTAGTGATGCGGAGGTCTACAAGCCCTTCTCTAAGTGTCCCTGCAACATTCCGTCACTAGGTGGCAGCAGCTCATCTGTGGTTGGCTTGAGTGGCGCCAGGCCCGCAAAACAGCAGTCCAAACTGGCTGCAGCCAGCTCCCAGCTCAGGCCCCAGCCTGCCCCACCGGCCACAGTTCCCGAGGCGGCAGCCAGGGGTGTGGCCGCAAGCCTGGTCTCTGCCAAGCCGTACCACTGGAGCGTCCGCCCACAGTGCCACGTCTAGGCAGAGACTAGGCCCAGGCCGGTCACTGCCTGTGCCCAGACTCCTCAGCAACCCCCTAGCTGTGGCCGGGGCTGGCAGCATGTCCCCAACACCCCACCCCAGCCCGCTGCTGATGTGGCACAGCTGGCCAAGGGGGGCTGGCCCAGTGCTGCCACAGGACACCTGCTTTCAGATGCGTTCATTCTCCAGTTCTGCTGAGGACTTAAACAAATGCATACAACTGTGCACACACAATGCCCAAATGGTGGGAACCCTAGGTCTGTCCCTCAGATCACCTCTCTGGCCATCAGGCTTCATTGCCCTCGGAAGAAGTCCCAGCCCATGCTGTTATGTCTCTCACTCCTGCACAAGTCTCCCTCCTCTCTCAAGGGCTGCCTGGCCCTGGGTTTCTCCAGCTTTTCCCAGCCAGAAACCTAACTTTCCCTTCCTTTCAGCTCCCGTTCACTACCTACAACTTCCTTGGTTCTTCCTCAAGAATTCATTCCCCCTTTGGAAAAAATAGGAGCTGGCTTCTCCTAGTAATGCTGTGAAGACTGTCCTGCCCTTCATGAGAGGCCCAGAGAGGCTGAGTAACTCGCTGTAGGTCACACAGCTTGCAGGCGGCAGGGTAGAACAGACATCCTGGGACAACTCATTCCAGCACCTGTGTTCCTAACTGTTCTGTTCATTGTTCTTCAGCCTCTTTCTGACCTGAAAACTGCCACATGGCTGCCTTCATCCCAGCAAGGTCTAAGGAGGCACGTGGTGGCGGGGAACTGGGAGGAGGGAGAAGCGGGGTGAGCAGCAAGGGTAGGAAAGGAAGTGGGCACCACACCTGGGGCTCCACGCGGGATGGCTTGGGTCGCGGGATGGCTTGGGTCCCGTCCCGTCCCCTGCCTTAGCTGTCACAGCAGGAGGGAGTTAGTGCACTGAGGCGGGAAGGTCCATAAAAGCAGGATTAGTCTGGGCAGAGAGACCTGTGGGCAGACAGAATGGAGGTCAAGCAGTGGGCCTGACAAGCAGGAAGTTTGCACAGCTGGGGAACCAGTCAGGCCACAGGTCCAGGAACCTGCCCCACCCTCAGCTTCACCCCTGCCACACATGCCTCCCAGACTGGACCATGCAGGAGACTGGCAGGGATGGGCTTCCCCACAGCCAGGTCATTCAGGGGCAAAGGGCAAGGTGCAAGTGGTGAGTGGAGACAGTTAGGGGGTCCCTTAACAACTCCAGCAGGAACCCTAAGCAGCATGGGGTGAGAGGTTAGAGAAAAACTATTTGGTATCCTTTCTGGGTTTGGGGGAGCATCAGGTGCCTCGGTCCCCAGAATGTTTTGGGGGACAAGGCACACCAGTCATCAGGGTGGCAGCTCACCCCAGGGTTTCAACCCAACTACGCCAAGCCAGGAGATGAGGCGGGCTGCTGGTGAGGGACCCAGCACTTATGAATCCCCAGTCTGCGCCACGACTCTCCAGGAGACGGCCTGTCACTGTCCCATCCCTTCTCTCCTGCACCCCTGACTTCTCAACCTCGACGGCTTCCCTTGGTCCCTCTGGGAGGCTCCGCTCTCCTCCCTCTAGCCCACTTCCGGCCAAGGCAGATGCAGGGGGCCTTACCTGGGCCACACTCTGTTCGCTCAGGCTGCCGTCATCTGCCTGCAGGGAAGCAGTGTCCGAGGGCGGTCAGCCCAGAGGAGGGGTTCGGGTGAAGCAAGCAAGGTGAAGGAAAGGGGCTTTGGCGGGGGAGTGAGGGGATGCAGTGTGGGGGGGGGGGAGCCCGAATACACCTGACTGATGAATGGGAGCCTTGCAGCTGGCCACTTGGAAGCCAGGCCCCTGGGGCCCGTCGCTGGGCGCACAGAGAGCAAAGGCACGAAGGGGAACAAAGATGGGAGAAAAGGTTTCATCCAGACATGAGAACCCAAACTAGGCAGGGAGGGTCTCTCTGTACCCCTACTCTCCAAACTCAAGGCCAAGTTTGGTGTCTCTTGGAGAATTTCTCCCTTTCCCTACTCTGTACTTCCCACTGGGGAGGATGGTCAGGTACTTGGTGGTTCTACAGGGGGAGAGAGGTCACGAGATCTCTTTTCCTAACTGCCACCCCCGCAGGTGTATCGACCCAGTACTTGTTTCTGCTAGAGGAGCTCGGGTTCTTAGTCTCCTGGCCCTGGCATCGCCTGCACGAGGAGGACAGGAGGCAGGGAGGGTGGAAAGGGCAGCCCAGCGACACGGGAGTCAGGGACCCGCCGGAAGACTCTTACCCTAAAATTCACTTTCTGGATCACTTGCTGGGGGTCGCTCTCCAGAATCACGCTACAAGATGAGACAGAAACCAGGATGACAATGACATGACTCTTCCCTCTGCGGACTCTCCCTGCCAGGCACCCCTCCCTCCCTTACTCTCCTGCAGCTGCCCCTTCCAGGTACCTTCCCACTGACATTCCTCAGCTTTGATCCCTCTATGCCTCAAACCTGATGGTCACAAAGCTTTGAAATGGGGTGTCCCTGGTCAAAAGCTTCTAGTCCAGTCTAGAATGATCAGAGCATCAAAAGCAGAGACTGAAAAGCTCTGAGTTCTTGAAAGTGCCCTTCACCTTCTGGATCTGGGGATGGATGCTGATGCGGCGAAGAGAGGGAGCGCCCGTGGGGACCCCATCCCGTTTCACTAGTATTCTATGCCCCGGGGTCACGCCGCACAGGAGAAGAGGACACTTAAAATCAGAATCTATCTCCCCTTTTGATAGACCCAAGGATCAAGGCTTTTTTTGGCTATCCTGCGGTCTTTCGCCACACAGTGGGGGTGCAGGGGAGCTTCTGTGGGTATGAGCAGGGGTGCGGGTGTGAGGGCTGGTCACTGCGGGTGGGACCGCGGTGGGGGATTGACTGGATGGTCCTCTTCACCCCAGGAGGCTTCTCTAGGGCAGATGCCAAGTTTTGCTTTCATGCAAAAAAAACCTCCCCTGGTCTCAGGGGAGTGACCAGGTCTCTCTTTCAGGCTCCATCACTGGGGCACACGGCACCCCTTCACCAGAGAGCCTTTCGTCCATAAAGACAGGAACATCCCAAGCCAGGGTTCCCGTCCAGGCACTGTCTCCAACGACACTGCCGCCATTTTCCTCAGAGGGAAACTGAGCTCCTCCGGGGGCAGAGACCTGGAGGCACATAAAGCTTACATCTGCCCTTGCACAGCCTCATCCAAGGCCTTCATTTTATATTTATAATAGTGTGTGTGTGTGTGTGTGTGTGTGTGTGTGTGTGTGTATGCACGCGTTCCTTAAAGAGGTTCCACAAAATTGTATACACTTCGGGTCCCACCAAGGCTGGTCTTACCCCACTGGCTTTGGGGTTCAGGCAGTTAGCACAAGGCCTTGCTACAACAGGCAGTGGGGGTGGGAAGGAGGAGGGAGGGGGGAAAGAGGGAGAGAGAAGAAAGGGAGGAGAGAGGGAGGAGGAAAGGAGCACGTGGTGCCCCATCTCCCAGAGTGCACCGTGTCGTGGGAAGAGCACAATTTCTGGAACCATGCACCTGGCGTTCGATCTTGGCCCCCTGGCAGCCGAGACCTTAGACAGGTCACTTGAATCACTGGAGGGGTGAGCTTCACCTGCTTTGCCTCATTTCATCCCCACACCTGCTAAGGTTGTCCCCTTAACCCCACTGGAAAGATAAGGAAAGGTCATGCATCTGGTTGATCTAAGTAGGGATGGAGCTCTAAGAGAGGGTGTGTGTGTGTGTGTGTGTGTGTGTGTGTGTGTGTGTGTGTGTAGGTAGGTAGTAGGGAGCTGAATGGAGATCTCCCAGGAAGGGGCAAGGGCCTGTGCTGCCCCTTCCTCCTGGGCACCGGAGATCAAATCATTCCCCCAAACCCTGCCTGTTCAACCACTGGCCATCGTTTGACCTGAGATTACTTTCTGGTTTGCTTGACTTTGGCTCATGCTGAAATCAACCTCCATCCTCATAAGCGGGGTGGGGGAAAGGCGGGAGGGGTTGGCCAGAGAGCCAACAATGTGCTTGGTACCATCTAGAGCTGACGACCCTCAAAGGCACCTCCCGCTGTGAGTGTCCCGGAGCCGCCCCTCTTCTCCCCGCCCGCTCCTCACCCGCCATCCACAATCTCGTCCAGCACCAAGAAGGCCCCGTCCATGTTCTCCAGCAACCAGCGCTTCTCCACGTTCTTCCTGAAGGCAGACACAGCTCCTGGACTTCTCCGTGGCCAGGAGGAGCTGGGTTTCTGCCGAGGTGAGGCAGACCCACCTCTCTCCACCCCTCCCCCTCCCCCCAACCTCCAACAATCCCGTGGGAAGGAGAATGTCAAGGGCAGTGAGGGCAGTGCCTATGCAAGGGATTCCCGAGCTTGGGTCCCTGCTTTGCCCCAACCTCCCACACTCCCACACCCCCACATTGACGCTGCACCCACCAAGTGAGCCCTAATGCATTTCATAGCTACGTTAGCTGCCACAGCTGAACTATATAGCTAATTGTCTCAACTGTAGACATTTATTTTTGGTTTATCCTCGTTTGGCTTAACCAGACCATGTTCACTGGGACAGATACCAGGTAACTGAATGGGGGTGCAGTGAAAACCATGCTGAGCTTCAAGTCCAAAAAGCTCTGAGTTTGAGTCTCTGTCATGATACAAACAGACTGTAAACCCAGGCAAATCGCCTAACTTCTCTGGACCTCATTTTTTGGCCAGACCCTCATGTGGCTGGGCTCTGAGTGAACCACGGTGGTCCAGTAAAGGGCAGGGGCCTTGGAAGAGGCAGCTCTGGCTCCAGTCTTAGTCTTTTGGGGACTTCAGAGGGGGAAACAGAGGAAGGAAGGGTCCTGCATCTGTGATGTATCAAGGCCTGCAGGGGAGGGGGGTCTTGGAGGGCAGAGGACCTCACTCACCTTAACACGTGGCTCAGGGACTCAAACAGACAGGTGAGAACGGACATAAGCATCAGCTGAGCATAGGTGGACAGGGGAAGAGGAAAAGAGAACTTGAGGTCGAGAAGGCCCAAAGGAGCATTTGACGCCTACCTGTGTAGGCGTCAAATGCTCTTCCCTTTTCAAAGAAAACAGGGCAATTTCAAAGAAAATGCTTCTTCCCTTTTCAAAGAAAACAGGGCTGGAGACTGACTGCAGCTTGACCCCAGGATGCCTCCCCATGCATGGGCTGAGAAGCACTGGGGTACCCCACTGTGGGACATTAATTGTATCCTTCCCTGGTGATATACGAGGAAGAAACCAAGGCTCCTGCCCAGGACTTCATTTCTGGTCCCCAAGGAACCTAAGAGACATCATCATTATGTCCCATCCCACAAAGAATCACTCTGGCTGCTCCCCAGCACCCAGAGCCTAGAAAGAGGGGTACCCATGATAACCCAGATTCTACCCCAGAATCTAAGCTACGGGCAGACCCTGTCACCCCAACCTCCTGAATTCACCTCATTCTCGTGAGAGGAGCCCACCACATACAGGAAGAGATCAATGCTGTTCTTGTAGACGATGGTCATGCCCCCGAAAAATGCAATCTCACCTAGAAATGGAAGGGGCTTTCAGGTGTGGCTCCCTCTGCCGGGCCCCTCCTCCTGATCTCCAGCTCTGCTTCTCTCCCCCGCCTTGTCCCTCTTCACTTTGCAAGGAACCCTTGAAAAGACTAGCACTAGAGACACCCCCATTAGACTACTGTGTGTCTAGTGACTGTCTCATTTGGAGAAGCCAACAAATCCTGTGCAGGGTCAACCTTTGGTCCCCCTCCCACCATGTCCTTGTCCAGGCAGTTCCTTGTCCAGGCTGGTGGGGGACACACAATGCAGTAATGCAGTTGGCCTCTTCTGCTGAGAGAGAGTTCTAGGTGGGTTTGGGAGGTGGGACAGGGGGTGAGAGAGAGAGATGGGGAGTGAAGGCTTCCCAGAGGAAAGGAGAGGAGAAGAAGTGGGAGGGACAGGAAGAAAAGGGGATGGCTTGTGGGTACGAGTGGCCAACAGGGACATATGTGTCCAGATGGGGAGGACGGCGATGTGCATTGGAGAGTTTTGGACAAGGAAGAGGCGGACACTTACTGTCAGTCCGGCTGGTCTTGTTGAAGACATTTTTCTCGAAGGCCATCTGCTCCTTCAAGGAGGGGAATGTATCATCATAATACTATGAGAAAGGGAAGGGGAAGGGGTGATCGCTTTTCCAGAGAGCCTGGCTCCTCCCTGGGTGGGAGGCGCCGGGCCAAGCACAGACCTGTCCCCTGCTTGTTGCCCTTTAGGCCTGTGTGCTCACTCTTTCCCCGTAAACACACATTTTAAGTGAAGAAAGTCATCAAAAGTCGAGGAATTTTAATTCCTGCTTTTGGAGTCCTCTCCTGATTTCCTGGTGGTTTTTGTACATTTGGCAGAAGTCCATGAGCTAAGGACGAGGGTGCTCAGTGGGTCACCCTTGCTACAGGAACCCAAGTCTACAGGAAAGAGGGCAGAGCCGGGGGTCCCTTATCCCAACAGGAACAACAACAGCGGCTCCTTTTATCCCCATTATACTGATGATCTCTTCCTCCTATTATCCCCATTATACTGATGAGGATGAGAAGGCGTGAAGCAGTCAGGTAACTTCCCCGACATCTCACAGTAGTAAGGGGCACAGCCAAGGATTGTCTGACCTCAGACAGGGTCGTGGTGATGAAGACTGTATGGCTAAGGGAAAGTTCTAGGCTCACACCACCTAACTAGATGGATGCTTTGGGGCTGATGAGCCTCTTTCTCTGACTCAGTATCTTCAACTGAACATGGATGGGTCCTGCTGAGCAGAAGCCCTGGAGCCCTGGGCATGGCTGATCTGCGTCTGATATCTGCTGGAGGAGAGTGTGACGGGCTCAGCTTCCAATTTTCCGGATGTGGGTTTTGCCACTCAGTACCCCATCTGCAGGCAAATCAGTGGCCTCCCTGCGGGCCCGCTGCTGTGTGAACAAGCTCATTTGGATATCAGCAAGACAAAAAGTTTCAGTCCCCCAAAAACCAACAAGCCTAGAATGCATTTCATATCTCATTTAGATGCCAGAGTCCTAGTGTAGTTAATTGTGTCGGCGATAGACATTTCTTTCTGATTATTCTAGTCTAGTTTACCCAGACCACGTGGGACAGACGACACCAGACACCTGAAGAGTTGGTACAGTGAAAATCACGCTCCTGAGCTTCAAGCCGACATACCTGAGTCCAGATCCGTGTTTTGATAGTAACACTTGTGGCCTCAGGCAACTCAGCTAGCTTCTCTATACCGTTTCTTTCATTTGTGAAGGGAGACAGTTGGATCATATAGTCTCTAAGATCTTATCTGGTTCTAAATTCTCAGACTCCTCAGACTAAATCCTGAGTGGTTTCCCAAACCATAGAAGATAGGTGCAGGTTGCTTATATAGAATGTGGGGACTAAGGCTCCTGGGTCCCAGGCCTGACACTCCCCTGACCCCTCAGGAGGTCCCTTCTGGGCCCAAGATCCGGGGCAGTGGAAAGACTGATGAGAAGACATTTCTGGGAATGTGAGTAGAAACAGAGGGGCTACACTCCCCTTGCCAGGAGCCAGCCATGGGACAAGGCAGGAGGATGGACAGAATGACCTTTAGAGAGGTCTAAGCTGAGTTGCTCTGAGTCACAGAGCCCACAGTGGGGTCTCCCCTGAGACAAGAGAGTCACCTGGGTGGGGACTTCTGTTCTTGGGACTGTAGCAGTGTCCTCAGGGCTTTCCGGTGAGGGTGGGAGCTTACCTTGGCCAGGAGGCGGTGTCCGTCATTATCTAGTATGAAAACAGCCTTGACGGTGTAGAGGGAAGGTTCCTGCAACTGACACCAGGGGAGAGCTCCGTTGGCTCCTGACTAAAGGCAGACACCCTGCCATTGGCTCTATGGCATGTACTGGCCCCAGGAGGTCATCCTCAGGGTCCAGCGACCCCAAAGGTCCACAGCTGGTTCTGGCCCAACCCTGTGCTGTGCGGACCAACTCCGGTGCCTGCTCCACTCCCAGGCAGATGTTGCACTGCAGGCCCCGGGTGGGCACTGTGCCCATTGGGTGCAGAAGGTCCGTCCGGGCCCAAGTTCTGTCATGCACTGACTGCTCCAGAGCCCGAGTCGGAGTGTATCACAGAACCTGGGCCGGGGGGACAGCGGCGCTGAGCCTCCTCCTTCCAGCGGCCCCTGGGCCGAGGCTGGACCCGCGCTCTCAGCGCGCCCCCAGCCCCCTGGCCCCGGGGAGAGGGTGCTCCAGAAGCCCCGCACGTCAGCCCACGTTCCCCTGGGAGCTCGAGTCCCGGCGGCCCCGCCACTCCTCACCCCTACCAGCGGAACCCCGGTCCACCCCCACCCCCCCGCCCGAGCCGTGCCCATCACCGCTTCGAACTGATCTAGAACTTCAGTCCCACGCGCACTCGGGCCCGGCCTCCTCGCGGGTCCGCGCCCGGAGAACTTTTTCTCCCCTGCCCTGGCCCCGGACCCCCTCCCCGGGCGGTCGGCAAGGGCCCCAAGTTCCCGGGCGCGGGCGCGCGAGTCGTGAGTTGGCGGCCCGCCCCCCCCCAACCCCTCCGCTCCCGCAGTCCGGCTCCCGCCGCCCGGGACCCCGGCGCCCTCCCGCTCCGTACCCGCAGCCCCGCCGGCTCCCCGGCTCGGCCGGGCGGCGCCGGGCCCCCGGCCTGGGCCGCCGCGGCCCCCTCCCCCGGGTGCGGACGTGGCCAGGCCTCCGGCCGCTGCATTCCGCCCGCCGCCTCGCGCTGACAGCGCCGCCCGCCGCCCCGCCTCCGCCCGCCGGGCCGGCCCGCCCTGCCCGCCGGGCCGCCCCCCGGAGGCCGCGGCCCGTGTCGTGCCCGCGGCCGCAGGCCTAGCGTCCCCCCCCCCACCCCCCCCCCGCCGTGCGTGTCTTCCCTTCTCCCGGTGGCCCCTTCCTGCCTCTCGCCCTCCCCGCCCTCGCTTCCCGCCCACTCCGCCCTGCGCCCCGCAGACCGGCTCTCCTTCCCCCGCTGCTCCTTCCCCTCTCGCCTTCTCCACGGTTCCACCGAGTCCCGAGCTCTCCGAATCCTGAATCCTCTCGCTGTCCCGGGACCGGCCCTGCTTTACCCTGCCGCCTCCCCGCCCCCGGGGCCGGTGCGTTTGGTTTGCTGCGGGGTCCGCAGGCTGTCCTGGGGCCAGCAGGGACCGCACGCCAAGCCCAGTTTTGCCTCTTGACTCCTGGGTAGATTTCTCGGGGACAAAATGTCTCTCGCCATCCCTCGGGTCTCAGAGAACGGTTTGGGGAGTGAGAGCAGACAAGAACAGTTCTGGGGAGACCCCTCTGGGCAGAAAAGTTCCTCCCCTGCTCAGGAAGCGAGCCATGGCCCAGAGACAGCTCTGTGTCCCAAGACACAGAGAGGACAATCTGGGGCAGGGCAGATGCCCAGCAGCACAAAGTCCTCATGGCTTCTTTGGTCGAAGTCTACCCGACTCCACACTTCCATTTCAGGAGACCCCCGCATTTTTAAAAAGTATTTTATTTATTTATTTGACAGAGAGAGACAGCCAGAGAGGGAACACAAACACGGGGGAGAGAGAGAGGGAGAAGTATGGAGCCCCATGTGGGGCTAGATCTCAGGACCCTGGGATCATGACCTGAGCCTAAGGCACACACTTAAGGACTGAACCACCCAGGTATCTCTCATTTCAGGAGACTTTCTAAGGCCAGTGGGAGATTCTAACTGGGAAGGTACAAAGTGAACCGGGACTTACCCGTTTGCCCATAACAACACCAGGAGTGTATTTTGCATTTAAACTGTTACAGCCATTAGTTAATATAGCCCACACCGGTGAGGTAGGTACCATCACCCACATTTTTTTTAAATTTATTTATTTATCAGAGAGAGAGAGGGAGAGAGCGAGCACAGGCAGGCAGAGAAGCCGCAGAGGCGGAGGGAGAAGCAGGCTCCCAGCCGAGCAAGGAGCCCGATGTGGGACTCGATCCCAGGACGCTGGGATCATGACCCCAGCCGAAGGCAGCCGCCCAACCAACTGAGCCACCCAGGCGTCCCGCCATCACCCACATTTTAAGGGGTGGGGAGATTCAGAGTTTGTGTGACCATATCAGGATGGTACAGCTCAGGGCGCCTGGGTGGCTCAGTGGGTTAAAGCCTCTGACTTCGGCTCAGGTCGTGATCCCAGGGTCCTGGGATGGAGCCCCGCATTGGCATCTGGCTCTCTGCTCAGCAGGGAGCCTGCTTCCTCCTCTCTCTCTCCTCCTGCCTCTTTGCCCACTTGTGATCTTTGTCAAATAAATAAATAAAATCTTTAAAAAAAAAAAAAGGATGATACAGTTAATAAAGACTGTAGTTGAATGGGGGAGGGGAGCCCATTTCAGGCTCAATATGGCTCTTTCCTTCTCCTCCTCAAGGCCTGTGTACTGCACTCACTCGTCCACCTGACTGCTGAGGGGGCTCTTCCATTGCTGACGAAGGTCTTCTAGCTCTTCGAGGGTCAACTTCATCCCCACCCGACCTAACTTGATAAGTCTCTCCTGTCACATTCTTTGTGTCAGCTCTCTACTTCTTTCTTTCTTTCTCTTTTGCTTTCTTTCTTTTTTAAATAATTTATTTATTTGATAGAGATCTCAAGTAGGTAGAGAGGCAGGCAGAGAGAGAGGAGGAAGCAGGCTCCCCGCTGAGCAGAGAGCCCGATGTGGGGCTTGATCCCAGGACCCTGGAATCATGACCTGAGCCGAAGGCAGAGGCTTTAACTCATTGAACCACCCTGGCGCCCCTCTCTACTTATTTCTTACCTTGTACCTTTCTCAATATCAAAATATCATCTTTACTGAGTTATTGATGCACAAATGTGTACAGTCCTCCCCACCAGTCTCTGAGTCAGAGGAAAACAGAGATCATGTGTCTGTCTTGCTCCCCAGGGAATCCTGGGTGCCCTGGACAGGGCCTGACGAGTGACTGGAACTTCAAAAGCATTTGTGAAGTGAATAAGTAAATGAATTGTATATAGTCACAGAAAACTTATTTTATTTTATTTTATTTTTTATTTTTTTTAAGACTTTTTTTTTTTAATTTATTTGGCAGACAGAGATCACAAGTAGACAAGAGAGGCAGGCAGAGAGAGGTCGGGGGAGAGCAGGCTCCCTGCCGAGCAGAGAGCCAGATGCAGGGCTCGAGCCCAGGACCCTGAGATCATGACCTGAGCCTAAGGCAGAGGCTTAACCCACTGCGCCACCCACGCTCCCTACTTTTATTTTTTTTTTAATATTTTATTTATTTATTTGACAAACAGAGATCCCAAGTAGGCAGAAAAGCAGGCAGAGAGAGAGGAGGAAGCAGGCTCCCCGCTGAGCAGAGAGCCCGATGCGGGACTCAATCCCAGGACCCTGAGATCATGACCTGAGCCTAAGGCAGAGGCTTAACCCACTGCGCCACCCACGCTCCCTACTTTTATTTTTTTTTAATATTTTATTTATTTATTTGACAAACAGAGATCCCAAGTAGGCAGAAAAGCAGGCAGAGAGAGAGGAGGAAGCAGGCTCCCCGCTGAGCAGAGAGCCCGATGCGGGACTCAATCCCAGGACCCTGGGATCATGACCTGAGCCTAAGGCAGAGGCTTAACCCACTGCGCCACCCAGGCACACCACTTCTATTTTTTTTTTTTTTTTAAGATTTTATTTATTTGCTTGTGAGAGAGAGAGAGCACAAACGGGGAATGGCAGGCAGAGAAGCAGGCTCCCTAATGAGCAAGGAGCCTGACGTGGGACTTGATCCCACGATCCTGGGATCATGACCTGAGCTGAAAGCAGACGCTTCACGACTGAGCCACCCAGGCATCCCCAGAATACCTATTTTAAACAAAGAATAATAAAAACGTGTTTGTGAACGAAATTGTATCTGCTATACAAATATTTATTGAATGCTTACTTTCCAATTCACGGGAATACAATAGTAGACAAAATCAAATCTTTGCTTTCATGGAACTTATATTCAAGTGTTTTGGCGCGTGTGCACGCATTTCTGTGCAAATAAGCCACAAATACATAAGATGGGTATTGTGTGAGTTGCTGATAAATGCTATGAAGGAAAAAGATTAGGAATGTGAGGGGTTGGGGAACACAGAGCAGAATGCCATTTTTGTTAGGGTCGCTTGAGAAAAGCTTCAAGAAGGTGACATTTGAACAAAGCCGAAAAAGGCAGGGAACAAGCCACGCAAGCAGCTGAGGAAAACATCTGCCTGAACTCTTTCTGTGATGATTTAGAGGACACATCTGAATCTTCCTTGCAGGCTGTCAGCGTTTTACCAGTGAACACGGATCAACACGATTTGGCACAATGGAGGGGAAAGAGGCCGTATTTTATTTGTTTGGATTCTGATCATCAGAAGTTCTGTCAACGATCATGCTGGCTCGGTATGTAATAAAAAATACTGATTTGATTATTTCGATGCCTTCAGATTTTTGTCAGCTAAATTCACTTTTAGCTCATATTTACAAGGACAGGATCAAAAAGCCTCCAGGGGCATTTCCTAGATCTGGCCTATGGTACCCACAGTGGGAGAGGGTCAGCTTGCAGAAGAAGGGAGGGAGGAAGACCTGGGTGGACAGGGGACATTCACTTTTAGCTCATATTTACAAGGACAGGATCAAAAAGCCTCCAGGGGCATTTCCTAGATCTGGCCTATAGTACCCACAGTGGGAGAGGGTCAGCTTGCAGAAGAAGGGAGGGAGGAAGACCTGGGTGGACAGGGGACTTGGGGAACCCGCGTGGCTCCACAGGGGAGCTGGGTGGGGGAGCTGGTTACAGGAGGGTGGATGAGAAGCCACTGGATTGGGGCGTGGGGGCTGGGATGAGAGAGAAGGCCCTGGAAGGAAGCACAGGAACCACAAAATCCTCCCCACTACCACCTCTCCCACCGTGGTTGTCGCTACAGTTCTAATCACTGTGATCTCTTTACATGCTGTGGCGAAAACGTAAATTCAGACACCTCAAGGTAACTTTTCCAGAAAGAGATTCTCCCCGGGGATGGTTCCTCCTCTACAGTCCCTCAGCAGAGAGCTCAGGACTCATTCTCTTCTCTGGGCCCCCAGCCGAGGGTGCCCCTTTAATGGGGTTCTACGTAAAAATACCGGCTCAGTGATTACAGTGACAGGACAACATCTTCTCCACAGGACTGTCCCAAGAGGACGTCACAGCGTAAGCCTGGCAGCACCTAAGAAGTGTACCTTCTTAGCACCTAAGAATCTTCAGATGAGAAGGCGCCCTGGAAGGCGGAAGCCAAAGCTGTGTTCAGAAAGAATGCAGCCTTGTGCTTCCTTGCCCTCTGCTCCCTTGGGGGTGGGTGCGTGGGGGTGAGGTGTAGGGGTGAGGGGCTGTGCGCATCTCCAGCCGGTTGGGGTCTGCAGAGTAGCTGGACCTTGAATTGGTTCTGAAAACTGTACACGGGTCCCTGTCCTTGTGAGGCTCCGGGAGGCTAGTGATTCAGATGGGTTCCCCTCTGGGCCCTGGTAGGTCTTGGAGGTGAAACCATTCTGTTTCCTCTGACTCACTCTCCTGCTGCCACATTTCTGTGCTGTCCTAGGATTTGGGCATCTGTTCTTGTGTGACAAGAAGAAACAGCTCCCTTGGGTAACAGCCTCTCTCTCTCTTTTTCTCTCTCCCTCTCTCTCTCCATCTTGCTATAATGTCAAGAGGGGGAGGTGTGTGTGTGGAATGCGAAGTGTGGATGTGTGTGCTTGTGGCATCCACCAGGGAGAAAATGGAAGCTTCCATGCTCTGTCTGCAGGATGAGTCTCCATTGACTGTCCTAAGGACAGCGCTCTTTTCTCTAAGCGTTTGGCTTTCTCTGGGATAATAAGGTTGTAGGGTGGGGAGAGAGAGAGCTGGGCAAGAAAGGAGCCTTGTGCTCAGGTCTACCCAGGCACAGGTGGCTTTGTACACAGGCTCTGATTTTTTTTTTTTTTCCCAGTAGGTTGCAGGTCCAATATGGCCTTGAACTCGTGACCCTGAGATCAAGCATTACCTGCTCTACCAAATGAGCCAGCCAGGTGCCCCACTGGTTCTGATTTTTAAACCTTGTGAACCTGTATCTTGTTATCTCCATTTAGCTCAGGAGGGCCCAACAAATAAGTGGGAGAGCCAGATTTTTGAACCCAGCTCTGAGTCCAAAACACCCACGCTTCCCACCTCACCATGGCACCTCCCTCAAAATTACCCAACATGGTTGGGCATTCTGTACGTGAGACGTACAGAATGGCTGAACTCAGCTTCATAAATTGTTAGCAAGATATGAATGAACAATGAGGTGTTTTCATTGGATAGTTCAAGGCAGAGGGCATTCCAGGACGGAGAAAGACTGTATCCTAAAATCAGGTGATGATTCTAGTCTGCGCTTACGCATTACCACTGCTATTCTCTTTTTACCCAATTTGAATTCTTGCTCCAGGCTAGCTATCCTCCACTTTGACTGCACATAAGAATCACCTGAGGAGCATTTTACAAAATCCTGATGCCCAGGGCTGCTCTGGGAGACTCTGACTTAATTGGTTGGGGGTGGGACCTGGGCATGGATAATTTTTACAAGCCCCCCAGGTGATTCTAATGTGCAGCCAGGGTTGAGAAGCAATCTTCTAAGACAGCCGAGGTGCAGGGGTGCGCAGGGAAGAGGCTGGCTTGTGGAGGAGCTTTACCTCTTTTGAGGGTTTAATGGTAACAAGCTTGCTAATGATGTTTACCATGTAAGAAAGGAGGCCAGATGTCTGGATTAGCAGGATAACTAATTGATTTCCTTGCAAGACATGCTAACATTTAGTATGGACAGGATGTAATCCTAGAATCTCTCAGAAGGGCTGTAAGGAAATCTCACAGTCATCTAATACACTCCCCTGAGTTAGATAGAAGTTGAAGAGTGAGAAATATTTATATAGATTAGCAATATTTTTAAAAAATTTCTTTAAAAGGAAAAATAGGAGCGCCTGGGTGGCTCAGTGGGTTAAGCCTCTGCCTTTGGCTCAGGTCGTGCTCTTGGGGTCCTGGGATCGAGCCCTGCATTGGGCTCGGCTCAGCGGGGAGCCTGCTTCTCCCTCTCTCTCTGCCTGCCTCTCTGTCTACTTGTGATCTCTCTGTCAAATGAATAAATAAAATCTTTAAAAAGGGGGGGGGCGCCTGGGTGGCTCAGTGGGTTAAGCCTCTGCCTTCAGCTCAGGTCATGGTCCCAGACTCCTGGGTTCCAGTCCTGCATCAGGCTCTCTGCTGGGCAGGGAGCCTGCCTTTCTGCCTACCTGTGATCTCCATCTTTCAAATAAATAAATAAAACCTTAAAAAAAATAATGAGCAACCAGAATAGCAGAAACACTAGATTTCCCCTTTCTCTGCTATTCCAGAAGAAATCCAGCCCCTTTTTTAAGGGTTTCCTGGCAGATGTCCTCCTCCCAGATGACTGGAGGATGGATGTGTCTGCTGGTGGCAACAGCTTTTTCCATGGAGGAAGCTGGGTCAGCACAGATATAGCCCAGATGAGTAGGGAATCTAGTGTATGGTTAGCTGGCTCTTTGATGACCCTAAGTCACTGTGCATTAGAACAAACTCTCTTCCTGGCTTCCCACTGCCTTGTCCTTTCCCAAGCGATCTCGAGTCACGAGGGCAAGGCCTGGTTTTACTGACGGCTCCCAGCCTCTCCCTTAGGGAAGGGAGCGCATGTGTTCACTTTTTCCAGTGGTCTTCTCAGTCTGATTTAATGGATATACCAGGACGGATGACACATCAACATGGCATCTTTCTTTTGCTTCTTGGGTAATTGTCCTATTAACAGCTGTCCCAGGCAAAGGAGAGGGAGAGCATGTCAGGGGAAGGGAGGAGGGTGGCATCCTAGGTGAAGGACACGCCCTGCATTTTACATGGTTAATCAGTGGGAAGTAGGTTTGCACCTGCTCAGACTTGATCTGGAATTCTCGACAGAGTGGAAGACAGTGTTTTGATCCCCGCTCCCTGCTATGGAGTACGAACTATCCTGGACAGGCCTACCTGCCTACTGCTGATTGAAACTGTCTCTACATCCTGATTCTCCTCAATCCTTGCAACGGGTGAGCAATTCCTTGTCTTTCCCTCTTCCTTCCCACCCTTTAGTAAGCGCTAAGCAGGACTTGATCTTGTCACTCTTTAACCCAGTTAAACAGTTCCTGATCCACCTCCCACTGAACGCTCAAATAATTAGACACAGTGAAGCACAGTACTAGAAGCTGGCAGGCAAAAGAAAATGAAGGGGACAGTGTGGGCACAAACAAAAGACTTTTCCACACCTCTCCCACCCCTTTTCTAGGGATTAACACAGAGACCTTCCTCTCCTTGGTGCCTGTGCCTCCCTCGACACCCAGGACCCCAGAAAGGAAAGGGAAGGAGAGGATGGGTAGGACTGCTATTCCGACAAATTTTGAGTCATTAAAAGCGACCAAATGATTTTAAGCTTTCCAAGTGACATGACTGTGTCACATGTTAGTTCCCCAGGGTGGCCTTTGACCTACGGCTGCCATTTCATTTCAGTGAATATTTACTTGATTTGACTTCACATTAGTTTTGTGTCCACTGTAAGACTTTTTAATTTTTTTAAAGATTTTTATTTATGTATGAGAGAGAGAGAGCATGAACGGGGAGGAGGTACAGAGGGAGAGGGAAAAGCAGACTCCCTGCTCAGCAGGGAGCCCCATATAGGACTCCATCCCAGACTCTGATCATGACCTGAGCTGAAGGCAGATGCTTCATCAACTGAGTCACCCAAGTGCCCTGGACTTTCTTATCCCATGCACTTGGTAACCTGCTATGTGGCTCAAAAGGAACTTGGAAAATACAAGTGGACCCGTCTAAAACACGTTTTGTTGGTGCTAAAGTTTCCCATTGGTTAGAGAATCGCCCGGTTCTTTTGTGTGTGTGTGTGTGTGTGTGTGTGTGTGTGTGTGTGAAAGTTTAAAATTGTTCTGTATTTGCTGGGTCAAACAAACGACACTCTCCTTTTTAAAAATATTTTATTTATTTATTTGACAGACAAGGATCACAAGTAGGCAGAGAGGCAGGCGGAGAGAGAGGGGGAAGCAGGCTCCCTGTCAAGCAGAGTCCGATGGGGGGCTCAATTGCAGGACCCTGAGATCATGACCTGAGCTGAAGGCAGAGGCTTTAACCCACTGAGCCACCCAGGTGCCCCAACACCCTCCTATTTTTTCCAAAGTCTTGTATTTAGGCCCTGCAACTTTAGTCTAGCTTTGGTATCATTCAGTTCTATGATTTTTAAATATTTCTTAACCCCCTTGTTATATTTTTAGAGTTAACAAAGCACACCTCAGTTTCTCCTCTTATCCAACAGGAGTATTTCCATGGTCTTATTAATTCGGGGGCTGACTGGTCTCCCATTTCCTTGGTAACATCCCATACCCTTCCAAGACCACATCTTTTCCATGTATTTTCTTTCTTCCATGTAATTTCTGCTTTTAGCAGGACCTTCTAATGACAGGCCTGCCTGCTGGAGTTCTCCTTCAATTACTCAGTATTTATTGTCAACTTTGTTCCTGGCACTGTTCTAGGTTTTGAGGACTCAACAGTTAACCCACAGAATTCTAGTCCTCATGGAGTGTATATTCTAGCATTTACTAGAAGCCAAATAGTAAAACGAGTAAGTAAAACTTGTGCTCTCTGAATCAGTCTTTGAAATGCCTTTAAAAAAAAAAAAAGAAAGAAAGAAATCCCTAACTACCCCAGAAGTTTGTTAAGGATTCGATGACTGGCCGCTGGTGTACCTTTCTGTATGAATTCTGAAAGTGCTTTATAATCTGTGAACCACCCCAGATTAAGCCTCCCAACTCTCCAAACACGCGAGGACTACATGTTGTTATCTGAAGAGTTAGCAGCTGGCCTTGTCCTTGTTGCACAAGGATTTCGCCCGCTAGATTATGAGAATCTCCCTGGAAGTGATTTCGCCCACTAGATTATGAGAATCTCCCTGGGAGTCAAGAATTTGAGTTGATGCCTCTTAAGTCCCACAGCTGGGAACAAAGTACTAGGAACTTCAATTTAGTGATTGCCTAAAGGTGGTCCTGGGATCAACTGTGTTAAAATTACCCGCGTCATTACTAAGCAGGCAGGTTATCAGGCCGCCACCCCAGGGTTAAGTCAATCACGGTCTCTGGAGTGAGGCCTCAGAATCTGCAGGTTTAACAGGCTCCCCCAGGAGAGGCTGGGTATAAAGCAATGTTTGAAAAATCACAAAGATGTCGGCTAGGTGAGATTGGCCAGCACCCGAAATCGAAGAAAGTTCCTGAAAGGCAAGACTAAGCTCCGTGGTCTGGGCGGGCGGGGCAGACAAGACGGGGAAGAGAACTCTGTGGGGTGTCCCTATCACTACAAAACTCGCCAGTCATGCCGTATCCTTCACACCGTCAACGTCCCACGACCGTGGTGGCAACCCGCCCGCTGGGCCCTTCCCGCAATGCGACCCCTGCACGCCACTTGCGACTGGCTCGGGCCACGGCGCCAGGCCTGCACAGAGCGGAAGCGGCAATAGCGGTTTCCGTTGCCAGCACCCAATATGGCGGCTCGAGCGTCGCCACCGCGGGGAACACATGCTCTGCGTCCCGCCTCGGCCCCCTCAGGTCTCACTGGGCTTTTGCAAGTCACCGTGGGAACCTTCGGGGCGCGGGTAGAATTCCGCGCTCCGGCAGTGATACCAGCTCTCACCCCCGGTCCTAAGCCTTTATTCCCCATCCGAGGAATGCACTGAAAGCGCTCAGCTTGCACACTTTACTCCGCGCCCAACCTATAGTACCTCGGAAGGCCGACGCACCGCGGAGGGGCCAGAATGCCGGGCAATAAGGCCTTCGCACCACTTATTGGTGAGCCCACGCCGCGGGGCGGGCCTATGTACGCACTGGGCTGTGGGCCATGTCAGTCTTGGGAAATCGGGAGAGGAAGGAGGAGGCACGCTCAGCCATTGGGCTCTTTTGTCTGTCAATCAAAGTGACATCCGGCGACGGCCGCAGTCTCGGCTCGCTGATTGGAGAAACGTGGTCCTAGGAAGGACGCGGAGGGCGGGCTTCCGAGTGAGGTGGGAGGAGGGGGCGGGGAGGGAAGCGGAGGCTGGGGAGCTCTAGGCCGGCCGGCGGTGGCGGCGGCAAGGCCGGGACTCGGGCTGAGGGCCTGCTGTGGCGGCAGCGGCGGACGCTGAGCTCTGCAGCGGGTATCAAGCACATTCCTTTCCCCGACGCCGGTGGGGGGGGGCGGGCGCAGCCCCGCGGGACTGAGGCTTGTGGGGTGAAGGGCGGCGGGGTGGAGCCCAGGGGCAGGAGGCAGGAGGCAGGAGGCGGGAACGGGCGGGCGAGCTGGATTCGCGACGGGCCCGGGCCCTGGGCCTGGCAGGGAGGGGCCGCGAAGCCTTGGAGAAAGCCAGCTCCGGGGTGGGTTGGACTGGGGAGGGCTGAGGGCGCGAGAAGGCGTGGTGTGAGGCCCAGGCCTGGAACGGGGTGGGGCCATCGGGACGGAGGGCGGGGTGGGGTTTGGCTGTGAGGGTGGGTCAAGGCCGACTGAGTCGCACTTGTTCGCTGTTGCCCCAGAAGGGTAGAAGCCGAGACGCCGACAGCGGGCATGGCGACTTGGTCCCAGCCGGACTCGGGTATCCGGGGCGGGGTGGGACTGGGCTCAGACCAGAGGCGTCTGGCCTTCTTCGTTTTTATGGGGCCTTGTCCGGTTTCTCGAACTTGTCTCTTGGGAGGTTTTAGTAATAAATTGCGTGAGAATGGGAGGGTAGTGTTAGCAGGAATTCTGGGTCGCAGTTGTGTTTACTTTAACCAAATAAGGTGTGTGTGTGTGTGTGTGTGTGTGCGCGCGCGCGCGCGTTCGTGTATTCGTCCGTCCGTCCGTCCCTATCCGTGTGTCACTCTTCCCCTTTAGGATGAAGTTGGTAGGGGGGTCACGACAGTGAAGAGAAGAGTTACGTCTTGGTTTATGAGGTTAATGGAAACTCAGAAGTAGAGACCAGTAACTGAAAGGCAGATTTACTCCTTCCCCACTTGGCTGTTTAGGTTGATAACTTGGTCTTATCCTTCTGCTTTGGCTCAGAAGGTCATATAAATGAAAATATAACCTGCCTATTGCAAATTCTGGGTGGAATAATCCTCCTGCTTCACTGCTTCCCGCCCCCCCCCCCAAGACCTCTCACCATCCCCCCTCTCACCATTCCTATGGTTTCATAGGAAAGAGAAACCATATTTTAAAGTTGGGAAAACAAAAGGCATTATTCTGTTGTGAAGTGGTGTCCTGAACATTGTCCTCATATACTCTTTTCCCATTACTAGTTTCTCCCTTCCCTTTAGAACTGGAAGGGACAGGGATTGTAGGCAGTTTTGTCTTGAGAGATGGAGGATACAACTTTTCTTTAAGTTAGGCAATGGGCTTCTCAAGCTAAAAATAGAAGCTGGGTGGTGTGTAGATGGGGGGGGGGAGGGTTGGTAAATCAGACATCATGTAAAATATTTTGGATGCCCCAGGCATTATCTCCTTATCCAAACAAGCTACCTTTTAGGGTATTACAAATTTAGTATCCAGAAAGGGGGATCCTTTGTGAGCAGTATTTTCTCTTCGTAGTTCTACTTATAACAGATTTTTGGTTTTTATTTTTCTGAAAGTAATTGACTTATTTTTCAATAAAATATGAAAGTGGCATTTGAACGTGTTTCCTGCCTTCTGCCTTGATCATGGTGTGAAAATTCTGGAATCTTATCCTGTTGCTCTTGTGATTCCCATTTCAGGTTTCTCTGGAAACCCCCCTGGTAAGTGTGGAGGAGGCGGGACACTCTGACCCAAGACAAAAGGCCTGTAGCTCCAGCCAAAGAAAATAAACCTTAGGGAGAAGGAAAAAAAAAAAAACCAAAACAAAACAGCCCGTCAGCTGTTCCTGAGAACAGCCTGCAGTGGAATCTACAGAGAGGACAACTAATGTGAGTGAGGAAGTGACTGTATGTGGACTGTGGAGACAGTAAGTCACGTGGGCCTTGAGAGCCTGGACTGGGTTAGCAACAGTTGTACACGCTGAGGTGAGGTGCCGAGAAGGGAAAAGTGAATGTGGTCTGGAGAGAGGCCTTGGCTTCACAGGGTGTGCTTTCCTCTGAGGCCATCCGGGAGCTCAGCCCCTGTGTTCTGCCAGGGTGGGATACAGGGTTTGGCCCTGAGGAGGGTAACTTGCTGGCTGGAGCACCAGAGCAGTGGCCTTGATTTGTCTTTTGGAAGATTTAAAAACCAAAAAGCATAAACATTCTGGTCCTTCAGCAATGCTTTCTCTGAAGAAATACTTAACGGAAGGACTTCTCCAGTTCACCATTCTGCTGAGTTTGATTGGGGTGCGGGTGGACGTGGATACTTACCTGACCTCACAGCTTCCCCCGCTCCGGGAGATCATCCTGGGGCCCAGTTCTGCCTATACTCAGACCCAGTTCCACAACCTGAGGAATACCTTGGATGGCTATGGTATCCACCCCAAGAGCATAGACCTGGACAATTACTTCACTGCCCGGCGGCTCCTCAGTCAGGTGAGGGCCCTGGACAGGTTCCAGGTGCCGACCACTGAGGTCAACGCCTGGCTCGTCCACCGGGATCCAGAGGGGTCTGTCTCTGGCAGCCAGCCCAGCTCAGGCCTCACCCTCGAGAGTTCCAGTGGCCTCCAAGATGTGACAGGCCCAGACAACGGGGTGCGAGAAAGCGAGACGGAGCAGGGATTCAGTGAAGATCTGGAGGATTTGGGAGCTGTAGCCCCTCCGGTCAGTGGAGACCTAACCAAAGAGGTTAGTGACCACACGTTGGGGTGGGTGAGAGGGGATGGGGTAGGGGGCTGGTTCTGAAGGAGCGAGATCACAGTACTGACCGCTGTAAAGAACTGGAGTGGCGTGGGAGGGGGGGGTCTCAGGCATTGTTCTTTGGCAGGAATGAGCTGAATTGTCTGACCGGGAGCGGCGGGGTGCAGGAGGGGGACCTGGGGCCCTGGGAGCATTTCCTTGTGTTGAACCATTGACCCACCTCTAAATGTACCGGCAGGGCAGTGGGAGGTTCCTAGAACATGCCAGCGTGTTTACTGCTTAGATTTCAACAGGACTGCTGGAGGCCCCGGGGTGGGGGAGGGAGTGGTGTTGTGATGGGCTTTGATGCGGTGTGTATCTGTTGCTAAGACACAAATACTTCGTGGACTCTTGCCTTGTACCTCCCCCACATCAGAACACACATGCATATCCTGAAATTCTCCTCCTTTGTGGTCAGACCTGTTGTTGTAAGGTCCTTGATAAGTCAGCTCTCCTGGGCCCGAGCCAAGGGGCAGATTTAGATAGTTATTCTTGGCCAGGAGAGGACCAAGGCTCCCATTCCTTGCTAGAGGCCTGCTGCAGGGAGTAGGGAGGAGAGAGAGGGCTGGGAGCTAGAAGAGAAACTGCCTTCTGCCACCTCAGCTTGCTTGGAGCTGTCAGAGGTCTTCGGCTCCTGACGCGTGGCTGACACACTGTTCGGGGCAGAAAGTGAGGCACTTGCCTTTGTGGAGGTGAACGGCTCCTGCTGCTCCCACTTCACCAACGTGATGATAAAACCACTTTCAGCTCTGTTTGGGCCAGGCCTGGCCACTCAGCCTTAAGGAGCTTGAGAAAAGGCCTGCTGCACTCTCCTGGCCATTAGGGAAAGGGAAGGCTGGATTGCGTTGGGCCGGGTTTTCCAGAGCCCAGTCCTGGGGAGGAGGGGAGGTATGTAGAAAGTTTTACAGGTGCTACAGGTCTTAGGTCTTTTTCTGCCTACCAGTCTGACCAGGTTCTGCCTCCTGTCCTGCAATTGAGCCCGTTACTGAGTTCATTTCTTTGAATGTCAGTGGCTGTCAAAGCTTGTGACTTCCTCTGGGTGGGTGGTGTTCCATGGGGGTGATTTTGCCTGTCCAGGGGACAGATGGTCATGTGTAGAGACAGTTCTGGTTGCCACAACTGCAAGAGGTGCTGTTGGCATCTAGTTGGGATGCTGCGAAACTTACTGAAAAGGGACAGGCCCCCGACGGCAGAGGGATCTGGCCCCACACGTCTTAGTGCCAGGGCTGCTCTCTGCTCAGCTGCCTTACACCGGATCTTCTTTGAGAGGATCAGATAATCTAGAAGTATCTGAGCACAGGAGCTGTGAGCTTTCCTTACCTTGCAGTGCCTCAGTTCCTAGATTCTTCAGTGCCACTGGGAACTTTACCTTTTTTCTGTTCCTCTGTCCTTTTCCTTCAAATGGGCTTCAGTCTTGGCATGGTGGTCTGAAGAAGTATGCGTCCCAGCCTCCGCCTCCATCCTCCTGCCCTCATGTGGCTCCCCAAGGGCTGGCTGTGTAACTAGGCTTGCTCCTGGGAGCTCTGCCCGTGAAGCTCCAGTCCTCTTCCTGTTCGGAGCTCTCCTGGGACGCGATGGGGTGGGAGGTATGGATGTCATCGGCTGGGTTGGGGCAGAACGGGATGACTTTGACCCCACTTTCTTCCATTTCTTGGCCTTCATGGAGGTTGTGCCGTCCCTGACCCCGGGCCTTCTCTGTTCCCTTTGGGGGTTGGGGGTGGGTCAGAGGGCCCTAGGCTGGGTGTGGGGGAAGGGAGGATTATTACGCATCTAGAACAACATTTCCTCAGCAACTCAGGGATAAAAATACCCAGGTCCAGAGCATGTGACAGGCGCTGCTGGAGCTGGTATTCTCCCCAGGGGTGGCAGAGCTCCCCCGCTGCCAGGCCGCTTCCATGGACAGCCCTAGCCCAGGCCCTTGTCAGGGATAGGATTCCCCTGGAGGTTGGCACTCTGCCCAGAGCAGGGGGTGGCTTGTGTACAGCTCTTTCCCCGCGAGGAGTAGTCTGTGACCAAGGAGAACATACTGTCCCTGACCTGACCTTAGGCTCGAGGGGTGCAGCAGTGAGGATGGACGGTGGAACCGTGCTGCCGATTCTGTGGGTGCCATTTTCCTGGCGTTAGGGTTGTGGGCCAGGGGCCGCCCGAGCAGCTCTTGAACAAAGCTGGGGTGAGCGGGGCGCGTGGCGCACACGTGTGGCCAGGATGTGGGGGAGCACCCGGCTCCTTCGGGTATGGCCTTCAGGCTCGGACTCCCTCCTGCCTGGGGCAGGCCTGGCCGGCACTATGACCTCTCCGCTTGTGTGCCGGCGGCTCTCCTCCTTTCTGTCCTCTGGCCTGGGGTCGGGGGACAGAGCCCCTGGCTGCCAGCGGGGCTGGGTGCAGGGAGGGTCCTTGCCCAGCCTGGCTTGGGATCCTTGGGCTTCAGGACGACCGGCTGCAGCCCTGCTGAGGAACAGGAAAACTCCACTTGCAGAGAAGAGCTAGATTTCCCGAGAAGCTGCGGGAGTGGTTTCTGCCCGGTCCTGAGTGGGCTGGGGAAGGCAGGATGCGACAGGAGGGAGAGGAGCACCCCTTCCCCCCAGGGCTCTCTCACTGCGCCACCCCGGCTGGCTGACTGGGCTGGGTGGGGCTGCCCGCCCCTGGGTGCGTCTCCTTGAGGAGACGGAGGCGGCCCAGGGATGGGCTGGTTCCTTGCGGCAGCTCCTCCAGCTGCCCTGGTGCAGAGATTGGCTCCCGGCTGCAGCTAGGTAACAGGCGGTGGGAGGGGATTGGCTCCTTCCGCATCTCCAGCGGAGACTTGGGGGAGGAGATTGGCTCTCGTCGCAGCCTAGGTAACGACGGTGGGAGGGGATTGGCTCTTTCCGCAGCCCAGCTGCTGACCTGGGGGAGGGGATTGGCTCTCCGCAGCCTCAGCAGTGACCTGCGGGTGGGAGGGGGAGGGGATTGGCTCCTTGCTGCAGCCTAGGTAACAAGTTTGGGGGGCGTGGGGAGGGGGAGAGAGGGAGGAGCGGGAGGCTAGGCCCCGGAGGGAGCTGGCTCTCCTCTGCAGCTTGAGCACGGAGCATGGGGTGGGAGTCCCATCTCACTGCAGCCTCTGCGGTGAGCTCAGGGTGGGGGCTGCCGGGTGCCTGAGTGGAACTGGGGTTGTGAGGTGGGAGGGGGCTGCTCGAGGATGGAGGAAGGGGGCTGGGCTGGGCCGCCCAGGCAGCAGCACGGGCGGGGCACCCTCCTCGGGCCCCTTGGAGCTAGCAAGGGGCCACCCTTCCAGCCTGGTGTGCTCCCTGCAAGCCAAGAGCTCCTTGCAGCCCCCTGTCCGGCTTCCCGGCACCAGCTGCCCTGGGGCTCATCTCGCAGACCATGACCCGCCTGGACCGCAGCTCTCACAGTGGTGGGGGCCATGCCAAAGGGAGCCGGCCCCTTAACTCTTTGCTGGCTGGGCACCGGGTGGCCCAGCCCCCCTCTGCTCCTGGGTCCAGGGCTTCTGTTCAGGTTGGTGTATGTGGGGGAGACTGAAGGGAGAGGTACACCTGGGAGGTCTTGGGATCTGGGAGGGTTACGGTGGGAAAGGGGTGCCTGGTCAGGACTTGGGGTGGGGGGGTCTCATGTAAGGAAATTGCTTTCTGGAAAGTGCTTTTTGAATCTCTGAATGGAAGCCAGGAGTTCAGGGTTTCTTCAGCCACAGGGGGATGGCATGTGTAGGAAGGCCAAATGGCTCTTATTTATTGGGGTTCTATGCTGGTGGCTTTGGGGGTGGCAGTTGGTGCAGGAACTGACAGGAGCCACCAGGGCAGAGTGGGAAGGAGGCATTTTGGTGGCTGAGGTGGCAGTTGTGGCTGAGCGGTGATGGGGCCCATGTCCTTGAGTGGGTTGACTGATGGAGCGGCAGTGAGGCCTGGGGTGTGGTGAGGAAGGGAGTGAGAGTGCTGGTGTGAGGGGACACCAGGCGCCGGCCTTGGCAGGGGTGGGGTGCCCAGTGAGAATCAGCTGACTGCCTGAGACGGAAGCAGCTTGCTAGGATCAGCTGAGAGGGGGAATTCTGGCAGGGATGGATCTTGAGGTGAGCCTGGGCTTTAAGAGTTGTGGGTGTCCGGCCTGACTCCTGCCTCAGCCAGGGAAGGGGGAATGGCTGGAGGAAGGGCTGGAGGCAGCCTGTCGTTGTCATTGGTGGCAGCAGGTGGTTGCAAATGCAGGGATTTTCCTCTCTGGTCCACCCCACCCCTTTATGCAAATGAAATGGCACCATAGGCTGATGCAAGCCTGGCCACCTCGGAGTAATTCTGCGTGACAGTTCGCCCTTGCCTGGCCTGGCCAGCATCCTACAACAAACCCGAGTTCGAGGGGATTCTCATTCCCAGAATGAGAAGTGTTTCCTGCTTCCTTCCCCCTTCTTTCTGGTGTAGCGGTGAGGTGGCCCTGCCTTTTGGCCTGGCTGTATCTCTGGGCCTAAGCCCACAGGCTTGTCTGAGGTTGATCATGCTGGTAATTTTTGCTAGCTCGTTTTTTTTGTTTGTTTGTTTTTTGTTTTTTGTTCTTATTTTTTATGGAGGCTGGTATCTGGAAATGGATGAATGAAGCCTTGTTGGTACAGAGGGGACAGAGGCTGGGAGAGCTGCCCCCCATTCCCGGGTCTAATCAGAGTGATGCTAGGAAGATCCAAGAGCTAAAGTCGCGGTGATCTGTCTTTCAGGACATAGATCTGATTGACATCCTTTGGCGACAGGATATTGACCTGGGGGCTGGGCGTGAGATTTTTGACTATAGTCATCGCCAGAAGGAGCAGGATGTGGATAAGGACGTACGAGATGGAGCGGAGCAGGAGGACACCTGGTCAGGCGAGGGCGCAGAAGCTCTGGCGCGAAACCTGCTAGTGGATGGAGAAACTGGGGAGAGCTTCCCTGCACAGGTACCCCCACCTCTGCCCACTTCTAGAAACTTCTCCTTAGAGAAGGCAGCTTCTGTCTGTGGGATAAACCTGAATGTATCTTTTGGGTTGGGGTCTCTAAGTCACTTGGGCTGAGGAAGGGGGAGTGGATGAGCAATAGAAGCAGAGGGGCCAGGCCTTGGTGACAACCAGCAGGGAGGAAGCAAAGCATCTAGCAGCTTCCTATTTGTCAGGATTCTTCACTCTCCCTCTGGTCTTTCCTGGAGTTTGGGACGCAGGGCCAGCCATCAGCCTGGGCACAGAGGGAGAGTGTAGGCCTGCAGCTGTTCCGGCCCTCCTTCGGCTTCCCCCAAGGCTGGGGAAAGGCTGGGGCAGAGGCTTCGGCCTGCATGCAGCCGAGGCCCAGGTCAGTCAGACTTACGGTTGCTGTTGCCACAGGTGCCTGGTGGGGAGGACCAGACGGCCCTGTCCCTGGAAGAGTGCCTTAGGCTGCTGGAGGCCACCTGCCCCTTTGGGGAGAATGCCGAGGTGAGCAGGACTCCAGGGAGCACCCACCGAGCCAGCAGGGCAGCCTGCACGCCGTGTGTCCCTCTGTGGCTGTCCAAGGGGCCAGCCCCCAGGGCTGGCCTGCTCCTGGCCACAGGGGTGAATTCAGAGGAAGGAGGAGACAGAACCTCAGCTGGTAGTCTCTGGGAGGAACGCGACAGTGGTCTTGTCTTCCCCTCGTTAAAAACCTCTGTTTTGCCCTAGTTTCCAGCAGACATTTCCAGCATAACAGAAGCAGTGCCTAGTGAGAGCGAGCCCCCAGGTCTTCAAAACAACCTCTTGTCTCCTCTCCTGACGGGGACGGAGTCGCCATTTGATTTGGAGCAGCAGTGGCAAGATCTCATGTCCATTATGGAAATGCAGGTAGGATCACCCGAACAGGACACAAACCTCTTGGGCGTGGGGCAGTGGGTGTTCCCATTCAGCTGCGAAATTTTTCTCCTCTGGGAAGAGAAGGGAACAGTTCTCATCCGTGGGAAGTGGGGACACTGAGAGGTCATCGTCCAGGTGTCTCCTTGGGGAGGGGGTACAGTCAGGATGTGGGGTTCGGGTTAGAGCTGAGCCTTCTGAAACAGGACTGTCCCCTAGGTATGCCTTCTTCCTTCGAGGTAAATAATTGCTTGAGCGCATGCTTCCAGCTTAGGGTTCCTACAGCCGGACACTGGTGCGGTGTGTTTGCGGATGGGGCCAGCTCCTGCCCCTTATGGTCATCCAGTCAGGTGTTTGTTATTTTAAAGGTGAGGAAATTGAAGCTCAGAGAGGTTAAGTGATGTGCCCATGGTCACAGGGCAGGTGGTACAGCTGGGCTTTGTCCCTCCACGGCTGTGCAGATTTTACAGAGGAGAGGTAGGCAGGGTTGCGTGTTTTCCTTGCCTCTCTCTCGGAGGTAGGGGAGTCTGGCCAAACATAGCTGGGAGCTGGGCAGCCCTGCGTTGGGTGGGGTCCACCCATCTCTGCCAGGCCTCGCAGGCCTGGTGGACCTAGCAGGACTGGGAGTTGACCCTGGGCTCTGGATTCCAGTCTCTCGCCTTCCCACCACGTAGCTGTGCCTGTGCTTGGTGCTTGCTGCCGGCACCCCCTCCCCACGCCCCCCTGGCAGCCCAGGGGGAGGGAGTCTGCTCAGAGTGAACCGTGACGCTCTTCTCCCCTGCCAGGCCATGGAAGTGAACACTTCGACGAGTGAGATCCTGTACAGCGCCCCTCCTGGAGACCCCCTGAGCACCAACTACAGCCTTGCCCCCAACACTCCCATCAATCAGAATGTCAGCCTGCATCAGGCGTCCCTGGGGGGCTGCAGTCAGGACTTCTCACTCTTCAGTCCCGAGGCGGAGAGCCTGCCTGTGGCCAGCAGCTCCACGCTGCTCCCGCTGGTCCCCAGCAATTCCACCAGCCTCAACTCCACCTTTGGCTCCACCAACCTGGCGGGGCTCTTCTTCCCGCCCCAGCTCAACGGCACCGCCAACGACACGGCAGGCCCTGAGCTGCCCGACCCACTGGGGGGCCTGCTCGACGAAGCCATGCTGGACGAGATCAGCCTGATGGACCTGGCCATCGAGGAGGGCTTCAACCCCGTGCAGGCCTCCCAACTCGAAGAGGAGTTCGACTCTGACTCAGGCCTCTCCTTGGACTCCAGCCATAGCCCTTCCTCCCTGAGCGGCTCCGAAGGCAGCTCTTCTTCCTCCTCTTCCTCCTCTTCCTCCTCCTCCTCCTCTTCCTCCTCCTCTGCTTCTTCTTCAGCTTCTTCCTCCTTTTCTGAGGAAGGTGCTGTTGGGTACAGCTCTGACTCTGAGACCCTGGATCTGGAAGAGGCCGAGGGCGCTGTGGGTTACCAGCCCGAATACTCCAAGTTCTGCCGCATGAGCTACCAGGACCCGTCGCAGCTCTCCTGCCTGCCCTACTTGGAGCACGTGGGCCACAACCACACGTACAACATGGCGCCCAGCGCCCTCGACTCCGCCGACCTGCCACCGCCCGGCGCCCTCAAGAAAGGCAGCAAGGAGAAGCAGGCCGACTTCCTAGACAAGCAGATGAGCCGGGACGAGCATCGAGCCCGAGCCATGAAGATCCCCTTCACCAATGACAAAATCATCAACCTGCCGGTGGAGGAGTTCAACGAGCTGCTGTCCAAGTACCAGCTGAGCGAGGCCCAGCTGAGCCTCATCCGCGACATCCGGCGCCGGGGCAAGAACAAGATGGCGGCGCAGAACTGCCGCAAGCGCAAGCTGGACACCATCCTGAACCTGGAGCGGGACGTGGAGGACCTGCAGCGCGATAAAGCCCGGCTGCTGCGGGAGAAGGTGGAGTTTCTCCGGTCCCTGCGGCAGATGAAGCAGAAGGTCCAGAGCCTGTACCAGGAGGTGTTCGGGCGGCTGCGGGATGAGAACGGGCGGCCCTACTCGCCCAGCCAGTACGCACTCCAGTACGCCGGGGACGGCAGCGTCCTCCTCATTCCCCGCACCTTGGCTGACCAGCAGGCCCGGCGACAGGAGAGGAAGCCAAAGGACCGAAGAAAGTGAGCCTGGGGAGGAGAGGGGGGTTGACGCTCACCGGGATGGAAACTGGAGAAGGGCTGGGCCTGGACCTGGACCTACAGTGGGGACTCGAATGCCTTCTTATCCAGTAGATCTCAGATGGGATGAACTGCGGGTCAGTGGACAGGAAGAGGAGGGCGCAGGCGCTGTCTGGCTCAGCTTCCCCCTGTGGGGCGGGGAAGGGGGGCGGAAGCAGCCAGACCCTTTGGGTGGACAGGGTCCTCACCCCTGCTGTTTCCTTTGAGGGAAGGGGTGGTGCTCGCATTGCTGGAGGCCGACCAAGGGGAAAAGGGGGGATCTTGTGAGGGGAAAGTCACAGAAAGTCTCATTCCTGGAAAGAAGAAAGGAGGGAAGGGAGGAAAGAAGGGGGATTAAAAAAAAAAAAAAAAAAACCAAAACCCCAAAAAAATCAAAGCGGGAAGAAAATCAAGGGGCAGGTTAAGGTTGGCTCTGCCAGAATACCAGAGGGCAGGTTTAGGTGGGACTAGGCCCTAGGCAGGAGTAATCCCCACTTCACCCCAGGGGAGGGTGGAACACAAGGTGGGATCTGGGAGGGGCCTTGTGGGCTCTTTCAGCTCCTGCCCTGTGGAGCCCCAAAAGGGGAGCTCTTGGGTGTGTCCTGTAATGTTTTCATTTGTAGGGGAGCCATTGGGACCCAACACTCGCTTGAGGAGTTAGGGTCAGAGAGGGAACAGGAAAGGGTCACAAGGCCCCCGTGCTGTGTTGCAGCAGCCCCAACACCAAGCATGTCCTTCACTGCCCTGCCACTCCTATCTCCCTCTGTGCCCGGTCCCCCCTGAGCTGAGGCACCCACGTTTCCATCCGAGCCTGCATGCGAAGGCTGTTCTCTGCCTGCCTGTGTGCCCCTGCCCCTCCCCACTGCCTGGAGCTCTTCTGCAGCTGGGGCGCTGGCAGTGCCCCCAGTGCTGAGCCTGTGGCCTCCTGGGGGCTACTCTGAGGCAGGGGGATGATGTGGACAAGCCAGGCAGTATTCAGCACAAACTGGGGAGTGACCCTTCCCTCAGGCCTCCCCTACCAACAACTGGGCATGTCACTGAAGACAAAAAAAAAAAACCCAGCAACAAAAACTAGTCCTTTTAGAATTTCTTGCGCTTTGATTTTTTTAGGGCTTGAGCCCCGTTTCACTTATAGGGTCTAGAATGCTTGTGTTGAGTAAAAAGGAGATACCCCAATATTCAAAGCTGCTAAATGTTCTCTTTGCCATAAAGACTCCGTGTAACTGTGTGAACACTTGGGATTTTTCTCCTCTGTCCCGAGGTCTCCGTCTGCCTTTTTTTTTTGTTTCTTTCTAGGAGAATGAGAAGTGCATGTAATGGGGGCTGAGAGCACCTACCCCCAGGCTCTCGGCCACAGGCTGCTTCTCTACACCCCCAGTTTAGTAGAGACCCCAGTCAGGAGGACTGCCTGGGGGAGGCAGAGAGGGGAGCAACGCCAAGGTGGCCAGATGGTTCCAGGACCACAGTGTCTTTATTTTTAACTCTTTGCCACTGCTGCCCCCACCCCTGCCTGGCTCTGGAGTACAGTCAGCTCCAGACTAGCGGGAGTGAGTTGTGGGAAGAGAAGTGCCAGATTCTCCTCCCCGCTGGGGGACAGGGGGAAGGGGGATGTTCTGAGCAGTGGGGATACAAGGCATGAGCCTGGGGAAGTGCTTTTATAAATTATTTTCCTTGTAGATTTTATTTTTAATTTATCTCTGACCTGCCAGGGAGAGGAGAGAGAGAGAGAGAGAGAGAGAGATATGCTGTGAGCACATGACAAAATAAAATAAAATAAAATGGATGATTCATTCTGAAGTGCAATTTTTCCCTATTTTGAATTCAAATTGAGTAAAAGACCCCAGGAGGGAGGACTGGCCATTGTGTGGCTAAGGCAGAGCTCACAGGGAAAGGTGGGTGAAGAACAGGAGAGGTTGACAAATTTAGAAAGACAAAGTCTTCAGTACCCTATTAAACCTTCCGAGCAGTGCTGGTACCTCTTCACAGGGTTCTAACTGAATCCTCGGGGGACTTAGAATCCTTTTTGGGCTTTTCTAAGGACTAGGCGAGGTGGAGGTGCTGTCCCCTAGCCCAGCTCCTTGTCCGCTTATGAGTCAGTGCATTTTTAATGGCAAGCATGCCGTCCTTTCTCTAGTGGCCCCACCCGCCAAAGGGGTGCAAAGCATGGGAGAGCAGCCACACCAATGACAGAGACAAACCCTGAGAAATCCCTAAGACCGACACAGGCCCAAGGCTTGAGCAAGAGGACCATAGAACTAGAGAAGCAGGAAGCTAGACTCCAGGGTTTAAGGCATCTGAAAGCCTCCTAGCAGAGGTGAACAGAATCTGTTCTCCCTCAAAACACCTCCTTTAATATCAAGCTTACGAAGAGCTGGGTGCTTGCTGGAGCCGCCGCCACATGCTGGGTAAGTGCCTAGCAAATGTGAGGAACGAATGCTCACCTGGCAGCCTGTGACATTACCAGACAAGATTTAGGACCAGAAGCTGTGATCCCCATCGTAGAACCTCCTGTGTACCCCCTTGTGACCTGGCCTAGCCCCATAGTCCTTTATTTATTTATTTTAAAAGATTTTCTCCATTTATTCGACAGATCACAAGTAGGCAGAGAGGCAGGCAGAGAGAGAGGAGGAAGCAGGCTCCCCGCTGAGCAGAGAGCCCAATGTGGGGCTCGATCCCAGGACCCCGGAATCATGACCCGAGCCAAAGGCAGAGGTTTAACCCACTGAGCCACCCAGGCGCCCCCCCCCTTTTAAAAAGATTTTAAAAATTTATTTGACAGACATAGATCAGAGAGCGAGGAGGAAGCAGGCTCCCTGCTGAGCACAGAGCCTGATGCGGGACTCGATCCCAGGACCCTGGGATCTTGACCTGAGCCGAAGGCAGAGGCTTAACCCACTGAGCCACCCAGGCGCCCTGTCCTGTAGTCCTTTAATGGTGCTACCAGAGTATCCGAAGGGGTGGAACAGAATTCATAACATCAATTAATTTGTTTCTGTTTACACTGGCTTTTGTTGTTGTTGCTAAACCCCCATCTAGTTGGAAAGCATCCTCAAATGAGCTCTTTCCTAATTAGGAATTAGCTAATGTCCGTACGCCAGATAAAACCAAGATTCTTGAAAAAAGAGTAAGACTAAAAATTATGTTTGAAAAACTTTAATTCATCCTGATAAAAAATACAAATTATATATAGAAGAGTAAATTGTGACAAGTAAAACTCAGTCATGTTTTTGTATCCCTTTTAGAAATGTGTGTATGTATTTTTAAGTACACAATTAGGCTGTAACTTTTTATCTTGCTTTGCAATTTTAACCTAACACATTTAAATGTTTTTTAAGAGAAAAAAAAAAAAATCATCTCTCACCCTCTTAAGTGCTGCCCCTGCTCTGAGAAAGTACATTTTTGCCACCCTTCCCCACGTCCCCTTATGGAGAGATGTACAGTTGTGTCTAGGATCCTGCTGATTAGCTGGGGCTTTGAGCCAAGTTGGTCAGCACTTACTGTGGGGTTGACCTCTTTCTGCCGCTGGCAGGTGGAGTGGGTGCTTCAGCTTCTTCTGGCAGGAATAAGACAGGAGGACTTGAGTAATAAGGCCTGTCAGAGAAGCTGCTACACCTCAGACAAGTGAGAAGAGGTCCTGGACTCGGCAGGGAGATGAGCAGGCTTAACTGCGGACCAGGCTTCAAAGTGACCTGACCACGTGGCAGCAGAAGCCTGGTTTTGTCTGGACTCTAGTACTGGGCTCTGTCCAAGGCAATTTCTCCCCACATCCTAATTCACATGGGCATTCTGAAGTACACCCCTTGCTTCAGCATCTGCCCTACTACACAGATCTCACCAGTGAGGCTGGGGTCAGTATTTCAGTGTCACTAAAAATAGAAAAAATCCAGAACTGAGGGGGAAGGTAGTAAGCTAGAGAATGCTCAGGAAGCCCTGGCCTCCACCGTGGACTCCCGCCCAGACCGGGGAAAGCTGGACAGCAACCCGCCAGCCAGTGACTGGGGAGGACTCAGCACGCAGCCCGGCCTTCCTCAGGCAGTCTTAAAAACTACTATCCCCACCGCCTTCACGTCTCCTACCGCATCCAGGAGGCACTGACCTAGTTCTACATCTTCAGCTCCAACTAACCAGTCCGATGGCACCACCAGCAAGAAGTCCCTCTCACTCCTGACACAGCCTGCACACAAGCACAGGCAGCAGACTGCTGGCGGCCTTCCTGGAGGTCACTCTCCTGACCATGTGTGGAAACTGGCAAAACCCGCAGTCTTCATTGTCATGAGTGGCTAAGCCTTGTTTTCTTATCACTTGGACCCATCTGGGAGATGAAAGGGACTCACAGACCTTCGATTTGTCATTCTGTCAGCCTAACAAGAACCTTTCACCTTTCACTTTTCCCACAGAAGCCGCCCATCCTCCTTGCCTCTAGTTCTGAACCCCACAGTGGGGGAGCTCGGTATACACTTGGAGCCTAACACCTGGTTTGAGTTCTGGCCCTTGTTCTGTCCAGGACTTCACAGTTCACGTCCACCTGGATTAGCAGACAAACAGAATCCAGCACACAGACTGTCCAGAGGAGTTCAGGACCCAGTAAAGAGGTGTGTTCTCAAAATCAGTTGGAGAGAAACACTTGTCTTCCTCTCTGAGCAAACGGGAATATTACAGAAGTCTTAAAGCTGGTTCTTTTCCAGTCTAACTGCAGAATGGAGAGAGGTTGCATGGTATTTGTTACTTAATTTCAGATGCTATTTCAACCAGGGAAACAAAACCTAGTTTACACTTGGGAGGAGGCAGGGAAAAGGCTAAGGAGATGGTGTCTGTATTTTTTTTTTAAGATTTTATTTATTTGCCAGAGAGAGCAAGTGAGTTCACACAAGCAGGCAGAGAGGCAGGCAGAGGTAGCGAGAGAAGCAGGTTCCCTGTCGAGCAAGGACCTGGATGCTGGACTTGATCCCATGACCCTGGGATCATGACCTGAGCCGAAGGCAGCGGCTTAACCCACTGAGCCACCCAGGCGTCCCAGGAGATGATGCTTTTAAACACGAATTTAATTAGGCTAATTCAGTTGTCTTTTTTTTTTTTTTTTAAAGATTCTATTTACTTATTTGACAGAGATAACAAGAGAGGGAACACAAGCAGAGGGAGTGGGAGAGGGAGAAGCAGCCTTCCCACAGGGCAAGGAGCCCAATTTGGGGCTTGATCCCAGGATCCTGGGATCATGACCTGAGCCAAAAGCAGCTGCCTAACGACTGAGCCACCCAGGCACCCCAAGTTGTCTTAGATCTTAGTCCTTGGCTAGGGACTGAAGTAACAATTTAAACAGTGAGCCAGTGCCCCATGGCTAGGCCCCCAAGTTGTCCAGTGGGGTAAACAGTGGCTCTGGTACTACCACAAAACACCAAGGTTACAGTGCAGATCTGGACACGCTACTAAATATTTAAACACAAGCTATTTAATGTAAGCAACAACCACAGAACCAAATCATCAGTATATATTGTAAACTTATTGTTTCAGCCTTGCCTCATAGTCCTGCTGCCTCAATGGCCTAAGGTTAAAAAGAAAGAGGGTGAAAAAAAAAAACCCTAGAAAACAGACTACTTGCTCTACCTGCCCCCACTGAGCAGGACCAAGTATGGTTTTCTTCCCAGTGCAAGGCTTTCAAGATTCAGCAGTTTATTCAGTGGGAAGCTCCCAAGGCCAAGGTCAATTAAAAGTCATCCATACAAGATAGCTGAGCACCTGTGAGCACAGGTTAGAACAGCAGTAACTTCTGAAGAAAACCTCAGTGCTGGACTGTCAAACCGAGGTGATACGCAGATCACAGACTAAGGATTGTCTGTGGAATCTTTAAACTCCGCCATCACCAAGCTTCCGCAGCCACACACCAGAACACCCAGATGCCTCTGCCCAGATTGGTTCCTACTGCTAAAAAGCAAGATGAAGCCAAGAAACCTTCCTTTACTAATGCTGAACAAGGGCCTGGTAGCAATACTTGTATTTTCAGTCATATGCTAGAGGAGAAACACTAGCCTGTACTTAGTTCCGCCCTATCACTTTGAATTTTAAACAAGGTCTTTTTATCCTCACAGAAATACCCAACTTGCAAATCAGATTAATACTAGCATCTGAGACACATGATCAGGTTCATTTGATCTCAGACAGAACCTGGGTCCATACATAGTTTAGGATCTGGAGCCACTGTAGAAAATTTGGATTTCAGAGTTCTAGTTCCGCCAATTATCTTGGAGTAGCAGTTTCCTCTCATTTCCCCTTTCTCTGTGATGGGAATAGTGACTCTAACACACATTCCCACTGTCACAAGCCATAAAGATGTCCTGAGCACATAAGGCCAAACACCAAATGGCCATGTCAAAATCAAACTGACCCAAGCTGGAGTGAATTCTGAATTATAAGATTATATCTGAAAGTAAGTACTTAAAAACTCAACTATTAAAAATTCTTTATAATTAGCCCAAACTTTCAAATGACACAGAAACAATGATTCCTGAGCACTGTCAGCTGACAGACTGCCTCCATGGTCATTTACTGTACTAACTTGAAACTCAACTGAAGACAACGGAAGACACCTCAGATGGTGACTGGTCACCGGGTTAGTAAGCTCTTCTTGTCATATAGCTACTAAAGTCATCACCTGTCTCCTCTTCAACTCCCGGGTGGAGTCTACGATGACGCAGCTCCACTGACGCCATCCAACTCGCTCTTGTGCTGCCTGAAGAAATGCTCTCCGATATCTTCTGAAACAGAGGGAAGCTTTGTTGTGCCTCTGTGTACCTTTTATTTCCAACATTTCTGCATGCATTTGTGGCTTCAACAAGCACTTGAGAAAACTTTGTTATCAAAACTCTTCATCTAGACATGTGACAGCTGGCTTTCAAAGATAACAAAACTGTGAAAATCTATCCGCACTTCCGTTTTCATTATGCATTATCGATGCATTATCGATGTCAGCATCTTCCCAGGGCAAGAATGAGGGGGTTTTATGAGGGTTCTGGAATGCCAGAAATGGCAATTAAGTAGGTTCCAGAGGTTAAGACTAAAGCTGAACAGCAGTCCATTCTGGACACCTAGAAAGCTGAAGGCTAATTTCAGTGCAGTACAGAACCAGAACACCTCTGCCCACCTCACCCCAACTCATCCAACTAGCTAATGGCTCTGCTACTGCCAACCACAAGGACACACCAAGATCTCTGTGCAGAAGGGCCTCCTCCCCGGCTCCACTTAACCTCATCTCCCCAAACTCCTCAGAGGCTTTTTTTTTTTTAAGATTTTGTTTTTAGGTAATCACACCCAATGTGGGGGTCAAACTCACAATCCCAAGATCAAGAACTGTATGTTCTACTGACTGAGCCAGCCAGATGCCCCAAGGAGGCTTTTTGAAAAAAAATTTATGCATCAGTTTATTTATTTGAAACAAATGCTTTGTGCTAGTAAGTAGAGCTGATTTGATCTCTGGAAATCCCATTTTTCCTTTTAATAAATAACAAGAGCTTAGTTCCATTTTTGGTCTAGAATTATAGGCAGAAAATGACGTTAATAAAGTGGTTAACATTTTAATTCAGTAATTAAACATGAGGCCAATTCCTGAAAATTTCAGAGTTGACTATTTAGCTAAAGTGACACAAGTCTACAAAATACACGAGCCAAGAACTAAACCTACTTCAAAACCCTGTTTCCAAACATACCATGGTCTGGAAGTGCAAGCAGGTCAGTGCGCCAAACAAACAAACAAACTGTGCAATATGAAGACAGAATGATGTGACAAACTTTACGATCTCTGGAGTAATTATAAATGTTCGATAAATGTTCACTAAATAAATAATGATGAGACCACTCAAAGTTTCAGGCCAGACATTAGATTCTCAAGCCTACAATGTTCAAGAAATTAAACCACCCAACTGTGGAAGTTGTTTCCTTATAGGCTGAACCTATAAAGTAGTGAAAGGCAGGGAGAGTTTTTGGTAATACTTAATCAAGACAGAAATCAAAGATTATAAATCTATAGTTTTATTAAGACAAAAACCGACAATGTGGTATGAAGTTTACATTTAAACAAAGTTTCCACAGAAACCTAACACATGCCTAAAAAGATTTTACAATGGAGTTCTAGAATGCAGGTCTAGACGATGTCAAGAACTGATGGATCTCATGATTCAAGACAGCATTTTGGGTATTAGTTAATTCTTAGGATTAAAAAAATTTTTTGTTTTGTGTTTTAAAGTGAACCACTGCCCTAGTATGAAAGTTTAATCTTCTCCTGAGACCAGGGCTTTTGGAATTCCGCTCTTGGAAGTGATTCAGTGAACTTGTGCTGTCAGTGACTGAACTCTGCCACCAATGATTTCAGAGTTCAAAGTTCAAATAACAGGCTCCAAGAGTTTTCCACCCTAAGAGCAGGGGCCCTTGTCTTTCTCTACTCTCCCACTTTCTACACCACCCTCTTCCCCTCCCCAAACACCTCACAGCCAGTGGTGTGGATGGACAAGCTGATGTCTAAAACCTCGTAATTGGAAGAATCTTCTTATCAATTTCGAGAATTAGCACCTCTAAGACAGAACAATCTGCCTGTGAATACACTCCAATTAAACTCCCTCCTCAGCCAGTTTCCATCCCCAAAATGGCAGCTTTGGTAACTTATTAACTGGCTTAGTCCTCTGTCGGGAACAGCATAAGCTCAGGCAGGGAACACCTTGGCTTATAAATTTCAGGCATTCACAGCTTTTAAACAGTCTCTCACAGTCCTCATTTAGGTTGCCAATGACATTTTTTTGAAAAGATAAAATATTCTGGACACAGAACCGAATCACCACAAGTTTGTTCTTTCCACTGTTTTACCATTTCCCCAATCAGGCCCAAATTTTAACAAAAATGATCCTACCCATCTCTGTTCCTTCCCACCCTCAACCCTCCCACCCCAAAAAGATACACCAGTAATAGCCAAAAACTACACACATGCTACGCTGTAAAAATGCAGTTAACACTATTGGGAAGAAGGCTGTGGGTTGTGGAGATGCGCTTTGAAGATCTACAGTATCTTTTGCTCTCCCACACACCCATTCTGCAAGTTCTGTCCTTCATGGAAGGCCCTTTGCCTTTCTCAGCAAAGTACAGAACGGGCTGCCTTGCAACACTTCTCTTCCCTCCCCTCCACTGGGATGGGTGTGCAAACTACACAGCATGGAAAGGCTTTTAAAGCGCTTGGGCTGCTGTAGGGCACAGAAAACGATACTGGCTCTTCAAAGGACATCTTCTCAAGCCACCTCTATGGTGTCAAGTAGAACTCCTTCCCTCCCCACTTGAAACCCACAGTCAGATGTGACAGGGGCAGGTACTCAGGAGAGTTAATTCTTGTCATCTTTTTTGTCATCATCCTCCGAGGGGTAAGAATGCCACGTCAGCCTTTCCTCATAGAAGGATATGACCACCTGTGGGCACTTGACATTGGCTTCCTTGGCAGGGACTAGGTCAGCCTCATCAGAATTTTTCCTGCAGAACAAAGCAGAGAGACCCTGAGACCAGGTGCTGGTGGTCTCCTAACTTGGGTGACACAAGGAATAGGGCTTTAAGAGTATTAATTCCAAAAAAGTAGCCTAGGGAAGAGTGATAACATGGCCCAAGCAGCATTTAGTCAAGTGACATCCGCAAAGATCTTCTGTTGAAAATCCTCTCTGGGCATCTTTGTTAAAAGCTAAGTCATTTAACTCAATCTATCACACCTGAACCTCCAGGCAAGGCCAGGAAAAAAACATGACTCTCAGATTCTTCAAGAGCAGAAGAGAGGCTTCCACACTCTTCCAAAAGCCGTATCTCGGCTTTATAATAGAATTTAATACCAGATTGGGCAGTAAGATTTAATACCACTGGCTCTAGCCAATGCAGGTGGACACATTCTCACTGACTCGTAATTACACTGTTTAACGTTACCAAATGCCAAGCTCACACAGACATTCCACAACTCCCAGGTGGTTTGAAATGGTGCTTCAACACTGGGAAGTAGAAAATAAGGGACTGTTACATAATTCTCTGTATTTTTCTGGACTTTAAAATGGTTTCAAAATTTGAAAATCACATACATATTACAAAGAACTTAGGAATAAGGCCACTGGGAATCTCCTGGATGGGAGCAGCGGCATTAGGGCCGTTAGCAGTTCTATGATGGGCTCTCTGATGAGGCACCACCCCAAACTTCTAGCACCCAGCAACAGATAAACCAAAGCCAGAGAGCCCAAGGTACCAGGGTTGACTAAGCTGGTAAGGTATGTTTTTGAACAATGGACTGAAGAGAATGGGAGGAAAAAGGAGTGTAATCGTTGGGAGCCTAAAGCAGGCTGCATGAAAACAACACTTTCTGAGGGAAGTTCAGTCATTTCACAGCAAAGAAACATTTGGTATTTTGGAAATAGACAAGTATCTCAACTCTCCAGGAAAATCACCTTAAAATGAACTCGGTTTTATAATCAATATCCAACCTTTTATCTTAACCTGTAGAGTTACATTCAGGTAAAATCTTTACAAATAGCAGTAATTCAACCAAAAGGAATGTAATCTTAGACAAGATAGAAACAGTACCGTAACTCACACTGGTCACATGCAGACAGAGAAAATATATTCTAATTGGACTATAACTCCTAGTATCAATCCTTGTACCCCAAATGCACACCTTAAAAATAAACTTTTCTCCTATAGGCTAGCAATAAATCAGCTAAAAGATCTGATTCAGTGAACATCTAGGAAATGCAAAATAAGAAAACAAAGTTTCATCTAACTGTGACATAGCCTTTTAGTAGTGTCAAAGTTAGGCTTCTCTGGCCACCTTCTAAACCAGGGGAATTAGTGCAGACAGGAGTTTCAGAGAAGGTTCTAGACTGACAAAAGGACAAAATCCTCAGAATGCTGCCTTAAATGGCAAAAGTTTAGAATCATTCGCTCCTAATTTATATTTTAAGGACAATTATTGAGACCCACATGGGCGGGGTGGGGGGGTACGGAAACCACGCAGAACAGAGATGGGGCACAAGTTATTTTTCAACAAGCAAGAAAAGGGAAAGAAAGCCTTCCTTTGGACAGAGAATAGGGAGATTTTAGAGAATCTGGGGTCACAGTTCTTGTAATTCCAACACAACTGTTTTCATTAATCTGTTTCTGTGGAGTTTTACTACCACTGATACACTTCTAAGGGGGGAGGGGCGCGGAAAGCCTCGCTCTATGCTCAGTAAAGGGGACGTGCTGACCCCTACTGGCTGATCCTGGAATTACAGAATCTGCACTAAGTGGAAAGGATCTAACAAGGACAAAGACCTACAGAAATTCTCAACTAACCAGGAGAAGTTAACAGAACTTCTGAACCTGGGGCCAGCCCGATCTTTATTAAGGAGGTAGTACAAGGGGAGGGTGGTTCAATCACATTTCATTCCCCCCCCTTCGTTTACATAAGTGAAATGTGATCCTTCCCCATACCTTCTCCATTCTGGATTTTCTCCCACCTCCTAAAAAACCGGGCAAAGATCTGAGAATCCTAAGGACCCCTACCTGTAACTCATGAGTCCAGGTTGGAAGTCAGGCCGAGGGTCACTATCGAAGGACTATGCCATCTTAAAGATTTCACACTTGGGCGACTGGAATTTCGAAGGTCCAGCTCTTTTCTTCTGGCATGGAACAGATGGGGAGAAGAAAAAACCACCACACAGAGCCACTGGCAGACTCACCATTTCATCAGGAACATGAGTTCTCCACTGGAGTCTGTAGCTCCAATAATCCGCTCCGGCTCCAAACCCCGGGCAAAGCCTCGTGGCTTTTCTGACTGTAAAAACCAAATGGATGGAACAGCTTTTAATTATATGGTACTGTTATCCAGACTGAAGTCACTCCTGCTTCTCAGATTAATATAATCACGCTCTTGTCAGTACTTCACCAATACCTTGGCTCCAAGTCACAGGCCTTTTTGCAGCCTTCTGAGGGATTCTTCCATCAAGGTCCTGAGGTTCCCCATATGTAAAAAGGGACATACATCTCAAGCAAAATAAATTTTCACAACTATTTCTTCACCCTCAGAAGATAACTTACTTTAAGGTAATGAATAGATGACATAGCAATCTGACACCTGTAATGATTACAACACTAAAAACTACCTACCTACAAGAATGAATTTACTTGTACTTACTATTCTTGAATCTCAAATAAAGTAAATATAGATTATTTACCAGAATGAACCCCCAACAGTTTGTAAGCATTAGCCCAAGATTCAGAAGGAATGAGATATGGCTGCTGAGATCCAGGAAGCAGCTGAATGAAAGTGCTTACATTTAAAAATTAAAAGGGCTTTCAGCTTGCGAGCAGTAGAAATTCTGGCTAGTAAAAATTCTTCTCCCCTTACCTCTTCTTTCTTCTTCTTTGGTTTGCTCTCTTCTCCCTTATCTTCAGAATCAGAGTCAGCTTTGCGTTTGCCTCCCTCTGATTTATCTGTCTCATGTGCTGTTTTCTGTGACTGCAGAAACTCGGCAATGAGATCAGGGCAATCCAAGTTCTCTTCTGGCTCCCACGTGTTATCCTCACTGAAACCAGAGGGCAAAGTGAGTCACACTTTCCACTCAAAGTCAGCACACTCACACTAAGGAGACGCAAAGGATGAGAGCTGGTATCCTTGGAAAAGAGGAGTTAATGATAATGAGTAACCAGATTTTGCCCAAGACCAAGAACTTGGCAACGCTGAAATTTCTTGGGGAGTGGAGTGGGGAGGGGGACTTTTTAATACAAATTGAAAGCTTAGAAATTTGTCTTCTTCATAGGGAAGTTACTGTTTGCATACTTGAATTGGTCTAAAGCCTATACATAAAACTGGTTCTCAGAAATCACTGTCTTGCATTATAGCACTTTGTACATGTAGATGATTTTCCTAATTAGACTGTAAGCCAAGAAGGCCAGGCCTGGGTCACATTAGCCATCAGAGCACTCTAGGCCTTGCACATTACTAGACTCCTGAGAAATAGTCAGTACTAAATGAATGGATTTAGGGGCGCCTATGTGGCTCAGTTGTTAAGCATCTATCTTCAACTCAGGTCATGATCCTAGGGTCCTGGGTTCAAGCCCCACACTGGGCTCCCCGCTCGGTGGGTAGCCTGCTTCTCCCTCTCCCACTCCCCCTGCTTTTATTCCCTCTCTGGCTATCTCTATCAAATAAATTTAAAAAACCTTTAAAATAAGTAAATGAATGAATGAATGGATTTACCCAGGTTAATGAAACTTACTCTGAGAACCCCTTCCACTTTAGGAGGTACTCCACTTTGCCCTTTACCACTCGACGATCAAGAACTTTTTCCACCACATATTCCTCTTCCTCCTCTTCTAGCACCTCCTCCACTTTCTTCTTGTTTTGTTTCTTCCCCATAGTGCCCGCCAGTTTTCTGGTCTAAAGGGTGACGCTGCTGAAGTGGTAAAATAAAAAGGGCGTTAGGGCACACTTTTCTTGGCTAGGTGAATATTTGGATGGTTAGAAATCAAGGGACAGGGCGCCTGGGTGGCTCAGTGGGTTAAGCCGCTGCCTTCGGCTCAGGTCATGATCTCAGGGTCCTGGGATCGAGTCCCGCATCGGGCTCTCTGCTCAGCAGGGAGCCTGCTTCCCTCCCTCTCTCTCTCTCTCTCTGCTTGCCTCTCCATCTACTGTCAAATAAATAAATAAAATCTTACAAAAAAAGAGAAATAAACATTAAAAAAAAAAAAAAGAAAGAAATCAAGGGACATTACTGACTTTAATAGCATATGCTGCTTATATAAGTGTTCTGCCTACTCAGCTTCAGTATAAAATAAGTTTCCTTATCTATTCAGCTAGGAAGTTCGTGCATAAACAGCCCCAACCAATCTCATAGCAAAACTTCTTTATTCCTGCATATCCACTTAAAACTTTTAATACCTAGGGGAGCCTGGGTGGCTCAGTCATTAAGCATCTACTCAGGTCATGATCCCAGGGTCCTGGGATTGGGATCAAGCCCTGCATCCGGCTCTGCTCAGCGGAGCCTGTTTCTCCCTCTCCACTCCCCCTCCTTGTGTTCTCTCACGATGTCTCTGTCAAATAAATAAATACTAAAAAACAAAACAAAACAAAACAAAAAAACCCCCCACACTTTTTATACTATTCTAAGTTTTTTTTTTTTTTTTAAGATTTCATTTATTTGTGAAAGAGAAACAGAACAAGCAGGGGGAGTGGCAGGCATGCAGGACTCGATCCCAGACCTTCAGATGATGACCTGAGCTGAAGACAGATGCTTAACCAACTGAGCCACCCAGGTAACCCTATTCTTTTTAAGCTATTATGTTCCCAATACCCCTTTTACTACAGAGCGTGGTATCTAAAATATTAGTTAAACTGGGGGTGCCTGGGTGGCTCAGCTGGTTAAGCGTCCAACTCTTGTTTTCAGCTGGTCATGATCTTCAGTCAGCGGGGAGTCTCCTCTCTCTGCTCTTCTCTCCCCTCTCCCACCCCCACCATGAACTCTCTCTAAAATAAATGAATAAAACTTTTAAAAAACAAAATATTAATTGAAAGCAAGGCTCCTGAAAATAATGTACACATATCAGACATATATACATATAACCCTCTGATCCACACTTTCATATTACTGGATTTTAGCTTTTACAGTGTGAAGTAGCTTGTTCTACTTATTAAACATCTGGCCTAACTTCCCCCCATTTCTTTGCATTGTTAAAACACCTCTCCTGAGGGGCACCTGGGGGCTCAGTGTTAAGGTTAAGCCTCTGCCTTCTGCTGGGGTCATGACCTCAGGGTCCTGGGATCGAGCCCCACATCATGCTCTCTGTTCAGCAGGGAGCCTGCTTCCCCCCACCCCGTGTCTCCCTCTCTGCCTACTTGTGATCTTGGTCTGTCAAACAAATAAAATCTTTAGAAAACAAACAAAACAGAAAAACACCTCTCCTGAGTCTCAAGGTTCTTTATGCAGTCTTTTCTGAACGCCACCAATGACTTTCAACTTGAAAGTTTCTTGTTAGTTTCTTATTCTATTTATGAGGTGGAGAAAGACTCATAAAAATGCCAGAATGACCACAAAATCCTCTAAACTGGGACACTGCAATAATCTGGAAAATGATAGGAAAAAAAGAAGAGATAGTTATCACAGATAATAGAACCTGAGTTTATTCTTTTGTAAAATACATCTCCAGGCTGGGTGACTTCTGGTGCTTAAATCCTAGTCCCCTATAAATCTAAAATCTATTTTTAGTCCTTCAAATACAACTCTGACTGCTGGTAGGCTTAATGCATTTGTTTACCAATTTGTGTCAGTAGGTGGCGCCATGAGATATCAATACAACAAAACTGAGCTACAAAACTGGCCCAAAACCTGCAAATTGATGGATCACAGTTGCCCACAAGGAGATACAAAAAAATCAAGGGGCGCCTGGGTGGTTCAGTGGGTTAAACCCTCTGCCTTCAGCTCAGGTCACGATCCCAGGGTCCTGGGATCGAGCCTGGCATTGGGCTCTCTGCTCAGCAGGGAGCCAACTTCCACCTTTCTCTCTCTGCCTGCCTCTCTGCCTACTTGTGATCTCTGTCAAAGAAATAAATAAAATCTTAAAAAATATATATATAACAAATTTTCATAAAAGTCAGGCCCTGTGTTATCTACATTAGTAGCTGTATCTGTCTTACTCACAAAAAGCAGTTACTGCCCACCTAATCCTGCTACTAGGAACCAAAAGGGTCAGAACAGCTTCTGGTTCGTCTCTACTACTACTGCAGGCCTCCTCTCCCTCTATCATTAGCCTGGTCCCAAGGAGGAAGAGTCAAGGAACAAAGACTATATCCTTTAGGTTAAGTAAAGAAAACCCCCCAAAGGGGGAAATCTACAGTGAAACCTCCTTTCTTTACTCACTCAACTCATTTTCTTAAGAGCAACTCAAAAAAGTGAAGAATATAGAAAACAGACTCCTGCTTCTTTCTGAGCTTTCTTACCTGGCTCATCCCAGCATCTATCTCAGATGGAGGTATATTCTCAGAGATTCTCAGCCAGGTTAACAACCTAGGTTTTTCCCTTATTTATAGGTAGTTCTCTAGGGTCCTGAGTAAGGTGTTTGTCAAAATCAGTGAAGTAGATTATAAATGCAACCCACTCTTTCTATAGAATCTAGCACCTTCAGACGAGCCCAAGAGGCCCCCTGTAAGTATTACAACATGCCAATGTTTCCAAATGGATTTTTTTTAAGACTTTTTGTTGTTGTTGTTGTTTTTGAGAGAGAGAAGGCAAGAGTTCGAATAGGGGAGGAACAGAGGTAGAGGGAGAAGCATACTCCCCATTCATGACCTGATCCAAAGGCAGACACCTAACTGAGTCACCCAGGCAGCCCCCAATTGAATTATGTTAAGAGAAACCCTCTTTCCCTGAATATGGTAGCCTCCAAACACTAGCAGGGACATCCAGAAAGAGGACTCTCAGTTGGAACTGCTTGGCAAGGAAATCTCAAAGAAACTCAAATCAGTATAGTAGCAAAACAGAAAGAAGCCTTTTATGAACACAACTTGCCACTCCCCCCTAAGCATCCTGGAAATCAAATTATGGCATCAAAAGTGCCATAATCATCGAACAAATGGTCAAAATTTACGACAGGCCATGACAAGAGGTGTACATTAAAGGCGAACAGTTCTGAATTAACTCAGAAATCTTAGTCCTTGGACCAGTCTCCTTAAGGCTTATCCCAATGTTGCAAGACAAAAAAAACCTAGAGTTAATCTAAGCTGTTATAACTTTTATCTAGATATTTACCCGGGTGGGACCCCTGGCTGGCTCAGATGGTAGACTGTGACTTCTTGATCTTGGGATTCTGAGCGTAATAAGACCCACACTGGGTTTAGAGACAACTTAAACAAACTTACTAGGTCTGCCACATTTTAAGCTGCCTAGAAAAATACACTAATACTGAATTTAATTTACAGAGTGCAACCTGATTTGATCCTCAGAACAATCCCATGAAACAAGCCACTCAGGTATTACCGACACTTCATGGGTAACAGAACATTTACACAAAATAAATCACCTAAGATCACACACTTAACAAAGAGCATAACACCTCAATAAGGACATACAGCAAGGCTGAGCCCAAAGCCCTGCTGCACACACAGAACTAGCAGCTAGCCACATTCCTGTAGTATGGAGGGAGGCTTCTCTTTGGCCTGTACAAGGACAGGACAGAGGTTACTTTTCCTTAGTATTTTATTTATTTGAGGGAGAGAAAGAGCACGAGCATGGGGAGATACAGAAGAAGAGAAGACGACGACTCTCTGCCGAGTAGGAAGCCTGATGTGGGGGCTCGATTGCCAACCCTGGGATCATGCCCGAAGCTGAAGGCAGACGCCTAACCAACTGAGCCATCCAGGTGCCCCAAGACAGAGATTTCTTTTAATGGATCTTCCCTACAATTTGTCATCAGTAAATAAAGAAGTGACTGATAATGATTTTCTTTCAGAAAAGACCTTGTAAGGTATGGTATTAAAAAACCAATGATTCTTAATTGGTTACTGGAATACAAAGGTTTGCGTTGTTAAATCAACAGGCAGTAACAAAGCCTTGGTTTGGTTGTTAGTCCCCCAAAAAGTTTTTGGATTCTCAAATTGGCATATGCTAGATGATGCTGAAATTTTGAAGTTGAATACCTACACCAAGTAGGCTGGAGAGAATACCAAGAAAATGCCAATTTTAAGAAACCAAAATTTATCTAGAGTGTCCCAATGAATCCAGGGATGGTATAAACCTGAAAGGCCACAAACTCATAGCTGTATCAAGAAGAAAAAAAGCACTGTCCCGATTCTCCCCCTACACACCTTCCACCAGGAGGTTAGAAGCTAGAAAACAAGAGAGGAACAATGCTACTTGAAAGCAGAAGGCAGTATAGTATCAGATACAAGAGAAGGCATTTTGTTTTGTTTTTGAGGAGCTGCTACTGATTTCTTGCCAGCTTGAAAGATCAAATTCCAGATGTCAGGACAGGTAACTATCACAAACCTGTGAAACTAAAGCAACAGCGCTTTGAGCTAAACGCTAAGGAGCATTCAGAATGTTGGTTTGGTAAGGTGACCACCTTTATTAAGAAAGAACTCACAGGAAAGCAGACCTTGAGTAGGGAGCTTTCTTTCATCTACAGATGAATCAGAATCACCCATGGAGTTTATAAAATTGGCATCCAGATCCAGTGACACAGAAAGTAGGGTGTGCATTATTTTTAAGAAACACTGTTTTTGTATTTGTAATATAATACATGTATTTATATTCAATTACAAAAATATCTAATGTAGGAAATCAAAAGTTCCTTGGCCCAAAGCCTGTCAAAGCCTGTTCTCATTCTTCTATACATAAACTAACATAGATATACACTAAGTGCAAACAGATTATCATAGTTCTACAACTTGCCTTTTTTTACACTTTGACACTGTGTCATACAGATCTCAATTCCTAACAAGCTGCACAGTATTCTGTATTGTAAGGACATATCATACTAACCATCACCAGGCAGGAAAATATGGGTTGTTTCAAATTTTCTATGATAACAAACAATGTTGCTTTGACCATGGTATCCGCATTTTTAAAACCTCCTTAGGTGTGGGGCACATGGTGTGGTGAAGTTGTTAAGCATCTGCCTTCCGCTCAGGTCAGGATCCCAGGGTCCTAAGATTGAGCCCAGTGCCCTGCATTGGGGCTTGGGACCAGGATTCGGGCTCCCCGCTCAGCAAGAAGCCTGTTTCTCCCCTCTACCACTCCTCCTGCTGTGTTCCCTCTCTCACAGTCTTCTCTCTGTCAAATCAATAAAATCTTAAAAACAAAAACAAAACACTCCTTAGGTGATCTGTGTGACTCTGGACTTTAGGGTCATGAGTTTGAGCTCCACATGGCCATACAATTTACTTAAAAATAAATAAATAAATAATATAATTAAAAGCTCCTTAGGTGATTTGATGCATATCCTTGAAAGCCATTGCTATAAGAGGACTGGGAGAAACTACGTTCCTCAGGTGAAATGACACACATTTCAGACATAAATCAATTCTTAAGAGTCACCTCAAAGGCAGATGAACAATTTTACTTTTTCATAGACTTGAGAGTAAGATTGGAGCAATAAACTGATGCTCTTGAAAACAAAACCTTCTCTATTATCACATTCAGCATTATTTAATCTAGACCTTTTCTTCATTAGCAATGCAACAACAGGAAGAGCATTGCCTGAAGGATCCTCACAGTTCTTTTCATCAGAAGAAAGCTAGTATGAGGACAAGATGGTTATCTTTCCTGTCCCTACCTCTCAAAACAACTTTATGCCTAAAGGCAATTACATATATTTGCTAAATAACTCAGTTTCCAAATAGATCTAACAACCCTCATGGGATTCGTCTGAGGTGAGCTTTTATGACCTTCTGGTATTAATTATCCATTTATATATTTGCAAATATGTCCTATTTCATTAATTATTTACTGCTTTAAGCTTAAAGATAGCTTTTTGAAACCCAATGCATTAAGTACTCAAAAACAAAACAGCACGTCTATCCTGTGTGTATGACTGAAATTCACAGCTAAGTTTTTTAAAACTGGAGAACAGCTCCAGAACACACTCAAGAAGAACTCAGGTCTGGCTGTTATGAAGGAACCAGTAATTACGAAACAGAGAAAGCAAAATCTCATTTCTAGACGACCAAGAGAGAAGAGCTGCCAGAAACTGAAGAATCAATCACACTTCATGTATCTCAAGTGTAGGAATTTCTTCTGCTCTTCCTTTTATCTGGCCAACACAGGAAAATAAAGTAACAATGCTCTTGTAGTAACTGGCAATAGGGACTTAGCTCAGTATCAAGAAAGATAAGATAGGTGAGAAAGGGTAAATTGTGAACACAATGTAAAGTTTCAACAAAATGGCTTATCTGTGGGGCGCCTGGGTGGCTCAGGGGTCTGCCTTCGCCTCGGGTCATGATCCCAGCATACTGGGATCGAGTCCCGAATCAGGCTCCCCGCATCCGGCTCCCTGCTTGGCGGGAGGCCTGCTTCTCCCTCTCCCACTGCTTGTGTTCTCTCTCTCTTTGCCAAATAAATAAATAAAATCTTTATAAAAAACTGCAGATTTCTTCAAATCATTATCTGTAAGCATCTGAGCTGAAGTACACTACACCTAACCAATCAATCGTAATTACCTTGGGCTTTGACCCATTCTTTGACTTGACCGCTTCCCTTACCTAAGATGTCAGGGTCAGACGTTTCCCTAAGGCCCCAGACTAGGTTTAGGTTATTAATTCTTCCTATGAACACCCTCTTACAGTATTCATCATTTAACAATTATCTATTGGATGGGGAACCTGGGTGGCTCAGTGGGTTAAGTAAGCCTCTGCCTTCAGCTCAGGTCGTGATCCCAGCGTCCTGGGATCGAGTCCCACAACTGGCTCTCTGCTCAGCAGGGAGCCTGCTCCCCACACCCCACTCTGCCTGCCTCTCTGCCTACTTGTGATCTCTGTCAAATAAATAAAATAAAATCTTTTAAAAAAATTACCTATTGGATACCTGTTATGTTTAAGGTGCTAGAGAAATGGGGTGAGCAGGAGAGACAAAAAAAAAAAATCCCTGGCCTCTTAGAACATATAATCTAATGTGGACGAGCTGAGCACAAGTGGGTATATGTGCATGCATGTGCTGGCAGAGAAGGGCACACACAATAAGCAAGAAGGTATTAGCGATAAATGCTATGAAGTACCTTTAGATTAAGTAACATTTAAACTGAACCCAATGACAAGGAGACAACTTGGCAAAAATCAGAAACACACACCAAGTTGAGGGAATAGTTAATTCAAAATCCTTAAGTGAGAAGAGCTTGCTTTGTCTAAGGAACAGAAATGTGACCAGGGAGAAACAGCAATGCTAAAGGAATGGCCAGTAAGGACATGATAATTATCGTGCATTATCACTCCCCATATCACTCCTCCTTTCACCTAGCTCACTTCTCCATTCCTCATTTTCCTTCTGCCTCTTTTTTTGCCTCTATCTTAGGTTTAAGACCTAAGCATTAATGACCATGAAAGTTTATAACTATGGCTCTTCCAGCATTTAATACTATCTATTTAAAACCAAATAAAATCAATAAGCATTGGGACGCTTGGGTGGCTCAGTTGGTTGGACGACTGCCTTTGGCTCAGGTCATGATCCCAGAATCCTGGGACCGAGTCCCGCATCAGGCTCCCAGCTCCACGGGAGTCTGCTTCTCCCTCTGATCTTCTCCTCGCTCATGCTCTCTCTCAGTGCCTCTCTCTCAAATAAATAAATAAAATCTTAAAAAAAAAATCAATAAGCATTTACTAAAACCCTGGGTGGCATACAGGGGGACCAACTCACTCTGGTGAAAGCACTGAGAGTTCCATATTGAAGGGACCCTCTCACACCCAGACAAACGGAGCTGTTTGTTGAGGCCAGCAGGATACACAGCTACACAAGAAGCACAGGCTTTTGAAAAATCCCTTAATGGTAAGTAATAACAACATAATAACTAAAATCTGGGATGCCTGGGTGGCTCAGTCAGTTAAGCGCCTGACTTCGACTTGGGTCGTGATCTCGGGGTCCTGGGGGCAGGTCCCACATCTGCTCTCCACTCAAAGGGGAGTCTGATTTCTCCCTCTCCCTCTGCCCCTCCCTCCCCAGCTCGTGCTCTCTCACTTTCTCTCAAACAAACAAATAAATGCTTAAAAAAAAAAAAACTAAAACTTATTGAATACTTAAAACAATGTATATAAAGGCATTCAATCCTCACAGTAACTCTATTAGACCCATTTCATAAATGAGAAAACTAAGGCTTATGACAATTTCCCAAAGCCCCCACAGCCAGGCCTGAAAGATAAAAACATATGAAACAATGCAAGTTGAACTTTATTTCAATAAGAGAAACCATAAAAGTATGTCCTAACTAGCAAAAGAAACATAAGCAAGAGTAAGTAGTCACAAAAGCACTAGAGGGGCTTGGAAGAGTAAATGGCTAGGGTGATTAGGAAAGGTTTTGGAGAGTTTGGATTGAAGCCAGGTTCCAACAGCATTTGAAAAGGTGGACTGAGGAGGGTAATTTGGCCTAAGGAACTGTTGTGAACAAAAGCAATGAGGCACGTCTGAAGTAGACAGTGTGTAAACCAGTTTGGGCGGAGCAGACTGAATAGGAAAGTGGTAGGTAACTGCTAAAAAATTTTCTACAAGGTCCCTCCCTTCTCCTTAAAACAAAAAACTCCTCAGTGCAATATCTAACATCCTTTGGTTCCAACCATTTCATACTTCTACTCCCTCACAAAACCTACATTCCTGTCAAAACTATAACCTGAACATATCCTTGGTCATTTCCTCCATGCAAGGCTTTATTACTAACTAGTGTTCCTGTCCAACACCAACAGTCAAAATCCTAGCCATCCTTCAAGACCAAATTTTTTTTTTTAAAGATTTTATTTATTTATTTGAAGAGAGAGATCACAAGTAGGCAGAGAGGCAGGCAGAGAAAGAGAGAGGGAAGCAGGCTCCCTGCTGAGCAGAGAGCCCGATGTGGGACTTGATCCCAGGACCCTGAGATCATGACCTGAGCTGAAGGCAGCTGCTTATAACCCACTGAGCCACCCAGGCGCCCCCTTCAAGACCAAATTTAAACACTACTTCTGCCATGAAGCCTACCCAACCCAAGTCAAGTATTATTTCTCTTTTCCTTGTGGCTGCTAAAGCATTTTTCTTCTATTTTTACTCAGACACCCGATTAAACAGTCCTGTGTAACATGCTGAACCTTCCTTGTATGGACAGTAAGGATGGATCTCAGACTCCAAAAATCAGGGAATAGAAGTCCAAAGCTGTCAGTGTTTTAGAGAATGATCAGTAAGCGGAATCTCATCTGCAAGCCCAAAATGTAAAACAAGAAAGAAGTACTCCTTCGCTGAGCATTAGCAACTATATACCAGCCATCAAAAGGCAGGTGAAGGCATGTGTGCTATATACTCCATTTGTAGTCCTCTTGACTCATGTTTCTAAACTGCTGTTGGCCTATTTGTAAGCTATGGCTGTTTGGGAGGCAAATGCTTTCCAGCTGGAAAACTTTACTGAGTAAAAAACAAGAATCGGTGCCACATACCCAGGAAGAAGTTTCATTTTTAAAGGAATACCTGCTCTTGAATTCCAGGACCAGGACTAGAATGCTGGTGTGTTAGTAAAATTAGAATTTTATCCGAGATGTGTCCAGAAACTTAGCTACCCCTTCCAGTATGCTGATGTGGATGAACCGACAACACAGTTTTGGGCTGAGGGGCCACAGGTATGTGCAAATATTAGTAGGACACGGTAATAAACGTGAAGCAAGTCTTTTAGTTTAAGTGGAAATAAAGATGATTAGAAAGTTATCTTTCTACAGGGTGCCTAGGTGGCTCAGTTGTTGGGAGTCTGCCTTTGGCTGGGGTCAGGATCCCAGGGTCGTAGGATTGAGTCCCCATATCCGGCTCCCTGCTCAGTGAGGAGCCTGCTTCTCCCCTTCCCACGCCCCCTGCTTGTGTTCCCTCTCTGTTTCTCTTTGTCAAATAAAGAAATAAAATCTTTAAAAAGGGGAAAAAAAAAAAAAGAAGGAGAAGAAGAAAGTTAAACTAGAACTATGGCTAAACTGGAATTAAAACCAGAGACGAAAGCATTCACAGATAACAAAACAAAACCAGATTATTGACACTAACCTCTCAAATACCACAGTTCGGTTAGGCCCTCAATGTGTTAGCTATTATTAAAGAGAAAGGCACAATTTCACAGACAAATCAGGCAGCTCCTTCTAAAGGAACTAAAGATTTAATACAAGTTATTCAATGCAAATACTGAAATGATCTTAATTTTGTCCCTATTTGAGTAACTTCTCCAATTAACCTTTAAAAGGCTATTCAATTTTTCAGTAGATTTCACTATCTGGAAACACTATTTAACTTTATGCAAAGAATGAGAAAGATTCTTCAAGATACTTTCAAAACAAAATATTCAAACTATAGCTTGCTGTTGAAACCCAGAACCTGGGACCTCTCCTAGACCTTGAGTAAGGTATTTAAAATTGCCACTTACATAATCTACATACCAAGGTGAGTATACTGAAAACAGAGGCTATGATAAGCATGCCAAGGCAACAGTTACAGTCTGCCCAATGTCACTGATCAAAGATAGGAAAGCTTATTATTTAAGTGCACATTAACTCCTGAGCCCCGGGTTACGCTCCCTGCTGATCGGGGAGCCTGCTTCTCCCTCTCCCTTCGCCACCATCTTCCCACCCCCATCCAATCCCTCTGTGCTCTCCTGCTCTCTGTCAAATAAATAAATAAAAATCTTTTTATTTTTTTTTTAAGATTTTATTTATTTATTTGACAGAGAGAGAGAGAGAGATCACAAGCAGGCAGAGAGGCAGGCAGAGAGAAAGGGGGAGCAGGCCCCCTGCTGAGCAGAGAGCCCGATGTGGGGCTCAATCCCAGGACCCGGGGATCATGACCTGAGCCGAAGGCAGAGGCTTAACCCACTGAGCCACCCAGACGCCCCAAATAAATAAAATCTTAAAAAAAAACCACAACCCACCTCATTCTGCTAGCACATGGAATTCTAAGATCTCAAAGCCATATCCATTCATTTAATAATCTGAAAGACCTACTAAGTGTCACACACTTAAGAGGAACAAGCATACACAGCCCCCATCTTATGTTAGCCTATACACTAGCCATTAGTATTTTGTTCTAAAAACTCTTGAGAAATAACCTATAAAATGAAAATCTATCAACTCTAATGCACAATCTGTTATATCACCAGAGGTAGTATATAAACAAGGTTTATGATGGAGAAACTACAAGAAAAATGACAAAAATGCATCAATTCTCTTTTTAAATGGTGTGATCTCAAAAAGAAACATTTGCCTAAGTCCCTAAAATGGGCACAAGAAACAATGGTTGCTTTTTGTTTTTTTAAGTTTATTTAACTGTAAGTAATCTCTACACCAACATAGGGCTTGAGCTCAGGACCCGGAGAAGAAGAATCACATGCTCTTCTGACTGAGCCAGCCAGGTGCCCCTATTTACTGGATCCTTCTTTTCAGACGTTTGGTTAGAAAAGTATCAGTATCCTGCAAATACAAACGCATACGGCTAAGGTATCCTTACTAGGTCCCTCTAAACCAAGAAGCTAGAAGCACCAGGCTATCCACTATTTACATTTTTAATGAAAAAACAATTCAGGCTACAGCGGCCAAAGAAGAAAAATGGCACCCAAGGGAAAACTGGAAAAGAATGAGAATCCTGAACCTGCCCTAAAGCTTTATTAAGGTGTGACCAGTTCCAACAAGTTTCCCTCTCAATCACACTACTTACAATATAAATGTCCGTAAGCACTTCGGGAGGAACACAAGCACCCATTTCCCCCATTGTATTCGTGCTTCCATTCCAAAACCTTGGACCTTTTTTTTTTTTTTTTTTAGATTTTATTTATTTTGACAGACAGAAATCACAGGGAGGCAGAGAGAGATGAAAGGAAGCAGGCTCCCTGTGAGCAGAGAGCCCGAAGTGGGGCTCGATCCCTGGACCCCTGGACCCCGGGATCATGACCTGAGCCGAAGGCAGAGGCTTTAACCCACTGAGCCACCCAGGTGCCCCGAAAACTTTGGACCTTTTCAGAGCTCTTCCAAACTGCTGACAGGAGTCTTAATACAACTGAGGAGGCTATCTTACCCAAGCCAGAGTTTCCAGTATAATGAAATCTTTTTGTAACCTCCACCTAAATCAAGTTAAACCATACAAATCTGCATATAAGGCCATCCAGGAAAAACCTTCATCTGAAGTATTGCTCATTTTGCATCAAAATTTTCCAACAACAAAGAAAGGCTAGCTAAAAAAATAAATAAAAATCACAAGAGCCTAAGAAACAAATCTCACGAGCTCACTAAATTTTCCTGTCTCCCCATTTCCCACATCATCTCACAACCTCTCTAATTCCTTAAGGATGTACTCATCCACGCGCTTCTACAATTTCACTGCCCTTTGTGAACAGTGACGATCCCAGATAAAAACTTATGGAACTGTGAATCAAAACAAGCGTTGCACTTGGGACGTTTGAACTCCCTGAAGGAATCAAAGAGTGAAGATAGTAGAAAATCTGGAAGAGGAAAGAAATCTGGTTTTGTCCTTTCTTCACACATTCTTCTTAGAGCCTCCCCACTGTGTGAGGGTCCATCAAGAAGCAAAGGCGGCCAGTTTTCCTTTCCCCTTTCACTCCCTACAGAAACACTCGCGGGGCCTCCGCCCTACTTACCCCAACAGCTCCTCCCCCTTTAGATCCAAGCCTGGCACATAACTGCCCCTCCCTCTCCTAGTACTATCTCCAGTTTAACCAACAGGTCTCCTCCCCAAGTAGCACACCTAGGGCTGCCCAGTCCCCTCTACTATTTCCTCGAAGTTACTTCTCCTGAGTCCGGCGAGCGAAATGCCTCTGGCAGCGCCGGCCGGACCCATATTCTCAGGCTGCGTTCGAAACCGAGGGTCTCGCAGTCGTCACCCCTGCCCAGGAACATCCAAGCATCAAGGCTCCCCAGCCTGTCCCCTTACCAATTTACTCGAGTGTTTCCTCCCCAACGCAATCCGGCAGCCGCCCACCCAACCCACGTAGCATTGTCTTGGTCTACCCAGGCCCCGAGGAACAACCCGCCAGAGCTCGGCCCACCCCAAATCGCCTCTATCTCATGCTCAGAGTACGCAGCCCGCCCCGCCCTCTCCATCCTTCTCCCGCCTGGCGCCCGACCCCCTGCACCCGGCGCGGAGCTCAGCGCGGGAAGGGTGCGGGACCGGGTGCGGTCCCCGCTCCCAACCGCCACCGCAAGAGCGCGGCCCCTCACCCAGGGCTCCCGCCGCTGCCGCCGCCGCCGCGCGCCTCTAGCGCCCGCCCCCCCCCCCGCCCGCTTCCCCGCCTCTAGCGGGCTCTTTACCTCAGAGCAGCGCCCAAGAGCCCGAGAGGAATCGGTGCCGCGCTAACGGCGCGTCGCGTTTGGCCAGCCGGGGGAGTGGCGCCCAGAAAAGCAACAAGCCGGTGGCCGCAGCCGAGCCCCTCACTGAAGCGGCGTACCGCAGGCCCCGGCCAACGGCCCTCCCCTCAGCCGAACAAAAGAGCCTCGCACTCGGCGCTGCCCGCCTCCCGTACCGCGCAGGCGCGACGACCCTCCGCACAGCAGTGTGGGACTCGGAGTCCGTCCCAGACTACAAGACCCGAAGTGCTGTGCGCGTCCTACGCCGCCGCGGCGCGGAGTTTGCGAGGGTTTCGGGGAGTTTTAGTTTTTTTAACTGCAAGCGCCGCAGCGAACGTTGTTTTTAGAACGTTGCCGCGTAGAGAATTGGAACTTGTGGTTCCGCAAGCAAACTCCGTGGTGGTTGGTCCGAAATATCAACCACTTCTGGACAGTAATTCACATCCTCGAAAATGTTTAATCGAAATAGGTTTCGACGGGCGCCTGGGTGGCTCAGTGGGTTGGGCCGCTGCCTTCGGCTCAGGTCATGGTCTCGGGGTCCTGGGATCGAGTCCCGCATCGGGCTCTCTGCTCGGCAGGGAGCCTGCTTCCCTCTCTCTCTCTCTCTGCCTGCCTCTCCATCTACTTGTGATTTCTCTCTGTCAAATAAATAAATAAAATCTTTAAAAAAAAAAAAAAAAAAAAAAGCGAAATAGGTTTCGAACCAGAGCTTCATCAAATAAATAATTTACGAAATCCTCAGTTTCCGCCTCAAATTTGTTTAAAGATCCTACTTCGTCTTCGAGGTCTTACCTGACCCTTTAGACTAGTTTAGGTCCCCCTGGTAGTTGTCATCATGGCATCCTAAACTTACCTTTTTCATCGGCTGTGCCAAGGAAGAGCTCTAGTGCCCAACCCCCTTACCCCCCTAAGCACTTCTCACCCAGCCACCTCCCAAAACATAGAAATAGGTAAAAACCGTAATTGTTATTCTTTGAGACAAACGGTTTGGTTCCGATTTCAACTATATTGCTGTCCCCAGTTCTGTTCATACTGGAAATTCAGCCTCTCATATCATTCACCCCACTTTATTGTCATTGTCATTATTTAATATCTGTCTGCTGGTCCCCAAACCCCCCTAAGGGCAGAAATTTCGCCTTGTGTCGTTCACTGCTCTGTACCTGGTGCCCAGTACAATCCCTGGCAAGCAGTTGTCAAGTAATATTTGTTGAATAAATGATTAAGTGAATTAATGTTCTCCTACCCAATGGAAAGGGGAGGTGATTAACCTTCCTTTCATCTCTTCTTCACATCAGATGTGTGTGTGTATGTATGTATGTGTGTGTGTGTGTGTGTGTGTGTGTGTTTATCTCTCTCTCTCCCCCCTTTATTCTTTTTTCCTATATAACCAGGAACTAAATAGAACTACCAGGGGTGGGACGCCTGGGTGGCTCAGTTGGTCAAGCAGCTGCCTTCCGTTGGGGTCATGATCCCAGCGTCCTGGGATCGAGTCCCACATCGGGCTCCCTACTCAGCGGGGAGCCTGCTTCTCCCTCTGCCTCTGCCTGCCTCTCTGTCTGCCTGTGCTCACTCTCTCTGACAAATAAATAAATAAAATATTAAAAAAAAAAAGAAGAAGAAGAAGAAGAAGAAAAGGAAGAAGTACCAGGGGTGCCTAGGTGGCTCAGTCAGTTAAGCATCTGCTTCCAGCTCTGATCAGGAGGGTGTGATCTCAGGGTCATGGGATCAAGCTCTGCATCTGGCTCCTTGCTCAGTGGGACCCTGCTTTTCCCTCTCCCTCTGCCTGCCGCGCCTCCTGTTTGTGCTCTCTCTCCCTCTGTCAAATAAATAAATAAAAACTTTAGGGGCACCTGGATGGCTCAGTGGGTTAAGCCGCTGCCTTCGGCTCAGGTCATGATCTCGGGGTCCTGGGATCGAGTCCCGCATGGGGCTCTCTGCTCGGCAGAGAGCCTGCTTCCTCCTCCTCTCTCTCTCTCTCTGCCAGCCTCTCTGCCTACTTGTGATTTCTCTCTGTCAAATAAATAAATAAAATCTTTAAAAAAAATAAAAATAAAAATAAAAACTTTAAAAAAGAGAGAACTACCAGAATATGACTTTTTCTTCCTTATGTTGAATATTCAAATATTCTCCTAATCAGAGGTGAAGAAGAAAAGCAACTGGTCTGTCTACCTATACTCCGCCTCAGAATGCAAGGGCCTGTATTCACAGACCGGTTTTGCTGAGCCAGCCACTGTGCAGGGCTCTGGAGAATTGCCATGTAAGAAACCCAGTGGAGCAATATTGTAATACTTTTGCTAAAAGAGCCCTGAGAGCGCAAAGAAGAATGAGATTCTTCCTGAGACATTTGGGTTGGGTATCAGGAAGAGGTAAAAATCCACCTACTCAGGGCGCCTGGGTGGCACAGTGGGTTAAAGCCTCTGCCTTCGGCTCAGGTCATGATCCCAGCGTCCTGGGATCCAGCTCAGCATCAGGTCTCTGCTCAGCGGGGAGCCTGCTTCCTCCTCTCTCTCTGCCTGCCTCTCTGCCTACTTGTGATCTCTGTCAAGTAAATAAATAAAATCTTTTTAAAAAAATCCATCTACTCACTCCATCCTAAAGTGTCCTGTTTTGTTTTTAATAACTGTAATGATGAGGAAATTAGTTCTAATTAGTTACAGTTTAATAACTGTAATGATGAGGAAATTAATTAGCTACTATTACTGATGCTCACCCCAGCACTAGGAATTCTGTTCAGGACTTGATGAATGTTATTTAACCCTAAACAATGCAGAGAAGTGGGAATTACCATTTCCATTTTATGGAAAAGGCTAAGAAGTTGTATAATCTGACCAGGGGCATTCATCAAGAAGGTGTTAGAACGGAAGTTTGATATTATCTCTAACTTCCAAACCATAATTCTGCCCACACGAAATCCTAATTCCTAATATTCAGCTGAGTTCTGCTTTTCCATGTAAATACCACCAATTCCTCCTAATTCTGAGTGTGTGGTTGCACACAGTTGTGTTCTGCGAGCTTAATTCCTCTTTCATATTATCCTTCTAGTATTGAAATTCAGCCTTGTAAGTAAGACCTTGTTCCCTAAAGTCTTGGAGAACAAGGTCTTACTGCTCTAGACTAAATGTCACCATTTTCTTAAACCTACATCATAGGGAAACCGTTTCAAGTCTAGCACATATAGTTTGTTAGTAAATTCTGGCTCTTTATATGGGCATTTCAAAGTAGAGAGACACATCACTGCACAGATGGCTCTACACGGTTCTTGAATTAAGGGAGTCACAGGTCACTTTTTCTTCTCAGGTAGCAGAACACCACTGGTTTATGCTAATCAGCAATCTACTCAGAGCTCTACTTAATAATCTGTTCTGGAATTATAAGGGATGAAAGTCAAACTCTTTTTCTTTTTTTTAAGATTTTATTTATTTATTTGACAGAGAGAGAGATCACAAGTAAGCAGAGAGGCAGGCAGAGAGAGAGAGGAGGAAGCAGGCTCCCTGCTGAGCAGACAGCCCGATGCGGGACTCGATCCCAGGACCCTGAGATCATGACCCGAGCCGAAGGCAGCAGCTTAACCCACTGAGCCACCCAGGCACCCGAAAGTCAAACTCTTAAACCTAAAGTTTCTGCATAACAATAGCTTTTTTGAAAATCTTTTAGGATCAAATGGGTTCAGATCTTTTCTCTTCCCATAAGAATGGTAGCATTTTAAGTTCTTCAGACCCTCAGAGTTTCTTCTCTTTCTAAGGGTAACTGGCAACTCGGTCATAATAATCTTGCTCTAATCTTGCTCGAGACAACACTTGAAGTCACATTGCTTATGCCCACAGGAAATGTGTCTCTCACATGAAGTTCCTAAAATCACAAGGAATGTAAGGAAGAGAGGAAGTTGGATGCTGCAAAAAGGAACAAGGTCTTGGAATCAGGCTGAGCTGGATTCAGTTCTTTCTCTACTTTTTGTCTGCTGTGTAACTCCGAACAAATTCCTTAACCTCTCTGAGCCTTGGCCAACATAAAAATCTGAAACATGGAAATATTACTTAAGATCTAAGTTGTAGGGGAGCCTGGATGGCTCAGTCATTAAATGTCTACCTTCCGCTCAGGTCATGATCTCAGGATCCTGGGATCGAGCCCTACATGGGGCTCCTCGCTCATCTTGGGAATCCTGCTTCTCCCTTTCCCACTCCCCCTGTGTTCTCTCTCTCACTGTGTCTTTCTCTGTCAAATAAATAAAATCCTACCAAAAAAAAAAAAAAAACCCCTAACTTGCAGCATTTCTTGGGATGAACTGTAAATGTATGAAGGGAATGCCATATACTGGCGCTTATAAACAGGAACTATTGTAGGTAGAGTGGATAGCTGCTTCTCTGTGATTTAAGGAGTGGGCGGAAGTATACAGCACTTCTGAAATATTTTCTTCCCTCCTGTCTGAAATTCTGTTTCGTTTTTCCCTCAATTTTTAAAATAGGAAAAATAGGCATAACATAAAATTTACCATCTGGGGTCGCCTGGGTGACTCAGTGGTTAAGCCTCTGCCTTTTGCTCAGGTCAAGATCTCAGGATCATGGGATTGAGCCCCACATCAGGCTCTCTGCTCAGCAGGGAGCCTGCTTTCTCCTCTCTCTCTGCCTGCGTCTCTGCCTACTTGCGGTCTGTCTGTCAAATAAATACATAAAAAAAAATCTTTTAAAAAAGTTACCATCTGGGGCGCCTGGGTGGCTCAGTGGGTTAAGCCGCTGCCTTCGGCTCAGGTCATGATCTCGGGGTCCTGGGATCGAGTCCCGCATCAGGCTCTCTGCTCAGCAGGAGCCTGCTTCCTCCTCTCTCTCTCTCTGCCTGCCTCTCTGCCTACTCGTGATCTCTCTCTGTCAAATAAATAAATAAAATCTTTAAAAAAAAAAAAAAGTGGGCGCCTGGGTGGCTCAGTGGGTTAAGCCGCTGCCTTCGGCTCAGGTCATGATCTCAGGGTCCTGGGATCGAGTCCCGCATCGGGCTCCCTGCTCAGCAGAGAGCCTGCTTCCCTCTCTCTCTCTCTGCCTGCCTCTCTGCCTACTTGTGATCTCTCTCTGTCAAATAAATAAATAAAATCTTAAAAAAAAAAAAAAAAGTTACCATCTGAACCATTTTAAGGGTGCAATTCAAGATGACTCAATTTAGCACCCTAATGTTGTGCAACCATCACAATCCTCCATCTCCAGAATTCTGGTCATCTTGTAAACCTGGAACTCTCTACCCATTAAACAAAAATTCCCCATTCCTCCTCCCCCTAGCCTCTGGCAGCCATCATTGTACTTTCTAAGATTCGGACAACACGAAGGATCATAGAAGTGGAATCATATCGTATTTATCTTTTTGTGACTGTCTTATTTCACGTTGTATAATGTTCTCAAGGTTCATGCGTTGCAGCTTGTGTCAGAGTTTCTTTTCTTTTCTTTTCCTTTCTTTCTTTCTTTCTTTTTTTTTTTTTGAGACTGAAGAATATCCCATTATAGGTATACATCGCATTTTGCTTATCCATTCATCCACTGGTGGACCTTTGGGTTGCTTCCACATTTCAGCTATTATAAATAATGCTGTTTGGTGCGTGGGTGTACGGATATCTTTCTGAGACACCGCTTTCAATTCTTCTGGGTGTTAAAAGACAAAAATTGAACTGAGTAAATTTAAAGATTAAATTAACTTTATTCAATGATTGATGAACTGGGCAGCATCCCACCCAGCAAACAGAAAAGAAGCTCCGAAGAGCATACAAAATGGGAGGCTTCTTAAAAAAAATTTTTTTTAAGGGCGCCTGGGTGGCTCAGTGGGTTAAAGCCTCTGCCTTTGGCTCCGGTCATGATCCCAAAGTCCTGGGATGGAGCCCCGCATCGGGCTCTCTGCTCAGCGGGAAGCCTGCTTCCTCCTCCCTCTCTGCCTGCCTCTCTGCCTACTTGTGATCTCTGTCTGTTAAATAAATAAAAAAAATCTTTAAAAAAAATTTTTTTTAAGTAATCTCTATGCCCGAAATGGGGCTTGAAATCAAGAGTTGTTTGCTGTACCGACTGAGCCAGCTAGGTGCCCCCAAATGGAAGGCTTTTATAGAGAAATGGGGGCAAGGATGGGAAAAACTGGATTATTTTATCTTTCTCCAGGAGATGGAAGGAGTCTTTCGGGCAGATTACCTCGCCAGTACGGACAAGGTTACCTCCCGAGACTAACCAGTTACCATTACATTCCTGGGAGGGGCTGAAACAGCAATTAGGTTAGATTTTCAAGTCTTGGTGTACTGACAGCGGCTTAGTCCAAGTGACTCCATTTTGGGTCCATTTTTTGTTTGTTTAACATTGCTTCAGTTCCAGAAGTGAAACTGTTGGATCATGTGTTGGTTCTGTTTTTAATTTTTTGAGGAACTGCCAAATCCTATTCCACAGTGGAGGTACTATTTTACATTCCCTCCAAGAGCACAGAAGGGTTCCGGTTTCTCCACATCCCCACAAATACTTATTTTTGGTTTCTTTGATAGTAGTCATCTCCTAATGGGTGTGAGATTCTTTGTTTCATTTTCACTACTCCTTAACATTCTATTGTTAAAGATTTATTCATTTGGCATTAACAAGTACTCTCTTTTAAAAGGCAAATATAGGGGCGCCTGGGTGGCTCAGTGGGTTAAAGCCTCTGCCTTCGGCTCAGGTCATGATCCCAACGTTCTGGGATCGAGCCCCGCATCGGGCTCTCCGCTCAGCGGGGAGCCTGCTTCCTCCTCTCTCTCTGCCTGCCTCTCTGCCTACTTGTGAACTCTGTCTGTCAAATAAATAAATAAAATCTTAAAAAAAAAAAAAAAGGCAAATATAGGGGCGCCTGGGTGGCTCAGTGGGTTAAGCCGCTGCCTTCGGCTCGGGTCATGATCTCAGGGTCCTGGAATCGAGTCCCGCGTCGGGCTCTGTGCTCAGCGGGGAGCCTGCTTCCTCCTCTCTATCTCTCTGCCGGCCTCTCTGCCTACTTGTGATCTCTCTGTCAAATAAATAAATAAAATCTTTTACAAATAAATAAATAAAAGGCAAATATACATAAGAGCTTATCTGTCTTTCTTAACTCCCCTGGTCAGTTTGATTCTCCTGTGACTTCTTGGTAGTTACTGGACTGTAATTAAAACCTACACTTCTCAAATCATGCACTATGACCCTGACACTGATCTTCTCATGCAAAATGAAACTGCCTGGAGAGGTACACGCATTTTGGGTATGATAAAGATTGGCCCCCTTACCGAGTGTTAGAAATTATCACTGAAAAAATAAGGTCAAGATAGGGTGCCGAGTGAGAAACCTATATTACATTCAAACTGTTTAATAAATTTATTAAAAATATATTTATTCAAGGGGAGGGGGATGAGAGGTTGGGTGAGCCTGGTGGTGGGTATTAAGGAGGGCACATATTGCATGGAGCACTGTGTGTGGTGCATAAACAATGAATCTAGGAACTGAAAAAATAAAATAAAATAAAACAAACACACACACACACACAAAATAAATGTGACTAGTGTAACTGAGAAAAACAAAAACAAAAACAACATTTATTCAAGGGGTGCCTGGGTGGCTCAGTCAGTTAAACATCCGACTTTTGATTTTTGCTCAGGTCATGATCTCAGGGTCCTGAGATCAAGCTCCACCCACTGTCAGGCTCTGCGCTGGGCGCGGAGCCTGCTTGAGATTCTCTCTCTTCCCCTGCCCTTCTCCCCGCATTTGGTGTGTGCATGCGCTCTCTCAATTAAAATGTAAAAATATTATTGAGTAATATGTGAGGCAATGACGCCAGGCCCTTATATTACAATATAAGCTCCAGGAGATCGGGATATCTTCCTGTTGGGCTCACTAATTTATTCATACTGTCTAAAACAGTGTCCCTAGAAAGGGCTCAATGAATATTTGTATATTCTTTGGTTCTCCAAGTGTAGTCCACAGACTCTGGGGGTGCCTGAGAGAGTTTCAGGGAGTCTGTAAAGTTGAAACTATTTTCATGATAATATTAAGACATAATTTGCTCTTTCACTGTGTTTATATTTTCACTGATGGTGCAAAGGTAATGGTGGGTAGAACTGTGGGCACCTTGGTGTGAATCAGGGCAGCACAGCACCAACGGGTGCTAGAGTCATCCTATTCTTTCCTGCCACGCCTATGCAACAAAAGAATTAAGAAGTCACTTTTAGGGTGCCTGCTTGTCTAGGTCAGTAGAGCATGTGACTCTTGTTCTCAGCGTTGTAAGCTCGGGCCTCACTTTTGGTGTAAAGAATATTTGAACAGGGGTGCCTGGGTGGCTCAGTGGGTTAAAGCCTCTGCCTTTGGCTCAGGTCATGATACCAGAGTCCTGGGATCGAGCCCCGAATTGGGCTCTCTGCTCATCAGGGAGCCTGCTTCCCCCTGCACCTTCCCCACCTGCCTTTCTGCCTACTTGTGATCTCTGTCTGTCAAATAAATAAAATCTTTTAAAAAAAGTTAAAAAATAAGATTATTTAAACATCAAAATCTTATTTTTTAAAACTTAAATTTTATTTATTTTATCACCAGAGAGAGAGAACGAGGAGGGGAAGTGGCAGGCAGAGAGAGAAGCAGACTCCCTGCCGAGGAAGGGACCAGACGTAGGACTCAATCAATCCTAGGACCTTGGGATCATGACCTCAGCTGAAGGCAGCCGGTTAATCGACTGAGCCACCCAGGCGTCCCAAAACATAAAATCTTAAACAACAACAACAACAACAACAAAACAACAAGAAAAAAGCACTTCCACTTAAGCTATCTTTTATGAAGCAGTATAAAATATTAATTTTATGAACTCTCTCTTCTGGAGTATACATCTTTTAAATGTCCTGCATAATGAAATAGGAGGTGTACATAAAGGACTTCTGCTGCTTACTGACATATACAGTTGTGTGACTGAGATGTGTGAGTTGAACTGGCTGCTTTTTTTTCATAGAATACCATTTTCCCATCTAAGTACTAACCAGAGCTGACCCTGCTTAGTTTCTGAGATGAGGGTTGTTCAAGATGATATGGCTGTGGGCTTTAGAACACCATTTTTGTTTGAGAGAATGAGAGGGAAACTGTGGTTATTCAGACTTGAATGTTTGAATGGAATGAGCCTGACACTTCAAGGAAAAACGACTTAAAGGTATTTTGTCAGTAATGAAATTTGATCTTTTTTTTTTTTTTTAAAGATTTTATTTATTTATTTGACAGAGAGAGATCACAAGCAGACGGAGAGGCAGGCAGAGAGGGAGATAGAGGGAAGCAGGCTCCCTGCTGAGCAGAGAGCCCGATGCGGCGGGACTCGATACCAGGATCCTGAGATCATGACCTGAGCTGAAGGCAGCGGCTTAATCCACTGAGCCACCCAGGCGCCCCAGATCTTTTTTTTTTTTTTTTAAAGATTCTTTCTTTTTTATTTGAGAGTGAGAGAGAGAGAGAGCCGGAGAGAACAAATGGGGGGTAGGGGCAGAGGGAGAAGAAGACTCCCCACTGAGCAGGGAGCCCTACTTGGGGCTCCATCTCAGCGGCCTAAGATCATGACCGGAAGTCAGACGCCTAACTGACTGAGCTACCCAGGCACTCCAAAATTTGAGCTTTCAAGAAAAAATTGCAATTTTGGGAAAGGTGGTATCCACCAAAGTGAGCTTGACAGCTTCCCGGGATTTTCCTAGTGAGCAATGATGATTATAATAAATGTGATTTTTTTTACGTTGAGTAGTGAAATTCATCAATATTTGGAAGATCTCCATAATTCAGTAAACCAATATTTTCCAAGTGGTTTTGGATTCCCTATTGTAATTAATCTTTTTTTTTTTTAAAGATTCTATTTATTTATTTATTTATTTGAGGGAGAGAGCAAACAGGCATAGGAACAAGGGGAGGGGGAGGGGCAGTGGGAGAGGGAGAAGCAGACTCCCCCACTGATCAGGGAGCCCATTCAGGGACCAATCCGAGGGCCCTGAGATCATGACCTGAGCCAAAGTCAGACACTTAAACGACTGAGCCACCCAGGCACCCAGGCCGCTAATCTTTAAGAAACTGGGGTGCTTGGATGGCTCAGTCCTTAAGCATCTGAGTCTTGATTTCTGGTTGTGAAATGGAACCCCTCTTTGGGCTTCTGCTGGGTGTGGAGGCTGCTTGGGATCCCCTCTTTGCCTCTCTTAATTGAAAAAAAAAGATATTACCATTTGTTGAGTCTTGCTAGTATAAAGTATTCGCAATTATTGGATAAAAATACCCCTTCCTTTTCTAACTAAGTATCTGTGTGAAACCGGATTTTCTTCATTTCCTAGACCAAAATAACAGCAAACCAGAGCGAATGGGGAGGCAAAAATAAGAATCCAGCTGTCTTCTATTAAGCCAGACATTAAAGAGATTTACAAAATTGTAGTGCAGTGACACTCTACTAATTTTTTTGGGGGGAAGGTGTCGTTATATTTCATAAAATATATTAAAATGTATTGTTTTTTATTAATTTAGGTGAATTAATACATGCTTTTTTTAATTTCTCAATTTTAATTTCTAATTTGGTGACTATCCCACATAAACACTTCTTATTTGATAGCGTGCGTGCTCACACACACACACACACACACACACACACACGAGCTGGGGGAGAGGTAAAGGGAGAGGGAGAAAGCAAATACCCCCTGAGCAGGGAGAGCTCAACTTGGGGTTAGATCCCAGGGCCTGAGATCATGACCTAAGCCAAAGGTAGACACTTAATGCACTGAGTCATCCAGGTGCCTGGATTGTTCCCTAAACAAACATTCTTAATGAATTTTTAAGAATGTGGCAGTTCCTGGGTGCCTGTGTGGCTCACTTGGTTGGGCAACTGCCTTCCGCTCGGGTCATGGTCCTGGAGTCCCAGGATCCAGTCCTGCATCGGGCTCCCAGCTCCACGTCCCTCTGACCTTCTCCCCTCTCATGTTCTCTCTCAATAAATATAATCTTTAAAAAATAATAATGTGGGAGCTCCTGATTGGTTGAGTCCTTAGGGCATGTGACTCTTGATCTTGGGGTAGTGAGTCTGAGCCCCAGTTTGGTCATATAATTTACTTAAAAAAATATAAAGGGTGGGGGCGCCTGAGTGGGTTGAGCCTCTGCCTTTGGCTCAGGTCATGCTCTCAGGGTCCTGGGATTGAGCCCCACATAGGGCTCTCTGCTCAGCGGGGAGAGCCTGCTTCCCCTCTCTGCCTGCCTTTCTGCCTGCCAACTTGTGATCTCTCTCTCTGTCAAATAAATAAATAAAATCTTTAAAAAATAATGTAAAGGAATCCTGAGACTAAAACGTTTGGAAACTCTGCTTTGAAATTCCCAGAGTACTGGGGCGCCTGGGTGGCTCAGTCCTCAAGCCTCTGCCTTCAGCTCAGGTCATGACCCTAGTGTCCTGGGATTGAGCCCCATATGGGCCTCCCTGCTCAGCGGGGAGCCTGTTTCTCCCTCTCCAGCTCCCCTGCGCTTATGTTCCCTCTCTCAGTATCTGTCATAAAAACAAAAAACAAAAAACATTCAAAAAACAAAAACCAAATCAACCAACCAAAGAAAACCTTGCACAGTATTCTCCATTCTACAGATGAGGAGGCTAAGATTTACAAAGCTTTATGATCAGTTTAAAGCCCCACTGTCCAGTGTAGTGCTGGATACTGCACTCAGGGGGCCCAACTCCAGACCTTGTATTTTGTGACCCTGACCTTTTCTTTGATGATATCTTTGCAAAAAAAAAATTTTTTTGCAAAATTATTTTTTTCCCAAGATTTTATTTATTTGACAAGAGAATACAAGTAGACAGAAAGGCAGGCAGAGAGAGAGAGAGAGAAGGGAAGCAGGCTCCCTGCTGAGCAGAGAGCCCGATGCGGGGCTCGATCCCAGGACCCTAAGATCATGATCTGAGCCAAAGGTAGAGGGTTCAACCCACTGAGCCACCCAGGCGCCCCCAACATTATCTTTTAACAGGTTGTTCAGAGACGTTTCAACAACATAAAAATCATCATATTCAACATATTTTCTTTCCCCTAACTAGCTGCACGATCCTTCTTTGGACTTGCTTCCTCAGGTGAACGGGGTGCTGGCTGGGCCATCTCAGTTCGGCTTTCGCTGTGACAATCTGTGGTTTTACGAACCGTGAGTTGGGAAGCCTTCGATAACTCCGCGGGGGAACTGCAACCCATGGGGTTCAAATGGGGAAGCTCTCGGGACTCTGCGAAGCTCCAGGAACGTGGGAGTCTTCTTCCCCTACCCTCCCGCGCTCCGGACCGCCCTCGACCAGACAGAGAGCAGAGCCAGCCTCCTGACACTTCTTGGCCGAGTGGACCCTCCTTTGGACCTTTAATAACACTCCCTGGGCCTGGTTGGCTGGGCCCGACAACGATGGGCGGGCCACGGCTCCGGATTGGCCGCTAGAGCCCACTCTCCGCTCCGCTCCCGCGTCCACCCTCCAGTGTCCCAAGTGAGTGTCGGGGGATCCGGACTCCGGCCGGGGCCTGGGCGGGGCCGAGCGCAGCGCCTCTCGAGCCGGGATTGCCTCCGAGAGCTCGGGCCTGGAGGGGCGGGGCGTCCTGGACACCCGGGATTGGCGTGGCCGGGAGCCTTCTCCCGTCGTGCACCGGGGCCCCGGCCACTCACCCGGAAGGAGAAGCCGAGACTCTGGCTATATGGTGCGGCGCGGGCGGTGTCGCTCTGGGGCGTGTGTGCTGCTCTCAGGTGAGGGGTCGTGGGCGGGGCCGCGGGGAGTGGGTGCTGCTCTCCAGTAGGGCTTGAGCGTCAGTAGTGGCGTTTGGGGATAGTGATCTCGCTTGACATCTTAGGGACGAGGCTGTCTCACCTTCCGGGACAAAGGCGGGTGCTTGCTCTGGATCAAAGGAAGGAAACCCGGCTTTTTCATTTGTCTTTAAAGTATAAAGTATCTTTCCTTTCCACTGCCTAAGCTTAATAGTCAAAGGAGAAGGAGGGTCGTGGGGCCCCTTTCCCCCTCGTGCGTGAAGAATGGAGGTGTAGTGGCCGGAGTTTGGCGACATGTACCGAAACAGCTCGGGCTAGGTCCAGTGACAAGTATTTTATGGGACAGAGGCGGGCTCTGGCGCTAGACTGTAATCGCCTTTGTGACTTACCTCCCAAGTGTAAGGAGTGGCAAGTTACAGACGGACTGAAGGATGGAGTGGAGCTGCTTGGTTGGGAACATACAGAACTTGGTCAGAAAAGGAAGCATCCTGTGCCACCTGTGGGTGTTTAGGAAGGAGAGCTTTTTGAGTTGCCATGAGGCTCCAATGGCTCAAGAATGAGTAAGGAGGAATAGGAGTCTTGGTGGCTCAATTGACTTTTATCACCCTATTTTTTAGCCTTTTTAAAGTAGTTTAAATGAAAGTGAAAATGGTGAAGCGAAAGCCTTGAATCGCTATCTTGAATTGTTAGGACATAGGAGAACTTTACAAGGAATTGACATTGTAAAAAGCAAACAGTTGGGCTCTTACCAGAGAGGTTGGTGGTGGTACAGGTGGAGAAAGTAAAGGAAACTTCAGATGTGATTGGAAGGACCCAGGAGTTGTAGTTAGTGCAGAGCGAGATGCATACATAGCTGAGAGGATTGCTGACTTACCCTTATTTGAATGAGGAGGATCCATCTCCCCGATCAGGAGCTAACTTAAGGAACTTCCTTCTTGCCTTCCACGGGCGGAACTGAGCTTCATTTCCTCCTGGGGAGTGGCATTTATGTGGAGGAAGCTGATGGAGAACGCTAATTGCTAGAAATTATGACTTGGGAATCTAGGTTTTTGAATTTGTTCCAGTGTCCAGTGTTTTTAAGGGAAAGTTACAGTGGGAACTTTGTTAATGCCCTTTCAACTTATATTTAAGAATACAACATCTTGGGGGGGGTGCTAAGTTTTTTTTTAAGATTTTATTTGACAGAGAGAAATCACAAGTAGGCAGAGAGAGGGGGAAGCAGGCTCCCTGCTGAGCAAAAAGCCTGACTCAGGGCTCAACCCAGGACTCTGGGATCATGACTTGAGCTGAAGGCAGAGGCTTTTTAACCCACTGAGCCACCCAGGCGCCCCAAGATTTTTTTTTTTTTAAGCCAGTGTATTAAAGTCAGTTTATAGCTATTTGTTTCTCAGTGGTTTTAGCCCTAAAGGAAAGGAGAGAAACTTGCGCTTGAAGGTGGTTCAGGGCCCTAGACACTCTTCTTGAACCTGAGAATGACGACCACTTAGTCACTAAATTATGGTCCTAAATTTGGCAAACCTTTCAAGGCATAGATGTGTGAGCCCCACTGAGTGTGTGGATGTCTGTGATTTCCTTGTCATCTTTCCCATCGTTACTTTTAGGAAAAGATACGTCAGAATATCTAACTCTGCTTCCGTGCTGGCAGTTTATCAAATGACTGAAAAGAGAAGAGAAAGAAATTTTTTTTTTTTAAAGATTTTATTTATTTATTTGAGAGAGAGACAGGGAGAGAGAGCATGAGTGAGGAGAAGGGCAGAGAGAGAAGCAGACTCCCCATGGAGCTGGGAGCCGGATGCGGGACTCGATCCCTGGACTCCGAGATCATGACCTGAGCAGAAGGCAGTTGTCCAACCAACTGAGCCACCCAGGCGTCCCAGAAAATTTTTTTTTTTTAATCTGAGGAGGTTAATCGTTCTCAAGTTGAGCTGTTCTTTTTGGTCACAGCCATTTGATGGCTTATATCGGGCATGTTACACATTGGTTGCTAAGGAATTGGAATTTCCTTTCAGTTCAGGACCCCTTTGTGACGGTGCCTGCAGCAGATGAAAAATCAGATTGTCAGCAAAAGTACAAAGCTGGTATCACAGTCACAAAACCTCTAGTTTGCTCAATGGTGTAGCCCGGTCATCTACCGGGAGGTTTTGTCTCTGTGCGCAGTGGCTGTGTGTGGAGGGATCTTCTGGTACACTGGAAGGAATTGGGAAAGCTCTTTGCTCTGCTAATTTCGTGGTGTAAATGAGTTCCGCTTCTCCTGAAACCTTAGCCTTGTGTTAGCAAAACATCAAATAGAAGGGAACTCATTACACACTGTTCTAATGGTAAGGCAGAACTAATAAGAGAATGTGTTTAAAATTAATTGTAGGACTGTAAAAATGAGTGGGTGTGTGAATGGGCATGGGGGGAGGAGAGGGAGAGCTTTGAGATGGTCTTGTTTTCCCAGGAGCCAGCCTGGATCATTTGTTGGCAGTACATATTGGCTGAAGTCAGTTTTCATTTCAAGGTAAATTGGAAAGGGAAATTAAACCTTATTGTTCCGCTCTTAAGAGAGGATAAGGGGGTGGAGGCGGCCGCCAGGGTGGATGCTGTTGAAGTGGTTCTAGGAGTAACAAGATTAGTGCTGTATTTTAACAGAAGGTGACATCATGGGCCCCTTTGGACTGGAGTAACCCTGCGCTGGAGGCTTCATGGTCCCCTTGTCGGAGTGGGCTATGTCGCTGCACATGTAAACAGCCACATTGGGGGAAATCAGGGGCTTAGGCTTTAATGAATCTTTACAAAGGAGCGGAAAACATCCCGAGCCGACCCAGCAGCTGTGGGGTGCTTCGGCAGAGGTGCAAACCGGATAGCATGTCGAGAGAGGAAATGATTGGAACCATTGGCTTGGGTTTGGGAGGACAGGTTAGATAAGGTAAGGTCGCAACCGGGCAACCCTTTCAGGTGCTCCAGGAACTCTCCAGCTCTACGATTTACTTCTGGGTAGGACTGTTTAGCAAGACAAAGAGACTTAAGGGCACGGATATTTGTGGGGCTTGGTTGTCTCTAAACCTCCAGAAGGGGGCGCTGTGAGGCACACTTGCAGAGGCGTATTGTAGGCCCACAGGACTGCAGCCCTCAGGCAGAAAGGTTTGACATCCCATTTTGCAATTTCCCCCTGCCTGAGGTGAGCGCTGCACAGACCCAAACATGCTTTAGCTAGAGGTGGCCTGGTTGAGGGTCCCGGCTGTGGTCTGCGAGGGCAGGCAATTCCCCTGGGGCTTTTAGCTTGGCACTGGGCAACGGCAAGGGGATTTTTTTTTGCTTCCTCTTAAGTTTTACACAAAACCCCCAAAAAAGGTGCCTGGGTTTTCCCCGGGGGAGGTGGGGGGTGGGTCAATGAAAATTTTCTTGATAAAGAGTGATAAGAATAGAAGCATGCTAACCATGATTTGTTCCCCTGTCCTCTCTCCCCCATCAGATGTTTTCTTCCAATGGGCTTTGGGTGTAGGATGTTGGAAAACCAAGAGTTGGAGGTAAGCATGTGGTCTCCAGGAAACAGTTGGGTAAGGTTTGATTGGATTTGAGGAAAGACGCCAATCATTGCTCCATGGTACTCTAACGACAGTAATACCTTGGGGGTTCTGATGAGCTCAAAATGAAGGCAGGAGGTGGAAATCTGCAGAAAAGCCATTCCTGGGAAATAAGGTTCTGTTTTTTGTTTTGTTTTGTTTTGTTTTTTTAAATTTATTTGACAGACAGAGATCACAAGTAGGCAGAGAGGCAGGCAGAGAGAGAGGGAGGGGGAAGCAGGCTCCCTGCTGAGCAGAGAGCCCGATGCAAGGCTCGATGCAGGGCTCGATCCCAGGACCCTGGGATCATGACCTGAGCCGAAGGCAGAGGCTTTAACCCCCTGAGCCACCCAGGCGCCCCAAGGTTCTGTTTTGACTAACGTTTCCATTCGTTGGAATGCAGCTGAATGTGAGGTTCACTAGGGCGAGGATTTTTGTCTCTTGTTCGTGTTTTGCCCCCAGTGCTTCAGAACAGTGTCTGACATAGTGGGTGGTCAGTAAATATTTGTTGAGTTGAACGAATACATGAATGAAGGTTGGTATTGATTGGGAAAATCTGGCAGCCTATGTTATCCAAGCTGGCTCACTGTGTGGGTGAGCTGAAGGAGCCTTTCTTACCTCTAGGAGGTGATCACTGTGCGTGTTCAGGATCCCCGTGTGCAGAATGAGGGCTCCTGGAATTCTTACGTGGATTATAAGATCTTTCTCCACGTAAGTGCTTCGGACTTCTGTATTGGGGTCAACCCCTTCTGGGGCTGAGGGCTGGTGCTGAGGCAGAACCGGTTGGTAGATGTTTTGACTGTCCTGAGCCTGAAGAAAAGGAGGGCGGGGAGGAATGAGCTTGGGGTCGGCGGGACACCTGCTCTCAGGCTGCCTGCTGGCCCGTAGCCCCTGCTCAGGATGGGACCTGGTGGGTTGGGTCCTCCGTGAATGTGACGATGAGGAGTAAATCTGGTCTTTTTCTACTTGGGTTTTTTTTTTCTTTTTCATGTACTTCCTCCTGTAGACCAACAGCAAGGCCTTCACTGCCAAAACGTCCTGTGTGCGTCGCCGCTACCGTGAGTTCGTGTGGCTGAGAAAGCAGCTCCAGAGAAATGCTGGTTTGGTGTGAGTTTGCTTTTGTTTCTTTCTTGGGTCTGAGACTGGCTTTTTGGGGGCGTACACAAGAACCAGAGTTTACAATAAAGAAAACTTGGCAACATGTTAGGCACTTAGGAAATTGAGAAATGGGTTCTTAAATTATGTTTTCGGGACGCCTGGGTGGCTCAGTTGGTTAAGCAGCTGCCTTCGGCTCAGGTCATGATCCCAGCATCCTGGGATCGAGTCCCACATCGGGCTCCTTGCTCCGCAGGGAGCCTGCTTCTCCCTCTGACTCTGCCTTCCACTCTGTCTGCCTGTGCTTGCTCTCGCTCTCTCTCTCTGACAAATAAATAAATAAAATCTTAAAAAAAAAAAAATTATGTTTTCAAGTCAGTGGAAAAAGTAAAGACAGGGGCGCCTGGGTGGCTCAGTGGGTTAAAACTCTGCCTTCAGCTCAGATCATGATCCCAGGCTCCTGGGATTGAGCCCCACATCTGGCTCTCTGCTCAGTGGGGAGCCTGCTTCCTCCTCTCTCTCTGCCTGCCTCTCTGCCTACTTGTGATCTCTGTCTGTCAGATAAATAAATAAAATCTTTAAAAAAAAGAAAAAAAAGACAGAGTTCTAGTATTTTGACTGAACAGAGTCATAGAAATATAAAAAATACTTTTCCTTTTTTATATGCATTTTCATCTAGGGCTACACAAATGTACTGCTAGCATTTTATATATGCGTATCACTCGTGATCAGAAACTCGTTAGCACCTGGATTTATGTGACCGGTGGTGTTCCTGTCCATTTGACATGTAATATAAATGTTAATTTTTTTTCTTTTTTGTGCAGAGACCTTTCTCCAGAGACATAACAGACTGAAAGTCTTATGAAAAGCAGTAATGTTGACTCCTCACTTAAACCACCCCAAATAAGTCCTAAACTGGAGACACTGTAGAACAGTGATTCCATTGCAGGACAGTCACTGAATGCCCTGGGAATGGGGTCTGGGGGTGACCAAGCTGGTTAGTTAACATGTGGGACTGCCGAGGCTGCTGTCATGGGTCAGGCCCTCAAAGCCAGTTGGAACTTCTGACAGATTCTGCATTCTCTTCTTTTGTTTGTTTGTTTTGCTTTGCTTTTTTAGAGAAAGTGTGAACTGAGGGAGAGGGGCAAAGGAGAGAGAGAAAGAGAGAATCCCAGGCAGACCCTGTGCCCAACACAGAGCCGGATGTGGGGCTTGATCTCACAACCCTGAGACCATGACCCCCGATGAAATCAAGAGCGGGAGACTTAACAGACTGAGCCACCCGAGCACCCCTGGCCTGTTTTTTTAAAAATATGTTCATAATAGAAGCTAGGGAGATTGAAAGAGTTTGTGGATGCCTTGCTGCCACGCAGCTGCTTTTAGAAAATTCAAAGCATGTGAGGGGCACCAAGTGGCTCAGTGGGTTAAGCATCTGACTCTTGATTTCCTCTCAGGTCCTGATCTCAGGATCGTGAGATTGAGCCCTGTGTTGGCTCAGTGCAGAGTGTGCTTGAGATGCTCTCTCCCTCTCCCTCTGTCCCTCCCCCTGCTCTTTTTATTTTTTTATTTTTATTTATTTATTTTTTTGTCCCTGCTCTTTTTAAATATATAAATAAAATCTTTTTTTTTTTAAGGTTTTTTTTTTTTTTAAAGATTTTATTTATTTATTTGTCAGAGAGAGAGCGAGCGAGAGCGAGCACAGGCAGACAGAGTGGCAGGCAGAGTCAGAGGGAGAAGCAGGCTCCCTGCGGAGCAAGGAGCCCGATGTGGGACTCGATCCCAGGACACTGGGATCATGACCTGAGCCGAAGGCAGCTGCTTAACCAACTGAGCCACCCAGGCGTCCCTTTTTTTAAGGTTTTATTTATTTATTTGACAGATCACAAGTAGGCAGAGAGGCAGGCAGAGAGAGAGGGGGAAGCAGACTCCCCACTGAGCAGAGAGCCTGATTCAGGGCTTGATCCAGGACCCTGAGATCAGGACCTGAGCCAAAGTCAGAGGCTTAACCCACTGAGCCACCCAGGTGCCCCAAATAAAATCTTTTAAAAAAAATTCTACATTGTTGGGGTGCCTGGGTGGCTCAGTGGGTTAAAGCCTCTGCCTTCGGCTCTGTGATCTCTATCAAATAAATAAATAAAATCTTTTTTTTTTTTTTAAAGATTTTATTTATTTATTGGACAGAGAGAGAGATGACAAGTAGGCAGAGAGGCAGGCAGAGAGAGAGGGGGAAGCAGGCTCTCCACCGAGCAGAGAGCCCGATGCGGGGCTCGATCCCAGGACCCTGAGATCTTGACCTGAGCTGAAGGCAGAGGCTTAACCCACTGAACCACCCAGGCGCCCCTAAATAAAATCTTTTAAAAAAAAATTCTACAATGTTTACAAAACCCACTCCCACCATCAGCTCTTTTTTTTTTTTTTTTTTAAGATTTTATTTATTTATTTGACAGAGGTCACAAGTGGGCAGAGAGGCAGGCAGAGAGAGAGAGGGGGAAGGAGGCTCCCTACTGAGCAGAGAGCCCGATGCGGGGCTCCATCCCAGGACCCTGAGATCATGGCCCAAGCTGAAGGCAGAGGCTTAACTCACTGAGCTACCCAGGCGCCCTGAGCTCTTATTTTTAAATTTATTTGAGAAAGAGAGTGAATGAGAGAGGGTATGAGTGGGCGGATGGGGGAGCCAGGCTGGGCAGTGGAGAGGGAGAAGCAGAAACCCCGCTGAGCAGGGAGCCTGATACGGGGTTCGATCCCAGGACCCTTAGATCATGACCTCAGCTGAAGGCAGATACTTGACCGAATGAGCCACCCAGGAGACCCATCAGCTCTTATTTTGAAAATGGAGAGGGACGCCTGGGTGGCTCAGTTGGTTGGACGACTGCCTTCGGCTCAGGTCATGATCCCAGAGTCCCGGGATCGAGTCCCACATCGGGCTCCCAGCTCCATGGGGAGTCTGCTTCTCTCTCTGACCTTCTCCTCACTCATGCTCTCTCTCACTGTCTCTCTCTCAAATAAATAAATAAAATCTTTAAAAAAAAAAAAAAAAAGAAAGAAAATGGAGAAACTTGTACATGGCAGCATGGAGCACATGGGGTCCTTGTATGTAAATCAAGACCTCTTCCAATCCGAGAGGGCTTGGATTGGGTTTGGATACTAGTTGTGTGACACTAGGAAATTTACTTAACTTCTCTGATTCTACCTCCTTACACCATCAATAGGTTTTTCATAGGGTTTTGGGGAGGAGTAAATGAAATAAGGTTTGTAAAGCATTTAGCATGGTGCCTAACACATGGCACGCGGTCAGTATTAGCCCTGCCCACCCCCCTTTTAAAAACCTATTTGTTTTGATTTGTGCCTCTTCTTAGGGGATTTCCTTGCTCAGTAGGCAGAATGGCTGTCTTTAAATGTTACATTTATCTTGGGTGTTACATTATGTGATCCACAGGCCTGTACCTGAACTTCCTGGGAAGTCAACCTTCTTTGGCAGCTCTGATGAGTTCATTGAGAAGCGGCGACAAGGTCTGCAGCACTTTCTGGAAAAGTGAGTAGACGGAGTGGGCTAGTACCTGCCTCCTGAGTGCGGGAGGGGAGAGGGGAGAGGGGAAGGTATCGGGCAGGATGGCCCCTTCAAATAGATAGGCCTTTCCTGCACCCCCATCCATGCCTTCAGTGCTCGCTCAGCTGGAAGCCCTTCAGGGGGCGGGGGCTGAGGACAGCAGCTGCTCAGCGTGAGTCTGTGCTGTATCTCCTGTGTTTGCCCCAGGGTCCTGCAGAGTGTGGTCCTCCTCTCAGACAGCCAGTTACACCTCTTCCTACAAAGCCAGCTCTCGGTGCCCGAGATAGAAGCCTGCGTCCAGGGCCGAAGCCCCATGACCGTGTCTGACGCCATTCTCCACTACGCTATGTCCAACTGTGGCTGGGTCCAGGAAGAGAGGCAGGGCTCCTCTCACCTGGCTAAGGGAGACCAGCCAAAGAGGTAACGAGAGCTCTCTTGTTTTTTTTGAGGCACTGGGGGCTAGGATTACTGTTACCTGGGCCAGTGAAGTGTCCACTTGATAGAGGAAGTGCCCTCGCAGCGTTTCATGCTCTCAGAAGAGGCCTCGTCCTCCCTGTGTGTGCTTCTCTCCTCTCACGTGGCAGGGCCTGAGCGTCTGGGTTAACCCATCCCTGGGTAGCGGGCTCTACTGTCGAAACCCGGGTGGGGGGAAAGAAGAGAAGGCTTAGCTTGTTCTTTATTCCTCTCCCCTCCCTATGTCAAAGTGACAGCTTTATTGAGATGTAATTTACATACCATAAAATTCACCCTTGGAATGTATCATTCAGTAGTTCTTAACGTAGCACCCCAATTTTTCTCACCCCCAAAGAAACCTTGTACCTGTCAGCAGTGACACGCTGTTTCCCCACCTCCTAACCCCAGTGACCACTAATCCACTTTCTGTGTCTGCGGATGTGCCTGTTCTGGACACTTCACACAAGCGGAGTCCTGTGTGTGGTGGTTCGGGACGACCTTCTTTCCCTCAGCGTGTTTTCAGGGTCCACCCATACTGTCGTGCCTGTCAGCACTTCCTTCCTTTTTGCGGCCAAATCATACTCCATCTGCATGGCCTTCCCACCTTGGTTGGTTGTTCACGAGGCTTATCCACTGATTTTTGTTTATCTGTTCATGCCCTTGTTCCTTTCCCATTCTTTGCCAGTTGCTGCTTTCTTCCGAGATCCGGCAGGAGGAGCTCTCCCTCCCCACCTCCCAGGGAGGAACAGGACCATTTCGAGGTGTGGGCTCCCGTTGTTGACTCTGAAGCTCCTTCCTTGGAAAGCCCCCCTCTCCTTCCCTCCCCCTCGCCGTCCTGCTGTGATTTTGCAAGACCTGAGGACGCCTCTGCTCCCCAGCCTGTGAGAAGGGCCGTGGGAGGGGACCGTGCTGTGCCTTTGGACCCTGGGCAGTTAGAAACGGTTTTAGAAAAATGAGCTCTGGTCCGAGCACTGGGTTCTGCTCCGAGGCGGCAGAGAAGATGCCGGCAAGGAGACTTGCTGGGGTGGGAAAGGGGCACAGGGTAGGTGTTGGGGAGTCTGGGCCACTTACTGTCGAATGGTCACCTCTGCTCAGGTTGGTGGCACAGAAGTCGGTCACCACAACTCCTCAGGCTTCATCCATGGGATTAAACACTGGACGGTTTTAAGTTAGGCATAAGGCCCACCATGGGCTGTTGGTTTTGCACAGAAATACGTGGTGTGTTTACTCTCCTGCGAGCTGAGTTGCTTTAGATGTTTGTTAACGGGCTCGGGAGCATTGCCTCAGGTTGACTGGTTTGGGGGGACCTGCAAGTGACCGCTTTTAAGCTGTCCTGTTGAATACTGATCCGATGGAAATGGTTGTGTAGTCGTATTCCCACTGGCGGGCTTCTTGCTGCGGCCCTTAGAGCACTTTGTTTCCGGGAGGCTGGCCTCTTGCCTCCCTCCTTTCGTGGCCAGGGTGGTGTTTGTTCTCCCACCTTCTTGCTTCCTTCTTCTTGAACACCACTGACCCCACCGGTGCTGTGACTCCCGTGCCTGGGGGTTCCCGCCTCTCCCCAGCCCTCAGCCTGGCTGTGAGGGGCCCTAGACCCATGACCTCGCTCACGGCCGGCCCTGGAAGAGACCCCTGGAAGCCAGAGGAAAGGCAACAGTTTCAGGGGCTTTGTTTGAGAGGAGGCTGTCCCAGGCTGTCACCACCTCCTCTGGCTGTAAAGCCCAGATGTGACAATCTTTTCTGCAGGGATGGCATGGGCGCCTTTCTTTTTGAATCCTTCTCTTCTCCCTTAGTAACAGCCCCCTGCCCCCAGGGCTTCAGCTCCCACAGTGTCCCTCTGCTGTGTGGCAGGGAGGCCGTCTGTTCAGTCCAATGGGGCACAAGGGCTTTGTTTGTGCCTGGAGAGAGGGCTCTGGGGATGGAGATGAGGAACGGCGCGCCTTCAGACAATGAGGCATTCTGCCCTCCCGCTGCCATAATTCCTCTCCACGGAGAGCCGGAGCCTGTAGGAGAGGAGCGCCGGCGGCGCCCTGCCTGCTCAGCGCTCCCCCCTCGCGCCCCCCCTGCTCCGGCCGCCCCGCCCCCCCCCCCCCCCCGCCTTCCTCCCCCGGCCGTGGGCTCTTCCTCTCCCGGCCTCTGCTGGGGTGAGGGGGCTGCCAGGGTGTTGCGATCGGAGTCGAGGGGCTTTGGCCTGAAATAAAATTCAAGTATTTAAGACTGTTGTTGCCATTTGTGTCTAACAAGCTGTAGCCGAGGAGGAGGGAGCGAGGGCTGGCAGGAGTTACTTTCATAAATCATGAGTTTATCAGCGTGGAAAGAACGGCCGGGCGCTGTGGCTCTCCCGCGTGGGGCGAGCGGCCCGGTCCGGCCCCGGAGGAGGGGCCGCCTTCCGCGGCTCGGGGATCCGGCTTTTCCTCCCCGTCGCGGGCACGAACCTCGTTAGGTATAATTTACCTGCTGCAGCCCGGGTGAGGTGCCAGGTGCTGGGAGAGAAATAAAGTTTGTCAACAGGCAGATGCGGAGCCCCGGCGGGGGCTCCTCCCTCTTTCCTGCCCGCCTCCCCTGGGCCTCTCCTTTAGATGATGCAGTCGAGCAAGGCGAGGAGAGAAAACCTACAGAGGCAAATCCAAAATGTCAAAAGAAGTTCATTTAAAAGGGAGGGGGAAGAAAAAAAACCCCTCCATCCACAACCCTCACAAAAACCCGACAGATGCTAAGCTAATGGCATCCGCTCTGCCTATTGGTGGGGATGACTCATGAATATTAATGAGTCCAATGCTCCAAATGGTGCAGCTGTGAACCCAGCTGTGCCTGAAGCTCTCTGATCTCAGAAACTTCCAGACAGGAGCCGGAGGTGGTCTGTGTCAATTCCCTACTCAGCCAAAAAACAGCAAGCCGGGTTGGCCTTCTTCTGTTCTCTCCTTTTCTTCCCGGAGTTGGTGCTCAGCAGCTCGTTTTGCCAGCAGGGTAGGCTGCTGGGACAGCAGGAGCCATTCAAAGACACGGATGCGATTTTTCTGACTCCTGGCTTTTTTAATGATCCATTACCAGCAGTGCATACAACAGCAGCTCAGTTAATCTAAGGCCAGGCGCTGTCCCCTCACCGTCCTGTGCTCAAGTTGAGAGTGTGCGCGAGGGGGGCAGGGAGGGGGGGAGATGTCCTAAGAAGGGAAGAGTTTTCCGACAGGGGCCTAGAGTTACCAGGGAAGAGAGCAAAGCTGAATTTTTCTCCCCATCCAGGCGGTGCCATTTGCCTCTCGCGTTTCTCTGTGTCCCTGTGTGCTCGAAGGGCTGGCGGCCATGGCCGCTGACTTGTGTAGGGAAGGTGGGAAGCTCCTGGGGACTGGCTGGCTGAGCTGCACTCGGCTTTTGTAGCACAGAAGTATTTTCGTGTTAGGGTTTAGGTTCCAGGTGGATTCTGTGCCTGATTTAGTCACCACCTGACCGCCACTTCTGTGGCCCAGGTCTGGTCGTCTTGTTACCCAAGAGAAGTGGTCCCATGCTCAGGGGTCTCACGTTGTTTGGTGGCAGCGGGTGTGTGTATGTGTGTGGGGGGGTCTTGTTTAAAGATAAGTCTCCTCTGTTTTCTTCACTTTACTTGACCTCAGTGGCCAGTGAAGAGGCCAAGTCAAGTAGTAGACTCCTTTTCTAACTGAGGAAACAAAGCTGAACTGAGGGTAGTTTTTATAAAAATCATGTTTTTATTAATTTAAAATGGATGTTCTCGTTTATTTCTCAAGTAAACTCTACCCCTGACATGGAACTTGAACTCACAACCCCAAGATCAAGAGTCATGTGCTCTGTGGCCTGAGCCGGCCAGGCGCCGCTATGAAGCATGTTTTTAGATGCTGGGAGAGCACATTCATGAAAGTCACTTCCCCACTCTGTAAGATGAGGTTTTTGCTTGTTTCCTCCCCAGATTTTTTTTTTTTTTTAAGATTTTATTTATTTATTTGACAGATCACAAGTAGACAGGCAGGCAGAGGAGTGGGGGAAGCAGGCTTCCCACTGAGCAGAGAGCCTGATGCAGGGCTCAATCCCAGGACCCTGAGATCATGACCTGAGCTGAAGGCAGAGGCTTCAACCCACTGAGCCACCCAGGCGCCCCTCCTCCCCAGATTTTTTTTTTTTAAACCAGAATAAACCCACTACTGAAGTCCACTTGAGTAGCTCTTCAGAGTAGTTCTCAGAAATCTGAGCTCCTCGGCAGTCCTGTGTTCTGACCACTCCCGCTCTGGCAGGTGGGTCTGGGAGTCCATCATGACTCTTTGACAACCTGATTGGACTTGAAGTTCATGAATTTGTTCCCACACCTCAGCTCTCGCTGGCTATTCTTCCCACCCAAGGCGTGGGGAGGACAGTGGGCCAGGAGGATGAGGAGTGGGGTTGAGGGTAGAGACAGAAACAGAGCAGCGCCTGGCCTGCCTCAGGGGGGGCCCCCGGAACATTCGCTCAGAGACTGGAGCGGCAGCTGCGGGTTGATGTGGGAGCCGCCCGCGGAGACGCAGCCAAAGCCAAGCCTATCCGGGCGTGGGGTGGGATGGTGACTTCCTCAGTCACGCCTGGGCACAGATCCTAAGCCAAGCTTCCCGGCAGCCCTCTGCCTGCAGGGACACAGCTCTGTAGAGGGCATCACCTGGCTCAAAGCAAACTTTCTTTGAATTGTGGAGAAGCATCCCCCTTCTCATCCTCCTTACCACCATCCCTTCTTTCCTGAGGGTTTCCTCAGCCCGCCTCAGGAGCCCCCCTCCCAACTCACCTCTTCTCATTTCCTCACGCTGCACCCCCCCCCCAACTACTCACCTCTTCTCATTCACTCCCGGCTCTACAGAACTCCTTCAGGAGCTGCTGTAAAGGCCAAATATGCATTTGACTTCCCAACAGGGGTGGCACGAGCCAGTCCTAGCATGTTATTAGAGAAAAAACTTCTTTTATTTTTTTTTTTAAATTTTTTATTTTTTATAAACATATATTTTCATCCCCAGGGGTACAGGTCTGTGAATCGTCAGGTTTACACACTTCACAGCACTCACCAAAGCACATACCCTCCCCAATGTCCATAATCCCACCCCCTTCTCCCAACCTCCCTCCCCCCAGCAACCCTCAGTTTGTTTTGTGAGATTAAGAGTCACTTATGGTTTGTCTGAGAAAAAACTTCTTGGCAAGAACCAGTTGCACCTTAGAAATGGCTAGATCTGGAGTTAAAAGCTGGAACCTCAAATCTCAAGATAAAGTAAACATGGACGGTTTATGCACAAAGGCCACACTTTTTAGGAGACAGAACGCTCCCGAGTCAATGAGCAAGGTGAATGATTTTCCATCCCTTCCATTCGGGGGAGGCCTGGTCCACTTCCACCAGCATAGGAGGAGGCAAATGAAGGGGGACTTACTCAGCAGGGAAAGGGGCAGGAATAATACAAAGGGAGGGATGGGAAAGCCAAAGTGTGAGAATTCAGAGACTGTCTGAAAGTCTTTAAGGGTTTTTTTTACTCCCCCCCCCCCCATGGAAGGCAGGAACATGAGATGCTTCCGCAATCTCTGGATTATGGGAAAACCCCCAGCCAAAATTCCTTATCTGCGGCTGTATGTCCCAACTTCCAACCTTCAGCCAAGCACCTCTTCCTTCATACCATCCATACCGAAGGAGCCAGCTAGTTTAGATCTTTCCATAAGTGCCCCAGCCCTGTGTATGTGCTTCCCCGGGAGGCTGCGTTGATGTGGGAAGCCAGGCCTACCAGAAGCTTGACCCAGTTCCCTTGAGCAGAAGGCCCAGAATAGTGAGAGCCCGAGGCGGTTTGTTGGAGGCAATGCAACCTGCCTGCTATAAGATACGAGACTTAGATATATTCTACCAATTAGGGCACATCTGTTCGAAGCGCTGGAAGGCAGGCACTGTCTCTTTAAGAGCCAGCCCACTCCTCTCCTTGAGTGATGAGGGCTGGGAGCACGAGGGAGTCAGATGCTGATTAAACAGTCCTACTGCCCAGCTCTGTTAGAAAATTACTGTAATTATGATCTAGTCCCAGCAGAGGGATGAGTTCCAATCCTGCTAATAACCCTTCCAGGTGCCTCGGATTCGGGGCCCATGGGAGGCAGAATCGTCAGGGCTCTGGCTGGCACCAGGGCCACCAATGGCCTTGCTGTCTGGCCGGTGCAGGCAAAACCAACAAAGGCAATGGACCCCTCGTCCTCTCTTGGCCTCCCGAGAAGGCAGTGGGTTTTGGCTGGGTTTTACTTTTTTGGTTCTTGATAAAGCTCCTAGGAGTTACATTGTATAAGAAAACTTCCCCTTCAAAACTAACGTGGAGGAGCAGGAAGGTTAATGGCCGCAGCCACTGGGAAGTGACATCTGTCCTGAGCCTCCCTACTTCTGCCTGAGGGCTGTAGTCAGCTCCGCACCAGCCTGCACCAGTGCCGGGCATGGGGAACCAGAGCTCCCGGGAGCAGCTGCTGCCCTCTCCGTGGGGCGACACCCCTGGTCTCCTGCTCTGAAGCAGAACACGGCATTTCACTAGGTCCTGATAAGAGTTTCAGGGCTCCCCTTTTAAGATTTCTGCCACGGAAAAGGGAAACAAGGAGTGTAACCACAGAGCTCTAGATGTGAGGGACTCGGTGGCCTGCAGCTCTCTAACCTGGCAATTCCGGGCTTACTCATTCAAAAATACCCAAAATACCATTTTTGTGGTGCAAATCTGTGCCTCTGCAGGCCCTCAAATGTCTGCAGGGGCTTGTGGCCCCCGGGCTGTGGTTTGCAGAGTGTTAAACCCTGAGGAATCCATGGCATTTCTACTCTGGGTCTTCCCAACCCAGCAGTAAGCCTCTCTCCAGTGCTATAATCCAGTGACTAAAAGTACAAACTTCTAGAAGGTAGGGCAGTTTCTCCATGCTTGGTCCTAAACACACAAATGACCCTCAGAGACAGGGGTGACTTTGTTCCCAGGGGATACTTGGCAATTCCTAGAGACAGCTTTGGTGGTCAGCACAGGGCAGGGGTGGGGTGGGGTGGGTACTACCGGCATCTAGTAGATAGAGAGCAGGGGTGCTGCTGAACATCCCGCCATGTCCCCAACAACATAAAGTTACCTGGCCCCAAATGCCAGGCCCCAGGAGTGCCAGGTTGAGGGAGTTGGCACTCACAGGTGACGTAATAAGCTCCAAGTTCTGCACCGCCCCCACTGCCGCCCCCTCCCACCTTCCCCTGCATTGCCTTCAAGATGATCTACAGTCTCCAGATGCTAGGCATTTGCCCCGAGGTGGGCTGTGCCAGTGACACGCAGAGGAGGCCCGCAGTCAGCCCCACCGCCCGGCCCCGTGGGAGGCGTCCAGTACGTGTAGGTGGGAGCAGGTGCCGCCTGGGGTCTTCATGGCAGAGAGATGCCAGGCCAGCTGACCGTTGGTGAAAGGGGAGTGTTTGTGGCCTGTTTTCTGTTCCGTGAGCTGATGATGGGCACAAGAGAGGCCCAGCTGCTCACCATCGGGTTAAGAGTGTCTGCGGTAGAACCAGATGCACTCTTTGAGGACCAGCACTAGAAGCCTCTTGGAACTCACTCCTGTCACAGGAGGCAAGGAAGTGGCATACTGTCCCCCCGTGCTGCAAGCGAGCTTCCCTCCGTGGCCCCCTGCCAGATGGAGGGGTGGCAGGCTGTGATGGGGCCCCACGAGGGAACTGAACACACACACAGCGGCTGACAGCCGGCCAGCCCCAGCAGCCGTGTGATGCCAAAGATACCGGGCCTCTCAGAGCAGCCTGGGCATCAGGGAAAGAAAGCCTCATTGGCAGGGCTTGCCCAGGAGCCAGGCTGGCAGGGGAGGTCTTCGTTAGAAGGCACATTGCCCAACGTTGCAACCCGGAGAGCCCGGTAGTCTCTCTACCGCCCGCTCGCCACGTGACTGGACAGCTCATTTTGCCTGATTTCTGGGGTGACCCCCGATCCTGGTTTACACCTGCGGTCTTGGCATCAATTACCAATAACTCTCCCTTTCAGTCTCAAAAGCATCTCTGGAAAATAAATTATATGGTCACCCTACTCATTCTACTTCAGTTTCCTCTAATACCATTGTTGTTGGTTTTTTTTTTTTTTTTTTTTTTTTTTTTTTTTTTTTGCGGGGGAGGCGTTGCATTTATAAAGACTTTGTACAAAATGGGCTGCGTCTTAAAGTGTATCATTAATTGAATCCTAATGAGTTGCAAAAGAATGGTCATCGGTTCCTACTAATAACAACAACAACCCCCCCACCCAGCAAAAGAGGCATATTTTCTGAACACTTAGTTTTGCACAGGGAAATAGAACAATTTGAATCCTGTGAAGAAAAATTTCCTTTTAGTTGAGAGTTTGAAACTCCCTACCCAATCTCTGGTAAATTCTACATCGAAGGCAATAGCGGGGCAGGAGGTAAGGGGGAGGAGCAAGGGACTAGGTAATCTACAAACTAGAAAATGAGTCCGAACCACTGGGCTGTGTAGCGGGGATAATCCTCTGTGTAGACGGCTGCTTTTTCTAAAGGCAGCGCCACAGATTTCGCAGGGCTTCGGGAATTAGCAAGTCAAAGCCACGTAAGATTTATCCTTCCAAGCCGCTCTGGGGTGGGGGGGAGACCTGTGGGTAGGGCTTCCTGGTGGCCAAAGATGAAAGCACCTCTGTCCCTCCCATCTGAGAGTTTCGTTCTTAAGATGAAAAAACAAAAACAACAAAAAACCCAAACCAAAAACCCACCACAAAAAAACTCCTACTTTGCCTTCTTTTCTTGCTTCTCTTCAACTCTATACTTCTCTGACCAGTTTTTAGGGCAGGGGTGAGTTCCCCCCACAACCCCCACCACTGGTGGTGGGGGGGGTGGCGGTTCTCTCGCTCCTTGCATGGACACCGCTGCTTTGCTGTGACGCAAGTGCCGGGCATGGAATGCAGAATTTGAAAATGTGTCACCGGACGTGTCTAACGGCGGCACAACTCGAGTGATTCAAGACGCAAAGCAGCGGACTGAGAATTTCCAGAGTCCCTCACTGCATTTGCTCTTCCCCGGCAGACTTCCTGTGATTTTTGTCCAAGGCCACCCCTTTCAGGTCCTCAGCTGGGCCATTCTCAAAGACCCCGAGACCCATGAGGTGGTGCAACTGGGCAAATCGAAGGGCTGAAAAGAGAAGGGAATGAGAACTCGAAATCTAGGCAGTTCCTCATGAGGCCTCTGTCTCCAGCGGGAGCGCAGGCATCTCGTCGGTTACACCTTTGGGCATTGCTCTCTCAGATGGAATCAAACTGTCTGGGTCTCAGGAAGGAGAAGCAATAGGAACCCCCTTCTCTTTCCCATTTTTATTTGCCAGAGGAAAAGGTGCAGTTGGTTTTGAATTAAGTACGGAGTTCTCAGAGATACAACAGTGGGGAAATTTAGTATCAAGGTGGTTGCAAAGCAATGTCTGTGCTCTTCTGCTATACGGATGACAGAGAAGCCACACTGGGAAAACAGTATTTTTAATGAGACGGAGCTGAAAGACTGCTTTCAGAGCATTTAGTGTTTTCAGATACCAGCGTGGACAATGCAGGCCCAACTGTGCCCACCCCGGGTCAGATCATCCATTGGACATCAGCTAGTGCTTGGTAAATTATCATTTATCTGTAAAAGGCAGATACACATTTGCTGCTTTTTTGGTTAATTTTATTTTTTTTAGTCATCTCTACACCTCATGTGAGGCTTAAACCCACAACTATGAGATCAAGGGTCACATGTTTCACCCACTGAGCCGGCCAGGCGCCCTTCTACTTTGTTGCCGGGGCTTCCTCTTTTTAAGATTTTGTTTATTTATCTTAGAGAGAGAGCATGCGCAGGGAGGCAGAGGCGGAGGAGCAGAAGGGAGGGGCCGAGGGAGAGGGAGAGGGAGAGGAGCGGGGAGGAATCTCAGGCAAACTCCCGGCTGGAGTGCAGAGCTCGTGACCTTGAGATAGTGACTTGAGCCGAAACCAAGGGTCAGACGCTTAACCGACTGAGCCTCCCAGGTGCCCTATACATTTGCTTCTTAAATTTAGGATCTCGGGGCACCTGGGTGGCTCAGTGGGTTAAGCTGCTGCCTTTGGCTCAGGTCATGATCTCAGGGTCTTGGGATCGAGTCCCGCATCGGGCTTTCTGCTCAGCAGGGAGCCTGCTTCCCTCTCTCTCTCTCTCTCTGCCTGCCTCTCTTCCTACTGGTGATCTCTGTTAAATAAATAAATAAAATCTTTTAAAAAAAATTTAGGATCTCACCTTTCTTTTCTCCTTCCTTTACATAAAATCAGGGAAGGCAAAAAGCCTCCCTCTCCAATGTCAGATGCCAGAGCAATCAGTGGCTATTAAGAAGCCACGGACGCTGTGGTTGGTTAACACTGTGGTCGGTTAACGTGGTCTCATGCTCCGGTTATCCAGTTAGTCGCAGGCACTAAGGTGGGGATTTGGTTAGTGGGGTCAAACACAGAAGTGGTAATCCGATTAGCCAGTTGCTTTCTGAAGCTGTTGGTTAAGATAGTGGCTGCTGGGGGCGCCTGGATGGCTCAGTTGGTTAAAGCCTCTACCTTCGGCTCAGGTCATGATCTGGGGTCCTGGGATCGAGCCCTGCATTGGGCTCTCTGCTCAGCGGGGAGCCTGCCCTCCCCCCCCCCGCCCTGCCTGCCTCTCTGCCTACTTGTGATCTCTGTCTGTCAAATAAATTAAAAAAAAAAAAAAAAAAGATAGTGGCTGCTGAACGAAGTGGGGAGCAGTTTTGCTGCTTCGCTTCAGAGAGGCTGTAGGAACCCAGTGCTTCCAAAAACTCTGCCATAGAATGTTCTCCTCAGAGGATGCCCTTCAGCCTGGAGATAGTCTTATCAACCCATCAGACTTGCTCTTATCTTTTTCTGCCAGTAACAAGGTTACTGTTACTGCCTTGTAACAGTGGGATGAGTCCGTTTGTTTGTATCTCTTAGGGCCAATCTGGTTTCTCTTCCTGAGGGGTGTTCCAGCTAGCACGGTCAGAGATCGGAGTGGTGGCTACCCTACAGCTGATGGGGCTGCTGGAGGCCTCCACAGAATGGCGAGTGATATGGGTATACGCAGGCCTGTAGGTTTAGAAGGGACTATTGCACTAAGGGAATTTTGTTTTAAGCGCTGGAAGCCAATGACCATGATACTGAGCGGTACCTGAACTGTGCAGAGTGGAGAAGTTACCTTGACCTTGCTCCTTTTTCATCCCCCTTTTGACCCGGCCTGGATACCTACTCTTCCTCTTCTGGTGTCCCCTTTTTGCGTGTCTCCCAGACTCAGAGCAGTGGGACAATACTGTTCTCTCCTCTCAGCCATCAGCCTTTCCAGCCTTGGGTCCCGGGGGGTTCTTTAAGGCAGGGGCCACTCTGGGGCACGGATGGCGGGGGGAGTTGGGAAGAGGTTGGGGTTTCTGTTTGCTTCCTCTGTTAACCATTTTAGAACAATGCCCATTGTGCTTACCTGTAGGTCTGGATTGGTGCAAGGGCTCCTAAAAGGAGAGGCAATTGGTTGTTTTTGGTTCGTCTGCTCATCTGCTGCCACCTAGTGGTTCAGTCTCCTTTAGCACCCTGTGTAAAGGGAGGGCGCATTACCAACTCCGTATTGCCTTTTATCTTTTATTCCCTCCCCCACCTTACTTGCCCCTTTTTCTTACCTCCTTATCCATCACATACACAAAAAGCTTCCGGTATTTTTTTTGGTTCTGTTTTGTTTTTTGGTGCTCCTGGGTCAGAAAATCTGGAAATGAATGGCTGGCAGAAAAATCTTTTCAGAAGCTTGAATGCCCTGAAACATCCTCGTTTGGTCTCTAGTTTTTCTCTTTTGGTGAGTTAAATGGGTGTCTTACTGAAGGGTTAGAAGATGGCTGTTATAGAGCTGAGGAAGGCCACTGCCGATTCAGGGCTGCTCTGAGTAGGCAGTTCTGAAGAGAAAATTTCTATAGCTGCTTGGTGCCCATTTTTCAAAATTTCTCACATGGCGAGTCTGGCCATAATAATAGCTGACCCTTACTGAGCAGTTACTATGCGCCAGGCATTGTTCCAAGTATGTTACACGTGTTGACTGTTTAATCTTCCTAATGACCCAGTGAAATGGACTACACCCTTTCTAAGGTGAGGAAATTGAGGCATATGTAAAATGTCAAGTAACTTGCTCCCCTAGTAAATGGGGAACTGGGATTTATTCTCAGGCTGTCTGCTTCCAGAATTTAGGTTCTTAACCACTATATTTGGCTGCCTCTTTTAGCCACAGATAACGTGAGACCGCAGGAAGAGGAACAGGGCTGTGCACAGTGAACTCCTCCCCAAAACACTTTCTTGGCCTTTGCCTGGGACTTGTGATGCAAGACACAGTGTGGTCGTGAGCGGAGGGCCAGGAAGGAACTCTCCAATGTGCTGACTCCAAGGACTTGCTCCTAGCCCTGTCTCATTTCAGAGATTGAGCACATAAGGAAAAACCACCAAGTAGGCAGCCAAAAGAAGTCTGAGAAGCCAAACAAAGCAGGCAGGCTCAGGGTCCAGAGATGATTCTGCTCTGGAAGATAATCGCAAGTCCCCTCTTCTGTCTGGGCTTTGTTTTCTCTCTGGCTATCCTTTTCTTTTCTTTTTTAACATTTTATTTATTTATTTGACAGAGATCACAAGTAGGCAGAGAGGCAGGCAGAGAGAGAGGAGGAAGCAGGCTCTCCACGGAGCAGAGAGCCCGATGTGGGGCTCGATCCCAGGACCCTGGGATCATGACCTGAGCCAAAGGCAGAGGCTTTAACCCACTGAGCCACCCAGGCGCCCCAGGCTATCCTTTTCTGCTTTGCCTGGAGGTGGCAGGAAGGCCCAGCCAGAACCAGCCTTTTTGAGACCACTGCAAAAAAACAATGTGACACTATCACACACTTCTAGGAACCAAGTATGAAGTTTATTTATGCTTTTCTAATCAGACGAAACAACTAGCAACTTCCTCCTCCAAAGTTTTCCTCTGCTCTTACCTTCTCTGTGACAAGCCTGGGGAGAAGGCAGAAGTGGATGTGTGGACATGTTTAAAGGAAGGATAAAAAAAAAAAAGGTGGGATGAGCTATGACAAGGCAGGTGTATTAACAGATCTGCTGACTGTGCCTTTTTCCACTCGTCTCACTGGCGGTTTTCAATAACTACCAGGTATCAGAGACTTGGGTCTCATCAGTAAAGAGAAGAGTCCGTGGGGTTGGTGGGGTGGCTGGGGTAGGGAATAGAAACTCCTGATGATTGTTTTCTTCATAACGGCAGGCCAGAGGAAAGGATATGGGTCCTAAAGGAGGAAAAATACATAAATTTGCTTTTATGATTCAAAACAAAGATGGCATAAAAGGGCACAAAGTAAAGAGTGTCTCTGTCCTATCCACCCAGTCATGGACTTGTGCTTGGAGGCAACCAGTGCTATTGTCTCTCTCTGTCCTTCCAGATAGATCTTCTACACAGAAACAACTGAAGACTCCCACCCACCTTTTTTTTCCAGTAAGCTCTACACCCAACATGGGACTTGAACTCATGACCCTGAGATCAAGAGTTGCATGCTGGGGTGCCTGGGTGGCTCAGTGGGTTAAAGCCTCCGCCTTTGGCTCAGGTCATGATCCCAGGATCCTGGGATCGAGCCCCGCATCGGGCTCTCTGCTCAACCGGGAGCCTGCTTCCTCCTCTCTCTTTGTCTGCCTCTCTGCCTACCTGTGATCTCTCTCTGTCAAATAAATAAATAAAATCTTTAGGAAAAAAGAAAAAAGAGTTGCATGCTGTATGGACTGAGCCAGCCAGGTGCCCTTGGAGACTCCCTTCTTACATAAATCTATGAGAAGGCCTACCTTTCTTTGCTGCCTTTTTTTCTTTCTTACCAATAATTGTGCTGAGACCTTCTTTTTCTTTTTTTTATTGTTGCATAGTATTTAATTCCATGAATGTATTATAGTTACTTGGCCAGGTCTCTTTCTAGTGGTTTGCTATTATAGACAAGTAGCCTTGTGTGTATATCTTTTTTTTTTTTAAGATTTTATTTACTTATTTGACAGACAAAGATCACAATTAGGCAGAGAGGCAGGCAGAGAGAGGAGGAAGCATGCTCCCTGCCAAGCAGAGAGCCCGATGTGGGGCTTGATCCCAGGCCCCTGGGATCATGACCCAAGCCGAAGACAGAGGCTTTAACCCACTAAGCCACCCAGGCACCCCTAAGATTTTATTTTTGATTAATCTCTACACCCAACATGGGGCTCAAACTCACAACCCCGAGATCAAGAATCACACGCTCCACTGACCGAGCCAGCCAGGCCCCTTTGTGTAATCCTTTTGCATGTGTGCAAGTGTAGCTATAGGATTAATTCCTAGCTGTAGAATTGTTGGGTCAAAGAGAGATAAACGGGCACCTGGGTGGCTCAATGGATTAAGCCTCTGCCTTCGGTTCAGGTCATGATCCCAGGGTTCTGGGATCGAGCCCCGCATCAGGCTCACTGCTCGGAGGGGAGCCTGCTTCCCCCTGTCTCTCTGCCTGCTCTTGGCCTCCTTGTGATCTCTCTCTCTCTCTGTCAAATAAATAAATAAAATATTAAAAAAAAAGAGAGAGAGAGATAAACAGTTGTGTCAATAAGCCAATGACAAAGTGAAGTAGAGTAACTATATTAGATTTGACAGAAAAATTCCATTGCTTCTGCGTTCATGGCCAGGAAATGGAATCCTTACTAGGAACGTCATAAAGTCAAACCTTGAGCAACAGGCTTAAGCTGGTGCTTTCTGGTTGTACAAGGGCATCGCAGAGTAAGATCTATACTTATGTATCCTCCTAAATGAATCCACTCAGCTGCGGCTGACACTAGAGTGGGCCCCGGTCTGGAAGATTCCAAGGATAGTTTGTGTCACCATCAGGCAAGTCATCCTTCACCCCCCAGCAGTAAAGGCTGCTCCCATTTCAGGCCAGAAGAAGGAGCTAGAGACATCATGCTAGCCTTGGGTGCCCTCCGTCACCATCCTAATTCTAAACAAAATCCACTGGGCACCAACGCTACCCACCCAAAGGAGGCACTCCCTCCGCTGTTCTCTGATGTGGTTCTTTCTCATAAAAAGCGAGCCATATTCTTTATTACCTGAAGGTAAATTTGATTATGTTCTATAGGAATCCTCATACTGGATTCCTAGTCTTGGCCAACCCTATTCCCGTAATACCTGGGAAAATGGTGCTCTGGCTTTGAGAACTGAGGATAAAGAAAGTCAGACCCATCCTTGTGACAAAAATTCCTAGTTATCCCCAAATATTCATTTTCCCCTTTTTAATTTATTAGTGAACCCTCTCCCCTCTCCACTTTTAAGCTGGACACAGGTTCCACCTAGAATAAGTCTGTCTGTCTCAAGTTCTGGCCAATGGAATGTAAGAAATGTCCTTAAAACAAGTGGGTGTGCCCTTCTCCTTTCATTTTTATCTTTCTGGCTGGGTAGGGTGTAGAGACATGATCGCTGGAGTCGGAGCCTCCATCTAGGGCCATAAGGGTAAGCTTTGGAATGTTGCCCCCATACAGTGGAGCAAAAAAAGAAGATATCTGGAAACTGGTTGCATTGGATCATTTATCTCCAGATTTTTTTCAAAAAGAAATTTCTTTTTTTTTTTTTTAAAGATTTTATTTATTTATTTGACAGAGAGAGGTCACAAGTAGGCAGAGGAAGGCAGAGAGAGGAGGAAGCAGGCTCCCCACTGAGGGGAGAGCCCGATGCGGGGCTTGACCCCAGGACCCTGAGACCATGACCTGACCCAAAGGCAGAGGCTTAACCCACTGAGCCACCCAGGCACCCTGAGCAAAAGAAATTTCTATGTTAATTAAATATTTTTTTTTTTTTTTTTTTTTTTTTGAGTTTCCTTTCACATGTTGTTGAACCTAATCCTAACTGACACAGTTCCCCAGTTTAGGAAAAACAACTCCAGCTTCACCACCTTTCAGTGGTAAATCGTTAGTGTCGCTTGTGGAAGTAAGGAAAAGCCACTCCACTGGCTTCTCCTATCCCTCACAGAGAGAGGAAGGCATGACCAATGGATTTACTGGCCATCGTTTTGATACCTGGGCTTCATATTTCTTCCATTTCAAAGGCAGTGGTGAGATACTCCTTTGGAACAATACCGATGAGGCTGTTCAGTTCTCCAACCCACCAGCCATACACGTTATACTCCTGAAAAATGAAAAGAGGGTGGTTTCAGTTGGAATGCAGTCTTATTTCCGTTAATCTCTGATGGTAACTGCGCGGGAGATTATGTTGGGTGGTTTCTTTGTTGACGGCAGTATGACTTGTTAACACTCCTGATGGGATTATTAAATTAAAAAAAAAATCTCCTGGAGGAAGAAAGCAAACTCTACCTTCATGTTTCCATCTGCCTGTCTACATTTAGTACATTTGATGCCATTGCTGAACCCAAAGAGCACGTCTTTTATCAACAGAGTGGAATGGCTTCTTCTGACAAAGTTGGGCACATCCTAAATGCCACAGCACTAAAGATATTCAGGGAGTCAGGTCATAGTTCAAATCAATAATATTTACCAAGCACTGTCCATGTGCAAAGTGCTGTTTGAGTTCCCATGAGATGTATAATGATGAATCAGAGCACTGCTTGCTCCCAAGGAGCTTATAGCATAGAGTAATGGGCTTTGGAGTCAGACAGACTGGGATCCAGTCCCCACTTGGTCATTAAATAGTTGCGTGACCTTACGTTGTCCTGGCTTTAACTTCCTTCTCTGGAAGAGGAGGGGTAATATCATCTCTCCCCTGTGTTGTGGGAATAGAAATGTCTGACGCACAGTGGGTGCTCTAAATGTCAGGTTCCATTTACATTAGAGACATTTACATTACATCAGACTCCACAGAACCGCTCCTCCAAGAAATAAAGCGGGGGCCCCTGGATGGCTCAGTGGGTTAAGCTTCTGCCTTTGGCTCACGTCATGATCCCAAGGTCCTGGGATCAAGCCCCGCATCGGGCTCTCTGCTCAGCAGGGATCCTGCTTCCCCCTCTCTCTCTGCCTGCCTCTCTGCCTACTTGTGATCTCTCTCTAGGTTAAATAAATAAATAAAATCTTTAAAAACAAAGAAAGAAAGAAAGGAAGGAAGGAAGGAAGGAAGGAAGGAAGAAAGAGAAAGAAAGAAAGAAAGAAAGAAAGAAAGAAAGAAAGAAAGAGAGAGAGGAAGTGTTATAGGGCATGTAACCAGGGATAGTCTTCAACCATGGCTGTGGGGCCTTACTGTCACCTGGCTTTAACTTCCTTTTCTGGAAGAGTAGGGATGACATCCTCTCTCCCCTCTGTTGTGGGAATAGAAATGTCTGATGTGTAGTAGGTGCTCTAAACATCAGATTCTCCCCAGAAGAGGTGGTAGGTTGACAAGAGTAATGACAGGCAGGACATAGGTGCCCACAAGATGCTCTTATGTATACAAGATGAGAGAGAGTTTTAAAGCAGAGGAGGGACGCCTCCTGCGCTTTAATGGGAAGGAGGGATGATTGTCAATACAGGTACCTTCCTCATTTGGTGGCTGAAGTTAACAGAAGTTAACACTTCTGATGGCTTCTCTTTTCTTTTTGAAGGTGAAAAGAGGTCCTCTGCTGGGAGAGTCGGGAGGCAGAGCTGGAGGAGGGGAGGAGATAGGCTATCCAAAGGAAAAGAAGGATAACCAGTTGACCTGGAATTTTATTGTGTCACCAACCTGGCTTTCTTTCTTTCTTTTCTTTTTTCTTTCTTTTTTTTTTTTTTTAAAGATTTTATTTATTTATTTGACAGAGAGAAATCACAAGTAGACGGAGAGGCAGGCAGAGAGAGAGAGAGGGAAGCAGGCTCCCTGCTGAGCAGAGAGCCCGATATGGGACTCGATCCCAGGACCCTGAGATCATGACCTGAGCCGAAGGCAGCGGCTTAACCCACTGAGCCACCCAGGCGCCCCGCTTTCTTTTTTTTTAAATAGTAAAATTCAATAGCCAAGTATGTAAAAAGACAGCTTCATGGTACCCCAAATGCAGTTGAACTAGAATAAGTGATATTCCCCGTGTATTCCTAAATTTTACTTCCTTCAAAAGAATGAAAATATTTTTTAGTGCTTTCAGAAGCAGTCCCACAGTGTTTAACATCTGCTGTGCTTCTGAAAAGCTCTTCTGCATTCAAGGCCCCCCACTCCCAACCCTGTAATCGCCCCTTCTTTTACACCCTATCATTCCCTTTCTATTTGCCCCCACTCTGGGGCTCCTATGTCCTGCCTGTCGTTACTGATGTGCCTGTCAACCTCCCACCTCTTCTGGCCCTCTTCTGACTTGATGCACTTTCCTTGAGCAATCTGATAGACCTCGGTGCTCTAGCCACCATGTAAAGGACTCATAACCACAGCTCCAGCGGAGATCTAAGTGTTGGATCCCAATACCCAAGTGCATGTCCGCTAAGCTGCTCAAACTCAGCATATCCTAAATTTAAGCCATCATCCTGCCTCTGTCTCCATTCCTACCCCCAACCAGCTCTGCCTCCTGGGCACTTTATCTCAGTGGATGGTAGCACTATTATGCACTCAAGTTAATCAAGCCAGAAACTCAAAGTTGTTTCCAGTTGCACCTTCCTCTTCTGGTCAGTCCTTGAGTTCTGTTGATTCTCTTTTCAGAGCATTACTGGAATCCGTCCACTTGTCTCCATTCCCAATATCCTAATCATGTCACTGTCGTTTTTTCATGAAGACTACAGAAACACCCTCCAAGCTCATTTCTGTATCTCCATTCTTGTTCCCCTCTAATATAGTCTTTCTCTGAAGCCAGAATCACTTTAATGCACATTGATAAAATCACTTCTCTGGGATGCCTGGGTGGCTCAGTAGGTTAAAGCCTCTGCCTTCGGCTCAGGTCGTGATCCCAGGACCGAGCCCCGTGTCAGGCTCTCTGCTCAGCAGGGAGCCTGCTTCCTCCTCTCTCTCTGCTTGCCTCTCTGCCTATTTGTGATCTCTGTCTGTCAAATAAATAAATGAAAATCTTAAAAAAAAAATAACTTCTCTGCTTGAAACCTTTAAATGGGTTCCCACTGCCTCCAGTCAATGTCTTAGTAAGGTGGACAAGGCTGTGCATGAGCTGGTCCTGTTCCCTGTTCAGCATTGTCATTTAGTGGACCCTTAGCAAAACAGAAATTTGTCTCCGCTACTCCCCTGGGCCACAGGCTCTCTTACCTTGGAGCCTTTCCTCTGCCTGTTTGGCTTCTATTTCTGTTCTCCCTTTCAGGGGCTCACTCCTAAGCAGCCTTCAGATCTCAATTCCTGGGTTTCTCTAGACTCTCTAGAAGCTTCTCTCTGCCACTCTCTTGTGTGGGGGGCTGCAGCTACGTACTGTGTACTGTGCCGTGTGCTTTCCTGGAAGTGAGTTCATCCTGATGCTGCGTATCTGCTGTCTTTGTCTCACTGCCAGTCATTAGGTGGAAAGTCCTGTGAGAGCTGGGCTGGGGCTTTGTTGGTCTTGTTTGCTGCTCTACTCCCAGCACTCAGCATGGTAGCCGGCACAGACAGGGGCCAAAAAACACTTGCTAAATGAGGTTATAAAGAAATGAAGGGAGCAGTGAGATTTATTCTTTTAGTTGAGCAGACTTAGTTTCAGCTAACTCCAATACACTCCCCTGGTGATGGAAGTAGTTGTGGCAGGAAGAGAGCAGCTGCCTTTGGAGACAGTGTCCCCAGATGGCTCCCTAAATACCACGCAGAGAGTCTCAAATGCTATGCCAAGTGAGGCTGAGCTGATTCTAAAAAGAACAGGGAATTACCTTTGAAGAGCCAGTCTTAAATAACTGCGTGTGTCTACCACCCAGCCCACTGTCTCCCCACACCTTCTCATGCCTCCACTCTCTCCCAGGCCAACTTCTCCCCACAGTCCGCGCTGCCTTGTGGGAAATTACCCAGAGCTCTTGTCAAATTACCCAGAGCCTCTGGCTGTCAGGATGTTTGAAGCTCCTCTCCATACGAGTTATGTTACTGCTCATTTTCCAACACTGAAGTTAGGGCAGTTTCTGCCTCAAGTTTTCTCATAGCGTTGCCTTCAGCTTAGCATATTGCTGGAACGCCATTTCCACAAAGCCTTGGTGTGAAGGAGAGACACGTACTCTGTCTTCCTCTTGCACTGTTACTCATAAAAACCCTAGCTTTATCTCTTCTGCTACCTCACGGGTGGGAGGGCGGACGCGGTGTTGTACGCTAGTCTTCTGATCGAAGTCAGCTTGCTGAACCCTGTGTGAAGGGTGGTCTTCCACCTGCCAAACGGCGTTGTCTTCATCACCAGTGAGGCTCCGGTGGGACCTCCCTAGGGAGCGTTCAAGACTCCTGACTTTGGCTCATGCTCCCTTAAAATCTGCCTTTAGCCACAACGCCGGGAGTAGGGACCAAGGCTTGGGAAGGCGCTCTCTGCCAGCCCGAAGCGGGTGCGAATGGGAAGCAGATGAGACTCGGCAGGACACCTGCAAGGACCAGGCTCCGGGTCTGTGTGCTCTTGCTCGAAGGGAACACTGACCCCGCCGACCGCAGATGGAGAAGCCTCACCACGGTGCTGAGAACTGAAATGAGTGAAATCAACTCTCTGCCCTTCAAAACAAAAGAGCGAGCAGAGAGTAAGGAGGATGGCACGGTCTCAGAGACCGTAAGCACCCTGCTGCGGGAGCCTAGGAGCTTAATCAAAGCACCTACAGGTCTTGGGATCTGACTGGCTTTTCCAGATTTCATCCCTTGGCTGGATACCCAAAAAGGGCTGCAGGGCTGAGATGTTTAAAGCATGAATGGAAAATTTCTAGCCTTCTCTTCCACTACCACCTCCCATGCATTGCTCTAGCCCAGTCTGAACACCACGAGGTATTTTAAAATAATTTCTACTTTGATGAATTGCTGGGGAGTCCACAATTGCTCATAATCAAAGGGAGAAAAATGCAAATGAGATCCGGCCGAGAACTATCACCACCAAACGTTTATTTCACTGCACAGTGCCAAAAAGAATTAAAACAACATTAAACTCACAGCAATCATGTTTAAGCCCTCGTTTCCAAGTGCCAAATTGCACCACTCTGGATCATACAGATGTTCGTTAATTATGCTAATTTTTATTAAACTATTAAAATGGAGAGAGTACTGGCTCAGCCAGGCAGACCCCAGCTCTGAATGAACTCTGCTCTTGTCTAGAAGTGCTAATTTACTGCATTTTTATTAAGTTGCTGATTCTTGGGTTTTAGTTTTGGGATGGCAGAGAGGACTGAATTCCTGGGATCAACGTTTTCAATAAAGTTTGACTTCTCCTGCCCAGATGTTTAAAAAGACCAGAAAAACGCTGAGACACTCCCGGGAGACCTGAAATCCTCAATGCGGAAGTGGTTCTACCTCCAAGGTGGGGAGACACGCCTACCACGGGGAGGGATCAGAACTGTCCAGGGTCCTCACTCCTTAACTCCATACACATTGTGGATGGTATAGCTCAGGGGTTAATTACACAACCTTGTTAACTGAAGATGCTTTAGATAAGAACATAAAAAAGCTGTTTTTTTTTTAAAAAAGCAAACAAACCCTTTACATCAGCCACTTGGCTATTGTCAGGCAGTCTTTATAGAAGTTTTCCCTGAAAAATAGTGCACCGTGTGGTTTGCTCCATCATAAATATTTCTAGGCTTGATTAGACATCCACTTCCCTCAACACCAACCCTGTTCCCCCTCCTGGAACTCCCCAAATGAAGGAATCTTGAAAGTAAAGGTTGGCTACTTGGACTCCCTTATCTGGTTGGAGAAGCTACTGGCCTAGATGAGCAGAACATTGAGTGAACTTGAAATAGACACGGCGCTCACCATCAGCAACAATCAAAAGTGTTTATGGGGGATTTCACAGTGCCATAAAAGGATTTATGCTGCTAATCTCCATCAACAAGGAAAAAAAAAAACAACAAAAAAAACAAAACCAACCCTACCAAACCTGCCATAAAAAGAACAGCAAATTCTATAAACAAAAAGCAGTATGGCCACAAACCACGGGCATGTCGCGCAGCTTGACTCTGCCTCCAGTGGTTTCCCATTGCTGTTTATGGTTTCAAGACTATCATGGACCTCCTCAGTGCTCCTCCTGTCACAGGGCCCTGAGTCCCTGTGTGGTGCTGCAAATACCCTGTCAGTAGGTGTCAGGGGATATCAGGGGGAAAGCCAGCAGGCGCCTATCATAAGCCTTAAAAGAGATTAAATACCCCTACTCCATGATTGCTACATTTTAATTTCTCTCCTCCCTGCTGGTTCCTATTTGTATAAGCTCTTCCATGGCTCCCCTGGAGTAGCACAGACATGACCTGGAATGACCATCCTGTCTTGGGATGAGAATTCAATTTCTAGGCTCAGTGAATCCTAGGCTGTTCCAACAAAAGGAAAGCACCACCCTCTAGGGCACAGATTCTTAAAGTGGAGTCTGTGAACCCCCGGCCTGGATGGACATGGATGGACATGAAGGGATCTCTGAACTCCTTAAAATTGGTGTAAAATTTTGTGTGCACGTGTCCGTATGTCTTGTCCCTGGGGTGAGGTCCAGAACTTGCATCAGATTCTCAAAGGGTTTATGAATCCTCTACAGTTTATGAACCAGGGCTCTGGGGACGGGAGGACACAAGGATCTTTATGGCCTGGACCTGCACTTTGGCCCGGGTGGCCTCTCCATCCCACCTTTCCCCCCGTTTTCAAATGTACAGTGAAAGGAAGTCAAGAATCCGTGTTTGGGCCATGCTGGCTTTCTGAGGCTTCAGCCCTCCAGCTTTGGAGCCTGTTCCTTCTTCTAAGGCTGAAGCCTGACCAAGCTTGCTCATTCCTCCTAAGGCACCATCACGTGCTCTCTCTCTTTTCTTTTATTATTTAAGCATAATGATGTACAATGTTCTATTACTTTCAGGTGTACCACTAAGGAACCATCCCTTTAGCTGTGACTTGAAAGTTGTCTTATCTTCTCAATAGCTCCCATTCAAATCTGCGTGATGGTATTTGGAGCAAACTGCTTGACACTGTCTGCCCTGGGAGTGTTCCTAATAGAATGTTCTCTTTTCACATGGAATTGGGCTTTGATAAGCCTCTATGGAACAAGAGTCCCGGAAAACGTCTCATGCTTTTGTTCTTTTGACCATCAAAGTTCACTATATCAGTGCTTGTAAATAAGAGAATTCCTCTTCAAGAGGACAATCAATCAGGCCCTGACTTGAAAGATCAATAGAAACTTGATATATGGACGGGAAAGGCCAATCAATCACAGAATTACTGGTTTATGATTGCTTATTTCTCTTATCAGTGCTTGCGCATCCGACATTATCATTAGCAAAGATGGGAAATTCGAATTTCTAAGAAGAGTAGATTGTAATATTCCAGGGTCAGCCAAAAACATTGTATTTTTACTCTGGATTGGCCCACAATTTCTCTACTTCTAAAATCCAGCTTTGGAAATTTAAGGCTTTCTGAGGATGTCATAAATTATTAAATAAATTGAGGGCTCTAACTCAGCACCCTTCCAACTGCTGAGAAAAGCAAGGCTGGGAACAGGGATTGTTCACCAAAGACAAGCAGGTGCCCATTTTTCAGCATAAATGGTTTTGTGGGGAGATTTTGCAGAAGGGAAAAGGAAGCGGTCAGTCGGGTGGATGGTGGATTAGTGGGGTTGGAAGCTGTCAGAGGACTCGAGCTCAGCGCTCGGCTGAAACCTTGGGTAGCTTGGCAGGCTCCCCAGGCTGTTTGACATCATGTTTTAAGATCTTGGCAATCATTTTCTCTTTTTTCCATTATTCAGAGTTTTGGTCTATCAATCATCATAAAAATGAACCATTAAATTTGCCTCAATTAAACCAGTTTTATTTATTGTTACATTTCAGGGAACTTGCTAACCTGGAGGCTGGCAGGCCTGGACTGGGGAGCACGGAAAGGCATGTGAGTGTGAGAAAGGGGGCGAGGAAAGTCCGGGTGGTCAGTGACAGCAGTCAGGGGCGGGGAGGACACAAGATGACAACTGGACAGCTAGGAATTGAGTGTTCTGAGGAGGAATGTGTCAGCTAGATTGGGGGGGGCGGTCTGAGAGCGCTTGAAAGTGAGGGGAAATTCAGACTCAAACTCGGAGCCCATGTCCCGAACTGGGTGCGGGAGGATAATGATCCCGTCGAGGCCAGCCCGGTGTGCAGGACCCGTGCACACACTGGACATGGCTGGTGATGGAAGTGTGTGCAAAACACAGGCTGTGCGCGAGAGAAAAATCCTAAACTGTGAAGCGAAGAGGGAGGGCGGGAAGAGAAATGAGAAAGATACACACAACTTGAACTTTGCCTAAAAAAGAGAGAAAGGATAAGGGGAAGGTAAACACTTTGCAGATGGGAGAAAACAAGGTGCCAAGTGCAGAATTCAGGAACAATAGAGACAGCACCATTTCAGAGCTGATAGAATTGTGATACCATGTGAGACCGGCGTATTAATATGTATTCCATAAACTGTGCGGCTCGCAGCTCCGCACTGCTCTGTTTTGCTCTGACCGTAGTACCAGCCTCAGGCACCACAACACAATTTGGAAACAATGTGACGGAAATGTTTAATCTGCTCGGCCCATCTGTGCTGCGTATTTCTCCAGATCTCCCTGAGAGAGGCGCCTTGAATCTCCACATTGCCTTTAATATTCTCCTAAATCACCTCCCCACTGCACTTCAAGGGCCATTGCTACAATATCACAGGTTCATCTAAAGTGCAATGGGGAGGGGGGGTTGGGGGGGGAAGCGCAGGCCAGGATATTTTTTATTTTAAAATAATTTCCAGAGATTGTCTTTCCAGCTTCCTTAAAAAAAAAAAAAAAGAAAAGAAAAAAAAAAAAGAAACGTTATTCTACTATTGCCGTAAGGTTATTGAGGTTGTTTGGTACAAAACAGGGTAGGATAGAGTGGAATCATTCTCCAAAGAATTATTTTTATTAATCTCGATTCCCTCAATTGGACATGGGAGGGGGTGAGCAGATGCTTGTTTCCTCTTATCTCGTTTTCTTGCGCCTTGCTAGGGTGATGAGTTCATTTGGGGCTGGTGTCTCCTTGGCTTGATGTTCTCCTCATTGGGTACTGGCTTACCTCTGCCCTGCTGCAGACAAAGCCATCTTGCTCAGGACAGGTAGACATTTGGACCCTGGTCAACTAAATGCCCTCACCAGAAAGGGATACTGCCTATATTGTTAATTGCAGCTTCAAACCTTAGGTTTTTCCTCTCTTTAAGGTACAGATATTGAGTGCCAGATTTCTGCCCCCCCCCCCCCCGTCCCCCAAACCCCCTGCTTGATTTTGCCAGATTTCAGCGATTTGGGGCTAGAATGTAGGAAGCTGGGGGTAGGTTTCAGAGAAAGAGGGGATGACAAGTCACCATGTCCCAGACCTTAGACAAATGAAAGAGAGTTGCGCATCACCAAGAAAATTAGGATTCCTTTTGCTTTGTGAATTAAAGAAATGAATAATTTAATCCTCAAGATTGTTCCGGTGAGGGAAAGGCAACGTCCCAGTTGCGGAGCCCTACAGCCTGTCGGTGTGTTACATCATCTGCACACATAGGCGTTTCCATGACAACCGCTTATAGCTTCATTTCCTGGATCCCTCTAGGGGGTGTCACAGCCAGATCCACCTGCTTTTCACCCTACCCTCGGTGGGGTCATGGTAAGGTCGCCAGAATAAATGAACGCGGGTACTAATGATCTGTTTACTGCTGTTTATGCTCTGTGTGTGTCAGGGGCACGCACATTTAGAGAGCTCATTATGGTTGCAATTAGAATGCACCATCGCTAGATATTTAACTCCTTTTTCTTTTAAATTAGCATTTTAATAACATTCTTTGAGCAGAGAAACAAAATGACCATTTTTCACGGACAAACTTCTAGCTGTAGGTGCAACTTTAATGGCAAAGTTGTGAAGGGGAAAGAAGGGAGGGGAAAAAAAAAGGCCATTTTTACTACTTTCACCCTCCTCCTTACCAAAAGGATATTTTTATTTGCTTTCTAACACACTCAATTTCCTAAATTTGTTTTGAATCCAATTATTTTGGGTGGTTTCAAGTACCGTACTCTTGTTGGACGGAAATTAGCAGCGATTGAAATTAGCTTTCTATGTGACCTGTGAAAGGGGCTAAAATAATTACAAGTGTGTATAAGAAACCCTTTCTCCAAAGACCCTTGCTGCACCGCTGATAGCATTACTGGAATATCTTTATACAGTAACTGCAAGGGCTGTTTTCTTTGAAAAGGCGATTGCAATGATTGTTTCTGTTTTAAAAATCTTAAGATTGTCTTATAGAGGATGAATGATGACAAAAACTTGTCAATATAGGAAGGAAGAATGAAAGGAACAGCACGGCATCATTTACCATTTGAAAATGGCCTGATCTTGGAGCACCAAAAAGCAAAGAGAGACAGGAACGGGAAAGATTCAACGTAGAGACCCACTCGGTCAGAATGTTCCACCAGGCTCTGCTTTTTAGGAATCGGCCAACACCTTTGCTAGGTGTTTAGAGATGCTCTGTTTGTGGAAAGTACAGTGAAAAATAACAATTTGAATGTTTCGATTATCTTTCCCAGTCCGTTCCATTTTCATTATTTATTTCCTATAAATCGGGACCTTGCTGAACATAATTCTGCAGACAAGGAGGTGGATGGGACAGCCAATGTGAACGAGGAGATAGATGGTGGGTGCGTGTAAGATGGATGCTATGCGTTTATGAAAAGGAGCAGTATGTCTGCATGTGAACATCCACAGAGTAGAGCAAGCAAGCGTGTAAACTATAATGGGTATTTATAGGTGAAAAAAAAAAAGGTGCAAGGAATATTGGATGGGAACAAGCACACTGAGCCTGAAAAGGGTTTGCTTTTTTCCTACCCTCTTGGAATCCACGTCCAAGTTCTGCTAAGGTGTCCCATGGTTGCTGCGGCTCCTGTGAAAACTCAAGCCTTTTCATGACAACAGATGGGGGATTTCACAGCCAGAAGACTCAGGAGGTCAACAGTTGAAAAGCAAGAGTTAGAAAGCGAGATCTTTATCGACATCAAAAACAATCCCACCAAGAAAACCCAGAACGATAGAAGGAGGAAAATATTTAAAGACACAGTAGGAAAAAAAAAGGGAGCCTTTATAAAAATGCAGGTTTAAAGTGTCTATGCTGTTGTATCAGCCTAGTTGCACCTTAGAATCTGCCATTTCATAAATAAAATACGGATGGCATAGACTATAATTTGGTGATAGCTACCCCAGGACATATCTAGATGCACTTGTGTTATTTTAATTAAATACTGCATTATGGTTTGTGACAACTACATAGCTACAGCGTAAATGAATTCGGAATTAAAGCGTTACTTAGGCATCCAGTAATTTTTGTTTCATTCCTCAGTTTTACAAAGCAAATAGCTATAAAATCAAGATGTTTGTTCATTTACAGATGGAGTAGGATTGTTGTTGCTGTTTTTTTCCTCCTTAATCCTCATGCACAAAAAGAAGACAGAGCTCAGAGTCTGGCTCCCAACACTCTCAGCTTATGAGCCACATCACAAAGAAAAACACATCCTCTTGACTATAATGTGAAATGCTGAATATTAATTGCTGGTATTATGCTTATCTTTCTAGCCGGGTTCTGTCTTTTAACAATTATTCCGATGGGCTGCAGTCTTGCACCGCCAGGAGATTTTTCTCCTTTGTTGAACAGTTAAAACCCATTTGATTTCATTTTATTAAAAGAGAATCTTAAAGTTCACAATGCTCCTTGGAAGTTTTAGTATCTGGAACTCTTCCCCAAATATAGAATATTAGTGGGAACAGAGAAACTGCCAAAGCTCTTTGATTAGAAAAAAAAAAAAAAAAAAAAAGAATAAAAGAAAGACCAAAAAAAAAGACACACATATCTGCATCTAAAAGAAAAATATTTTTCATTCTGGCAATATTAGTGTTTCCTTAATGAGACTGGAGAGGGCATTATAATTTGATATAATCAATTGGTTAGTTTAAATGTCACTTCGCTAGCAAATCATGAGAAAGGTTCAGAAGATTCTCATCTAACAGGCACGGATTTTCACTCAAAATTAATATGGTAGGGTAAAAGGATTTTTGCTCAAATCTGAGGATTTAATTGTATCTTTAATGTGTCATATGTCAAGATGAAAGTTTTTAAATAGCAAGTTTTCTGAAACCACTGTCTATTATTTCTAGTTTGAGAATCAATATAATCTTTTTATTAGCCCTTAAATACCATACGTCTGGCAACGTCTGCTAATTCCAGCTTTTCTGGGTTCTAACCAATTACCCCAAGTGGCCCCCCTCACCTCCTGCCAACTAATCCTATAAACTGCATGGAAGTTACTCCCCTGTATGTTTGCAATGAGGTTATAATTTGCTTTTAACATTTTGCTAGTTTGGTTGGAGAGCTGGACCCATAGAATCCCCAGAAACGCTGGCAGACAGGGGTTTGGGGAGGCTGAGCTCCTTTTGAGAAAATAATTACACAGAAACAAAGCTTTTGTGACTCCTTTTAAATAGAGCATCTCACCGAAATGTCATCCAGCCTCTTTGGCAGATTAGTGAGGAGTTTATTACTAAATCTCTGTCTAATAAACGTGCAGTTGACTCTGGAGGAGCTGCTTGTTATAATACTGGCAGTGGGAAATGGAGGGAATGTCACAGTTAAAGACACAAATTTTCCCCATAATATATTCGAATGGAAACCTCTGAATCCAATACTACATGGGCATATCTAATAAATTCACAATATTTCAGTCTCAACAGCCTTCACCGGTTAGTTTTAAAGATTTATGTGGTAAAAAATTACTCAGTGATGAATATGGTTTATTCTGTGCAGTATTGGAGGTATAAGGAATTAAACTACCGTCTTTAACAGTGAATTTATTATTACCTCTGTCAAAAGACGAAGCCTTTAACAGCATTTGTTATAAATTCACTGCAAAATAAATGGCTGGAATTTTTTTACACTGGAGTTTGTAAAGCATCGGGCGATTCTGAGCATTAACCTAACCCTGCCATGGCTTAGATGGTTCTAGGTAAACAATTCTGTCTGGGCCTTGTAGTTAATTATCTGATCTGGGACTTTCCACCTGACTGAAAGGGGTGTGTGTGTGTGTGTGTGTGTGTGTGTGTGTGTGTGTATGTGTGTGTGTAGAAAGTGAAGACTCCTGTCTAGACAACAGTTTAAGAGTAAGTAAAGTGGAAAATGTGTTTTTTTTCCCCCTCTTTTTAAAAAGCTGGGTTTTATAATAAATGGCTAGGGTTTGGAGGATAAGGTTGATATGCAATTGGGGCTCTTTTTAGCAGTTTTCTGTGCATGCATATGCACACACACACACACACACAGGCATCCTCTCCCTTTTGTCCTCTCTTGGAATGGGTGTCCCCTCATTTATAAAAATTACCTGGAAGGAATGAGGCTGCCAGGGTTTGTTCTAGACGATTGGTTCCTGTCTGGGGGAAAGGAATGGCCTCTACTGAATTTGACCGGTGTATGACCGTTGCCTTCCAGCTGACCCCAAATCCCATTCCCATCCTCCTAACTCTATAGACTCCCATTGGGGTTATTAATGAGAGAAAACACCATCATCATCATCATCTTCGTCATCACAGCACAGTGTTGACCTGCTTGTTAACATGAAATGGGGTGGTGGGGACAGGTTCTGCTTCTCTTTCATATCATCATAAATAAGAAAAGATATTTTCCGATGGTATCCCCTCACGGGCCTCCTTTGGTTAGGTCAGAGGTGAATGATTGCTCCTTGACAGGCACTGATCAGTTTCATCACACTGTTTGGGCAGCCTGCGCCCCAGGCCTATATTCCCCCCACTTACTCCCCAGAATTACCTCCCAAATAACCCCGCCCATCCCCCCACACAGACAAGCTGAGGGTAATGGTGCCTGAGGAAGTCCTAAATGGACACTAGATGTCACCAAACACCTCCTTTCCCTCAGAGCCCTGAAATTAAAAAACCAAAAAAACCCAAAAAAACAAAACAAAAAAACCCCCAACTAACCCAAACCCAAACCTTCATTTAAAGCAACTGGAGGAATTAACTTATCTGTTTTTATGAGGCTTTTATCACATTCAACTAAGCACACTTAGGAGAGGAAGTACTGCTGCATTCAGATAATTTTTACAACATACAAATCTCTTATGGAGGGAACGGGGTCAAGGGAGGGGAAAGGTCTACATTCTTCAAGTCGTCTTTTGAGGGAGGAGGTGGAGAGCAGGGGGCCTTAAAAACCCCATGACAACAGACATAGTGTTGTTAACACAGTCCAGGTGCTGGGAACAGACCTGCGGCCTTCAGGTAACAAGGATTTGTGTGTGGAGCTAGGGTGCAGGCTAATTTTAAGTAGTTTTTTTTTTTTTTTTTTTTTTTTTTAAAGATTTTATTTATTTATTTGACAGACAGAGATCACAAGGAGGCAGAGAGGCAGGCAGAGAGAGAGGAGGAAGCAGGCTCCCTGCTGAGCGGAGAGCCCGATGCGGGGCTCGATCCCAGGACTCTGGGATCATGACCTGAGCCGAAAGCAGAGGCTTTAACCCACTGAGCCACCCAGGCGCCCCAATTTTAAGTAGTTTTAAGCATGCTGGAAGCTGAATGTCACTCAGGGTGACAAAGTCAGTCTATCCTCATCCTCAAAGGGCCCAAAGTGTCTGACGGCATCATGTGTTTGAAGTTAAACTTGACTTTGCCTGCAAGTCTCTCTGTTCCCATGTTAACTGCACCCGCAGAGAAGACAACCAAAATGCTGTGAGTTTGGTCCACGGGAACATCTCCCACCTCAGCTAAGCCACCGACTAAGTAAAACCTTCTGTGGTGCCCAGCTGATTGGTCCCAGGCTGACCTCCATGGGCGCAAGTGGCAGGTCAAATCTTGGAGGAGCCCAAGGCCAACTCATGAGGTACACAACATAAGCCCAAGAGATGTGGCTTGCTGACTCAGTTTGCCCTTAACAGAAGACCTCATGCAGGGACCTCTTCTGCTTTCTCGTCAACTGAGAAAGAGTTTTTCTTCCTCTCTCTAATTTGCCCCTTATCTGCTGGACAGCTCATGTTGCCACTGTGAATTACTTCTGGAACAGGAGGCTTAATTTTTAAACAGCCATTTATTTAAGTTCTCTCACATAGTAGAACGAACGCCTTTATTACTTAGAAAGGAGGTTCCCTAGTGAGAGAGCTTGGAGCCAGGAAGAGAGTCTCTTCTCTGAAAGTTGGAACTTGCGACTCATCTTCTCCAAATAGAGGCATCTTGTCTCACCTCCCTCTCTCCCACTTAAAATAAATGCCCACCTCGCTGCTGGTCCACAGAAGGGCCTCGCGGTCCGCAGATCAAAGACCTCGGAGCCAGGGCCCAGCGCTCCCGCACGGAGGCTGCCTCAGCACCTGTCCTGTCATGCCTGGTGCCCAGGCTGAATGGATTTTTGGAGTACACCTGTTGTTGAACCCCTGCCAAGTACTGATGGCCACTAACCCCCAAATCACTTTTCCCCGCTGTTGATGTTTGGAATGTCAGACAGGACTGAGCAGCAGCCGGCGTGTATTTCAAACACAGCAGATGGATTTTTATATTAGCTCCTATTTCATGTTCAGGCAGAGCGACCGCCACACTAAAACCCGCAGCCTCGATGCTGCCGAGTTTGCTTCTGTGAGATTAATTCTGTGAAATTAATTGGGACAAGATTGAAAAGGAAATTAAAATGCAGCTGAGTGAACAGGCCTTTCAAACACCTTTCCTCCTGCTCTATTCAAACTTGGATTCTGCGGTGGTCGCTGGCGTCGTGGGAAGTAATTTACGAGAGGCAGGCTCTTCGGAGCCATCGGTTACGTATGAGGGGACCTGCACAGGCGCCGCAATCTGGAGCCACTGAAGAGCGCTAAACACCCCGCTGTGGCCTGAGCGGCGTCCCTGCGGGGGCGGGGTGGGGGGGGAGAGCGGGGCTCAGTTCCTGTACCAGGAAGAGCTGTTCAGAAATATCTGGGCCCAAAGTGAACGTGGGAACATCCGCTAGATGCGCAGATCTCCTTCGTTATTAAAATCTCCCTTTAATATATTTTAAGGCCCAAATTGGAACTGGTGAATTAAGTGGGCGTGAAACTGCATGGGGCCTAGGAATGTAGGGCCCTGTTAGGGGAGGTTCGCAGGGGTCCAGCAGACGGCGCCCGTTGGTTACCGTTTTGGAGCCTGGATACATGGCTCCAGCTTCTCATCAAATGAGAAGTCTGAACAAAACCATCCATTACAGTTGGGGACACAATCTCTCAGACCAGGAAGGGCTAGCTGGATTTCCATGTAGGCCTCTTCACTGGATGGTTTTCTATTTCCAAGTGAGATGATTTTGTGGTTTTGAGTGTCTTCGTGAAGAGTTTTTGGGCAGGACAGGCTACCTGTTTTTTCCTCTCTCACTTCACCAATGATTGATTGAACAACTAGTATGTACACAGCATTGACCTCAAAAGTTTACTTTATTGTTAGTGGAAAAGAGAGGACTATGATAATTGTTACCATTCCCTAGATGCCAGGCACTTCTCTACACAAATTCTCTAGTGCAAGCATCATAACCCCAGTGAATAGAAGTTAGCCCAATTTTTACAGATGAGAAAACGGGAGATTAGCAGGATTAAGTGCCTTTGCTCAGGGTCACATAAGTAACTCATCTGTTACTGACCTGCTTCCTTAAGGATAGGCCAGATGATGGGTATTTGGTTATCTTTGGGGTGTATCTTTCTGGCCCAGCCAATCATCCTCTCTGGAAGTTTTATTTTAAAAAGGACAAATGGGGCACCTCGGTGGTTCAGTTGGTTAAGTATCAGACTCTTGGTTTTTCTGAGTCGTGAGACTGAGCCCTGTGTTGGGCTCTGTACCTGGCATGGAGCCTGCTTAGAATTCTCTCTCCCCTGACCCTCTCAGCCTATCCCCCCATTTGTGTTCTCTCTAAAAAATAAAATAAAATAAAATAGACAAAAGCTCTCTTTCTGGGATCATTCTTGCCCAAAGACCCTAGGCCCTAAAAGACTCTCCTGGCCTGAAGATTCTAGGATTCAAGGTTGGCTCATATTGGAGCAACCATTAAGAAAGAGCAGGGAGGGCGCCTGGGTGGCTCAGTGGGTTAAGCCGCTGCCTTCGGCTCAGGTCATGATCTCAGGGTCCTGGGATCGAGGCCCGCATCGGGCTCTCTGCTCAGCAGAGAGCCTGCTTCCCTCTCTCTCTCTGCCTGCCTCTCCATCTACTTGGGATTTCTCTCTTTCAAATAAATAAATAAAATCTTTAAAAAAAAAAAAAAAAAAAAAAAAAAAAAAAAAAAAAAGAGCAGGGAGCGGCAGGAGCCCAAGAGTAAAGCCCAGACCCCACCAAGCTTGCCCATTGGGGGCCATTCCCTGTTCTTAACCTGGTCCCCTCCAATATTTCTTTTATCATACAAAAAGAGGGGGAAATCAGAGGCATTTATGAGGGCCCAAAACAAGAGCTTATAATTGAAATGTTTAAATTAGTTTAATCTGAATAAATAATTAAACACATTTTTGTGTGGAATTTTTCTTTTCTTTTTTTTTAAAAGCATTTATTTATTTATTTGACAGAGAGAGATCATAAGGAGAGAGGCAGGCAGAGAGAGAGAGAGAGAGGAGGAAGCAGGCCCGATGCGGGACTTGATCCAGGACCCTGAGATCATGACCTGAGCCGAAGGCAGAGGCTTAACCCACTGAGTCACCCAGGTGCCCTGTGTGGAATTTCTTTAGCAATTTTGTGGTTGGAACTTGTGACTCATCTTATCATGTTTAGAACAGGAATGCTAGAGGTGGAAGGGACCTTAGAGGTTACCCAACACAACTCCCTCATTTTACAGGTAAAGCTGTCCAGGTAAGCTGAGCTACACCCAGTTGCACCTTGCCTTGCATTTCTTTTCTTCTTCTTCTTCTTCTTCTTCTTTTTTTTTTTTTTTTAAAGATTTTATTTATCTATATGTGAGAGAGAAAGCGTGCACAAGAGCAGAGGGAGAGGGAGAAGCAGACACTCCACCAAGCATGGAGCCCAATGCGGGGCTCCATCCCAGGACCCCAAGATCATGACCTGAGCCAAAGGCGGACACTTAACTCACTGAACCACCCAGTGAACCACCTATTTCCTATTGGTGGAAATAGACTTCTCCAGGTTCCTAACCCAGAGGGCCTTTCTTGTCTGACAAAGGTTTTACCAGCCAGAGAGAAAAGTAAAATGGAGATTTTTGGATACCGTTTTTCTGGACTAACCTCCACTTGGGTCAGTTCTTTTCCTCCACATGTGAGAGGCGGGCTGCGGCGTATAACCGACCGCAACAAAGGAAGCCAGTTGGGGCTAAAGCGGGATGTATTTAGGATTCATGTGAGAAAAAATTCCAGAGATTAGGAGTTGCTGCACGTCGGAACAAACAGCTCATGGTAGAGGCATCTCCTTTTTCTATCTGTCTGAATTGTTTCATTTGTGCTTCTTCGAGGCGAGGGAATGGATTGGGTGGCCTTTTAAGGTTCCTTCCTGTCCAAGGACTGTTATTGAGTTAGGTGATATAATAAAGGTAAATCCAATCCGAAATGCTCCCCAAGCCAACGTTAACTGGAACGAAGCTTTTATGAGGGAAACTCCTGTTGAGCTTCCAGCTTCTCATTTCCTCCTCTGACATGCAGGGATTTGCAGCGTGCAGAAGGGAGGCAGCTGCTGTAGCTTTTGGGGGAAGAAATGTGCTACTACCCGGCAAAGGATAAAAATAGACTGAAGACCTTCCAAACGGTGGAGAACGAAACCAGACAGAAGCACAACAGAAAGATATTTCTCCCTGAATCAAACTTTGATATATTAGCTTTCAGTGCGGGAGGCGGAGAAGTGGGGATTGGTTAAAAAAGACAGGTGAGGAAGCCTCTCCATGTTCTTTGGTATCTCTTAAAAATACAACAGCCATGGTCCCCGCCGATAGCTCTGTACTGCAGGGCAAGTCACCACACAGCCCCTTCTAAATGGAGGAAAGGAACCCCCAGTGAGAAGCCATTAACAAAGGCAAAAGACATGCAAAACAAACAAAATAATCATGACCGAAGAGAAGGCCAGCAGACAGTCTGGCTCTGTTCTCCCCCCACCCCCACCCCTCCTGCTGCAGGCACCTCAGACAATGTAAACAGTTAATTTGTTCACCTGCAGGCTCTGGGCAAACAGAGGCCTGGTCACACCTGAGTGGATAACTCGATTACCCCTGTAATGCCAGCGTGGTAATGTACACAAATTCTATTACAAGGCAAACCTTGCTTTCGGGCATTTGAAATACCAATCAGGCCAATGTCCACTCCCTTCTTTGCTTCCAATTTATTCTTGGTGTATTGGAGCTGCACCAGAATGGCACTAGGATGGAGCAGAATTAGGACTCTGGAAGAAATCACTAGAAGACTGTGATCTCAGGCAGCAGGGCTTGAAGTCTTCCTACTCTTTTGCAAAAGGTTGGGTTTGCATTTGGTCCTCATTCCAAGGGGACCAGTTGCAACCCCTGAAAGGTGCCTTAAGTCAGCTTTGATCTGTTTCTAAGGACCTTGTGGTATCTTTCGAATTGAGACAAACCCTTGGCACAGACAGAATAAAGATAAATGGCAAATGATGGGTTAATAACACAATGGATTTTCAACTTGCCTTTATGGAATCCACATACTCATTAATTAAAGAGCAAATGGTGCCAATTTCAAAAAATGTGCTTGTAGATATTGATTGACTCCATAGAGAAACATCTTTTTAGTAAGTTACTTCAGGGACAGAATCTGTTTCCTTAGCCCCCCTATATAGAATATGTACACTCTTTCTTTACAAAGGATGACACCACTGATCCCGGTGGTGACACCACTGATCTCAATGGTAGTCTGTGGGTTCTGAATCATCTTCACATTAGTGACAGATCTGCTATAATCTATCCTCTTATTTTTTTTCCCAATTCTTTTATAATCAACGACACTATTTGTGAGATGGTTAGTTGGGGTTAGGGATTAACTTTATGGCTGAGGAAGAGAATACAGTTAGTTGGCTCTTACAGGGTTGGATTCACTATCTTGGCCTTATCAGCACTTGCTCAAACCAACTGAGCTAACTAGCACTGACTATCCCCCATCCTAATTCTATTACGGTCTTGTTTATCTGTGAATGACATAAGAAGGTGGTTTACCAACCCAGAATGTTTTCAAGAGAATTATACAGTCATAAATTATGTACCAAATAATGACCTTTTAAGCACTGCAAGATCCTAAAAAGGATAAATTGATTGGTGTGGTTTTAGTGTTATATCTACTTTATTGCCTTTTGAAATTTGAAAATTAGCTCCTCAATGTGAATTTTCAATTAAACTTTTCCCTAACAATTATAAATCAATGGGAATTTACTTTATGTGGGAGGGAGCCATGTAATGCACACAAGTGAAATGTATGACATGGAATAATTTTCTTATGGTGACTACATCATTGAGAATGAAAAGATCAATTTTTGGGGGAGGGCAGGAAGAGAGGGAGAGAGAGAATCTTAAGCAGGCTCCACACACTATGTGGAGCCCGATGTTGGGTTCGATCTCACAACCTTAAGGTCATGACCTGAGCTAAAATCAAAAGTCAGATGCTTAACGGACTGAGCCACCCAGGTGCCCCCCCAAAATTGACTTTGGATCCAAGCCCCACACTCCATGTCCTTACCTTGCTCAGAATGTGGATGAGGTCACCCCTTTGGAAGGACAGTTCGTCTGGCTGGTCACCATGGCAATCCCAGAGGCCCTGGTAATAATTGGTATAGTCCACTGGTCAAAGAGAGGAGAAATCAAAGTTAAAAGGACTCTGTCTTTTTCCATGGAGCCCATATTTTTGCTGCAAGTGGAAACCAGGGTTCTAACATTGTCCCTAGGAAACCTAGGATTTGGGGGCGTTGGGAGGAGAAACAGCCCAACACTCAACGTGAGCAAAGGACTGTGGGAAAAGGAGATCATTAACTAACATTGGATATTTACAGATTACCCTTAGTCAGACGTTATTCAATAATACGATAAATACCTTCATTTATTAATAAAAGAAAAACAGGCAGGTAATTTTTTACTTGGTTTGTACATAAGCAGGACAGAGACTTCTTGATAGATAGTCTTGATCCTGGGCATCTAAACTATCCAGCATTTCTCTTCAAAATGCATTTGAAGAAATGAGGTAAGTCTCCGACTTCGGCTTGTTTACTGAGAGGCTGAGTCAGCCAGCTGTGTCTGCATCACAGTCTCTCACGTGTTGGTGTCTTCTGTCACACAGGAACTTCATCCTGGGCACTTCCCACTCAGGTACTAGGTGAGGTAATCCCGCAATAAATACGGTTACGAACAGCCCAGTCTTTAAGTGGAACCAAGGGGGGTGTCTCATCCATTATAACTAAATTCTGGGTGGGCTGGCCCTTTTCCAGCATCTCATTTGTAGACCCTGAACATGCCTGCCAAGATTTATCTGCAAGCCCCCAGGGGGACAGAAACCAAAGTGATCTGCATTAAAAATGAGAGCAACTGAAGACGACAAACCAAGCTTTCGAAGCAGCTGGAGAGATTTACTGGGCTTCTCAGCAAGACTAGATGGCAGTGATGCCACAGGACAGCCATCGATTCTTAGCAGTGAAGAATCTGTATTGATCTTCTACCCGGAAAGGTTAAACACTAGAGCGCAAAGTGGGAGAGGATCTGGGGATCTGAATGGCAGGAGAGTGGATGTCCACTGGACCGGGGATGATGTGGCCATGCCCCTCCCTGTCCCTTAGGATGCTAATGGGTGAGAACGGTCAGCAAAGCACCTACCAAAGATGAGATTCTTGTTGATGGGAGTCAGGAGTCCTGGGTTCTAATGAAAATTCAAATGACTTTGGGGGACTGTACTTGTACCAGTTTCTACCCTTCCTTTAATTTGTTTGACCCTCCCATGAGGTGTGATAGAGCTGGTCACCGAGGATGGGAATAGATAGGGGAAGGCAGGTGGGCAGTGTGGGTGGACAGACACACCTGCTATGTTTGCTTTTTAAAAAACTTGTTCCTAACCTATCAGCGATTCAAATAAAAAAGGCACAGGAGAAAAGAACTTTAGTAGGAATCTTAAAGTGCACAAAAATCAAGGAGGGACAGATCCATTTAATCAAGACTTAGATGTTGCAAAGAGAAGTAAATATGTTAACCATATAGAAATGAGGCGTGTTTTCTTTCACGAAGATAATTGTTTGTATATGCAATAAACAACAGAGGGCAGCAAACAAGACAACCATGCTGGAAACCACAGAGTTAAGGATGTATTCGGAAGAAAAATACATTGGGAGAAAAATGCTAACTATTGGAAAGGCAAGGCATGTATTTGGGGGGACACCAGGGCATGAAATAATAGGGAAATATCAGTCCCTGAAGAGTGAAAATAGTTTTCCCAGAGGATATATTAATGTATTTTTAGTCATAATGGAGTTGATTAATCACATGAAGCTTTTGACAAAATTAGAAATGAAAAAAATATAATATATATGAAAAGTATATATATTTTAAAGATTTTATTTATTTATTTATTTGTCAGAGAGTGCACAGGCAGGGGGAGCAGGCAAGGAGCCCAGTGCTGGACTTGAACCCAGGACCTGGGATCATAACCTGAGCTGAAAGCAGATGCTTAACTGACTATGAGCCACCCAGGTGTCTCTATATATACATATATTTTAAAGATGTTATTTATTTATTTATTTGAGAGAGAGCGCGAGAGAGAAAGCACAAGCAGGGGGAGCAACAGACAGAGGGAGAAGCAGGCTCCCTGCTGAGCAAGGAGGCCAATGAGAGGTTGGATCCCAGGAACCTGGGATCATGACCTGAGCTGAACACAGATGCTTAACTGAGTGAGGCACCCAGGCATCCCAGAAATGAAAAATATATTGATGTCAATAGTCCTTACACATTTACATATTATAGAGAAAATAATTTTATAAAACTAGACTTTTAAAACACAACTTGATATTTCTGAATGGTAAGAAGACTAAGCAACATTGTCTTGGCTTTGTCTGGTTTAGCAGATGGTCACTGTGGGCTACCAGTCCCCTTTTGCCTGGAAATGCTCCTAAGATTATGAGTACTTTTCAGGTATATATGTAAAAAGTGACTTGATATTGGGCATATAAGACACCGGAGGAGAATACTTGGAAACAGACCTATTCTAAAAGCAATATAGATCATAGGGAAAGTAAGACGCTAGGAAGAAAACAAGAGCCTTCCAGGAAAAATTACAGAAAATGCCTCTGGTTCTTCATAAGCTAAAGGCTAGAAGAAAATAGAGCTCAGGAATCTGGCTGTTCGTTTACTGAGCCCAAGACCCAGAACTGTCAGAGCTAGAACTAGAAAGTACAGCTTTGAAAAAATAAGCAGAATGAAGGGTTAAACCTGGAGACTCGCTGTCCAGACACAGGCATTCACGTACCAGGGAAATCAGTGAGGAGGACCGTCTTAGCTGGACCAGATGGGACCCGGTATTGCAGACTCCCTGTTGTACATAGGTGTGACTTGCATTTATGTGTGTGCGTGCGCACTTCTCTACATTCACTCCTCAGCAGCCAACGGACATGTCCACAGTGCTTACTAAGTGCCTGGGACCGTGCGGGAGGCTGGGAATTCCACCTTGGCCACTGACGGTCTCTGCTTTCCGGGTTCCCGTCCAGTGGGGGGAGGCACTGGGAAACAGAGCCGTGACGATATTTACTTATCTACGAGACCATGGTACGTCTTCAAAGAGGAGGTTGAGGGTGCTGTGTAGAACAGGGAAGCTAACTTCATGGAAGGCTTCCCGGAAACTTTGGTGGTGTTATAAACACCTGACTAAGATCCGGTGTTATTTAAAGATCGTGAAGGGGGAGGGGGCACAAGGTAAGGTGGAAGAGGGCTTCATTCCTGATATTTTTTTGTCTCTGGAAGAGCTTGAAGTTCTGGAAGTTTGCAGGGGCAGTTCTGCTTCTCCCTAAATTTGCCCAGGTCACTCTATAAACAAGGGAATGCCCGAGGAGACTGACGTCCTTAGACTAGTGAGGAACTGGGAGCCCGAGAGAGTATTTCCTCTGTGGACTGGATGGAGGTTCCTTTAGGTCTACACGACTCTAGCAGCAGTCTGAGATCAGACATCATGCAGCATTCTGACCATTTAATTAATTCAAAGCATCCTCATTCTCATTTTGAGGACATTATTCCATCTAATTATTTTTTTTTTCCAGTCTGTCCATTTGGAATGAAAAACAAAAGAATAAAGCTTAATGCCAGCATTTCTCAATGTCTCTCCAAAAAAAACCGTAACTTTGCACTAAATAAAGCCTGGTAATTCAAAAGCAAAGCACTAATATATTCAGCATAAAACAGACAGAGGACCTAGAGCAATAATGACACCACTAATAACTAAAACAGTTATAACAATTAACAACAATTACAATGATAGAGAAGCTAATGGTATGATCACTGCATTTAAATTGCTAGCAGAGCTGAGGAGGACTTTTTCTAGAGGAAAAAAAAAGGGGGGGGCAACATCTTATTTTCTTTATCTCATATAAGAGAAGCCAAGCTCCCAGCAAACAAAATGTCATAGGAAGAATAGCAACAGTCTAAGTTTAAAAATACATTGTTTTTCTCTCTTCTCTAGGTATTTATTGCAAAGCATTTGCCATTGTACAGCAAGTTCTTTTTTTTTTTTTTTTTTTAAAGATTTTATTTATTTATTTGTCAGAGAGAGAGTGAGAGCAAGCACAGGCAGACAGAGTGGAAGGCAGAGTCAGAGGGAGAAGCAGGCTCCCTGCGGAGCAAGGAGCCCATTGTGGGACTCGATCCCATGACGCTGGGATCATGACCTGAGCCGAAGGCAGCTGCTTAACCAACTGAGCCACCCAGGCGTCCCCAGCAAGTTCTTTATAACCAGTAAGAGTCACTTCTGTAACGAAGGCCAGGTTGTACTACTGTTGACAGGGTCATAATTTGAAAATGAGCCTCCATGACGTGGAGAGTTCTAAGGTAAAAAGGACCAGGACACCTTTCTGCCTGTCTTCCTCCTTGGGGCCAACAGAACTTGACTGGGTTCCTTCCAGCCTTCGTATGTCACCTTGGATTTTTGCTGGGGAGATGCTGTATAGCTCCAGAATTCAAGCTGTGACCAAGGAAAAGAGGCTCAAAGGCAGGTCAGCATGTTGTTTACATTTGCTTGATGAGCGAAAGGGCTGTGCTAATGAGGCCCAGTTATGGGAGCAACTACTTAACAAATTATGAAAAAGAGAGACAGAATGAGAAGACGGAGAAAGCCAGTCCTTGCTAGACCATGGGTAGGTGAGAAGTGGACACAGAAGGCCATGGCAGTGACCCACTGGAAGGGACTTGGCCAGGCCGGAGAAGTCCACCATGTTCAGTCTATCAAGACAGACCCAGCCTGATAGCTTACTATTTCAGAACGAAAGGCATAAAGAAACTTGCCAGGACGTCTGGGTGGCTCAGTTAGTTGTGTCTGTCTTCAGCTCGGGTGTATGATCTCAGGGTCCTGGGATCGAGTCCTGAGTGGGGCTCCCTGCTCATCGAGGAGTCTGTTTCTCCTTCTCCCTCTGCCCCTTCCCCACGCTCATGCACACTCTCTCAAATAAATAAATAAATAAAATCTTAAAAAAAAAAAACCAAACAAACCAACAAGGGGTGCCTGGGTGGCTCAGTGGGTTGAGCCTCTGCCTTCGGCTCAGGTCATCGGCTCAGGTCATGATCTCAGGGTCCTGGGATCGAGCCCCTCGTTGGGCTCTCTGCTCAGCAGGGAGCCTGCTTCCCCCACCCACTCTGCCTGCCTGTCTGCCTACTTGTGATCTCTTTCTCTCTGTCAAATAAATAAATAAATAAATAAAATCTTAACAACAACAACAACCGAAACGAAATTCACCAAACTCCACTTTAATTTTGAGTTTTGAAATCGCCATGGTCCTTAAGTTTTTTTTTTTTTTAAAGATTTTTATTTATTTATTTGATAGACAGACAGAGATCACAAGTAGGCAGAGAGGCAGGCAGACAGAGAGGGGGAAGCAGGCTCCCTGCTGAGCAGAGAGCCCGATCCGGGGCTCGATTCCAGGACCCTGAGACCATGACCTGAGCCAAAGGCAGAGCCTTAACCCACTGAGCCACCCAGGTGCCCCTATGGTCCTGAAGGTTTTAAGTACGATCCTGACCTGGAGAACACTCACAGATCCTGATCTCGGTCTCCTCTGCTCTGCCGAAGGAGCGGAGCCAAAATTGGGCCAGAATTATAGCTGGTGGATGCTCACCTCCTGTTTGGTCTTGGGAAGCAGGTTTCAAAAAGCAAGAGCTGCAAAAACCTCTGTGTGTCCCTGTTTCTTTCGTGGAATTGCTCCACTGGTGTGTGCGCTAACCCATGGAGCGGAGCCTCAGTGGTGGGAGGTCATCGGTGCCCACGTTTCCGTCCTGCAGAAATTACCGCTTCTCGGCTCCTTTTTGGTGGAGTTTGTCCACGGTTTTAGAGTGAAAACAACCAGTTCGGAGATCTTCCCTGGTCAGATATTTGGGGTGTCTACGGATGAGCTGTGCCTCCAGCCCCGCTTTTTATTCGACACAGCCGACCTGAGCCAGTGGCCGGGAGGTTTCCTACAAACAGCACGGAACGGGTGTTCCTTTCGGTTACCTGGACGTTGCCCTCTCGTGACAGGGAAGGGAGATAAGCTCTCATCACGGAAGACTCTTAGTGTTAGACTGTTAGGCTGATGGGCTGAGATTTAGTGGGGATGTGAGGTGTTGAAGAGTCACTCATTAAAATAACCCTGTTACTAACAGTCACGCTGTAAAGTGAGCTCGCTATGGATTGAACAATCAATACTACAAGGCTCTGATAGATTTTCTAGGTAACAGAATAAAATAAAAGAAATTACATCTTACAGGGTCATTAACACCCAATGAGGATAAACTGAATTCCTCCCCACCGCCTTCTGGTAAGATCTAGCTGGGCTTTAGAAATGTTAGTAATTCTATCATGGGAGATCATAGCATTTCTGGGAACAAGATCCCTGGAAGAGTTCTGGAGATCAGTATGTGGATTTTAAAGGCAGTCATGATCCCAGGGTCCGCATCGAGCTCTCTGCTCCTCGGGGAGCCTGCCTCCCCCTCCCTCTCTCTCTGCCTGCCTCTCTGCCTACTTGTGATCTCTGTCTGTCAAAAAAATAAATAAAATCTTAAAAAAAAAGGTAACCCTCCTAGCCATAGTATCTTCTAGGAGAATATTCTGCCCCCTCACTCCCCCCACCCCAAACCCTGCCAAAGACACGTGACACTTGAGAAAAAAACGAAGTGAACCAAACTTGTGTAGTTTGTCTGTTCCATAAGAAAGCACATTGTCCTAGAGTTCCCTTTTATATGCCTTCAAGGGCCTGCCTACCCTTTCCTTGGACCTGTCTATTTTATAGTTATAAAGCTAAGTGATGACATTTGGGTGCTCCATATTTGTTGCCATTTCTATAGCTCCTTTGGAGAAAAGGCACTGTATAAATTCAATAAATAAATAAGTAAACACAAATAATAAAAATTCCTGCCTCAGATTCTGCAGAGAGAGCAAAAAGTCCTCTGTTTTTTAATCACTAAGTCACCAATCATTATAACTGGTGGGAAGTATAAACCATAGAAACATATTTAGAGCTCATCACACTTTAACACCTATTCTGGCGGCAGGAAACATAAGGAACAAAAGGTGTTTTTTTTGTTGTTGTTGTTCTTTTTTTTTTTTTTAACTTACTTGAAATAGAGCTGTTGGAACACTTAAGAATTAAATCTCCCCTCCCCACCCTCCCCCCACCCAAGATAGAACCTTAGAAAGAAAGGCTGAAAGAAGAAATGTGATGAGGGAGGAGTCTGAAACTGAATTTTAGACTCTTGCCAGAGACTGCTGCTTCCGGAATGGAATTTACTATAAAGCTGGCCACAGGAAGTTTATAGTTACCCCACTCAAGCTGTTCATATGAAGTGTTTCTTTCCTTCACTGGTGATGGAAGTTGGTTGAGAAAAGACATGGGACATAGTTTGGTCAGAAAACAGATTTGCTGTTGCAATTCTGCACAGCGAGAAGGAAACAGCAGAAAATATGTTTCAGGATGGACTTCATTATATGGTCTCATTGTTACGAGGTGGTAGCTATGCTAATCCTGGAAAAATACTCGTGCCAGTTCTTTCTTTTTCTCCTGCTACGGCACCTGACTTCTGATGATGCCTCTTCTCCCTGGAAGGAGTTGGGCACTGAAGAAGTTAGGTCCTTCACTAAAGCTGTTAGATATTCGCCTCCCACAGAGCACAAACCTTAGGGGTAGGGGGACATGCTGAGGCAGAACAGAGAAGAAACAGCAAAAGATGGGAAGAGGAGGAGAATGGGAAAAGGAAGGGCCAAGGGAATGGGGAGGGACCGGGGAGGGAGGGTTGGGATGAACTCCTAGGCTTAAGACTTTCATAGAATCTCTAAGAAAAAAAATCAGCTAGTATTTATATCAGCCACAGTTTAGGCTCTGCTGATGGGATGAATGTCCTTGAGGTGGTCCATGCAATTCATATTCCTTCACCGACAAGGATGGAATAGGTCCTTGGTCCACTTAAGGAGGCTTTGGAGGGGCATCTGACCTTAGAAAAGGATAGGTTCACTAACTGCCTGAAGCATGGCTAACAGTCTGGGATGAATAAGATGCAATCTTGTATTCAACAAACCTGTTACATATTCATTTCCAAATGTGCCTGGAATCAAACCAGGCCATCAGAAGTCAGCATCAGCGAGCAGTTCTATCCTTCACCCCACGTTCACTTTTCAGATCTGACACATTTCCATTCCCCTCTGAACTTGCAATCTCCGGGCCTCTCGGAGAGGAGACATTTCCATTCTTTCCATTCTCAATCCTCTGATCTCTTAGAGATGAGGCAATTCTATTTTCACTGTACTGATTTAGGAAATACTGATAGGAAAAAATAAATATCTGGTTTGGTTTCCTACCCTCTCTAGGATAAATCTTAGCGGTTCTGGGAACATTAATTAAGGTGAGTGGCTGCTTTGAAGGTTGAGATATTTCCCTATCCCGTCATCTTCTCTGGGGCTTTCGGGGTCAACATACCAGCAGCCTCTTAATTAGTGAGCCCGGTAATGTTTGTAGTCTGAAGAAAGGTGCCATCTCTAGTCAGAAGCCCGAACATCCTACCCAGTGCCTGTATATTTGGGGAAGCTCTCTTACCTCCTTTACGTGGAGTGCCGTTCTCATCCTCTTCTAGGTCACGCTCTTCCTCTGAGGGGAAAAACATGATCAGCATTAGCGATTAGTGGTTGCTGGTCTCATGTTCTTTATACTGGTGGGTCTTTTTTCTCAGAGCTCATCATGCTCTTTTCAAGGCAATAATTGTTCTTTTTTTTTTTTTTTCCTTAAATCATCTCACATCTTCAAATGGGCCCTCTGCTTCCCTCCCCATTCATTCACTCATAAATGTTTTCAAGCGTTTACTATCTTCAAGACGCTACACTAGCAACTGGAGATGCAACGATGGACAAGCCTGGCAAGGTCCCTGCCCTTGTGGAGTTTTCAGTCCACTGGATTATTTACTGAGGCATCTATTCCTAGAATCGTGATCCTTTCTTTCAAGCTCTATTTCTCCTTTCCTTCTAGAATTCTCTTCTAAATGTACTGTGTCTATGTAAGCATCCAGAGTTATGGTGTATACGTGTGTGTGTGTGTGTGTGTCTCTAAGCATGTGTTTAAACCCTCCATGATTAATTAGTCCTTAATGTATCAAGTTTTGTTCAGCTGTAGCAGAAGCTGGTCATGTAGGTAATTTTATGTTCCTAGTACTTGAGGGCTGTAGTTATCTTTTTACTGTTGTGATTCAGGCGGCCTTGTTCATTAGAGTGTAAGCTCCTGAAGGCAGTTGGAATGGTCTTTTAATTAATTGCTGCAGGCACACAATGGGTTCTAAGTCAGTGCTATTGTCTAACTCCAATCGAGTGTTTAGATGGTCAAAGTCACAACATGATTGGCCCGTTTCTTACCCTCATTAACATGTTTCGTCTCAGACTTCATACTACAGGATAACGTCGGAATTGAGCCTTTATAAAGAAAGCGTGAGTACCAGAATCATAGTCATTTTATATGAATCAAAAGCCATTTTATATGTGGAGTAAGATGAGAAAAACCTAGTTGTTGACCTACTTTTCATCATTTCTGTGCATCCCGTTCCCCCACATACACAATAAATGGGGTATAATAAGCAACATTCTGAGAATTGAATACTTAAGTGTTTTTTGGTCCACATTTACTTTCTCTTCCTGGGTCTTGGGGCACTCACTTGGCTTGTTTCCCCATCGTTATGACACTAAATGAAACTTTTGAGGAGATATCCTAGGGACAGTTCTTTTTTTTTTTTAAATGTAAGTTTTATAAAGGAATATGAATTCTGGTATGTCAGCATGGGGGAAGTAAACTCTGAGCTCATAAGTAAGAAGAAACAGCACAACCATATGTTAGAGCACTATAGAACATTAACACTTTGTTAATCGATTTCACATACAAAATGATACAATTTTCCTGCAAAAATAAAAATTAAGGGATTGATATTCTGGGGAAATGAGTCATATGTCACCCAGATTAAAAAAATATCATATATCTAATATATATTCACCTTACAAGAGTCTGCGGGGAAAGATCTCAACTCTTCTTACCTTCATGTATGGCCTCACAGCACAGCAGTTCCTACTTACCACCTGTAGTGCTCCCCACCCCCCACCATGAGGAATAAAGATGTGAGATAATGGAGGAGTGAAATCAAATATCGGAAATAGACTTGCTGAAATAAATCACGTTAAACACCATTCTTTGCACATTGTCTTCCTGTTACTTGCCCACTTCTTCCTTGCTCTGTCCTGATGCTTCTCCTTTTTGACATGGGATGGATTTCACAGGATTGAAAACACTAAAAGAAGAGTTGGTATGGCCTCGGTTTTAGAGATACCCAATAATTTGGACAGGGAGCATCGCTTCTGCTGATACCAAACAACTCAGTCACAAAGACCAACAATTTCCTGTGCTTAGGCACTTTTGCAGAGACGGTTTATTCTACCTCTGCTGTCTGTGCACAGATGTCTCTTCCTCCCAATTCTAATCAATGTAAATTGGGTCAGATCTCCGCTGTGAATTACAAATTGGATCCGAAGTTGGAGGGTCACTGTGCCTGCGACTCCACCTCCTTCCCACCACCATTAGATGGGAAACTACACCAAAGATCTTTTCTAAATAAATCAGACTTTATTGTAAAACTCGGCCACTGACGAGACATAACCTCATTAGCATTGATTTTAAAATAAATTATTGAAAGTGGCTTGCCTGCTCTTTGCATTTGTAAAATAGGAGAATGTAAATGTATTTGCAATGATAAAAATAAAAACTAAACTTGATTCCTTTATCCTTTCAGGCAACAGCACTTAATTTAGGCATGGTACAAAAATGGGAAAAATAAAAATCTGTTCTATGCTGTTCAATTCCAGACCAGATACTCTGATTCCCACTGCGCCTGTGGAGTCACCTAGAAGGAAAGCAGAACACTGGCCATAGGTCTTATATATCATTCACCACCATTACTGAGCTCTTCCGTGATGGATGTGAAGAGGGAAGCTCTAATGCCCACATCTGTTCTACCTGACGTTGACCTTCCCGGGTGGCTGAAAGTGGGCTCAAGTCAAGAAGCCTAGCTACGGGTGCGAGAGGCTGGGTGCTGTGCCTTTGAAAGTGTGAGTACGGAGGTACCATGGAGAGTATGAAGGCACTGCTCTCCAAGCTGGTGGGAAAGGCAGCGGCTCTCGGCACCTTCCCAGCGGCAGAGAGCACAATACAGAGAGGCAGACGCTCTACCTAGGATCCTTCGATGAGATCAAACTGGCATCTTTCAAACTCCAAAGTCGAGAAAACCAATCACGTGACAACAGAAAGAAATGTCTCTTTGCTCAAGAAAGAGGGCGGGTTAAACAGCTAGATTTCTCTCTCTCTCTCTTCCTTTTTTCATCTGTGAAATGAACCTTCCAATTTAAAGAGATTATTTTGAAAAATTTTTTTTTTCTTTAGGCTAAAGAGCTTGTTGAACTTCTTTATAAGAATATTATTAGGCATTTTAGCATTACACCTCCTGGAATACATCTTCATTTAAGAGAGAATTAAAATTTATGTGCTAGCTCAACTTTAAACAGTAATAGATTATAATGGTCCTCGCTCCTAACAGGGCATAGGGGACCCCAACCTTACATAGGTTTTAAACAAATTAACCTCTAAAGATTACTGTCCACTTATTACATTAAATGCTCTACTTGATTCCCAAATATCTCATCTCAACTGGGAAAACAGTTGAGGAAGATTCTGTGAGCTGTGCGAACATGTGAGAGAACCACGGGGCATCACAAATGAGCCTCAGTATCCAGAGAGTTGATTTCAATCAACACTCTTGGCACAATGTCAGGGACACTAATGAGAGGCTGAAAGGAACAGGACACTGACTCCATGGCGGAAGCACGGAGAGGAGCCAGCTTCCCATGACATCTCTGGCATCGGCTGGACTGAGAACAACGCTGGAAAAAATGACTGGATCCGAAAGAGGGAAATCACTTCCCCCAAACAAAGCAAGGTGACAGAAGCTTTAAAAAAAAAAAAAAAAAAGCCACATGTATCAACGTGCAACCAGATGTCAAGGTGCTCTGGTGACAGATGCAACAGAAATGCAGATAGACTCGGAGTAGGAGACCGCACGCGGGAAAGCGGAAACGGAAGGCGCTCCACAGCAGGCGCAGATACGCCATAAATCTGTGGAGCCTACAGCCCCTCTTCAGACAACGCGGAAAATATGAGCAAGATGCTAATAACACACTTAATCCTCTGTTGTGTAGTTTTTAATCTCAACTGTTGCCTCAGAATATTTGCATCCTCTCTCTGTGGCATGGGCCTTGACGTACGCGATATTAAATCCAATTTGTGCTAACCGCAACACTTGGAAGGCGCCGAATTTCATTTCACAAATAATAATTGAGCACCTACTAAGGGGAGGAGAAAGGCCTGAATTCAAGTCACCGTTGGAAGGGCTGGAACGGAGCTCAGTTCCGCTCCCGTGTCTGGGAGGGCGTCACTCAGGAGCCAGGATTGAGCGGAAGGCGTAGGGTTTCACGGGCTGAGCTCAGGAAGGAGGTTCTGGGTGAAAAAAGCCCCAGCACGATTCTGGCTCTGGCGCTGGCCAAACAGCACCTTGTGGCCGGGGCCCAGGGTGTGTGGGAATGAGAGACAGAAAGAGCCAGGAAGCTCAGGTTGCTTTTCCGTGAAACTGAAAATCCCTTTCTTCATCAACTTTTGTGTTTTTGGTGTCTGTATTTTTCTTTCCTTGGACCTACTCTCGTCATTTCTTCTTCCTGTGGGTCTGGGCAACAGTTAAGGGGGGGTAATAATTCCACAGAATGCTTGTTTCCATTTGACTCAAATTTAAAAAACAAAAACAAAAACCATCACCCAGTTATATGCTTTATTATAAGGCAATCTGGTTTCTGGGTCTGTAATAAGCCTCCGGGGCAGTGTGGGCAGCAACGGAATGCGCACAGAAATTCCTGGGGAGAACTCATTGTCTCGCTTCCCGTTTGCTCTCCCGAAATGTCTCCGGAGGACACAGCCAGATCCGGTCGTCACTGCAGCTGCGACAAGGCCCCAGTTAAAGCCTTAATGGTCTCAGGCGCCTTGCTGGATTCCAGCTTTGAGGCCCCAGACAAAGTGAAACCTGATAAAAGTTGTCCTTTTATGGAATACTGAATCACAAAACTGGGCCTGTGCTAGCCTATAAAATAATTTCCAGGGAGGGGTGAGAGAGAGCTCAGGAAAGCCTCCCATCTTCCGCAGATTGCCTTGGCATTTCTTTGTGGTAGTTCCCTATAGTTTAATCTACTGCAAATGAGATCTTAAAAATCAAGGGCCCCCATATGCTCAACACGGATGTTCAGAAATCCCACCGGATACCAACCTTGAAACCATATTACCCAGGACTAACATTTTTGTGGTCTTGGCTGAAAACCTTGAGCGCTCTGGTTTTCCCTCATGGGAAGGACAGTGCCAGCCACGTAGCAAGTGCTAATTATCCCATGATCAATGGGAAGTAGTGCATTTAATTTGATGACCCATACATTATTTTGACTAGGAAAAAACATTTTTGTATTGACTTGGTATGTGTTACAAGCACTTTTCTGGGTACCAGGAAGACCAGTGATATTCTATTCTGGAAGGGAGATCTCACTTACATGGCCTTCCCAAGGAGACCATGAAGCTTGTGTAGACCCCAGTCCAAAGAGGAAGGAGTAGCGGAACCATCAGGGCTAAGCATTCTCTGCAAAGCACATTTACCTGTTTTAATGAAACAAGTGTTGAAACCCCAAGTCATTTGACTTTTGATGGGTATGCAGTGTTAGCACAATTCAACGTTACTGTTGGCCACCCCTCCACCCAGCACCTGTCCTTGCAGTAAACACGGCCTTGAGCAGAAGGTGCGCTCCACGTTCCATCTGCTCAGGATTTTCAATTTTACCTGCTGCATACATAGAGCTGGAAATGTCCAACTGGACTGTCTCAGGTTTGGTTGGTGGAGGCAGGGAACTAGCCATCCCTCAATTTTTCAAAGCGGTAACGCTTTCTATTTAAACACCACCAAATTACTAACAGCCTGCATTTATTGAGTACTCATTGTATGCCGGAGTATCTGTTCTAAGTGCTTTACATGCTCCAGTTCTAGGCTTCTCACACCATCCCTCTACGACAAGAACTACTGTTATCCCCATTGGACAGGTGGGAAAAAAATCAGACACACACAGAGGGCAAATCACTTGCTCAAGGTCTCACAGCTAGCAGGTGGCCGAGCAGGTCCGTTCTGACTCAGGGCCAGCACTTTCATCTGCAGGACCCGTGCTGCTGCTCGGGAGATCTGGTGAGACGGCAGCAGAGGTAGGCAATGTCAGCTGCCCTCACATTCCCTTTCGGTTCCTCCAGGGCTGGTACTGTGGCACATGTATAGTGAACAGAAGATTCCAGAAGCTGGGTGGCATCGCTGGGAAGCTGGAGAATAGAGACTCGGGGCTGAAATATTCTTATCATCATTAAATGCCAATACAACCCACCTCCAATGCTGTCTCTCAAAACTGTGATGGATAGGTGGTTCTTTTCAGGAAAGAACGTGTTCGCAGGGAGCAGCACTGTCCTTTGGAAACATATAAGCTAGTTAGCTGCAGGTTCCCTAGCCTGAAGAAAGAGACTCCTGCTCTCCTGCAGTATGGCCTTCCTCACTTTCAGGGGACAGCTGCTGTGAGTATAGGTGAAGTGGCTTTCCTTGGGAAAGCAGGTCGGTGTCCATGCCTTCAGAGTCCACTCGGATAATCTGAACTGGTGCGAAGTTCGGAGGCATGTCCTGGGACCTTTGGCCATCCCGGGATGGCCGAGGGTAGGAGTTGAGGGAGCAAAGGAAAGATGGTTGTTGAAAACCCAATCCTGCATTCTGACCCATCATCTGGGGTGATGGTCTCAAACTCATCTTATTTCCTGAGGCTCCTTTGCTCTTGGCTCTGAGCAACAGCCCCCTCCTCACTGGTTCCTCCAAGAACTAAACCTGGCGCATGGAAAGGCCCTTCTTTGCTCCCCAGAGGGCTGAGTGGTTCAGTGAGGCTTTCCCAGAGCGCTCTTCCACAGCTGTAACCCAAAGTGGAGTGTCGCCCGGATATCTCCCCCCACCCCCCTTGGATGGGACTGAGTGGAATGTGAGCTCCCTAAGAAGATTCTGGCCAAGTTGGGGAGTACATCTCCTTTTAGGGAGTGTTGTGAATTAGATCCATTTCTGCACCCTGCTGTTGCAATGGAGCAGACTGTGAAAGGGAAGATTCTCAGAGGAGCTGTGTTTTAATGTAGCAATTTGATTCAATTTTCCACTCTATAAAATTACCCATCACTGCTCGTTGCTTTCTAACAGACACCTTCACTCTTAATTTAACAATCCTATCGAATTCTGCCAGGGAAATTGGAAAAATTTATCACCTGTGAAATTTTATTTTCCTTTGGTTGTATCTGTTTTTGTAAAACTTCATTAACGACGATGACTTGCTGAGGAAATTATCATTTTTTTTTAACTTCAGACACAAGAAATGGCTCGACCTCAACCAAGATATCATTTGCATAATAAAACACAACAAAAAGGCTCGGGAAGTCGGGACTAGCAGAGGCTGGGAGTGCTAGGAGAAGAAGCAGGCTCTCCCGGGGGTGTGGGGAGGTGGGTGAGGTCCTCAGCAAGAAGGAGACAGGGGGCCGGCAGCCTGGCTCCTTGGCTCAGGAAGCAATGATGTGGCTCTCCCCCTCCACCTCTCCCACCAAAGGAAAAGACAACTGCAGCATTGACAGGGTTGGACCCTCTTCTTAGGAAGCCTTGAAATGCAAGTTGCTCACTGACCCCGCTTTTAAGCAGCCAGTCCTGTCTTTAGGGGCCTGAATGTTAGGTTCACCTTAGTTCCTAAGTTCATCTGGGATCCAGGTTTAAATTGCTATAAATTCCGGCTTAACTCGAATTTCTCAGCAGAGCACTGAACTCCTGGCAGATTTCCACAGGAGCGATCTTTCTGAATGGACTTGAAGATTCAGCGTTCCTGTGGTCTAACTACCTCCCAATTAAAAGGCTCAGGCTTCGGTTTTCCACAGTCTGACCCCCACTGTGCTCTGCGCCGTTCAACAGCTGCTGTTGTTCCCGCAAGAAGGGGCTATGCGGAGGCAGTGATGACTCTACATTTTTTTGAGCTGCCAGTTATCAAGCCTCTGGAGGATGGGAAATCTGTACATGGGCCTGCTGTAATGGCGGGCAGAGGAAACGGGCGCATGTGTGACAGAGGCGATGACATTTGTGGCACGTCTGAACTGGGTACTGAGGAATTGTGCTCTGTCAGGGTCTTGGGTTACTGACAAGGTTTCTCAGCATCTACTGGTATTCCTTTAGGCTTTTCACAACCTTCATCATTTGAGGCGACTTTATATCACTCTCACATTTACACAGAAAAGAAGTTGAAACTGGAGAGTTCTGATGACCCACCTTGAGATCCAGAGTAAACCTGTGAAGGCCAACATCAGTAGCCTTGACTCTTACACTTTGTCAATATAGATAATAAGTTACTTCATATGACAAAGGTGAAAGACACGCTCTGATCACTTCATCTTGCTCCCAGAGCAAGGGAGAACTTTTGTACTGGGAATTTCAGAACCTCCATGTAAGTTTCCCCGTGTTCTCTTCTTCAGAGATCTGGCTTCCTCTTGAGGTTTTAAACTTACATTCTTCCACCAGGTCAAGGATTTCTGAAACTAATAGAAGATAATCAGAAGATAACATTCCTCACCTGGTAAGACTTCATAAATATCTTCTTCTCTCTCCTTTGTGGGCTCTTTTAGCCCCGCACTCCCAGGCAAGATGACAGGTCTGCACTGGGAACCAGAATTTGGGGCATCGAAACCATCAATATCATCATACGTCTCTTCCTCTTCCTCCTCTTCCTCCTCCTCTTCACACGGAATGGTTAAGGAGCTCAGATCTGCCAGGGTAGAGATGAGAAATGTATCAACATGAGGAGAAAAAAGGAAAGAATAAGGCAGGGAAGAAAAGAGGGAGAAGGAGGAGGAGGGATGAGAATAAAATATGTCAAAAGAAAATGAAACGCTAGGTTAAGTGCTGTTATTTCTAATGTGAGCCTTGGTGCCAGGAAATCTACAGAAAAGGCCAGACTAGCACTGTGTCAGGTTTAAACCATCAACATAAATCCTTCCTTGCAATAAAACTTGATCAGGATGAAGCAGCTCTGCAAAGAAGGAGGGTGCAAACGAGCACATGAGGCAAAGGGACGAGGATAAGTCCAGAAGAGGAGATGCCAGTGCCCAGTGCACTGTTTGCTACATAGAGGAAGGGCGAGGGATGGCCTGTGGCTCCCCAGGCTGCACAGAGCCCAGGGAGTGATGGTGGCTCCCGGAGGGTAGCTGAGTTGTCAGAAGCTCGTCCCTCGCATAGTCTCACTGCAGAATGTTGGACAAGTTTGTTTGTAAAGAGAAGAACGGTCAAGAGTGGACCAGGAAGAGAAAGTGAGATTCAGAAAAATTTAACAGTCGTGCGAGACCACATGGAACGGCCGAGGTGTGTGGTTACCATGTCCTTTTGCAACCATGCAGTCTGGCTGACCTCAAAGTGGGTCATGGCGGAGAGGATGTTGAGCCATTCCAGCACTGGGGAGCACAGGGCAGGAGAGGGAGACTGGATTTTTATTTTAATGGGGAGCTGGGAAGGTTTGCTCTCAGACGTCTAGTACAGAAGCCTCTCTGAAACCCTGCAAGGGGCCTCCGCAGGATGGGCAAGTGCCGTTGGGGTCCTCTGGGGGAGGCATGGATGGAGAGACATTTGACGTTCATTTCAAAACACAATAAAACTGTTTGGCTTGATTAGGCATTTAATAAAGATTTTGCAACAATCTTCATTGGAATTCTGGTGCCACCTCGTATGAGGAAGGGATCAAAGACACATTTGTGGCTTAAACCATATGTTATTATTTTGTTTGTTTTAAAATAAAATGGAATGAATAATTTCTTCAATGTGGGATTCTGAAAGTACCACAGGGTACAGCTCAATAAAGCTGCTTTGAGTTTTATTGAGGTTTACACACTTAGGGGTATATTACACGCATAAATCCACGGCACCTAGATGAGAGTGTACCCTGTAGTCTTGCCATCAATGTTCCTGTTTGCCTAGTTCCAGTCTATTATACGTGATGCTCTTGGTAGATGCAATAGTTTGTTTTTGTGATAGCAAAGGCATAAACTGAGCAAAATAGGCAATTCTTGTAATTAAAGCTCTGGTGCTTCCTTCTTTTTATCTACAATAAAACCTTATAGCAGAATAAAAAAAAAAACAGAGATGAAAAGGCTTGGTGTTTTTAGGCTGGTGTGCTTCTCCCTGGGTCTTGGGCTGGGTGCAGCATTGGCGCTTCTGTCTATCTACAGCGGCAGGGTCCTTCCATGATGGTCTAGCATGGGTTATCTGATGCCAAGTGACAGACTCAGGTTGGCTGCTTCTACCTGCCAGGCCACTCCCAGATGAGCCTTTCCGGGCCACTGTCACTGCTGTGCCTACTGGCTGGCCAGCAGAGGGTACTCTAGGAGCGGTCATTCAACATCTCCAGGCAGGACTCTTCCCATCCCAAAGCAAGGGACATTTTACTGTGGTTTGGAAAGAAGAGTTTGCTTGATGAAGGCCACCTTGATACTTCCTGCTGAGTTTCAAACAAGAAGATTCGGGGCCTAAACTGCACCTAGGTGACTTCACATTTGATATAATGGATTTCCTTTCCAGAACATAAGGGTTTGGGAGACACCAAATTGAGCTGAGCTAGTTTTCAGAAGCTCCTTTTCTAGTGATTACAAATACTACAGAGGTCATCTCCAGGTTGATGGTAGCTTTATCTTCTGATTCATACATGGTACTATTTGTGTTATAAGGGATGGTAGGAGGGAGAACGAATAGAAAACAAAATACAGATTGAAGGTTGGGATTATATTTACACAGTATAACTTCAACTGCAAGTCTATGCAAGTGTTGTTTCGGTAATAAGGATACTTACCCTTTAACAAGAAACTGATTTGATCCACCCAGTCCCTGGCTTCGGCTGGATTGGCAGCTGTAAACTAGAGAAAAATTAGTGAATTAATTTATCACCTTCATGAATTCACAAAATTTCCATGAATCCTACAAGTAGGTTTAAAGAGCAGAGTCAGGTTGAAAGCTGAGGATTCTGTCTGCTTAATATTTAGAAAACAAGAATCAAAATCTTACTCGAAGTGATACTTCTCGTCAGTCATTCTGTACACCCAGCGTGGACTGCTCTGAGTCCAGACGTTCACGTTCACATGCATTCAGTTGATTATCCACGCACTCATCAGGCATTTTTTGGAGAAACGTTTACCCCAAACTCTTGACTTTAAAGAACAATGTATCAGTGATGGAGAAAAGATACACACTTGAGATGGGAACCTGTGAAATAGGTACATTTGGGAAGAGCCAGGGGCTGAGAGAAACAGGAGCACCTTCTGTTGCCTGGAGCAAAGCCAGAGAAGCTGGTGCAAGTAATACTGTTTTGGTCGGATTATTTATTTATTTATTTGACAGACAGAGATCACAAGTAGACAGAGAGGCAGGCAGAGAGAGAGGACGAAGCAGGCTCTCTGCTGGCCAGAGAGCCCGATGTGGGGCTTGATCCCAGGACCCCGGAATCATGACCTGAGCCAAAAGCAGAGGCTTTAACCCACTGAGCCACCCAGGCGCCCCTTGGTTAGATTTTAAAAGAGTTGGTGGAAACGGCGTGGTGGGGGGAACCATGTGCAGAAGATTAGGAAGGAGACCACTGTGTAGGGGAGAAGGTAGGCAGATGAGCTTGAGTGGAGAACAGTACCAGGTGATGCGTGGATGCTGCGGGTCCGGCAGGAGATGGTGAAGGGGCTCTGACTGCTAGGATTTCAGACTTAAACTGTAGGCAATAGGAAACCACCGTTTTCCTATTTCCTAGGAAAAAACAGAATTTTCCTTTTTTTTTTTTTAAAAAAGACAAACAGGGAGAGACAGAATTTTCCTGTTTTCTAGGAAAAGATGTGGGAGATTCTTTCAAGAGATGTGGCTAGGAGGGATTCGAAAAGGGAGAAGTTGGAGACAGAAGACCAGCTAGAAGGCTATTTCACTGGTCCTCTAGTTGTCGGGACAACTATTGTGATGGCTGTGGGAATAAGTAAGAAAGGGAGGATCCAAAGGATATTGTAGAGGAAGAATCCACAGACCATGATAATGACTTGGATTCAATGGGCCAAAGAAAAGAAGTAAACAAACTCTACATTCTGAGTCACAAAACAAGCCAGTCAAGCATCAAGCCTTAGTAATTTTTTATTTTAAATGAATCAACTTGAAATGACTGTTCCTGAAAAACATTTTTATTATCTGGCCGTTAGGGTAAGATAAAGATATGTGCTGTATAAGAAACCTAGATTCCTGCTTAATACTTATTAATAGACATTGTCATTCTCGATTTCTTAAAAACTCATTTCCATAAGAAATGTCTAAGGAAATTGATTTAGACTTGTCATATAAATTTTTATCTGAAGGAGGCACCGTCAATACTGAATAATAAAAATAACTTAGATACATGCCCAGTACACATCTGTCATATATATATGTGTATATATATACACACATACACACACACACACATGCACACACACACACATATATCTATCTATCTATCTATCAATGAAGGACTCTCTAGAATGAAGTTTTTTTTTTAATTAAAAAAAGTACCTTTTTTTGAAATTCCATATTGAAGACCTAGGTCATTTTATCAAAATGAGGTTTAAGATACTGTAGAAACGTAAAAGGATAAGTACTGAGAAGCAACTGAAGAGTCCTAGGGTTACTTGAGTGGTTAATATTAACCTTATCATGTCTTTTCTCTTTTTTATGAGAAAATTTAGCTAAAATTTTTAGCTAAAATTAGCTAAAATTTTTCCGAATTGTTTTAGCAAAACCATGGTAAGATAGAAATGACCAATAAGCAGGAAACAATATTTGTATGTGTGTGTATATACATGTACAAATATACTTTCGGAGAAAATCATGACATTCCCATAGTCAGAATTTTTAAAAAATTTCCTTAATTAATAAATGCTTTAGTTATATTACTTACTATATTATGTCAAAATATATAAAATGAACACAGTAAAGAATAAGCCTTTCCCACCCCAACCCTGGTATGCTGTCCCTCCATTTATCACTGTTACTGCCATTAATCATTGTCTCCAATGTTTTAGGAGTCCTTCCAGAGATATACAATGTGTCTACACACAGGAAGATTATTTGGGATAGCAAGATGATTTTGGGAAAATAACTTATTTTTTATTCTATAACTTTTTTTTTTAATTTTATTTTTATTTGACAGAGAGATCACAAGTAGTCAGAGAGGCAGGCAGAGAGAGAGAGAGAGGAGGAAGCAGGCCTCCTGCTGAGCAGAGAGCCCGATGTGGGGCTCGATCCCAGGACCCTGGGATCACGACCCGAGCCGAAGGCAGAGGCCCTAACCCACTGAGCCACCCAGGCGCCCCTATTTTTTATTCTAAAGTCAGAGTTTTCTTTTGCTGGGTTTCATGGAAGGAAGTAAAGATAGTTAAAAAAATAAAGAGAATGGGAATTGAAGGTGTGAAATCAGAGATGATGAATATGGAACTGGATTGTGTGCTCCCACAGACAAGACTCTGGAGTGAGATTGGGAAGCTGGGGGCGGGGGGCGGGGGTGAGGGGCGGAAACCAACCGAAGGCAGTATCTGGGATGAAAGTGACCATAGAGAGGAGGAAGGAAGGCATCACAGAGCAAAGGTGAAGACATGTCAAGAAAGAAAGGTCCTGGTAAGAAATGAGCGGGTGACAGAGAGAGGACGGAACCCAGCAGAGCATCCCCGGCTCACATGCAGCATGGAACAGAACTACAACACGAATGAGGACCATCATCTCCGCGGCTCATCCTACCTCATAGCTGCGCCTATCCTGGGAGGTCAGTTCAAAGCAGGATTCTTTCTTGGAATCTTTTCGCAGGTAGGGGGCCATCCGTACACTGTAACCCTTAATGAGAAAGGTCCCCTTGGGCTGTTTGCCTGCAAGACAGGAAAGCTCCCTGTATCCCTAGAGAGATGCAACCACCAAGGGAAGGCATCTTCTCTGGAATGTAAGATAAAAGCACCAAAACAGCTGTTGCATCCCCGAGGAACCACAACAGTCAAGGAAAGGTTATTAAGGAAGCTTAAGAAGAGGCTACCGTGACAGCGAGGCAGAGATCACTGCCAAGCTAGGGAAATGCAACATGAAAGGTTGTTTTGCCAAAAGAGTACAACAGAGACAGAGAATTTATTAGAATGTTAAGAGATCTATAATAACAGGAGGAAGGAATTATTACAGCAGGGAGAGTGTGGCTGTAAACGTGAGGCTCTCGAAGGCTATTAGAGAACTGTAGCACATTATTATCAGGGCCAGCAGAGCTCACATTCGAGGGGAGGGACAGCAGTGCAGGGGGCGTGATGAGTTCCCGGGATCTCTTCCTCTGCCCTATGCAGCATTTGGGCTGGACTGCTCTCCGCCCTCCTGCTGGTCAGGTGGGAATTGGTGCTAGAGGGAGAATAATTAAAACTCAGTATTTTATCCCTCTTCCCAGAGGTCAAATTGGGAAGTAGCAGAGAACGGGTAATTATCATTGGGCAATAAAGGAGGAGGAACAGGACTAAGGGAAGGAAAGAAGAGACAACTCTGCCTGTCACTACCTTTTTTTAAAAAAATAAACTAACAGGAACGGGAAAAGAGGGGCTGGTTCCCAGTGACTGTGCGTCCTCGTGGTGTGGTTCAGGCAGAACATATAGAGGAGGGGAACCACAGTGTCTGGGTGATGATTTGTGTCCTGTTATCATGTGCAATGGATTGCTTAATACGTGCTTTTTGAGGAGGATGAAAGGTGGCAGTGTGATGACAATATTAGGAAAAGAAAAGAAAAGAAAAGAAAAATACTCTATCTTTACCTGGTTGAGCTAAAAGAAACGCACAAACACTCTACACTTGCTAAGAAAAATGTCTTGGGCACAATAAGAAGTAACTGGTGAGAAGGGAGCCATGCAACAGTGCTTTTTGACACCAGAATCTTTTTTCTTAAAGTATCTCTCCTTGTTCTAACTGGCCACTAAAATGCTTTGTTGTTTCTTTGGTCACCAGGTTTTATTTCACCCTGACGGCAAAATGGTCCATAAAAGTCTCCAAGTCTCTCCCTCTCCTACTCTCTCACCTTGAGTACAGAGGATTCTGAATGAATGAACGTGGTTCCTGGCTTTGTATTCAGATATGCCAACCACTTATTTAAATGCAAAGGAAATGAAAACGTTTTTACAATTATGTAAATGTTATATTAGTTGGAAGGTTTAAAATAAGAAAATAGCTCCTGGCTGGCTTGTACACCTAGAATTCGGGGAAGAAATTGTGGCTGCTGGGCTGGAGAGTGGTCTGGGGGTTGGATGAAAAGCTGGGCATGGTTTTTGAGCTATGTGGCTATGATGGCCAAGTAAGGCTTCACACTGAACCCCTGGATGGGAAGGTCTCTGGGGAATGTAAGAGGGTGAATCCAAGATGAAGTCAGGGATACCTGTGGCTGGCAGAAAGGCAGGGTGAGCCAACTGCCTTGAAGCCCAAGGGCAAATCGTAAGGAGGCCAAGTCATTTAGCAAAGCTGCAATTCTTTCTGCTACCTTAATAACAAAGGAACAGGAAATCTGAAGGCCATTGGGTAGATATCTCATTATTCCCTGGGACTGGGTATCTGGGCATTGGGAGATGCATAGTCCTGGGAAGGAAGGAAGAGGGGATAAACAGAGCATGGAAGGAAAAAGAAGGGTGTATTGGAGTCACTGGCCTCTATGCCAAGCGGGGCAGAGCCTGAAGAAAGCCCCCACAAGAACTGACACATTGCTTTTCTTTCTTGCTTGCTTCATAGAATTATTCCTGGGGCTAGTTAGAGTATGCAGGAGGGTTCCTTGTTGAAAGTTTGTATTCACTTACAATGATGATTTTTAACTTGTATTTAATTGTGGCTGCCTCCAATTTGTGCTTGTATCCTGTTCCTTCTCACAAACTCAGTGACTGTTAAGCACGGACGGGAGGTCTTCTAGGGATAGCATCTGAGGGTTGTGCTTGATGGACTCAGTGGTGGCTCATTAAGAAGCTGCCTCTGGCCTGAGTCAACACTTCACTGCTGCTGCCATCTGGCTGGAGGGTGTCTCTTGGGCACAGCAAACATTTGGGTCTCAACACTCCATGGCTCTAGGGATGTCCACTGGACTATCTCCAGGTACTCAGTAGGGTAAAGTTGAGAGCACATTCTTAGAGAGTTTGAGCCCAGGGGTTCTATTTCTGGGCTGTCAGTAACCTGTTCAAATCCTTCTCAGATTTTTAAAAAATATTTTAATGATATTATCAACGTCTATAACAAGTTTGAGCTTCTTTTTTAAAAAAAGATTTTATTTATTTATTTGACAGAGAGAGAGATCACAAGTAGGCAGAGAGGCAGGCAGAGAGAGAGGGGGAAGCAGGCTCCCCGCTGAGCAGAGAGCCTGATGTGGGACTTGATTCCAGGACTCTGAGATCATGACCTGAGCCGAAGGCAGAGACTTAACCCACTGAGCCACCCAGGTGCCCCGACAGTTTGAGACTCTTAAAAAAGAAAAAGAATGCCAAGGTGTTCAACCTTGATAATATTAGTCATAATAAAAGAAAACTTTTTTAACATTTCATTTTTTAAAAGATTTATTTATTTGAGAGAGAGCACAAGCATGTGCTTGCACGTGAGTGGGGGGAGGGGCAGAGGGAGAGAACTTTCAAGCAGACTCCCCGCTGTGTGCAGAACCTGACCTGAGGCTTGATCCCATGACCCATGAGACCATGACCCATGAGATCATGACCTGAGCTGAAACCAAGAGTCAGATGCTTAACCACGTGAGCTACCCAGGCGTCCCAGAGACAACCTTTTGATATGCTGACCACACGATCCTAGTGTTTAAAGGGGAAATTATTTCTAAATTGGCAGCTGAGTTTTTGGGGATGGGCAAGGTGTTACTTACCCAAGCCTCTTTCTTTCCCAAGCATGTCCCTTTATGGGTGTTAGTTAAAGACTGCTATCTTGAGATCTAAGTGCTTGAGAATTTACGAAGTGCTTGCATCCAGGAGTGAGATGCTGCTGTGCAAATGAAGAACACTTACTTTTTTCATTAGCGTAGTAGTAGAAGAGGCCTCTGCTGACAACACACCACCGCTTCTGCCACTCCGATCCGAAGAAACTGTGATCTAGACGGAACAGCAGTAAGGGACATAAATTCAGGTAACTACAGCCACTGACGAGTCTGTAAAGTCCAACACACAGTCCAGTGTGTTATTGTTTTATTTCCTAGGTTAATGGACTGTAAAACCCTCCCTTGCACTCCCGCAGGCTATCCCATATTGACTCAGAGTCCAGAGGGCTCGCTCACTTAAAGGTCCAGATTCTAAACAGGGTTTGCCTGTTCTGACCCCTCACGGCTGTCCCGCTATCTATCTTCCTTTATAGCTTTCGGGTTCTCATCTTGTCTAGTACTTTTCAAATGCTCTGTGATACTTTCATGTGGTGCCTTTTAGCAAACCAAGCTGATGCTCCAGGCCGGAGGCATGAGAACGGCTTTGGTTGCACTAAGGCAGTTTGCATTTGAGAGCTAACCCTGGGACCTCGGGCTTACTAGGGTAGTAGGATCGACTTTAATCCAGTGAATGACAGGTCAGGAGTTGGGTTGCTTCACACAGGATGCAAAATTACACTCTTGGCAACATAGTTTTACTCTATGGGAACACACTGAGAGATGAGAACAAGAATATCATCACTCATTCACTCAACAAGTGTTTATTAAGCACCTGTTGTGTACCAGGTGAGCAAAGCAGAACCAGTTCTTATCCCGAGGGAGCTCACAGTGGCCTGAAGAGTCTGGGGCATCTCTCTTCAGCCTACGCACACACACCAGACTTCTTTTCCTCTCCCGCCTTCCTTTGGGCCTTCCCCCTCCTGAGCACAGAACTGGGCATAGAAAAAGCACCTGCTGTGTTAGCCCTCTTTCCCCTCATTTCCCTTCCCTTCCTGGAACATTCTGAGACCTGTGGGTCTGGTCAGTACCTTTGCTTTTCTTCTCCAAGTATCCTTGCTTGATGATGTTATCAAGCTCTTGAGCTCCTTTTAGGAGGTCTTCCACTCCTAAAAGGAACAACAACAGGATGCTTTGTTGAAACCTGGCAGGATTTTCCTTTATTTAGGCTCCTTTCGATAATCCACATTAATGAAGGGGGCACAGAAGGGCAGTTGCTTAAACAAAGCACAAAATAAAACAATTTTTATATGACCGGGGGGAGAAAGCAAATATTCTTTCTTCCTAATTATATCTAATGTCAAAATCACTTATAATGATCGAAACCTACCTTAGTTTGTGCAAGGAGAAATAGCTGAAATATGTACTGATTGGCAAGAAAAGGACTCCAGAGAATTACGAATTTGCTGTGGGTATAAGCTCCAAATGCAATAATCCACATTGAGACGATCAAAAGTCAAATGAATAGCTACCAGCAGAGAAAAGCTTAATGAGTGATAGAGTTCACCATAAATGCAGCCACCTCTGTGACAGTAAGAAGCTCACACTCATTCTTAAAAAAAGAAAAAAGAAAAAAAGAGAAAACAACAAAACAGAAAACTACCTCGTGAACATAAATTTTATTAAGTTTGCACAGAGAAGAGCTATGCAAGCTGAACTGGTAGTAAGTGCCACGCCCTGGTTTTGTCCAACTATGAGAAAGGGTCTAAGAACGGTGGGAGCCTTTACTGAGAGAGGACTCTGGACCTGGCGTCGGCCTTCAAACGTATGCGCTAACATCCTTGACTTCCAGTCAGCTTCGTTAGGTACAAATTTATTGAGAAGTGAGGATCCTCGTCCATTGTTCACTACTGAGGTTTATACTTGTTTTACAGAAGGGAGGGGTCAAAGACAAATGGGAAGGAATGAACTCCTCAAAAAATAAAATGGAACAAGAATGGCAAACAATAAAAAAACCCTTTAAAAAATACAAGTCCAGGGGCGCCTGGGTGGCTCAGTCGTTAAACGTCTCCCTTTGGCTTAGGTCATGATCCCAGGGGTCCTGGGATCGAGCCCCGCATTGGGCTCCCTGCTTGGCAGGAAGCCTGCTTCTCCCTCTCCCACTTCCTCTGCTCATGTTCCTACTCTCGCTGTGTCTCTATCAAATAAATAAATAAAATCTTTTTTTTTTTAAAAGAATTTATTTATTTATTTGACAGACAGAGATCACAGGTAGGCAGAGAGGCAGGCAGAGAGAGAGGAGGAAGCAGGCTCCCCGCTGAGCCGAGAGCCTGATGCGGGATTCGGTCCCAGGACCCTGAGATCATGACCCGAGCCGAAGGCAGTGGCTTAACCCACTGAGCCACCCAGGCACCCCCATATTACTTTCTTTTTAAAGTCTGTTTTATTGTTTTAGTAATCTCTATACCCAACAAGGGACTCGAACACATGACCCTGAGATCAAGAATTGCGTGCTCTTCTGACAGAGCCAGCCAGGTGAATTAGGAGAAATGAAGGGAATGGCCTAGCAGAATCCTAATGTTTGTTCTTTTTAGTCTCCAAAACCAAAGCTCTTTTGGTTTCCCTTAATAGATTTAGAAATCAGAATAAAACACAAACCAAATTAAGGCACAACCCCATACAAATCACCTGGGTAACCTATACAATACCTTGAGATTTTGGGTGAAATCATTGTTTTGTCAATTGCTCAATTTTTTTTTTAATCTACAATAACTAACACTTATTCAGGGGTGGCTATGAGCTGGCACTTACTTCTTGTTTAAAAATCACATTTTCAGGGCGCCTGGTGGCTCAGTGGGTTAAGCTGCTGCCTTCGGCTCGGGTCATGATCTCAGGGTCCTGGGATCGAGTCCCGCATCGGGCTCTCTGCTCAGCAGGGAGCCTGCTTCCTCCTCTCTCTCTCTGCCTACTTGTGATCTCTCTCTGTCAAATAAATAAATAAAATCTTTAAAAAAAAATCACATTTTCAGACAGTTGAAAATGCAACTCATATTTTACCTTTTGCTTCTAAGCGGTTTTGAAATTAGTTTTAAACATGGAGATCCAAAGAGTTTTTCTTTTTTCGTGTGTCGAAGTGCCTGATTCTTTCTATTCGTCCTTACTGTCAACTTCCTTGTTCCCGGACTACGTTCATCTGTGTGCTCTACAGTGAGCAAACTCTGTGGCTGCTATAAATCCTCCCAGATGGGTCTCAGGGTGCACACGGGAGATGAACAGCGGCAAAGGGAAGTTCATTTGTCTAGAATCCTTTCATTCCTCCCAGCCCTCAGAAAATTCCAATGCCTCTCTGAAAACGCTCTCCAAGAAAAGACAAACTGAACCCCTAAAGGCAGAGTGGCTGGGTTTCGGGGACCCGGCGTGGCTCAGAAGGTAGGTCCTTTGTAGGAGACCCCGTCCTCTCTGCAGCTCTGTCAAAAAGTGCTCCTAGAGGCCTAAAAATTAACAGAAAGACGGAAGGGAATGAGAAGAACAGGATCTCCTAAGCTTGCAGGATCCATCCCTTCCTCCAGTTTTGTCCTTTTCCTTTTTCCTTTCCTAAGGTCTTGTTAAACTTAGAGACACAGCTTCTTGTTAAAGATGCCGAGAGTCTGAATCATAAAAGACGTGTTAAACGTTCTATTAGAATCCAAGCCTCCTCTTTTTTAATGCAGATCTAAATGCCATTTTATGGAACATCTATAATTATGAAAATGGGAAGACATTGCCTCGTGTGCGGGGAGAGTCTGTGAGTATGAATATTACATTAATGTGCCCACACCAGCTCACTGATCCTGCTGGCAGGAGCATAAAAAATGCTTGAGTGAAACTTTTATTTAGATGTTAAGACTCCAGGCCCCAGCGGGGTGACAGAGACAGTCCCTGCGAGCTGCCATCAGAGAGAGAGTTTGAATTGAATTACCCAGGGGGGAAGGAAGTAGAGATGAGCAGTGCTTCGCTTATTTAATTTCATTTACTTTCAGTACATTATCAGCATGAGGCTTTTCTCTCCCCACCAACCGAAACCCAAGAATGCCACCACCAAGAAAACAAAGACACAATGCTGCGGAGATGTTTGAACTCTTAAGTCACGAATTCTAGGAAACTAGGGGTCAGCCTCGTCACCAGCTTCTCTCCCCAAGAGTCACACTTAGTTTGCTAAAATTGGGCAGGGAATGAGTTGCTGAATTTTCTCTCTTGGTTATTCACCAATAGATTTGAAGAGTACCAGAGCTAGAAATGCGGTATTTTAATGCGCTGCGTTTTTAGCAAGATGTGTTATGTTGCTTTCTTATGAGAAGGGATCGCTACTGATGAACTCTCTTGCCTGGTTCCCCTTATGGGATGATAGGTGAAGTTTGAAAATTTTATTTGAAAATAAAAAAAATTAGGAAATCGAATCAAATCAATCTTGATTCCTGTGATGGTCTTCAGTACAAGGCACTGTGTGGTGAGTATAATAACAGAATCATTCTCAGTGTATGTTGACGCCGAGCTCCATTTCATTAGCTCCATGATCTATCAGACAAATCCAGAAAAACCAAGATGGGAAGCCATTGTGGCAATCCAGCTGTCTCATCTCTCAGTGTCTGCTCGGAGTCCTACTGATCAAGAACCAGTGATCCTGAGGACGCACCACGTCAGCCATGGTCCTGGGGTGATGAGGCAGGAGGGGCCTTCTGTGCTCAAGTCCACACCTCCTGGCAAATGAACAGATCTGCAGAGCTTCTTAATGCCTGAGAGAAAGTATGTAAATGCTCTGCAGGGTGATAATAAAAATAGGAAGAAGCCGCAAATAATGGCATGAGTTGCTATTTTAAGGCAAAAACATTTATATTTAAGGATACAATTTTTAAAAAATAATCAAGGCTTTTTGCCCATTACCTGAAAAAAAGATATCACCGTCTTAATGAAAAAATAGAAATGATTTAGATTTATTGGGAATAAATGGCCTTCTTGGATAAACCTAAGGGTGTATCACATTGTATCAGCACAAAACAGAATTACATTCGTGTCATAATCTCTCTCTACCACAGCACTTAACTAAATCTCCCAGAATAGCCTATATAAAGAAAAGATTCACTTAGCTGAAGGATGTGGGGCTATAAAGATAAGATCAGTAGAGAAGTGTTACCTAGAAGTGATGGCCACCCAACTTTCATGGCAGATGAAGATAAAAGAAATTCTCAGACATCTTTCTCTCCTCATCCAGATGCCTTTAAACCCTTGTTTCCCACCCACACCCAACTCTGTAGTAAAAAACGACAGAGTAGGATTCCATCTCTCAGCGCTAAACAGGACTCCACAGTCAGCTGTGCACCGCAACAACAATGGGGACCCTTTAGAGTGTGATACATTTCCATAAAGCAGTCAATAAAAAAGACACGGGAGCTTATGTGAGTCACGGCCTATTTAATCAGCTGCGTTCTAGCCCACTGAGAAAAGAGAATTGGAGAAATCACTTGGTAACACCGCAGCACAAGGCTAACAGCACAAGAGGCCACACCATTTCACTGCAAAAAGGCTGCAGCCCCTGCAAAACCAACCAGATGCCCGTGAACTTTCATTATGGGCAGCTGGCTTGGTTTCTTGTTAAACCAACCTGAAATGAAAATCAATGATTTTTTAAAAAAAACATCTTTTGTTAACCCCCACATGTCCCATGAGCTGTGGACCTCTCTCATCCTTGCTTTTCCTTTCAATTTAAGTTCTTTTCAATCTTTTGGGAAAGGGACCAAACTCCAGCTTAGAGACTGATAGCTACAAGAAGTGAATTTCAGGCAGGGTGAAGGTTACCAGGGCTCCCCCCTTGCAGTACCCACGATGAGAACCCTGGGGCGTTGAGTGGATGATGTTGGAGAAAATTTAGTATTTGAAGGCTGGGGATGGTAAAGCACCATCTGCATTTCCAATCCACTCATAGTTTGCTGGTATATGTACATTTGTAGACAAGCAACAGTCACATACTTCACAATGCCTCAAACATACGCAGGGCAAGAATATCACAGGGAGGGTTGGGAGGGTAGTAGTTTCCTGTCTGGTGGTCACTGGTCCTAAATCTCCTTTGCATTTGGTTTCCGTGGCCTTCTTTAATAAACTCCTTAACAGGGGGCACCTGGGTGGTTCAGTGGGCTAAACCTCTGCCTTCAGCTCAGGTCATGATCTCAGGGTCCTGGGGCCGAGCCCCGCATCAGGCTCTCTGCTCAGAGGGGAGTCTGCTTCCCCACCCCCTCTGCCTGCCTCTCTGCCTACTTGTGACTGCTCTCTGTCAAATAAATAAATAAAGCAAAATCTTTAAAAAATAAAAACCTGTTAATTAGGGTAACAGTCCAGACAGCGTAAAAATATGTAGAAGAAATCATGTTATACTGAGGATAAAGAAAATTTGTGAGAGATTCTACGCCAGTGAGAAGTACTAAGAAAAAAAACAGATAACTGATGAACAAAATAATTAAAATTAATACGCTTTAATAAAAATGAAAAAAAAACCCTAAGTTTTAAATCTGCATTTATTTTAAAAAATATTTTGTTTATTTATTTGACAGAGACCACAAGTAGGCAGAGAGGCAGGCAGAGAAAAAGAGGGGGGAAGTAGGCTCCCTACTGAGCAGAGAGCCTGATTCGGGGCTCCATCCCAGGAATCTGGGATTATGACCTGAGCTGAAGGCAGAGGCTTTAACCCACTGAGCCACCTAGGCACCCCTAAATCTGCATTTAAGAAAAGATTTATTTATTGATTTGATATCAGAGAGAGAGAGTGAGATACCAAGCTGGGGAAGGGGCAGGAGGAGGGGAGAGACAAGCAGACTCTGCTCTGAGCGCAGAGGACAACATGGGGCTCTATCGGAGGACTTTTAGCTGAAATCAAGAGTCGGACGCTTAACCAACTGAGCCACCCAGGCTTCCCTTAATCTGCATTTTATAAAGCATGTTTATATCTCATTTGAGCTTCACAGCTGCCCTATGAAGTATGTATTATTATCAGCTCCACTTTACAGACCAGGAAACTGAGGCTCAGCGAGATTGCCAACCTTGCTGAACGCTGCTCAGCTGAAGAGCCTATCTATGCTCTTTCCACCACCCTGAGCCTGGGTTGAGACACCTGAGGAATGATAGCGTCTTCCTACCTCACGCTCCCACACAAGGAGACCCATTTAAGTAGGGGGAAAGTCACAGAGGCGGTTATTCTAGTGGCTGGTGTCATAAAATTATTTTAAGGTACTATATTCCTTTTTTACTTTTTAGTGTCCTGGCTGACTCATTTGTAGAGTCGCCTCCTAGGCAAGTCTGTGTAAAGTCTGAGAGGTCAACAGATACACAATACACAGCAAAATAAGAGAACATACGAGAATGTGAGCAAAGGATACACAGGTTAAGAAAACGCAGAAGGAAGCGAGCTGGAGCTCTCCCAGCCGGTACTTGGCCACCAAGGTTTGGAAGGTGTCTCGTGAGGTGAGAGTGGTATCTAGGAGAATGAAGCCCTGCTCCAGTGCAGGGCTCACCCAGAAATCTTGAATGTGACTTGTCTACTCTTTAAAGAAGAGGATTTGGTTTAAAAAGAAAGGGGATTTGGGGGGTGCCTGGGTGGCTCAGTCAGTTAAACATATGACTCAGGTGGTGATCTTGGGGTAGTGAGATCGAGCCCTGTGTCGGGCTCCACACTGAGCATGGAGTCGGCTTGGGATTCTCTCTTTCGCTTACCCTCCCCCCCCTCCTCACCCCTGCTCACACTCTCTCTCCCTCAAAAAAGAAAAAAAGAAATATTTTTACGCTAAATATCCAAAATTGGTTTTCTTTTCACAAAACATTCCACCAATAATGCCAAGCTGTAAGGTAACATAGAAACCATGAATACTCATGGAGGGTGAAGAGCCTTCTCTTTCCTACAAAAAGGCACCACACTAATCCTCTAAGAGGCCTGTGGTCTTGGGCGATGCTCCTCTCTACATCTTCACTTTCAGTGGAAGTTTACTTATAAGAAGTGAAAGTATTAGAAAAAAGCCCTTCCAATGTCAACACGCTATTTCTAGCAATTAAATGAACGGTAATAATAATCAGAAGCATCTTCTGTGTAAATATTTCACTGTAAAGAATGACTAACTCAGAATAATAATCCACCGATTCTCAATCATGGCATCATGACACACTGGTGTTTTTGATCAGTTGGAGGTGTTCGTCTAAAGGGCAGAGATTTTGAATAATTTACTTTTAGAATGAGAACGGAGTCAACAGTTTTCTTAATAATACCATTCATCTGCATTCTGATATGCTTTCTTAAGGGAAAAAGTCAATGAAAAATAATTTAGAGCGTATCTTACTCATGCTAGAGTCTATGGTACTAAACGCATCAGATGCACAGATACAACTGTGGCAATCAAGAATTCCCCCAGTGCCTTATTTCCTTGAAAAAAATTGGTATTTCTTCAAAATTGTGGGTGTTCCACAGAAGTGGGTTGAGCACATAAATGTTGGTAGACATGTGATATGGTGAGAAAAAGGCTAAGAATTCATGTGATCTCCACACAAACTGTTTAAACCCAGAAAGCCTCTTGTGTCTTCTGATTTTTTAATTTAATTTAATTTTTAAAAATATTTTTATTTATTTGACAGACAGAGATCACAAGTAGGCAGAGAGGCAGGCAGAGAGAGAGGGGGAAGCAGGCTCCCTGCTGAGCAGAGAGCCCAATGTGGGGTTTGATTCCAGGACCCTGAGATCAGGACCTGAGCTGAAGGCAGAGGCTTAACCCACTGAGCCACTCAGGCGCCCGTGTCTTCTGATTTTATTTATTATGTGTATCTGTAACCCAGCCCCCTCAGCTTTATTGTTATCCTAGGAATCCATCCTTAATACTGAGCCACAAAGATCCAAGCTACCTGAAGCCTCTTCAACAGCCAACCCACGGTAAATAGCAACCGTGCAAAGTGAGAATCCGGGTACCAATCCGGGCGGCAATGCCCAAATGGCCCTGTGACTGCCATAAGGAGGTGGAGAGGATGTAAAATGCCGCATTGTCTGTTTACAAACGTTGAAGGATCACTGTATTCCCTCCTTGTCCTGCGGCAGATCACCATTATAGATGTGTTACTCGAAGGCATTTCTCTAAAATGAATGATAAAATATCATTTCCAAATCTATTCATTTACTACTCCATTGGACTGTGATAGGAACACGGAGAAAAGGAAAGCAAAAGAAAAGAGACTTGCCTGGGTTTGGAATCACTTTTTTAGGGGTTTGGAATCACTTTTTTTTTTTATTTGGTTTACTTTCCTCCTGTCTACCATATTGTAGCCAGAAATCACTTTTCTGAAACATAGATGTGGTCACGTCACATTCCTGCTTAAAGCTTTTAATAGTTCCCCATTACTTACAGGATGAAACTCAAGCTCTCTAGCCTTAACAGAAACCTTATGGAAAAAATAAAAAAATAAATAAGTAAAATACTTTGGTCACAGCTACTTTCCAGTTTCATTTTCTTCCAGCCCCCATACCTCCTGATACTCCAGCAACAGTAAGGAACAGACTGCCTTCTGGAACATACCATGTACTTCATACCGCAGAGCTTTGCTCATCCATGTTTCCTGCTTGGGAGTTCCTCCTCCTGTCTCTCCATTTTCCAAGTAGGGCATGCTTCTTTAAGACTCCATTCAAATGTCACATCTTCTCTGAATCTATTTTCCTTCTGTAGAATTATATACTCCTTCTCCTGTGCTCTAATACCATTTTCTATAGGGTGTTCTTATATTTTCTATAGGGTTCCCAGAGGCCCTGAAACTTTTCTCCAATACTCTCTAGTCTTGCCTCTTCGCTTAGGTTTATGTAAGACCTTAATTACTAGGTAGAGCTACTATGAACAAGGAAATGGAAAAGGGCCACCTCTGGGAAAAGGAATGTAGCTGTGGGTCTAGGTAGAAGGCAGTAGGGAGGATGGTCTAGAAAGTGAAGAGAGGGTAAAAGTAGATCTTGCACTCATAGAAGAGACATGAACTGAGGACGAAACTCAGGGAACAGACATCATAGCACCTAGATCGAAATGGGGGAACGAGAAGAACCCAGTACAGCTGTGCACCTAGTGGGACGGGCAGTGTTTGCACCGCAGCTGTCTCGGTAAGGAGAGTAAGAAGACTGAGCAGCAACTGGGACACGCCGACAGCTGAGAGCCATCAGGGCTAGGGTGTACTTGAAGTAACTGTTGAACTGATGTGGGATTAAGAAAGATCCTTCCCTAAAATATTCCACAGTAAAGGCTAAGGAGTTTGGTGCTAATTATTTAATTTCTTGAAGCCTGAAGAACAGCTGCTGGTGGAAACTATGGTCCCTTTCAAGGGCAATAGAATCATTATTCATTAGTTCTCCCTGTATCCCCTGGGGCCTAGCACACACAGTAGGTGCCCGATAAGTATTTGTTAAGTTGAACTGAAACCACGCCTAATGGGACTTGTGGTCTAAGAAGGCAATATGGGAATGAATATTTGGTGGATAAATCATTTCCACCTAAGCCACAAATGGTAATTTCTGTTCTGCTGTATATTTATAATTTTAATATTAAGATTGGTAACATGAAATAAGAAAAAAAAAGGGGGGGAGGGGAGAAGAAGCTTTAACCAAGAGAACAAGGAGGAAGTGGGCAGTGCAGAAGCCAGGATGAGTAACGGGACTAAAAATGATAGGAAGAGGGGCAAAGAGAGCCTGGGGGGAAAATTAGAAAAAAATGCCATGAACCTCAACTGGAGGGAATTACATTTCTGAGCCTATTTCACAGCCGTGTTGAGATACCAGCTGTCTTCACCTCAGCTCTTATCCATCTTCAGGAGAGCATCAGTGGAATCCAGAGGAAGCCATAAATTGATGAAGGACTGAGCCCAAACCCCCAAAACTTAAACGGATAACCAAATACTTTTCAGAAATAGCTGTTGAAAGCCACTTCTGAGCTACAGACCTTGAGTGGCTTGAGAACTTGACCTATTCTGATAGTACTTCCCTAGTCTTATTCTCTTGTTTCCCTGAAAAAGTGGTATTTTTCCTCTTTGAACTTCCACAGGCACATCTGTTCAGCATCCTATATGCAGACATCCTATGTGTGCCTGAGCATTTAATGCAGCTGACAGTGAAAGCTATGTGGGGATTAGTGTACCCGAATCCCAGGGTCTCTATTTTAGTTACTCTCTGAACCAGAAGATTTCAAAGAGAAATCAAATGATAATGATTTTGCCTTCTTCGTGTGTCTCTAGTTAGACATTCGGATATCATCAGAGCGCTGCATCGAGAAAACTTTTAAAGCAAACAAAGCAGAAAATAAAAAAGAAGACTCAGGAACTAATTATCGTGATTCTCTGGGGGTATTTCAGGGTGGGTGATCTAATGAGAACTCTCACACACCATCAGGAAGAACTTGATGGGAATGCAATGATCTTAGCATTGTGGCTTTGACCTGGTGTGTATCATCTACTGGACAAAGCGTCCTTCCCAAGCCAGATCACACTCCCAGCTAGCTCTCTGGGTATCTATGGGCAGCAGTATGAGAACAGACAGAAAAAGGATGACTGTACTAAGGAACCTTTAGGGCAAAAATCGCCCCTTTTCTTTTAAGTTACACATCTGAGGCTTAAAATCTCTTTTGAGTCTTCTGATTCATTTGATAAAACTCAAGCAAGTTTGAAGTAAGTCGAACTTTGTGAGGGAAAAAATTAGAGAGGGGAAAATGAGGGTGATGTTTCTAGACCCAAAAGTTTCCAACCAAATCACCAAGTCTGTAATTGCAAAATAAAAACACTAAATCTCAATATCTATTTGCACAGCTCATTAACTAAGGGCTCACACTCAGCAAACAGAGAGAGAGGGTGAAAAAAAAAAGAAAACAAAAAAAGGAACCTTCAGTACCAAATACATGTGGAAAGTTACTACAGAGACCTGTCCTGCCCTGGATCTAAGCTAGACTCTGTCCAGCTAGGCTGCTGTCAGATGCATGGGGTCTGTCCGTCTTTATGGCTTATTTAGAAAGTAGCAAATAGGGATGACGCAAAGTGTCTTTTGTCAGACTGTGCTGGAGAGAGAAGGAGAACATTCCTTTCCCCACTGAGCATTATGAACATTACGGCAGGCACTCGACCTGCTCTGCTACTGGGACAACATGATTTACAATGTGAAAAGGGAAAACCTAAATCACCAAGTAATGAAAACATTAAAGTTAATGCATCACAAGTGAGGAATTTATTACCATTAACTCCAATAAACAGTTATAAAACACTCGTCCTTTCCTGTCCATGCACAGGGACACAGACACTGGACTTCATTAAGCTCAACTTTCTTTTCTTCCTCACTAGACCAGTCATGTGTGTTTGAACCAACCACCATTTATTGTTAAGTGGACTGGTTCATTTTCCAGGACTGTAGAAAGCTGAAGGCACATCCATTTTGCTTCACGGTGCTTGGTACAGACGGATGAAAAAGCAAAGTTTAGAAGACATGCAGCTCGGTGTTGCTATATAAGTTTATTTAAAAGTCCCTAAAATGTATGTCTATTAAAAGCAGAGTAGCTCTTCCGAGCAGCCCTTCTCAGAAGCAGGCATATAAGTAATACTGCCTGGCGAGGAGGGTGGCATATTGGATGCCAAGGCACGTCAGGTGCGTTTAGCTGAATAATTTTTCCCTTGTTATTGTTTGGTTTAGCACCTTAGAAGCCTCAGATGGAAACCCATTTCCTTCCAACATTCTTCTCTGTCACAGGGGCATGCCAGTTTATTACCTTAAGGTTGTTCATGAACAAAAGAGGCTGCACATATTGGATGGCTAGGGTACATTGGTTACAGACTCATTTGTTTTCGAGGAAGAAAAGAATGAAAGTGTCTTTTTGGAGAGCCAACTCTAACTGTAGAATTGCCTGTGTGGTACAGACAGGAGGGGCAGCATGAAATTCAGGCTTCCTGGACCAAATAGTTACAGTGGCAACAATGATAATAGTAACATTTTATGTTTGGATAGCACTTTAATTAGTGTTTGTTAAATGGTTTCCTTTATGGCACCTCTTTGATTCTGATACAGACAGAAAGGCCTTACCAGTCTAGTGTTCTGAGGCTGAAAATAAGGCTTAGGGAGGGTAAGTGACTTTCTCACAAAGGCTGGAAAGAAGGGTCAAGACACAAACTGGTTTCAGTTTTGTTTTTAAGCTCCAAATCCTGTACTTCCCCCCCCCCTACACATTTGCATCATAAATCACATTATAGTCATAACTATAACATAAAGTCAAGATGAATAATTTTTTTTGAGACAAAGAATACTTTAATTCTAGATTTCTCTATTCAGATTTCAGGGTTTTTAGGACCAACTCTGCTAAGCCTCTATGGTACCGGTATTGCCAGAGGAGCCTGGGAGTTGTCAGGACATGGTCTTTGGCATTCCTCCAAAGGCAGGTTCCTGGATGACCTCCCTGTCCGAGGTTCACAGGGATGTCAAGCTTCACCCACTGAGTGGACTTGCTGGGCCTCTCATGGGCTAAACTATGTGGAATGTAGGAAAGAGGGGTCTGGATACAGAATCCGAGCAGCATATCCTATGATAACCAAGCCAAATTTCTGGAAGTAAGACCAGCTGTCCTAAAGCAGCATAATTTGAGCAGGTAGCAGTACTTAAGGGAACTCTTCCACATCTTATTTCGTCACATATGTTAGCATCTCCGTAAGGCACCCTAATGTGGTCATAGCCCATATGACCACTGGAGAGGTCACAGGGCTCTCCAGTGGTGATGGAGCAAATGACTTTGCTGCTCGTTTTACCAATGGGGAAACTAAAGCCCCACCAGCTAGATGCTGTGACTCACCCAATGATGTCATTAGGTGACTCACTCAACAGTGGCATGATGTGACATTACCCACGGCGAGGTGACTAATTTGTTGTAGAGTTGAGAAGAGAAAAAGAGTTTTCTGACTCCAGCATGATATCACCCTTTTGTTCCCATAGTCAGGTAAGCCTGGCACAGGGGGTTTAGTTGCTGTGGGGAAATGAGACCAGGGAGGTCCCAAAGCTTGCGGAAGATAGTTCGGTGAGAGTAAGAAGCCATCCTGAAAACACGTGGACTATTAAGTAATAGCCCAAGTCCTGAACACTGAGGTCCCTAGTTTCCTTTCACTGCTCAGTTCCCAAAGCCCTGCTAAGTAGGTATATAATGGCACCATTGGGAGATTCATGGATCTTTCTCTGGAAAAATGAAAGACCTCAGAGTAGAGACCTATAGCTACAGATGTTTGGGAGACCTCAAGCAAAAATGGTTGGGTCCCCTCATCACTCTCAACTTCAGGCTTTCTAAAGTGAAGCCCAGCAGTCGATATGTTCCACCTTGGCATGCAGAAGTTTCTTTCTTTCTTTCTAAGATTTTATTTATTTTTTTTGACAGAGAGAGAGATCACAAGTAGGCAGAGAGGCAGGCGGGTGGCGGGGGAAGCAGGCTCCTTGTTGAGCAGAGAGCCCGATGCAGGGCTCGATCCCAGGACCTTGAGATCATGACTTGAGCTGAAGACAGGGGCCTTAACTCACTGAGCCACCCAGGTGCCCCCACACAGAAGTTTCGGTCTGCACTTGGTGCCCCACTTTTAAATATAAGTAGGATCTAAGGATCACCAGACTTTGCAGAAAAGCTTCCAACATGCAAGACAAAGAGCAACACATGTAACAGATAAAAAGAAACTCAGGAAAGAGAGCTAACGTAGGATGCAGAAAAGAAAACGAAAAACCGAAGCAAACAAACAAAAAAGCCATCCTTAATCTTCCCAGAGGGATGAGGAGACATTACATCTATGAGATGATTAGAAAGGAACAGAGAGTGATCAGACAGCAAGAGAGGAGAGTCAGAAATTAAATATATCACAACAAACAATACATGAGTCAGGAGATAGAATTGAAGAAATCTTGAAGAAACTGGGCAAAAAGATCAAGGGAAACAGAAGAACTAAAAATATTAGAACATGGAAAATAAAGGGAAAGAAATGATGGAGTTTCTCAAAATGAAGAATGTGAGTCTTCCAATCTAAAGGGTCCTCCATGCTCCCAGAATACGAATGGAAGAGAGACTCATACCTTGATAGTCATTGTGAAATTTTTGTAAAAGCTTCTGAATCAGGAGGGAAAACAGGTCGAATATAAAGAATGAAGAATCAGAATGGCATTGAGCGTCTCCACAACAATACTAGAAGCTGAAAGTCCATGAAGCAAAACAATCCAAAGTCTAAGGTGAGATGAGTTCCATCAGCGTTCTTACACCCAAACTGTCAATCAAGTGTGAAGGTAGAATAAAGAGGTTTTCAGAGATGCCTGGTCACAAGAAATCTGCCTCCTAGGCAGCCTTTTGCCGGCTGCCACCAGAGGCTGCGCTCCACCACAAAAAGGGAGTCCAGCAAGAAAGAAGGGGACGGTAGATCAGGTGAGACTCGGACAAAGGAGAGACAAAGGGAAGTCCCAGGGTGACAGCTGTGCCCTGGGCCTCCAGAGCAGTCATAAGGGCTGGCAATAAATAAAATCTACATTAAAATCATGTAAGTTAAAATCATGTAAGCCCTAAACCCAAACTAACTAAAAATGATGGTATAATCATGTTGGGAAGAGGAAGGGAGGAGGTTTGAGGGTTGGGGTGAGATAAGAATGTAAAATCCTCCTCTGCCATGCATGATATGAACTCAATAGATAATGCCTGAAACTGATAAATCAGAAAGAGCTGTATAATAATATTTAGAAATGTGGAAGTATACACCATAATTGATGAAAGAATTGAAAGGGTTTGCCTCTGGAGAGCAGTACTCCAGGATTGGGAAGGGCTGACTGCTTGTAGTCCTACAGTGTTTGATTTTTTTAAAGATTTTATTTATTTATTTGACAGAGAGGCAGGCAGAGAGAGAGAGGGGGAAGCAGGGTCCCCGCTGAGCAGAGAGCCCAATGCAGGGCTCAATCCCAGGACCCTGAGACCATGACCTTAGCTGAAGGCAAAGGCTTAACCCATTGAGCCACCCAGGCACCCCCAGTATTTGATTTTTAAAAAACATTGTGAGTGGCCAAATACACAAAATTCTCAAGCTTGATATGAAGGGTGCATGTCAGAGGAATCCAGAAAAGAAAGAAGAAATCAGTGTAGAATAATGTGAAACAATTTGATTGAAAACACTTAACACAAAACCATGTTTGAATTAGGTATCATTTGACGAGTATTTTAATAATCTGTGGTCTTTATGCAATTTCAGGACTCATTTGCAGCTCTAATATTGTGCTTTGTTTGTAGCACAGGTCTGATTCTGCTTAAGCTTTTCCTGCATTGGAAGGGAACCCACAGAAACAGCTGCCTTTTTCCAATGGAGATTTGTTTTACTTCACAAGTAACAAAGGGTATGCAATCCTATTATGAATTTTGGGGTCAGATGCCCAGGTTATGAACTTGGGTGCAGTTTACAGAATACTGTTGTATCATTGGGCATAGCCAGCGTTGGATAAAGTACCTGCAGGTGAAATCACATCAGGGAAAATCTATTCGGAAACTACCATGTGGGAGGCCTTGTGCCAGGGAGCAGAGAATTCCCAGGATGTCCCAGAAAGACAACTTGAGAGCACTGCAAAGGCACAGAGTGCAGACATGATTTTAATTTATAGGGTTGGAAAGGTACAAGGCCATAGAGCAAAACACCTGTTGTCCTGCATTTATGTTAAAGGTTTCACCTTTTTAAAAAATAATCAGAAACACATCATCATCATTCTTGACATAAATTATACTTTCGATTGGAGGTGGAAATCCTGTTTTAAGAGTAGGAAGGGAAGGAAAAGTAAAACTGACTGCGTGTAATCTTTCAAGTGGGAACAACGGCAATATGAAGATATATGGGCGTCAGACCCATTGATAGAGGAAGGAGGCTGTGCTCTCTTACCTCTTACAGTGTCACTCCTGTGACCTCTACCATTTGAAATGCTTTGATTCCACCTTGCCCAAGGGACCTGTGAGCACTGGGTAAAGGGATGAAGGATGCCTATGCCTGACCTCACCTTTACATTGTCTAAGGACTGGAGGTATAAATCAGCTTTCCCCTTGAAGACCTGAGTGTCAGAAGCTCATGTGAAATGTTGGAAATATTAAATGATGTCCCTTAGGCTTTTATTGTTACTCAGTTTTCTCCTGTAACCGGGAGAGCTGTTCACATGAAGGATACTCTCCCCCAGGACCTCAATTTGTGTATAAAATGAAGTATGAAACGCCAGCAACTTCTTGCCACTTTGGAAAGAAAATAAACAATTAGTGGTGGTTGCTCTTAGCCCATTGGTCCTGTTTATATATATGATCTCTCTGCGGGTTCTCTGAGAACAGTTTACACCAACGAAGGTGTGAGAGCACCCTCATTACACATCCTTGTTTCCAAGATAATAAATTTGTGATTGTTAAAAAAAAAAAAAAACAACTCCATGGACAATTCAAGACATTTTCGTGATGGGGAAAGACAAAAGTATTTTCTTTTATCCTATTTAGCAGAGAAAGTGTGCTAATAATTAGAATTGACGAATAAAATGTCTGGGTGCCAGGGCCCCATTTCTAGCTCCTCGTCGTCTTCTCTCCATGAAAGACTTGAAGCACAGCTACACAAAGGATATATTCCCTATCATAGAAACACGAATATGTGTTTATATAGAGACTTACAATTTTTAGAGCACTCTCAAACCTCTTATTTGGTTTGATTTTTATAACAGCCTGATGAGGTAGGTATTTATAGGATCTGGAAAGAGAGAATAAAAGTAAAATGAAATAGTTTAAACAGCTGAGAAGAGAAGCCAGAGAATTATTTTTTATTTTATAATAAAATTTAATATTTTATTTTAATATTTTATTTATTGGGGTGCCTGGGTGGCTCAGTGGGTTGAAGCCTCTGCCTTCGGCTCAGGTCATGATCTCAAGGTCCTGGGATCAAGCCTCATGTCGGGCTGTCTGCTCAGCAGGGAGTCTGCCCCCCCCTCGCCTACTTGTGATCTGTCAGATAAATAAATAAAATCTTAAAAAAAATATTTTATTTATTTATCTGGCAGACAGAGATCACAAGTAGGCAGAGAGGCAGGCAGAGAGAGGAGGGGAGGCAGGCTCCCCGCCAAGCAGAGAGCCCGATGTGGGTCTCGATCCCAGAACCCCAGGATCACAACCTAAGCTGAAGGCAAAGGCTTTAAACACTGAGCCACCCAGGCACCCCAAGCCAGTGAATTATTAAGGATTGCCTAAGACAGTGTAGAATCTTAATTATGCCAGGTTTGTAAGAGATGGCCAGATGTATGAAAATATTGATACGCCTGTGTGTCTCTGCTGTAATAGAGAACCAATCTCTAAATGACCCTCTGCTCCATGTTTCAAGATCATATTCCAGGCATGAAAGGATATTCAGAATGGTGCAATGTGCTCTTTTAACACGTGCTCTCTTGCCATCTAACTGTGTGGCTGAACTAGGGATGAATGGCGCTACTCCTCAAGGGGGCAAGAGAAAGTGTGAGGGCTGAGGGGAGGGATTCCAAACACAATATGAGAAAAAATGAAGAAGGAAGGTTCTACTTTTCCCCAGAAGCCTAATCTTCTGAAAGAGGCCCAGTGATTGAAGAAAAAAAAAAAAAATTTTTTTTTTTTTGGGGCGGGGGGAGTCTCACCAGGTAGAATTGGTGCTGCTTAACTAGGACATGTTTCAGGGAACTGGAGAAAGGTCCCTCTTCCAAGACATCTCAGCAGACTTCCTGAATTCCTGACGTTGCACCGTGAGGTGCCCGTTCCCTGAGATTAAAGCACGATTCTCCATTGAAATACAAATGCCTCTGGGAGAGGTGGCACATTAAGTGAGGCATCCTCGTTCACCGTGTGCTAGCAAACGGATGCATCGAGGATTGTCGGAAGAAGGAGGTGCAAAGTTCCAGCTCCTGCAGGGAGGAGGCCCGGCCATCTGTAACCCTGCAGTAGGCCACGGAGCAGAGATAATAGCGGACAGAAGTCGGTCCAGCAGTGACTTATCCATGAAGTGTGTGCGGCTGACGACACTGCCTTACGCCATTATCCGTCATTAGCACCTTGGAGCAGTGGTTCTTAACCGCAGCTGCACATCAGAATCACCTGCCAACCTTTCAAAAGATGTAGCTATCTGAGCTCATCCGAGATATGCTGAATCAGCATCGTCTGGAAGTAGGGCCCAGGCAATGTTTATTTTTACAAGGCTCTACGGAGGGTCCTGATGCTCAGCCAGGGCTGAAAACCACAGCCTCAGCATGAATTTGTACGTTAGGCCCTTGTCCACCTAACAGCTTGCGGGTATGCCTTGGTGAGGTTGGTCCCCAGATCGGGGGGGCCTGGACACTGAGTACCAGAACAGCTGGTAAGAGACCGGAGAGCTGTCCTCAGAACAAAGTAACCAAAGGTGACCTGGAAGAGAACCAGGACAACTTGTCCGCGGCACAATTTTGGTGAATTACCCCAGAGCATTATCATCAAAATGTGAAGAAACGACATGAATCCATAGAAGTTAGTGTCTCTCATGTATCCTGAGACTGGACGGAGGCAGTCTGGAGATGGGGGGGCGCTCCACATGCTCTGGCCCCATCAAGATCCACCACCTTTAGTGTGTGATTTCTGCCTTACCGTCCAAGCTGGATCCAGCTCCAGCCAACAGGAAGGAGAGAAGGGGACAAGGAAGAGAGCACCACCCTGCCCTCCCCAGTAGGGACATGTTTGTGGAACCCTAGACGCTGACACATCCCTTTCACATTACACTGGCCAAATCTAGACACCAGGAAAGTAAGGGGGCTGGGAGTTGTTCCGGGCAGCCATGAGCCCATCTAGAAATGCAGAAGAGGGGGAGAAGGGATACAGGGTCCAGCCAGCAGTGACGGCCGCACTGGGAATTGTGCATACAGTTCAACCAGTACTGGTGGCCACCTTATGAACCTAGGCTATCCCACCGGAAGGAAAGCAAATGAGTGTGGTGAGAGAAGTCTGCTTCCTTCCAGGTGTTGGGTAATTCGTGGGGACTAGAAGAACGTGTTTTCCACTAATGAAGAGTGAGAATTTGTTGAAAGTACTTATCTGTGGCCCAGGAGTCATAACAGAGGCCTCAAATAAATGAAGTGCCTGGTTTGTCTTTTGAAGGCTTATGTTTCCTCTTGGAATTATGTGATTCAAAAATCCACCTCTTGCCTAATGAAGGGCTGGAATGTGGTCCTTCTTGCCCAAGTCCCTGGAGTCAACTTCTGTCATCTGTCAGGAGCAGAATAGCATTTTAGACCATCGATTTCCTCACTAGCTTCTAGGACACACAGTGCTAACTAGGAAGAACTACTAATGCCAATTTCACATACAGATTCCGCTTGGAGGTGCTTAGAAAGATCCTGATCAGTGAAAACGTGTATTTCCCCCCAAATCCAGGACTCCAAGTGCAACCAGAACCATGCTGGTCTAGAAGCATGCGATCTAAAATGTTTAGCTCTATGGCCGTGTTTGGATTATTTCATTGACTCGGATGGTGTTAAAATCAAAGTGCTGCTTCGTTTCCCATCTGATCTCCCCGAATCCTCTGATAGACTTGTTTCCTTTCATACAAGCTGATGGGATTGCATGGCCAGTTAGCTCAACTAGGTGGGGCATGGAGCTAACCAGACCAAGGTCACAGGTTTTATCCCTAGATAGGCTGACTGGTGTACAGAGTGAAATTTTGTGCCATGACTAGCTGATGGCTGCTTTATCCCTGGCTAGCTGTTCTGAAAGAAAGCATGCTTCTCAAAAGGGGAATTGAGTAGGAAAGAGTGGGTGTCTCCGCAGAATTAAGCTGTACTCTTGGAAGAACTCTGCCAAGGCCCTTCTACATAATTGATGGACCAGAAGGATATCCATATAAAGAGGCACACAAAGTATTTTGGATATGAAATGGTCCCTCCAACAATAAGTCATAGGAGACTATGACCCAGAAGCATGGAGACCGAACTGCCCCATCGGGAATGGAAAAAGAAAGCTGGAGGAAAGAGAACAGTTGTCCTGTTCATAGGCTAGGGTCCAGAGCCCTTCATTCCCTGCTTCCTACTGGATCCAGGACACCACATTCTGTCTCCGATTTCCCACTGGTGGTGAGTTGCCATGAGGATGTAGAGGAAAATCATGTCCAAAACAGGAATAAGATTTGCCACTGCGGTTACCTGTTGTAGATACCAATGTCATTTCTCACCACAGGAAGACCTCCCTCCACTCTTATCAAAAACCTGCCAGTCTGTCCACACAAGCGGGAGAACAAATGTGTTTTTTATCCCTCTGTGAACACACGAGACTCCACACCTGCGCGGCACTCGGGGGTGGCTGGCCCTCGTCCCGACTCTGAGCCGGCTGCTGCTCTTGAGGAGAGAAAGTAAAAATGATTGATTCAACATCTTAATTAAGATAAACAAACAAAGAGGAACATCAAATAATGGGCCTGACAGTTTGAAACAGACGGAAAGAACAGCTTAGCATTTCATAAAAGAAAAAGTGTTTGATGTGTGGATGGCAGTTTAATAATTTGTAAATATCACTGGCTTGGTATTATGGCTAATCCAAATATTTTCATTTCTCTTCATAAGTTACCCTCTGCTGATGGTTTGTCCTCTTCAACCCGGAGCCTTCGGCAGGGGTGGAGAGGAGAGGAAGAGAAGGGGTCACAGGTTCTCTGTGGAATGTGAATCCTATCATCAACTTCCTTTCTACTTTCTGATTCAGATATGCCCTGGAAAATACCACTGACCAGCCCAAAGGATTTATTGCCCTTTTCTTCAACTTCTCCATGAAAGTATTGAAATTTGATCATTATAGCTTTGCGTTAGCTTCTGATGGTTTTACTAATTATCTCTTCATCTGAGCAAACGTTTCCCTCATTCCTGAAATGTAGAGAAACGGGGGTAATGGGACAACAGTGTCCCTATAATGCTGTTTTTATGTCAGAATGAAGTAGTAGGCTGATCTATACCCCGAAAGGTGATTTAGTGCCCTCAAGTCCTACAAAGAAGGGTAGCTGGAGGTAAGAATATCCTTTTTAATTAAAGTCTGTGTCTCTCCCCGAAACACTTCTGGGTGGGTACTGGGGGTCAGCAGGGAGTGGTCATAGTTGTCCTAGAAAGATGAATGTGGGAACCTCCGTGGGGGCCAGAGCACTGGGATTTTGTTCTTGTGGAAAAGAATTCAGAGAAAGAGCGGGCAATTTTAACAGTTTATTTGGAACTTCCAGGGGTGCAAGTCAGAAGACAGGTCTGTGAAAGCAGAGCTGGAGAAACATCACTGGGCAGAGAGAGGCTCTGGGTTTTTAAAAGGTGTGAAAAGGGAAAGGTGGGGATGTAGGCCTGTGCAATATACCTCTAGGCTCAGGACGTGACTGTTCTCTTATGGCTTTTTCATTCTTTTTGCTGGGGTCTTAACAACAGCAAGTTCTAATTTTTATTATTTTTTTTATGGCTCTGGGATCCACAGCAAGCCCAGGCCAGACACGGCGCGGGGCGGGTGTGACTGGCAGGGGCCCCGCACAGGGAGGCTGCAGTTCTGAGAATTCTCCACAGGGAAGCAGTATGAGATCAGGGTTTAGCTCGAGGTGGCCCCAGCCCCACCAGCGTTCCCTGATCCTGATGGAGACGGTCCTCCTTCTTTCCTTCCACGGTGGAGAGGCTGAGTGCCCACGGGGCAGGCTTGCCTCTCAGGAGAGCCCCGGGCCTCCCCAGTCCTCACCACGGCCCTTCACCCCCACATCTGTTTCTCTGCGCTTGAAACAACTGATTCTTGGAATACTGCTTTGCGGATTCCATCTCTGGCCTCTGTGCTGCTCTCTGAGGGGTGCCTGAAGGGCTCAGGGTGCCCTCTTCCCTGAAATGGCCTTATTTGAAGCTGCTGGGTTCACGTCACTGCCACAGAGAGGAAATCTGCAGAGTGGCCCTTAGCAACCTGTCAGGCACGTGTGTTCCTGGGCAGTCTGTGTTCTGTCAACCTCTCAGTGGTCGGATAACTCTTGACATTTCTCAAAAAGGAATCAGTTCGGTCTTTGACACTCTTAGGAAAATGGTGCCAGCAACAACTTGATTTTGCTTGAGTTATAGGAAGTAATACGGTGTATGGGTAAAACTCCTAAAGAGAGAGTTTATGACTTTGGTTCTATCTTGACAAGGTCCCACTGATATATTTTGTATGATAACAGCAAAGCCACTGCTTATCTTCCTTGTTGATAAAATATCAATAACATCTGACACAATTCCGATGTCTTTGTTATTATTATTATTTTTGAGAGAGAGAGAGCACACAAGTGGAAGGGGCAGAGGGAGAGGGAGAGACAACCTCAACCAGACTCCACACTGAGCACTGAGCCTGACACGGTGCTCGATCTCAGGACCCTGAGAGCACGACCTGAGCTGAAACCAAGAGTCGGATGCTTAATCTCCTATGCCACCCAGGCACCAGGCACCCCAATTTCTGATAAGTCTTAAGAACTGCTGTCCCACCCTGCTATACCAAAGTAGTGTTCCTTATGAAACCTTTTGTAAGCTGAAATGGTGTAATAAAGCAATGAAACAATTACCATTTTGTAGAAGTGAAAATCTTTTCTATATTTTTTTTCATTATAAAAACCAGGTATAGGGCGCCTGGGTGGCTAAGTCGTTAAGCATCTGCCTTCGGCTCAAGTCATGATCTCAAGGTCCTGGGATTGAGCCCTGAGTTGGGCTCCCTGCTCAGGGGGAAGTCTGCCTCTCCCTCCCCCGGAACTCCCCCTGCTTGTTCCCTCTCTCACTGTGTCTCTCTCTGTCAAATAAATAAATAAAATCTTCAAAAAGTAAAAAACAAAAAACAAAAAAACAAAAACAAAACCAGCTATAATGTAGGTCTTTCATAAAAGCAAACTGGCATAAAGCAAATTTTCAGAGATCAGGGGAAACTGATGCATATTCCATGTGGACTCTCCATGAGTCCTTGATCCTATAAAATATTTTTTATGATAGAAAACTTGGACCTTTCTTTTGTCAGACATCCTCTAAAATACATTTACTTTACTTGACAAATGGGCAAATATTTTATGTATCAAATTTAAAACTTTCTTGGAAATTTAAATCTTGAAAACTCTCCTAATACAGCAGGCAGAAATTCCATTTTCAGCACTATATGGTGAGAGTGGAAAGGGAGGGTAGGGTCTAAAGTCTGGGTTTCCCACAATTTATCTCAGGTAGCCTTCCTTTTATGCCACATTTTATTTCTTTACCTGAAATACTTCAGAACTTAAATGTGTCTGCCAAGTTTGAGAAGGGTGTGTAGTATTGACTTCTCGCTGGTTTCATCTTTTTTCTTTATGGTCTACCCAAACCATTTTCAGACCCCTTAAATCAGTTACCTTTCTGTTAGGTACAAACGACAGAAAGGAAGTAGAGGAAAAAAAAAGAGATGAAGGCCTATTCTCTTAGTGGCCTTCCAGATGACTCTGCCTCTCAGACAGGCTGATGCAAACATGAACAAAAGAGAAGTTTCTGGACATTTCTAGTAGGACTGTTCTCAAGACTGGAATGGTAGCAGTAGTGCCAGGTAAAAACCACAACTGGCCAGCTTCATCCCTCTGGGATATAAACCGGGCCAGAGAGGTAGAGACGGAGACACATAGAAACAAAATGGAGAACACAAATAAAATACTGATTCTCTTTCCTGTATTTCATTCCCTAAAGACAAGTCAACCAGCTAGCAGTGGGAAGAAGGCTATCCTCATAATACTGGTCCATTTCAATTTTTCATACAATGCAAAAGGATGCAGTTATCCACACAGACTCTGTGCTTTCTCTTCGGTACATAACATGAATAGGAAGTTTTAGAAATTTTGGTGATGCTGCATTGAAATGAGTTTTAATGTCAAGGTTAGGTGATATTATTGGGGTCTGTGCCACCCGTGATTTTGCGTCTGTCTGGAAAAGGTTAGGCAAAGGTAAGAGAGATAGGGAGCCTACTGAAGCATCCTTATCAAAGGGAAACTTGTTAAAGAAAGATTTTAACAGCTCAAACTACCTTGGAGGCCAATAAAAGCACCAAAACTGATTATTAGACCATGATCTGAGGTTAGAAAAAGGACGCCGGCCCTGACTGATTGGAAAGCTATTGGAAATAAATAAAAAGGCTACATTACGTGAAACGGAAGGTCACAGCTCGGGAGCATCTTGAAAAGCCATAGGTGCACTGATTACATTCATCACGACATTAGTGAATGCTTTGCGTGTGGCTTGCTTTTGCAGGTCTTTCAGATGAGATATTTTTAGATAAACCGATTTCACAGAAGAGGAGGAAGGTAATAAGTGTCACATTGTGTTAATACACAAGCCCTGTACCTTTGGGATCAGATTTGGTGCAGGGCACAAGTGAAATGAGTTTGGTGGCCTCAAGCGAGGTTACCGCCAATAGCTATCCTTAAACAAAATCACAAATCATTTGCTGGCAGCTGGGATCAGAGACCTGGAGCTGAGACAGCAGGAGTGGTCCAGGTCAGGGGGGATGTGTCGGGCTCAGGGAACTGCCCGTTACCTCTGGGTCTCCAGCCTGGTTTCAGCTCCTGCCACTGACTGACCTTTTTGCATCCGTTCCCCGAAACATTTCGTGAAACCTCCTCTTATCTAAGTCTTCATTGCTCAGACAGTCCTCATAAGAGTAATGTCATAGTCACTTATGAAAACCTGTCCTACTTTTAGAATGTTACTTGTTCTTAGCTAAATAATGGAGCTTGTGTGTTCCGGAGAATCCTGAATCTAAACATTGCTTGCTCTCTCTCCGTCAGTGAGAGGCTTCTGTGCTACTCTGATGAAAACATAGAGAATTAGGAAACAATGACCGTGTGAATGACATTTACAGAGATCTCATACTGGAAAGGGCACATTTTATTGTGACTCTGTGTCAAAAGTGTAGTTTCATCAGACGACAAGAGGCAAAAGAAACAGGCAATCAATACTTGGGCCTCTGATATCTGAACTGAGAAAGAAAATCATTATCCTGTTACTTTTATTGTCGCATGATGCTTGAAATACTGCACCTTGTTTCCATAATAATCCCTTATTTTGGGGGTTGCAGATTAACAGACCCCTCCTAGGGGCAGCCATGTGAAATTGGAACATAAACCAGAAAGGGATGTTCACCCACATTTTGGGGGGGGGGGTGGAAAGTTGGAGAAAGGCAGTTTGAGAAAGAAAAAAGTTAACCTTTTGAAAAAATGTAATGATCCAATTTCCTAGTCGTATTTATCTAACAGGATTATGTTTCATGTCTGATTTCCAGCATTTTTACTAAAGCGTTCCTTGTTTCCAATTTTGGGGCAAAACACACAGATTTCTAGTAGATAAGAGTCCCCTCAATGTTAACAAGGTTACTTGGGCAGCATCTGCATCTCTGCATTTATTGAAAATGGCTTCACTGTTAAGAGAGTAAACGAGATCAAGGTGGGAGGCATGTAGAATTTGAGATTTGATTTTCTAAGCTAGCCGTACTGCTCACTTCTCCCCGGCAAAAAACCTGGTCACTGAACTTGAATTTTTTGCTGACAAAAGGAAAGGAATTATCATTCACAAACCCTTAGGAAGCTCTTCTGTATCCAACCTTAAGTATTGCCCCAGTTCTGCCTACCTTCTTCCAATAAGACTATTTATTGGTTAATATTTTCAACACTTTAAGACAATTAACACTCCCCTGTCTAGATTTCCACATCCAACTTAAACCTCTATTTGAGGTGCGCCTGGCTGGCTCAGTGGGTTAAGCCTATGCCTTTGGCTCAGGTCATGATCTCAGAGTCCTAGGTCAAGCCCCACATCGAGCCCCACATCGAGCTCCCTGCTCAGCGGGAAGCCTGCTTCCCCCCACCCCCTGCCTGCCTCTCTGCTTACTTGTGATCGCTCTGTCAAATAAATAAATAAAATCATTAAAAAAAAACCCTATTTGAATATACATTATGGAGAAGGGGGTCATATTAGTTGCAAAAACAAATACAGCTGTCCTCAACCTAACTTCTGTACTTTCATGTGTTGGTATCTTCACTCGGTTATTTAAATTCAGTTTTATTTTTCTCTTTGAATTATTATTGATGAGATTATCATTGTATAGTCATAAAGTCATGACCTGCTTTTCCAGGCTTTGGGCGGCAGCCCCACAGAGCTAAGTGGGTCCTTAATGAACAAGAAAAGGTTATCACAGCCACACGTGGTGTCTCCCAGTCTGCTCTGCCCCTGTCTCTAGCAGCCACAGATAGCGGTTCAAAGTCATGCAAATGAGGGCCTGGCTCCCACTTTGTTCCTCTCTCTGGGCAGAGGTTCTTCTGATCCTTGGCAAATGCACAACAGCAGGAGGAAAAAAGGATATTCCCAGAAACCTAATGCACCCAGGCAGTTTATTTATTCCAAATGAACATTCTACTGGCCACAAAAATTGCTAAAATTAAGAAAAGCTGACAATACTAAATGTCAGTAAGGATAGGGAGAAACTAGAATTTTCAGTAGGAGCATTAACTGGTACAAACGCTTTGAAAAACTGGCAAAATCTATTGAAGGTGACCTGTCGGATCCAGCAATTCCTCTTCTAGATATAGACCCAACAGAAATGCCAACATCATGTGCATCAACATACAGGTATAAGAAGGGTCACAGCAGGGGGCCCCCGGGTGGCTCAGTCGGTTGAACATCTAACTCTTGATTTCAGCTCAGGTCATGATCTCAAGGTCAAGACTGAGCCCTATGGCAGGCTCTGGGTTCAATCCTGCTTAGGATTCAAAACAACACCCCCCACCCCACATCTTGCACCTGCTTGCATGCGTGCGCTCTCAAAAAAGGAAATAAATAAATAAATAAATAAAATTAAAAAAAAAATATATAAATAATGTTCACAGAAGCATTATTCATACTATCTCCAAAGTAGAAACAACACAAATGTCTATCTACAATAAACTAAAATAAAAATAAATGAAATACTATGTAGCAATGAGGACAAAGAACTACTGATACATGTAAAAATATGGATGATTCTCAGGGCGCCTGGGTGGCTCAGTGGGTTAAAGCCTCTGCCTTCAGCTCAGGTCATGATCTTGGGGTCCTGGGATTGAGCCTCACCTCAGGCTCTCTGCTCAGCAGGGAGCCTGCTTCCTCCTCTCTCTCTGTCTGCCTCTTTGCCTACTTGTGATCTCTGTCAAATAAATAAATAAATAAAATCTTTAAAAAAATGGATGATTCTCACAAATATAAGGCTGAATGGAAGACTCCAGACACACCAGAGTATATATGGTACATACTGTATGACTCTGTTCAACTGAAAGTCAAATATACACAAAAGTAATCCAGTGACAGAAGTCAGAGTGGTAGTTCGTTTTAGGGAGATAATAATTGAGAAGGGACACAGAAAAAAGCTTTTGGGAGTGCTGGTAATGTTCTATACCTTGATCTAGGTGGGGATTACATGAATGTTTAAAAAATCATTAAGCTATACACTTGTGATGTGGGCATTTTTCTGTATCTATGATATACTGCAATAAAAAAGTTAAAAGAAACTATCAGTGCGGTTTGTTATTAATTAATGCCTTTGTCAGCTTCTGAAATACTAGGAAACCAAGGAAGAGTGACTAAGGCAGTAGCTCCTAGTGAAATTTTTTTTTTTTTAAAGATTTTATTTATTTATTTGACAGAGAGAGATCACAGGTAGGCAGAGAGGCAGGCAGAGAGAGAGAGGTGGGAAACAGGCTCCCCGCCGAGCAGAGAGCCCGATGTGGGACTCGATCCCAGGACCCTGAGATCATGACCTGAGCCGAAGGCAGCGGCTTAACCCACTGAGCCACCCAGGCGCCCCTCCTTGAGTGGAATTTACTATAGAATTACATAAAAAAATTCCAGAGAAATTACATAGGTGGTGTTAAAAAGTTTTTTGTTTCTTTGATAGTGCATTATAGTAGAGGTTTTTTTTTTTTTTTAAAGATTTTATTTATTTATTTGACAGACAGAGATCACAAGTAGGCAGAGAGGCAGGCGGGGGGGGGGGTGGGAAGTCGGCTCCCCGATGAGCAGAGAGCCCAATGTGGGGCTCAATCCCAGGAAACTGGGACCATGACCTGAGCCAAAGACAGAGGCTTTAACCCACTGAGTCACCCAGGTGTCCCTACAGCAGAGGATTTATAAGGAGGGTGCTAACCTCTTACTCAGTTTGTGCACCAATAGGAAACTGGTTTAAATTAAAACAGAAACAATTTTAGCTGGACATTAGGAGGAATTTCTGGACCAGGACATTAAGTAAATTAGGCATCGGACTCTTGGTTTCGGCTCAGGTTGTGATCTCAGGCTCGGAGATCAAGTCCAGCATTGGGCTCCACACTCTTGCAGTTTGCTTGGATTCTTTCTCCTTCTCCCTCTGCCCCTCTCCCCGCATTTGTGCTCTTCCTCTCTCTCTTTAAAAAAAAAAAAAAAGGGGCGCCTGGGTGGCTCAGTGGGTTAAGCTGCTGCCTTCGGCTCAGGTCATGATCTCAGGGTCCTGGGATCGAGTCACACATCAGGCTCTCTGCTCAGCAGGGGGCCTGCTTCCCTTCCTCTCTCTCTGTGATCTCTTCCCTTTCTCTCTCCTACTGTGACCTCTCTCTGTCAAATAAATAAATAAAATATTAAAAAAAAAAAAAAAAGCTCCACTGTATCCCTGTTAATAATACTCACAGGTAGCACTGCAAGTTTTAGAATTTCATCCCTAAATTTACCGACAGTGAAACATCCCTAACTAAGTTTCTCTCTGTAAATCTCAGCGGTCTGCTCCTCCTGATGGTAAAGGAGGGAGAAAGCCCAACTGGTTAACATGTATAAATTGTACTGATTCTGTGATGACATGTGGTATGTAAATATAAAGAATGATTATTATCATAAATCCTGCCAACTGCAACATTGATAGTGCCAGAAATGTCGATTTAAATGGAAACTGGGAACTCTTAACACTGGGTGAGGAATGAAGTTGCCTTAGGCACCCATGGGCTTTGAGTAGAGGGAATCACCAAAGGGCCATTAGGGAGTTAAGCTGGGGTAAAAGGAGATGGATTTGGAGGAACCCCTTAGCAAACGTGATTAAAAAAAAAGGGGGGGGTTTCTCAAGTGATTGTAAATCATTACTAGCTTTAGCTATCATTTGGAGTTTACAGGAAGTTTTCTTCCCTTTGATTATCCTCCACATGCCTATACTCTTTGGGCTGTTAAAAGAAACTATATTCCCGGGTACCTGGGTGGCTCAGTTGGGTTCTTGTGATCTCAGCTCAGGTCATGATCTCAGGTGGTGAGATCGAGCCCCACATCGGGCTCTGCACTGGGCTTGGAGCCTGCTAAGGATTTTCTCTCTCCCTTCCCTCTGATCCCCCACCCCCAACACGTTGCACGCATGCACACACACACTCTAAAAAACAAAAACTATATTCCAGAGATGTAACTGAACTGCCTTGGTGGTGGTAGTGGGTGGTTGTTTTTAGTTGAAAATACACTTAATTAATATAAGCAATGCATACAGAAAATATTTTTAATGGTTCCTAGAGGCGCCTGGGTGGCTCAGTGGGTTAAAGCCTCTGCCTTTGGCTTGGGTCATGATCCCAGGGTCCTGGGATCGAGCCTCACATCGGGCTTTCTGCTCAGCAGGGAGCCTGCTTTCCCCTTTCTCTCTGCCTGCCTCTCTGCATACTTGTGATCTCTACCTGTCAAATAAATAAATAAATAAAAATCTTAAAAAAAAAAAAAAGAAAATATTTTTAATGGTTCCTAAAATGTCCTCTTGAAGGGTGCATGGTTTAAAATCAAGCTCTTCAGTGTTAAAGTGCTAGCGGGGTTTTAGCTCAATTCTCTTGTGAATTAGAGATATCGGCATTCTAAAAACTGCTGATTCTTGCTTGGTAAATGGAAACTGAGTTACAGCAACCAAGGTCTGAAGCATCAGAAGGAGATTTATGCTTCATAAAGACCTAGGTAAGAGAAAAATAATTATGTGGAAATATTAAGGCCCTTCAAGGTTTCTAACTTGTCTGGAGCGACTTTCTGACACAACCAGGTCTGGTGCTCCGTTATAAGCAACTCTGAAATATATGACTAAGCCTTACATTTTGGTTACTACTAAATTTCCACTTTATATGCTGCAATTATACACTGCCAGTACAGAGCAATGTCCTTTTGGCATGCGGCCACGAGCTGCTGAAAACTGAAGCTAATGTCCTGTGAGCTTATATGTCTATATAAGCCAGGCCATGGAACAGAAACTTCTGCAAATTTCCACAAATCAAGTCTAGAAGAACTATCACATAGATTCAAAAATAACCAATTATTAAAAAAACAAGCCAATTCAACCAGTTTTTATGAGCTCGTAGTGACCCCTGGGTAGCAGTTCGCTTGGAGTCATTCTTATTCTTTCAGAAGTTTATTGGCGTGTTCTACGTGCTCAGGACCAAGAGGAAGGGCAGATGGCCTCTAGGAGCTGGCCACTGTGTGGCAAATTGAACCTCTGAAGTTGTTAATGAACAACGTAAGAAAGGAGATGCTTAGGGGCCCAAATAAACAGCTGAAGTTCAGAGAAGACAGTGCTCACAGGCCAGAGAAGGGTTTCTGAGCTGGACTCTGAGAGGGGGGCAGCCTAGGGATTGAAGGAGGATGAACTTTCTAGACAGGGAAACAGCATGAGCAGGGCTGGAAAGCCTTCTGCTGAATATGGCGTATTCTTGGTCAGTAGGAACTTGACTATCAAGTCTACAGCTTTTGTTGGGAAATAACTCGGCATTTCTTCTATGAGTTTAGGACGGACCATGAGAAACCTCAAAGACCAAAATATGAAGTTCCAATAATCCAGTTTTCCTTTTAGTTATATAGAACCATTTGAAGTTTTTTAGCCAGGAAATTACATGATAAAACCGGTGTTTTTCATGCAGTGGAGACGATTTTTAATACGGTTGTCCTACAGCTATTCTCTTATTGACCGAGCTATTTCATTTTCCAAACAGAGAAATAATTCTTAATAAAAAGTTGATTTGGATTCCTTCTGGAACAATGTGGCACATTTATACCTACTTAATTGGCAGGAAATGCTATCAAATTAAGACTTTCTCCCATAATTTTCTCTTGTATCCTGGATTGGTTTACTACTTTTCTACAGGTGTTCAAAATAAGAACTAGTAAATAAATACATTAACGGGAATTTTGGGAGACCATACTGATCCTGCTGAGCTCAGTGGCCTTTTCTGGGGGAGAGAGGAGATGGGTATACTCCTGATTGAAAATTTATATTGCATATATATCATATGGTCACATTTTATGTTAGTGAAATTCTTTTTTTTTTTTTAAAGATTTTATTTATTTATCAGAGAGAGAGAGGGAGAGAGAGCAAGCACAGGCAGACAGAATGGCAGGCAGAGGCAGAGGGAGAAGCAGGCTCCCTGCCGAGCAAGGAGCCTCATGTGGGACTTGATCCCAGAACGCTGGGATCATGACCTGAGCCGAAGGCAGCTGCCCAACCAACTGAGCCACCCAGGCGTCCCTGTTAGTGAAATTCTTTATAGAAAAGGAATAAAACACATATTTAACAAGGTTTTGTCAAGTATACTAGAACACATTTAAGAACTACTGCTTATATAAAGCTCTGTTCGAGTCTATTCACTTTCAACAGATTTGGAAAGAGCAATATAGGGACCACTGTCTTACCACATAGGAATTTATAATTTCGGTGGGAAGGGTAGTTTACTGTGGCCTCTGGCTGATTCATGGTAAAATAGAAAAGTATTGGGTGCCTGGGTGGCTCAGTGGGTTAAGCTGCTGCCTTCGGCTCAGGCCATAATCCCAGGGTCCTGGGATCGAGTCCCGCATCGGGCTCTCTGCTCAGCAGGGAGCCTGCTTCCCTCTCTCTCTCTGCCTGCCTCTCCGTCTACTTGTGATCTCTGTCTGTCAAATGAACAAATAAAATCTTAAAAAAAATAAAATAGAATAGTATTTGTAGCTCTAATACATGCTTATAATTTCTCTGAATTAAAATAATATTATTTCCATCTGTTCCCCTCCCCCACTAATACTGACTTAGAATTCAATGGGATTGACTGAGTTGGTGGTTGCCCTGCTGTCCTCCTGTTTTCCCAGCTGTTGGCACACACAGTAGGTGCTTTATAAACATTTTATAAATCAATGAATTGAAGAATTTCATATTGCATGGAGTCAGAATTTTCAAGGCCCCATTATTGATTTCATCGCAGATTTATTTATCAAATAGATTTGGGTGTATAGCCCCTCTGTGCTCATTTTTTTCCTCTCTGAAATCGAGATGATAGAACGCCTTTTGCAGAAATACGGTGATGCTTGAGATACTGTGTGTGAAATGATTTGCACTCCTCGGAAGAAAGGGATCTTATAAATAGAACGCATTGTTCAGGTTACCCGCAGCATTCAAATTTAATTTGTACCACATGGAATATGTGGAAGGTCCATGACCTCGGTAATGAAAGCTGCTGAGCCTTTGATGCCCGTGGAAAAAAAGCGTTTCCTCCTTGTTTTTTTGGCTGTAAGAGAATGACTGCTGTTTCCCCTGCCTGCCTGTTCTAACTATAACGCACTGATTTCCTCCAGCCTCATCCGAGTTTCTCTATTATGAACGCGGAGATGAGCAGGTCCTTTAAATTGGAGAGGGTAGAGGGTGCGTACGTCTGATTGAGCAGGAATAAGGACCTTTAACTTAAGAGCGAAGAGTTGAGGGAGATAGGTAAAGAACACTGACGAGGACGTGCAAGAAAAGACAGATCAATCCCAACGATTCATCATGCCAGGAGCTGTCCAAATAATCAAAGGTATCAGCCAGGGTGATGTATAGCTGATGTCACTTGGTGAGACCCTTAACAAGGCCGCTGGTACAGCAGCTGCTGCTGGTCAGTGAGTATCACAGCACATGCCAGGCCAGGGCGGGGGAACACAGACCATCCATCACTGACCCAACTTAATGGCTAGGCTTATTAGTAAACATTCTCTGTGGCTGACAGTCTGTAATGGTACAGGATGTTCCCCAACTGTCCCCCAAATAAACAGACTCACCTGACAGATGTGTGAAATCTGTGGTCCCTCTTCAGATTCTGTGGGTGAGTATAATTCGTTCTATTTTATCGATAGAGGAACAGAGTCTTTAGAAAGAATGAGGGGGGGGATCTGTATGAAGCCCCCACTTAGCAAATGTACTCATAATCTATTCTTCACCTAAGATGGTTTTTCTCTTCTTAACCGTAAATCAGAGCAGCGGCGGTGTAGGTTGACATACATGCATCATCCCATAGGCACTACCGTAGGTCAGTTTCATCTGTATCTTTCCCTTCTATGGATCAGAAATTCCCAAAGTGGAAATAAAATCCACTCTCTGTACTAAAGATATCTAAGTCTACTTTAACTACATTATGTTCTTGGAGGGGATATCTTAATGGACTAAGGATGAGGTTTGAAATATCTAGACTTCCTGGAACCACAGGTTCAATTCCCAGCCGAATTGGCTCAGTCCTCAAGTCTTCACGGGCAGATAAATTAAGATACCAAGAAGCTTACTGTGCACAGATCTCTTCGATGAGCTGTAGTAACCTATAATCTTATCTGCTTTTTTAAGTGGACATTAAACTTGGCACTGCTGTTCTTGACCTTGCGGAAAAATTCTATATCATCTGCATGGTAAATCTCATGCTTAGCATTCAAAAAAGAAGTACCATTTAGGATGACAGTGCATCCTCCCCAATCTGAGATTTTTTTTTTTTTTTTTTTAAGAGATCTGGGCATCGAAATAGGCAGGTTATTGCAATTCCAATTACTCCTTCCTAACTCTTCGCCTTTTGTTTCCCTGGACTTGAGCTACCTGACTCACCTCATCCTTCAGTGTATCTTCCTCTGGGTCTGACCTTGACTTGCCTCTCTAGTCTTGGTTATTGACCTTGCTTTGAATGCTAGCACAGGTGAATTCTTCAAGCTCTACTTAACAACTTGGATTTTGGATTTTCTCCTACTCCATCTTTTGAGATCGGGGTGATCCCTCAAGTCTTACTTCAGTTTCTTTTTTTTTTAATTGTACTTATTTATTTATTTATTTATTTATTTATTTTTATTATTAGCCACTGTATAGTACATCATTAGTTTTTGATGTAGTGTTCAATGATTCATTAGTTACATATAACTCCCAGTGCTCATCTTACTTCAGTTTCTGTAGATAGAGAGGGGACACAATCTGGGGAAAAAAGCCCCAGCTTGGGAGATACGGAGACAGTCTCTAGCAGGACTGTTTCCTCAACTGCCTCTGTTCATTCTTGTCCTGTGCTCTAGTCCCAGCACTACTGCCAAGTGGTTCTGTAATGATGGACAAGTCATGTAGTCTATCTGCACATTTGTCTGTAAAATGGGTACGCTGGGCCTTATGAGTACATGGATCCTTCTAAGTTCTAAGATTCTCAGATCCTCCTTTGTTTTACCTTGGACCCTAGTCACCCTGGCTTCAGCTTGGTAGAAAAAGAGACTAGGAAGTATTTTAAAACCTAAATTTTATGCACCATCATCACCACTGATAAATGCTATTGAGCATTAACAGTCTGAGTTAAGAACTTTATATAACGCAGAGAATATTGGCACTTTGAAATTTTATAGTAGGAGAGGAGACTCAGAGTGCCTGGGTGGCTCAATTATTAGCATCTGCCTTTGGCTTAGGTCATGATCCCAGTGTCCTGGAATCAAGCCCCATATTGGGCTCCTTGCTTAGCCTGCTTCTCCCTCTCCCACTTCCCATGCTTGTGTTCCCTCTCTCTGTCAAATAAATAAATATAATCTTAAAAAAGAGAGAGAGAGAGAGGAGACTCAATAACATAGCCTCAAAGAAAAATTTATTTTTACTTTTGATTTTTTAAAAAATTCTTAATTTATTTATTTTAGAGAGAGAGAGAACATGAGCAGGGGTGGGTGGTGATAAGGAGAGACAGAAACAGATTTCCTGCTGAGCAGGGAGCCCAATGCCGGACTTGATCCCAAGACCCCGGGATCACAACCTGAGCAAAAGGCAGACGTTCAACTGACTAAACCACACAGGTGCCCCAAAGAGAAATTAATTTTTAATTTTTTGTTGTGAAGATTGAAAGATCTGAAGTTTATTGGGCAGTAGAATGTCTCAGTGAAGAGCAGGACCCTGGGGCCAAATGGCCTGCTCTGAATTCAGGTTCCACCACTGACCTAGCTATGAGACTTAGGCAAATTGCTCTCTGTGACTCAATTTTCTCCTCTGTAAAATGTGGGAAATGATATCTACCTCACGAGGTTGTTATGAGGATAAAATGAGTTACTGCTTGAGAAGTGCTTAGAACTGAGGCTAAAGTACAGAAAATACTATAGAAATGTTCGCTAGATAAAGAGAGATACTAGAACTATAAACTCCATCCTGCATTTTAAAGCATGTTCTATATGGGACCTGAGTATTCCTGAGTAGTGGAGATATTGTGGCCCATATTTCATATTTAGAACTAAGTGACAGCTTATGTGCATAGAAACATTGATGTGATTCAATATCACTAAGATTGCTGGAACCAGGGGCACCTGGGTGGCTTAGCCAGTTAAGCCTCTGCCTTCAGCTTAGGTCATAATCTTGGGGTCCCAGGATTGAGCCCCACATCAGGCTCCCCACTGCTTCTCCCTTTCCCTCTGCCCCTCCCCCTGTTTGTGCTCTTTCTCTCTCAAATAAATGAATAAAATCTTAAGGATTGCTGGAACCATCATCATACGTGTGTGTGTGTGTGTGTGTGTGTGTGTGTGTGTGTCTGAGAGAGAGAGAGAGAGAGAGAAATCTATCTAACCCACCAAGGAAAAGTCTGTCTCTAAAATACTTCAGAAGTATTTCACTGGCGTGTTGTGCCTAGCTCAAGGACAGGACATAGAACATTTGTGTTAATAAACCTCCCATAGAGAGCACTGACACTTGAGTAGCTCTAAATGTTTTCTGACATCTGGCCAGAGCTAGTAACAGCCTCTACAGGTTGGTTTCTGCTTTCGGAGCATCATTCAGATTCTGTTAGTTTCTCCAATTGCATCCAACATCTAGACAAAGGTAGGCACAGTTGAAGCCTTGAACTGTGCTAGGTACTGTGCTAGGTACTGAGCTGGGGAAAGGGCCTGGTTGACACTTATTAGACTCCACTTGTGTGCCGTCTGTTTCACATCTATCAACTCACTTGGTTCTCCTAGCAACCATAGGAAGTAGACACGCTCCCGTTTTACAGAGGAAGAAATGAGGCATAGAGAGAGTAAGTAACTTGTCTAGATTTCACAGCTAGTGAATTTCAGAGCTCATAGTCAAGACTTTAAGCTTACTGGCTGGCATTTCAGGCAATTTAGGAAACTGGAGGGAGACCCAGGCGCCACAGATCTAGGCTGAAGGGGTAGTTAGTGCGGTGGGATTCCTAATGACAACACAAAAAAAGTGTATTTTCCCAGGTCTGTTGTGGGCACCCAATCAATATGTGGGAAGTATGAATACTCTCTTCAGCTTAGGGAGTTTTGAAGTTTTAATATGAGAAGTTTATTTTATTTTGGTTTTTATCACATAGATTTGAAAATGAAGCAAGAGAATGATAAGTATCAGTTGTCTGGAAGGGTCAACTGAATTAGCAAAAATAAGCTTTTTTGTGTTGTCATAAAACATTTTCAATTTTGGGGGCGCCTGGGTGGCTCAGTCATTAAGCGTCTGCCTTTGGCTCGGGTCCTGATTCCAGGGTCCTGGGATCGAGCCCCGCATGGGGCTCCCTGATCGGCGGGAGGCCTGCTTCTTCCTCTCCCACTCCCCCTGCTTGTGCTCCCTTTCTTGCTGTGTCTCTCTCTGTCAAATAAATATATAAAACCTTTAAAAAAATAAAAAACACTTACAGTTTTACTTTCAGGTTCAACTCATTACCACGTTCCCTTCCCCCCGGAATCCTGAGTATGTATTTTTCCTGTTGCTGAATACCAATATTACCCTCTCCAATTAAAATACCAGGAAGACATTTTAACCCAAACATTATTCTTCAGATTAATGAAAGCAAGCAGCAACTCTTTCACCTCTGGACTATTCCAAACCAAGCGCTAATGACCAAAGACCATTCCTCATCTTGTGCTTGGTAAGGAGCTCTGAGACGTGAATCTTGGGCTTTGTCCAGTTTGTGGTGGAAAGTGCACATGTCACAAAATTTTGTTTCAACATTCGCTTCCTTGCTGACAGTGTCTGTGGGAAGGGCAGAACATCCAGTCTCAGACCTTGAACTGAAAAACCCTTCTCACTTTTCAACAATGACCCTTTGGGTTGGAATGCAGGTCAGGCACACTTGTCCAGCTGTGGCCACTACTGGGCTGTCTGCTCTAGGGCTAAAAAAAGATGCTGACTTCCTGGAATATCTGCCCTGCAATTTTTACAGGAACAAGCCTCATTAAATTAAAAATAATAAACCAGGCAATTTTCTTGTTGAAACCTGTTTCTTAGATCTTGCTGTCTGCAGGGGAGCCTTCTAGAACATCTCCTATCCATGCCAGGTTAAGGTATTATCAAAGCTTTGTTTTGCAGTAAATATCTCTTCCTATAGATTCTTCCAGAACCGTTAGATGGACACAGGCAAAATCATGTCCAGAAAAAGAATGATTTGCTGGTTGACAAATCGAAACAACCACACACACATAAACAAACATGATAAATGACTATCTCTTAAATTTGTTCTATGAATAAATAAACATATATGACTCTAAGATCCTAACCCTTAATTAGACAAACATACATTAGAATGGAGTAGAATACAGGTATAATAAAATAGTCACTTGACTGATCTTTAAAAATGTGCTTGTATAAACAGGACATCCTGTGGTCCTTTAAGCTAACCAAGTGTTACATATATCATGTCATGTAGTCCTCATGATGGAGGTGGTAGATGTGATATAGATGAGGAAAGAGTGCTGGCACTTAAGAAACATGTGCAGGGTCATGTCAGATAAGGGTAGATGCAGGCAGGGTCTGGACTTCTCTGTTCCAGACTCTTTAAACCATATAGGGTTCACAACTATAGTGTATATGGTGGTTTTCAAGTCAGCTGCATTTTTAAAAAAGATTTTATTTATTTGACAGATCAAGATCACAAGTAGGCAAAGAGGCAGGCAGAGAGAGAGGAGGAAGCAGGCTCCCTGCTGAGCAGAGAGCCCGATGCGGGGCTCAATCCTGGGACTCTGGGATCACGATCTGAGCCAAAGGCAGAGGCGTTAACCCACTGAGCCACCCAGGTGCCCAAGTCAGCTGCATTTTCAATACACCTTAAAGATATGCCTCAAACATATACTTTCCAGAGCCCACCACTGTTCCACTGGATCTCAGAATGAGTTTCTGATTGAGGTCACTGGAAATGGACATTTTTTCCCACACAAACTCCCTAAATCATTCTATCATGCGGTCCTATTTGGGAAATGTCTGGCACATTGTCTTCTAGGACAACACTCACACTATTACTTCAGGAAAAAAGGAAGGCTGGGAGGGAGGCTCATTGCAAAAGCTGTTGTAAAAACATGCACTGCAAAGGAGTGAGGCTCATTGCAATAGCTGTTGTAAAAACATGCACTGCAAAAAAAAAAAAATTGCTGAAGAAAGAAGGCTGAGTGGAAAACAGGAAAGCTCAGGGGCAGAAAGTAAAGGCAAATTATTTTAACAACCTGATACTTCACGTAGGTGAGAAGATTTCAGAGAATGAGCTAATCTAGGAATAGTTTCAGAAAGCAAGGGGTTTAGCTTGAGGTGGGAAAGCTGTCCCCAAATATTTGAGGGGCTGTCCTGTAGAAAGAGGGAGAAGCAAGACTAGGACCCGTGAGCAGGAGCCAATGAGAAGGAGAGTTATGCTCAGCATTAGGAAGATCCTACAAACTCCGGAGTGCTTCCCCCAAGCCCCAGTCCTGGGGAACGATAGTGACCACCAGGAAGGAAGCCCCACCTCACTGTAGGGTTTGGCAGGGGCCATGTGACCTCACAGTGTCAGTCCTGTACTGACTGGGGAGTTGGCTTCATCCTCTATAATTCCTTCTTCTCTCTATACTCTCCTAGTCATGCTTCTCAAAATGCCCATGTAGAATAAATAAAGGTGTACATTACCGATACGGATTTTACAGTCAGAGAAATTGAATCGAACTAAGGTGAATTGCCAAAAGTGATGGACTTGCTAGCAAAGCTGAGAGAAGATGTGTCCTTCCTGGCCTTCTTCTCTTGTGTCTCCTTGCTCCAACCTAAAGCCATTTAGGTGCTTAAGAAGCCCCAAAGCACCTTGGAATATAGCTTGAAAGCACTACTTCAGGCCAATCACCTTGGAATGTAAAATATAGATTCCTGGGCACCCCCCCCACCCCCGCCCCGATCTACTGAATCACAGTCTGTGGGGAATGGGACCCAGGAATGTGAATGCACACCATTTCAGACTTCGGTTTGAAGTAGGGGATAGGAAATCTGATAATCTTGTGTTGCACAGACTATTTTATGTCATTGTTGATAGATTTCTACGAGTCCAAAAAACATCACCAGGTGAGTACTTTTCCGTATAAATGTTTCATTGTCCTTGCTTTATATTTACATAGGTACAAATATTTATATAATGATTATAAGTTTGTGTATTTGCAGAAGCAGCAGATGGCTGCAAAGGTGATATGAATGCATTTGAGTCATTGGTAAGGGTTCCCTGTGTATTTTACAGGCCTGAGTAAATGTCAACCTTTACTTAAATTATAGCAGCATAGAGTATGTGGATATGGGAATAGTACAGCATTAGAAAAAAATTCCTTGCCCTTCCCATAGGCTCTGAGTAAGTATCCCATTGGATTAACTGGAGTTCACTTGATTGCTACAGTTTCAATAGCTTGTTCAGACATCGATCGCTGTCATGTCACTGGGAGAAAAGGATTAATAATAGGGTGCTCAGGTTGGCTCAATACTGCTGATAGTGCCTGACAAAAGACCGTTAGTAGGACTCCCATGGGGATGCTGCCTGCATAGGAAAGCTACAAGCACCATCATTCAGGATTCCGCAGAATAATGATTAACTCCAGAACTTCAGCCTACAAAACCCAACCAACAGTTTCTATTATTTCCAAATAAATTCGCTCCCTGATCTTCCTTTTCTTAGGCTCACAGATGATCCTGAGCCAAATTCCCTAGTGGATACCCACTGGCCTTGTGTAAGTCATTGTGCCTTGATTATTTCCAAGAGAAGCTTTTTTGTTGTTGTTATTATTTATTTATTTATTTATTTTTTGGGGTCAGTCCTGATTATGGGAACAGTAAGAGACCAGAGAAGTTTGGTTTGGTGAGTGTCTCTTGTGCAGATGTTACAGAAGAAACGCCCCACCTTCGCTGCGCGTTCCGACTCGGTTGGAACTAACAGTTGGAGGCATCACAAAGTGGGGAGGACACCAGTTCTGAGCACCCCTTTTAAAAGAAATCCAATTTCAGCTACAGAAAAATTAAAGGGAGCTACTTCATAATAGGGTCCAATGTTTTATGGGAATTAAGATAAAGGAAAATATTAAGAGAAAATAGTGATGACTCTTGCAAAAGAAAAGTGAAAGAACCGCATGCTAGAACGCGTGCTTTTGATGCACTTTTTCTTGCCTATTTGGCCAAGGTTTGGAGAAAAAGACTGCAAAGAAAGGAGGGGGTGAAATTCTGACTTCTAGTGAAAATAGGAACAGTTTGTAATTTGAATAGATGGAATATAACACTATGTAATTTAAGCCCAGCAGCTTTCCTCTCTGGCCGCCCCCCTCCCCACCTTACATGACAAGAGGTTCAAGGTGGCGGGTTGTTTGTTCGTGGCAGGAAAAGGTGTTTAAGGGCATTTATCTCCACAGCTAGCAGTTTAATAACTACATGACTTCTTATTCAAGTGCATTTAGATAATTTTCTGAGTTTTCATAACAGCTTTATTTATCTACGCTTTAATGCCTTTCCTCTTAAGAGCTCAAGATGCTGGTTATTTAACATTATAATCCAGATATGAGAATTAAAAAGGCATTGGGTGCCATACTGCTATCTCCAATGATAGTGCCACTAAAAATAACACAATTAACTTGATGTCAGTACTCAGCTTGTTCTTATATATAGGTTTCTTTAAAATATCCAGACTACTTTAATTAGAGCCACAGACTATTTTAATTATTCCTAAAAGACTGAGTATACTCCACTGACTACAGTAAATATATGAGATAGAAGACAGTTCTCTAGGAACTTACATATGCTAATGACTGTGTTCTTCAGTCACATTCATGAGAAGACGAGCAATTGTTCCCGATGAAGTTGATACAGGGCTACACATGGACAATTGTGGTGAAGGCAACTGAGGTGACATGTCACCTGGTATCATGGAAATGGCATCCTGAGCTCCAGACATCAGAAATGCAAAATTCTGAGATTCAAGGTAAGTATGTTGTTTAGTTCAATTCAGTTGTAATGAGACCCAATCCAATCCTGTAAACCTTTATTCAGTGTCTGTTATGCATCAGGTAATGTTCTGAAAGCCTTGGGGTTATGAAGATAAGTAAGAAATAAATTTGACTTTCAAGGAGTTATTTTTCTATTAGGAAAGACAGTCAGATGAATAACACAATAGACACAATGAATAAAAAGCAACATTATGGACACATGCATTGATATAAAACAGATAAAGGAGATAAGTAGTGGCATCTTAGGGTAGAATATGTATCAGTTTTAAAATGATGTAAACTTTGTTTTAAATCCTAGATCTTTAAATTGCTTGCTATAAAGCATTGGGGAAAATATTTTAACTGTGTTAGCTCTGGCTTTGTGTTTTGAGAATGGGGATCACACAAACTTTGAAATGCTTTGTGAAGATTAAGCAAGACAAGATTTGTAAAAGTATCAAAGTAGTTCTGGCATGAGTTTCTGAGCATGAGCTCCAGAAATGTTAGGTTTTTCCCTGTGTGTGTGTGTGTGCGTGTGTGTGTGTGTGAAAGCTTCACAGATGGGATAAAGACAAAGCCTGGGCTTTGAAGGGTGAATAGGAGTTCTCTAAGAATAAAGAAACATTATATAGAAAAAAAGAGAGGTAAAAAGTGGGGATTTTCTGGTATATAGAAGGGGGACTGAGCTGCAAAGGGACATGAAGCATCACAGAATATATAACCTTGGAGCATTAAGCATCATGATAGTTGAAGGTCAAGAAGTAGCTGACTATTTGTCCTATTACCACGAAGTCGGAACAGAGTCACAAAGGTTAGCTTTCATTCTTCTAGTGAGTTCATCAATGCCGCTCATTAATTTCATTTAGTAGCAAACTGCAGAATAAGATCAACTACAACAAAACTCTGGGATGGGAAATGCAGTCATTTTATCCTGAGCCAAGATAACAACAGCAGAATACTCATAATGCTGCTGCACAATGTGTAAAATTGGGACAAGCAGGACTGGAGACATGTTTAATTGCCTATGAAGCACAGCATTTCGCAGGTCAGCAAAACTGAGGATGTTAGTGTTCACCTCCAAATCTGACTCATAGCACTGAGAACATATTCTTTGCAAGCATAGGATACTACTCCACTCCCAAAATGACATCAGTCAGAGGCAAGTCTCGTGTGTACTTGGACCAGATATCATAGATCTTGCCCTTGTTTTATTCGCATCAAACATACCAGAGCATACTGTCTTTCCTACTACAGTCTAGTTTTAGCTCAAGGGACCACATTTCCTCAACCCTTTTTTCCCTTTGAGCAATAGTCTAGGATGATCCATTGATTTAAGAGGGAAACCACCCCAGGCTTTCGGATGGAGCTGTAGACAAAATTTAAGGGTAAAATTCACACAGATTCACCAGAAAAGATGTTCGGGGTTTTTTGTTGTTGTTGTTGTTTGTTTTTTAAAAAATTTTTATTTTATTTATTTGACAGAGATCACAAGTAGGCAGAGAGGCAGGCAGAGAGAGAGGGAGGGGGAAGCAGGCTCCCTGCCGAGCAGAGAGCCCGATGTGGGGCTCTATCCCAGGACCCCAAGATCATGACCTGAGCTGAGGGCGGAGGCTTTAACCCACTGAGCCACCCAGGCGCCCCTGTTCAGGTATTTTAAAATAGTTACACTGGCATGGAATGATGGTGTCCTTTCAAAACCAGGGACACTACAATCAATCATAGAGTTAATAAGATTCAATCAAGCTCTTTAAAGTTGAAAATGCTCTCTGATATTCTTTTATTTATTCAATAAACAGAAACTGACACCTTCAAAGTTTTAGGTACTGAAGAGAGGAAAATAATTAAGGTAATTGCCCTCAAGGAATTCATTCTAGAAAAGAAGGGGACAGAAAGTAAACAAATAATCCTGAAAACAAATTTTCATTTGTTTTAATGCTTCTACCAGATTCCATGGAATCACAGCAGAGAGTAACTAATCCTTCTCAAATCGTGACTATTACATTATAGTTACTGGAATACACCCTATGCAGAGGCTTACACTCCATAGCTGGTTCTCAATAGTCATTGAATTAATGCCTAAAAGTGACAAACCCAAAATATAAATTATCCGTAATATTAAGTTATTTAGTCACTTATTTAAATTAAACAAAGAAGCCTAAGAGTTGCTTGGTGTGAGTTTGGCAATGTGCCAAACACCATGAGATGGTGGAAAACTGTTTGGCAATGGAGGGGAAAGAACAAATAAGGATGCTAACCTGAACTGTAAAGTTTGAATTGAATCTTGAAGGAAGAGTAGGAATCCACCAGACATACAGTTCACTGGAACAGGATTCCAGACAAAGAGAAAATCATGTGCCAAGGTGAGCAAGAGTGTGTTTTGGTCCAGAGGACCACTTGGATACACTTGTCTATCCGTAGACATTGGGGGCTTGTTGGAGAGTGATAGGAGATGAGAACAGGTAGTCATGATAGTAACATTGATTTATTGTCAAGTGCTTACTACATGTCAGGCACGGGACCATGCAGTTTATATCACATAATCTTCAAAAGAATACTAAGAGGCAGGTACAATTATTATCTCTGCTTTGCAGATAAAAGAACTTGAATCCAGTGAGAATAAGCAACTTGCTCATGATCATACAACTGTTTTTAAAAAAAGATTGTATTTATTTATTTGACAGAGAGAGAGAGCACAAGCAGGGGGAGTGGGAATGGGAGAATCACACAAGGCTCAATCCCAGGACCCTGGGATTATGACTTGAGCCGGAGGCAGACATTTAACCAACTGAGCCACCTAGGCACCCCTGTCATACAACTATTAAATCATGAAGGTGGATTTCTTCCTTCCTTCCTGCATCCGTTCCTCTCTCTCTCTCTCTTTCTTTTTTCTTTCTGATTTTATTTATTTATTTGAGAGAGAGAGAGAGAGAGAGTGCACGCAAGCAGCCAGAGGGGCAGAAGGAGAGAGAGAGAATCTCAAGCAGACTCAGTGCTAAGTGCAGAGCCAGACTGGGGCTAGATCACTCAATTCTGAGATCATGACCCAAGCCAAAACCTGGAGTCAGAGGCTCAGGTGCCTGAGCCACCCAGGGGCCCCATGAAGCTGGATTTCAAGTCCAGTTTCTCCAACTCCAGAGACCATCTACTTAGCCAGCATTAGTTCTACCTTATATATTAAAAATATATTTATTATGCCTTAACCACTCTAGGTTCCCAATTCCCAAATACAATAAGAGAAAACAATTTTCAGGACTAGAGTAAAACAAGAAAAATAAAAACTATAAAGTGATTTTTTCCATAAAGTTATGTAATTACTCGATATAAGAGACTTTCTGTTGAACTTGTGCTCTTCCTGTTTTCTGACATCAAAATACTCCTTTGTGAAATTATGTTGATAGAAGGTGACAGTTACTTTAAAAATATTTTCATGAAAACTAAAGACTGTCAATCCCATGACACTTCTCCAAATCCTGGAATCACCACTCTAAGATTTGAAGCCATGCTGCCTTACAAATGGTTGTGTAAGCCATTGCTGTGGCATTTAAATTTGTCCAGTAAGCCATGGGCAGTCATTAAAGCGTTTTTAGCAGGAAAATTATAAAATTTGCATTTTAGAGGGATTATTCCTTTATGAGTATTGAGGATGGATTGGAGGGGGATTAGAAGGGGATCAGCTGGAAGAGGAGCCTAACAGTCCAACAAAGAGATAATAAGAATCTTGAACCAAGACTAAGATAAGACAATGAAGAGAAGGGCATTGTTTCAAGGGACACTGAAGAGGTACTCAGTGGACCTTGGTGGCCAATGAGATATGGGGTGTGCAGGAGAGAGAGGGAATCTAAGGCTATTCCCTGTCTCCAGACTACAACACTGAGAAGGGTTGATCCTCCTGTAAGATTTTGTATACAGGAGGAAGATTGGATTAGTCAGGGGAGAGACCACTAATGAGCTCAGTTCAGATTTCAAGGGGTTGTTTGGATTTCAAGGACAATCAGACACAGATGATTTTTAAATATCGATCCTCCCTCACCAAGCTTCTGGGAAAAAAAAAAAGATTATTTAATATAGTCCTGACACTTGATATAGATTTAAGACCTAAACAATAAATTTTGCTACATGAAATAAAAATCTTAGCAAATGTACAAAATTAATCTTAGCCACGGGTGTGATTATCATATGACTATTATTATATTGTGAGTGCTGCTATACTTTTACTGCTAAGATGAATCAAGGAAACCTCAGTGAATGGGCAAAATGTTTGGAAGGCCAGTAGGTTATTTTGGACCTATCAGAAAGACTAAAACAATGGTTACAAAGTGCTTTGAGATCCTCAAATGAAAGATACCCAGAAGAACCCATTATTAATGTCGGCTATGAAGATAAATAGAGAGATATCTTTAGTTCTCCAGAAAAGCCTGTAGGTAAAAGACAATGACTAAGGGACCTGGAAACAGAGTTACTTGATATTATTTCTGAATTTCTCTGAGAGTAAATAGTAACAAATCAAATGCACCATTTAAAAATATGAACACTTGGGGTGACAGCAGCTTCCCGAAGACAGAAATGAATTTAACACGACATCCATCTCTGGACGATGAAATTCACATTCCCTCCTCACGCCACCTCAATTAAAGGGAAAGAATCTCGACCTGACAATCTGCCCTTCAGTATCTCAGACCCGGGCTGAGGGCAGATCTAGTGACCTCCTCCTGAATAAAAGGGGGAAGGGGATTGGGCAGTAAATTCTGTCCTGGCGAACATCAGCCCGGTAGTAAATCGGAATCCTCTCCGTGCCCTCTTTATTATCACGTTCACAGCATGAAGTTATGAGCTTCCTCAGAGCTCCTGCTATAAAAATGTGATGGATGGTGGGGAAACCTCAGGGAGTTAATCTATTCTTCCATTAAATTTTACTTTAATTGGTCTGTGAGTCAATCAGAAACTCACTAGACAGTGAATTAAGAAAGAAAAGAATGAAATAGAAAAAGAGCTTTCTTTTGCAGTTACTATATTATAATGCAGGATTATTCTTCCATTGAAAGAAAAGGGAGACCATTGGTCCATACAAATAATCCCTGGCCCTGTGAAGAAAATGAGAGAAAAACAGACTAACCATGAATCCTCCTCACTGGTGACATTAATACATATGACATTTACACACATTCACACACACCCCACCAAGCAAAAGCAGGCTTTTCAGACACTCTCCACCCCCACTCCCCATAATTAGAATGAGAGAGAGAGAGAGAAAGGGAGAGAATGGAAACAGACCTGAATTGCTGCCTCTAGGAAAATTAATACAAAGAAAAATAAGCTGTTAAGAATCTCCATCATCAGTACCGTAACTCTGTCGATACCAAAAAAGGTAGATGTTAAAGACCAAGGACGGACCCACTGAAATTTTCATGGGTTCAGTTAGCAAAATGTTTGTGCAGTGTTTAAGGCCATAATGGGCTCTGATAAAGATTCTCAGAATCTAGTAATGGCCTCTCCGGACTTCTTGTCTAATTAGTGGAATAAGGAGCGAGCCAGCTTGGAACTGAGCATTACTTGAGATGAAGGAGAGGGAAACGGAAAGCCAAAGCTGAAAGAAAAATAAGCCAGAGTGAAACAGAAGAAAAACAAGAGCAAGCCAGGGCTTTAAAAACTGTGCTCCCAAGCTGACAACTGAAGTTTATGCCTTGAAATATATGATAATAAGGTTTTATGGGAGTGAGCCCCAGGGACCCAAATGTCTCTCTGTAAACAACGGACTTCAGGGAAAAGCCAAGGTTTGAATAATGTACTCAGTCTCTCTCCTGATAAAAAAAAAGAAAGAAAGAAAGAAAAAAGAATAGAAACAGCAGCAAAAAGCAGTGAAGACAGGAAATACCTCCCTTTATTCTAACCATAGAACCTTGTCTGAGTTGCTGCAAATGCCCTGAGGCTAGAGACAATTGACGACCAGTGTAGAAATCCAGTTATTCCATGTTAAGACAAGGAATTTAAGCCTCAGCCGCCTCAAAAACCTGAGGTTGTCTGAGAAGAACCTAGGAAAGTGCTACCTGTCCACCCTTAACGCATGGGCAATATATGTCCCAGAACCACATGGTTTATTGTGCCGTGTGGCCGCAGTGGAATTACTGCAGGGACGTCGGAATGCCCGAATCCTTGAAGCGTGCACTATTTTCCTCCCCAGTGCTGCAAAGGGTTACACCTGAAAGTGCTGCCCGTTTCCACTGGTCCACATTTCGGGCCAGCCTACCTGGTGGGATATTACCAGCGGAACTCCACACGTAGGATCATGATTTCCTTTGGAGACTAGGGTCAGGTAAAGCTCAAAGGTAGCCTTAAGCAACTGCTAAATGATCAAAATCCCCAGTGTACTCTGAGACTAAATCAGGTTGCCTTTAAAATTCTTCATCCTCAAAGACAACAGCTCTATCCTCTTTCTATAAATGTAAGGCCACGAGACAGTAAAGTGCTATTTCTATAGGCATTAGTTCCACCTTATATATTAAAAAGGTATTTGTTGTGCCTTAATCACTCCAGGTCCAGGATCATAAGGGACCTTGTTTCTTGGTGGGAGGCTATAGTGTGAAAGGTTACTTAGTCATTGCTAGCCTCCAGCGATGCTGGAACACCACACATGGGGCTCCTCAAACAGGAAGTCAAAGCCAGGCATGACCCCTGGATGAACTCGGTGCATTTTCGGGCAAGAGGCCTGATGAATCTCCAGGGACAGTGCTGCTCTGTGCCTCTGTATCCGTATGGATGTGTCCGCCCCTCCGTGTGCGTGGATGGAGGTGGGTGGTGCTGAAGGGAAGGAGGGTGTGAAGGTTCTGGATAATTATGAAAATTAGATCTTTTACAGCAGGCTTCAAGCTCAATTTGGGCTGACAGCTCATGAACAGATCATCTGAAGTCTTAATAGGCCAATGCCGGTTCAATAGTTGTATGGTTAAATCATGCACATTTGTGCCACAGCTGACACAGAAAGCAGACCCACATGCCTCAGAGGGATCGTGCGGAGGAGTCTAGATTTAACATGCTTCCTCCCTGGGGAAGGCGAAACAAAGCAGAACAGAACACATCTAAAATCATGCTTAAAACTTTTGCCAGCCAAAGAAATATTCCGGCATTCTTTTCACTATGAAACGTCTAGTAGTAGAAAGCATACATGATTAATAAAGCTGTTCTAAATATATGTAATCCTGATGCCTTCTGAATCCAGTAGTAAGAGATATCATCTTCCAAGTTGCTCAGCTGTATTCAAAACCAACTGGCCGGGTCAGGATGGGAAAAATTTGTTCCCTACTTTTCGGTTACCTGTCCCCAAAGCACTGACTCACTCGGCTTCCAGGCTTTGGTGGTGGCTTTGCAAAATGAGGTCAAGATACCCAGGCCCCTGACACATCCTGAATTCTGAGAGAATGTGTTTCCTGAATCTTCCTGATAGTGGGCTTAGTACGAAAGGGGTTAATGAGGTTGTGTGAGGCAGTATTTCCTCTTTAAGGGAGAAAAGAAAAAAAAAAAGGTCCTGCAACATTAGCAGCATTTTTCTTCTTATTTTTCTCTGTGTTTGCAGGAATGGCTCCTCCTCTCAGCTTCACATGGGGGAAGGGAATAAAGCAGTATTTGCTAACCTGCCTGGCATCTGGCTTCCAGCAGGGAGAGAGGCTCATCCACCTCACCCCTCAGGCTTCTTTAACTGAATTAGCCGTATTAAGTGCTTTGGTAGCCCAGGGAATGAATGTCGTCGATCAGTGCCTGAGAAGGCATGTTTGGAGGGTATAATTCTGCCGGAGGAGAATGGACTCCCCAGCACATGGGCCTAAACTGCAGAGTAACAGAGCCCTAAATCTCCACTTGCAGATTTACAGCCCCCATTCTCCTTCTTTACTGCAAATACAATCCGGCAGTAATGGTCTAACACAGCAACACCATCACCAACTGGCTGATGGCTCGCATAAAAGCAATGTCAACCAAAAACTATGAGTTTATAAAAGGGAACAAACCCTCAACAGTGACAAGAACATGAAACCCATTAACAATTTAAACACTCTCCATTTTTTATTTCCTACCTTGAAGCTATTATTGCTGATAGAAAGCTTCTCAGTGGAGTTAACCACTGCAAGGGAGGGTTTGGAAGCTGGCTTAACTCCTAAGACAGGAGGTTATGTGGTTTGAACCATTTCATGGTGTGGTTTGAACCTCTGTTAATAGGAATGGCACCTGGTAACCTGTCGCTGAGAAGGTCTCAGAAAATTGCAGGTGTGATAGGACCTCCCTATCAAATTTGTCTCCAGAATCACACTGAATAAATATGGCTGGGATTGGACGTGCTGTTCTATTGAACATGACTTGGGCCCATGTTGTAGAAGGAACGGTAGAATACTTTTTGGAGGAACTTCTGTGAAAATCAAGAATGAAATCTTAGAATTATGTTTTTCAGTGTTTATATGAGGTAGGTTTTATTTCAGTGATAGTTCCAATCCTTGAAGGGACACTGCCGCCAGAGTATTTCCACTGTCCCTGAGCTATGATGTAAAATGTAACTTGCCACACACCATTACCTTCCAGTCTTCAGGTAATCAGATACAAAAATTATAACTAATTTGCCCAACTTAACTATAGGACTCTCCCATTTAAAAAAGTATTACTATGGAATTCTTTGGGGAAAGACGCTTGAACAAGCCATCTTCTTCTCTCCTTTATCCCACCAGTGAAAAGAAGACATGACCTTAAGGAGATATATAAGTCCATTATTGGGTGATTCACCCCAAAACAAAAATTCTTCCATCTGTTCTTTGAATTAGACAAACCCAATGGCAATAGCAAAGTCGTTCCTTTTGTAATTTTGAGCATCTTGCGTATGTAATTTGGCAAACAATTAATCTTTTAGAAATAGGATCTTAGCACTAAAAAGGAAAGAAATCTTGTTTTTGCAAAGGAAAAAAAAAGGTTATGTTGAATATGGTTATATATATCCACAGAAATAGTGCCAATGAAGTTAAAGTTCCTGATTTACATATATTATGCTGATTATTTGAGCAATTTAATATAAAATTTTATCTGTACTAATAGGCCTGGGGGAAGTACAAATAAAACTGAGAAATAAATACTTATTTTGCAGTAAAACGAATACCATCTATCTATATATAAACATAGGTTTTAGTGACACAATATTGTAAGAATATTCCCATATTTTTGGCACTTTAAAAATTCATTGCCTCACAAAGAATTATCAACCTATCTGCAGGCTCTCTTCACCTGGGCTAGTTTTAAAAGAGGGGTCATTTCACGCTGCTTTTGTTACATGTATGTAAATTTTGAACTGAGCAGGCATTGCACCTGTTGGTTTTAAGCATCTCCTCCTTCAGGGAAGAGAAAAAATGTCGAGAAGGAACATAAGAGAAGTTAAATAAAAGATAAGAAAAAAGGAACCAACAAAATAAAGTTATTTTTTCCCCCCCAGTGGGCAAGGAAATCAAGCTACAGTAATTTTCATTTTAATAGTGTTAGAAAATGGTTAGCCTTAATGCCTGATAATGACCAGAGCTAATATGGTTCTGCTTTCAGTGTGGATAACATTTAAGGAAGTAGCAGAATGTATGGCAGCTTTTTGGATCTATACAATCAACTCCAATGAAGGCTTTTCTCTAGCTTGAGTCATAACCATAAATACTGACCCATCCCCACATTCCAGTAACAAAGTCCTTCCTTCCTCCTGTGCCCCTAAACAAAGGGGACAACAGTGTGTTCGGTGGGAACATCTTGAAATAAGATATCACTCCCCAAATGGAAGGAAGTCACAGGGGAGATTGACGCCATAAAGGCAGTTCTATCCTATTGAAACGCCAGCAGATGGGGTCATAAACATTTCCTTCTCCTCTTGCTAACAGCCACCGAGTCAGCTTCATCTTTATCTTTATCTTTATCTTCCTGTCAGGTCATAAATACCTCTCACTCAAGCCTCACGCACAGCTGGGCCATGCCAGGCAAGTTTACTTCCTGTGAAGGGTTCATTTCGGCAAACATTTAGAACTGAGTGGGAGGGAAGAAAACTGAAAGCTCTGCTCAGGATACACAGATAAAGAGCAGTAAAGGAAGCCTGAGAACCTCAAAGAGGGTGCTTGGTCAGACTAAGAAATGACCAAATCTAGCAAAGGGCATGCAGAGCCACTGAGAAGAAGATGCCGTCACAAGTAAATGGCTTAGCTGATTAGTTAAAAATTATACATGTGACAAACCAACGCACAAAAAGGGTGGATTCTATCAGTGGCTTTTGTTCTTCTAGAACCTCCAAAACGCTGTATGAATTCTATTAGTTCATGGGTCTGGAGTCTGGACCATGATTGTACATGATGGAAACTCAACACGAAGACCTTGCTTAGCCAGAGGTTGGAGAAAAAAGCCCCCCATTACTTAACAGAATTTGGGCACATATAGGAGTTGTAACTTTCTGACTTTTCTCCCTTTCAGGGGAGCAGTTTTATGCTTGGAAAACCATTTGCCCGAGGGATTCTTGGCAACTCCCAAATTGTGGAATCTAAAATGGTAGGAACTTGGAAGATAAGGATTTCTTCCTCCTCAGCTGGGCTGGAGCACTGCACATCTTGAATTTTGGGGATGTGTGTGCTTTTCAAAATTGACTTTTTTGGGGCACCTGGGTGGCTCAGTGGGTTAAAGGCTCTGCCTTAGGCTCAGGTCATGATCTTAGGGTCCTGGGATTGAGCCCCGCATTGGGCTCTCTGTTCAGTGGGGAGCCTGCTTCTCCCTCTCTCTCTGCCTGCCTCTCTGCCTACTTGTGATCTCTGTCTCTGTCAAATAAATAAATAAAATCCTCAAAATTGACTTTTATGACTACAGTCTTTTTAAAACATAGCCCACAATCTGATTTTAAAAAGCAACATTTTTATGAACTCTTTCTGATAAAACAGTTAAGCCTTCTTAAATAATAATGATCATAACAGGCTGCTGTTGGTTATAAAAAGATGTTTCTTACTCAGACTGGAGTTGGGTAAAAGTGCCTTTACTATGCTTTGAGAATGGTTATTCTGTACTGGCTTATTTTACTCCCTCTTCTGATTTTTTAAACAAAGATTTTATTTATTTATTTGAGAGAGGGACACAGAGAGAGAGAGCACGAGTGTAGAGGGAGGTGGAGACAGAGGGAGAAGAGACTCCCTGCTGAGCTGGGAGCCTGATGCAGGGCTCCATCCCAGGACCCTGAGATCATGACCTGAGCTGAAGGCAGCTGCTTAACTGACTGACCCACCCAGGAGCCCCTCAATCTTTTGATTTTTACATGTGCTTTTAGATACTGTTACTAAAAGAGAGAAAAATGAACATAGCACGGATAAACTTTCTATAGTACTTAAATGGGTTTGACTCTCAGCTCTGACACTTGACTCACTGTGTAAACTGGAGAAAGTTACTTAATGTCTCTGTACCTCAGTTTTTCTCATCTACAAAATGGGTATAACCATGGTCTCCCCTTTTAAGTATTGCTTTATTTTCACTAAAATGTACTTTAGGGGAGCTTGGGTGGCTCAGTGGGTTGAGTATCTGTCTTTCAGCTCAGGTCATGGTTCCAAGGTCCTGAGATTAAGCCCTGTGTTGGGCTCCCTGCTCAGTGGGCAGTCTTCTTCTCCCTCTCCCTTTGCTGCTCCCCTCTGCTCAGGCTTTCTCTCACTTGCTTTCTTTCTTAAATAAATAAATAAATAAATAAAATCTTTCTAAAAAATCTACTTTAAAGTCATAGTTTAAGTGCAGTTCATTTCTTAATCCATAAGATTTCATAATTTTCCTATTTTATTCCATTTCAGTATATCATTTCTTCCTTCATTGCTTCCAAAGTACTTTTCTTTTCTTTTTTTTTTTTCCAAAAGATTTAATTTATTTATTAAAGAGAGAGGGAGAGCGAGAAAGCAAGCACAGGCAGGCAGAGGCAGAGGGAGAAGCAGGCTCCCTGCGGACCAAGGAGCCCGATGTGGGACTCGATCCCAGGACACTGGGATCATGACCTGAGCCGAAGGCAGCTGCTTAACCAACTGAGCCACCCAGGCGTCCCAGGACTTTTATGTTCTCTTTCTCATTGGGTAATATAAAGATAAAATAAATTAACTCATGTAAATCACTTAAAACAGAGCCTGGCACACTTAGGGGCTATGAAAGTGCTAACTTGTATGGAAAATGGAAATCCTAGGTAATTCAGTCATCGGGATGGCAGCCAAAGCAAAGGGTATCAATTACATTCTTAAAAAGCTCCAGTAAAGCTGAATATTAGACTGGTATTCAGTTTTCCATAAATTAGGTTGATTTACCTTTTCAATTCTCTCTTATCATCCTCCTACAATAAAGTGACCCCTGTTAGATTGTACAGCTTGGTGTTTTCCGAGCACACCATGTATTTTCCCACATCCTCGCTCTGGAGTTTGCCCTCCCTATTTTTATGCTCCCGCATCTCTACCTGTTGAAATTGCAGCACCACAGAGGTTCTCTCATGCCAATAGTAAGGCTTTATTTTACTTTTCTACCCATACTTCAAGGCCTAAGTCAAATACAGCTACTTTATGAATCATGGAGTTTTGGAGTTAGAAGAGCTGTAGAGACTCAATAGTCTCATTTCTTTTACTGAGGCCAGGAGAGATTAAGTGCTTTGCCCAAAGATACCAAGCTACATACAGCTTGGGCTACAAGCTGGGCCTCCAAACTCTGCCAGGGACCTCAGAGCAAAGCGCTGAGCCTCTTGGTCCTCATGGCTGGAGTCCGAACCTGACGGGTCTCCTTGCAGCAGCTACAGTACCTACAGCCCTCAAAACATACCTCCCTAGGGGCGCCTGGGTGGCTCAGCTCAGTGGGTTAAAGCCTCTGCCTTCAGCTCAGGTCATGATCCCAGGATCCTGGGATCGAGCCCCACATCGGGCTCTCTGCTCGGCAGGGAGCCTGGTTCCTCCTCTCTCTCTCTGCCTGCCTCTCTGCCTACTTGTGATCTCTTTCTGTCAAATGAATAAATAAAATCTTAAAAAAAAAATATACCCCCCTAGATTGCAGATTTTTAGGTACAGGTCTTATCCCCCCAGATCTCACTCACCTTTGACACCTACATTTCTATCCTCAGAAGTCTTAGAACAGAGCCTATAAGCAGGAGGCGCTTAGCAAATATTTGAATTAATGTATGAATGGAGGTCACAGGGGAGGAGTGAAATAGCCTCCCCACCCCAGCGACTCCTATCTCTCATTGTCCCAAAGCTCTTTCTAACCCAGCTCTCTGAGCTGAACTACCAATTCTGGGCCACAATAAGTAAGTACTTCCGTGTTTGCAGAAAAGTTGATGGAACTTGAGTGTCATTATACTTTATACATATGCACACATTATACTTTATACATATGCACACACTTCACAAAACTTCCTGAGCACGCTTGTGCATGTCCCACTATAAGATGGGCACAGGAGAATCTTGGAGCCATCACTGACCGAAGAAGTAGAAGAGCAAATCCTGTGTTTCGATTGGCTGGATTGGTTGCAAACAATGGGGAAGAACCATACACGACACAAGGAACAATTTCTAAACTAAGCACCATGAAAGCACTGGTCATGTAACACATGTTGTCCCTTTCATGGGCCTCCAATCTGCAAACTAAGCCCACCTTCTGATTTGTTTCCCTCTATCACTCATTTTCTTTATTCAATAATGTAAGGATAGCCTTCTTTTCCTTCCCCATGGAAATTTTGGTCACTGACCAAAGTTTGACTAAACACCATTATACATGTCCTTTCCCACCTGAGGGCAGTAACAATACCAACACATGAAACAATTTCAATTTTTCCAAGTGCTTTTATAGATCTCTTTCTATCCCTTCCTCACTCCCCAACAAATTCAAGAAGAAGTGTCAAGTGCTGTCCATATACCATAGATGTATATGTGATGTATATCGGCTAGACATCAATTTTGCAACATTGTTCTACTTTATGTCTGAAATCTTCCTTTATGAATTTCCCCCAAAGAGAAAGGGCATCTCTCTATTACAATACCCTGCTTATTTTCTTTCTCACACTTATCACAATATGTAATTATTTTACTTTTTGGTTTGGTTTATGTCTTTATTGCTAGTCTCCCTAAAAGGATATAAAACCCCATGAGGACAAGGACCTCGTCTATCTTGTTCTTCCATTACAGGCACTCAATAAGAAATTGCTAAATGAATGAATGAATGAATGAATGATCAACAAAGTTATTTCTATTAAGGCATATAAGTCATAATGATAAAAGAGGCCAATGAACAGACCTCCTGGTGTAGAACTGATTAACTCTATTTTTACTCATTTAGTCATCCAAGAAAGATGGTCTACAGAGGAACAAGTCAGCCCTCTTAGTTTTTAGTTTGGGTAATCCTTCACGAAATAATTATGGGGCGTTTTCTCTCTATAGGGTACTGCATTAAGAACTGTAGGTGACAAGAAGCTTAAGATGTAATCCTTGTCCCAGAGGAGCCCATGTGATTACAGCAATATGATAGTGCTAGGAGACCACAAGGACAAATCTGGAGGAAGTGGTACATCATTATGTGCTCTCAGAGAACGGAGAAGCTGCCTTAGATTGGTGTGATTGGGAAGGGCTGCTTGGGGGGTGTGGAGGGTTTTGAGTTGAAGAGAAGTTGAATTTCTGTCATGAAAAAGGCTCACTAGAACTAGAGTGTATCATGCTTAGCGAAATAAGTCAAGCAGAGAAAGACAACTATCATATGATCTCCCTGATATGAGGAAGTGGTGATGCAACATGGGGGCTTAAGTGGGTAGGAGAAGAATAAATGAAACAAGATGGGATTGGGAGGGAGACAAACCATAAGTGACTCTTAATCTCACAAAACAAACTGAGGGTTGCTGGGGGAGGGGGTTGGGGAGAAGGGGGTGGGATTATGGACATTGGGGAGGGTATGTGCTTTGGTGAGTGCTGTGAAATGTGTAAACCTGGTGATTCACAGACCTGTACCCCTGGGGATAAAAATATATGTTTATAAAAAATTAAAAAAAAAAAGATACTGTAGTTGTGTTATGCCTCAACATACCCCAGGTTTAGGTAAGTTTAATTAAAGAATAGAAATACTCTGAGATCCTCCAATAGACAGGAGCTTGTCAATGCAATATAGTTCTATTAGACTACTGGGCCGGCCCCATAGCAGGTTTAATGGCTTTATGTATGTTTAATCACACTTCCTTGGTCTAGCTCTCTCAGCTTCAGTCCCATTAGAATTTAAAAGGTCAAGTTTCAAAGCCTAAAAAGTGATTTAAAATAGAAATGCCAACTTAACCTTAACCACAGTTAAACTAATGCTATCATAGTACTGAAAATCACACCTTGTGTAAAATATATGAGTGAAACAAGGATACTAAAACTTTATAATTTGTTTCTGAGGTTATATTCAAAAAAAGAATTTTAGTAAAATTTAAAGTCACAATTTGAATTTTACTGAAAATTATGGCTCACTGATAACTGTTGACACATATTGCTTATCTGGGAGAGCACAGAGGCCCCATTAAGTGAGTGAGAAAGGAGACGAGGTAGTCCTAACAACATGGAAAGGGAGCAATCTTTTGAAAATGACATAAATTTGTTATAGCTCTGAAGGGTAAGAGAATACCTTAGGAGCGTTTTCTCAGACTTACTGGTTGGAGGTGTTGGTCTTTACCTGGAGTACCCACCCAGAGCCTCTCATCTTCACTGATGCTGGCATTTAAATATCTCCTGTCTGTTTTCATATAAGCCTTCCTTGATTACGATGTTATAATATGCTTTATATTAAAATGACCCCAAACTGTTATAATCTATTATGATTTAAAAGATACTTTCTTTTGCTGCCCTAGAAATAAAGATGATTCTTAATTAAAAATTTTTTTTGTTATTACTATATTTTATTTGACACACAATGTTGCATTAGTGTTAGATGCACAACATAGTGGTTGGACAAGTTTTTACATTGTGCTATGTTCACCACAAGTGTAGCTACCATCTATCCAGATACAACATCATTATTGCAACAAAAGATGATTTTTTTTTTATTTATTTTTTTTTATTTTTTATTTTTTTTCTTTATCAGAGAGAGAGAGGGCGAGAAAGCGAGCACAGGCAGACAGAATGGCAGGCAGAGGCAGAGGAAGAAGCAGGCTCCCTGCTGAGCAAGGAGTCCGATGTGGGACTCGATCCCAGGACGCTGGGATCATGACCTGAGCCGAAGGCAGCTGCTTAACCAACTGAGCCACCCAGGCGTCCCACAAAAGATGATTTTTAAACTGCCCCTTTTCACGAATGGAAAAGTTAGAAATTAGCCTATGAAATCTATTCCTTTTTTAAAAAGAATAGTTTTTTGAATTATTATTTAAAATAATAATTCTTTATTTTTATCATGATCTCTGTTATGTAACTTCATCTATCAGGAATGATAGTTAATTTTTGATATTTTCACACCTGCAGATATATAAGGGATTAAAAGTGGATTAAGAAATGTTACCATAAAGCAAGCAAAATCCTGAGGGAGACGGCCTGGGAGACAAGTAACTTAGTATGAACGGAAGGTGCCAAATGGTAATAAAACCAAAATGGGAAATCATGAAAATAAAATAACTGCATTAAAAATATATTTGGACCAGCTCCTCTGTGCTGGTGTTTTGTAATATTAACTGTTTAAACCTGCTTAAAATGAGAGCTTTGAGTTCTCAAAATCCTTTAATTCGGTTAAACATCCGCTACCCTGAAAGGGCTCCACAGAATCCCATAAAACATTATTTATCTGTGTGCGTTAACTGCACGATACTGTAATTTCCAGAATAAATGCTGGGTGTAAATTGTTGTTTATGTTGGATCCTGACTGTCTTTACGAGAAACAAAGTGAAAACGGAATCTTCACAGCTTTATTTCTTCCGTTAAAGTCTATTCTGCAGCAGGAAACATGCCTAGTGGAGTTTCTTAATGAACACTTATAAAGCCTGTTGGTTAAAACCAAGTATACAGAATCACCTCCAAATGTATACCCTCTTTTATTCCACATTCTTTTCATTTAAATCAAGTTAAATTAAAGTGAAAGTAGCACCAATCACATTGTTATAGTTAAGGGTCTGTCAGCATTTTTATGCAAAGCCTTGTTGCCACAAGTTTATAACTTGGAAGGGACGGAAGAAAATTAAAAGAAAAACCCATCTTAATACAGAGGAGCTTGGCCTGGAAATGAATTTTTATTTATCTTTAACGACTTAAAAGTCTCTCTTGGGGCAAAAGATATAGACACACTAGTGATTTAAGACATTTAGTTGGGATTTTCTTGGTTTTCCAACAAACAAACAAACAAAAGCTTTCAAAGGCATTTCAGCTATAAAACTGATTAAAACATGAAATTTTCTTTGTGCTTCGATTTTCTAAATGATAGTAAATACTAGAAATTCTATTGTGTCACCTCCTACCTCCTGCCACACACACAAAACATACAACAAATAATTCCTCCATCTTTTAAAATTAATTAATTAATTAATTTTTAAAATGAAAACTCAAGCAAGGAAAGTCAAATATGGGTTGGGCCATGTAAAATTTCAAAACTCTCTTTTTCAATTCTTTCTTTGAATCCTTGGTAATTTCGTCTTCCCGAACACCACTGTTAAATTCTAAATAAGAACAGTCTTTCACCGCATGCATAAAGCACTCATTTAACATTTCTCCTGGAAAAAAAAAAAAAAACACACACACAGATTTTAAGCCAAAGAATTTACTGTACCCGTGCAGCAGCTGCTCTTACCTGATAAAATTGTGATGATTCTTTCTGAACGATTATGACTTATCAGGTCAGTGACCAACAAACTATAAAATAGATTCTAACAGCCCCCAAAGGGTTGGTACAGACTCCTGAGTAAATAATATATGTAAGGGAGAACAGAATAGGAGGAGAGAAAAAGGAAAGCCCTGAGAGAGAGAGAAATAAAGAGGAGAGCGCACACCTGAGTGACCTAGTTGGTCTGTTTAGTTGACATAGGACAGAAAGACAGGATCCTTGAGTTTCATTCTGGCTTTCTCACTTAGCATCAACTTCTTGAGCCCAAAAGTTAGATAAGGAGATAGTCCTGTTTTTAGCAAGAGCAGAGGTCCCCTAAAGCAGCCCTATAGAATTTTCTGATATGCGCTATTTTGCCCTGGATATGATGATAAGCCACAAGCTAGTTGTTACTTTTGCCTGTCTTTATACGTGTATCGATGACAGCCATGGACTCCTGGGAAAATCTACCAATCCTTAAAATGAATTTCCAAGAGGAGGAGTACCAGGATGGAGCATTACCACGTTAGTGTGTTGTTCAACTTAAGACCTTAATGAGTAGAACTGATAATCAGATATGTTTACATGGGATTAAAAGGAATCTGAGGAAACCTTAACAAAGGGATTAGGAAGGACACCATGATATAAACGGCCAAACTCGAAGACAGTATGTGTGTGCATGGGCACACATCTGTGTGTGTGTGTGTGTGTGTGTACAGATCCAGCCACTTACAACCATAGCCAATATAAGGGGGAACTTTGATCTATATACTGTACTTAAGTCAGGTTTTCCTAATTGCATCAGCTTCCCTGGAGGTCTCTGCTGCTTTATGGCTGCGGTAGATGTTATAGAACTTCTCTCCGTTTAATGGCATAGTAAGAGTTGTATTTGCTTTTCAGATCTTGAAAGAAAACTGGATACAAACTGTTGCTTGGGTTTTAAGAACACAGATTGAATGGCATCATTCTGGTCCCCAGTGGGGACATATCACTGTGGTCCTCTGGTTACTCCTCACTTGAAGGACTACAACCTGAAGTAAGCATGGTAAGTGCCAGGGGGTGAGGCTTCTGAGCTATTACTGAAGGGGATTCTCTGAATCTTTATCTGAATCTTTACCTCCCCGGAGACTGGCGAGGTCAGAGTAGAGAGAGAGGCCTGAGACAGTGGCATGAATACAATGGTTCCTGCAAATCCCATTGAGCCCAGTCCTAAGGGATTCTCAAGAGTCTACGTCTCAAAACTTGAAGACTGGACCGTATTTTTTTTTTTCCTGGTCAGAACTTGGGTTTTCCAGCTGTGTTGAGGTCAAGAATGAAACAGCAAGTGGAGAGGCCGAGGGAAAGGACGGATAAATGAAAGAACTGAGATGGTTTTCCAGAAGATGAGTGTGGGATATCTGCCAAATAGCCAACTAGTGTCTTGACTCAAGATAGTGTTAGCAGTTTTATGAGCAATGGCTTCATTTCCCTCTAAAATTACACAAGTGGCATTTCTTGGTGTGATTTTATAGAGATCATATTATGGTGGTTGTTTTTCTCCAAGGGGACCCAAATTAGGGATGGGTTAGGATGGCTATAGGAGACTTCTCTTAGGCATAGGTGCTGGACTTAGCTCTCCTCACCTAACTGGGATCCTGCTGTGTTCCCTAATGAGTCCTCTTCTAAATGACTCGGGAAGGGACAAAAGCCACCTCACACCTTCCCTATCTTCCCCTGAGAGATCCAGAGATAGGTTGGCTGCCACCAAGGGGAGGCAAGGAAGCAGAGTTCAGATAAACTTTTGATAAAGTGCCTTAGCAAACCCCTCATCAGAAGGTAGGAAAGGTCACACGGTAAAAAAAAAAATAATAAGAAAATATAACTGCTTTCTTATGAGGAAAATATTATGAGTTCTTCCCCTTTTTCAGCTTTTATGGAAGGAGATTCTGCCAGTTCCTTCAGAAAAAAATAAGAAAAAGTAGTTTTAAAATGAGATTATGCACCTTCAGGGTGCCATTAGGAAGTTTTACTGTACTGAGATGACATGAAAGCTCTGGAATTAATATCCCTGAGATGCTTCAAACCTGCAATAGCAATTATTGTACTACGTGTCCCTGGATAAATAATAGGGCCATTCAACTAATTAGCTTCAATGATTTCAGCTCCCTGTAAATTCTCTCTCACTCGGCTATAAAAATAACACTAGGAAAACTTTTGGTAAGAGAAACTTCTTTCAGGAAATGTTGTCTTTTCTTTTTTTCCCCCTCCAGTTCATGATGCATCCTGTGTCAAGTGACTTTCAGTCCTAATCACGACGCTAGGATGGGATATATAAAATTTACACATTATCAGTTGCCATTTGCTGCTGTTGGACGTATTGATTTAACTCTCTAATCCATGCCTTCTACATAAGGTATACGCAGTTTGAGAAATTTAAGCTAGTTTCTGGATACACACACAGTATAAGCAATTGTGTGCATGAAGAGCGTACAAACCCTAGGTGTACACATACATATGCGTATGATTAAAGAGAAGAGCAAGGTTCGTTAATATCCGTCCTTCCTTACATTATCGCCAAGTTTCTTTAGAGAATTCTAACAACACATGAACTTTCTGAGAGTGTTCATGGGATATTAATTCATTCTTTCATATTTACTGAGTGCCTATTAGATGCAAGACATGAAGTCTCTTCTTTATGTTTTCTTGGAAGAAAGGAAGATTTACCTAAATTTGGTAATATACCTCCTTAAAGTGACAAGGATTCCCCTATATTTCTGTCACCTAGAAATACCATTAAATTCAATAAATTCAAAGTGATAAAAATGTGAACTTCAATCACTCAAGCTCATACAATTCTAACATCATCAAGCAACGGTCTGAAAGTCTGTGGTACAATCCCAAGAGACCGGAATTTTCTTAAAGCTTGAGGTTCTGTGTTTCTTTTTCCTTTGGGAAAGTGGTTGAGATCTCTTCTTTTCGTTCACGGAAATTTCTCTACGTACTGAAATGAAACGGAAGCTCCTCCCTGGGATGGGCTAGTGCTCCCCCTTCTAATGCTGAACGTCATCATAGCAGAGGGACCCAGGGAGAGAGGCAGATGGTGATAAGCTTCATTCTTGGTGAAAAAATGGAGAGGAAAAGTATAAAACTCTTCTTGGGCTTATCTTGTTTTTAATTAACAGAATATAATTAAAATTAAAGCCAGACAAAATGACTGGATCTTAAATCAGAATTATGTCTAACAGTAGAGACTGAAGTCATCTGTTTGTACTCATTAGAGGTGACCTGTGCTACTTTCTGGGTCTCCCATTTTGCTCCACTACTTATAGGCAAGTGCTTTTTTATTTCTTAGCCACATAAAAAAGGATTTTTCTTCTTTGTTTATGAATACTTATTAAATATATGTATAAAGACAGATGTATTGCACATTAGAACGAAGAATATAGTAACATAAAAAAATCATGACCTTCCTCTGAAGCATTATGTAATTATTGAATTCAGAACAATTCCCCTATAATGGCTCATTATGTAATCCGGCAAAGAGACTTACCTTCCAACCAGAAAGTTGAATATTACAATTTTCCCTAACCTAAACAAGATGTGGCCAGAGATTAAGGTTTTTGTTATACAGTTATTTCATGTTATTCAAACATTCTAGTCCCAGGCCCCCCAAACTCCCCACCCTACGAGCCATCTCGGAGGTTTGTAATATCAACCCCCATAATGTTTCCTTTGAAGAGATCTGCAGCCTCAGCTTATGAGAAATGCAGTCGGTTCACCCTAAGAGAATATAAGTCATAACGTTTGTTTTGGAAATCTATTTTACCCAATATTTCTCAATGAAATAAATTGTGTAAATGAAATAAAACTGACACCGCAATATTTACTAAATTGCTACCGTCTGCTCTCTGCTTAACGCTCTGACTATCACTGGTTTCTCCTTCTTGTGCAGTTTAACAGGCAAAAGAGCAAAGGGAAAAAGCTTCTGCAAAGAATGCATTTTTAAATCAATATAAATAAGGTTATAAAATCACCCGACTTAGCATGGTTTCCTTCTCGCTTGTTACCCCTATGCATTTGTCACTTTCCTCATACTCATGTGTATTCTTCAGTTTGCCAAAATGTGTGTGTGTATGTGTGTGTAGAAGTTCACACATGGAACTACGTCAAGAAGGTCTAGGGAGTAGAGGAAGAGAGAAAAATGCAAGTAAGTCAATCCCATATGAATAATATTAATAGTCTGATATTACATGATGAAAAGGGAAAAAACTGTACAAATAATTAACATCCATGGTTGAAAATGACTATCAATGAAAATTAAGTATTTAAAGATAAAAACTCTGAGCAAAAACTTAAAAAATTTTAATATCAAATACATACATAAAAGGAGATACAAGTATTTTCAGGGTCCCCAAACTGTATGTTTCTTTCAGTCTGTGGCATGACACAGTTCTACTTTTGCCTTGACAGTGAAGGAAACTAGACCTCCACCAGCACCTCAGTTCTCTTACTTTTCAGAACAGCTATGAGGCAGTGTTCTTAAAGCCTCATGAAGAGAAACTCCCTGTACTCTTGGAGATGCTCTGATTCGTGGAAGAATGGGACTGACCTACCCATCTGTGCTCAGAAAGTCTTCTAAAGGACAATGCCTATGATATGAGAGAAGGAAGGTAAATATGAGGCAGAAGGCTCTGAGGGCTCCTTTGGCAATTGGGAGGTGGGGAAGGAAGGAGCCAAGCTATAAATAAAAAATATTTCTAGAAATGGTATGTGGTTGATGCATTATTAATGATCGTGAAATATATCTCAATATGGAAGGGAGAGTGGCCACATCTCAAGACGGAATAGAGCCAATATCACAAGACACTTGGTCCAAACACTGCTGGCACTCCTACGATTTTAGAAGGATTCGAAATACCCCCTAAAGTCAAAGAGGGTTTTATTAAGTGTTTGTACGTTTACTTGATTAGGCGCATGGATGATGCCAAAGAAGTGGGGTATGGTAAAGGAATGAGGGAACACAGAATGTTATTTCCACAATCTCAATTTTTAAAGCTACCAAGAATAACTGTATGAAAACCTAGCAATATCGTACTTTTAAACGTATTTTATTATATTTTAAAATCTCTATCTTGAAACATTTTAAAACAAGTTTCATTGCCTACTGAGTCTGGCCAGTACTGTAGCTTGCTGCAGGTCAGGAACTCAAGGACTCCTGACTCATGGTCCCTGTTTTAACCACTAGCTGTATTTTCTGTTAACACACTCTGGGGCTCCAAAATGTTTGCCTTTTCATATTTACCTGAACTCACAAATATGTATCCAAAGACTATTTAAGCCATTTGATTATACACACAAATCTCACATGGGGAGCTAAGCAAGAAGTTACCATAACTACAGCAGTAACGCAGATAGGGGTGAAGATGACCAAAACGGAGGGCAGATGGTCGCACACTTAAGATTTACTACTTCACAGTGTAGTTTCACTTAGAGGGGGTATGTTTGTGATAAATCCATGGACATTCATAAAATTTGCTAGTAAGTCATGGAGGGGGGAGAGGAGTAGCAGGTTAATAATATGCTCTGCTCTTTCCATTTCTTTCTTTCTTCCTTCCTTCCCTTTTTTTCCTTTCCTTCTTTCCTTCCTTCCTTCCTTCCTTTTTTGCCATCAGATGGGAGATTTAGTCCTGCTGCCTGAATTTGAGGGTCTCTCACACTGCTCATCTGAACAATCAATTTTTACTGCTGTAGAAGATAATAATGGTAATAACACTATAGAAAAAAACTACCATGACCCATAACTGTAACTTATTATAGTCTTTTAAAAAATAACTGTGCTGTATGGAGCTTCTTCTTTTCTTGAAGCAGAAAAGGAGCTGACAGTTAGAGCCTTGGAGGCTGTCTATCTATCTCCTGCATGCCTGCAAGGGGCTGATCTACTTACAAAGGGAGAGCTGCTTTGGGTATGGGCCATGTGGATGAGAGAAGTGCCCCAACACTAGGAGTTTGCTGGGGAAAGTCACCTTCTAGCCTGCCCATCTTCTTGTACCAAGTGCCAGCAAAAAGCTGTTGGTGGGACACGCTAGTGTTTTATCACCTTACACCAAGACAGTCAGGATTCTTGGCCAGTTACAGGGATGCCCTTAAGCAGTAAATTGTCGTATTCCCACCAGCACTGTCTTCTGATGGTGTTTTTGATATTGAAACTTGAAAGGTCTCTGTTTACCTGAATAACACCGTAAACAAAGTCTCCCATAAGGCCCAATATGTTCTTCTATTGCGTTTATCAGAGAGGGTGCAAAATATAAAGCTTTATTTCATCCTGGCACACAGATTTCCACATGCTTAAGAACTCACCTGGTTTCTAAGTTATGTGAAAGGATTGCCCTTATTAGACAAATTGTATTCTAGACACTTTCAGAATGAAGTGGATTCACCAAGCACACTGTTTATCTTTAGATCTGGAAGGCTTCCTTGAAGCATGACTTTGCAACAAAGGAGTTTTAATGCCACTCCACTCTGTAATGCACTGCATACTAACAAGATTTATATACATTATTGGTGCCGTTAAGGAAACTTGAATGACTTGCAGTTTCTCTAGATGAGATTAAAAAAAAAAAACAACAAAACTTAAACAGGGTGTGCAGCATACAAATGAAATCAGATTACATTAGAAGTTGTTTAAAAGTACAAGCATAATACTGCTTGTGTACCAGCCAGAGAACACACAGCTAAGATTTGTTTTACTTCTCTTAGACAACCATTCCAGAGTCACTGAACATAAACAACCATAAAGTTACAGCTGCTTTTAAAATGTCACTTAGGGACAAACTGTATAGATGGGAAATTAGATAGTACTGAATGCTTTCAGAATAGGACCAGCCCTATCCTCTGAACAGCCAGCTCCACATTCATGAGAAAGAATATCTCTTGTCACTAATCATATGTTTTCATATGCAAATGCATATTCTACAATGTGATCCAAATGATTTCTCAGGTTAAGAATGATTAAATAACACTGTCCAAAAATATCCTGAAAAACTTAGTCTAGTTACCTGATAGGAAAATTGACAAAAATGAAGCAGGTGATGTTTGGGAAATAATTAAAATTTTAAGCAGGTGCTTAGATGCTCATAATTTTTTAAAAATGGGGATTCTATAGAACATGCTGCAAAAATGACTTAAGCTAGGCTCTCCAGTTAAATATGCTAAGACAGGGCAATATACTTTTAGGAGGCTGAATAAAACATAGAATAACCTGTATTAAAAAAACACATAATAATGTCAAATCTTTAAGCTTCCATCTAGGGGATTTGCAATAAAATGAAATCATTAGGCATAGAGTGGTCACTGCTATGATGAGAAGAAAAAATAACTCAAAATTCTCATATCTATTATTATATTAGAATAGTTCACTTTCTTCTCTACATAATAACATTGGGCATTAAAGAGCCATTTACGCATACCTTATTATTATTTATGAAATTACAAGTACACACAGTGTCTGATAACTCATCTCTCTGTATTAAATAGGAACATATATTGTTTTTTAAAATGTCTGTCTTTTACAATGTGCTAGGTAACAGCTTTCCATAGCATAATCATGAGTGCATTATATAATGTGCTTTATAAGAAGTTATTAAGGATTATGACTATAGCAATGTAAACCTAATATAAATATGAATAAAGCATTTAGAAATGGTATTTTCACTTAGACTGTTACCTATATAATTTGTAGCAATACAAATATCATAGAAGAAGACAAACCACATTTACAGAAAAAACCGCTTCCACAAATGTTAGTAAAAATCCTATAATGTAGGTATTTTTCTAGCAATTTCACAATACCATGCCTTTAAAAACATGAGAAGAATCCACAATGCCACCTACAGTATTCTCCTCAGTAATCTTGCCATGCAGGAAAAAAAAATAGTGGCTTTATTTGATAAACCAGGTGCATGTAAATTTCCAGACTGCAAGTAGGTGGCAGTGGAGACATTTCTGGATGAATTTTCTCCGTTGGAAATGTAAAAGGAGGAAAGAACCTCCTTAAAAACAAGTTACAAACATACTAAAATAAATAATGTCCTGAAATGTAACCTTCCGTAGCAGATCACCATTAAGAGCTAATAAAATATTTGTCTTCAGGGACTAAAATCCTCCCAGTCCTGTAATGAAGATATCCATGGCATGGAGAGTGAACAGCACAGATGAGAAAATTAGAAAAATTGTAAAGAGAGAAGGGTTGGACAATTGTTTTCCACAAAGCCCAGAGTAAGAATTAGAAATTTCATGCGGACAAGAAACTCTGTGGTTGGCAGCATGAAACACAGACATTTAAAACTAGTAAGTTAGCATTTTAAGAAGCCATTAAGAAATATCCTGTTTGTATGTAAATTCAAGAGGAAGACCAAAAAAAAAAAAAAAAAAAAAAAAAAAAAAAAAAGAGGAAGGAGAATGAGTTCTTTAGGGTTTGGTCTTTAATGAAAAATATCAATTGAGTCCATCAAAAAACTGTGTACAACAAGAGGCTATTAAACAAGGTAGACATATTTAAAGTGTGCTCGACTCTAAACAAACATTGGAAACATTAGAATAAAGCCACCTGAATTGTCTTTCAAGGTTAATGAGTTGGCACTTAGATGCATTCTGTTCTCAAGTTTACCTGCAAAGACAAGCAGGGTCATTAAGTTGTATTATCAATTCAATCTAATTGATTTGACTTGTGGAGTTCATAGTAGAAACTGAGATAGTCCAAGAATAAATTCTAGAGATAGGAGTGTTTGTGTGTGTGTGTGTGTGTGTGTGTGTGTGTGTGTGAGAGAGAGAGAGAGAGAGAGAGAGAGAATCTAGATGGAAAGAAACAGGTGAACGAATTCTAAGAGGAAAAAAGAAAGTTAATGATGTTATTCATATCACAATCACCGTGTGAAAAGAAAGGAAAGTAAATGTCCAGATCAAAGCTTTTTCACACCATGGTTATCTCAAATCAGCTTTTCTCCTTGCCTTAATTGGTTAACCATGCAGTTAACAACAAAGGCAACCAAAAAGTCGAAGGATGCAAGAAACTTGATGAAAGCAAATGTCACATTCTCAATACTACTGTTCCCCTGCCTAGAACACTCTTCTATTCATTTTTTAGGATTCAATTTAAAATCTACCTACTCCAAAATGCCTTTCAGAATCTCCCAGGTGGAATTAATCTCTCTCTCTCCTACAATACCTAAAAAAAAAATCTATTTTAGTAATTATCACATTGCAGTATTAAATTCCAGTATTAAAATCATTATGCCTGTGTTTGTGTCTGGATGACCCCCAAGTTTGCAAGTCCCAGGAGGGCAGGGGTCATTCCTTGACTATTTTTGGTGCCATGCTCTCCAAGGAGAGAATGCTCCATATGTGTTTTTATTTGAGTTAGTTGAAAGGATTACTTAAAATCACTGAAGACAGTGAGGATGGGGGCATGAGGAATAGTGGCTTGCTCTGAACAGACCCTTACAAAGCATAAGAAGAAATGTGGCTGCAAACTCTATGGTCTCAGTATAAGCAGAGGAGTGCCAGGAAGTGCAGACCTGAGCATCATTAGTGCACTGGCCTCGTAGGAACAGTAGGGGGCGCTTTACAGCTGAGGATCAGGGTGGAGCGTGAGCTCACTGACAGCGTGGTAGGTGGAGCCTGCAGAAAACCTAGTCATTGTTTTAGAGACCTTTTAAATGTAAGCAGCAGGGGGCACAAGTCAGCCCTCCCAGCAGTGATCAGATGCCTAGGGGGGAAAAATACTGCAAAATCTCCAAAATAAGGGCCAGGCTGAACCCCAAATTCTGATTTATAGAGAAAGTTTTTCAATGGAATTAAAGAGTTACTTAGATTTTCATCATCGAAAAAGATTTGGTGCCCGCCTCACCACCCGTCTGTTCCTCCCTCTCTTGTGACACTAGAGGTTACCCTTGTTTTATGATCGGGAAGCCCCCTGCCCCCTATGAAAGAATACCGACAAAGTTCTGTGAAAACTACCCCAGGAGCAAAATCTCTGGAAGGCATTCTTCATCTGAGAAAGGCATTGCATCAATTTCATTCTTCTCCAGATAGCATATAAAAATCACCACCAGGCTATGTAAGTACAACCAAGTTTCAGTAAGGCTTTGTTTCTTGGCGTCAAAGACCTGCAACTTCTAACTGCCTGAAATACTGAATACAATGTGACATTAATGTAGCAAACAACTAAAAATATTAGGAGAGTGGCTGAGATGTCAGAGCATCTCACCATTGGAGCAACAGAGAGAACCATCCTTCTGCAGGACAGCCCTCAATCAGAAAACACATTTAAGAAGAAATTATCATTGAGTTTGGCTCCTACCTTGTACATTTCAAGTAGCCTTATTGGATATAAAGAATGATTTGGCTAAAGGCATATAGTAAAATTGGACCGGGATGCATTTTTAAGAATGTGAAGAAAATTCTAGGAATGCAGATTTAGAAATGAAACAGCACACATTTTTGAAAACTAGTTTGGGATTATTTTAATCCATTAAATTTTGTCATTCACTGTATTGGGCCATAGTGACATTGTATTTTATTTTATTTTATTATAAAGTATTATAGCATATTTCTGTTTGATGAGTTAAGATTTGAACAATGAAAAAGAATGAGTGTATTGTAGTATCACTGCATGAAGATTTGATTTGCCTATTTTATTGTACATTTAAAATTTCCTACCCTGTTAAAAAAACCCATAAAACAGATTTTGTGAACATATGTTTTATGAGTCAATGCCAAAATAAGAGTGGTAAATCCCTCAATCACAGACATAATCTTTAGAAGTCAACACTTAATTATCCAGCCTGTGGATTTTCCATGCTTTCCTGCCCCTCCTCTTTTTCCATATGTAGCTATTTCACTGCACACAAATACTTCTTTTAGAGAGTGGGCAGATGAAAGAAGTGGAACTGTAACTCCAACTTGTACTTCTAAATGTTGTGGGCAGGGAAAAAGAAGGTGAAAAGATAATTAAAAGCTGGTATTAAGTAGAAATAAAGAATAGCTTTCATTTCAAAACAATATTCCATGTGCAATTTTTTTTCAATGCCCTTTAAAAAGTTTTGGTGAATTAATCGTGGCTAGGGTGTTTCAAAATGATGCAGTAAACAGATCATCATTTCAAAAACTTAACCTACTTAAAAACATGTACATTTTATTTAATATTGACTTTTAGATTGATTCTTGTAAGAGCTATTAACTGCCAGCAGGTGGTGGTATTCACAAATAGGGTACAAGAAATACTGAAGGGGCTGTGAATATAACCAATATGAGCTTCAGATTTATGGATTATGGATTTTTATAACATTTTTAATGGAGTTGTCAGCACTCTGAAACCACCTCCACTCCCATCTGTTCCGTATGAATGTGGAAACCTGGAAGTTACCTTAAAATATGTGCCTGTAGGAAGTTTTGCATTAAGAACATCAGATCCTTTTATAGAAGAGAAAATATTTTCTATTGAAAGATTAAAAAAAAATTTCTAGATAACAATGCGCTTCAAAACAAGCACAAATATTATTCAGACTCTTCCAATATTTGGGGAGCCTCTAGGTTTGGAATCTGGTCTATTGTCTATTCAGGGCAGACGTGTATCAAGAAGGAGCACTGACTGTATACTTGGGGCAAGCTAACCTGGGCCAGTGCTGAATGGCAGGCACTGTGTACACACAGTTGCTAGGGAGAAACTATGTCTGTTCTTGTCTCCAAAAATAAAACTCCCAGGTTTCAGAGGATACAGAAGCAACAAGAGGCGGTGAACTCCAGTCATGGAGTCAACAGCTTCAGGGGCTTTAGGAACAGGCTGAAATTATTTGGTTTTGACCGCCCGATGACCTCCATTGCTGCCCAGTCTGATGGACAGTCGGACCATTAGTTCTTTTAGCACACATTCTTTTCCTGAAACACAGACTCTGCGTATGCACAGAGCAAGAGAGGAGAGAAAACGAGAACGTCTGAAAGGGAGAGACAGAGACACACATCCGCAGAGAACCTTCTCAATCAGCCGTAATCCTTCCCCCGTCTCAGGCCTGGGACTAGAGGAACTCATTCCAAGCAAAGAGACAGCAAACCTTTTTTCCAAAAAATCCAACTTAAAAATCTGACTCTGGATTACAATTAGGCAAGATTACATCTACTCTATGTCCAAAACAAAAACAGGGGAATGCTTAAAGCGGATTTTTAAAAATACTTCCTATAGCAACTTGATTTCTAGCTTAAAAATTGGCACTACTATGCTTTAAAAATATATGGATCAGAAATGAGAAAGACTTACTGTGTCCCGCTTACTGTTAGTTCAGGCTTAGTGCAATATTGTTTTCCACTCTATGCTACCCAGCTCTTTGTAAATCCATTTAATGAGTGTAATTCCCTGGCCACATCAATGTGGTGTGGTGAGATGCAAAATACATTTTATTTGCTTTTTTTGGGAGTATGCAAGTGTTTTGATGCATGTGAATAAGAAATGACTTTTGGTCTTGTTATTCCTGCAAAACAAATCAAGAGCTAAGCTTTGCTCTCAAACAACCTATTAATCCCAAGCAAAACTGAAAAGCACAAAGACTGTACTCCAAAGAGACCTATCAAAGATACTGAACTTTGCCAGAAAACAGGGAGAGAAAAGAGAGTAGAAAATGAAATTTAGGTGGAGGGTAAAATTTCCTGTAGATGAATGTATCTTTAAATAAAGCAAAGTTTAAATTCACATTTAATCAGATTTAGAACACACAGAGACACACACGCACACAGGGACACACACACACACACACACACACACATACACACACACACACACACAAGCCCTCTCTCTATCTCCATTTTCTTGTGGCTTGGCTGACAGAATTGCGCTTGTCCCCAGCCTCTTCTGATTTTCCTCTTGGGATAAGTGATGAGCTACGCTGCAGTAAACGAGGAAACATCTGTTTGACTTTCCGAAGCTGGCATGGGGAGCTGAAGTCTGAATCACAAATGCCACTTTCACAAACAGGTTTCCCACAGGAACCTTGCTAAAAACATGACTCTGTTGGGGAGAACCGCGGCTCTGGTGAGCAATGGGGAAAGCTGCTCTCCTCTCCAGCTATTTGAGACAATACACACTCTTTATAGGATTTGTGTGTGGGGTGAGATTTAGTGGGTCCCAAAATGTTAAAGAGAAAGAATACCTGGATGCGGTTTTAATTTGGAAAGTTAGTTCACATCGAAGCCCAAAAGGCCTTAAAATAAAGTTTGATTCTCACAGATCGGGGGGGGGGGGGGGGCGGGGGGTGTCTTTTGTTAGCAAGAAACCTATGAAACTGTGGTATGTGGTTACTGTCTGTTCAGAAAAGGCACACAGAACTTCAAATTATTTTTTAAAGCATATTGACATGGTAGTTAAAGATCAGCAAACTGTTTCCACATTTTATTTTATTCTAGTGCTGTTGCCATCAGCGACGTGAACAGCTTAGGAATATCACTCTGGCTAGAGGTGTGTCTAACCCACCTGGGTTGTAATTTTTTCACTGCCCCCCCCTCCCAACTAGGGAGTTCTATCTGCCCAAAGACAAACTCCTGTAGCAGGTGGGACGTGCTGCTGGCCATACTCCCAAATGTCTCTTCCATTAGAAGTTTACCATCTGTGTGTTTTTTTTATACTGTCCAAATTCTCAAACTTATTTTTTTAAACCTTTTTTTTTTTTTTTTTTTAAGTTTGGTGATTTTTGTCTTTATGAAAAGTGACTGCTTGCTGTTTGATTCCTCCCTTGGGATATTTACTCATCTCTCCTCTGAACAGGGCTCCCATTTCCTTGTCAGGACTTGACTTGGCTGACACCACATCATCGTGTGATTTTTAACCTGTGAGTGAGCTGGAAACATTCTAGGGGCAGTCTAAAACAAAACCAAAAACGAAGACCCAACCCAGTCTATTCACTATAGTATTTTACTAAAAATAAGAGATTTTATAAGATGCAATTAGATAGGTCGCAATGTAAATGAAGGACTGATGCACCCATTATGCTATATATTTCTACTTAGCTTTCAACAGCAGAGAGCATTTACGTCAGAAAGGAGTTCCTTTATTATTTAAAGACAGTTTCCATCTATGGGAACAGATAGGTGGTTGCTGCCCGTGAGATACTAATTATGCCGTGTACAGCCACAAATACAGTATTGAAACTGTTAGTGCAAGAAATCAGGACCATATCTAGAAGTCAATTACATTTTTAAAATTCTGGTTTCTTTTCTTTATTCCTCTTCTCTTTCTCTTTTTAAAAATTCAAAAATAATATTTCTACCCTATAGTTACTAGAGAATTCTTAGGTGAATGAAATGGAAATGTTCAAAAATACAGAAATTGTTTTTCTTTCTGTGAATATGACTACACTAACCTATGGTGCTTTCACTGCTCTAAGGAAAGCTCTCAGAGAAAACAGCAGATGACAGAATTAATACATCAGATATGAAAAAATGTGATAGAGAGTAAACAGAACTCTTTTTCTCTATTTTGTTTTCCCCATCTCTCCCCATACTCAGGGCTCTGGATGCCCCTACAATATCTAGGATCTTCTTTAGATAAAATTTCAACTTCTGAATTATGGTCACTAAGAAGCCTTCCCTATGATAGAATGAAATTGAGCCATGAAGTAGGTATATGCGTTATTAGGCCTTAGAGAGAAAAAACAAAACTAGATACTCCTCAACATACAGGATTTAACCTAAACAATACCTCAATTTTTACTTCGTTTTCACAATGAGAAAATAAAGTTGAGCATAAGGAACAGTAGTTGGAGAGTTCTCCCAAAATCAATTTTAATTAAACACACACACTTTAATGTTGAACATCCTCATCTAATCAACGATTTTGGCTCTCAGGGGTCATGATCAGCATTTACACTTAGAATTACCACTTGGTACTAATAGGCACTCTGTATATAAGGCATTAAGGTTTACACCCAAATTACTGCCCTATATTAATCATTAATAACTTATAAAATGATAATTTTCCAAACCTTATTTTTCTAAAGAGGGGTTATGAACACTGGTTTAGCTTTATTTGCTATTATGAAAATGATTTGTAATTAATTCAGCATCAATTAATTTAATGCTAGATTGCTTACAAAATTATTTGCTGTATCTCTATCCTTTCTCCATTTGACCTTAGGTACTGAGCCAGGGGAGAAGTTTAGGCACTCCCTTAGGAAGGGTAATTATGGAACCAAAGGCAGGGATGACTGGCAAAGTTGATATCAACAGATAAACAGAGGGAAATGGGAGAATGATAAGATGCATCATTTCCTGAGTGGTTACATAGAAGCTCTTTAGAGCTGCCATTATTACTAGCTCATGTATGTATTATTACGCCCAATTTACAGACAAGGAGGTTTAACATCAGAGAATTTAAATGACTTTCCTGAGATCATACAGGTAGTTAATGTAATAATCATTCAGGGTTTGGAATAGTTTACAAAATGAACCTCGTAAAATCCTTGAAAAACAGACATTACTCTATAGAGTTTCAAAAAAGAAAACTTGAAGAAATCTCCAACCTAATATAATAAGCCAATTTTAAAAACAGGAAGAAGAAGCAAAGTACATCAGTGCTGGGTAACCTAACAATCAGTAGCTAACACTCAGAACAACAGACAGAAATAACAGGATTATAAAGGACTAATTTAAAAAGCAACAAAACCTGTATTACATATGGTACTTGAGAGTGGCACAGTTCTCCAATACAGCACTTTACGAGAACACAGGCAATCCCTGAACTTAACAAACTCCTGAGTTACCATAGATAACGTGAATCCACTGCTGATGCTGACAGGGAAATGCTTCTAAGACTGAAAATAATCTGTTTGTACAAAGTGAAGAGAGTCAAGTCAAGTTTTACACTTAAAGCTATACCAACTAAAATCACAGTAAGATTTTTATGGTACTTGATAAAAACAATTCTAAAGTTTATAGGGAAAATGAAAAGAGGAAAATGGCATTTTGAAATTTTGAAAAAGAAATGTAATGACTGACATTAACAATTATTAAAACACTAAAGAGCTACAACACATCCTAGTACTGGTACAAAAAATATTCAGATCAATTTAACAGAATAAAGAGCTCCTTTTATATGTAATAAGCTAATATATGAGAAATAAGACACACAGAAAAAAGAGGGTGATTCAATAAATAATTCTGATTAAGGTAGCAATTTGGAAGGAAATAAATTCAGATGCTCATCTTGCACTAGATGGCAAAATAAATTCCACCTGAAATAAATATAAATATAGAAGTCGAATTACAGAAAACCAGAAGAAAGGTGAAAGTTTAACAAATCTCTGGAGAAAAAAAGGACATTTTAAGTTGAAAGTGGTAAAATAAGTAAATAAATATGATTAGGTTAATAAACAAAAACAACAACAAAAACCATTCCTGTGTGTCACAAGTATCAATCTATGCGACAGAATGTGGCATAAATGGGAAGAGCTTTGGGATGCTGACCCTGAGGAATATACATTCCCAGGAAGAGTTCATCCACTATGTGGTCATATTCTTGCCCCAAATTACCTTAACCCACACTGTCCAAATTACTGTGCTTCATTGTTCCTCCACCTCGAATACCATCATTTGGACAGTCACTCATATTTTGACAATAAATATGTTTTGAAGGATAATGGAGATACTAATAATTCACAAATTGACACATAACTAATTTAATCACTCAGCTCCTACCTCCATCTGAGAGAAGCCATGCTAAGATGAAGAGAATTTTGACTGGTGGGAAGGAAAGGTAAGTAATTTGGGAATTTTAAACACTTTATATTACTAAAAGAGTGAAAATAACTTTATTGTATTTTCTTAATCTTAAAAAATAGAAACCTACATGTAACAAAAATTTAAACACAGTCTTCTGTGTTTTTTGTATCTTACAAACAAATAAAAATCACCAAAATATTTCAACATTTGTGACTTTTTCAGATATCTCCTTTGCATACATGCATGTGCTTGCCTGTACACACCTAATTTTAGCAAAATCCAGTACTTTTTTACATGATGTTTTTTAACAATGTTTTTTTCTTTTTTTAAAAGATTTTATTTATATATTTGACAGAGAGAGCTCACAAGTAGACAGAGAGGCAGGCAGAGATGGCGGGGTGGGGGAGCTGGCTCCCCACTGAGCAGAGAGCCCGATGTGGGGCTCAATCCCAGGACCCTGGGATCATGACCCGAGCTGAAGGCAGAGGCTTTAACCCACTGAGCCACTCAGGGACCCCTAATAATGCTTTTTACCTTCTAAAATGTCGTGACTAATTTTCCAAAATAAGTAGGTTGTTAGTATTATGTTTAATGATTACATAACAGCCATGCTCTGGATACATTATAATTTTTTAGCAGATCTCCCACTGATGGACACCTAGGCTTGTATCCAAGTTTTTACCGTAACGATCAAGACATCCAGGATCAAGGATAGCAGGTTTGTTCAGTTTGGGTTGGTACTTAGTAGTAAAGAGAGCAGTTCAGGACTTGGTGATCCCAAACTGCGCTCCTTCAATCCAGCCAGCCTATTTGGAAAGGAGCTCCCTCGTTGTTTCTGCCTCACTTTAGAACTAGTTCACTCTCCTGCCTACTCAGCCTGGACTCCAGGGTCAACCTCATTTTGCCTCCTAGAGAGCTATCACACTCATTGTGCCATTCCCAACATCTTGGATCAATCTGAACATTTGCTTTTCCATCCTTCCTGGGCCACTGAGCACCCCAGAAAAGACACAGCATACTTAAATGACTGACATATTGATTTATGATTTCAACCCACGTTCTTTGTGTTCTTTGGGAATCCTTTATTTCAATTTTGCTAGGTTCCATGCTTTGTTTCCTGTGGGTGCTGACCCGGACTTTTAACGTTCTTTAGCTTCAACTCTATTTCCACTTCTGTATGATCTCTGTGAGTACTTCTTAAATTTTAGTATGTATAACTGTCACCTGTGGCTTTTTAATAATGCACATTCAGGGGTCCTGCTCCTCTAATATTCTGATTCACTAGGTCTAGCGTAGGCTTGGGGAATCCATGCTTAAGAAGAACCCAGGTGATTTAAATCTTCATCTTACCTCTTCCAGTCCTGACTTCCAAGAGGAAGAGGCTCTATCCCCTTCCAAAGCTAACCATTCCACCTTGCTACAATTTCCATTGTCTCTTCTCTTCTCCAAGATAATGGTTCATCATCTGTCCCTCTGCTATGTACCATTTTCAATCCAGCTCTTCTGCAAGAAAAGGCTCAGTTTTCCACTACAGAAAAAGGCTTCTTTTAACCCTAAATCCCTTGCTGTTGCTTCCCCCTTCAGCATTCCACTGGACTTCCACTTGAAACAGTCGCTGCTGCTGCTTCCACTTGTCACCTCCCATTGCAGTGTAAGCCGGAGCAACATGAGTTTGAACTGCGTGGGTCCACTTAATATATGGATTTTTTTTCAATACATACAGTACTGTAAATGTTATTTTCTTCTCTCCAGCTTACTTTATTGTAAGAATAAAGCATATAACATATATACAAAATATGTTAATTGATTTTTTTCTATTATTGGTAAGGCTTCCATTCAACAATTAGCTGTTAGTAAAGTTCTGGGGGACTCAAGTCATATGTGAATTTTTACTGTGTTGGAGTCAGTACCCTTAATTCCTGCACTGTCCAACTATCAATTATATTTCCTTAACCATAGGGTTTTGGCTCCCACCTGGAAAGCTACTCTAAATCTACTCTTTTAAAGTACCCAATGACCCACTAATTGCCAATCCCAATGACTTCTCAGTGTTTATCCTGTCTGATCTCACTGCCCTTCTTGGAGCTTATTTTCTTCCTGGTTCTCCTCCTATATCTTTGAGATACCCTTTTAGGCATCCTAGTTAGTTCCTCTGTCTGCTTCTTTGTATGTTGGCATCTCCCAGGATATTACCTCCAGTTCTCTTGTTCTCTTCCTTTATATCCTCTCCCTGATCTATCTCTGGGGCTTTAACTCTCAGCTTTACTATAAGGAATCTTAAACCTGTATCCGTCTCTGAAAAACCCTTATTTAAAGCTCTAAACCTATAGTTCCAAGCTCCAGGTGTGTAACTCCTTGAACTTAAATGATGAGTCTGGTTTTGGACGTTATTTGCTTAAGAGTTCTGACCTGCATGCCAGAAGCTGACTCAAGGTCAGAATTGGGGGCGGGGGAGCTCCTGAGGGCCAGGGGACAGGAACCACAACAAAAATCAGGCAGTGCACCAACTACAGTTGTTGCTCCTGCTATGACTATAACTGCCAGATGTCTTCACATCTTTGTATCAGATGGTCAAGATGAAAAGTCTTCAAAGAGGGAGTGTCATTTTGCTTAAGCCTGAATTATGTAGCCAGACCCTGGCAGCACCAGATTTGGTTGAGGAAGGATCTGGTCGTGGAAGAGAATCACTACCTCTGAACTAATACCACTCATAATAGGAGACAACACAGAAAGCAATCAGAGAGTCTATAGGAAGGGAGAAGTGTTGATGACAGATGGCCAAATAATGAAATACACCCATCATAAAATACTACAGAGCTTATTGGTCCCCAATGTCTTACAAAAGGAAGTCTAAACTATCAGTAGGAGGTGATGGGGATGGATCTACAGAAGACTGTCCATTCTCTTCACAACTAACCCCAACCTACTCCAGACATTCTCCTTTCACATTCTCTAACATAGCAGGTACTTTCACACAACTTGCCTTTGTTTCCTGTTATTTTTCTCTTCCTAAGGTATCCCCACTTTCTTTCTTTCTTTTTTTTTTTTAAAGAAGAAAGTAGTAGTCTTTTTTTTTTTTTAAAAGATTTTTATTTATTTATTTGACAGAGAGAGATCACAAGTAGGCAGAGAGGCAGGCAGAGAGAGAAGAGGAAGCAGGCTCCCTGCTGAGCAGAGAGCCCGATGCGGGACTCGATCCCACGACCCTGAGATCATGACCTGAGCCGAAGGCAGTGGCTTAACCCACTGAGCCACCCAGGCGCCCCTCCCCACTTTCTTCATTTGGTTGAGTTTTACTCATCCTTCAAGATTCAGCTAAATGTCACCTCCTCTATGAAGTCTTCTCTGATTCCTCTGGGCAGAATTAACTTATTTGTTCCCCCTCTGCTTAGCACTTTGCTGAAAACACTCATATGTCTCAATGATTCGGGTTAGTGGCACACATCTGTTTTCCATTGGATTATTAGTTCCTTGAAGGCAGGGACTGGGTCTTATTCATCTTTATATCTTCAGTGTCTACATCAGTAAGCACATTTTAAGGGAGAATGAGGAAACAGAAAAGGTGATGTTGCTATAATGAGCTAAGGTCTCTTAGCTTATGGTTTACATTTTTCAGCTTAATTTCTTTTGCCCCATACACTGTACTTGCCTTATCATTTCAAATGAAACAGTCTGTAGAGTTCTAGGTCAACTTTACTCTGGGTGAGGCAACTTTTCTTGTTTCTTATTCTTTAGCTGAAGGAAGGGGAGAGTAATGTTCCCATTGTTCTTCACAACTGAGGTGTCATCAGTACTTTCAGACATCTAACAAGCAATTCAATTTTGCTTAATTGATAAATGTTTCTTTCAGAAGTACAGACTGAGCTACTTAGATGCATTTCTCTGTATCTTAGACACTGGGCTTAAAAGTAAAAACACTAAAATATCTTACGCAATAAGTGTATTGAGATCTTTATGGGACAGATTTTACACAGAGGCTATTATATCTAACAATGGAAATAAATGTCTGGTTATGAGTCAGTTTCCTTATGGTAAAAATGCTTCTGTGAGATGTCTGCAAAATAATATGGTCGCTAAGCATCACAGGTATAAAGGGAAATTTAAATTTCTCATTTAAGAATATTTCTTTTGCATTATGAAAATTATCTTATTTGAATAATACATTTCTTCAAAAATTAATTAAGAGAATGCTTTTGAGGGACGCCTGGGTGGCTCAGTTGGTTGGACGACTGCCTTCGGCTCAGGTCATGATCCTGGAGTCCCGGGATCGAGTCCTATATCGGACTCCCAGCTCCATGGGGAGTCTGCTTCTCTCTCTGACCTTCTCCTCACTCATGCTCTCTCTCACTGTCTCTCTCTCAAGTAAATAAATAAAATCTTTAAAAAAAAAAAAAAAGAGAATGCTTTTGATTACCCAAAAGTTTGGAGAATAAAATACAATCAGAAGACCAAATTTTAGAGGAAACTGTTACTTAGTTACATCTATCAAATGGACATTCAGTAGCAGCGGAATATTAACACTGCATTTCTAGAAAACTGGTGTTTCATACTTAATCTGTGCTTTCGTCAGCCCACAAAACCTTAAGATGACAGGCCTTCTGTCATTTGTGGAGAGTGTAATTCCTCTGTCCTAAAATTAATTATTAAAGAAGGTGGGATTTACATGATGAGTATATGGAATATTCCTGTTAAGAAGCTGTTTAAAAAGACTCAAAATCTGAAGATGTCGAATTAATTTCTTTTTTGGTTGATTTTGACCATATTCTACAATCCATGGATTTTCCAATTTCTAGATCCTGAGATATGTTCCAAGGGAAGGGAAATTTGGGGATATTGGATTGGCCACTTAAACAAGTAAGAAGATTTTGACAAAAGTTAATAGAAAAGTACTTGATGAGTAAAAAAGGGGATGTTTCCTCAGCTCTATTTATTCTAAGAGAAATTAATAGCTGGTGGTGATTACATATGTATCTTCAGTGATGTGGGAAACTAGCCAGCACATACTCTAAAAGAGAATTATTCCTAAAATAGTTTCTGGCATGAAGAATCTGAACTTAAAACTAGACACACATACATGCACACATTATTCTTATTTACCCTTCCAGGTGTAATACAATCACTGTCACTGCAAAGCTAATCACTCTCTTGTCTCGGTTCCCATGTTATTTTACATTTTAAAGATTTTATTTATTTATCTAAGAGAGAGAGAGAGCACAAGAGTGGGGTGAAGGGCAGAGGAGAAGCAGGCTCCCCACTGATCAGGGAGCCTGATACGGGACTCGATCCTAGGTACATGAGCTCAGGACCCTGAGATCATGACCTGAGCTGAAGGCAGATGCCTAACCAACTGAGGCACCTCGGTACCCCTACATTTTACTGTTTTTAATCATTTTCTTGTATCTCTAATCCCCATTAGGCCCTGAGCTCATCTTGGGCAGGGAGAAGACCATATTCATTTTGTATTGTCAGCACTTGCACTGTCCCTGATGCATAAAAGAGGCTCAGTAAACATTAGATGAGTAAATAAATGAAAAAATAAATTACATGTACAAATCCCAGTACAACCATAGCCAATAAGAGTGACAAGAAGAGCGACACGAGAAAAGAATGAAATCATGTGAAGTCTTGGATGTGTGAAGGACATTGAATCCAATTCTAAGGAGAACAGGAACCTCTGAATAATGAGTTCAAAGGGAACCAAGAGTGAGTTTGTTAAGTCAAGATGAGAAATGGTAAAGGTTTGGGCTAGGGCAGAGATGGCGAGATTGGAGAGTGATGGATGCATCACAGAAACATCTAGGAGGCAGACTTGATAATGTTTGGTGAGAGCTGGATGTTGGGGATGGGGTGAACGAAAGAGTGAGTCAAACAGGTTTGCACAATTTACCAAAAGAAAGTCAAAGAGATACAAGTTTGAGGGGGGACAAAATTTCAGGCATGTTGAATCTCGGGTGCTGACAAGATATCCATGCAACACTATGAAGGAGGGACTATTCCTATCCCCTCCCCTAACACATCAGGCAACTGAGGCTGAGGAATTTACATAACTTGCCAACCGGTAGAGCCAGGAGGCAGCCCCAGACCTGCCTCCAAAGCTCATGCTGTTAACTCCCATGCCACACAGCACAGTGATCCTTTGTTTAAAGAGAGCACCAAGACACAGCAGGCAGAGTTGCCCTGTTGACTTTCTTCCTCCTCAGGCCTAATGTGTCTCAGCTAAAGAACAACGCTAGAGGGCAGGGCCACGGAACAGCTTCCCAAGCTAGACGATGGCGTTCTAAAAGCCCTGTTTCCCACACATCTCTGCCTAAACAGATGGCAGTGAAGCCATAGGCCACTGGAGAAAGACATGGAACAGAAAAAAAATGGTGGATCCTCAGGGCACTGGTAGAAGTGCAAAGGTCTTGTTCAGGTGAAAGAAAATGTGTAATAAAATTCACCGGTTCAGCTGAACAGGTAATTATAGAGTTAATAAAACAAGAATTCCTGACACAATAGATTCTAACACTGCCATGGGTGTCATAGTCACTAAGTGACTTTTTAGTTTGCTGATCATTGATCCACTAGACACTAACAGCTCCGATCGGATCAATACGGGATAACATATGAGGACTTTTGCATGTTAAAAATCTACTGGAAATTTTACATGAAAGAGTTCATTATCTGGGTAATGTGACCTGTGTCCAAATGATACATGTAGACCATTTGTCATGTTTTTTAATGGCAAAAAATGAATTTTTTTCTAAAAGCTTAATTATGTGAGAAATCCCACTGCCGAGAAATTGAAACCACGTGGGTGTCATGAATGTGTAAACATGTTAATTTGAGAGCTGTGATACCTAAAGAGGTACATTTACTCTCACTTTCTCAGCTTCCCTCTCCCCACCAGGGTCACCTCACCCCCCCCCCCTCCTTCTGAGGGCCAGCTAACGCTCTGTTCTTGAGTTTTTCCTCTCTCTGTAGCCTGAGAGAGCCCCACTTTTCCCGAATCTCTCTCTCCTGCGCTTACAGTTCCTTCTAGGAGTTGGTCATCCACCACCAGCCTTTAACTCAGGATCCCTACTGCTGTCTTTACACCCTGGGACCCTGTTGTTATGCATAGTTTTACCAGAAGAAATAGATACGAGAATATACATGTGACAAAGAACTCACACATCCCTTGGTTCTAGAAAGACATGACTTAAAGCAGTAATGATAGGCTTGTTCATGGAAGCCAGACAAATAAAAAAGGGTTCTAGTAAATGCATTTTATATATTTGGTTCTGAGTATTTTACTGAGACATAATTTACATAAAATACAATTCTTTGTAGGAATACAGTTGGATGAATTTTAACAACTTATATATACAGCCGTACAACCTTTTTAGTAAATCATGATATAGAATATTTCCATCATTCCAAAAAGTTGCCTTATGCCTCTCTGCAGTCAATACAACCATCAATCTATTTTCTATCTATAGATTTGACTTTTTAGCAATGTTCTATAGATGAAATCATATGATATTTAATCTTTTATGTCTGACCTCCTTCAATTAGCATAAAACCTTTGAGGTCCGTCCATGTTACATGTATCAGCATTTTATGGCTTTTTATTGCTGAATAGTACTTCATTTATTATATGGAGATACTAAACTTTATGTGTTCCCCTGTTGATGGGTGCTCGAGCTGTTTTCAGTTTTGGACAATTGTGAGTAAAGCTGTGATAAATACTCAGGACAGAATCTGCGTTCAGACCCAGGCAGTTCAGTTCCAAAGCCCATGTACTGAAGCACTCCACTCCACTGACAGCCTGTCAGGAGCCATTAAGCTCTTTGCCATCATCATGGCCCCTCTTTTCTCATGTTCTCGCTGCTCCTGGAGCTCTCCAAGTAGCAGCTGCCTGGTCCCATATCTGGTCCCATATCCAGCACAACACAGGAAGTGGGCAAAAGCAACATGCCTTGAAATTGTGTTTTAAAGAAAGCCTTTGTATTCCCAGACTAATTGAGGAAATTTATTTGTAAAGAAATCCTCTAATTTAGGTATTGTTAAAGGGAGGGTTTGGAAAGTAAAGTAATGCTGTGGTCACCATCTGGTAGTCTGTGGCTTAAGTTCTAACATGGCCCTTAAAACTTCTCTTACCCAGAAGGGCTGATCTAGCATAATTAATTATCTTTGGAACAGCATACATTTATTATAAAAAGAATGGAAAAATATTTGGCGGTTGTGTGACTTTATACTTGTTTAGAAAAACAAAAATAAAAAAACAGACTTACAAGAGAAACGTTACTATCTAACAATCCACTGACAGGGAAGACAACTTAAAATTTTTTTTCTAGTTTATTGTGGGCATATATCTTCAGTACTATAACAATAAAAAAAAGCTGAAAAATAACAGCTAAAAATAACTAAGAATTATATATTCTAGAATAAAAAAATACAATCAAGCATATACTTGACTCTTTCTGCACAAAAGGGTAAGATTGGCAAAGAAAACTGAAATCCAAAGATAATACAAGTTTTGGAGTGCCTGGCTGGCTCAATTATAAGAGTGTGTGACTCTTGAGGTCAGAGTCATGAGTTGGAGCTCCACGTTGGGCGTACAAATTACTTAAACAAACCAAAAAAAAGCAACAACAAATATGTTTGTCTCATTTAGAGACAAACAAAATCATTTAGAAAAAATTTTTAAAAGATTTTATTTATTTATTTGACAGCGAGATCACAAGTAGACAGAGAGGCAGGCAGAGAGAGAGGGGGAAGCAGGCTCCTTGCTGAGCAAAGAGCCTGATGTGGGGCTTAATCCCAGGACCCCAAGATCATGACCTGAGGTGAAGGCAGAGGCTTAACCCACTGAGCTACCCAGGTGCCCCTAGAAAATTCTTAATGTTTGGGCACCTGGGTGGCTCATTCAGTTGAGCTGCTCACTGTTTGTTTTGGCTCAGCTCGTGGCCTCATGAGATCCAGCCCTGACTCAGGCTCCATGCACTCAAAGCAGAGTCTGCTTGAGACTCTCTCCCTCTTCCCCCAACCCCCTGCAACCCCTCCACCCCCACTTTTTTTCTTTTTTTTTTTTCCTCTTTCTCTCTCAGATAAATAATCTCTTGGTGCTCCTGGGTGGGTTAATCAGTTAAGTGCCCAACTCTTGATTTCACCTCAGATCATGATCTCAGGGATCTGGGATGAAGCCCTGCAACAGGCTCTGCCCTCAGCACGGAGTCTGCTCGAGTTCTCTTCCTCTCCCTCTGTCCCTCCCCTTGCTCGTGCTCTCTCTGTCTCTTCCTAAAAATAAAATAAATCTTTAAACAAAATAAATCTTTTAAAATAAGAAAATTCTTGGGGTGCCTGGGTGGCTCAGTGGGTTAAAGCCTCAGCTTTTGGCTTAGGTCATGATCCCAGGGTCCTGGGATCAAGCCCTGCATCAAGCCCTGCATCGGGCTCTCTGCTCAGCAGGGAGCCTGCTTCTTCCTCTCTCTGCCTGCTTCTCTGCCTACTTGTGATCTCTGCCTGTCAAATAAATAAATAAAATCTTTAAAAAAAAAATAGGAAAATTCTTATGTTTTCCCAAATTTGAACTGCATAATTGTTCCTATGTCTTTCTTTTTTAGTAGATTAAAAAATTACTTTTTTTTTAGAAAGAGAGAGAGAGAGCGAGTGAGCATGTGAGGTGGGGGGGGGCAGAGGGAGAGGGAGAGAATCTCAAGCAGACTCTGCACTGAAGGTGGAGCCCCACATAGAGCTGATCCCACGACCCTAAGATCATGACTGAAGCCGACATCAAGAGTCGGGAGCTTAACGGAGCCACCGAGGCACCTCAGATTTAAAAATTTTATAAAAATTTCAAACATGTATAAACATAGAGTATATAATAAACATACTGTACTTATCACCAGCTTCAACAGTTACCAATTCCTGGCCCATCCTTTGTCTTCTATCTCCCATTCATTCCTCACCTCTGCCCAAATTAATGCCTTTAAAAAAATACTTTTAAACTTTGAAATAATTTTAAGATTTTCAGAAAAGTTCTAAAATAGTAGATTCCCCATACAACCTTCATCAGTGACCCCCAACAGTAACATTTTGCAAAACCACAGCATAACTGCTTAACCGCCCAAACCAAGAAACTGCTCTTATTTTTCTGTAAGAAAAACAGCCCAATTTTTGTGCTCCTCTGCTGGGTGCAGATCCACCCATTTGAGGGAACAATAACTATAAAACACTGTCCAACCTTAGCAGTTTTGCAATTTCTTATAATTATTTTCTTAATTTAGATAAAAGAGAGCAAGTATTTTAAGATCTCTGAAATAGCCATAAACTAATGAAATTTTTATTTAACAAGATGTTTGGGAAAGTCAAGCTCCTATTTTAGAGACAGAATAAGATCTAATAATTATCTAAACACAGATATACCATAAAATTTTGGCTCAGACACATTGGATGTTTCTAAAATACAGATAATGAATGTCAAGAGAGTCCTGCTCCAAGTCCCCCATTAGGATGTTCAAGAGTAAATGAGTTTCTCCCTGCCACTCAGAATTCCATATTACTAATTATGAAATATAATGAGTTATGTAAGCCATCAAGTATTTGGGATCCTGGGTCTGAGGGCCTTGGGGTGTAAGCCTTCCTTGGCTCCCCGAGGCAGGGTGACTGGGACTGTCCTTAGTGTAGCTCTTTGAAAGCTGGCAGGGTTCGGATGCTGCTTCTATCTATCTCTCCAGTAAATACATGAACTAGAGCAAGAAACACAGCCCAGGCCATTTGGGAGCTCAGACTTTTGTCGAGGTCATCAAAAAACTCCCATTATCTTTAGCAACTTGAGAAAAACTCCAAAGCAGCATTAACAGTGGTGAAAAATAAAAGTTTAGAGCTTTTAGACAAAATATGTAACTGATGAGGGAATACAGAGACAAACTGTGATGATGGTGGACTGGGAGAGAGAACTGGAGAAAATATTCCAAGAGAAGAGCTGCTTAAAATTCTATCTGAAGTTTAAGTGCAGGATCGAGGCAATGTAACCAAGTGGTTAAAGCCAAATTAGCTCTAGAGTCAGACTGCTTGGATTCAAGTAACAGTTCAACTCCCTCTTGCTCTGTGGCCTGAAACAAGTTTTGCTTTTCTTTTTTTTATTTTTGTTTTTGTTTTTTTTTTGGTTTTAAGATTTTATTTATTCATTTGAGAGAGACAGAGTGAGCACAGGCAGAGGGAGAGGGAGAAGAGGACTCCCTGCTGCGCTGGGAGCCTGACATGGGGCTCGTCCCAGGACTTAGAGATCCTGAGCTGAGGCACCCAGGTGCCCCCTGAGACAAGTTCTTTAACCCTTTCAAACCCAGTTTGACTCCAGGAGCTTATACTATCTATCCTCTGCTATCTACAGACACGGCAAGATTGGGAGAATGAAAACCACACAGGGGAGACCGACTGTTGATTTGGCTGAGCAGTGATATTTCACCTTCACTGAAATCTGAGACAGGCAGGAGGTGGGGTCTCATTGGTTCCTTCATACTTATTTGCAGTTGTAGGTGAGGGCTGTTTACAAGCTGCTGCTCCCTTCCATTTCCCTCAGGGTGGAGAAGTACCTTAGGTACCAGGACAATGAGCTCTCAGTCTGCCTAACTGGCCCTCCGTCTGGGCTTCTTGTACCTAGCTAGTTGCCCATGGGCTGGAACTCCAGCCAGGACAGAGGAGGACTCTGGCCATCCTCCTCCCCTGAGACCAGACTCCACTTCACATGGAACTCCCTGGAGAAGGCCCCTGGTTCTTACCTGTAATTCTTTAAACACTCAGTCGGTTCTGATGTCATTCTCTGCCTTATACTCTTACCTGGATGCCTTGGGTGTAACTTTGTAATTGTTTGCCCAGCTTAAAGTCAGTTCCTGTTAAAACCAGCTGCTCCCTCCCTTTCAGCATCCCTAAATCTTCCTCTCCCCCTGCTTCCTGTTTCTCCTTAGCTAAATCCCACAAAGCCCCTTCTCCTGGAGGGAGCCACCAACCTGTTGACTGATTAACCCAACGCCCCTGATGGCAAACATTTGTAGTTGTTCTGATTTTAACGAGGTGATCCTTTATAATAATTTTTTTTTGGAAAATAGTTCATGAATAGAATTGCTAGTGAAGATAAAGAATAATTTGTGGAGATCAGTTTCTTTTAAGACATTCTAGATCAAATAGAAACTTTAAGATGAATTTGAAACAGTGAAACAGGCTACTCATGGGTAGCTGTTAGAACATGCAGGAAACATTGTTTGCCATTTCAGCAAAGGTTAGTTACGAAATGAAATTCCTTTCCTTGTACTCAGAGACACCCCAGCCTATGGCAGCTCTGCCAGTTCTGCAGGGGGTCATCTGTGAAGGAAGCTTGGATATGAGTACAAAGGTGACGTCTATGTTCAGATGTATTCTATCACCACGTTCAAGAATAGCTTCTGAGAAATTGCCTCTAAATAGCACAATTGGCACACTGTGGGGGGAAAAAATTGATTTCACTTGTTATGTCTCTTTTCTATAAGTAACTCAGGGGCTCAGATATTCTGTGACAGTTTCCTTCTCTCCTTATACTAGAGTCATGCAGGATATATTTTAGCAGTTCTAGAAGTGTGGAAATCTTAAAGAAAATTGGATTTTAGCCAAGTCTGGGAGGACCTGGCTTTTATGGGCTGCCAAAGAATTTGGCACAGACATACATGATAAGACTGAAAGCATTTGGGTTTTATTCACAATTCAACAGAATTCTCCCATAGTAGTCATTAAACTCCAATCAGGTTACCAGATCAGTAGTTTTCAGCATCGGATGCCAGGCAGTACACACTGAAATTCTTAGTTGCTTGAGATTTATGGAAGTCATATTAAAAGACATGGAGGTATGGATTAGCCTACAAAGCAATTAAATGGAGAGATCTCTCACAGTAAGCCTGAGGCCTCTTGTGACACAGAGAGAGGGTCATTTTTTATGCTTTTGGTATATTCACTGTCTGAGCTATCCAAATCTTCACAGCTGTCTTTAAATATTCTTCTGGCTTTTTGTTTGATGATCAGGATGTTATTCGGGATGGGGAAAGCATTTAGCAAAATATCTGAGCCATTTCTGAATGAGCAGTGAGTAAGACGGGAAAGGTGAGTTTAAGAAAGGAGAAGAAAGCATATTTTCACCTATTGCCTTTTCTTTGTTCTTCCAAATTTATTGAGATACAATTGACATTTAACATTTTGTAAGTTTAAGGTATACATGTTGATTTGACATACTTCTATGACAAAATGGTTGCCACCATAGCTTTTACTAATACTTCCATCTGGTCACATAATTACCATTTCTTAGCAACTTTCAAGTATATAATACAGTATCTTTAACTGTAGTCACAACACTGTGCACTGAGCCCTAGAACATACTCATCTTCTAATTGGAACTCTGCACCCTTTGAACCAACAACTCCCCATTTCCGCCACTGCCCCACAACCCCTGGTAACCATCTTTTTACCATCTGTTTCTACAAGTATAATATTTTTAGATTCCACATATAAGTTATTATATATTAGTATTTGTCTTTCTCTGTATATCTTACTTCAGTTAGCATAATGCCCTCCAGTTTCATCCATGTTGTGGCAAATGGCAGGGTTTCCTTCTTTCCCGTGGTTGAATAAAAACCCATTGTGTGTATGTATGTATACATGTAATATATGCATTCATCTGTGGACGGACACTCATGTTGAGTATCTTGGGTATGGTCAATAATGATGTAATAAACATGGAAGTGCAGATATCTCTTCAAGGTACTATTTTCATTTCCTTTGGCTGTATATGCCGAGAAGTGGGATCACTGGATCATAGGCCAGTTCAGTTCTTAATTTGGGGGGGGGGGCTTTATGCTGTTTTCCACAGTGCCTGTACCAATTTACATTCCAGCCAACAGTGCTCCAGGATTCCACTTTCTCCACAGCTTTGTAATACTTGTTATTCCTCGTCTTTTTGATGGTAAGCCATCCTAACAGGTGTAAGGTGATATCACACTGTTGTTTTGATTTGCATTTCCCCAATGATTAGTGATGCTGAGCACCTGTTCATGTACCTGTTGGCCATTTGTATAGCTTTTTCAGAAAAATGTCTATTCAGTTCCTTGGCCCATTTTCATATTGGATTTTTGTTCTTGTTATGATTTGTATGAGTTCTTTATGTATTTTGGGTATTACCTTCTTATCGGAAATATGGTTTGCGTATTAACTCTGAATAGATTAAAGACTTAAATATAAGACTTGAAACTAAAACTCTTAGGTGAAAACATAGGGAAAAAGCTTCATGGCATTGGAAAAGTCATCTTGGCAACGACTTTTTTGGGTATGATGCCAAAAGCACAAACAACAAAAGCAAAAATCAGTAAGTGGGACTACATCAAACACCCACGCTCCTTCACATAATACCAACTCCTTTTGCTGGTCATGCTGGGTCTAGAGAGAAAGAAGTCCATATGTCAGTATTTCCCATGAGCTTTTTTGGATACTTTGGCCCTGAAAACAAATGCTACATTTTTATCATTCATCTTCTTCTCCACCAGAAATCATAAGAGCCATCAAGTGTAATCTTATGGCGAAAAGAGGAGACAGGAGTTCTGAGTATTGTTCATTACTCTGTTCCTCATTTTCTTAGGCATTTATTTTTGGAGTCAGATGTAAATTAATATTCTTGTTTTGCCCCAGCTGAGTAGTATGGCCTTGGGAAGGTTATTTAACCTCTCTTAGTTGCCTTATCTGTGAAATGGGGATGGGAATATCTAGTTTACTGAATTCCTGTGAGAGTTAAAATAAGATATTCTATGGAGAGCAGCCAGTACAATGCCTAGAACAGATAGGGCTCTCAGTAAATGATTGTAATTTTAATTTTTGATAGTAGTTATTTAGTTTGGGTAAAAGTCTTTAAAAAGGTGGGGGAAGCTACCTCAAATGCTTGGAGGACAGAGGAAATATATAAACAAACAAGAAGAAAGACAAATGAGGTATCAGTCACATTACCTTATGGAGAGAATTTGCTGAATGATGCTGAATTTTAGGTATTTTTGAGTGTGGGATTATTTCTAGACCATAGCAGGGAAGTTGTTTCATTTATATAGGGAGGCATATAAGAAATGTGAATCCTGGAGTATATCACAAGACTTATTTTCTTTCTTTCTTTTTTTTAAAATTTTTTATTTCAGCATAACAGTATTCATTGTTTTTGCACCACACCCAGTGCTCCATGCAATCCGTGCCCTCCCTAATATCCACCACCTGGTTCCCCCAACCTCCCACCCCCCCACCCCTTCAAAACTCTCAGGTGGTTTTTCAGAGTCCATAGTCTCTCATGGTTCACAAGACTTATTTTCATAACCTTCAATGAAGGGTATTATGCAGACATAAATTATACATTTTTACTTTTGTAATTATACCTAAACCACATACTCCCAGATTTCATTATGTAATTCTTCAGACTTAACTTCATTTCCTTTATAAAGCAATGTGCCATAAAAAGAACCTTCTGTAATAGAAATCATTACTAATCACGCATTTACTATATAAAGAAAAAATGCCCCCTAAATATTCATATCTATATTGCCGCATTAGCTACTCTGAAATTGTTATTGGACAAGACTAATCATCTATTCAAGGCAGGTAAAATATTTATAAACATGATTCAAATTATCTACATTCAGAAACTACATGAAATCATTTTCAAATAAATTTTCTTCTAAAAATTCAGAAATATATTAATAGCCACTAAATTGTTGTGCACGTTGTGGGTCATTTGCCTTCAGTTCTGACTCAGAATGGAGTTTATGCACACTATATTTATCCTTAAATTCTCTCCATGTCCTGCTAAATTTTTACAAGAAAGTTTTCAGCAGTATCGCCATTGCAGTGGCATAAATAGGACTTTTCAAATGGCACATGTAGAATCTCTAAACATTTGAACTAGAAAAGCAAACTTAAAGCCTGTGCATTCAGATCAGAGGCAAACAGCCAGCTTGGAATTACTGAGTGGGTCTGAGCTACACAAGGACTCGAGAGGCGCACAACATCTAAAACCATATCTATAACATCCCTACAGCAAACACAGACACTTAACTTCTTCCTCAAGAGCCAAAGTTCTTTTTGGCTTGCAATCAGCTTAATAATTACTGTCCCCCACTTTTATTTTTTTATTTATTTATTTTTAAAAAGATTTTATTTATTTATTTGACAGACCGAGATCACAAGCAGGCAGAGAGGCAGGCAGAGAGAAAGGGAAGCAGGTTCCCTGCTGAGCAGAAAGCCCGATGCAGGGCTCGATCCCAGGACCCTGAGATCATGACCCGAAGGCAGAGGCTTTAACCCACTGAGCCACCCAGGCGCCCTGTCCCCCCCTTTTAAAAAAAAATAATTCCTCTTCCTATTGCTTATCTCAATTAGCCAGGTAATTTTAATTACTTCATCCCTTGGCAGATAATGCCATGCCGCCACTAGGACACAGGCACTGCTCTTACCACCTGGTTCCACATTTTTACTACCTGTAGTCAGCAATAGCCCCTAAACCTACAAATTTCACAATAATAACAGAGAATGAAAAATACAGCCAATAAGGAACTTACACTTTAAGAGAATGGCAGGGTAATTACATTTATTGAGTAGAAACAAAGGCAAAACTATTATATAATATTTCGTTCCAAGATTCTAACTAAAAGAGTGTACACAAAATATTAAACTTGAAGGTGTGAAAGGAAGTGATGTATGATTGTTAATAACGTGGAATAGTGGTATAACTCAAAGCAGAGACATAGTTCCTACCAGCCACAGATATTTTGGTAAAAGAAAAAAGGGAGCAGTTTCTCAAAAGCAAACATACTACAGCACACACAGCATACAAAGTAGAAACTTCTCAATACTCATTTTGATGTGACTTCTGACTATGAACTACTAAAGCAGGGTTAAATTGATTGGTATGTTTATCAGTTATCAGTTAGTTAAATGCTCCTCAGATTATAGGGATCCTTAGTTTATTAATCAAATACCAGTCAGCTGCACATAAGGTCTCAGACAAGAGACTAGCTTGCTTACCAACGTATATACACAAATTCAAGTGGAAAAGAAAGTCTATTTAAAGACACATATTTTGAATTGTCCATAATAAATATTTGACACAGCTAACCAAAATGTTTTAGTACAGTCTTAACAGCTTAAATAACGGCATGATAAAGAATGTAATAGAGCAACTCAAAGTAGACAAAACTCAAACTTAAGAGCTAAGCCATAAACATACATTTTACAAAAACGTAAAAAATGAGGAACATGGACTGATTGAAGAGGAACTTGGTATATCTTTAACTACTGTGTATTTGGTAACAGTGGTATTTAATTTGACAAGTACTCAATTCGCTTACAGATTATTTGCTAGTCTGTCTGATTCCTATGAATTCCTGGGAGAGTTTAAGCCAAGTGGTAACATTTCATGGAGACATGTTCTGATTAATTATCTCTGAGTGATCTGTCCAACATATGGTGACTTATGAAAGTCATCAATAATTTCCCCTTATTTTAAAATAGCAATAACTTTCTGTGTAAAAAGTTATATTTTAATGGATTTATCAAGCTATAACTCTTACCAAAAACAATGAAACACTCGCTTAGATTGTATCAAAATTGTGGCTGACTATCAGCTTGAAACTAAATTTAAACATGTTAGTAGTACTTGAAGCAGATTGCTCAAGTGTCTTAGCCAACTTGTTACCGTAACTGTGTCTACCTAAAGGCAAGCAACAGGAATGCTGGGAAATAGTACAAAACAATAATTTTAAGAAAATACAAAAATGATATATACATATAAGATAAAAGTATATAAACTTGTGCAGTGTATAGCAATATAGCTCCTTGTAATATAACGTGAAGAGTGTGGCTCCAGGCAATTGAATAGAGAAGTGGAGCTGAACGCCTCTATACCAACCAAATGGCAAATGTGACACCTGATAATGTAAAACAAAGGCATCCCTAGGGCGCCATGTAAAATTATTATAAAGCGGTGAAATAACAATATAAAGTTAATTTTATTAAAATTAACAATACTTCCCATCAGCACGAGACAATCTATATTCAAAATTAAAACAGTAGGAATGTTTATCCATTCAAGCATTCTGATAGGCTAAATATTGTTGACTGTTAAAAGAAATAAAAATTTTCAAGCCTTTTATTTTCTTATACATTCATAAATACTCATCCTTAGAAGCAACACCACATTTAAAGGCCTGAAATTAAAAACATGTTTCCTTATGAAATTTGGTCTATCTGGCATGTTGCTGTAGAATTATCTTAACCTACTTTTTTTTTTTTTTAAAGAAGCTTGATATCTTGGGAATAAGAAAAAAAGTACAAATTGGTCAAACTTTGCACAGCATAATACTTTTCAAGTACAAAATAGAATTAGGTAAAATAAGTAACTTCATGGTATTATCTAAATTTTGATGCTTGCTTATTTCTACTACTTTCTATTATTTGCTGAACTGATCTGCATACACTTGCCAGATGTGAGGGTTTGCGGTAGGTAAAAGATATTAACTTTCGGGCTCCTTTAGCTTTCAAAAATAATACTGAGAGTTTTTTCTTGATTATAAAAAGAAAACAAGTTCATTGTAAAAAAAAATTAAACTACAGAAAAGTGCAAAGTAAAGAATAAATATTATGTTATAACCTTTAGCTATTATTTGCACTTTGGAACACATCTTTTCAGTATTTTTTCTATGCAGTGATAAGCATATATATATATATATATATATACACACACACTTACATGCATATATATCACTCAGAGATAATTAATATATATACTATATATATCACTTAGAGATAATTAATCATATATATGTATGTATATGTATATTCTTAATATTTAACAAAAAATAAACCTGAATGAAGACTCTGCATATTACAAAATGAGTTTTACTTTTCACCTAAAGGAATAAACACTCCACCTCAGGTACTGTGTTTCATCTGAAGAGTAGCTACAGTTATATGATAAACGACTTTTGGTGAAGAGCTGTACATTAATTTAAAATCCAGGAGTTAACTAGTCAACAGCACCATGGAATGAGGTGGGAGATATATTCTTTGGATTAAAATGAATTTTGTCATTAGGGGAAAGAAGAGTTAATTTGTGAGACCTCCAATTTTTGAGGAGGTTCCCATATTTTAGACACTTGAAAAACGTGCTTTATATGTTTGGAAATCCAAATCCACTAAATCGACTATGAAAAGATTCCTATATGAAGTTAGTTTTAAGTCCTTGATATTTAGAAACCAGAAAATATGGATTATATAAGGTAGAGCAAGGGGCAATTTAAGAATTATTTAAAATTAAAGATGATACACATTTTAACATTATTATCAAAGGAAAGAAACCAAAGCATAAAAAATTTATGTAACATTATTAAATTTAATTTAAGTCAAGAAAATCTAAACTTACACTGAACTTACTCCAACTACTGAAAACCCTGGTCACTGAGCTGAGGCTGTAGCAGCAGGTGTGTTATCGGACAACCCACTAGAAATTTCACAAGATCAATGAAGTTGGAAGATAAACAAGAACTTTCCTAGCCTCTTTTATTATTCCTAGGTGACATTTCTTATGTTTTCAAGGGGAAAAAGGCAAATCTTATGCTCCTCCACTCTATCTTAGCACTTTGTCTCCCTTCCCTATTTCATTTCTCCCATATCTTATATCATATTATATCATTCATATATCATATATCATATTATATCATATCTACCATATATCGTGTCATATATCATATCATATCCTGCCTCCCCTTGAGGGATGTAAACTCCATGGGGCAGGGTTTTTCTGTTGATGTACCCCAGTGCCTAGAACAGAACTTAGCACATAGTAGGTGCCCAATAAATAACTGTTGAATTAATGAGTTTTCTTTAATTGGATAATTAAAGTTAGCAGAAAGAAGTCAATTAAAACCTTCAAAACAAAAAGATTTCACAAGAAATAAAAGATACTTTTACTCAGAAATTGGATTTCTCTTACTTCAGACGCACACATTTTTATCACTTTTGGTTTCCTTTATAGGGTTATTTTGATAACAGTAATTACTTGTGCCTACTTCACTGAAAATTCGTGAGTTCATTTTCTAAATTTTGGGGAAAAAAAATGTATTGGCCACAATGACTCTCTCTCTTCTGTTTCTTATTAAAAATATAGGACTCATCACACAAATCCAGGTAGCTGTCTCAACCATTGTCATCTGCTCTCCTGCTTAAGACATTCTATACTCTATACTCCTATTGAACAATAGTATCATTCTGAAAAATTTGCATACTGGCAATCAGACCGTCTTGCAAACAGTAGCACAGATTCCAGTGATAAGATGAGTGAGCACGATGAGGAGTGCCTTAAAGATCACCTGCCACCCTCGTGTTTGAGGTGCTCAATGGCTGTTTACACCAAGAGCCATCTGGCTCTATAGATATAATAACAATTATTCCATCGAGGTGTGGAGCTCCCTAAATCATATTAATATACAATGATTTCACTAGTCTTATAGGAGTTGATGTCTTTGTGTGCTCCCATTTAACCTGGGTAATGCGCTAAAACAAGTCTGCCTCATCATTAAGAATTGATTTTTTATTTATGTGAATGTCACTGGCAATCCCATGATATCCTTTTGTAATTCAGTTGAACAGGACTGCATACTAGCGTTAATCTATTTTTATGGCATATCTTTAAAAATTTGCAACATCTTGCTACATTTGGATATTTATATAGAGATTTGTGTTCCCACAGAAAGCTGTTGTTAGCTTTGGAGATCCATTTCATACAGCAATAGGGCAAGTATCTAATATAGTTCATTAGCTATCTTATATCAGATAAGGGTTTATTTCCTTAAATTATTTAACCTTGGTAGAACCTACTAAGATCACATAAATTACAAATGCACTAATGAAAATCATTAGTTAGCCCATTCAGAAAAAAAAAAACAACAGGAATAAAATTAAAACATTTTAAAATCAGTCCTTTGGAAACATGCTTTAAAAATAATTTGGTGAATTTACCACAATCACCCATTTCTTAATGTTATCATTTGTCACTTATTTGGATATTGACATCAACAAACTATTCTGATATGCTAATATTTGTAAAAAAAAAAAAGGTCACATTGTTTTTTTCTGGCTAACTCAAAATCTGATTTTAAAAGTTATAGTTATAATTATTTATAAATGTGCCTTAATGACTTTTGCTAATTTAAAAAATATTATAATAAAAACAATAAGCAGTAATAAAGAGAAAAAATTAATATTTTAAAATACTGGGAACAAGCACTACACAGCAAAAATAAGACTTTAAATCTAGTTTTCCAAGAGTACTTACAGGATCATTAAATAATTAGCTCATGAGGAAGTTTTGTGAGAACACCACTGTGTATTACAGCTTGACCCTGCTTAGGAAGCAATAGTGAACTTCTTCCAAAAATCACAGAATTTGGGGTGTGGAGGTATTATGTTTTATTATATATGAGGTTACTGTCCATTTTATTCTGCTGTTTTAAAGGCAGTATTGCTAGTATTGCTTTTATGCTATTGAGAGCTTATCATATACAATTAGTGATAAAGCAGCTTATAAGGAAATTGCATATGTTTCAGGAAATTTGAAGAAAAGAGGCAATACTTCTCAAATCTAAAGGATTTTGTAAAAAAAAAAAAAAAAGTGTCACGGCAAGCTATAAACTACCTGAAGATTCTTGGCCTAGAAAAGTTTCTTGAGCATGGCATGGATTATTCAGACAATTAAAAGAAAAAAAAGAACACTGGGGGAAATTCATTTTTCTGACTTGATATGTCCTAAAACTTAAGTGCTCAGACTTAAGGAAACACAGTCCTAAAAATCTACATGTGAGTTAAAAATATGATGTCAATGTAGTTTTCAACGCAATCCACTAATAACCATACTCTTTAAACTGTAATTTTTACAAATATGTCTCCTTAGAGCTGTGTAAATTATCTCCTTTATGCACTGCACATGTTATAAAAAACAAAGAAACAACTATGTGCTTTTGGATTCAATAAATAAATACATTAAATGTTCAGATATTTTCCCCAAAGATAGGTCCACAAGGAACCTGGGGACATTTTTCTGTACTCTTCAGAACTATGTGTGGTGAGCAATTATCAGGAATAATAATACACGTGTCAGGTTTTGAGTACAGTATTGCTTCTAAACATCATTAAAAAACCCCACTCTACGAAGGTGATAAAAGGTAGATTAATCACATAAATGCCTATAAATTGAGATTTAAGGTCAGAGATGTTCCCTTCCCTGTTGTCTCACATGGGGCTGGTTACTCACACATCCTACCTTGGTTCATATAAGGCATATGCACTTGGTTCAGAGTTAATACTGGGGATTTGGTTTACAGGGCTCACAAGTCGGACTTTAAAATATAATAATGGTGGCGTCTATGATACTATTCTAATGAAACTAGTGCTTTATTTCCATTAAAATAATGCCTTATTTCAGGAAGGAGCCAAGTAAAGAGGGAACATGGAGTCGGTCTGAAATCTACTTCAGGGCTCACCTCAATCGGGTGAACAGTGAATGCTCTGACAATGACATTCACAATAGCATCGCTGCTGGGTATTGCTATAATTTGCTCTCTATGATTGTCCCTTTAAACAAAAAGCTCTGCACTCAGCATGCAAAGAAGTTAGAAGTGGGGAGAGGAGGGGGAACCACACATATAAGAGGAGAGAGAGGAAAAAACTGCAGATCAATCATTTATAATTAACAAAAATCCGATTGGTGCTTTAAATAGAGATCAATGTGTTCCAGGCTGCCTGGATTGTGGGGATGTATTCACCTTCTCGTAACTCTCCAAGCAAGCTGTCACACCTACAGAATCACCATTTGTTTTCTTAACAAAGCTTCAGGGGGCGCCAGGCTCTCATTGAAATTTCATTAATCTAATGGAGTAAAGTCCTATAGAAAAAAATCAAATTCTCGTTGGACGAGATGCTACCTGGGAAAGATAACCTCTGTTTGAACTCTCAGACTCGAATCGCTCTGCTATTAGTCTGAGGAAACAGACAGCAACAACGCTGATTACAGCCACCGGCCTCAACAATTTTTTTTTCTAACTAGCAATTTCGAGTGCAAGTGCCACAGTGTCAGCTAAAGAAACACAACTGTGGGTTTTCTGCAGAGCGAAATGGTTCTGAAATGTCACTGAATAGCTCACAAAGGACGCCAATCTACGACAACAGAGACATAAGCATATAGGAGAAAGGGCCCACACATCCTCCTTTCAAAGGTATGTTGCTTACATGCATGTAATTTGTGAAACACACAGCTGTTTGATTCAGGGTTTTCACAGAAGTCTGACCAAAATCTGTTTGAAAAGCAACAGAGAGATTCTTCCGAAAGTCACAGAATTTGGGGTGTGGGGAGATGATGCTATGTTTTACACATAAATAGATGTCCTACCTAGTGAATGATAGCCTTCAAGTTTCCAAGACATCAGTGATAACTGTTACTTGGTGATTATATCTACCATCTACACTTAAGCTGATATACACGTTTGCAAAGGTGGCCCAAATGTTTCTATGGCAATATGCAGTAGCAACAGAACCTCCGAGAGGAAAACAGGAAATGTTGATTCCTCAAAATTCCTTCCAGGGACATCCCTATGGCTCATTTGACACTCACATGGCCCAAGTACAGGATGGCAAGCATGTACGTGATAAAAGGGCCAAACGTGACTAAGGCTGCATCTATCACCAACGAAAATAGCTCCGCTGGTTTGTTTAGTTTTTTCTTACTTAAATGTCTATTTGAAAAAAATTAAATGACTAATAGACCAGTGGTTTTAGTTACCCTGTATAAGAGTTTAAAGAGAAAATGAAACAACCTGTAGAAAGTTCTCTGTTATGCTCCTATGTGAACGTGATGCTTCGGGAGCAGTGACTGGGCAAGGGAAGCAGACTTAATCAGGCAACATCAGGGTCAGGTTCAGCACTGCTTTCTGATTCCAGACACTCCTAAATTTGCAAGCAGATATGCAAACCGTACTTGTGTCAAAGAAGAAAACTAGTCTTACTTTGAAGTAAAAAAAGAAATAAGGAATTTGGATGAAAATGACAACTTCGTATTTACTTTAAAAAAACACAAACACGTAAAAATTGTGGCATATAATAAGGAGAAAGAAGCAATACTTTGAAAAAAACAAAAGGGAGATCATGACATCCTAGGTAAGTGATGGAGATAATTGAAAAAAAAAATCTTGAGTCTGTCTTTTAGATAATATTTTTCTTTTACAATAAACTTGCTGTTTTTCACCTAAGTCACATAAAGCTTACTGCAGGTCAGGAAATGTCTTCTGTCTCCAAAGCATCTGACAGGAGTGAGTCACTTCCTATGATTTATTTTTTCCATTTCTCTGTTTATAGATAGATATTTTTCTGCTTGGGATAAATTTATTATTTTTTTCTTTTGGTCTACATTTATTCATAAAGACTTATCTTATTTTCATACATAATTCCTTTAATTTCCTGTCTGAGATCCACCTGTAGAATTATACTTCCTGCTCTCTATCTACGTCCTGTTTAAAGATGCCACTGAAAGTATATCAATTTTTTATTCTAGGCATTAGGAAAATGGGTAAATAACACACTTAGGTGTCCATGCATTTATACTGTTTATGGAAACATATATAATGTATACAAATCTATAAACAAAAAAAAATTAGTTTACTCAAGTTAGGATTATTAAAATTGATCCTGGGAACAAAATAATACACCTTTCTAGGCATTCATCCCTACTATAGAGATGGAGAAAGAAAGATTGTGAGAGGGAGACACACACATTCAGATGAGCCTTCAGGGAATTGTATGAACTTTTGAACCAGAGGCGGAGAGCCAGAGCCCAGCCTGTTCCCACTTTAATAAACATTTTTTTTCTTCAATTAATTAAGGTTTGGAAAGAAAAAAAACCACAGAAGAGAAGTAATTTAGCATGCGATGCATACTTTACAGATGGATCCTACCTTCGGATGCTTATTAAATCTATGCATGATTGCGCTGGAGAAAATTAATTGGATTGTTTCTCACTATTCAAAAGGGGGTTGCAAACAGCTCAAAAATAAAAAGGAAAATGAAGCAAGGTTGTTGTTGTTGTTGTTTAAAAAAAAAACCCAAACAGCTACAGTATAAAAGGAATACTTTCAAAGTCCTAAAACAAGTAATACCCACAATTGGCCTAAGAGTGCAAATGATTCCTTTAAAATTTTTGATATTTCAAAATTAACCAGTGCTGTCAGAATACATATACCTACTTTAAGCTTACAAATATTCTGGCCTAACTGAAATTTTCTACTCAGTGGCATTTGAACTATTCAATTAAGTGGTGTGTTTTTGTTCAGATCCTACTGTGAAGGAAGATTTACATGGGCAGCTGGGAGTACACACTGGCACCCATTCACTGTATCTTGGTTAGCTGGTATTCTCTTCATTCTAGTCTTTAGAAAAAGTGATAAATTCCTAATTTTGGGGTGGGGAGTATAAAATATTGTAAAATATTCAGAATATAGATAATTGCTTGCATTTTTACCAGTCTTAATTACTAAAAAAGCACAGAAGCTTCAGAAATTCGAGCATTTTTGCCTTTTCTGAAGTCCTGCTAGTAGAAATTGAACTGTAACTTCTCTCTTAGACTGTCCTGAAAATGACCTTCATCAAGCTTGAAAGGACCACTCTCTGTCTAAGGAGCTAGAAGAGCCATTAATTTTCCTAACTCACTCTTTTCCAGATTTAAAAAAAAAAAAATCCTTGTCTTCCTTCATTACAGATGCTCTTTTGGATGTGACCCATGCTGTTGTTGACTTGACTAAAAACATTTTGCTTAAGAACTTTTAAACTTACTTGATTCCATGACTCTAATGGATGGTGGTTTTATTTTATTCTTCCTCCCACTCTAAATCTATCCATCAGTCTCTGTAATCCCCAGTTAACATGTGTAATTATTCTGAAATATTTATCATGACACAAATTTTGCTAAGAGTAACAAACTAAGGACATACCATAAATAAAAAGAACTGTCCTATGTACAACAGAGTTTATAAGAGAGGGATAAAAATACAGACACATTAACATGAGGCTCAAGTTCATATGGTGTCTTTCACAAGTAGATCTCAAAAGAACAACATAATTGACCTTATAAACAGTTAAAGATATCATCAACCCCTAGTTAGGCTGGGGCAAAGCAAGATCATGTGGTGAGACAGGTAGAGCTGAAACTTGTTAGACAAGGATTAAACTTCTATTCCCTTGCCTTGCTTTTAAAAATCAGATCTACCACCCTATTAGAACAGCAACTAATTAAAGCTAGAATCTTATCAATAATCAAAAACATCTGGTTCAATCCAGGCACTACTCAGAAGAGAAAAATCCACGCTGCCATGAGAAACTCAGGTCAAAACAGAGCTGATGCCTAGTGCTGCCAGAGTCTTTCTAAATGTGACATAAAATGAGTAGTACCTATTTTACTGGCTATTTAGAAGAACAAACAGGAATATATGGGACTGGACCTATATAACTTTACCATTGCGAAAGACAGTTTAGCTTAGGTATTAAAATAGGGCCAGCCTCAGAGATTTCAGCAGTCTTACTTAAGCCAAACCACACTGATAGTTACAAAAATGCCTGAATAATAAAGATGGGAAAAAGTCAAGGAGGGAGATTTCTTAGTACAAGGCACCTGAACCTATTTCCCTGCCCAGAAAGATCTCTTCTGTTTGCTGCACTCCAACCTTGAGCAGCCACCCCGCCCAGGGTAACTGCAGCCTATGCTTGCGCATTTGACCTGTCTCTTGATTCCAGACTTTCTCAGATGATACAACATTTACCTTTTAATGTTCCCTTGCAATTGACACAAGCCCTACCCTCTTCAAATATGGAGTATTGCAAATCAAAGTCCTATATGTCATCCCTAACTATTGGTCCTCTCTAAAGTGCTGGGACTTCCTCTGTATGGAACCCATCACATTAGGGAAATTTATAATCTTGCTGCAAAAGTTCCAAAATGAGCACCAGTAAGCGACTAGTCTGAAGCCGCTGGCAAGGCAGTTTTGGTAGCATGGATGATTCGGGCTCTGCCTGGACCAATTCACACTGAGTATGTGAAAAGGTTACCAGAATTGAGATGCCAAAAGCACAAAATAATTCTAGAGAGTAGATGATTAAATTCATTTTAAGGAATCCAGGAGTTTAGAATACGTTTTGAATTTTGAGATACTTAGTGTAAAAATACAAAGAGTTAAAAGATAAAACTGTAAAATCCCTAAATGACTTAATCTTTAATTTGTATTTCTTACACACCTTAGAATGAATGAGTACACCATTTTCCTGGAGCAAAGACCTCACTGATGACTAGGGAATTAGATTCAAGACACTATACTTTGATTTAGCAAATCTCTGTATTCATTTATTACATGGGATCCTGTTTTCTCCAAGGAGTTAAACTCCCTCTATAAGGTAAAGAGCTTAATCACTCTGGGATGAGATATTTTTTCTATTTTCCAATGCAATTACTCTTTGTCTTAAATCTAATTGAATTCACTTTCCATGTTAGTGGGGGAAGGGAGGTGGGTAGGAGAGATGCAGCGTATGTTAGAAGATAAATAGCGTAAATTGTAGACTTTTGATATACAGGATTTTTTTTTTAAAGCCAAAAAACTGGCAAAAAATATTTAAATATTCAGTGGTGTGGTGGGGGCAGAGGGAGATTTTGGCCCTTGAGAATCGGATTTGGGGTATAGAGAACATCAGGGACATCGGGTAAGGAACATTCATATTTATAATTTAAAAAGTACCTTGAGGGGCGCCTGGGTGGCTCAGTGGATTAAGCCTCTGCCTTCGGCCCAGGTCATGATCTCAGAGTCCTGGGATCAAGCCCCGCATCGGGCTATCTGCTCCGCAAAGGAGCCTACTTCTCCCTCTCTCTCTGCCTGCCTCTCTGCCTACTTGTGATCTCTGCCTGTCAAATAAATAAATAAAATCTTAAAAAAAAAAAAAAAAGTACCTTGAGATTCTCTGGATAAAAAGCACCATATAAATATGAACATTTCACTTCCTGTGGGTGATCACAGACTGTTGACATCACAGCATAAACATAGTTCAATAGTCAAAGGGATAGAAACTCTTACATGAATTGGGCTTTTCTTCCATTTTCTCTTCCTTGAGTTGACATACACAATGGAGTATGCCCTTTTGGCTGGCTCTTTTCCCATTTTCAAAGTTCCTGTCCTTCTCCTGTCTTTGTGGTGTCAGTGTACTGTCCAGCACTTGCTTTTATACGAATCAGCTTTATTATTGAAAGAAGGAAACATTTATCTTGGATCTATCTGGCATAGTGTTTTCCACCCTCAGTATTTCTGGTGTCTAAAGGGAGGAAATCCTCCAGGTACCATGGAAGCAGGGAGTGGGGAGGCAGTCACTTGTGGTACACTGTAGAACAAGAGACTCTTATCTTCTCAAGGTTCTTTCAAGGTTTTTAGGATCTGACATAATTTGAGAGTCTGAACCACACAATGACATTTGGCGGGGGGGGGGGTTCAATTTGATAAACACTTAATGAAAGTCTAATATATACTGCGACCTGTGAGATATATAAAAATAATTAAGACACAACCCCTGCCCTCTGGAGCTCACAGTCTATGGGAGAAGCCCACACACGTGAGTACTATAATGAAAGGCATGTGGTGGGAACAGCCATAACAGAGGTATGAGGCATTGATCAAGTAAAATGCAAGAGAAGGACATGTTGAGTCCAAGTCGGGGGCATCTAGAAAGCCATGCTGAGAAGAGTTTGAGTGGAACCTGGAAGGACCAGTGGAATGTGGGTGGCTGGAGAGGTTGGGAAAGGCATTCCAAGTGGAAGGTACGGGGCTGAATTTCGGGAATGATGAATAATTCCATAAGGCCAAAGTTCAGGGCATGAGTTTCAAATGTAGGAAGTAAGAGGAAAGATAGGTTGTGAAATAAAATTCATATCTCAGACTGTGATTTCAAATCCTCCCCCCAAATAAGCCAAGATGATAAAGCTGCAGTGTAACCGAACAACGGTTCTTAACGAGGTCTCCCAGCCTGTTGCTCTCCGTGTGCTCAAGAGGTTCTGGCTTCACTGGCTCAGCTTCTTCCCAGGTCCACCCCCATCCAAGGAGGCTCTGCCATTCTCAGACAAGTGTCTTGGCATTTTGTGATGCAGTATGGGGAGAAGGAGGAGGATGAGATAGAGGAGTTTGAAAGGGTAGAGGTCACTTGGATCAACAGTGAAGGAGAGAGAAGAAAGAAGCACTTTCTACCTTGTATGGCTGAGGATCTGAAGAGACAGGACAGAATGGCGTGTTTGAGAAAGTTCTGGGGCAGGAGAGCAAGAAGTTCTGGGGAGTGGTAGGGATTTCAAGGAGGGGAAGTTGCCTTATAAAAAATGCCAAATGTATTTTTGAGACCTGAAATGCTTACTCTTAATGTGCTTCTGTGGATGTGACACGTTTCAGGACTGGGTCCTTGTGTCAGCAGGGATGATAGGTAAGCAAAGATTCAGGACAGCTCAGTGAGAGATCATATGTGATTTTCTAAGGACTGGAGGCTATGGCTCCGATTATACCAGGAGACAGAGAGAGATGAAGGCTGAGCCTGAAAATGAAGTTGGATCAGTAGCTTTTATCATTTCATTTTTTAAATTATTTAAAAAAGATTTTTATTTATTTGTTTGACAGAGAGAGAGAGAGTGAGCACAGGCAGGGGGAATGGCAGGCAGGGGAGAAGCAGACTCCCTACTCAGTAAGGAGCCCGATGCGGGGCTTGATGCCAGGACCCTAGGATCATGACCTGAGCTGAGGGTGGCAGCTTAACCAACTAAGCCACCCAGGTGCCCCAGCTTTTACTGTTTCATACTTCCATGAATTCTCCATTTAATATTTAATGTTTGTTGAATAAATACATTGAGATGGTTCTCACCATGTATTATTTACTGCTTAGCAGTAATTCTTATTTTCTTGACCATCATACTTCTTTAGGAACTTCGGCTGTCCTAAACTTCTACTCTCCATTTTCCCCAAGCCCTGGGCCAATCCCTACCCCCATGTTCTTTACACTGAGGACATGGTTTTGCCCTCCCCTCCCTTCAAGTAAAAAACATCTCTGCATCTTTACCCCCTTCTATCCTTGAACTCTAAGAAGTGAATGCTTTGCCTTGTAGCTAAGACTAATTCTTGAATTTATTATCCAATGCACTTCCACCTTTTCCAGGACTTGATTCTACCCACTATCTTCTCTTTCTTTCCCATTTGCCAGAAAATCAGCTCAATTTACCCTTTCCTACAACAAAAGCAAAACAACCAAAAAAGCTCCTCTTCCCTGCTATGACTTATCCCCACCCCCCACCTTTTTTGGGCCAAATTTTAAAAGCAGTGTAAACACTCTCTAGTATCTCATGTCTTACCCCTGAATCCCTAAAACCAGGCTGTTGCTTTCACTAGTTTACTGAAATTACTGCTTGAAAGATTACAAATAAATTCTTGTTTTGTTTCTTGTCTACTCCCACCATCCTTGACCCCTAGGCCCATATCTAAAAGCTTATGAACATGAAGGGGGTACTGGTAATTACTTGCATAACCCTGTAACACCCAGCATTATGCCTTGCATAATGAATCTGAATTTCTTCAGCCTTCCTCATGGCCCACATGACTCCTGGTCTTCTACCATGTTAGGAACTTGGCAATGGTTTTAGATGCTACAGCTGGTATCAGGGCATGTAGCTTTCTCTAATGAGTTTAGAGAATTAGAAAACATCTCATCCTCAATTGTTGGCAAAAAAATTATTTAAACTCTCATTTACCAGAAAGTATGGTAGAGATTGTGTTATTTTTATTTTGCTGCTAAAATATACAAAACCCAAAATAGACAGCCAACATGAAATGTGTATCATGATGGTCAATGGTATTGATCAGCAATTCACAAGTGATGAGTTTAAGACCCACTGATTTGCCAGACTTACCAAGTGGCCTCCTGTTGACACAAACAGAAACCACATTGTAGTATCTTGTTTTGTTCAATAAGCTTTATGTCTTGAGAAACTTCCAGGAAGTTCTACAGGTGACTAAGACATAGCAAATACTAACACATAACCAGGAATTGAGCCAGAAATATAGATAGATAGATAGATAGATAGATAGAGAAATAAATAAATAAATAAATGTGTTTGCCTGTGTGTGCATGCATGTGTGTACATACACACTTTTTTTTTTTTTTTAAATAAGTTCCATGCCCAGTGTAGAGTCCAACTCAGACTTGGGGCTTGAACTCAGACTCTCAGATCAAGACCTAAGCTGAGATCAAGAGTCAGATGCTTAATCTCAGAGTTGTGGGATCAAGCCCCATGTCAGGCTCTGCACTCAGCAGGGAGCCTACTTGAGGATTTCCTCCCTCTTCTCTCCCCTGCTCGTGCTCTCTCTCTCTCACTCAAATCAATAAATAAATCTTTCTAAAAAATATGATTCTTCTCTGAGGAAGGTAAGAACCCATATTCTTGTTTGAAATCCAAATGGGTAAAGATAATCAATGAGATGTAGGAACTCTTTCTTACTCCTACATTTCCGGTACATGTCTTCTATTGCTATGGAATTTTGCTAACAGGACATGGAGGACTCTTTTCCCATCTCTCACCAACTCCTCCATTTCAGTGAGATCCTTTAGGACTGGTGAGGAACAGCTCAAGTGTCACACGATTCCTTCACATATGCTCATCCTGGGGTTACCCTGCCACTTCTCTACCCCACACTGCTCCCCAGGTTATTGTAAGTCATGTGAAATGCCCAAGAAAGCTAGCCATACTGGCTTGTTAAAGTTGTTCACTTGTAGCTTTCTTTTAGCCTATCCACCAAAAATGTAAAGAATGCATGAGTTTCTGGGTGGTTTTCTAATGCTAAGTCAAGATCCATCCTCTTTGTCACTGTTTGGTTCAACAGTTCAGGTCAACAAACACTTTGGGAGTACTTATCCTGTGACAGGCATCGTGCTAAGGCCCTCAAGGAACCAGAGTCCAGTGGGAATAGAGATTTGTAAACAAAGAATTACAAAATAATGTTGGCAGTGGTTTGAAAAAGTCAAATCACAGGGATTGAGGGGAAAAAAAAAAAAGAATGGACTATGTTTTGGGCAATTCTATATTTTAAGATACAATTTAAACATTTTTTTCTTTTTTTATGAGAGAAAGAGAGCTTAAGTGAGAGCATGAGCAGGGGGTAGGGTCAGAAGGAGAGGGAGAAACAGATTCCTTGCTGAGCAGGGAGCCCAATGCGGGACTGGAGGTTGATGTGGGGCTCCATCCCAGGACTCCAGGATTATGACCTGAGATAAAAGCAGATACTTCATTGAGCCACCCAGACAGTGTTTTATTTAAGATACAATTTAAAATTTAAATTAAATTAATTAGATTTAACTAAAAACCTAAATTTTGTCTTAAAATTTAGAATTTCCCAAATTTAAAACTTAAAATTTGTTTTTAAAGTTCATTTAAATGTTAAATAAATAAATAAGTACAAAGTAAAAGCAGGGGGGAAAAATCCCAAGCTATTGACACGTCACTGAACAGATTCCTTTCAAAATAAAGCTCCTTAAAGTGAACGTTTTATACAACTGTAGCGGGGAAAAGAAGGATTAGAGAATCTCGCTACAACTAGCAACTTAAAATTTATCTTTCAGTTATGCTAAACAGTTACCAGACAGCGAGCGATCCAGTGTCACTGTCCTCTGACACTGTCGTAGGGAACGGAATCTTTTTATTTCTATACTGTTTTCTTTTTTTTTTTTTTAAGGCTCTCCTTTCCTAGATAAAATCCCATTTTATCTCAACCCCTTCAAATAACCTGTGAATAGTCTTTACATGAACGTCTATGTGATCTGTCAAATGGTGCTCTGCAGTCTTAGAAATACAAATAGATGAACATTTTGCTCTGACAGAGCACTTTACTTATCTGGTTTCACTACAACTCTATGACCCAAGTTGTTGAGTGAGCACTCCAAGACCTTATTGAACACACATAAAGGAGGCAGATGTAAAAGGCGGAATGTTTTCCTTCGTGTACCTCTAATTTTGTGGCTATAGAACCATCTTATGTAAAAACAAAACAAAAAAAACCAAAACAAACAAACAAAAAACCCCCATACATGTTAATATTAGCTTTCTGACAAAAATGTCTATAAAAGATACCTGGCTTGGGGAAAAAAACCTTTGAAAATGGACTCCAATGGCTATTCTGAAAATGAAATACAGTCCTCTGAATTTATCATACCTACGACATGTAGGACATATAGAAGGTTATTAGATAATAAGGGGACATTTCCTTGCTATCTATGAAATAAATTGTCAGTACTTGGGAAGCTACAAGGCATAGAGCTGAGTAGACTAGTCAGGATTTTCAACACTGAGGTTGTAACTGGGAATAATATGTAGGAACATCATGATACATGAGATCTTTTATATTTTGTTTTTATCACATCACCTCAACAGACACTAAGGAAACAGAGGCAAACTCTGGAATGACTGAGTTTTAAAGCTGAAAGAAAGAGTTTTAAATTCATAACCAGCTGTATTACTAGATTTTAAAAGAAGAGATGATTTGTTACTTCTATCCACATACCAAAGCATTATGCAACTAAAACAGTTATGAGTTAAGCATATGGACCCCTGCAAAACACTTATTTTAGGTAATAATGACATTTATAGAAATTCTCACATATGCATCTTTTGGCACACGAAACTTAGAGATACAAAGAAAAGATGTCTCTAACCTTTCCAGTTCCTGGTTCTATCATAAAATAGAGATAAAGACGTTTTGGAAAGGGGTTCTTTGAACATTACAATAGGAGAATAAAAAACAAACCAAAGGAGTGGAAAATAAATGCCAGGGGAAAGGATTGGTTGTCCTTACCTTCAGCTGCAGAAGTGGTGCTGAAGTTGTAGAAGGTAGAGTAGTATTGTGTAGAAGACAGAGAAAAGCTCATCGTTATTTCTAAAGAGTGGAGAAGTGGGCTACCACGGCATCATAAGGGACTCAGGCTAGATACTAGGACTACAATCCCGATAGGAATAGCCATTAACATAAAATGGCTTGTTAAAGGAGATAATGAAATCTCTTTCTCGAAATATCAATTAAAGGAAGATAATTCTTCATCCTTCTGAGGGAGTTTAGATACAGTCTTTCCAAAGGAAAGGAATGAGCAGGCTTGTTTTCCAAGGCAGCTTTCAATTCTTTAATTACATAACATTGAATCCAAAATGGTTACCCTACTTGTGGAGCTAGAAAATCATTGAATTTAAAGTTTTTTTTTTTAAGAGTAATAACTTTAGAGACCATTTAGTTCAACTTCTTATTCTGTATATTGAGAGTCATATAAAGGTAATAGAAAAAGGTTAGCAAACTATGGTTCACAGACCAAATCCAAGGGACCCCTTCTTTTTATAAGGCTTGTAAGCTTAGAGTGTTTTTTTTTTTTTAATTATTTTTCAACTTTTTTTTCTTTTCACATTTTTTTGAATGGCTGGGTGAAAAATTAAAATAATTTTTCATGCCAAGTGAAAATTATATGGATTTAAAATTTCAGTGTCTACAAGAAAAGTTTCAGTGTAACACAGCCACATTCATTTATCTACATATTACAATATCTACGGCACTTTCGCCACTATACTGGCACATTTACCACTCTAGAGACTACATGGTCTGAAAATCCTAAGACATCATATGGCACTTTACAGCATAAGTTTGCTGACCCCTGGTGCAGTGGGTGAAACACACAAGGTCTAGAGCTAGACTCCCTACCGGGGTATGATCCTGGAAAAGATGGCATGCCTCAGTTTCCTGATCTGTAAACTGGGGACAATAATGGCACTTACCTGATAGGATTGTTGTAAGAATGGAGTGAAGGAGCTTCAAACACTAGGGTCTGGTATATAGCAAGAATTCAGTTACCTGTTCGGTATCCTTATTATTACATAGGAAGAAACTGACCCACGGCAAACTGGGAGAATTTCTTGATTCTCCTTGCCTATGCTGGATTGGTTGTCTTTTTTATTTTCTATAATGCCTGACAAAGAAAAACATTCTTGTGACATTTTGGTTGCTGTTTTTAAACTACCCCAAGGCCACTGTAAATGAGAACTTCAGTTTCGTCAGACTGGTCTCCTATCAATCCTGTGACCTATCGTTGCCCAAAGGCAACTTGTGGAACATTTGAGATTTTCAGGTCTTTACCTCAAACTTCTAGAAATCAAGATTTTTCTTTATGCTTTCTAAAAAGGACAATCCAAGTCCCTTACAATTCAAAATGGATGAGCCTATGAGCCTACTGTTTTTTTTTTTTTTTGCCAATATTTACAGCAAAAACTTCAGAAACAAAAATCTGAGGCATGCATACAGACACCAGGATCTGAATAATCGCAGGTTATTCTATGAGCATCCAAGGATATTTGTTATTCTTGGTAATATCTCTTACACCAAATAGGATGTCTGTTTACTAGACCTAGAGAACCATCCATTCTGAAGTTTTTTTTTTTTTTAAAGATTTTATTTATTTATTTGACAGAGAGAGATCACAAGTAGGCAGAGAGGCAGGCAGAGAGAGAGGAGGAAGCAGGCTCCCTGCTGAGCAGAGAGCCCGATGCGGGACTCGATCCCAGGACCCTGAGATCATGACCTGAGCCGAAGGCAGCGGCTTAACCCCAGTGAGCCACCCAGGCGCCCCTTTCTGAAGTTTTGTTCATAAGAAGTCTTTCTTCATTAAATCCGTTCCCAAATGGTCACTTCATTATGCCATGTTTCCTTGTCAGGCGGTATACAATTTAAAAAAATTCTACATTTGTCACTGCTGTCTAATTCTGCCCCAGTTTTTTCTCTTTCTATGGAATCATTCCTATCTTGCAACAAAATTGTATTCTGTAGGACCAGGCATGCACCTTTTTTTTTTTTTTTTTGTATCACCTCATACTACTTCGTTAAAGTTGTTGTTGTTGTTGTTTTTAAAAGATTTCATTTATTTATTTGGCAGACAGAGATCACAAGCAGGCAGAGAGGCAGGCAGAGAGCAGGAGGAGGGGAAGAAGGCTTGCCATTGAGCAGAGAGCCCGATGCAGGGCTCGATCCCAGGACCCTGGGATCATGACCTGAGCTGAAGGCAGAGGCTTTAACCCACTGAGCCACCCAGGTGCCCCTTAGTTGAAGTTTTTTATGTAGTAGATTTTCTACAAATGCTTTTTGCATTAATAAAAGAATAACCACAAATACACCCAATGAACAGAATTTTAACATTAGAGATGAATCAAATAATACTTGTCTACTACCACCAAGATTGTGGAAATGATAATTTGTTAGTACATGGATTTAAAGATCTATTATAAAAATTAAAACAGACCAGTAGTATAAAAGTACCTTAATTAAAATGGAGACTACAACCCATGATAGAAAGATTAACTCTAGATCCTTAATGCTTACTCCTTTCAGATACTCTATGGCACTGGAAAACGTTGGATGTGATGTGGATACCGTGGCCTTTGGTAAAATCTCATCTACTTTTTAAAATCAGGCCATAAAGGATTATGGTGAAATCCCACACCAGTATAATTTTCATCTGCATGTATAATACACCGAGAGCAACATTACTTAATGTATGAGTATGTGAGGTATATTTTATTATAACAGTAGACAAGCAAACTGAATGTGTCCCAGGAAGGGGTCTTTTCCATTAACTTTTATAAAGGCTTTCATTTCAAACTTTCATTAACATCTGACAAGCAAGCTGAAAAAGCTTTGCTCAGAGCTTGGGTTAGGGGCAAAATGCATTTTGGCAAAACTATTCCAAGATTACACTGACTGGCTGTGCGAGAATATACTAATTTGTTTTGTTTTGTTTTGTTTTGTTTGGAGTGTGGAGAAAAGAGAGAGAAAGGGAGAGAGGAGTCATGGACCTTACTTTATGGTTGCCATGGAGGCAAGGTCAGCCTTCCACACTTGGATCTACCAGCAGAGTTCAGACAGGTCAACGTGTGACCGGCTCAGGCCCTGGGGTTAAAAGTTCAAGCAGCGATGGAAAAACCAATATGTCCACGCAGAGTATGCTGTACAATTTATTTCAATTTACATCAAGCCATGCATATAAAATTTAGATAAATTCCATTCAAATCTGATGTTGCCTGACACACAATGTATGCAAACAGATGTCTGTGGGGCTTTTTCTGTGCTTTAGAAAACAACATTAAATTTAAAAATATGTCTCTGGGATTTCTTTATTGAATTACAAAATGAACATAATTTTAACTTAAATGTTTTCATTCTTTCTTCCAATTTTTTTTTGTGGGGGTCTTAATAATTTCTCAGTTCTCAATCTACTCTATGTCATATTAAAGAGGATAATGTATATTTACAACTACAGCTTCACTCTTATTGTAGTTATAGATTCTATTTATATCCCTTACCACTTTCTGCAAATATTTAGTGATTGATATTTCTGATTTATCTCTGGCTTCTCCCCTCATCTCCTTTACTTTCTACATGGAACAGAGCAAGGATTCCGGAGGCTGCAGGTCATCTTCCAGCCACAAGGTGGCTCCCCCCACCCCTTCTCTTGAGCCAACAGGGTGCTCACCTTTGCTGAATGCTGCTGGCCCGCTAGGATTCACAGGCTAATTATGACTCTTAAATATCATTATTTTCACTGTGAATTGAATGGATAATAACTCAGAACCTGGTGCAATAAGATACAAGACAAAGCTGGTCTTCAGAAAGAGGAGAAGGGAAAAGATTTTCGTGTCCTGCCTGACTGCTCTTCACCTATCCTTTCAAGGGTACAACTCACTAACCTTAGAGCAAAAAAAGGAAAATAATGATGCGCTCTAGAGGAACCCAGTTTTGTTGCTAAAGAGCAGTGACACAGAACAGACAAGGCAAAATTTCAAAAAAAAAAAAAAGTATGCAACTTTGTTCACTCAAACTGGAGCCTGCGTTTGCAGCAGGAAAGGGATTTGAGCTTTCTGGTTCTGGTAACTTCCCCACAAGGAAGTTTTCATGTGGGCTTTGCAGCACTTTCTTGAAGTCCTGCACCATGTCATAGATGAAGAGCAGTGATCTCTAATACTGCAAGGCTTTAAAAGGAATAGAAACATTACATATTTAGTTCTTGCTGCTTAGGAAACAGAGTCCATATTTCACAAATGTGATTTTTACAGCATACATCATAATTTTCTACAGATGAAGTAAACATAAAGAGACAAATCATTCATCTGATTACATGGAAATTCTTTCCAAAAGTCTGAGTCCTAATTTCTCATGTTTTCCATTTTCTGTTCCAGGGAGAAGTGATTTGGGCAAGTTTCATTTTCCTCATCTATAAAATGGAGATAAAAATAGGAACCTATTCCTCATGGGATATTTGTCAGGACTAAATGAGTTAATATATGTTAAGCACTTACAAGGTACTTAACAAGGGTAATATAAATGTTTGCTATTATTATTATTATTATTATTTATTTGAGCTCAGGACCTCCTCATTTGCAAGTATTTTGTGACACAAACATTTGAGACAAATGAACTTTCATGGATTTTTGTAAAGACATGAATGTATCATTTTCGAGATACCTGAGTATTCTGATCAGGGGCAACTGATGGTGTCTGGGTTTTTTCCTCCCCCAGAACTTAAAAAGATATATAAGCATTTCTTCCCAATTCATGATATTACTTTCAATATGACATTAAAAAAAATAAACTGCCAATTTCTAACTCTAAAGCTTGTTTCAGATATTACCTTGGCAAAGGCATCATTTTATTAAAGCAAACAACTGTAAGTGGTGGTTCTGATAACTTGGTTACAATGTGCCTATTAAGTCTTAATTTTTATTTTTCACTGTATTAAAAAAAATCTCAGTATCTCACTCATGCCAGAATGTAACTTTGCTAAGCCTCTTGTTAAACTTAGAACGTATGAGTCCCCTGCTACTAAAGTAAACAAACAATTTTGAATTTCCTTGTAAGCACTGCCTTGACAATTCCCAAACACATTTTCTAAGGGTACAAATGGTATCCTTAACTTAAGGTGATCTACAATAATTCAACCATGAGCAAAAGTTTATGTGGACATAAAATCCTGCATTCACATAAACCCTTGTTTGTATAAGGAAGGATCTTGTATACATAGATGTAAATATGTATGCATGTGTCAGCGTGTATGTATACATATATGTCCACATATATGCCCTTCACATATATTACAAAAAGATGGAAATACATATTCAGAGACCGGGCGAGATAAGCACATCAATTTTCAATAGCCAAGGCAAGGAGTATGACATTTTTTAATACCTGCTATACTGTCATGCAACCCTTTAGTCTTTATTAACTCTGTCAGCTACTACTAGGTGCCTAGTAGACAAATGCTAGTTCTAGTCCTGACCATTTATTTCTATTTGGAATTATTTCAAGCCTAACTCTTTCGAACTGCTTGCAAATGCTATCCTGATAAGTTGGCCTTGCACTCTGGATGGAGGAGGGTGGGGGGAGACAGGAATCCTTACGCAAAACCCACTTGGCACATTTTTAGAGGGAAGCTTTCCCTGGCTTTGCCTGCACTTGCACAAACACAACTTCAGAAGACCCTCTTCCATTCTGAACAATGTGTATGTGTCACCAGCAGCCGTGTCTTTTGTTGCCAGAAGCAGTTTTTGCTGCACGCATCAACTTTCACTATATTCTTAGCAACTCTTTCTCTGACGCTGGTTTCAGACATCAGTTAACAGAACCCCTTAAAGAACAGATGTACTGAAGAAATGCATCAATTTGTTATCTGTTACAGTTTGGGGGTGTCTGTCCTGTGGGTTTTCTAGCCAAAGGCTTATATGTTTCCCAAGAGAAATTTACTTTCATGAGAGGAGAAAATTGAGGCAAATCACTGCTGTTAGACCCTGAAGTCAGAGATACTGGTTTGTTGTCCTTCTGTACATGCAAAGGAAAAAAAGCCCACAGTTACAGAAACAGTCGTGTTTCAATCCATCCCTCATTCTTTCCCAGTGTGAAAAATTACAAATGAAACCAAATTTTTCTCTGTCAATAGAATGTGTATGATTACAGCTGTTCATATTTTCACTCTAATGAAGGGCTGCGCATTTAATTGTAAGATTTATTAGGTACTGTACATTGCTGTGTACATGCAAAACAGTTAATCGACATCTAAAATGCTGGTTGTTTATTCTGACATTAATGATCATATTTCTTAATTTGAAACAAAAAGCATTTGGGGAAAATGTATTTTGTTCCTTCCAAATAAGAAATTAATAAATTCAATGTAAGAAATAAAAAAGGACTGGGGAAAAAAATATTGATTTATGTATGTGAGACTGGGGAAAAAAATAAAGATGCTTTTTAAAAAAAAGAGTCCATAATCCCCCATTCTGCTGGAAACAAGAGAGTTGATTGCCAGCTTTGTTTGATTTCACAGAGATCTCATACGAGGCTGGGTTCATAAACAGGTGAAATGATGGAGTTTATTGCAACGCACATCAACACTGAAACTAAATAACTGTGTTGCCATCTCAGTCCCGCTGAAAGACGGATGGTAAACTTGACCTGCCGCTGGTACTATCCGATTGCCATTTTTTATTCCCCCTTCGCCGCCCCCCCAGGCTGAGCCACGTTGAGTAAATGCATGTGCACGGTCAGGTCAGGCCCCGGGATCGGGTGAAACTCGGTTCACATTTGCATACAGGCGGAGCCTCACAATGAAAGCCCATCTGTTCCTGTCTCGGAGTACAAATCGAATGTCACCCAACTCACTGCAAACGACAGCAGCATGGCCATTAGATGGAGGAACACTCAGCTCAGGTTACGGATATGGAACTGCTGATTTGGGTTTAAATACCTGATAACTGAAGACTTTTCATTATATGTGAACAAAGAATGAACTTTGAACTGCTCAGGAGATACCCTCTCCCCACACTGGGCACCCCTAGTTCTATCCATTACTAATACTTAACGGTTATATTTGCCACTGTCTCTATTTTTTTGTATAAAAATTAGCCAGGCTGAATGTCACAATGTGCTAAATAATTGCAGGTTTTTTTTTTTTTTTTGGAAGGGGGAAGGATAAGAGGTGGGGCAGCAAGGGATGCTGTAAACAGAAAATGAACTTTGAACTCTGTATGCCCTCAAAGGTCATTAATATCATGGCAGTGTTGTTTCTTGAACTTCTAAGTTTTACCGGGGTGGAAATTCTAGTTTCTAGAGTTTAACCAAAGTGTGAACTGCCGCAGCTCTTTACCCCTCCCTTCCAAACCCATTCAGTCAAGTGAGGCACCTGTCTCCTAGAATCTTCTCTGCTCATGGGACTGTTTATTCCAAAATAGTTTATCAATCACGATCTGTGTCAGAGATTATTTTTCTGTTAAAATCTGGCAAGTACCTTAGAATTCACAGGCAGAAATCACATACATTCTGACACAAAAAAGGAGTTGTTTGAGAAGAAACACCAAGATAATGAGCCCATCCAAGCACTGAACATGATAAATACAAGGAAGTTCATTAGCAAAAATATGGGTAGTTTTCATCAAATGCCTTTCTTGTCCTGTTTTATGACAAGAATCTACTTCAGTGAATATCTTCCTAAGGACACAAGCATCTGGGCTTTGGTTACGTGTATTTATATTTGAAATCTTTCTGTATTCTGTTAAAAGAATAACATTTAACATTAAAATGCTATTTTAGTCATTAGCCAGTTTGTCTGAGCCCCAGTCATGTGTGGTGGCCCGTGCTCCCACATGGCTCCACTGTAGAGAAGAAAAGACAGACTGGCTAGTTATGCTTTTTACCAGCTATGCTTCTGGGTTTCCAGTCAATAATAATGTCACTTCATGAATTGCAAATATAATACTTGATTGGGTGAAAAAAATATTTGAAAAAACATCTGCAAGAACTTTCTTGATTTGCTTTAAGCAGTTATATACTTTTTTGCGTATATTTCTTTCTTAGAACACTGACTGCAACAATCTTGTAGCATTTAATGGGTTGGGGTTACACATGGAATCCAGAATGTTTAAAGGCCATTGGATCTTAAAGGCCGTGTCTCCTCAGACAGGGTTTCTTTACCACTATGTGAAACTATGTTCTTATTGTTTGTCCTTTAAAAATAATACCAGGGTAAAGAAAAGATTTGAGGGCTTTTTCTTTTTTCATCCCATGCAAGAGCTTACGGTCGACCTTAATGGAAGTTCTACATGCATTAAAAGAGAGAATAGACCCTTTGTTTCAGAAGAATGACCAAGACAAGGGTGAATTTTGGTTCCACTTTGTCAAGTTTAAGGGGAGACTGAATTCAGGAAAAGAGAGAGACCCAAACAACTTTCTTAGCTGTCCCCCCACTGCCTCCAATCTTAAACTTAAAATATTTTATTGTTATCTTGTAAAGGAGTTAGGAATTTGCATTAGAGGACACGTGGCCATGTGATCTCTTGAAGATGAGCTGTTTATTTGCATTCCATGCAGCTGGATGTCTTGTGTGTGATCAGTAACAAAGCAGAAGAAACCAACAGGCAGGAAATAGAATACTAGAGGTATTCTTTCTGTCCACGTCAGGAGAAAATGCCCCATTAAGGAGGTGTGCCTACTTTAATTCTATATCCCGGGAGGCATATGAAATTCTGCTTGTTCCAAAAATGATAAAATAACTTGTTTATAGAAATATTGGTTGTTTGGTTTCTTGTTATGCACTGCTGATGGGGGTGTGTGAACAGGAACCGAACCTTGAACTAAATTTCCCCTTTGAACTCATGACCTTTGACAAGATTCCCCATGCGTTCCCCTTCAGACAAATTTCATCACAATTACAGTCCCTTCCACTTGAGTTAAAGATATATAATCATTGATTTGACCTAATTATCTGATACATCCCTTTCTTTGCAAGGTGAAAGCTAAATGTGTGAACAGAAGCTGACCCGTGAAGTTCTGATATCCAATTTTTATTCTAATTATCATAAAACACTTTCAGTCTTACTCTATTTTTCTCAAGTTTTCTTTTGGCCCCTTCCCTGAACCCACTATTCCTTCAAATTCAACAATGCCCCCTAGGTTTCAAGCTGCTTGGCAACAGACCTTCAAATGCATTATGCACTACATGTTCAAAGTGTCATTTTTAAACAAAAAACTAAAGACTAACTCTGCATTAGAAAGTCGTCACGAATCCCTGTCTTTCATGAAAAAGTCTTCTGAGGTGATAAAAGAGTGGAAACTAGAAAGTTCCCACAAGATTCTGAAATTATCTGACTTCTTAGCATTAATCTATTGATTCAGACTCTCTCCTAATAATTTACAAACTTCAGGTTATAAAATGGACACAGGCAATATCAATAGAGTTAGTATAATCAATTTAAACTATAGGGGATTATCTTTTTAAAAAAGAATGTGTGTGTGTGGGTGGAGGGATGTCTGCTAAATTTAGTGCAACAAATCCCAAACAAAGACTTTAATAAGAAAGTTTAAATCATGGAATACATTTTTAAAAATTAAATATCTGATTTAAAAGCAAAACTAGAGTTGATAGAAACTATATAAATTCACTTTTAAAATGATATTTCTACCTTAAGTTACATTTTTAAGAGGAATAAACTGAAACCAGGGTATTCATTATCTTGTCTCAGACAACTGAAAAATAAAGATGAATTTCAAGAAATTAAGTAAGAAAGAATAAACAAAGAAGAGCTTGTTTTCACTTCTTTATGTCATAGTTTAAACACAGGGCATCACATTCTCTTAAAAATGACACGACAGTCAATTTTCCCTTAGTGTCATGTTTGCATCATATCACTCCAATTTTTAATGGGCATTACAGGTGGAAAAGAAAAAAACTTGGAAAAAAACACATCTATGAAATCAAATCATCTGTTCTTTTTGCTAGAGCTGCTTGAGTCCTTTCTTACAAAATTAAACAACACTGAAAATATAATCCTTCATCTGATCACCATTGTGGACCAGCATGCCAAGTTTTATTCTTAGCATCCCAAGTTTTATTCTCGGCAATTAGATTTAATTATACTTTGAAACCAAAGGCCTAAGCAAACAGGGGGAGAAAAGTATGTGGGCAAACTTTCTAAGTAGGAAATTATCACAGTGTGCACTGAAGCAAACCTTTGATTAATGTTTTATGATGTCAAGTGTAACTAGGGTTGGACAGACATTACAAAATAGGCTGGAAGTTTCCCATGATGCTGGGCCATTAGGAAGAATTTCTAAAGGAAGGAGTTCAAATCTGCTACCTTCCGTCATTTATAAAAGTACAACAATTATAATGCACTCTGCAGAATACTTGAAAAATGCATCATTTCTACTCCCATTTCTGCCCAAAGGCCTGGGGTACAACCAAGGAAGCATAGAAGAATGTCACAGAACTTCCTTGAGGAGATAGCAACATTACAACCAGATGGCTGGGGTCCATGTTAAAAATCACATCCTTTATTTTATAAAAAACATTACTTCTGGTTTGTGTTTGGCTATCATAAGGGCCTTTATCAATACATATTAATTTTGGTCTACCAGGCAACACTCCAGAAAACAGAGAAATAGGGTAGTCATTCAGAAATGGATTTGGCATTAATCTGAACCTCAAGATAGTTCAAATGTCAAGATGTCAAAATGGATGGGTAGCAAAATATAACTAGAAGAAATTGGCTCACTTGCAGGTGGGAATTTTAGGCTTGAGGAATATATTAGAAATTTGCAGTCATCATAATTTTAGGACTGACACAAACATGGATAGAAATGCTGGAGTAGAGTATTCAGGGAAAAAGGACAAACGTTATATCCCTGGGGTGCAGGGGGGTGCTGTGAAATGATCCTCCACAGTTGAGATTCTTAATGTGGTATCTGTTAACACCCTGAAATTATATGCAAATGTGCATGTATGCTTGCCTGTGCATGCTCATTTTTATGGCACAAAGAGCCACTGCTACATAGTGATAAGAAAAAGAATAAAAGCACACAAAAAATGATTATTACATTTCCAAAGAAAAGATGTTGGAAGCCAACTAACAGCCACCACCATCTTTCACTTAGAATAGCAGTTTTCAAACTTTGAAAAATTGATTGCCCCATTGGAAATTTTTTATTAGACACAAAAATATATGTATATTAATTTATAAATTATATACATATGCTACCACAAATCCATTAATATTAGAAAACCTTGATTTTGGGCGCCTGGGTGGCTCAGATGGTTAAGCATCTGCCTTCAGTTCAGGTCATGATCCCAGGGTCCTGGGATGAAGTCTTCCATTGGATTCCCTGCTCAGTGGGGAGTCTGCTTCTCTCTCTCTCCTTGCCTCTCCCCCTGTTTGTGCTCACTTTCTCTCTCTCAAATGAATAAACAAAATCTTTAAAAAAAAATCAATTTCACATACACACATGCACACATTCTACTATTTTCTCCCTGTCTGTGTAGATCATCTAGTACATCTTGTTCTGGTCTTTCCCCTCTTCCACTCCTATGTTCCTTTTAATCAAGTCTACAAAGAGTAATTAGAGAAATCTATTAGAAATATAAATTATACCTTACCATGGCTTCAAAGACCCTCCAAGACTCAGTTCTTTCTGCCTCTTCAACCTCATTGCCTCACTCTGTCTCACTCACTTAGCTCTAGCCACACAAGCTTCTTAATTATCCCTTGAACTCTTCAAGATGGTTTCTACTTCCCAGGCTTTGTGTCTGCTGTTTCTTCTGCCTGGAATGCTTCTCCTTCAGATCACGGCACGGTGTGATCTCTCACTGCATTTAGATGTCTGTCCCAAAGAGTCCCACTGCCATCCCTTTTCAGTCATTTTCTTTCTCTGTGCCCTCTACTCTTTTTTGTTTTGTTTTGTTTCTGAGCATTTACCATGGCCTGACATTATACTATCTATCTCCCCCAGTAAAATGTAAGCTCCATGTGGCTAGGGACTTTGTCAGTTTCATCCCTGTGTCCCCAACAAAATAGTATAAGGTCCAGCAGACAGTAGGTCCTCGATGATAAATGGATGAAGAACAGTCAAAGCAACTGACACACATTCCACCTGCTGTTTGTTTGAAAATGAACCTCAAAGGAATGTTTACATAACAGAGGCCACCACACTAACATGAACCGTCAGCTAAACTATCAGCTAAAAATCAGCTCTCTCTTTTCTCAACTTCCCTTACACTAAAACCACATCTTCTTTATGGTACCTATTACTCTTTCTTTTGTATCATGCTTATTGCATACAGATCTTGTCTCCCCTAGTATTCTTTGTGGGAAAAATCCCAATCTAATCCTTTATTTTACCCCTCACCACTTCCAGCATGTAGCAGGTGCCCAGCCTCCGGGTTGCGGGTGGGACTGACAGTCACATCCTGGTCATGATGAATTGAAGTCCAGCTGCTCATGCAAGAGTGAGGGTTGCCAGCCCCATGGAACTACCCTAAACGATGATCCTTGACTCTACACTCAGATGAATGTTCATGGGCATTCATCTGTTGACAAGGCTGAATGAAGAAAAAAGACTCAGACTGGAAATGAATCTATGAAAAATCACCAATTCCTTGCATGATAATGGAGGAAAAAACTATCTCAATGTTGATAAAAGAATGATGAACAAAAACAGAGACTAAACTTAAATGATCAGATGACCTTCATTTCTTTTTTAGAGGTCAATTCTCAACAGAAGTAGAAATATCACAAACATGGCACTTACATAATAATGCCTAGTAGAGACACATATACTGTACTGAACAAACTTAAATCAAGTTATGCAATGGGAAAAACTTTAAGGATGATGAAATGAAAGGGCTCAAAATGTTCAGACTAAGCAAAATATTCTATACTTGGATCAGTAGGCTGGTCATATAAAATGTCCATAAAAATCTCCTTTTGAAATAAATTCAAGAGTCACTTATGGTTTGTCTCCCTCCCAATTCCATCTTGTTTCATTGATTCTTCTTCTACAAACTGAGGGTTGCTGGGGGGAGGGGGGTTGGGAGAAGGGGGTGGGATTATGGACATTGGGGAGGGTATGTGCTTTGGTGAGTGCTGTGAAGTGTGTAAACCTGGTGATTCACAGATCTGTACCCCTGGGGATAAAAATATATGTTTATAAAAAATAAAAAATTAAAAAAAAATAAATTCAAATGTACTTGGACATGAATAATTGTCATGTACCAAAAATTAGATAAAACTTGAAGACAAATAATAAGCAAGTCACTTAGCACTTCTGCTTCTTAGTATCATTGTCAATAAACTACAGGAACTGAAATAAATAACTTCTTAAGGTCTCTTCTTATTTGAATTATAATACTTCAAATAAGAACTGAGCTGTGTTTTTTAGGATCCTTATGTGTTTTAGGCTTCTTAATGACCAAGCCTGAAACAAATATTCCTCTCATGAAACATTAACTTAGAAGGTATAATAGAAGTCCACAAAAACAGATAAGCAATCAAAAGCTAGCATAAAGGTAGAAACTGAAAGAGTAAAATAAAATGGAATTCAATCAAGAAAAAAAATTGTGATCAACAGGTCTGGGAGAAAAATAATCCCAAATACAAGTATCAGTAAAAAGGAAAGTTTTCAAAAGCGTTAATACTGCTAAAGAGCTGATGGCAACAGAGAAGGGCAAATGAGCTTGCAATATGACACACTAGCAAAAACAACGATTTTTAGATTTCATATTCATCACCATAATTCATAATGGCCTAGGAAGGCATTTGTGTTTCTATAGTCTTATGTAGGAATTGCCATATTGAAACAGACCACTGGTCCATCCCTTTTGCCATGTGACTCTGACAGTGAACAGATGCTTCAGAGAAAAGCTCTACTCTCAGCCACCCAAATCCAATAATACACCTAATGGTGCAATTCTATGTCAAGAACATCATTTCTTTTTTACCTCAAATGGCAATTATCTTCTACCCAAAGCAGGATGCTGGCCCACTCTGATTTCATGCTGGGTGGCCCACTTAAGGCATTCCACTTAAAATTACATCAAGGCTGCTATCTTCATTCACTTGGCTCTTCTGACACACTAAACTACTTCCACAATCTGCTGTCATCACCATCACTATTAGGCTCTCAGAGGTTTGGAATCATGTAGGTATAATACAAATGGTTGTATTTGTACTAGCAACTGATGTTTTAAAAATCATTGCTTTCTTTTAAAAAAAAAATCAAGGTTTTCTATTATTAGCTTCCATGTTTTCAAAGACCCAAGTATTCCCAATTTAATATAAATAATCATCTTGAAGTAGAGACAAAAAGGAGATATGAACTTTTAATGTTTGAAGGAGACCATAAATACACAGAGTGGTAAGAATAGTGTTTTGATAGAAATTCCCTAGAAAAGGAAGGAAGGGAGGAAGGAAGGAAGGAAGGAAAGAAAGAAAGTAAGTCTCTAGAAAAAAAGAATTCGTGAGCTTTGTTGTTGATGATTCTCTGACAGAGTGAACAGAAAAATAATAAAATAAGTAGACTGGAAAGGCAAAAGGCAGGCAAGTAATCAGGAGTTTGGAACTAGAACCATGTCTCCGTAGTTTCCAGTCCCCTTCAGGTTCCAGTGTCCATTGTAGAAGCATTTTCAGCCATAAACCTCACATCCTGTCCCCTCCAGAGGACTCTCCTTTGGGAAAGGTCTTCACCTATCATACCATTTCCCTAGCCCTGGAGCAGATAATTTTAAATTTGAACTAGAATGATATTTAAGCTAATAGGAAAGAACAGATAAAGCCTTTTCCCAACTGGGAAACAATGACAAACTTGGAGAAGCCAATCATTTTTCCCACCGGTGTATCCAGACATAAGAAACTGCAGAGGATCATGGTGGTCAGTGATGATGCCTCACAACTTGAACAGAACAGTTCTACTAAAATTCTGAATACTATTTTTGAGATGACCCTTTTCTATTAATAGAAATTTGAAGACTTAATAAGAAAGTTTATGACCAAGTGTCTAAAATATCCCTTACATAAACATCATCTACCAAATGGACAAGTAACCCAAGGTCTTCTAGCGGTAGACCTTCTAGTAGATCTAGTAATCAACAGGTTAAAAAAAAAAACAAACAAACTGAGGAGCAAAATTATCAGGATATTTCATGAGATAAGAGATCCAAAGGTATTCAAGATAACCCAGGAACAAAAATCAAGCCAAAAGGAAAGAAGTTTTCTATCAGTGATTTTGATTATACCAGCAAAGAGTCTCTCATGAACCAAATGACCACACAGTAACTCAAGAACATGTTGTCAGGAAAAACTTGGCCTTAAGTATGAATTAAATGATCTTATGGACTCTTTGTATACCTTAAAAAGCCTCTAAATCAATTCTGGGACCTAAATAAATCAATAATATTGCCTTAAAATTAAACTTTTAAATTTTAAATTAAAATTTTACTTCTAGATAAAGAAGTCTTCCAAAAGTAAAATTTTCCTTTGACTATTCTGGAAATAAGGTTTCTATAAGAATCTATAGCCTGGCTGAAACCAACGATACATTATATGTTAATTAACTGAATTTAAATAAAAATGTTTAAAAGTTAAAAAAAAAAAGAATCTATAGCATAGTAAAAACTCATAGTGCCTAGCATTCTTATAAAATGTTAAATAAATGTAACTTATTGGGGGGAAAAAAACCGGTATTGAGGCTGGACTCTGTGATTCCTAAAAACAGCAACAGTGATTGAAGTACAGAAAAGAAGCTAAGCAGGGTCGGGCCTGGTTAGTACTTGGATGTGAAAAAAGAAAGTAACCTCTTAAAAATCTTAAGGCAAAGGAAACACAGTCAAAAGAAAAAAATAGTGCAAATGTTTTATCAAAAGAAACAGGATTTTTTCTTATCAGTAACAATGGTAGTTAAAAGAGCAACAACAACAACAACAAAAAAACCCATGATATCGCATACTTGAAAGTTGCTAGGAGTAAATCTTAGGTATTCTTAGCACAAAAAAAAAAGAGAGAGAGACAGAGTTATGTGTGTAAGGTGACGAATATGTTAATTATCTTGATCTCAGTAATCATTCCACAATGCATATGTATATGAAATCATCACATTGTATACTTTTAAATATACATAATTATATTGTCAATTATTCCTCAATAAAGTTGAGGGGAAAAGAACAATAACAAATAAAAGTCACAGATACTTGAAGACTCATTCAACGGTTATCATGCTGGCCAGGGAGGAGGAGAAGTCAGTGATTACTGAACTCATTACACATTCAATGTTTTCTATTTGTTGTGGAAATCTATGTATTCAGGCATAGGCTACCCAAGCCAGTAACAGGCATCCAGATCACAGGGACGTTGGCATTTGAGGTCTCAGAATTTCTCCAGATTTTTTTTTTTTTTTAGAGGATGTCATACTAACCGGTAATACAGTTAGCAGTCTACAACAAGATGGAGAGAAAAAAGCAATAGACTTAGATGATTAGTAATCCAACCAGATTGCAGAATGAGCTACCCATTTATACATGTTTTTTATTTGCCCAAAGGCAGAGAATGGTCCCTCAAGAAATCAGATGGCCAATTCCTTACCTTCCTAGATACAAATATGCAGCTCATTCAAGATAGATGGTTAGCCACCCTGTTTTTAAAAAATTTCAAGGAACAATATAGCGTTGTCATCTTTAGTGCCCGGTTCACCCTTCTATTTCATCATTTTTATAGGTGAAATCCATTCTGAGTCCATCCCTCTCCTTTGCCTCCACCAATGACATGGGAAGGTCCTCACCACTGCTCATCAACACTATGGCAAGAGTTCCCTAATCTTGTTTCCTTCTTCCCAAAACAGATCTGACTATGTTAATTCACGATTTAAAAATTATTTTTCATAGATGCCTACCATCTACAAAATACAGTTGAAACATAGTCTTCACTAACTATAAGAAACAAACTGAGGGCTGCTGGAAGGGAGGTGGATAGGGGGATGGAGTAAGTGGTTGATGGGCATTAAGGAGGATACATGATGTGACGAGCACTGGGTGTTACATGCAACAGATGAACTATTAAACTCTACATCTGAAACTAATGATATACTATATGTTGGCTAATAGAATTTAAATTTTTTAAAAAGGAGTCAAAAAGGAAAAAAAAAAGTAGTCTTCACTCACAATCCATACCCAAATTATTTTCCAGGTTTGTCTCCTTCTGTTTCCACCGTGCAACATAGGCTCCAGCCACATTCAACTACCACACTCCACCCAAAAAAGTTTCTTTTCATATCTTCACTCATGTTTCATTATCTGCCTGGAATTACCTTTCCTCCATTTGCAACTGTTGACTGTACTTCAAGGCCCACTCCCTTCCCAAAGTTTCTGTAGAATTTCCCACTCATAATGGATCTTACACTCCTTTAATACTTCTTAATACATTATATAATTACCTTTAATACTCCTTAATACATTATGTAACTACCACATTCTATCTTCACTGTATTTGCGCAAAAATCTATTTGTAATCCACTTGAGGGCAGGGATAGTCTTTCCTGGCATAACTGGTAGCTGTAACAAGGTATAACGGAAGGACTGGTCTGGATATTTACATCCTTCTGGTTTTGATACTTATTGACCATGTCTAGGGCAAGTCACAGTCTCTCTGAGTCAATGGCTGCTATAGCTTTAGGCAACAAGTCTGTATTCTAGGCAAGAGGAAGGTAAAGGGACAAAAGGAAGGGTGAAGACAAGAGGGGCAAACAACTTTCTCAGCTTTCTTATTTTGGACACTTCCTGTGGAGATTTCACCTTACACCTTGATGGCCAGAACGGAGTCTCGTGGCCTCTGTCCTGCAGGTTTGTCTAAGGCTAGTGTTTTCAGCTGGGCACAAAGCCACTAGGACAAAATCAGTGTTCTGTAAGTAAGAAATGAAATGGATGCTGGTACACAATTAGTAGAACCCGTAACAGCTTAGAAGAGGGAAGACAGTGAAATTGCTACATTTTCAGGCAACAGTAAAACAAAGCAAGAGAAAAAAAAAAATCAAGTTAATGTGGACAAATTGCAGAAAAGCTTCCCAAGACTGCATCAGTTCCTGGGCCAAGATATGGTAGATGAGTTCCAATGTAGCTAAGTGTTAGCTAATGTTTTTTTTAGTACTGGGAAAATATACAAGAAATTTTACTCACAGAATCTAAATTATACTTAATGGATTATGGACATTCAACAATTAAAACCAAAGAAAAGTTTCTCACTTAGATCATTAGAAAGTGATCCTTGAAGACATTAGTCTAATGGGCTTCTACAGGCAGACAGGGCACAAAATTGGAAGCATTCTGATAAAAAGCATCTTGACTTTTATTTTTAAATTTATTTATTTAAAAATTTGTTTAACAAGCACTTATTGAGCATTCCTATGTGAAAAGTACCATGCTGGCTGCAGAGGCTGGAGGAGGAAAAAAACCCCACAACACTGGGTTAGGCATTATCACTGCCTTCAAAAGAGAGTAGGACGAAGAAGGAGACACATATGAAGGCCTGGACAAAACAGAAGGGTTGGGAGAGATGGTGGGGAGCGAGAGCAGATTCCAAAGGGGACCGTGGATGTTGGGCTGTCTGTTACTCTAAAACTGCTCCAGGGACAGGATGGAGAAGTTCTCTCTGGTCTGGTTGGCATGTTTTGTAGGAGGACATCCAGCCCTTTACGGAAACATGCTGTGCCTGCCGTTTGCTCCTTCTACGTACTCAGGTCACTGTGGACTCTCAGGCATCCTCAGCTATTATTGATACTTGTTTAATGTCACAACAGCACACTCATTAAAAAACAAATGACCTCTATGGGGTGCCTGGGTGGCTCAGTGGGTTAAGCCTCTGCCTCAGCTCAGGTCATGAGCCCAGGGTCCTGGGATCGAGCCTCGCGTCAGGCTCTCTCTCTGCCTGCCTCTCTGCCTACTTGTGTCTCTGTCAAATAAATTTTTAAAAAATCTTTAAAAAAAAAAAAAGACCTCTCATTAAAAAACAAATGACCTTTTATTAAAAAACAAAACAACCCAATAATATTTCATTTAAAAAAGTAACATGCTCAAACCATCAAACTTAGGAAATACACACATGCATGAAAGGAAAAACAAAACAGAACAGACTTAATACCATAACCCAGAGAAACCCACTATCAACATCTTGGTTTATGTCCTTTCCACTGTTTCGTATCCTGCTTTTTCCCTTGAATTTATCAAGAATATTTTCCTATGACAGTAATGACTCATCTACTGGCAACATGATTTTTAATGGCTGCACTGCAGTCCGTCATATGGTGTACCGTAATTTATTAGACCAGTCCCATGTAATTAGACATTTAGCTTGTTTCCAATTACTTGATGTTCCAGGAGCTGTACTGGCTTATTTCCTCAGAATAAATTCCTAGAAGGGAAACTTTCAGGCCTAGGCCTCTGCACATTTTCAAGATTTTTGAAAAATAATTATTATTATTTATTTTTAATTACAAGAATAATGTTCTACTATAGAAAATTTAGAAATAGGGGCACCTGGGTGGCTCAGTGGGTTAAAGCCTCTGCCTTTGGCTCAGGTGTTGATCTCAGCGTCCTGGAATCAAGACCCGCATCAGGCTCTCTGCTCAGCGGGGAGCCTGCTTCCCCCTCTTTCTCTGCCTGCCTCTCTGCCTACTTGTGATCTCTGTCTGTCAAATAAATAAATAAAATCTTTTTTAAAAAAAGAAAATTTAGAAATAAAAGCACATCAAAATACTATGGCGAAGAACATTAGTTTTTTTTTAAATTATTATTTTTTATTATGTTCAGTTAACCAACATATAGTACATCATTAATTTTTGATGTAGTATTCAACGATTCATTAGTTGAATATAACACCTAGTGCTCATCACAACATGTGGCCCTTTAACACCCATCACCCGGCTACCCCATTCTCCCACCCCCTCCCTTCTGTAACCCTCTGCTTCCTGGGAGTCCAAAGTCTCTCATGCTTTGTCTCCCTCTCTAATTTCTTCCCATTTGGTTTTCTCTGTCTTCCCCTATGGTCCTCCATGCTCTTCTTTATGTTCCATATATGAGTAAAACCATATGATAATTGTCTTTCTCTGCTTGACTTACTTCATTTAGCATATCCCCTCCAGTTCCATCCATGTAGATGCAAATGGTGGGTATTCATCCTTTCTGATGGCTGAGTCATATTCTATTGCATATATGGACCACATCTTCTTCATCCATTCATCTGCTGAAGGACAACGGGGCTCCTTCCACAGTTTCACTATTGTGAACATTGCTATGAACATTGGAGTGCTATGTACACATGGACATCTATTCCAAAAAGTCGGAATTTACTGTATGTGATGTCTTATAACCTTGTATTTTCATTTAATAGAGTATGAACATCTTTCCACTCATTAAATATTCTTCTATAAACATCACTTCCAATGGTTGCATATATTCCATTGCATGCTAGTAACTTAGACTTTTAGCCTTTTTCCAATTTTGTTCTTTCATAAACAAGTGTTCAATGAATGACTTTAAATATATTTATGGATATTTATTTTTTCTTTTTTTTTTTTAATTTTTTTTAAACAGATTTTATTTATGTATTTGACAGAGAGATCACAAGTAGGCAGAGAGGGAGGAAGCAGGCTCCCCGCGGAGCAGAGAGCCCGATATGGGGCTCGATCCCAGGACCCTGAGATCATGACCCAAGCCGAAGGCAGAGGCTTAACCCACTGAGCCACCCAGGCACCCCAGGATATTTATTTTCTTAAAGTACATTTAAGGTTGAATTGTCAAGTCAAAGGGCATTTACAATTAAAGTTTTTGTTACATTTCCCCCATATTTCCCTCTGGAAATACTCTACTAACCAATATATCTACTTGCAGTGTGTGGCCACGTTCTATACTTTTGCCCAACCTTGAATATTTTCACTAATTGCTGCCCAACCTTTGTCAGTCTGATAAATTCCTATAGATCTTTTATGATGTAATTCAAATATCACCTCCTCTGAGAGGCCTTCCCTGATCTCATTTCCTTCCCAGATATATCCTTCGCTATTCTCTATAACACTATTTATATTCATCATTTTAAATGTTTACTTCTTCTTCTTCTTCTTCTTTTTGAGAGAGAGAGCGAGAGAGTAGGGCTGGGGTTGGGAGCAGAGGGAGAGGGAGTGAGAGAACCTTAAGCAGTCGCCACATCCTGTGCAGAGCCTTACGTGGGGCTCAATCTCAAGACCCTATCATGACCTGAGCCAAAATCAAGAGTTGGACACTTAACTGACTGAGCCAACCAGGTCCCCCTTCAGTGTTTACTTCTAAGTAGTCAAATTACTCATTCAAATATTGTCTTTCCAAATGACTGTGTGCTTTTTGGAGCTAAGGGTCATGCCTTACTCATTGCTGTAGTCTCAGTGCTTGGCTGTGTCTGACATGCACCAACAGATGTTTGCTAGATGAATGTACAGATTACTGTCACAACTTTCCATGTTTGTTTGTTTGTTTGTTTTTAACAGAAAATGCTGCAAGTTTGATTTCAGATTTCAATTCTTTTTTTAAATAATTTTTTAAATTTTTATTTATTTATTTTTAATAAATCAGATTTCAATTCTTGATATAATGAGCTATATAAGAATCTGCAGGTGTTAAATAAAGATAGGAAGCGTCCTGATTTTTAAAAGTATAATCTCGTGGGGTGTTCATTAGTAATCTTTATGGAAGGGAAAACGAGGCACCCATTTCCAAACTTTGACCTTCTATTTCAAGAGCTCTACCAGATATTCATAAGCAAAAAAAGTCTTCATGTTACAATTGCTTTCACTTTAAAAAAGGAAATTGTTCATTAATGCACACAAAACATGCTTCGCGTTGTCAAACACACATGTACACACACCTTATCTCTATATGCAAAGAACCAAGATCTGCAAGTTCCAACCAAGTGGAATATGGAGAAACTTAAAAACAGTCATGTTAAACTAAGTTTCTAACACTTCCTAATCCTTTCTAGGGTGTAAAGCATCAATAATTACACTTTTACTGTAAACAACCCAAAATACGAATACCTTTGTATATACATCTTGCTAGAACCCCCTGATAATGGGGAAATGTATTGTTTATTTTAGCATGAGCCACACTAATTAGTATGCCTGTCAAAATCTTCCTGTCCCATATTATTCTCGAAACCTTGCTAAATTCATTTGTTTCAAAGCTGGGGAAATAGAGGTGATAAAAACAAAAGAAACTATCATAGCCTGTAGGAAACTCTACAGGTCAAATGGCTCAGGCTCTTCAATCTTCTGGAGCTTCAGAATTGATTGGAAATGACATCTGCAAGGTTGTCTCTCATTGGAAAAAAAATTTTTTTCCTGCAAACTCAGCACCCTCGTGAGTGAAGAACTGATTTTGTGTTAAATGGTTTATCCAGAGCAAATTCAAACACTTGGGATGTTGCAACTTAGTATAAGTTCATTCCTTTTATGTTTGAAATCTTTTTTTTAATGTTTGTTTTCTTTCTTATATTGATTGCAGATCAGAATTTAGAGCAGGACATTAATAACATATTCAATAATTTCTCCTTACTGTTTTTTCTAGATTATTCCTTGTTCCGATGGCCATAAACTCAAGCATTATCAAGATTTACAGAACACTAGTAACTTATTGCGAAGCTTCTCAGTCCAAAATGCTATCTTTCCAAAGAACAGTTTTAAGTGATGACACAAGGTGTGTGATAAGAAGACTGGTTGGGCAAAGATTTTTATGGCCATTCAGAATAGACCGTTAGGGTTAGCATACAAAAGAGAAACTACCACTTATTTCTTTTTTGAAATGTTTAAATATGTATTTTCCAAAGTGTTTGCTAAATATGAAACTAATGGAACACTCTTTCAACTTAAGTACAGAAAGGCATAAAGCTCAAGATACTAAGTGTAGACCAGAAAATAAATCCTAGTTTTCAGATTGGGGTTCCAATATATCTGCACCTTAATTTTTTCTTTCCTTTTAAAAAATTTGCCCATGTTAAAAAAAATGTTATGACTTATAAATCTCTTTGCCCTTCATCCCTTACTTTTCCTTATAATTTATTCATTGAAGAACCTGCGATATTCAATTGTTTAGAGTTTCTCATTGTCCAAATTTTGCTAATTGCATGCTCACAGTTTCACATATTCTTCTCTCCTGTTTTTCCTGCAAATTGCCAGGTGGACCCAAAGGCTTGATGACTCATGTCTGACATTCTTTTGTGCGTCAGTTTCTCCTCTTTCTTTTTTTATGTTATGCTATGCTAACCACAAGTTAGCTACCATCTGTTACCATACAATGTTATTACAATACTACTGATTACATGTGCCTTAGTTTCTTAATTTGAAAAATGGAAACCCACACATGAAAGTATTACAGCTCACTGGGGTATGTGTACTCATCCCTGTAGAGGAAGTTGAAGGCCAAAATAACAACCTTGGCAAGAGTATTGTCAGAGAACTCAGACCCTGCAACTGCCTAGCTTCTGTCTGGTTCTAGCTTTGCCACATGAGAGGTATGTGAATCCAGACAAATGCCCGGCTCAGTTTCCACCCCGCCATCAAACACACCACTCACCTCATGAGACTTCTGAGGGTTAAATGGGTTGATGCATTCAAAAACAAGATTTTTAAACTGTAAAGTACTATAAGTATGTACCAAATAGTGACATTAGCAGGGGCTTAAATAGTTTCATAATGAAAAAATATTTTAATGTCTTAAAGAATCAGTTTTTTGAGAAAGGTTAGATATGGCACTAACACAAAACAAAAAGATGATATGTATGACTTAATGAGTACTTGTGAAGAAATAAAAGCCTCCTGGGCATGCCCCAGAAACGTACAGCCCTGTGACTCAGGAGCTCTGTGAATTCTATAGGAGGAGGAACTTGCAAGCTTCTACCACACACAAACATCACAGTGCCATTTAAACAACCCACTCCAAAGCCACTCATCAAAATGACGAGTAACGATTTATAGCTGGTGAATACTGAAAAAAAAATGCTGATTTTATTTACCTTTCAATCTGTGCAAATCCATTAACTATGGGTTCTAATGCTCTTCTTCAAAGCACTTTGCCAGGCCAACTTTCCTTCCACTCCACATCCTGTTTTCCCTGGGCTTCTCACATAAATTCACTTGATAACTCTCCTGCCCACTCATGTACCTCACACCCCTGACCTCCTCTTCAGCCATGGCCTGTGCCTGAGCCTTCCTTTCCTCTCTCCCTTGCCCACCCAACTTCCATCCAATCCATCTCTCAGGAAGTTTCTGAAATACTATTTCCAGGTTATCTTGATTAGCTCGTCAAGAAGCCGCCATTTTTTGAGAGCTGTGCTCTTCGATTTTGTAGCTATTGGCTACAGGGGCCATTTAAAGGTATATATAAGTTTAAATAAATTTTAAAAATTCAGCTTCTCAGTCTTGCGAGTCACATTTTCAAGTGCTCAGTAGCTACGTCTGGTGGTAGCTGTTTCATTAACTAGTACTAATATTATGGAACATTTTCATCATTGAAGAAAGTTTGTTTGGAGAGCATTAAGGTGCGGGAGCACCGTTCCTCTCCCTCTACAATCTTGTTAGACAATGTGGTATAGATATAAGCTCTGAAATTAGATGCCCTTTAGCTTTGGAATATTAGACTTAAAAGGTGATTAAATGAAACTGTGGAAATGCCTAGCACAAGGCCTGCCAGGGGCTAGATGCTCGCTGAGCACCTACCTTTTTTCAAGTAAGTCCAGAACTTCTATTTTTCCCTTTTAGCAGGATACACAAGTATTTGAGGGAATAACAACGAGGTTGTTGTTTTTTTCGGTGAGGCAGTGTACCATGTCGGAAAGATTATGGGCTTTGGATGCATAGAGACTTGTTGAGATCGACTTAATTAGCTGAGGGCTTTGGGCAAATTAATCTCTCCGAGGCTCAGTTTCTTCATCTGTAATATGGGAATAATAATACTTATGCTGTGTAGTGGTAATGATGATTAGAGATAATGTATGTAAAAAAAAAGCTGTCTGGCATATGGTATGAGTTCAACAAATTTATTATAGAGGCAGGTACTATGAATTCACTTTAGAGAGTGCCGTATATCCAGGATAGTTAGATGCTAAGTGATTGTTGCTGGTAATGAAGGTCAGGCTAGTAAACCTTCTGTAGGATGGTGTTATGCATTATTTAAACACTTCTCCCCAAAACAGGGCTTTCTCTGGTATTCCTAGGATGCAGCTAAACTAAACTTTTCCGCTGTGGTATTATCAATTCTACTCATAACAATTATCCTAAGTTTGCAAGATACAGAGAAAAAGTTGAGCATTCACAACTCATCAGACAGGTCTTAATTTGCCATCATTCGGTAGTTTTAAGTATTACAAAGACATTTAAGGAGTAGCATGCTGGATTGGAACTGCAAAAACTGGCATACAGAACTGTCACCTCATCACTGTCACCAAGAGAGGCTGCAGTTTAAAATTATGCCTGGACAACAAGTCTGAAATATATGCCTTCAGAGCATAATCCAAATATCACAACTTTTATTTTAACAGAGATTAAACACATGCATGAGAAATTGGAGGGCCGCGGGAAGGGGAAGGGAAACGTTTTGCATCCTCGGACCCTCTTACACATTCATGCTGCCAAGAGTAGGACAAACAAGAACCAAGTCTCTTGCTTCTAGCAGTTGGTACGCCCTGAGTGGCAGTGTATTTCAAGGAGCTGCTCTGTTTGCTTGAGTTGTCTTGTTCCTTCATCTACTACTTGTGGGTCTTTCTGAACTAACCCTGAGGGAGGAGGTGAAGAGTACTGAAAACCAATCTAGTACCCAGTCATTCCAGAGGAAGGAGAGAGAGAGAGACCAAGTCACCAAATAAAGAGAGCTCTGAGTTCAATAACTAGGATTATCCCATGGCAAGAGATAAAGGATTCTGTTATCATTGAGCACGATTCCTTTATCTCTCAGAGACAATCAACCTTCAGCCAGAGGAGTGTAACCTTAAAACCTCATAACTCAATTTAACATAGTGTTAAAGTTTGGGGGGTTATTTGTCAGTGCTGAGGCTGATATAATCAGTCTGAGGGACCCTAGAACAAAGAGCAGTGGGTGAAGAGCATGTCACCTCCGCGCACATTCGTTTCCTTGATGAACAAGGAGCTATTAGCTGCAGAGAAAGCATTATCTAGGTGAAGAATGATGCCGATTGTTTTAGCTGTTTCTCCTGAAATTGTGGAGTAGAACGTAAGGTCCCCGTGAGTTAAGGAGCAGTTTTTGTTACTGTGGTGTTGAGGATTTCTTAAAAATTAAGCTTAATTTGGGAGGGTCTATGGACACATGGCTCTTCTTGAACAGCAACCAAAAATCTATTTGAGACATGGATCTCTTTTAACCTCTGTTCTTACCTCATGAAATCAAAAAGTTTTAAAATAATCATATAAGACTTTTTAAAAGTCTAGTTGGATTGAACACTGGCTTTTATGCAAAATTCAAGGACTTGTTAATAAAACATCTATGGAAGGGGAGAATTTATTCAGTGAACATGGTGGTTTTTGAGGGAATAGGCACAGACTTCAAAATTTCATTCTCAATGAAATATAAAATTGCTCTAACTATGAACTTCCACACAAAATATTATTTCTAAATTCATATGTCCAATAAAATTGTTTACCACTTAAGAGAGTCATTTCACATTATGTTTTAAATTAATCATTGCTTTTACTGACTCTAAATAGAAATGTAACCAACCTGTAATGCATTTGTAGAAACTGCTTCATAATTTTAGTTTGTTTTTTAAAAACTACAGATATTTTTAAAAATTACATTTGTTATCTTAAAATATTTTTCTTTAATTTTGCCAATCAGCAGAGTTTGTAATATTACTACAGCTTTAAATTACTGGTAACATTTCTAAAAGAATAACACTATTAACCCTTCTCTGAATGTAGGCTTCCTGGCTTCAGATATAAAATTTTATTCTTAATTTTTACTGAAAAGACTTATTTTTATCATTTCTTTTTATACATTCACTGGATATGCTGGATGGTGGTCTAAGTTAGCATTTTAGAAATCCAGAAACTTCCATATAACAAACTCATTAAAATATACTTCAGAAACTGACTCAGACAATGACATAAAATATCTGCTTTTATCATTTAAAAAATGACCAGCATATTTCATTTTAAAAGGATAGTAAAAGTTTCTTAATCAAAAACTTCTCGGGGGTTTTTTACCACATGGATTTACTGCAAACCTTCTTCTGTATCTGCTGGGCCAGTAAACCTGCCAGCCCACCTCAGTCAATATCTCACACTGAGATGCCATGTTTTAAAAATCTCCCTGATCAGGTAAATATTATAGGATATATTCTTTTCTAACCCTGCAGATATAGGTTTCATGGAGACATTTATGAGAGCTGAAAGGATTGAGGGAAAAATAAAACCCATACTGCTTTTTGGGTTTTTCTAATTCCTTATTGGAATTCCAGTAATTCATTTAGCAGAGTGTGCAAAAAATTTCATAAAAATCTCTTCTTAATTTTACACCTTTGTCATATATTGAAAATCATACCCAGCATGCTCCTATATCACTTGGACTGAAAACAGAATATGTTAGAATTATTGTGAGTGATCAGTTGGCTAAGAGTTTAGAGAACATTATAACTGAATCAGACAGAACTCAATTTCTGCCTACTTTATACAGGAAGAGAAAACTTTTTACCTCGGTCTGGCTTCTGCAGTGCGAGACCAAGACCTCTGCTCTGCCACGGAGAGTGAGTCAGACTGTAGCCGTCATAACTGAAACCCACAGTATATCACTCTGTAATGATCATAAGTGACTGTAAAATGTGCCTCATTATGAACTCAGCTGTTCGAATTTACCAAATCAACACTTGCACCTTTCCAGAGATTTCCCTTTGACTAACTTCTTAAAACAAACAAGCAAACAAAAAGAATGTAAGAAACCGCAAAAATGCCAGAGGAAAGCCACCATCAGTTATGAAAAGTAAACATCTTACACGTTTATGAATTTATGCGCCTTCACAAGTTAGCCCCCATGTATTTTTGCTAGACATGGAGTAACCTAGATTTCCTAACAGAACTGGTATTAATACCAACTTCTCCAACATCTCTTCTAAATTTCTTATGTCTGATATGCCAAGTCATTATTCAGGCATGTATTTTTCTCTTTCAGTTAGGTAAAGCTGGGACCTCTCACATAGTCGAAAAAGGTTTTCCACTGGCAAGACTGTCCCTTAACACTACATGAAACATTTCTTTCCTCAAAGGTAACATATTTGGAATTAAATTACAGTACAAATTTGATAATTTATCCATTGGACAGATACAAAAGCAGTGAAAAGTTGCTTTTTTTGAAAAGCAGGATTTGAACAACTTTAAAAAATAGTAAAATTCTTCTCTGGCTCCTTTTTAACGCCTCTCATCCTAAATGAAGGTGAATTTTAATGGCTTCTATATGAAGAGGCAAACACTTAAAAAGCAACACAATCAAATTTAAATAGATTTATTATTTTGGGGGAAGAAAACATGCAGAAGATTTTATATGAAGAGCTCCTTGAATTGCCCTGGTATTCCGTAAGAAAATTCAGAAAGATACTTGCTTTACAGCAGAAGGTATTTACACACATAGAGAAGACAAGGAAGGAAGAAGTTGTCTACCTTCCTTTCAGCTTAAATAATGTGATAAAGAAAATTGTTATTATTTGTAATAAGACACTTAATAAGAACTCAGATATAATTTCCTAGGCAAATCTCTTCTAACCTATACCAACAATGACTACAATACTCCAAAAGACCCTCTGACACCTCCTTATGGTTAGAAAAGTCAAACTTTTGCAACCAATTTCTACATTATACTCTTATTAATTATAATATCCAAGAAACTGATCATTATAATTTCCCTAATTTTAATACTAAAGAATTCAAACTTAAACTGATTAATAGATTTAAGTAAATATATAATTATTATAGAATTGATCTTTTTTAAAAAAAAATAAAAATTAAATAGATGTTTTCCCAATAGACAGATCTCTAAGTAAGAACGTACTTTTCAGAGAGCTTTGTGAAAATATGTACATATAATTTAAAATCAGTAGTCAAAGAAAGTGTGTCCAAGAGCAGTCACAATTTTTTGGTGACCAAACCAATTGAAATATACATGCTAGTAAATGGTGCGGGTATAACTAAGGGTCATTTTCTGCTTCTCTACTTAAAATAATGTTCCAAAATTTTTATAAAAATCCACAAATTATTCAGTCTCACGAAAAGTGCAGCATGTATATAGAAAAAAAAAAATCAGGTCCAGTAGTTGCTTGAGAAACCCGACACATCAGAAAATCGGGTTTATATGATCACCTAACCTGATTACAGATAAATCTCAAAAATGTTATGTCAAATCATTGTTTTTGAAAAAGTGCAAAAATCAGACTACTCCTATTAAGACTCATGCTTTGTTTTTAAGAGGTTTTATCTTTAGGTTTGTTAAAGTTCGTGTCCGGATGCTCAGAGGAATGTCAATACCACAAATTAATAAATAGCTGAGATTAAATCTTTTTCACACATCTTAAGAAAGAAACACACAAAATGAATTAAATTCCCTATTTAAAAAAATGTCATCTCTTCAAGTAGGAAAGAAAAAAGAATCACTCAAAAACTATCAGTTTTCTATTCAATATTTAAATTGCTATAATATTCTCACTTGTTTCATCTGTGACCAACCCCTTTTCATTTTGTTCTGCTATATCTATGCCATTCCTCTCTTGCAATGTCTCAATTGGTGCAACATTCAATATTCCTTTTTAGGGAAAAAAAATCTAATATTAAAAAGCATGGTCCCACATTTATTTCTAGAGTTCTCAGAATTTCCAGATAGGACCCCGTATTTTCATTAGAATGTGACCTGAACATGAAGGCAAGCTGCCTAAAACCATTACTCAAAATTTTAGAGTAGCTTAAAAAAAAAGAAAGGAAGAAAGAAAGAAAGAAAGAAAGAAAGAAAGAAAAAGAAAAAACAAACACAAAAATTACTTAGGGGCAGTGTTTAATTTGAATGTCTTCACTTCCTGGGTTTCCAGGTAAGGCACATTAATAACAACTCCTCATTGGTTCTTTTCTATTCACCAGCTATTCCAAGACAGAGGTGTTACTTTCAGTGGTGTCCTAGAAAAATAAACATAATTTTGTACTGCCTGTAGAAACTTTGTTCCATAGGCAAGATACATGAACTTATTTGCATGCCAATTTAGTCTTCCCTTCAGCTATTTGCTACTTACTAGGCCTTTATGAATAGCTGAATGTGTCTACCATAGAAGGAATGCTACAATAATAAATTATAAAACCGGTCAAATTAATATGTTAGGGGATTTAGGATATCTGTTTACATCTGTTAGAAATGCTAACCACATGGGTTTATAATGGCAAAGAAAAAAGTACCTATAAATTTGGTTTAAAACTCATAAATAAGCCTCTTTTATTTATATATTTAGGAATATAAAGCCCTCAAGATTATAGTTTTATTTTATTTGTCCTCATCCTAACTTATGTAATAAGAATATACGGAAATGACAGTTGTAAGAAAGTAATATCTTTCAGGTTTTAGGGCATTAATAAAAGAACAGGAACTTATCAGATCCAAGTGTATGTGCACTTGGGTACATATATATGCCTATATAAGTGTGTGTATAATTTTTAAATTTTTTGATTCATTTTTTATGCTCACATGTTGAGAAGTGATGTATTTTTAGCCTTCCTCATCAGCCAAAACCAGATAATCCAAGAAAGCCCCGAAGTAGTATTTTCTTTTACCACAAGAGGGGGCTAGAGAATTCTGATCTCGTCTAAGGTCTGTAAAACCCTCTTAACTGCTACTTTATAGACATTCAATTACAACAGGCCATAATACATTAAGGCATTAAAATACACATATATCCCAACATATGCCAAAACAAGCCCTACACTGGTGTGCCTGCCAGATGATCACCAACACCAACATCAGATAAACACTTAGGCATCTTCTAGTGGTTTATATGAGATTTTACGCTTTATTACTTCCCTCCCCAAAAGGCAGCTCTCTTGGTTAGGTGATCCCCTTGGAATGGAAAATATCAAGGAGTGTGATAAAATACCCAAGGACTGGAGAGTATGACAGGGGCAGAGTGAGGTAAGGATTAAGAGAACTGAAATTTATGTAGTTTGGAAAAGTGAAGACTCTGGGGATAAATGTTCATAGTCTTTAAAAACCTTCTAAAGGTAACAATATAAATGAATTAGGGGAATTATTCAGTCTCAGAAGATGGTATAGAAAAGAGCAATGGCCTGAAACTAAGGAAGGAAAAGTTTAGGTTAGACATGAAGAATAAATTAGTAATAATAGTTGGGCGGGCAAGATGTCCTGCAAGGGAAGGGTACAAAGCATAATCGCTATATTTGATAATTAATTAAATGAGATATTAGTAAGAATGATGTGAATTCATTAGAAGGGCTAGATTAGATAACTCAAGTGATTTTTTTCCCCTAAGCTGTGACAATCTCTAGGCCCAACTGTGTTCTTGGGCATTCATAAATGTCTTTCAATGATGATAATGATCATCTATAGAGAGGAGAGCTTGTGATCTAAGTTAACCCTATGTTTTGTTGATAACAAAAAATCTAAGTATTACTATGCAATAACTTAATTATAAAATTAACCATGACAACAATGATGCTTATCTTTCAGAGCATTGTACTAAAATATAATGTATGCTATACCCTAACAATTTATAGAAATGGATTTCTAAGTCGAATAAAGGCTTCTATAAGTGAAAACTTTCCACGAAGGAAAAATTCCCCTATAAATCCTAATTTTACAAGCCTGAGCAACTACTCCATATAATCCTTCTTTCCCACTAGACTAGTGTGTCTGGGTGTAAGCTCTGTAGGGCCAACATAAAAAAGGCTGTCACTCAAAGTCAGAAACATAGTCAAGAGCTTAAGTATAATATAGTTTGTGAATTCAACAACCTTCGCCTAACAGAACACAATATTCTAGATTAACAGGTGTTTCCATGTTGTTTCATTATTTATTTTTTATTTTTAAAAATTTTATTTATTAATTTGACAGACAGATCACAAGTAGGCAGAGAGGCGGGCAGAGAGATGGTGGGGGGGGAGGAGCAGGCTCCCTGCTGAGCAGAGAGCCCAATGCGGGGCTCAATCCCAGGACCCTTGATCATGACCTGAGCCAAAGGCAGAGGCTTTAACCCACTGAGCCACTCAGGCACCCCTGCACAGTGTTTTAAACAGCATAACTAACATTCTAACATTCACTTTTTACTTGAAAAGTCAGAGTTCTATGATAGGTCAAAGAATTTATGGATAGCAGAAAAATAAAGATCACCAAATTACCATTTGAAAAAACAAATCACCATTAAAAAAATATATATAGCTCCACATATATATAGAGAGAGAGTACTGAGAATATGGAATTCCTGAACTTTAGAAATGATTGCTCTAGGTAAGATAGCTAACCCTCTGGTGATTTGGTGTTCATCTATACGGCAGATGCTATGTTTAATTATAATGCATTTGTAGATTCTAAGAACAAGGTAATTAAGCATGGTATATAAGACTTTCTAATAAACAGCACACAAGATATATAAACCCTCCCCACCTCTGATTGATTTATATATCAATCAGATAAATATGTTACATTAACAACCAAAACACCGCATATCATTTTACCACCACTGTAATGACCACACTAACATCTTCAATAATCAGATATTAGAACTTCCACATTACCATTAACCTTGTTGACTACTTTAGAATTTGGAGAGAAACAACGAATACTCGAGGCAGAATGAAAAACTTAATCTCATTTGCCAAGTCACTCACTTAAAAGTCAACTATTTGCACTTAAAAATGGCCACAGTTATTTCACTACTAATTATAGTGGAAGCTCAATAAAGGTTTGACCTTTCAGAGAATGGACTTCGCCCATACTCCCAGTCTGGAATAGACTTCTAAAAACACTTAGGCCACGGCTCAGGCCAAATATTATTTTGACTTTCTTCCAAACCACTGCAAGTCCAACCAAGTGTTGTTGTGTTTTTCACCCACCCCCCTGCAAACTCTGTCCCTGATAATCACCACTTGATTATTTATTGTATACTTTGTTGTGGGGGTGTCTAATCTTCTCTCTTCAACTAGATTATTTACTCACTAGAAAGGCATCATGTCCTATTCCTCTTATATCCCCCACACAGCTTCTAAACTCATGAATGAATAAAAGCATCCAATATAGATATTCAATAGCTAACTCTTCATTAGCAGTATATTAAAATCTATACCATAGACAAAAAGGCCAAAAAAGCTAACTAATTAGTTATATGTCAGATCAATTCAGGGACTTATTGTATGTCACTCGTAGTTATAATTGTTAGCATTTTTGCAACCCTTTGAAAATTTTTTTACAAGATTTTATTTATTTATTTGACAGAGATCATAAGCAGCCAGAGAGGCAGGCTCCCCGCTGAGTAGAGAGCCCGATGCGGGGCTCCACCCAGGTGCCCCTGAAATTCTTTATAAAACATACTACTCCCAAATCATTCTTGGAAAAGAATACATTGATGAAAATACATTGACCAGAGAGACATATGTACCTGAAGAACCTGACTGAAACTTGCAAGAAATAGTTTAAGAGACATGACCAGGCCTCCTGCAAAGTTGTTTGGGTTTGCACTCAGAGAGTGTGTAGAGATCATGGAGGTGAGGGAAGGTATACAGTTTGAGCCTGGGAAGGCCTCTCCCAGGGCAGCAGTCTTGGTTTCCATACTGGCTCTGTCTTGCTAGATAGAGGACCTAATCATTAGCCTCTTTAAAACATACTTTCCTCTTCGGTAAAACAGAGATTAGATAGATGATTACCAAGTAGTCTCTTCCAGATCTAAAATGCCATGATTCTATGTAAAAAAAAAAAAAAAAAAAAAACTTGGGTTCAATTTGTAGAGTACATTCTAGTGAAAGAAGCATTATGGAAGATATCCAGCCATCAGCGCATGAGAGACTGCTTTCCTGGGTACTGGACGGAAGGTTAGAGTTTAAACACGCACTGACAGCCCAATGTGCCAGGCTGAAGAATGAAAAATGGGTAGTTCATAGACAGATAATTGTTATTGTTTTTTTATTCTTCACAAAACATGTATAATCCTTGGTAATCATTTGTTTAAGTTATATAAATTACTGTCAACTTTGAGACCCAGTTTGTCATCCTCGTCTGTGATTTATACCAGACTATATAAACGACATGATGTCTTCGATCTAATAAGACATTTATCTTCATGAAGGAGGCCACTGCGATCCTGAGTGACAGCTCACTTACCCTTATCACAGTTAACTCACCATCGGTCCTTAATTTCTCCCAATGATCTGAAATCTGATGGACTCACCTGAAGCCAACAGAAACTTGTTCGGAAGTCCAACATGCCTATGAAAGTATGTTTTATGGTAGAATTTGTTCTTTGCCCCCAAAAGCGCAGACATGGAAAGGAATAAGTTTTGTGTTCTTCCGCAGTGTGCACTGTAGACACACACACACACATAAACTCCATCAGGGTTGACAGGAGTCATGTGCCTTTACTAAAGAAAAATATTCCTGTGAGCAACAGAGATGAAAGCAACTGTCTGAAGAATACAAAGGAAATGAGAGAAATGCTTGTTTGAATGCATGAACGTATGCACACGTTTGTTGTGTATTCATAAATGGAGAGAGACCATTTTGAGTCACATTTGTTATCTCCGTTTCTACTAAAAACTCTAAATATCTTCATATAGTTTATGTGCTTAAAAACACACACACACAAAGGGGCGCCTGAGTGACTCAGGTGGTTAAGTATCTGACTCTTAACTTTGGCTCAGATCACAAGCTCAGGGTCTTGGGCCGGAGCCCCATGTCCGGCTCTGCACTCAGTACAGAGCCTGCTTGTCCCTCTCCCTCTGCTCCTCCCTGTACTCGCAGACGCAGATGTGCCCTCTCTCAATTTAATTAATTATTAATTAATAAAATCTTCAACACGTACACACAAAGTAGTGGGCTTGACCCTATCAGTGAGAGGGAAGTAAACGGCTTGTTTTTAGCCCATTAACTCTCCCCACCCATTACCCTACCGGTGACTGAGCCTACAATAGGTTTCTAACATTCCAAGTAAAGCCGCCCTCAAATATGCACATTTTCCTCCAAAGTCATCAGCAGGATGTGGCCTAAGATTTACCTGATTGGTAAGGTCACTTACCACCAACCCCTGCATCGTTAATTCACATACCTCAGTAAACACTGTAAGACGTGCAGTTTATTTATCCTGTGAAACAACGTAATTTATACACTAAACTCAGGCCTTATACATGACTCGGAGCAATGTGGGTCTCCAACTGGCTTGTGAACAGACATCTTTTATTCTCTTTGAGTAGAAGAAAGTCAGTTGGGGGTGCTATGGATAGACCAGCTTAATAAATGGAAGTTCTAGGGATAGGACTTTGGCTCAATAAGAGGAAGCCTTTTAAAACAAATTACAGCTCTTTGTAAGTATCTAATAACAAGACCTCGAAAATGTAAAGCAAAGTACAGAAAAATGGATACATCAACAACTATAATTGGAGATTTTAATATGAACTTCTCCGCAGATAAAAGAAAAGCCAGGATATAAAAGATTTGAAGAGTACTATTTAAAAGTATAAAATAAATAAAAAGTAAGAAAACTAAAACCTGTTAAGAGTGTGTTCAATAAATATTTCTGGGAACGACACAGCACCTAAGCATAAATTGATCATTACTAGGCCACAAAAAAAGTCTCAACAAAGTCCAAAGAATCTAAGTGACATAGACTATGTTCTTAGACTATCATGTAATAAAAATTAAGTCAAAATAGAAAAGAAGTTTTAAAAATCCCTAGAACCTAAAAACAAACCAAAATAAAAACTAGGAATACACACACATGCACACACACACAAGTGCTTCTAAATAATGCATAGGTTAAAAAGCCTATCATCAAAGGAATTACAAAATACATGGAATGGAATTGCAAATTCTAATGAAAGTAGGTACGTATCAAATTTTAAAGGATGCAGTTAAAGTGGTATTTAGAGGATAATTTTTAGCTTTGAAAACATTCATTTTTTCAAATGAATGTTATACTCGGTAGAATAAAAACAATAGGGAGAATGAGATGTAAAGCCCATAAAAAATGGGTTTTTCAGAGGAAAAACATCCAGCTAACCAAAGCTTTACACAAAGCAGCAGGCTTGTAATCTATTGGAACCCTTCCTCCACCGCCGCCCCCACACCCCCCAACCCGTGGATTTGGCCAAGTCACTGAATTTCTCTAAGCTTCAGTTTTTTAACCTGTAAACAGTGGGCATAATGGAACTTTCTTTTCTGAGCCAGTTCAAGAATTAAATGAGATAATCCACAAAAAACATTTAGTGCAGCATAGTAAATGCTCCATAAATGATTCCTCTTACAATCATCCTTTCCAACTTTCAGAATACATAATTCTAACTTTGGTACAGTGAAATTTAAGACAAATATGAATTCCAGCCAAAAAAAGTCTAATCAGTAAAATCTAATTAATAAATTAAACCTTCATTTTTAATCCCACAATACTAATGTAGATGTGTTTAAAATACATTCTTCCCTTCATTAAGGAATATATTAAAATAGTATCTTCTTCCTATTATTATTATAGAAATGAAACACACAAGGATCAACAAAAGCTAGTCTATTGTTATCATAATATCAAATCCAAAAATTGACTTCTATTTCAGAACTAAAATGAAAGCAGAGAAATGTAAAAAAAAAAAAAAAAAAAAAAGTGCTTAAACTAAAGCTGTGAAAAACTAATTCTCTTTATTTTCAAAATATTCTATATGTCTTTTAATTTAATGTACCTTACAGAAAAGACATGGATTTGAAAATGACCACTATTTGTATATTTATTGGGTCTGTAATTCCTTTTAAATCAAGTAGCATATAATAAATTGATCAAAACCAGTCTTTCCCTTACTCATTATTACTCTTCTCCAAAACTGGTTAGAGGTCTTTAACATTCCCAGTTCTATCTTTCATTTCATTGGAGAATAAGAACCTTCTCAAACCTTTGACAACCTGATGTAAAAATAAATTCTAAGAACATTTTTCTCACTTCTTCCCAGATTTATTTGTCCAATATTCATTCATTACTTTTTCTTTAATTAGAATGTAATAATATATATTACATGATAAATAATACAGTATTACATATTCTAGGTTTCTTCTCCTAGAAAATAACTTCATTTTTTTCTTTTTCTTCCAGAAGGAGTCACTATAACCTGTTTATAGAACTCTTTCCCCAACCCATCTTTAAAAAATGTATGTAGACCCATCTTCTAAAAATGTACACTAATGAGATAAGTTTAAAAGCACATTAAAATCCATTGTATATTTTGGACAGTGAAAGCAAACCTTGAACTGCACAGTTGGCTGGCTTTTGTACAGTAATTGTATCCAGTGTTTCATACTGCACTTTTTTCCCTTTAATATGGAAGAAACTATGCCTCCTTGGGTTTAGAAATCTGCATGTTATTACTTGTTAGCCAGTTTTCATTCCCCATGGTGGGGCTATGTTCTCGCTTGTGGGTCTCTCTCTACAGGGTATATAGCCTGCTGTTCCCAGATTGAGGGCATTTGCAAAGCAAAAGGAGAAGAAATTGGGATTAGGTAGCAACATGCTCTCATTTTTATGCATGGGTTAGCCTGTAACCTTGGTGTTCATTTTTTGCTGTGCACCTGGCCGGGCTTCTATATGTTTCTAGGGCTCTTGTAGTCTTCACAAACGCATGATACAAACATGACACGCACCGTGGTTATTGCTTCTCACACTGAAGTTACGGGTGGACGAGTCAGACCATGTGTCCTTTTATAATTGTACATTTAGAACTCTGTTGTGGCTAAAGGTGGAGTGCAACAATGCTGAAATATTGTAAACAGTAACCTTTCATTTTTCTAATAAAGATAAAATTCTGAAAGTCTAAAATAACTGTCACTACAAAAAAAAGTTTAAGAATATCTTTTCTTGGGGCGCCTGGGTGGCTCAGTGGGTTAAGCCGCTGCCTTCGGCTCAGGTCATGATCTCAGGGTCCTGGGATCGAGTCCCGCATCGGGCTCTCTGCTCAGCAGGGAGCCTGCTTCCTCCTCTCTCTCTCTCTGCCTGCCTCTCCGTCTACTTGTGATTTCTCTCTGTCAAATAAATAAATAAAATCTTTAAAAAAAAAAAAAAAAGAATATCTTTTCTTCCTTAGCTATCCCACTAGCAAGCGAAGACACTGACTTTGTATCTGTTCATTTGTCTACTTATTAATAGTGTTTTTGCAGTGAGATGGTAGGCTCCACGAGAACAGGAATTGGGACTGATTTTTTACTGCATATTTCACTTACTGCTTAGCAGCACAGTGTCTTGCTATTACTCTGTAATCTCTAAATAAGTATGTGTTAAAATAATAAGTATCATATGAAGTGTTACTGTTGTTCTCAGTAATGGTAAAATCTAGTGGAACAGAATAGAATGTCTACTGAAATTTTTAACATCTTTATAACCTTTTCCTCAATTGTATAGGATATGTACTTATCACTACTTTTTTTTTTAAGATTTTATTTATGTATTTGACAGACAGAGATCACAAATAGGCAGAGAGGCAGGCAGAGAGAGGAGGAATCAGGCTCCCTGCAGAGCAGAGAGCCCAATGCAGGGCTCGATCCCAGGACCTTGAGATCATGACCTTAGCCGAAGGCAGAGGCTTTAACCCACTGAGCCACCCAGGTGCCCCATATCACTACTTTTTAGGGCAAGGAAACAAACATTTATCATACCCACTAGGCATCAGGCACTCAGGTACTGGGCTAGTTTCAATGTTTTGCTGAAACTCATATTTAAATAGCATCTCCCTTTCTCTCTTTTCCCCCTCTTGTTTGTTTGTTTCTTAAATTCCACGTATGAGTGAAATCATATTAGTTGTCTTTCTCTGACTGACTCCTTTGCTGAGCATAAAACTCTCTACCTCCAACCATGTCGTGGCACATGGCAAGAAAAAGAGAGAGAGAAGCAAACTAAGAAACAGACTCTTACCTACAGAGAACAGATGGTTACCAGAAGGGAAGTGGATGGGGCATGTGTAAAGTAGGTGAAGGGGATTAAGGGGCGCACCTGTCATGATGAGCAGTCCGTGCTGTAGGGAAGTGTTGAACCAGTACGTTGTACACCCAAAAGTAATATTACAGTGCATGTTAACTAACCAGAATTTAAATGAAACTTTAAAAAGGGAAACTAAATAAAATGAATGAAGAGATAAAATACTTTGTAAAAATAAACATCATCCTACAATCAAATTTTTAACACATGAACAATCTATTCCTATCTATCATTGACTGTGTCAACTTTGAGAATTCTCTTAACTTTTATACATAAAACTAAAAATTAAATTTATGAAATAAGAATTTAATATTACTGATCTAGTTAGCTCCTCTCTTATGAGGAACCATAATGGAGCAGAGTTTCTACCTTGGAATATTCTAGAGACTAGACTTTCCTCTTTCAACACTGTATTTTTTTTAAAATTTCAACTCTTTTTAATGAAAATACTTTTAAGCAAACTATATATCTGTATAGTCTTAACCAAAATGTCTGGAACATGAATCCATCTTTTCTGATAATCTGGATAAGGATAGTGGTAAAGACAGTAGGGTGGTTAAGAGCAGAGGTTCCAAAGCTAGACTGCATCATTAGAAATCCTGGCACTACTGCGTACTAACTGTGTGATCTTAGATCAGTTAACTTGGTGGGTCTCCATTTCCTTCTCTGTAAAATGAGGATAATCCTACTATCTACCTCTTCGGGCTATTCTCATGATTAAATGATAACAGATGCACAGTACTTAGAACACAGGTGCAGGTACACAGTAAGTGCTTACTAAAGACTAGCTGAAAAGTTTTACTTTATTAAAGGTACTGAGCTCTTAGTTTCTCTCTACAGTATGATATGGCCCCAGAGTGCTATGTTTTTGAGTTCCCATACAAATTTTTTTTGTTTACCAATTTTGTGTCCTGCATAAATTTTTAGTTGTGTTCCTGTGTCTCACCTCTATATTATTTGTTCACTGATGTCTCTAAAGTGCCTTTTCTTCTAAATTTGATGTTTTATCCTACTATGGTTTCGAGAAATCAAAGCACTGTCATGGTTAGAAATGTGTAAAAAGAGGAATCTCCAGTGAAGACCTCAGGGGCTTTCCCAAGGTTAAATTATGACAGTGTTAACACCACACTCAGGAACACCCATTTCCACTTAGAGGTCCTTCTGGCTTACTGATTGTGTTCTCAGCTGTGTCTGGGAAAGATGGAAATACCAAATAAGTGACCTATGGATTAATGAGGTAGTATTGTTCTAATTCTGTCAGGCATTGGATTAATCAAAAACAAATGAAAGGTTGGTTTTGCCCTGTTAATTTTCTAAAATTATTAATAAACTACCAGTGTAATCATTAAACTTGCAATCCAAACAATGTTTTTAATGTACACTTGAGTCAATATACAGATCCTAAACTGCAAGGCCCAGTTTCTAAAATAGCTCAGATCAAATAAAATGTTTCTGTATGACTGAATCCATAGTTCTGATGTGGACATTATTAATGCAATGAAAGTGAGAAAACCTGGTGTGCCAAAAAGGCTAAATGAAATAAGAATTAATGGATGAGTGAACTAATATTACGCTGTATGCTAATGGAATTTAAATAAAAACTTAAGAAAAAAAAAGAATTAGTGGATAAATTAAAAAGAGAAAAATATTAGGGATTACGAACTCCTGGAAAATGCCAAAGTCACAGGGAAATTTGAAAGAAAAATAAATTGAATGATTGCAGGCCAATAAAGAGAAATAAGGAATAGTTTACCAGCTCTACTCCCAATCCCTAAGTGAATAATATGTTCCAATTTAATATTCAGCTTAGTAACGTGTCTACCTTTTTTCCCCACCGAAAAGGCACAAGAGAGACTCTGGTAAGATAACCGTGTGCATCAGTGATGATCAAACCGTCTGTTCAAGTGGCCAGATGCCAGAAGAGACACAGTGAACCCCCACCCTTGGGATATCTGAGCCTGAGCCAGAAACTGGCAGACACCTAGCCAAAAATTTTATATTCATGTATCTTAAAAATTCATACACATTTTACACCCCAGCTCTATTACATACCAATGTGTTTTTAATATAAAAGTAATGTTTATAACAGCTGAATTATTTAACTCCTCCCATTCTCAAATCTTCAAGTAAAATTAATGCTCCAGGAAGATTTACATTGTGGTTTTTGTGGCTTCCCTTTCCTCTTGAACAACATCAGTATGGTCAGAAAGGGATATGGGAGAAGCATAGATAAAAATCGTATCTTCGGAGCGCCTGGGTAGCTCAGTGGGTTGAGCCTCTGCTTTCGGCTCAGGTCATGATCTCAGGGTCCTGGGATCGAGCCCTGGATCTGGGAGCCTGCTTACCCCTCTCTCTCTCTGCCTGCCTCTCTGCCTACTTGTGATCTTTGTCTGTCAAGTAAATAAATAAATAAAATCTTTAAAAAAAATCTTATTATGATATGATGAGCTCAAGGGCCTCAAATAATCCACAATAAATCAATAATCCAATAATCACTAAATGAAACTCTGATTCTCATGCAACTCTGTGAAACTAAGAAATCTGAAAGATGGTGAACTGGGCCCTGCCATCTTAAGATGTTCTCTTAGCTTTTGAGCTACAGTTCTTAGAAAAAGATCAATAATGATGTCTTCCTGCTCCAGTATAGAATTAGTGTTTCCCTAAATACATTAGCTTCAGAAGTATTGAATTACCTAGAAGGATCAGCACCACGATGAAACAAATTGTTGTTTTTTGCAAACTAGCGATAACCAATACAGAAAACCCACTGAAGTTCACATGGTTCAACATGACAAAAGGCAAAAACACCAAGACAAAAAGTAACAAAGCAGCGTGATCAACCCAAAATCCAGGAAGATGACACTCACCCTCATCCTGATAATCAGGCAAAAAAGGTGCATCCGATGTGAGAGAAGGGCCATGAGTTCCACTCTGATTATCATCGGAGCTGTCCTGCCCAAGGTAACTTTCAGCTTGGTCTCCCCCTAAGGGACAAAGAAGAAAGAAAACAAGGTCATACATTGGACATCTTTATAAAGGTCTTTGTCGATGTCTTCTGATATTCATCCTTGCCCTCCTCCGAAAGATAAATCTTTTACTTGGTGGACGTGGCCGCTATCCATTAACATATAAGACACAGATGAATAAGGACCAACTTACCTAGATGGGAAATTTTCCAGTCAGCTAACTAACTAGAACTTAGAAACTGTTACCATAGAGTGGGGACACCTCTTGCCACCCAGAGAAACTTTCCATCGTACTTAAAATGAAAACACAACTATATATATATACCTATTCATAAATATTGGCTTCCATTAATTGCAACCTTTATCCTGAATGTCTGTTTCTCTTTATATTGCCAAATGGAACAGAATAAATCATACAAAGGGTTAACCTATACATAATACAATGTAACAGGTCAATATTCTTTCCTTCTCTGAAAACTAAGAGACTTAAAAACAGAGAGAACCTAGACTTTGCTGAATTCTATTCCAATTTAAATCACTACTTGTTTTGCAATCTTAAGAAATTCTCTCTTTATAATTCTAGTTTACAGCCTATGCAACCAACCCCTTAGGAATTCTAAAAGCCCTAAGAAGGTAATATTTGTTCTGTAAAATGGCTTTGATGAAAGGTAATGTATATGCAATACTGAATTATGCAATTAAAACAATGCTAATCCCCTTTGGGTGTTTTCAACATACATTGGATTATATTTTGTAGAAGTGGCCCATGCTATTATGATACTTTAAAAGGTTCAGACGGAAGATGTTCGATCATTCAGAAACCGGAAGAAAAGGCTCTGCATTGTAAATGGCTTTCCTTAAAATCCCCCAAACAGAGGTACAGTCTGCTGATAAAAGGACACCAACAGCTGCTCAGTTCATTTCACAAACATGAAAAGGGGATTTTCAACTGAATTTAATATTATCTCAAATACTAATTTCCAAAGGAAATCACCAATGCTAATCTCAGTAAACACTGTCGAGTTTTGGCCCTGGATTTCAACGAGGGAGCAGTGAAACCAAACAACCTACATAGAATCTGTATTGCTTCACTTTAAAGGTTTATTTCCTACAATTAAACTGGAAGGATAGGGAGGATATAAAATGATAAAAAGAGAATGGCTGTAGCCTTCTCTTTCCATAAATTAGAAGACGATAGCTAGTCTCTTCTGTGAACGCTCGATGGTAGGTAGCTTGTCTGTCCACAACTGACTTGAGCACCTGCAGATACAGGGCTTTAGGAATAAAGTACGGACTTGATTGTGGAAAAGAAAAGTGAAAAACAACAACAACAACAAACAACAACCTCACAGCAGTGTTGGCCAGAGCCAGAACAAATCCTCTCCTTTATTAGGGCTACAGATCAGGATACAAAGCTTATTACAGTTATGCTTATAGTATCGCTGTGAAATTTCCCTTATAGTCAGAAAAATTCTCAAATACTGGACTGAGGATTAAAGTACTGAAATTTTACATCAGTGGAATTTGTAAATCCACTGAAATTCTATTACCAAGCGGACCGCTTGGCAGGTAACCTGAAAGTGAGCTGTGAGGTTAAAGGAATTTTAAAATTGTGAGCCAAGCCGAAATCTATTTTTTAAAAAAAGCAGTAGTTTGGATTACCACAAAATTTAACATTTGTAGGTATACTGAACATTATTTATCAACTGTCATTCTAGACTCAAGGTTTTCTGCTTGCTTCAGAAATTTGACAAAGTTACTCTTATGTTTTCTAGCATTCCAGGCTTAAAAAAAAAAAAAAGCCAATCAAGTGGGACTTTGTTTTGTTGTATTTTACTGAACATTTTTTTAAATGAACATTTTATTTTGGAATAATTTTAGATTTATTGAAAGCATTACAAAGATAGTACAGACAGTTTCCGCATACCCTTCACTCAATTTCCCCCAACTTCTTACATAACTAGGGTATTTCTGTCAAAACCAAGAAATTAACATTGCTACACTGCTATTAAATAAATTATAGACTTTATTTGGATGTCACCAGTTTTCCCACTAAGGTCCTTTTTTTCTCTTTTTTCTTTTTTTAAAATTTGAATCTAATTAGCCAACATACAGTCATTAGTCACTACATCATTAGTTTTAGATGTAGTATCCTTTTTCTGATCCGGGATCCAATTCAATTGCCTTCAGAGTTTTCATTTTAAAAATCTCATCCAAAATACCAAATACCTGCCTGGATTTCACATTTGATCTATTGGCTTCAGATGGAAAAGTCACTTCTGTGTTTTCCCTAGGGTTTCTGAACACAGTTACCCAAGGTGGGCTTTTAATAGTCGTCCCCGTGCCAAATGTAAGACCGTGCCTTTGTAAAGTATACAACAACAAAGGTATACAACTCAATGCAGCAAAAACGGAGCCTGGGTTAGTACTAAAAATGGTTGTGGTGGGGGAAACGTTTAAAAATACGTCTTACATCCAAGCATAATTTGTTCCTGATGATGGAAATGTTGCTATAAGTGTTTTTAGTGTCACATCGAGTGGCCCAACTCCCTTGGGCACACGCAGAAAAAAGCCTATAACACTATATAAATAGATACTCCCGTGTAATTAAAATGATTATAACTACTCAAGATGCATGGGTGAAAAGTTTTATAGGAGAACCAGCAATTACTGTGGTCATTTTGGATTTGTTTAAGTTTAGAACATCATTTTTCCTTAGAACATAACCGCACGTGATCGCTGGATTCATCTGCAGCTCTGAGAATCACAGTTCCAGGCGACTACGACCGTCGTCCGGTGGGATCAGACATAAATGATCACAAACTATAGTGACAGACACTTCCATTCAGCAGCTCTGCAATTAGGGCTTCGAACTCCATTGCTTAGAGTGGCTTTCTCACAAGCAAGACCCCTTGCCACTAGAGACACACTTTCCCATTGCAACTTGCTCAGAATCAATATATTTCTATACAGATATATATTCTAACACACAATATCTCCATTAATCACGTCTACTACCTCCAGTCCCTTTTCTTTGTATTTCTAAACAAGATCTTGGGAAACTATATCAAGGGTTCATCTGCTAGTAGCTGGTAATTTGCTCCTCTATCCTAAGCATCCTAAGAATTGGGCGCTAGATACACTCCTTAGTATATTCAAGGGTAGGTTCTCCACTGAATATGGTACTGAGGGGCCTATAAGGGGGATGATTTCTCTATTGTTCTTTCCTGAGAATCAAACTCAATTTCATTCATGCTCCGTAGAATGATAAGTTGTGAATTTCTGAGGTTTGGAGCAGAAATATAAAGCAGCTTTGTGTCAGGTGTGAGGTAATTATTTGCTAGGGTTTCTGTGCTATTTGTTTTTATTCCCAGTGTTTTCATTAACAGTTAATGAGTTTTCCCCCTTAATTCTGAAACAATAGCTTGGCCACTAGAAGTTGGCTTTTTTTTTTTTTTTTCTGCCATGGATTCAACCAGCTGTTGCTGCTCCATAAACTTTATGGAGAAGTGAATTAAACTGCTAAAAACTTTCATTTCCTAATTCAATTCCAAATAAAACAGGGAGGGGGGAAAATGAACCATGATGATATTCCCCTTCTAGCTATTTTGACTCACAGCAAACCCATCTGATTCTGAACTTACAGGTACTATTTGGGGACAAAAACAGGCCATAATGACAACTTTACCAAAGAAATGAAAAAAAAAAAAGAAAAGAAAAATGGAAAGCAGTTTAATCATAAAAAGTAACACAACAGGGGCGCCTGGGTGGCTCAGTGGGTAAAAGCCTCTGCCTTCGGCTCAGGTCATGATCCCAGGGTCCTGAGATCGAGCCCCGCATCGAGCCCCGCATCAAGCTCTCTGCTCAGCAGGGACCCTGCTTCCTCCTCTCTCTCTGCCTACTTGTGATCTCTGTCTATCAAATACATAAATAAAATCTTTAAAAAAATAAAAAGGAACACACCAATAGCAAATAGATAAGACATAAATAGATGTTTGCTTATTCGACATATAAAGGCTCAATGGTTTTTTCACATTTGTATGGAGCCATCATCTTTTACTTCTAATTAATTGTGAGCTGTGTTATAAAGACTTTATTCACATCTGCAACCAACTGTTTCTATAGCATAGTTCAAAATTCCCAGGGTTTGCTATCACTTCACCAAGTATCTCAGGATAAAATAAGGAAATCAAAATTAATGTAGAATTATCAGCAATTTTTTGACATTTGTTTTTATTGTTGCTACTGGAAAGGAACACATGACTTCTGACTCTTTAATATTTAAAAACCCATGAGACACACAGTTCCCTCTTTAAACTAATAAATTCTAAATAAAATGCTATAAATAAAAGTCCCTGATCCAAATCCAGTTAGTTTTCATGCTTGATAGCATTAATATTGCCAGGTTTTCATGGATCAATTTAATAGTAATGCAGTTCCCAAAGCTGAACTAAGGTAAGACTGGAAAAAAACTGCAGCGTATTATTCCTTATTATAACCATTCACCTAAGTTATTGAATATAACACTAACTACAGAAATAGATTGGGTACATATGTGCCCATATATGTGAAATGTTCCTCCCATGTAAATATGTTATGGAGCCCATTTGCAACACCAAAGCTAAAGTTCTGTCAACACTTCTGTTATAAATTAGATAACATTTTGCACATACTCATGCATTAGAAAATGTATAGTGTTTCCCACAGACCATCTTAGAGGCTTCACTGGTTTCTAAATATCCATTTGGATTTGCGTGGTTAGTTCTTGTGATTAATCCATGTGTAGTGAAGGTCTCAAATTCTTCTCCATTGTATAGTCTGACTTCCTGCCCACCTCCTTCTCCCCCCTCTAACATCTAGCCATAACTCAATGTATAAATATTCTTTTTTTCCCCTCCAAGGCCCTGGCAGTGAGTATAATAGTACTGAATGTCATTAAGTCTACAGAACAAATGATAGCCCAGGTAAAGAAAGTTTCCATTTATCATTCTTTTAAAAAGTTGCTCCAATAAGATCTGAAATATATATGAAATAAATTGAACCTAAGGTCAAAAAAAAATTTTTTTTTAGCTCATGATACTGTTTACTAATTGTACTATTTTTATCATGCAGAGAATAACACACTTCCCAAGAACATTTAGGGTTATTATTTCAGAGAACAGCACAGTCTAAATGATCAGAAATGGAATAAAATTGATTTGATGCTACAACCGAAAGGGTAGCATAGCTTAATAATATTTCCTAAGGAACTACGTTTCTGTCAGTTGGGGGTTGGACAGGAAAATGCCCATGGGAACCAAATGAAAAGTTTTTTCCCCCTCTTTCAGAAAAGGGATCCTTTATGATGCAGTTTTTCATTTTGACCAGTAGGGTGGGCTGCAGTGTGTAGCATCACCCTCGTTCTTAAAAAAGAAAGAGAAAAGAAAAAAGGTAACCACCAAGTGAACCCTTCTGTTCCTACCCCTCCCCCCACCCGAAAACGCTAAGATTTTTAACCCTTCTTAGGTTTCACACAGGGCACACCTACTGGACATTAACAAACTGGAAGGCTGACAGCAACAAATATAAACCAGATAATTGTATATGTGACAACACACACTTCATAAAGCAAATTATAGTCTGTCAGCAATCATTCTGGCTTTATAACAACACATTCCATCTACCACTGTTATTGTTCAACTGGTACTAAAATGAAGCCTGCTGAGTTAGAATATTTTCAATAGGAATGAGATTTTGACAGAATTCAAAACATGAAAATTTAAGTATGTGGTCTATATGGATAAATATGCTGGACAATAAGTGCATTTATCGTATGTCAACCAGGCAATCATAACCTGGAATTATTGGTTCGTAGTTCTGTTTTCCTTGGACCATGGTATTCTCAGTGTTTAATTCTTGTTAGGAAGCTATTAAACTGAATTCTCAACATGTTTTGACTTAGAGGAGAAAAGTCAGTTATAGCAATAATAAAAAATAACAGCTTTACTGAAGTCTTACTGGGTACACGCTCTAGGTCAAGACTCTTCGTGTACAATCTCATTTAATTCTCAACATAGTCCTGAGATATATTATTGTCTCAAAGCTGTGGATAAAGACAGTGAGACACAGAGATTACATAACTTACCCAAAGTCAAGTAAGTGACTCATAAGTTGCAGAGCTAGGCTTCAACCCCACCTTGTCTAATTACTAAAGTCTAGTTCTAATCCACTGAGCTGTACTGTCTCCAAATCTGTACGCTTTATAAATTATGATCATTACTCAAAGGCAAAGCATACTGAATGACAGACAGTTACTTAAATTTATGGCATGTGCTATTAATTAGTGTTTTTTCTTTACTTCGGTAAAATAAATCTACAGTCAAAAGTATAAATTATTATAAATAGTAGTAATACTAGTAGTCCCATTAGGTATGGAAGTAATCAACAAAGTCAAATGTGGTCAGTGATTTCATGAAGAAGGAGCTGTTCAGTTCACAGGTTCAAATTTACTGTGGTACTATTGTTGTAGTGATTTTTTTAAAAAAAGATTTTATTTATTTATTTAACAGACAGAGATCACAAGTAGGCAGAGAGGCAGGCAGAGAGAGAGGGAGGGGGAAGCAGGCTCCCTGCTGAGCAGAGAGCCCAATGCAGGGCTTGATCCCAGGACCCTGGGATCATGATCTGCGCCAATGGCAGAGGCTTTAACCCACTGAGCCACCCAGGCGCCCCTACCAACATCTCTTCTTGAGAGAACTAGGGGTGCCTGGGTGGCCCAGTCAGTTGAATGCCTGACTTTTGATTTTGGCTCAGGTCATGATCTCTGGGTTGTGGAATGAAGCCCCACACTGGGCACTGAACTCAGGGAAGCACCTGCTTCAAATGCTCTCTCTCCCTCTTCCTCTTTCCCTCCTCCCATTCATGCACTCTTTCTTTTTCTCAAATAAATAAAATCTTAAACACACACACACACACACACACACACACACACACACACACACACACACACCCCTACAGGATCTACAGGCTAAGGGTAGGCATAAGAAAAGTTTTATGGAGGTCCAAAGGGTAAAAATAAAATATAGAGTCAAGGATAGATTATGGGTAAGATTAGCAGGCCTGAACACACAAAACTTCTAACATCTTGAGGAATGGTAAGTTTTCTTTGTGGATGATATAGACCTCCAGTACCAGGGAGCTGTAATGGCGGACGGTGACAAGATTCAGCCTTCCAGTGACTACCCCACCTCAAAGAGGGTTTCCTGTCCAGGTATGAAAACAGCACATAACAACAACATCAACAACCAAAATCTCTCACTATCAACAATTCCACTCAGCGTTTGGCCCCTTTTGGGACAGAAGTTTCGCATGGAAGAGCATTTCCTTATTTCTAAAATTTATTTTTCCTCTTTTATTAGGGTATCACTAACAGGAAAGTACACAAATCTTGAGGATAGTGGTACTGCATTTTAAGTTAAGGAAAATACCTTCTGGAGAGGAACTGTGGCCAAGAGCTGCTGTGGCCTGGTAAGTTTGTATAAATACATGTCAGATGACAAGGGGATGTTCAAAGACTCACTCTCTTACTCTTCGCCTCACAAGAGTCAGCAGTGACCGGAAGCTTCATTTTGCATATCCTATAAATGCCCTCATCCATAACTAAACCATTCCTTTCCTGTATTAGTGATACTCCAGCCATCCTTGTAAATGGTAACTATTAAACAAGTTTCTGAGAGAAGTATGTATTGATGGGAAGTGCAGTGAAAATTTAATGCTTTAAAATTTGGCTCAATGAACACATTATTTAGCTTCCAAAAATCAAACAAATTCACTGGCTTTCAAGTCCAAAGACTTAACCTACTTACCCACAGAAGTTTTACTTAGAAAACCAAATCTGTATTCAAATTAACCATAGAGTACACATTTCTCTCAATATCTTGTGTCCAGAATATGAAAATTCATTAGAAGCAGAATTCCCAAAGCAGATGAATTCTTCTTTTTTAAAGATTTTTTTTTAATTTATTTATCAGAGAGAGAGAGTGCGAGCACAGGCAGACAGAATGGCAGGCAGAGGCAGAAGAAGAAGCAGGCTCCCTGCTGAGCAAGGAGCCCGATGTGGGACTCCATCCCAGGATGCTGGGATCATGACCTGAGCCGAAGGCAGCTGCTCAACCAACTGAGCCACCCAGGCGTCCCCGAAGCAGATGAATTCTTATGACAAACTTCCCTGTTTGGAAACTGTACTCCTTACCTGATTTTCTATATTGGTCCAGGGATAATACTCTCTAAAAGAAATTACTTATACGTTTTTTTTTCCCCTCAACATAAGTTCCCAGAACAACGAAGCTTAAAGTGCTCACTTATTTGCCAGTTATTTTCTTTGCCATTTACATAAAATAAGAACTCTACGAGCTTTTAATGACCACATATGGAAAAAAAAAAAGACTGAGATAGAGTAAGAAAGGTGTTCTTTACTGGTGACCATGGTGTTATATGATACTACTTTATCATTTATTTTTAAATTCACTTTGAAGTGATAAGTCAACCCAATACACCCACATATGCTGTCCTCAAACACTGGTTTCATATATAAAAATAAATAAATAAGGAGACAAAAAACAAACAAACAAACAAACAAAAACAAACCTTGAACAGATATGAAACTACCAAATCATGATTCAACTGAAAAAGGCTCACTACTGTGTTAAATGTAGTTTTTTGGTAAGCTGCTTTTTTGCCTCCAGTTGTACTGAGATATCAACGACCTTATATTAGTTTTAGGTGTACAACACAGGGATTTGTACATATTGTGAAATGGTCACAACAGTAAGTTTAGTCAAAATCCACAACTTCATATAGCTGCAAGTTTTTTTTTCCTATAATGAGAACTTTTAAGATCTACTCTAGCCAACTTCCATATATATAATACAGTATTGTTAACTATAGTAAACTTCTTTATTAGATTAAAAAAAGTTAAGCATACCCAGAATAAAAATTTCAAACATTTCAAGAAGGTATATAATGAAATATCATCTTCTTTCCCTTCTCTTGGTTCTTCTCTCCAGAGGAAACCACTGTGAGGCTTTTTGGGTATTCTATAAATTTTCTATCTAAATATAACAAGTGTCTGCATTAGTGGTGTTTTTTTTTTTAAAACAAATGTTAGCATTTGTCCAGTTCTATATTCTGCTTTTCCTCCTATTCATTTATCTTTGAAGTTCTTCCATATCAGCATATATCAATTTATCTCATTTTTCACTTTAACCAATTTTTAGTAAAAAAAAAAAATAATACATGCATATGGTAAAAATCCAAACAGTACCAAAGGATATAAATAATGAAGTTTCTCTCTTCCACTCATATAGCTAGCCCCCTCAGCAGAGGTTACATGCTTCCAAAAAATAGTCTGCACAAGGTGAGTGTATATACACACACAGAAACAAATTGTACTATATGTGTCTAAATTGCCTTTTCACTTAACCATATACCTTGGAGAGCTGCACATGTTACACACACATATATATATAGTATTCTTTTAACCTATATGTAACATTCCAGTAAATGAATGTGACATAATTTATTTAACCAGTCCCCTAATGCTGGACATTTGGGCTGTTTGGAATCTTTGCTATTCCAAACAATATTTGTACATAATATACTGTGTAGAGAATATGCTAGAAAGCATATTCTAGAAAGCAGCAGCATCTGATTCCAATGATCTCTTTCCTCAACTACAGTTGAGTTCAGTTCTTTTTCTTTTGTTTCAATATCATCTACTCCAGAAAAGGGCATTTAGAAAGAACATAAAAGCTGAGAAAATTTTAACATTGAAAAGAAAAAAAACTGAGTCTTTTCACTTAAAAAAATTATTCTTTTTGACAATTGTTATAAAACAGTGTATTAATTTTAAAGTACACTTGTCCACCCTTAAAAAAAAAAAAAAAACAACCAAACAGTAGATGTATAGGATGTAAAATATTTGAAAAGGTATCAAAGTCAGTAATTAACTTCAAAAGCAACTTGTGTGTATATCCACTTTCCACAGATTAATTTGTATAAAATGTAGCAAATAAGGAAAGGGGGAAAGGCCTAAAGGAAGTCAAGTCACAAAAGCAGCTGTCAAGATTGTTGATGCTAAAAGGTTGGGCTAAAGCCAGAGGTAGGAGTATTCGTCCTGTGTATATTTCCTGCCATTAAATCCCCAAAAGACATAGAAAACATTCTGGAAGATTTCTTTATAAAAAGTAGTATAGGTTAGGATATTCTAGGTTCATAACCAACACTTGTGTTTATAAAATATTAGCATTCCAGGAATAGTGATAGAAAGATATTTAACAATAAATTACAAATATTGTAAATTCAGACTTTTTCTTACAGTTGCAAACACATCATAAATTTGGGCTGTGTTTCTTTGTATAAATCCTACTTACGACTGTGCTAAAACCTTTTGGCATGAATGCAAAGAGTATTTTCATAAATAAAACTTGGTAAAATCACTGTACACTCCATTAATTTAAAAACACTCCTCTTCAACTTCAAAGGGAAACCCTTTTCTCCTTTTTTAGTGCAAAAATGGTGTTTCTTTGCTGCTTTAATGGTTTGCTTCTTGTAGCTGTCATAACTACATGCTCCAAGTATGCGATAGTAAGAGACGAGAAGTTAAATGACATCTATGCTTCGATTCAGCATGTCTCAGACATTACAGATCCATGGCTCATGGATCTAACCTCTGAAGTGTCTACCAATAAAAATTCTGAACACACATCCTATAAGTGCCTCACAAATATGTATATAGCCTTATACTAGGGTTCAGCTGGAATGGATGAATTTTATGGGAGGACATGTGATATATACAGCTTAAGTTCTGTATATGGATTTACTCTCAAAGCCTTACTTTGAAATATAAAAATAATACTTGCTTCCACTAGTAAGTGACTACCAGGTGGCAAGTCCTCCTCATGAGTTCATCATCTCACTATAATTCCTTACAACTCCCAATATCTGTGAAGTAGATATGATTAGCAATATTTTGTAGATGAAGAGGTTATGTCACTTGCCATCACTCACATAGTTTGTAAGTAGAGAAGCCGGGATTCGAATTCAGGTCTGATGTCCAAACTCATGCTTTTGCCATTATAAAATATTCAACTTGAAATTTTTGTAAAAGCTAACAATTCTATGTATTTTGTGTCTACGATACATAAGGTATTTTATGTATTAACATACTAGGTTCTCCCAGTAGAAATAAAAGGATAACGTCACATATTGTTATTAATCTCAACCTGGATTTCTTTTCCTTTTATCTTTGCATTATGAAGAATTTTAAATGTATACAAAAGTGGACAAAACAGTGTAATACACTCCCATGTATACATCATCCATCTTCAGCAACAGTCAATTTATGATCCATCTTGTCTCATGTAAACCCCCACTCCATTTCTTTCTTTCTCTCCCATAGTATTTTGAATATCTATTATTTTGCTACTCAAAATATTATTTTGACTAGCAGATGTCAGACATCTTTTATCTTTAAATATCACAGTGTGTGTCTTTCTGAGATAAGGAATCTTTTAAAAAAATATATAAGCATAACACCATTGTCACACCTTAAAAATTAACAATAGATTTTTTTTAATTGAAGTATAATTGATATTTAATCTTCTATTAATTGCCAGGGTATATCATTGTGATTCAGTATTTATATATATTATGAAATGGACCCCAAGGTAAGTCTAGTTAGCATCTGTCACCATAGAAAGTTATTATGATATTATTGACTCTATTCCCTATGCTGTACCTGACATGCCCAACAATTATGTATTTCATAACTGGAAGTTTGTACCTTTTAATCCCCTTCACTTATTTCACTCACTCTGGTAGCCAACAGTTTGTTTCCTGTATCTATGAGTCTGTCTCTGCCTTTTGTTTGTTCATTTGTTTTTTAGATTCTACATGGAAGTAAAATCACATGGTATTTGTCTCGCTCTAACTTCACTTAGTATAAAACCCTCTAGATCCATCCATGTTGTCATAAATGGCAAGACTTCATTCTTTCTGATGGCTATGTAATATTCTATTGTATAATATACCTCATCATCTTTATTTTTTTTTAAGATTTTATTTATTCATTTGAGAGAAAGAGGGAGAGAGCATAAGAGTGCAGGAACCAGGCGGAGGGGCAGTGGGAGAGGGAGAAGCAGACTCCTGGAGGAGCAGGGAGCTCCAGTCAGGGCTTGACCCCACGACCCTGGGATCAAGATCTGAGACGAAGGCAGACGCTTAACCGACTGAGCCACCCAGGCATCCTGTAGCTTGCCTTTTCTTTTTGTTGATGGTTTCCTTTGCTGTGAAAAAGCTTTTTAGTTTGAAGTAGATCCTTAACATAAAATAAATGTTCACATTTCTAATTCTCTCATAGCTACAACTTGTTACATTTTATCTGACTCAAGATGAAAATGAGGCCCACACATTAGTTGATATGCCTTTTAAATCTCTTTTAATCTACGGTTAATAAGGCTTTATAATAATATTTTCTTTACTCACTTTGCATTATTTGCTTTTGCCAAGCTGTATTTTTAGGCATCAGTTTACATTGACAAGGGATATAGGCTTGCCATTTCCTAAGATTTTTAAGATTCACACAGTGGAAATTTTTCATGTTTCATGTTTCATACTGGATCATTTTCTCAGAAACTCTCTATACCATTCAGGAAAACATTCAGAAAGCTGGCAAGAAATTTTACTGGTTTATATTTACCACTATCACAAATATAATTTGAGTGACCTTTGGATAAAAATATATGATTTTGTTATATGTATTTATATATATATATAAGGTCTTTCTTTTTTATTTAAATATTATGTAATTTGCTTTAGATTCTGGGCCCATGGTGGTCAATTTTTCTAATATTCATGATGATGTTTTTCTAGCAATACATTTTTAATTATAAACATTATACCTTGTAATTCAAATTTGATTAGACTCTGTTGATAATTAACTCATTTTATAAAAAGGGAAATTAAACATAATGAAGTAAATCAGTTTGCTCAATACCATAGAGTTATACTGTCACCGTATCTGAAAGGTAAAACTAATGTGTGTTTAACATCTGATCAGTATCATGTTTTGGGTATCTGATTAATGAAATGGTAAAAGCTCCATGGTAAAGATTCCAGTGAATTTTCTTTGTAACTTTAAGTGAAACATTAAGGAAAAAAAGTTCTTAAAGCAAACAGGACTTGAATTGTCAAAGGAATCTATGTCTTATTAAAAAATAAAAATAAAAAGCCTGTCCCAGTTTCTCCAATCATATTTGAGCTCATTAAAAGAGCTCTTTCATTTATGTTCCTTCCACATTAAAGTAATAAATTATTTGGATTATGTTTTATTTTCCCCATGTTTCATTCTTTATTAATGAAAATCATTCATGAAGGTGACAGTGGACCAATAAGAAAATTTGGGTGGAAATGTGAGGGAAAGAATTGCCATTAACATTGTCATAAATACAATCTACATTTTCTTACTGTCCAGATTCCGTGCTAGGACTTACACATGTTACCGCCAGTCCTCATAACGCCATTGCAACAGACAGTAAAATACAGTGACAGAGAGCATGGGCTTTGAAACTATGAATGAGTATGGAGTTTCTTATTGGGGTCACAAAAATGTTCTGAAACTAGAGAGTGGTGATGAGTGCACAACTCAGTGACTATACTAACAAGAACTGACTTGTATACTTTAAAAGGGTAAATTTAATGTTATATGAATTATTTCTCAAAAAAGCTATTACTTTTTAAAAAGCGAATGCTATGGAGTCAGCCTAACCAAGTTAGAATCTTTGAGGGGCATGATCTTGAATGATTCTCAACCTCTCTGTGCCTCTGTGCCCATGTCTGTCAAATGGGTGTATTAGTACCTACCTTCATAGGGCTATTCTGAGAATTAAGTAAGATAGTGTATATAAAGGTCTTAGCACAGTCTCTGGCAGATCCTCCATTTATAGATAGATGAGGCAACTGAGTTTCAGAGCAATTAAGTGATTTGCTAATGTCACATGACCTTTAGCTAAATGGTATAGGTGGGATTTGAACTAGGTCTGTCAAGCCTCAATGTCCATGCTCTTTTTTTTTTCTTTCCTTTTTTTTTCCCCTCCAAGATTTTATTTATTTACCTGATAATGAGAACAGGAACACAAGCAGGGGGAATGGGAGAGGGAGAAGCAGGCTTCCTATCAAGCAGGGAGCCTGATGTGGGGCTTGATGCATGGCTCAATGCGGGGCTCCACCCACAGACTCTGGATCATGACCTGAGCCAAAGACAGATGCTTAACAACTGAGCTACCCAGGTGCCCCTATCCATGCTCTTTCTACCATACCAAGTTTCTTCTCTAGAACAGAGACAAGGCTCTCCCTGACACTATTCAATAGTCACTCCTCCACCATATTAAACCTGGGATTGAATGGAATGATGGGATAAGAAAATTTTTATTTGCAAACTTCTCTATGTCTAGGTAGTCCATTCTCCCAGCATCTTTCTTTAGAGGGTAAGCTTTAAAGCACATTGTACCAACTCATCACAGACTTTTCCATAACCAGTTGTTTAAATACAGGCTACTAAAGAGATTTATAAAGAAGGGATTTTTTATAAAATCCCACCCCTGGGGCACCAGGGTGGCTCAGCTGGTTAAGCATCTGCCTTTGGCTCAGGTCATGATTCTGGGGCCCTAAGATTGAGCCCCTGCAGCGGGCTCCCCTGTTCAGTGGGGCATCTGCTTCTCTCTTTTCTTCTGCTCCATAACCCCCTGTTCATGCTCACTCTCTCTCTCTCTCTCTCTCTCCCTCCCTCTCTCAAATAAATAAATAAAATCTTAAAAAAAAAGAAGAACTATTTTCCTTCCAGACACCAGATTCTAGTTTAGTCCAAATATCCTGAAGAACACAAGTCTGTATTTAGGCAAATGTCTGGAGTTGATAAAATTCATCCCATCATCTTCCTATACAAGGATCCTGCTATAGATAAAAATGATAAGGAAATCTGAGGTCATCATTTCTGTCCTTTCTCACTCTCTTCCTAAAACTACCTAGTCGTCTAGAGCTTTTTAACTTCTTCTGCCAGCTGTTCTCTTATTTACATATTCCTATACTTTTCATATTCCTAAACTGTCCTATAGTACCTTACAGAGACCTGTTAGTGCACCCACACACCCTGGCAGTTTCTGAAGCACTTAGCAATCAGTTAAGATCCAATCGAAAGAGCAAGGTAAAAGATAACCTCCTTCCCCCCCAAAATATCTTAGGGGGAGGAGCAAGGTTGGGGCCAAGACACAGTATGGGTTTTCCAACTTGATCTTTCCCTACATTTACTTCTAAATGAGCAAAGAATTTGCCACATATATCCAATCATTGTTGAGAAGCAAATACAGTTTTTTGTTCTAAGTAAATTCTTCAATTGTCCCCTTGGCTGCTCTACCTCTTCCTCTTTCTAAGAGAGAAAGGCTGCGTGGAAGTTGCCATCAACCCGAGAATGACTACAATGCCACTGTTACAAGAACCTGGTAAGATGTGCCCTTTGTCTTTGTAGCCCCGTATAGTCTCTTGTGTTCTACTCCAAAATTCTCTTCTCTTTTCAACATTACTATACCATAGCTCTGACACGAATTCTTTATTTCTCCTTTAGGTAATTAATTCTACCCTCACAGTTCCATTCGTTTCTGCCAGTTCACATTCATGTTTTGCCCCCTGTGGATTTTGGTTAACATCTGTTAAACCCTGAACTATACAGGACCATTGCCTGGATAGCATATTTCACACTTTGCAAAGCAAACTGCCACATTGTTACATAAAATTCTCTGTTCCCAGTCTGTGTTTTTAGCCATAAGTGTGTTAGGACAGCGAGATACACAGTAACATCATCACATTATTTAAAACATTATAAATACTATGACCAACTTACAAGAGTCAAAAAGATTTAAACATGAAAGATTTTTTTTATTTCTTAAAGTTTGATTTTTTTTAAGATTTTATTTATTTATTTGACAGACAAGTAGGCAGAGAGGCAGGCAGAGAGAGAGGAGGAAGCAGGCTCCCCGCTGAGCAGAGAGCTCGATGCGGGGGCTGGATCCCAGGACCCTGAGATCATGACCTGAGCCAAAGGCAGAGGCTTTAACCCACTGAGCCACCCAGGCGCCCCTTAAAGTCTGATTTTAAAGACAATCTTAAATAGACTTGAAATACACTAACGTATGATCTGGGAAAATTAAAATTTTCATAAAACTAGTATTATTCCTCACAATTTGAATTTCTCTTAGGTATTATCCTCACGGAGAAAGGATACATTGACAATATTAAGAGAATAGAAAAACTGGAAAGTTTACAATCGATTTAAAAAAATTTTAGAGCAAAATAGTTCATAAAGCTATTTGTAAGCTTGATTTAAAACTCTCCCTGATTCTCTGAGAAAATTTTTTAAAAAGCCATTTATAATAGGTTAAGAGTTAATATTCAGAATGATGTTTCTGACATTCTCAACCAGAGTATTAAAAGAAAGAATACATATACTTTAAAGATATCTTTTCAAACTGAATTTGGAAAAAAGAATTCCAATTTTGAACCTTTTAAGAATACGTTCTAATCCTGTTTTTTTTTTTTTAATTTTGCACACAGCTGTTTGTTGTAGTTTTTAGAATCATGCCAGATGCTGGGTTCATCAAGCAAAAGCAGGAAAACAATGGTTTGAAAGCAATTAGAAGCACCGAGACTTCAGTGAGGCTCATATTAAAATGTGATAACACTGTTCTAGTGGGAATTTCAACACTACTCCATTTCTGACATTTCTGGGCTGCCAGACAGGCAAGCTGTGTGGAAGAGCACAGTGACCAAGGAGGTAACATACTGGAATTTATTTCTGGAGCAAATGAAGAATTAGCTGAGTTGGATCCCTCCCAAGGTTTTTATTATGGACTCGGCCACCATTTTATTTGAATGTTAGTAGATCCTGTTGGCATCTGACAAAGCTTAAGGAGTAAAAGCATATTATAGCTTTGGCTCTGTAAAATAATCTAACACCAATCCACTCAGAAGGCAGATGCATTTGAGCCTCTTGTTGCTAAAAAGCAGGGCAGGGGAGCCCAGCAGGGTGAAGATTAATTAAACACTCCACTAACTTTCCTTAGAAATGCCTAATGCCACTCTGTGTAGAAGCTTATTTAGAAGATGCAGAAGTAAACCATACCATCCACACATTTTTAGTGTAAAACCATAAATGGCTAAAAAGCACTCACCTTGGGGCTGACTATCCCAATAATACCTGAAATACAAAGAAGAGAATGGAGATAAGTCAAACTTGTATTTCAATCTTGGTTGGCATATGGTAGAGACAGCACCTACTCCAAAAAGCTTGCTAAACAGTGAATAACCAGCCAAACCACTACCCACTTTGAGAAAAATGAAAGGGTTGTTCTTGAGAGTTGAAAGATTCTCAGTGGCTTTTAACTCATTGTGACTCCGGAGACAGTTTTGACCATGTTGCTGGGTCCTAAGGGGGTCCTAAGAGGTTACCTAGCCATGGTCCAGAGTTTCTCATCAGGAGCTCTACAGGCTTGGAGTGTGACAACTCTTTGTTGTAACAACCAGTCTTGTACAATCAGCATCGCTGGTCCTCAGCACCTAATACCAGTGGCACCCCCAGTTACAACAACCAAAAACGTCACCCACCCAAAACATATCCTCAAATACTTCTAGGTCTAAATTCTTTATTTTACAGGTGAAGCATGCATAACTGGCTCAAGGTCACCTAGCATTTTAGTGTCTGTGCCAAGACTGGGGTCCTTGCAGTCCGCTGTATCATTGTCCACCCCCACCTCCTCTTTTATTTTGGGATATTATTGGCAAAACCAATAACCCCTCAAGTCTTCAAACTAATGAAATGGCAGTGGGAGAAAGGATCATTTGTAAGTCACTTATTTGGAATGTACATTGCATTTCCCCATAGAAACAAAGTTCTATATGGTGGCTACCCACAAAAGTCTATTGTACTTTGGATTCCATTTCCTCCTGCCTTCACAGGAACCTTGCATTATTCTATATTGATTTTCTCTTGTATATATTCAACCTCTTCCTCTCAACTTGGCCCTTTCCATCAGTGTTTCTGCTCACATACAAATAAAGCAAAGCCTCCCTCACTCTCTTCATATCCCTCCATCTGCTGCCGTCTTCCCTTCACATCACAGTGAAATTTTCAAAAACTGTTGTCTGTAGTTTCTGTTTTCTCCTACTCCCACCTCCCACTCACTCCTCAACATACTCCAATCTTGCTTATCGTAACCACATGTTAATTCTTGCTACGGATATAATTCCATGCCACTAAATAGAATGAATACTTTTCTATCCTCATCTTGACCTCTCAGGAATGTATATGTTCATTTGAACACTTATTTTCCTTGGGAGAGAGTTCAGAGTTGTTGTTGTTGTTTTTTTTTTTTTTTTAAGTCAAATGCTTGAAAGAATCTATAACCTAAAATAAAAGATTAAGAAAAAGGCAATACATGGGCAATAATGAGGTGTATCTTTTAACACACACATGACTGAAATAAGGTGAGGCTACTTTAGAGACAAATGTCATTCCAGTAGATATCTGGGTTATTTCTTTATAAGACTAAAGTTCAGGAAACAGAGAAGTAGGAGATAAGTGGGAGTATGTTGCCATAATCCAGAGATGCATTTGTGGGAAATTATCAGAGATAAAGAAGAGAAGATGAATTATCAGAGATAAAGAAGAAGATGGAGAAGCCTCCTGGTTGACTTTTCTTATTCCTTTCTTTTCCCAGAAGAGTTCTGGGCTGTCAATCAGGTGAAGGGAAATATAAGATACTTGGATGACAAGGCATGGAAAGTTCAAGACAGCTATGACATCTACAGTGGAGAGGGGGAGAGGGAGGGGTGGGAAAGGCAAAGCTGCAGCAGCTGGAAAGAAGGGTGTCCATGTCAATAGGAAGGCATAGGTAGCTTGAGAGTGGCGGTAACTTAAAACAAGTTTTATATATTAGTACGACGGGTCGATCTCCCCGTAGCAGACGGTGCAGCTTCCCACTCTACCTGGTCACGGTGAAGAGTTTTTCCACCAAACTCTTTTTTTTTTTTTAAAGATTTTATTTATTTATCTGACAGAGAGAGAGAGAGACAGTGAGAGAAGGAACACGAGCAGGGGGAGTGGGAGAGGGAGAAGCAGGCTTCCCACCAAGCAGGGAACCGATCCGGGGCTCGATCCCAGGACTCGGTGATCATGACCCAAGCCGAAGGCAGACGCTTAACGACTGAACCACCCAAGCGCCCCCCACCAAACTCTTTTCTCTAAAACACAGTTAATCAAGCAAATCATCAAAGGGGCGAGCCATTTTCCATGTTCCCCATCTCCTCTGGAGGCACTGTTCCAGCCTTTGATCCCAATAATTACTCAACCTCCATTTCAATATAAATAGAAATTAGAATGTAAGCCTGGTGCAAGTGTGGGGGGGCGGGTAGGGCAGGAGGGTGTGGGTGTACTTCTCCTTCCAAAATGTATACGATGGCAATAGCAGGAACTTCACTAACTGATATTATTCTCATTTATTGACTGAGAAAAAAAAAATGGAGCCATGCTTGTGGCAGTTAAAAGGCCAACTTTTGGCCAATTGTTAAATAGGTGAAACATGTTATTGATAATCTCAATCTCTGCTTTTCCCCACAATCCCCACTCCAATGTGCACACATATTTTCAGTCCCCTTCTCTACCTAGTATAGAGTGATGCTGATTTCCTGGTTTTCTTCTTAGTTAAGAAGATCTTACAAGTTCACACACACTGAGAGTATCGCTTCTGCCAATCATAGCTGTAGCCTACGAAGGCTGATTACAGAGAAAGAATTCAACTTAAAAGTATTAAATAAAGTAGCAGGTCTACCGATTTGATGCTAAATAGCAGAATCTGCCTTAATCTTGATGACACTGTAATTAAATATTTGTCAGTAAAAAATCAGATGTAGAACTTCATGTGGAATGGCATGAAGTGAAATGTTCGTTTCCTTCACTTTCAGAAGGTGTAAAACAATCCTGCTACCCTACCATCTAAATCTTAATTGTGCAACAATCCTAAAGAAAGTTTGTGTCCGCGCACACGCACGCGCACGTGTGCAAACACACACACACACAGAGTATACCTCTAAAAGGCAAGGCCAAAAGGTGAGCAATCTTGTCCCTCACTGGAGGGCACCGTGGATTAGTCTCCGCTGGGCACAATACATCAAAAGTCCTGATCTTGTCTCATTAAGCATATCCTATGGATGGCCTTCATCACATTCTCTGGAAAGGTGACCCCACACTAGAGAATTCTACACTCCTTAGGAGGCATTTAGTCAAACCCTGCTCCCATCTTCTAATTCTTATCTTTCACTCTAAAAACAATTATCCCTTAGCTAGAGACTCCAACAAGTCTGAAACTAGACATTTTAAACCAAAATACAAACACCACAATAGAATTACATAGAAGAAAAGGCATACAGACACACACACACACACACAGAGTTGTGTTTATCCTAAAGGCCTCTGAGAATTTCATATCAGGCCTGTGCAGATAGATAACAAACACTTCTTTAATCTTCCCTTTGAAGCTTCAGCTTCAATATGAAAAGGAAGCTATCACTCCGCTGTAATATCCATACTCAACATCATCAGGTCCATGCAAATGACATTTGGAGCCGGAAAAATATGAGTACAGAACGAGAAGACAGAAATTGCTGCAACCATATTGATGATTATTGTTTTCACATTCAGTCAAAATAAATCCATCCTTCTGTGATCCTTCAAAAATGAAAATGGAAGAACAAAATTTCCTAACATTTTGTTGGCTCTGCAAAATAGGGTCTAGTGTGTGTTACATTACATGGGAGGCAAAGTTTGCTATTTGTGCTTCTAAATTTAGAGAGATTTTCAGCAAACTTTAGTTTAGGGAAAGGTAACAACAAATAAATGGGATTCACTATAGTGAGGGGATCTTGAGGCTACTACAGAAGCAATAACAGTAATGACAAATAACAACAATGTTAAGATTTCTCATTTATATTGTGGGCACTGTCCTAAACACTTCTTTTATATGAACTCATTCCTCCAAACTATAGCCCTCTTATTATTTCCATTTTATAAATAAGGAAACCAAAGTATTGAGAGGTGAGATGACTTGCCCATGGTTTACACAGCTGGTAATAAGGCAGACAAGTTTCTAATCCTAACAACTAGTTCCAGAGTGGGCACTGTAATAACAAATTAAGAAGGAAAGTCTTGAAAATATAATCTAACTTTAAAAATTCATAAAAAATAATTTTTTCTCTGAAGACTTTCTATTATCCTAACAGAATTCAGTCACTCAGTTGACAAATACTTGTTGAATGTCTTCTATGTGACAAGTCCTTTGTTCTGGTTCCTTGGATGAAACGGTGACTAAAGTACACATAGTCTGTCTGCAGATATATTTCAGTATCTTTCAAATGGCAAACAAACTTCTAGTTTGTCACTCAAGAATCACAAAACATTAGATTCCTACTAAAAATGAAGCTATCAACTCTTAACCATTAGATGGGGGAGGGGGTTTGAGGTGGGTATCAAACTCTTGACCTTGAAGCTAACCAATGAACATGGTTATTGAGATTAAAGTACTCAGGGCACCTGGGTGGCTCAGTGGGTTAAGCCTCTGCCTTTGGCTCAGGTCATGGTCTCAGAGTCCTGGGATTGAACCCCGCATCGGGCTCTCTGCTCAGCAGGGAGCCTGCTTCCCTTCCTCTCTCTCTGCCCGTCTCTCTGCCTACTTGTGATCTCTGTCTGTCAAATAAATAAATAAAATCTTAAAAAAAAAAAAAAAAGAAAAGTACTCAGAGCTTTCACCACTCAGCCAGCTAATTAGATCCTGGTGAAGGAGGTAAAACAAACAACTGTAACTACCCCCATATTATTGCAAATATCTAGGAAGGAAAAATAGTTCCATTTCCTGATTATAATAAAAAATAGCATATTCAGCACTTTTATATGTTTTATATGTATTATTTTATTTAATCTTCATCACAACCCTATGAGATCAGGACTATTATTATTCCCATTTTTCGGATTAGGAAATTGAAACTCAGGAAGGTCAACCAATTTGACCACAACCACATAGCTATTAAACAGCAGAACCCAGATTTGTATCCAGGTCTCCTTGGTTCCAGAGCTCAAGCTCTTAAATCCCACAGTACCTGCTTTTCTATTGACTGCAATATAGAAAACAAATCAATTATTGCCAGACAGCTTAGTATTAGAAAGTAGTTAGATCAGACATCTTTAACTTAGAGTTCACAGTTGAGCTATAGAAGACTCATGAACTCCTAAAAATCGTGGGTAGAAAGCAACCCATGTTTTCTTTTCCTTGAAGAAGAGTCCATAAACCTCATTAGATTCCAAAAAATGCCAATAACTCTTACCCTCCAAAATGATAAGACCCTCTGGATTAGATGAATAAGACTGTAATGGCATTATAAAACTAGCTACCCACAAAGGCCAACATCTGTAATGTTATAAATCTAGAAGATCTAAATGAATTTTTTTGCAACTGAAGTATTAAACATGTTATTCTACCTGTGACTTATGGAAATTTAAAACACATCATACATTCTCTGCCTCATTAAACCACCTGCTAAACAAAATCAAATCTCTTCTTGATGACTCAAGGATATAAATTTGAACTTTGGTTTTTGTACCAAAACAGTGGTGCTTCCTACATGAATAGGCTGTCTGCACTACTCGCTATCCAGAGATGACTTCTATTTTGCTCTTGACCATCTCTTGGTAATACTATCTCAAAAAGGATGGCAAAGAATGAAGTGCTATGCTGATATTAAAAATGGAATTCAAATGGAAACCTCATTGAGCAGGGCTTTCAACAGCAAGTTGCTAACACTAGGAAAACCCCTTGCAATTGACCTTGATCAGTGAGCCACATGGTAGAGACTGATACATGCCCCAAGGAAATGGCTTTTCTGAACAATGCTAATAATCTGTACCCTGTAGATACTTCCTATAACTTCTTTTCTTACTTTGGAAGATTTACTTGATTTCAAATCTTTCTAGGAGCTATGCTCCATTTCAGAAAAATGGGCAAGTGGCAAAGGGTCATACCGCCCATGACACCCAAGAACAGAAATGGGAAAAGAGCACCATCTGGTGGAAGTCCCTGGTGGAGGCATCAGAGGCTGGGACCTAGGGTCCTGGGCGTCAGCCTCAGCAACAGGCAGGGATGGGAAGGCCTCTGGAGGGGAGCTGGTGCCCCCTCTAGTCCCGTACCTTTAATCCATCAAAAGGACAGGACCTAGTATCTGCCTACAAGCAGCTTACAATCTAAACGAGCTATTTATACATCAACAGATGTCAATCTAAGATAGGAAATAACAAATAACAGACAAGCAGATAACTCAGATTATAGAAGGACCTGCCACAAGAAGTTCCTAGGTTCTTTCTTTGGGTGTAATATGTCTGTGGTCTTGAGTCTATACCCACAAGTTTTAGAAACCCACCCTGGAAGACAACACAATATTCTCCTACTTGTGAAATGGTCACAATTAAACTTTTATTAAGTAATAAACAAGCAACATTATCTAATGTTGACAGTATTGATTTTTTTCAGAACTCTGTTCCCAGACCATAAAAAAGAAATAAAAGAAATAAGACCTTACTTATCACTGGAGTTTTCTGCAACACTTTCACTACATAAAATCCCTGCTATGCTCAATCCAACATCCACCCTGGATACCAACAGCAAGAAATCTGGGTGCTTTTCTCAATTGATCAATGATTATGGTCTTTCACCCCAATACTGAAAACTTGCATTCAAATATTCCTTCCCCTATGTTCAAGCATCAAGACTGCAAATTGTGGTTGAATGTCTATATAATTCCCATACTCTCTGCATGTAATAGGCAACCAATTAGAACTCAATGAACTATTAAAGAAAAATTCCAGCCAGGTACGTTGTGACAAAATAGAAGACCCTAAGAGTTGAGATTTATTTTTTTCTTTCTGTAGATAAAGGAGAGCATCTGAAGGATTGGTTGGTTGGTTGCTTGTTATAAGGATAGGAAATGATGTCCACTGTGATCAAACAAACAGAAATACGCAGACTGGATGGGAGGGAGACAACCCGAGAGGCCGTTTACTGGAGCTCAAAAAGAGAGACAAGAGATTTGATAACACACGTGGACGTGGGCTGGGAACAGAGCAACAAGAGGAAAATCAGAGATATCTTTTGGTTACAAATGTGTATGGGAGAGAAAAGGCAGCACTTATATACAAAGAACTCCAGCTGATTACCATATTTTAAACTGCAGTATCTTTGGCTGTTATCCTGTCACTTCTGTCTCTGCTGATGCTTGGAACCTCCTTTTGTTTTATTTTTTGCTCGCTTCAGGTTAATAGCTACTCTTGGACCACCAAGACTCCTAGTTATCTGATTCATGAATAACTGACATATGCATGACACTGTGACTGTGGACCCTCTAGTCATTGAATTTTACAGCTGGAAGGTCACTGAAGGTCATTTAATCCAGCCCATCACTTTCCAGATGAGAAAATGAAGTATGGAGAGGTTACATGATTGCGCCATAGACGTTTAGAAGTCCACATTGTGAAGCTACCACAGTTTATCTTGGGCAGGCAGGTTCAAAAACATGATAGTCACTTGAAAATTCCTTTGGTATTTCCCTTATTATGAACATGGTTACATTATCCACCTGAGAACAAATGTTACACAAAAAATATTTAGGCTGGATTAGTTCTCAGAGCTCATCGAGGCAGAGCGGATTTCTCAACATTAACATGCCCACATACCATCTATATCTCAAGTTATGAAGACTGCATTCCCTCTCTCAGACATTAATAAATCTCTACTACTTGCAGATACTCTGTTAGGGACTGAGAGCATGGAAAGCCCCAACTGTGGGCCAGTTGGGCTGGAGCAGTCAAACTGTGCTGAACTGATAGGATTGGCACAAAACACACACAAGGTAAAAACCAGGGCCAGAAGAACTCAGGTCTGGCTAATGCCAGAAGCTGTCTGACTGCCTGCAGATAAGGGCTGCTGAGGGAGGATCTGGGATCAGATAAAGGAAGATGCCTGGCAGGGGAGGGGAGGGTCACTGAGAGGCCAGGTCCAGGATGCAGAGTGGCCAGCCAGCGGGTCAGAGCAGGTGACAGAGGTGACATGTTTGACAGAGCAGGTGACATGTTTGAGGAAGGGATAGGGAAGATTCTGAGTGAGTTCCAACCTTAAAGCCAGTTTTATCTTGCGAAGCAGGTGATAATGTCATGTAAGGGTAATATAAATCTGCTAAGGATTGGGGAGGGGATGGGGGGAAGAGGAACATTAGAAAGGTTGCTACTAGGGTCATTTAAGGTCACTGTCAGGTATCATTAAGGGCTCAACTGAGGTGGGAGACCAAGCCTTACAGTAGAGGCACTCTGACTATGTCATTTTTCTTCAGCACTGAGTGGCTGCCCAAATACAAGAGCAGAGATGTGGACAGTTGAATTGATCTGAGGTTAGGATTCTCCTATTCTTGGGAGATAAAAGTACAGAAGAGTAAGAGTGCACTGGAGGACATGTCCTGGCGCTCAGGCTGAGGGGGAAAAAAATCCAGCGGCCCAAGACTTGACTATTGTATCTGTACATATTAGAGACTTTCAACAATCAGTAAGAAACAGGGGACAGCATTATTCTGCTCTTCTCTTCCAGGACTATCCTCTGTCCCACCAGTCCCGAATCTCTCCTATTTCGTGCTCCCTCTTTCAATGGTTGACATCTTCATGAACCCAGTTGAAACATGGGGACTGCCCCTTCATCTCTTTCTCTATGACTGCATACAACCCATCAATCACCAAGACCTGGACGATCTACTCCCCTGATATCTTTTAAATCTACCTCTTCTCCATCCCTACAGGCACTGAATTCTTTCAAGCCTTCAGAATGCCTGACCCAGATTGATGTTCACACGATCACCTGCCACCCTGCTCCTCTCTGACCCATTCTCCTCAGGGTTGATGGAGAAGGAAGAGCAGTGGTGAGCACTGGCTTTGCAGACATATCTGGGTTGGAGTCCCAGCTCTTCCGTCTTCTAGGCTGCAAACTTTGGCGGCAGCCTCAGTCTCCTCATTTTTTTTTTTAAATCAAAGTACAGTTGACATGCCGTGTTACGTTAGTTTCAGGTGTGCAACATAGTGATCCCACAAGTCTACATGTTACACTGTGCTCACCAGGAGTGCAGCTACCACCTGTCACCATGCACTGCTGTTACAATATCATTGACTATATTCTTTGTGTTGTACCTTTTATTCCTATGACTTATCCATTCCATAAATGGGAGCCTCTATCTCCCACTCTCCTTCCCCCAGTAAACCCATCCCCTACCCCCCCTTGGTTTCACCTTAAAAATATAAATAATAACTACACCTGCCTCGTGTGTTTTTTTGGAGGATTAACTGAGCCAATGCACATAAAGAACTGAGCACCAGGCCCAGCACCTGGCAGGCCTTCAGTTAATGTCAGCTGTTCTGTCATTAGCACCATCGTTACTCTAATGACCTAAAGGGCAAACCCAGTCTTGTCACTGCCCTGCTTAAAGCCCTGCAGAGGCTTACTCCAGCCCCAGCCTCCAGGTCCTCACTCCCCTGCTCCGTTCACACTGCTGCTTTCACATGTCTCCGCTCTCTCTGCCAGCACACTTTCTCCATTGTGCCCCTTCTTCTCCCAGTGAACCTTTGAGGCTCAGCTCTGTCCCCTGTGTAATGTGCTCCCATGGCCCCTCTGTGCACACCTTTCAGCAGCACCTATAACACTGCACCACAATCCTCTTGTCTCTCTATATCACTGGGCCCTCAAGGGGCAGTGGCACAGAGCCTGTGCTCAATAAATGCTTGCTAAGAAAATGAATGGACTTGAGAAACAGAAGGGCTGTCTGAGTTCAGCATGAGTGCAGCACAGAGTGCATTTCAGAGAGGGGTCAGAGACGAGGCTGGAGATGCAGACAGCGGGCAAGGCTCTCCAGGTAACACCATGAGGTGTGGATTTTATCCCAAAGAAAATGGGGAAAGAAACTTTCATTTTCCTCTTAATTACTCACACAAAGACAAGAGGGTAAAACAGAATGAGAATTAAAAGAGGAGAAGAAAAGGAAAAGAAAGAAAAAAATAAGAAACCCTTGTTAAATTAAAACCTCCATCCAAATGAAGAATCGCCCCCCGCAAAAAAACTAGTTTCAAAGAATAACCACAATATGACTAGCAAAACTATACTTCAAAAGACACGACCGAATACACATTGTAGTGGCAAGAATCCAATATATAAATACAATCAATTTGTTTCTTCATTAAAAGCTTTCATGAAGAAAATGATTTAATACAAATGCTAGAGCTACTGACACAGATTAATTGAAAAATAACAACAGACTCCTAATTAAAGACATAATATTATTTCACTCATTCATTCTGCTCTAAAACTGAATAAATATATAAAAATAGAATCGAGAAGGCAGGCTTCTGCTGCTAACCACTCCAAGAGCTACAATGAATTACAGATATTTTTTTTAAAACTTCATATCCTTATGTATACGCATTCTTCCAGTTAGGAACTGAGATGTACATAGAAATTCAGAAATCACTTTTAAATTGTGTCACTTTTGCCCTCAAGATTTTTCCTAATTGTATAAGATTCTATACTAAAATATCATTCTTGGCCATTTATTTCTTTGAATAGTATCTACAGCAGTCATATTAAGCCCCTACAAGAGGTACCTAATTATCTGAATCATAAAAAATGAAACTACTTTGATTTAAAGGCCAATGACTATGTGATCAGTTCTACGGCTGTATCAGAACAGGTCGGGGGTCACCAGCAGTTCAACTATAATCAACTATTCAATCCCAGGACTTCCTGACCCATCGTGGGGCCAGGACTTTGGTTCTGTTGTTCTTCAAGGGATTCTCCAGCATCAGGAAATGTCTCCCATGTTGCCAGGCCACCAGGAAGCAAAAAGGTTACAGGCAAACATCAGGCCAAGGGAAGGACCAAAGCCATTTGCTGCTGACCATATCCCTATCCCTCACCCTACAATCCAGTTGGGTTGAAATATTGTCAGTTACTTGCTGGTCCTAAGCTTTGCCAGTAAAATTTTCCCGTCAGTTATCCCCAGTCATACTGGGAGACCCACCTCACCACCCAACTAACAGCCTCAATTCATACTTACCAGTCAAATCCTCCATCCTCCCTCTCCGCTATTCAAATTCATTTGAAAACAAAAGTAGTATCTTTGTACCTTTAAAAAAAAAAAAAAGAGGAAGTCTTCTGATGAAGATTTTTACATATACTTGCCTGATTTTAAGAATCTCCTGGAGTCCTTATTGATCACGCCAAACCTGGTAAATTAGCATCTAGGTAAGAGACCTAGAAATCTGTATTTTTAACAAGATCCTCAGGTAATTCATATGATGGGGCAAATTTGGAAAACAATCTGAAGGAAATGGGTATTTTGCTAACAGCTGTCTGTTAAGAAAATTCTAGACAGTTAGTCCCCAGTTCAAGCATAGACTGTGTCCCATTTCCAGTTGTTTGGACCTTGGAATGCATTTTCCTAATGAAACAAAGTAACAGTGTTAAGTTTTCTGGGCCAGCTTCAAAAACCTATTAAGTCTTGTTAACAGATCTAAAGTATAGTAAATACAATCCTTCATTTAAAGTATATTAAATACAATCCTTCATTTAAAGTATAGTAAATACAATCCTTCAATCACATTTCAAAAGTTGAAGCATAAAGTTGGCTATTTAGAATACATTTTTCTGTAAAGCTCTGAGAAGTGGTTAGGTTTCCCAGCTATCCATAAATGCTTGTTAAGCCCATAATAAGCCAAACCCAGCTATCAAAACGTGAATATAAACATGAGGTTGGTGTCCTCAAAGCAAAAGATAATGAGAGGGAGAAATGGTATGTCTTCTTCTCTGGGCATAGGAAACACAGGCAAACTTTGACATTCTTACCCTCTCTGCCTTTGCAACAATCTCTGGTCTCCCAGTGGCCAAAGACTGCCCAGGTGCCAAGGATTTACGTGTTATCCATGACTCTCTACTAAAGTATCAGCTTGCACATCCTTGCCTTGAGCTGTCCTTCCCCAAATTACCTATCGTCCCTCCAAAATTCAGTCAAACTCTCGTTTCCATAATTTGGTTCCATCCTATCTTTTTCAGCTTATCTCTCCCATTACTCCCTTATACCTAGTAAATGGAATCATCCTTTGGTTCCCAAATATGGCTAACCTTATCCTCTCTGTATCTTTGTTTCTGCTATTTTGGGGTACAATGTATCTCACCAGAAACCCATCCCTTTCAACCCACAGCCAAGTCATGATGCCATCTCACAGCCCTGAAGGCTTCTCATAGCCCACCAGCCAGAAGTGACTCCTTTCACTGGGATTTCACAGCACAATCTATGTGTACCTCTTCTAAAGCTTTAGCCACAATATATATTGAGATACAGTTATTTGTGAGGGCTTTTTTACCTTTCCCATTGGGTTTTAAGTTTCTTGGGAATATTTTGGGGAGTATCTAATCAAGTAACATGGATTATATTAAGTATGCATATGTTATATGCGTAACAGAAATCCTACAAAGTGGATGTATCATATAATTATTTGATTTATCCTGCTCAAAAATAAGTTACAAGAGGACTGGAACCTGTGTCACATTCACCACAAAAATGTTCTGCATATAGCATTTGCTCAATAAACATTTGTTGAATCAGTTAAGTGCTATTATTCACTTTTTATGAAGAAATTGAGCCTCAGAAGAGTGGTGACCTAACAGTCCTACTGCCTGGGTTCATCCAAATTCCAGAATCTAACATTTGTGTAACCTTGAGCACATTGGTTACCTCTCTGAACCTCAGTTTTCTCATCTGATCTTTCTCATTGATATCCATCTCATGTACGCAGATCAAATGAGATAATGTGTATAAAGCCCTTGACAATGGGGCTGGCATATAGTACGTGTGTGGTGAATGTTGGCTGTAACTGTCATTCTTAAATAGCAAATGAGAGAATCTCTGAAGCCCTCATACTTCCCAAGGAAAAGGGCCCTGTGTTACCCTGACCAACATCAATGTACCTAACACGGTTCATCACCCACAACAGAGGTTCAACAAGTCTGGCCACTGAATTTCCTCAGCACTCTCATCTTTTTTAAGATTTTATTTATTTATTTGACAGACAGAGATCACAAGTAGGCAGAGAGGCAGGCAGAGAGAAAGGGAGGAAGCAGTCTCCCTGCTGAGCAGAGAGCTTGATGCGGGGCTCGATCCCAGGACCCTGGGATCATGACCTGAGCTGAAAGCAGAGGCTTTAACCCACTGAGCCACCCAGGTGGCCCCTCAGCACTCTCATCTTAGCCAAAAATTAGAAGAAAACCATTCAACACAGTTAATGTACACCCAGAAGTCTCTTAACCCTCCAGGTGAATTTGTATTTTAAAAGAAGCTGTTGAGCCTAAATACATTTCTCAATGGTGAAAAGGTATGTAACAAATGGGAACCAGACATCTCAGACCTTCTAGAGAAGGCATCTGTGAGCAGTGGTCTCCATGCTGGCTCCATGCAGACTCCATGAGCCTGACGGCTCAGTGGCCCGATAACTTCTTGAAAAACAGGGCTATATGATATGTGACACTCTTGATTGTCTGGCATGATGCCCAACAAAGAGTAAACAAATAGCCAACACATATTTATTGAGTAAATTAACTTCTTCCGGTTTGTAATCCTCACCCTGCACTTAGGTGATTCCATTTCTCTTTATGACCAACATAAAAATCAATCATGATGACTGATGTTTTGAGAAGGAGGAAGTAAATGGTTTACTCAAGCACCATCGCTTCGGGAAACTAGTCCCACAAACACAAATATTTTATTAGATAGTCACACAGAGTGTAGATAATCCTTTTCTAATGAAGGATTCAGCCTGTGTCAGTTCAGTGCAGCTCAAAAGGATAATATCTAAGAAATGAAAGTTGTTCTCAGTCAGTGATACCTCATCTAATGAAGACTTTGAGAGTGAACTTCCTTTATTTAAAAAAAAATACATATTTTAACAAAATCATCATAAATTACTCCGAGGACTGCTGTATTTCATATGGCTTTCATGTGCATTTATGAGTGTGTATGTTTGGCACAGAGTAAAACACCTCACACACAGCTGTTTATTTGCACAGGAGTGACCCAATGCTTCACAACAAAATTAGAGCCTAGTTTCTTCTTTCTACATCTCCTTTCCCCTCCGTTCCAACTCTTTACCCACCTGGAAACCAAATATGCTTTCACTATTTAATCTCTGTCCCTTTTTAAACAGGAAGGGCTCTGACCTCAATGACTTAGGATTAAATATATAATCACTGCAGAGCTAGAAAATACAAATAAACAAAAAGGAGAAATTAAAAATTACTCAAGCTCCACTTGCCAGAGATCATCATCATTAATATTTTGGTGGGGGCAGGGCGCCTGGCTGCCTCAACTGGAAGAGCATGTGGCTCCTGATCTGGGGGGTCAGGGGTTCAAGCCCCACGTTAGGTATAGAGAGTACTTATATACATGAACTTAAAAAAAAATTTTGGTGGGTTTTCTGGAGACATTTTTCTCTGAGGTTTTTACATATATATTTAACCTACATTTTCATTTATAGTATATCTTATCGTTCAATGAATCTTCTATAATATGCATGATTAAATTATTTATTTATTTTTAGGTTTGCCTGTCAACAGAATGGAGGAGCAGAACAAACTGGAACAGGGAGAAACTTGAGAAAGAGAACCAGAAAGGAGAATTTTGCAATACCCTGAGTACGACTTTATGGAGGCAGCAGTTTAACCAGTGACAAAGGGAGAGGAGAAGACAGATTTAGGATAAAGAATCAATAGGCTTGTTGATGGCTTGGGGAGTAAAGACAGAGAAGCCAGGAAGGGCACCCATGATTCTGCGTTGGGGGCCTGGGCCTAGGGAAAGCAGAGTTAGGCATTAGGGCTAAGCAGGATCAGTTCTGGACAGTCAGCAATCAGCATTTTTCTGACTATAAGTAACGGAACACCCAATGACATGGGCTTAAATAAAGCTTATTTTTCTTTTAAAACAAGTCTGGAGACAGCTGATTCCAGGGTTGATGTAGGGGCCCAATAGTGGCATGAAGGGTCTAGACTACTGTGGTGTTTCTGCTCTAACGCCATAGAATGGAGTCGTATCTTAAGGCGGCTACTGCATTCAAGGGAGTACTGCCGTCTCCCTGCAAGAGGCTATCAGAAGTCTGTCGTGGCTTCCAAACCATGATTCATCCCCAGGCTGGTAGGGTTCTGTCGTCAAGGAAGAATGGAGAGTGCCTGCTGGGGACGCATCCAGCAGAGTCTGCCCAGCTTTGTGAACACTGAGATCTCTGACACCCAAGAGGAGCTCTCCGGTATGCTGTCTGAAGCCATGCCCAGAGGACTGCCTCTGAGCTGTGGAGCCGGAGAGGAGGTTGTAGAGTTGTGATGGGACCAACCGCCTGAGAATGTGGTGAGGACAGAGACAAGCCTGAGGGGCAAGGCTCAAGGAACAGGGCAGAAAAATGAGACCAAGCACGAGCTTGGGGGAAAAAGAAAGAATGTATAAATGCAAGGAAGAAGGAAAACCAGGAGGAACTATTATTATCATAGAATGAACAGAAAGAGAGTTGGGTTTGTTTGTTTGTTTGTTTTTAACTTTTTGAGGAAAAGGAAGCTATCAATAATGTCAGATGCCACAGGGAGACCGGGTAAGTGGAAAAGGTCCCCTGGAGGTGACAATTGGAGAGTTACTGGTAACTCTCTAATTGATAAGAGCAGAAGCCAGATCATGGAAGAATGAGGAGTGACCAGACAAGAGGAAACCAGAAATGGCTAATCTAGCCTTCTGTCTGTTAAGGATTAAAAAAAAAAAAAAAAAAAAAAAAAGGCTACAGAATAGTCGCTATAAAGGGAATCACTGTGTAGGATATAATATTTTTCTTACTATTAGGAGAGATTTGGGATGCCTGGGTCTCTCAGTTGGTTAAGCGACTCACTCTTGATTTTGGTTCAGGTCATGATCTCAGGGTCGTGGGATCGAGCCCTGCACTGGGCTCCAAGCTCAGTGTGGACTCTGCCTGTCCCTCTCACTCTGCTCCTCCCCCACTCATGCTCTCTCTCTCTCAAATAAATAAAATCTAAAAATATGTATATTAGGAGAGATTTGAGCATATTTCTATGATGAAGAGTTGTAACAGGGGAAGGAAACTAAATTTAAGAAAGAGAGAGTCCTAGGGCATAGTGATAACAAAGGAGGAAAGACGGTCACTGTGAGGCATTGCTTTAGTCCTCAAATAGCATGAGGAGGAGCGTGATCTCAAAAGACAACAGAGGGAGGGCACCTGGGTGGCTTAGTCAGTTAAGTGTCTGCCTTCAGCTTAGCTCATGATCTCAGGGTCCTGGGATCGAGCCCCGCATCGGGCTCCCTGCTCAGTGGGGAGCCTGCTTCTCCCCTCTCCCTCAGTCCCCTGGCTTGTGCTCTTTCTCACTCTATCTCAAATAAATAAATAAAATTTAAAAACAAAAGATAACAGAGGGGCAGAAAACTGTAAAGCCATGTAGCCACATCTCAAAAGGTTTAGGATCGAATGGGAAAAGTTTAGACGTGGCAGCAAGGAGCTAGAATGCCGACAGCACTTCTAGAAAGGAAGCACATTCTACCTAAGATGACTACAAGCAAAACTGTCCTGCGGCAGAGCTGAGTGTTCCGAAGGCAGAGATGGAGCAAAGTGGTTGAGGATGTGGTGCAGTTTGATTATAAGAAGACATGGATCCTAAGAAACACAGGGGAAAGGGCTAGAGGAGAAGTCCTCAGGAGCGATGAGAGATGGCAGAGACAAAGACATGCCAAACTAAGTAGGGAGGGGGATGACCAGAAGCAGAGGGCTGGTGACAGCTTACAGCAATGGTGGCAATGACTGGCATCCACGCTCTGCGGAATGCCAGTGTAGGGTCAGCTGTCACTTTTTTCTCACAGAATGTTAGAGAGATGCTATCACAGGAGATACATGAGGAAATGGGAACCATGTCTGCAAAGGTCCTGTACACCCAACCCTTGGCAAAAAGAAAGCATCCTATCTTTGGAAAAGAATATGTGGGGCCAGCTACCAAATAGTAAATGTCCTAATAAGAGGGTCTCTTGTTTTAAGTTTTAGCCTAGGACCCCAAAACTCAGTTTTTGGTTATAACAGTCTCCCCACCCCCATTCATTGGACTCAACATTACTGAGTTCATACTACATGCCAACACCTTGCTAGACCATTTTTTTTTCTTTAAAAAGATTTTATTTATTTATTTGACAGACAGAGATCACAAGTAGGCAGAAAGGCAGGCGGGGGGGCGGGGGGGGGGGGAAGCAGGCTCCCTGCTGAGCAGAGAGCCCGATGCGGGGCTCAATCCCAGGACCCTGAGATCATGACCTGAGCTAAAGGCAGAGGCTTAACCCACTGAGCCACCCAGGTGCCCTAGACTTTTTTTTTTTTTTAATTAACATAGATCATCCATGCCTTTAAGGAGTTAATAATCTCCCAAAATATGTACTCTGAGTTCTGAGAAACTGAATTTGAAACGAAATTAAAAGTATGTGTTGGAGCAGTGCTTCTCAAACATGAATAACCTTGGGATCGTATAGAAATGCAGATTGTGACTCAGTAGATCTGATTCAATAGAGCCTGAGATTTTACATTTCTAACAAGTTTCCAGGTGATGCTGATGTTGCTGGCCCATGGGACACACTTGGGTTACCAAGGAGCTAAAGACTCTAGCAAAAAGAGACTTTGCTTCACCTTTTCTATCTACACTGACCTGTGAAGTCCTGAGAAGCTTCCCTCTTTTCCTTGCTAATTCTCCTACCCATGCATTTTTCTAATACAAAGGTGGGGAGGGGATAGAAAACCTCACAAAGGGCTTTTTCTCCCAAGCAACTATTAGCTACACACACTGCTTTCGTGAACATGTCAAACATCTATCTCATGTGATTAAATACTTCTGTGGAACCTCTAATATTTCAAACAGGGCACCTAGATATTCAGTAAAAGAATAAGAGACTGGGAACAGCAATTAATTCTAGTTATGCCATATGGCAGTATAGAACACTGGCTGGAACCTGAAAACTCAATTTCACAAGAGCTTTACTTATTCTGAATTTTAATCATTGTAGGATCAGCAAACATATGCCTACCAACCTGCTCCATTTACACAAAATTCTGAAGAATAATCACACTGCACACTCAAAAATGATTGGTTTTTCCCACATGGACTTAAAATTTCTCTCCTATCAGGTTCTCAAAATAAAGTAGCTGCTGACAGCTCCAGTTTAAACTCCCCATTAAGCAAAAGTCTTCAAACAGTTCTTCTTTTAATGAATAAAACCCCTGGCTTTTCATTTCATCATCAGGTCACAATTTTGCGTTAAGTATAATTATTTCTGGTTCTGGAATCCCCAGTCCTGGGACTGGTTCAGGTGCTGGCTCCCCAGCCCCGTGGACTCCCTCCATCATGCCTGTCACTGCTGAGGCACCCATTCCACCACACTCTCCATTTCACCTCTCTCCAGAATGGAGACATTATCATTTTCAACACATACTCCATTCCCTGTCTTCTTAGAGCTAAGATACTTTCATCTCCTGTACATCTAATAATTTCAAGATAAGGACAGAAAAATCAGTTCTTGTTCTGTGAACTTTTGTCTCCAGTGCTTGAGAGACTATCCTAATATCCCCTGAACATGTTTTAGTGATAACATTTACTGCACTAGGGCCAAAATGATTTTCTGCCACTTTCAATTCTAGTTCAATAAAAGAATAAGAGCTTTGTTTCTAACCTCTGTCATTTTTAATACCATAAAGTGATTTTAAAAATGTAAAATTGAGTTCCATCTCCTACTGGACTACCAATCTCATATTAGCTTTCCTTTTATCAAATTTATGAGAAAAGTCAGAAATTGCTTTTCCTTAAAAAAAAAAAAATCAAAATTTCAGAATCTCCTGGGCAGAATGCTTGAATTGAATTTCAGCACTCCATAATTGCTGGCCTAGAAGTTTTAAAGAAGTATAAAAGTTAGCTAGTTATAGCAAGAATAACAAACTGGAAGATTATCCTTTAGTTCACTTAAAGTAAAAAAATAATGTTATTCCTAGAAAAATTACCACCCTTAAAAACCCCAAATAAGGGGACACCTGGGTGGCTCAGTTGGTTGGACAACTGCCTTCGGCTCAGGTCATGATCCCGGAGTCCTGGGATCAAGTCCCGCATCGGGCTCCCAGCTCCACGGGGAGTCTGCTTCTCTCTCTGACCTTCTCCTTGCTCATATTCTCTCTCACTGTCTCTCTCTCAAATAAATAAATAAATAAAATCTTTAAAAAAAAAAAAAAAAGCCCAAATAGGGTGCCTGGGTGGCTCAGTCGTTAGGCGCCTGCCTTTGGTTCAGGTCATAATCTCAGAGTCCTGGTATCGAGCCCCACATCAGGCTCCCTGCTTGGCAAGAAGGCTGCTTTCTCCCTCTCCCATTCCCCCTGCTTATGTTCCCTCTCTCACCGTGTCTCTCTGTCAAATAACTAAATAAAATCTTAAAAAAAAAAACCCAAATATGTTTATTAGATTTACAAATTGAGGAAGTCTATGGTTTCCTGAAACCACAGTGAATGAAATCCATGGTTTTTGAAATGTGAAGTCAAACAAAAAATATTTTTGCAACATTTATTAAGAAAATTTTCTAATAGGCATAAAAATGGAAAGAACTCCATATATACCTACAGCTTAGCCTCTATGATTCACATTTTGTTATATTTGCTTTATCACATATCCATCCATCCATTGTTCCGTCCATCCATCCATGTACTTATGCACTCATCCATCCATCCACCCATCCATCTCTTTTTTTGATGCATTCCAAAATAAATTAGAATACATTAGACATGAGTATACTCCATCCATAACCATTTTAGTATGATATATAATTGACTAAACTTCAGTATTTGTTACAGTTCTTTAAAACAATAATCTTTTGAAATATGCCAATTCACTTTTTGTACTGGCTTAGCTAAGTGAACTAAACAACCAATTAAAATTCTAAATCCTCTGTTGATGGACATCTAGGTTCTTTCCATAGTTTGGCTATTGTGGACATTGCTGCTATAAACATTCGGGTGCATGTGCCCCTTTGGATCACTACGTTTGTATCCTTAGGGTAAATACCCAATAGTGCAATTGCTGGGTCATAGGGCAGTTCTATTTTCAACATTTTGAGGAACCTCCATGCTGTTTTCCAGAGTGGCTGCACCAGCTTGCATTCCCACCAACAGTGTAGGAGGGTTCCCCTTTCTCCGCATCCTCGCCAGCATCTGTCATTTCCTGACTTGTTGATTTTAGCCATTCTGACTGGTGTGAGGTGATATCTCATTGTGGTTTTGATTTGTATTTCCCTGATGCCGAGTGATATGGAGCACTTTTTCATATGTTTGTTGGCCATCTGGATGTCTTCTTTGCAGAAGAAGATGTGGTATATATACACAATGGAATACTATGCAGCCATCAAAAGAAATGAAATCTTGCCATTTGCGACAACATGGATGGAACTAGAGCGTATCATGCTTAGCGAAATAAGTCAAGCAGAGAAAGACAACTATCATATGATCTCCCTGATATGAGGAAGTGGTGATGCAACATGGGGGCTTAAGTGGGTAGGAGAAGAATAAATGAAACAAGATGGGATTGGGAGGGAGACAAACCATAAGTGACTTTTAATCTCACAAAACAAACTGAGGGTTGCTGGGGGGAGGGGGTTTGGGAGAAGGGGGTGGGATTATGGACATTGGGGAGGGTATGTGCTTTGGTGAGTGCTGTGAAGTGTGTAAACCTGGTGATTCACAGACCTGTACCACTGGGGATAGAGTATTATGCCTCCATCAGAAAGGATGAATACCCAACTTTTGTAGCAACATGGACAGGACTGGAAGAGATTATGCTGAGTGAAATAAGTCAAGCAGAGAGAGTCAATTATCATATGGTTTCACTTATTTGTGGAGCATAACAAATAGCATGGAGGACATGGGGACTTAGAGTGGAGAAGGGAGTTGGGGGAAATTGGAAGGGGAGGTGAACCATGAGAGACTATGGACTCTGAAAAACAATCTGAGGGTTTTGAAGGGACGGGGGGTGGGAGGTTGGGGTACCAGGTGGTGGGTATTATAGAGGGCACGGATTGCATGGAGCATGGGGTGTGGTGCAAAAATAATGAATACTGTTATGCTGGAAATAAAAAAAAATTCTAAATCCTAATCTTTTATTAATTCTATTAATTTGAGTAATTTCTTATATCCCAGATCTCTCACCAACAAAAGCACAAGGACACTCAATAGACACTTTCTAGTGTCAGTTACTAAAATGCAAAATGGACCTTGTGGGTTATGGCAGAATTCACAAATGAGAGAGAGACACTCACTAATATAACTTAGAGAAATAGCTAACTGGAGATTATGTGGACATAGAGTTTTCTGTAAATTATGATGAGAACCTCAACAAGGCTCACAAACTCAAGAGGGCACTTGAGTTGGAGCATTAAATAATAATACATCTTAAATAAACCACATTGTATCTACAATACAACAATCTGAAGCTGGACTTTTGAAGACTAGGTGACCTTAGGAACAAATCTGGCAACAAAGTACTAACATCAAATTGAAGTTTTCTTGGCTTTGGGAAGCCCTGGTATTACTGATTTGTAAACTCCCTAATAACTGACTACAGTAAGAGCTGCCACAGGGAGAGAGCTGTCTGTCCTTTATGAGCTGTTTGTTCCCCTACACTCATCTTCCTTTTTTTTTTTTCCTCTCTCTCTCTCTCTCTCTCTCTCTTTCAGAGGATTGGCTCTGGAAGGGGCATCCTTTGAAGCCTGAAGAATCAAAGCTATTGCAAAACACTGCTGAGAGTTTTGAAAGAAATATGAAGAAACTACATTGGACCTGGGGCGATAGGCTAAGATCTTCCCAAACAGGTCAGCAGTTGGTCTGTAAAATATTCCCATTGCCAAGGAGGCGGTGACATCTTGTGTAAATCAAAAACTAAAACCCTAAGATATCTCATTTCCATTTTAAATGCATGGGGGTTAAATATGGATATCTAGCACTCGAGAAGTTCCTGTGGGATTGATTTTTTCCCCCCGTCTTCTCTGAGCCCTTTGCTGAGCGTGATAAGTAGGACTGCATTTCATTACCAACCCTGCTAGCACTGCACTTTGGGGAGACTAGATGAGGCTACACAGTGGGGGAGAAGATCTGGCTTCCAAAGAAGAAATGATTCACATGGTGCTATTATAAAAACCCACTTTAAGCCCAACTCATTTTCAATAGAATCGTGAAATAAAATAAAATCCCAAGGAAATGAAATTTCCTGTATCATTTTCCAATTAAAAAAAAATCATAGCAACACCATAAAAGAAATCAAATAGAGGTGTCAAACTTTGGTTGGTAATGTTTTTATTTTTGTAACACTTAGGAAAAAAGAATTCCAGCAAACATGTTGGGGGACCCAACTTCCAAAGAAAATGTAAGATCATCATTAGGGGAATCTTCAATTCGATCAGTCAGGGTTATAGAAATAACATCAGAACAAAGAGTTTGGCTCCTGACAGCTGACCCAGTGCTCTTATATTTTTCTCTTTGCTCTAGTTTCACGAAGTGGCTACAGGATGGGTTGATATCCAAAATAAGAGAAAACAAGCAAATTAGAGAAAAACCACGATCAGGAAGGCTCCACACCACAAGGTCCTTGGAAATCCATAAATAGATGAATACTGGGAGGCATTTTTTTCCCCCACAGTGGCTTTCCATAAGCAGAGGAAATAGTGCAGAGCTGGAATAAAAGACTAACTCCAGATAAAATGAAACTTAAAATCAAGACCAAAGCAATCGTGATAAAATGAAGAGAGTGATTTCATACAAATGATCTTTAGATACAAGGCATGAAATAAGAACCTCTCTTTATAGACAAATAGACAAGCTTCCTGTATTAAAAAATTGACAAAGGATTTTCTGAGACCTTTCAGGACAAATCCATATTGAGTAGATAATAGGAATGTGCTCAAGCGATAACAATGGCTGTAATTCTATCAGGAGTAAAGCAAATTTCAGTGACCTAACTACATGGCTAAAGAATGTGCTCAGCTTACTATTCTAGTGGGTTAGTCCAACCTGAAGGGTGCAAGGTCACTTGCCTGCCTCCTAGGTCACATTTCAAAATTCCTTTCACTCTTGATAGACCATATTATTCTGTTTAAAGAGATCAGTACTTGGAATTGTTAATAAAATTTATTCATCTGTGTTTTTTTAAATGTCTTAAAAAAAAACCCTACCTGTTATTTACCATGAAAAACAACTAAAATATTATTATATACCAGAGTTACTTATATAAAAATTTTTAGGATAACCAAAGGGAGAAGCTTCCGCCCACTCGTATCACAATAACCCAGTATAAAAGGGAAAAAAAATGGATCAATTTAATCTTGGATCTGGCACCAAACCCAAGATGACCTTCCTTTCCAGGTTAAGCCAAGGGACCAGAAGTGGGAAATATCGTATCAGTCTCTCCTGCAGAGCATTTCAGACTCAAAGAACACTAAATATAACCCCTCACTGCCAGATAAGTGTATCCCCAAAAATCTTTTAACACAGTTGTGAACTCTCAACATACATTCACTGAATAACAGAACACTAGTACAGGAATTTGGTATACAGCTGATCGGTGATAGCCCTGAATTTGCTGCAGGGTTGTTTTCTTTCTTGGTTTAAGAATGGAAAGCAGGGATAGGACTGAGAAAGGAAGAAATGAATAATTAACCTTCAAGATATGGTCAAATTATTGCTATGACTTTTGAGTCTTTTCAGAACCATTGAAACTTAGATGGATTGTACAAGTATCTCCTCCTCTTTCTTTTTCTGAGTTGGCACTGGGACTCCAGTGTAGGTAGAATGAAACATCAGAAAGATGTTATGAGCAAATAACTAAAATCACAAGTAACACAAATGTGCTAATAGCACATTATACCTTAGTTCTCTTCAAGCATGCTTCATTTGAATGAGTTTTCTTTTGTGGTATTTAAGCTCCATAACCAGCACTTATGAAAAGTCAAGCCCTTTATGAAATTAATGGTAATGATATTTACAGCACATTATTTTGAAACTCTTACTCCCAAGAGTTGTGTCAGACTAACATTTTGTCTCTCTTCCTATAAAACAAAGACATCTGATGATACATTCTTTTTTTTTTTTTTTTTTTTTTTGGACAGAGAGAGATCACAAGTAGGCAGAGAGGCAGGCAGAGAGAGAGAGGAAGGGAAGCAGGCTCCCTGCTGAGCAGAGAGCCCGATGTGGGGCTCGATTCCAGGACCATGGGATCATGACCTGAGCCGAAGGCAGAGGCTTTAACCCACTGAGTCACCCAGGCGCCCCTGATACATTCTTTTTTAAAAAGAAAGAGCAGGGGTTGGGGGAAGGGTAGGGGAATAAGGGAAGAGAGAATCTCAAGCAGACTCCCCTACACTGAGTGCAGAGCCTGATGAGGGGCTCAACATGGGGCTCAATTTCACAACCCTGACTTCATGACCTGAGCCAAAATCGAGTTGGGTCCTCAACTGACTGAGCCACCCAGGTGTCCCTGATGATACATTCTTAAGCTAAATCCTGCTTTAAAGTTAAATCCATGTTAGGCTAGAAAGAAAAACTTGAACTTCCCAAAGAAAACGGAATTGTTTTTATGATATTTATATTAAAGTATCAAGTTTCATGCAGAGCTATACACTAGCCACCCACAATGAGACACGTTCAAGATACTCTTTCAGCCTGTACATTAAACGTCCTGGGTTTTGCAGGTTTGTGCCATAATCCTATTACAGAAAGTTATTTCTTGATTTCATTCCCTTTCAATATGCCATAAATCTACCTGTCTCTTTTTGGAGCTCCGTTAAGTTTCACAGAAGGAAACAATACTCCAAGTTTGTTTCCATTGGCTCTGGCCTTCACTTCCAACAGTGAGCATAAACGACTAGTTGTTCCAAAACAGGCCATCAAGAAAGAATGTATCCCTACCTTAGTAATAAAAATATTCTATTTTCTTCATTCCTTCCCCCACTCTCAAGGTATTCTTGCTGTCAGATGGCCTCCCCAGAATGAAACTTTTAAGAAGTGCTCAACTGTTTCTGCAAACGCATGAGACCGCCATCAAGCGTCTAAGGGCCGCTCCTGTCTGCTTCATTCCAGGTGTCCCACATCTGGCGCTGATCCTGCAGTGACCACCGTAATAAAACAGGAGGAGCCTGCGCCTGGCTTTCATCCTAATCCTTCTCTGAAGAGCTCAATGAAAACTTGGACTCAGAATGTGAAAGCTGTTAGATTTTAGGGAGAAGGTTTAAATGAGGCTGTTGGAAGAAGAACAATGAATATCACAGCTCAGGACATGGAATACTACAAAACAGCTTCACCTCCTCGGAATCATAGGAATTAACATCTTTTTTTTTTTTTTTGCCTTACATGGAATACATTATCCTTCGCTGGTGATCCATGAAAGCAAAAAACAAAAAACAAAAAACAAAACAAACAAACCACACACACAAAACAACAACAACAAAAAAAACTAGTATGTAGATACAGATACAGATATGATTTTTGTTTGTTTGTTCTTTAAGTCTGGGAGTAAAGAGAACAGTTAGGCTACTTGTGCTGAAAAGTACAAGTTGAGGAGCCCTTGGAGGACATCCATGACTCTTAACACAACTCTCATTTCCTGGGGTCGGTCACACTAGACCACAGAAAGGTGGCAAACGGCACATTATAGCAACTGTGATGGAGTCAGATGCTTTGACTTTCGGCAATTCCATAGCCGTGGCGAACACCACTGAATTCTGAGTCAACATAAAAATTACAGCCAAGCCTCCAGAGTTTACCAAGAATCAGAGGCATGCTATTTTCACTATTGTCTACCCTCTTCCTTCTCAAGCAGCTCAACCTGAGGAAAGAATTAGAGGAACTAAATCAAGAAAATAATAAAGATAGAGTAGAAAGTTGTGTGTTTGTATGTAGGGGGAATGTATATATGTGTGTGTGTATACACACAGTATTTATATCTACCGACTGGCTTTCTCAGATTTCCTGCTTCAGGTTTCATACCTACCTTCAAGTAAGCCTGGAAGCATCAAATCATAATTTTAGATAGGTTCCTATCCCCCAAAAGTACAAAACCCTAAAATATCCTCGCTTTAATACAACTTTTTAAACAATTCCAGTGGTTCTTTCCATGTTACACAGCAACTTGCCATATACATTTAACTCTCAAGTTTGATGATTTCCAAATTTCTTTTCTCACCTGGCTTTTTGGCATGAGATACAATGTCATACAACAAGAGTAAATGTGGCTGGTATTGTACAAGCTTTCAGTACCAATACATATTGCATATGATGCTGACCAGCCATAAACAGGACTACAGAAGCAATATGGCTGAAGAAGAGCATTCAGTAAAACAAGGGTTACATTAACCGGATGATGATTGAATGGGTGGATGTAAGGCAATTTCAAACAGCTTGCCAAAGAAAAGCCTCATTTTTCCATTTTCTGATACAGTATCTAATTTCTGGCTCCTCATTTCCTCCGTGATCTGATAATTATGAAATTCTAAATAAAGTGTCATCTTTCTTGCAACAAATCAATGAGCAGAAAGCTCCCATCAGATGTTTCCTAAAGCTCCTGCTGATTATTTCCTGAATTCTATCCCACAAACCACACAGCAAGTTCTTTGAGAACAAGGAAGCCTCTCCACCCCAAACACAGCTTCTTTTTGTGTGCATGTGTGTGCATGTGCATTTAATAAGTGATATGCAATTGATAACAACAAGTTACCAAAAAAAAAATCACCTTTTATTACCAATTTCAGATTGAAGTTTAGCCCTTTCCAAACACTGTGGTACAAATATGAGAAAGAAGAATTCCTCCTCATTGTACATTTGTTCATAAAGATGCAGTAGCATTTGCATTCCTTATCACAAATTTATACAGCAACACCACCATCACACAATTGTATTTTGGGCATCCCTCTCCCTTTCATGCAATTTGAAATAATGCCACCTTTATTCCTCAGGCAATCCTTATAATAATCTTGTAATACAAAGGTCAACTTGTGAAAATAAATTCTATGGGTTACTAAAGCTTCAGATGCACAAGTAAGCCTAAATTTATCTACTGATAAAGTAACATTATGGAGAAGTTTGTTTTAAACACTCTTCCAGCATACCAAAAATTACAGATATTCTCACTTCTGCAAAAAGCTCCCATCTTCTGCATTCTGTTTGTTTCAATTATTCAGGGCAACCCAGGCTGATAATTACAGAGTCCCCAGTTGCTGAGTAAAAGTGACGCTTAATTAGCCAGCAGGAAAGATCGATTAAGATCCAGCAGGGCATCTTGTGAGGTTGTCTCACATTTCTGGAGGGAATAGATTCTGGCTGTGCCCTTCCAAAAGACAAAATTCCCTGCTTCTAAGGAGTTTCAGTGAGGTTTCTAAAGTAGATGCTCAGATCAGTCAGACACACAAATTAAATCCCAGTCATAACCCTAAAGATGTTCTCTCTTTTCCAAGAGTGCTTAGTCCAAACATTCTGAACCACATTGCCATAGGTTTGAGAAAGCTTAAAATAACATTCAACTTATCCCCAATTCTCGTTCAGTTGCTGTAACTCAAGCAAAAAGTGGCCAGGAAATATATTATAAAAGAAAATTTAAAAAGAAAAAAAAAGAAAAAAAAGAAAAGAAAATTTTTATTTTTTTTTCTCTCCCTAGAAAGTATATGTATCTGCCAGATGCTCACATTCTAAAAGGCACAAATTAGGTCAGGACCTCTTATTTTAAAAAATCACTGCGTATGATACTCCAAGCCAGTCTGAGACTAAAACATTCCAATATGGTCAAAGAATCAACTGAATAAGTATGGTTCAGGCTTTCTATCAGGGAAGGAGTTGTGGAAGTAAAATCAGAACCAAAAATTATAACAAAACTCAATTCTCTCGGGGAGCCTGGGTGGCTCAGTGGGTTATAGCCTTTGCCTTTGGCTCAGGGTCCTGGGATCAAGCCCCGCATCGGCCTTTCAGCCTACTTGTGATCTCTGCCTGTCAAATAAATAAATAAAATCTTAAAAAAAAAATACTTAAAAAAATCAATTCTCTCTAACTGCCTAACATCTATCCTTTGGTAGTTTGGACAAGAATAAATGTTTAGCTTTTCACACATTTTGCAAAAACATTTAATAAAGATGAACATAACAATCTAAAGCTAAAAGCAGATTCGTTATCATAAGATACATAATTATGAAAATGTTTTTATTTTGGTAAGCTAGCTACACTAACCATGCCTGCCTACCTCCAATTCAACTCGGTAAAAATTTATTAAGTCTCTGTCAAGGATAAAGAACTATGATAAGTGTGTCCTGCCTGGTTAATTGATACACTATGAAAGTAGATTTTACTGACTATGAATTCTTTCAAAGCTGACACGAAATGGACCCAGTTTATACAAACCTAGTTTTGACTTGCTGGAAGCCCCGTAGAATGTGGTCTCTGTGGTCCCTCGCAGTAGCACTGAGATTTTCATTCCGCAAACCTTCCCCCAAAAACTCCTCAGCATCTAAAAGAAAAAGAAAGTTGATCAACAGAAAAGAAGTAAAAATCTGAAGGATTAAGAAATGGGTATTATTTTCTGTTTAAAAATTTTAAAGTTGCAAAGCAATGTGAAGGTACTTAACACCACAGAACTGCATATTTACTAATGGATAAAACAGTAAATTTTATGTTATATATATTTGACCTGAATAAGAAATGAATAAAACTTTAAGTAGGACTATAAGCGATGTCTTCTGATGATCCAAGACCTTGCTATAAATTTGGGATGCTAATGCATTTACTAATAAAAAAAAAAAACCATTTTCTAAACCATTCAAAGAAATGTGAAAATATTCGTTATCTCTAATGGCAGAGGAAAGACTGTCAATCTCCTAACCCTATAAATATTACAAACCAGTCATAGAAGGTCACAGGCCAACAGAAACGAGAAAGAACCACCAGTAAATAGAGCTGAAATAAAAAATAGAGCTGAACTACAAAGTCCGGAACAAAAAGGGCAGGCATTCAAAGAAGAAAAATTAATTGGCAAATGCATCATCAATGAAAATGACAATGCAACCAAGTGAAGGAACTCACATGGAAAAGAAAAATGTGACCAAGAGAAGGAAACTGCAATTAATGTGAACATATATTATAAAATAGGGACATGATAGAAATATATAATATGAAACAAATCATGTTATGTTGAAAGAAGTGGGGGGCATCTAGATATTTTCAAAGGCAAAGTACATTGATAATGATTACAATTGCCAGAAATACCAGCTACATACTTTATTATGCAAAAAAGGGTTATTGTCCCTAAAAAGTATATAAATGACACAGTCAAAATTTCCTACCTCCAAAAGCAGTGCATACCATATACAACTGTGTCACATGTGCTATCAAAATAATGTTATGAATTTATACAGTTGGGTTACATAAGCATGGTAAAAAATCTGTTTTACATTCATACCATTCAACACCACCAAAACAGCAACAACAACAAAACCCTAGATAACCATCACCAGTGCTTTTGATGAGGTATAAGTTTCGAAAATTAACAATTTCACAGAAGACCACCATCAGCTTCCAAGACTTACATGGAAGTAATGTAGTCAAGAGACATTACTTAAAAAAGGAACCCATTAAATGACAAATGCAAGAGATATGTCTTGCATTTGTCATTTAATGGGTTCCTTTAAAATCCTCTGAAGGCTAAAGAATGAAAAGATGGGAAGTTGAATTAAAAGATAAAAATAAACGCTACCCCAAATTGAATGAACACAAGAATACATCCATTAATAAAGGACAAGGACCCCATGATCATCTCAGTAGAGGCAGAAAAAGCATTTGACAAAATTCAAGATAAAAGATATGCAGCAAACTAAGAATAGAAGGAAACTTACTCAGTCTGATCAAAAGCAGCTACAAGAAAATCCCATAGCTAACATCATACTTAACAGTCAAAGACTGATGCTTTCCCTTTCTTTCTAGCATCAGAAACAAAACAAGGATGTCTGCTCTCACCCTGTATACTCAACATGATGCTGGTGCTACCCAGGGCAATTGCACAAGAAAATGAAATTAAGATAGTCCAGATTAGAAAAGAAGAAGTGCAACTATCTCTACTTGCAGATTATACAATATTATATATAGAAAACCCACTAAAGGGGTTTTTAGGAACCCACTAAAAAACTACTAGAACTAATAAATTCAGTAAGTTTGCAAGATACCAGATTAATACAAAAAAAAAAAACTATAGAGTAACAATGAACAAAACAAAAATGAAATTAGAAAAAGTCCACCTAAAATTGCATAATACAGAATTAAATATTAGAAATAAATTTAACAGGGGCGCCTGGGTGGCTCAGTGGGTTAAAGCCTCTGCCTTCGGCTCAGGCCATGATCTCAGGGTCCTGGGATCGAGCCCCGCATCGGGCTCTCTGCTCCGCAGGGAGCCTGCTTCCTCCTCTCTCTCTGCTTGCCTCTCTATGCTACTTGTGATCTCTGTCTGTCAAATGAATAAATAAAATCTTAAAATAAATAAATAAATAAATAAATTTAACAGAAGTGGCACAAGATTTAAACTCTAAAAATTGCAAAAAAAAATTGTTGAAGGAAATTAAAGATCTAAATAAATGGAAAGACATTCATGTTCAAAGATGAAAAGACTTACTGTTGTTTGTTTGTTTTTTAAAGATTTTACTTATTCATTTGAGAGAGAGAGTAAGGGGGAAAAGGTCAGAGAGAGAAGCAGACTCTCTGCGGAGCTGGAAGCCTGATGTGGGACTCGATCCGGGACTCTGGGATCATGACCTGAGCTGAAGGCGGTCGCTTAACCAATTGAGTCACCCAGGCACCCCAAGACTTACTATTGTTAAGATGGCAACATTCCCCAAATAGATCTAAAGATTTAATGGAATCTCTATAAAAATCACAGTTGGTTTTTTTGCAGAAATTGATATACTAATCCTAAAATTTATTTGAAAATTCAAGGGACCCAGAATAGCCAGAACAATTTTGAAAATGAAAAACTCGAGGATGGGGCGCCTGGGTGGCTCAGCGGGTTGAAGCCTCTACCTTCGGCTCAGGTCGTGATCTCAGGGTCGAGATTGAGCCCCACATCGGGCTCTCTGCTCAGTGGGGAGCCTGCTTCCTCCCTCTCTCTCTGCCTGCTTCTCTGCCTCCTTGTGATCTCTCTGTCAAATAAACAAATAAAATCTAAAAAAAAAAAAAAAAAAACTCTGGAGGATTCACATTTTCTTTTTTTTAAGATTTAATTTATTTATTTGAGAGAGAATGGGGGTAGGGAGTGAGAAAGAGAAAGAACACAATTAGGGGGAGGCAGGGGGAGGGACTGGGGGAGATAAAGAAACAGATCCCCACTGAACAGGGAGCTCAATGTGGGACTTGATCCCAGGACCGTGGGATTATGACCTCAGCCAAAGGCAGACACTTAACCAACTGAGCCAACCAGGTGCCCCAGGATTCATATTTTCTGATTTCAAAACTGACTACAAAATTACAGTAATCAAGACAATATACTACCAGCATAAAGACAGATACATAAATCAAAGGAGTAAACTTGAAACTTCAGAAATAGGCCTTCACATTTATAGTCAATAAATTTTTGACAAGGATACCCAGACAATTCAATAGGAAAAGAAATAGTTTTTTCAACAAATAGTTCTAGAACTGCTGCATATCCTCATGCAAAGCACTAAGGTTGGATCCCCACCTCACACAGCATACAAAAATTAATGTAAACTCGATCAAAGACCTAAATGTAAAATATGAAACTACAAAATTCTTAGAAGAGAACAAGCATAAATCCTTGTGACGTTGGATTAGGTAATATTTCCAAAATTCGGTGTCTTAGATGCGATGCCGAAAGAACAAGCAACAAAAGAAAAAAGAAATTGGACATCAAAAATTTAAAAACTATTGTGCTTCAAAGGATGTCAACAAGAAGTGAAAAGACAACCCATATGAGAAAATTTTTGAAAATCATATAGCTGGTAAGAGATTTATATGTAGCATATATAAAGAACGCTTACAACACAACAGTAAAAAGACAACCAATTCAATTTCAAAATGAGCAGAGGATCTGAACAGACATTTACCTAAAGAGAATATACCAATGGCCAACAAGCATGTGAAAGAATGATCAACATCAATTGTCATCAGGAAAATTCAAACCCAAACCACAATGAGATGCACTTCACAGTGACTAGGATGGCTATGGTCAAATATATGGACAAAAGTGAATGCTGTCAAGTGCCCTGGGTGGCTCAGTGGGTTAAGTCTCTGCCTTTGGCTCAGGTCATGGTCTCGGGGTCCTGGGACTGAGCCCCATGTTGGGCTCCCTGCTCAGTGGGGAGCCTGCTTGCCCCTCTCCCTCTGCCTGCCTCTCTGCCTACTTGTGATCTCTTTCTGTCAAAGAAATAAATAAAATCTTTTTTAAAAAATGAATGCTGTTGGGGCGCCTGAGTGGCTCAGTGGCTTGGGCCGCTGCCTTCGGCTCGGGTCATGATCTCAGGGTCCTGGAATCGAGTCCCGCATTGGGCTCTCTGCTCAGCGGGGAGCCTGCTTCCCTCTCTCTCTCTCTGCCTGCCTCTCTATCTACTTGTGATTTCTCTCTGTCAAATAAATAAATAAAATCTTAAAAAAAAAAATGAATGCTGTCAAAGATGTAGAAAAATTGGGGCTCTCATATTTTGCTGTTGGGAATGTAAAATGGTGTCACTGCTTTGTGAAACAGTCTTACAGTTCCTCAAAATGCTAAAGAGAGGGCTACCATATGACCCAGTAATTCCACTACTAGATATATACCCAAGAAAATGAAAACAAGCATTCATAGAAGCATTATTCCTTTTTTTTTTAAGATTTTATTTATTTATTTGAGAGACAAAGAATGAGAGAGAGAACAAAAGGGGGGAGGGTCAGAGGAAGAAGCAGACTCCTCACTGAGCAAGGAGCCTGATGCGGGACTCAATCCTGGGACTCCAGGATTAGGACCTGAGGTGAAGGCAGCTGCTTAACCAACTGAGCCATCCAGGCATGCCATCAGCATTATTCTTAATAGCCCATATGTTCTTTCCCACTTGGGAAAGAACCCAAATGTCCATCAACTGATGAATGGATAAATAAAATGTGATATATCTGTACAATGGAATATTATTCACCAATAAAAAGAAATGAAATGCTGATACATGCTTCAATATAGGTGAATCTCTAAAATTGTTATGGTAAGTGAGAGAAACTAGCCACAAGGTCCAATTGATTATATAAATCAATTTACATGAAATATACAGAATAGGCAAATCTATAAAACAGAAAGTAGATTAGTGGATGCCTACAGCTGTAGGAGGGAGGGGGGTTGGGGAGTGAAGGCTAAGGATTTCAAGTTTTCTTTTGAGATAATGAAAATGATCCAAAATTTGCTGTAGTGATAATTGCAAAACTCTGTGAATATACTAAAAGCCACGAATTGTACACTTTAAAGGGCAGGCTGCATGATATATGAACTGTATCTCAATGAAGCTATTAAAAATGAAAGAAAAGAAAAGAATAGAAGGAAGGAAGGATGAATGAAAAACAACTGTACATATCTTTCTGAACTTTCAAAATTGAAGGAAAATGAAAACATCCTTCAAAGACTCAAACAAAAAAAATAATAAGTTGCCTACAAACGACCAAGTCAAAATGGCCTCTCCACAAAATAAGCATCAGAAGATGAAAGCTTTACAGAGTTTTATAGGAAAAATTCTGTGTTTAAGAATAAAATAAAGTCAGAACTTAATATTAAAAAGAGTAAACAAACTCCTCCACACCTAGACATTGAAAACACACTCCTACATATGTCATGGGTCAGAGAGGAAACATAAAACTACAATTACAACCTACCAAGAGGATAGACTGAATAAAATATTATAAGATATAACCGGCATTCAGCAACACAGAAGAAAGATAAATTAAGGAGTCGATCCCATTTACAATTGCACCCAAAACCATAAGATACCAAGGAATAAACCTAACCAAAGAGGCAAAGAATCTGTACTCAGAAAACTATAAAGTACTCATGAAAGAGATTGAGGAAGACACAAAGAAATGGAAAAATATTACATGCTCAGGGATTGGAAGAACAAATACTGTGAAAATGTCTATGCTACCTAAAACAATCTATACATTTAATGCAATCCCTATCAAAATACTATCAATTTTTTTCAAAGAAATTTAATAAATAATCCTAAAATTTATATGGAACCAGAAAAGACCCCGAATAGCCAGAGGAACGTTAAAAAAGAAAGCCAAAGTTGGTGGCATCACAATTCCAGACTTCAAACTCTATTACAAAGCTGTAATAATCAAGACAGTATGGTAATGGCATAAAAACAGACACATAGATCAAAGGAACAGAATAGAGAGCCCAGAAATAGACCTTAAACTTTATGGTCAACTAATCTTCAACAAAGCAGGAAAGAAGGTCCAATGGAAAAAATGTTTCAATAAATGGTATTGGAAATATTGGACAGCCACACGCAGAAAAATGAAACTAGACCATTTCCTTACACCACACACACAAAAAAGACTCAAAATGGATGAAACACAATGTCTCACATTGAGACAGGAATCCATCAAAATCCTTGAGGAGAACACAGGCAGTAACCTCTTTGACCTCAGCCGCAGCAACTTCTTCTTAGAAACATTGCCAAAGGCAAGAGGAACAAGGGCAAAAATGAACTACTGGGACTTTATCAAAATCAAAAGCTTTTGCACAGCAAAGGAAACAGTCAACAAAACCAAAAGAACTGACAGAATGGGAGAAGATATTCACAAATGATGTATCAAATAAAGGGCTAGTATCCAAAAATCTATAAAGAACTTATCACACTCAACACCCAAAGAACAAATAAACCAATCAAGAAATGGGAAAAAGACATAACAGACATTTCTGCAAAGACATCCAGATGGCCAACAGACACATGAAAAAGTACTCAACAGCACTTGGCATCAGGGAAATACAAATCAAAACCACAAGGAGATACCACCTCACACCAGTCAGAACGGCTAAAATTAACAAGTCAGGAAACGACAGATGTTGGCGAGGATGCAGAGAAAAGAGAACCCTCCTACACTGTTGGTGGGAACACAAGCTGGTGCAGCCACTCTGGAAAACAGTATGGAGGTTCCTCAAAAAGTTGAAAATAGAGCTACCCAATGACCGAGCAATCGCACTACTGGGTATATACCTAAAGATAAAAATGTAGTGATCCGAAGGGGCATGGGCACCCGAATATTTATAGCAGCAATGTCCACAAAAGCCAACTATAGAAAGAACCTAGATGTCCATCAGTAGATGAATGGATAAAGATGGTGTGATATATATAATGGAATACTATGCAACCATCAAAAGAAATGAAATCTTGCCATTTGCAACAACATGGATGAAACTAGAGGGTATTATGCTGAGTGAAATAAGTCAATCAGAGAAAGACAATTACATGTTCTCTCTGATATGAGGAATTTGAGAGGCAGGTTGGGGGGTTGGGGGGGCTAGGGAAGGAAAAAATAAAACAAGATGGGATCAGGATGGAGACAAACCATAAGAGACTCTTAATCTCAGGAAACAAACTGAGGGTTGCTGGGGGGTGGGGGAGTAGGAATAGGGTGGCTGGGTTATAGATATTGGGGAGGGTATGTGCTATGGTGTGTGTTGTGAAATGTGTAAACCTAATGATTCACAGACCTGTACCCCTGGGGCAAATAATATGTTAATAAAAATAATTTTTTTAAAAAGGTTATAACCAGCATTGTGCTGATAAATTCACAGACTTAAGTGTTTCCAGTATTAAATAAGATAAAAACACCAAACTCAAGAAATCAGAAAAAAGCAATAAAACAAGCCTATGGAAAATAGGAAGACAGAAACAATAAAGATAAAAACAGAATTAATAAATCAGAAGAGTGGCTAACAGTGCTCTATGAAGTCACAACCCTCTGATAAGGAAGAGAAAGAGCAGGTCAAGTGAAAGGGACTCTGGGAAACTCCCTCCCTCCCCTATGCCTTAATCACAAGCCCTTGGCTTTTATCTATTTATAAACTGTGATTTCATGTGAGACTTTAATTTTGAAAAAGGTTCCATTGTACAACTTAGTGGTTAAAAGCCACTGACCTTAAAAGCAGTGAAAAAAAAAAAGTATAAATTCTAAATAAGCATTTAAGGTGACTTTTCAGAGGTGAGGGGGAAATACAATAAGTTGATAAAGTATTAGCGTACATAATCAAGGAAAAGGGAAAGAAAGCACAAATATACAGAACTGAAGCAGAATAAAAGGGAGCAACAACAAATACAGGATTCCTAATAAGATAATGAAACATTTTATAAAGTTGGTGAGATTTCAAGTTATTTTAATTTTCTTCTTCATGCTTTTATATAATCTGCATTTTATTATATTGGGTATCATTTTTTCCCCTTAGAAAGTTTATTTTCAAAAATAAGGGCCTATGTAAACAAAATAAAATGCCAATGTAAATAAATTTGAAAACCGCTGTGAAACAATTGCCAAGAAAAATATAGACTTCTAAAACTGATATGAGAAATAGAAAACCTGAATCCTGAAAAATCTAATAACTAGGGAAAAGAAGAAAAGTTTGTCAAATTGTTAAAAAAACAAAAACAAACAAACAAAAAAAACCCAGTTCAAATTCATATAGTTGTATGGCTATCTTTCAAACTTTTAAGTAACAAATCATTCTCATTCAACATAAACTATCCCAGCACACAGAAGGGAATGCTTCTTGGGATGCCTGAGCAGCTCAGAGAGTTAAGCGTCTGTCTTCAGCTCAGGTCATGGTCCCAGGGTCCTGGGATCGAGTCCCACATTGGGGTCCCTGCTCAGTGGGGAGCCTGCTTCTTCCCTCTGGTTGCCACTCCCCTGCTTGTGCTCTCTCTGACAAATAAATAAATAAAAATTTTAAAAAAGAGAGAATGTTTCTTTAATCATTTGCTATAAGCCAGCATAACCCTAGGTCTAAAAGGGCATAAAAAGGGAATCAGTTTAAAGTTAATATAGAGGGGCATCTGGGTGGCTCTGTCATTAAGCGTCTGCCTTCAGCTCAAGTCATAATCCCAGAATTCTGGGATCGAGCCCCACATCAGGCTCCCTGCTCCACGGGAGGCCGCTTCTCCCTCTCCTACCCGCCCCCCTCCCCGCTTGTGTTCCCTCTCTCACTGCATCTCCCTCTATCAAATAAAATAAATAAAATCTTTAAAAAAATAAAGTTAATATAGATACAAAAATCCTAAGTAAAGTACTAGTAAGTCAGACTTAGCAGTACATTAAAATGAAATGTATCTTGGGACTTTAAAGATGTTTGAATATTATTGATGTATTATATATTTACTTAGTAGTTTAAAAAAGAGATCTATACAAGCAGGTTGATAAATGGCAAAACCTCGCCTGATGATATTTATTATCTATTTGTGACAGAACTGTATGAAATAGAAGTAAAAGAATACCTACTTTATTTATATATATATATATATATATATATATATATATATATATATGACATTTATGCCTGAAAAACCAAAGTCATTATCATTAAAGAACAAGACTGGTTTGTCAGCTATTCCTACTACTAATTAGTATTGTTCTGGAGAAAAAGAAGCTGAAGAAGGGAAAAAATTATCATTATGTCCAGATATTATAACCAAATGTACACAACCTTAAAACTATGAACTTGAAAAGTTTTAGGAATTTTAAGAATTTGGTAGGGTAACCAGAAGGTAAATATTTTAAAAATCAGGAGCTTTTTGGGGTGCCTGGGTGGCTCAGTGAATTAAAGCCTCTGCTTTCCAGCCTGCATTGGGCTCTCTGCTCAGCAAGGAGCCTGTTTCCCTTCCTCTCTCTCTCTCTCTCTGCCTGCCTTTCTGCCTACTTGTGATCTCTGTCTGTCAAATAAATAAACAAAATCTTTTAAAAAAAATCAGTAGCTTTTTAGGTATAATAGAATAACTTGTGTTGGACTAACTTTTGTACAGATAGGAACTGTCCACAAAATATTTAAAAACAACAATTTCAAGGCACCAAACAGTAGCCAAAAACAGTCAGAAATTTAAAGATTTGATCCCTGAAAGAAAGGAACTGCAGAGTGAGACTTGCATTTTTATAGCTTTTCATCTAAGGGTACAACCAGACCTTGTAAGGTGGAGTAGCTGAGAAGTAATGTCAGGCAAAGCTTAGTGTAATGTGGGACAACACCAAATGCCATTACTTAGATACATTTGGTGTCCCAGAAAAGCAGAAAGAGAATGGGTCCAAAAAAAAAAAAAAATCAAAAGAAAAAATAGTTTAAAATTTCCCAAGTTTGGTAAAAAATGTCAATTTACATATCTAAGAAGCTCAGCAGACATCAATTAAGATAAATACAAAGAAACTAAATGTAGGTACATTACAGTCATACTGCTAAAAACAAAATATAAAGAGAAAAATTTCAAAGACGACCGATAAAATAACCCATTATATATAGGAGAATAAGGATAGGAATAAAAGTGACTTTTCATCAAAAATAATGGAGGCCAGGGGCACCTGGGTGGCTCAGTGGGTTAGGCCACTGCCTTCGGCTCAGGTCATGATCTCAGGGTCCTGGGATCAAGCCCCACATCGGGCTCTCTGTTTAGCAGGGAGCCTGCTTCCCTCTCTCTCTGCCTGCCTCTCCATCTACTTGTGATTTCTCTCTGTCATATAAATAAATAAAATCTTTAAAAAAAAATGGAGGCCAGAAGACACTGGAATGACACCTTTAAAGTGCTGAAAAGAGAAAGAAAATAAAACAAAACCCATCAATCTGGAATTCTATATCCAGTAACAGCAGTCATCACAATGTGAAGGCAAAATAAAGACATTTTCCAGATAAATAAAAAAGGAGAAAATTTTTTGCTAGGGAACTTGCACTATAAGTAATCTAAAGGAAATTCATTGAGATGAAGGGCACAGGCACCAGTGGGAAACTCAGATCAACAGGAGCACCAAAATGTTATGTGAGTATATATAAAACATTATCACCTTTTTCCCCTTCTTAATTTCTTCAAAAGAAAACTGGCAATTTAAAGCACAGACAAATACTACCTTTTGTAGTTTATAACATATGCACTTGTAAGATATATGGCAACAATAGAACAGAGTATGGGGAGGTGGATAAATGAAAGCCATTTAGTGGTATAATATTAACTCTAAGTGGACCGTGACAAGTTTAGGATATTGTAATCACTGGAGCAAAAGTAACAAACAAAATAAAAGAAAGAGGTACAGATTTTAAAAACAGAGAAATTGGAATACTAAAAAGCATCTGATTAATTTTTAACAAGACAATTATAACACAAAACTGTGGCAATTAGAAAAAGCAAATGGTAGACCCTAAATCTATTCATTACAATAATTATATTAGATGTAAATAAACTAAACACTTTAATTAAAAAGCAGAGAATGTCTGGGGTATCTGGGTGGCTCAGTCAGTTAAACGTTGGATTCTTGATCTCAGGGTCTTGAGTTCAAACCCTACACTGGGCTCCACATGCCCAGTGTGGGACCTAATTAAAAAAAAAAAAAAAGAGGATGTTTGACTGAGTAAAACGCAATTATATGCTGTCTATGAGAAACATACTTCAAATATAAAGCCACAAATGACTGAAAAGAATGGAAGTGACAAAGAAGCAAACAGCTAACATAAGGATGGCAATTTTAATTTCAGACAAAGTAGACTTCAAGAACAAGAGTATTACCAGGGATAAAGAAGGATATTCATTATCCTTAAAGGGCCAAGTCATAAGGAAGATATAATCATAGATGTATACACACATAACAACAGAACTACAGAATACTTGAGGAAAACTTCTACAGGACAAAAGTGAGGAAAATATATGTCTGCAATCATAGCTGGGGATTCTACCACCACCTCTTTCAGAAACTAAAACAACAACTAGACAAATAATCACTAAAGAGATAGAGAACCTGAACAACACTATCAACCACTTTGACCTAATTGACATCCATAGGATGAAATATCCAACAACTGCAGAATATAACTTTTTTAAAATTTTTATAATACAATTTTAAGGGAAATATACCTTTTTTATTTTTTATTTTTATTTTTTAAATATTTTATTTATTTATTTGACAGAGAGAGACACAGTAAGAGAGAGAACACAAGCAGGGGGGGTGGGATGGGGAGAAGCAGGCTTCCTGCCAAGCAGACAGCCCGACGGAGGAGCTAATCCCAGGACCCTAGGATCATGACCTGAGCTGAAGGTAGCCCCTCAATGACTGAGCCACACAGGTGCCCCAAAATATACCTTTTTATAAATGCACAAGGAATGCTTACCAAAATGTACCTTATTCTGGGCCATAATATAAGTCTTAATAAATGCCAAAAGTCTAAAACTTTACAGAATATGTTCTTCGACACAAAAGAATTAAGTTAGAAATTAGTAAAAATGAGATATCTAAAAAGCCTCAACAATCTGAATAGAAACCAAAGAAGAAATAGCCTTTTTTGAATAAACTGAATATTTCAAACTGAATGACTATAAAATACAACATAAATTTATAAGATTTATAGATTCTTGTGCTTCAGGGAAATGTATAGTTTTAAATGTTCATGATAAAGAAGAAGGACATTTTAAAATCAATGGTCTAATTTTCCACCTTAAGAAAATAGAAAAATAGGGTCACCTGGGTGGCTCAGTGGGTTAAGCCTCTGCCTTTGGCTCAGGTCATGATCTCAGGGACCTGTGATCAAGCCCTGCATTGGACTCTCTGCTTAGCAAAGAGCCTGCTTCCCTGCTATCCATCTCTGCCTGCCTCTCTGCTACTTGTGATCTCTATCTATCAAAAAAATTAACAAAATCTTAAAAAAAAAATAAAAGTAGATTAATAAAAGTAGATAAAAATTAAAAAAATAAAAGTAGATTAAATCCCAAGTAGAAAAAAGAAAATAGTAAAGATAAGGGCAGAAATCGGGCCACCTGGGTGGCTCAGTGGGTTAAGCCTCTGCCTTTGGCTCAGGTCATGATCTTGGGGTCCTAGGATTGAGCCCCGCATCAGGCTCTCTGCTCAGTGGGGAGCCTGCTTCCTCCTCTCTCTCTGCCTGCCTCTCTGCCTACTTGTGATCTCTGTTTGTCAAATAAATAAAATCTTAAAAAAAAATATATATATATAAGGGCAGGAATCAATTTTTTTTGTTGTTTGTTGGTTGTTTTTTTAAAAGACCAATAGATTTGATGAACCCTTAACAGGTGTTTATCAAGATCCATCAAGGGAAAAAAAGGGAAACAAAAATTACTAATATTGGGAATGAAGAACGGATATTAAGAAAAAAACTCACAGAATTTAAAAGAATAATAAGAGAATATTATCAACATCTTTTTGCCAATAAATTTGACAATTTAGATTAAACTGACAAACTTCTTGAAAAGCACAATTTACCAAAAGGTATACAAGATGAAATACAAAATCCAAATAGCCCTGTATCTATAAAAGAAATTGAATGCATAGTTTTAAAAAGCCTTTTCAGAAAGAAAAGTCAGATCCAGATGATTTCACAAGTTAATTCTATCAAACATTTAAGGTAGAAATAATACCAATCTTACACAAACTCATAGGGTGAACACTTCCCAGTTCATTTTATAAAACCAGCATAACTCTGATACCTAAACTTGCTAAAGATATTAAGAGAAGAAAATTACAGATCAGTGTATAATACATTCGCCCTTCAGTTCAGAAGGTAATGCTATTCACAGTGAATGTGATCTAAACACACTACTCACCACAGAACAGGAAAGAGAATTTTTTTTTAAGATTTTATTTATTTATTTGATAGATACCACAAGTAGGCAGAGAGGCAGGCAGAGAGAGAGAAGTGGGGGAAGCAGGTTCCCTGCTAAGCAGAGAGTCAGATTCAGGGCTCAATCCCAGGACCCCGAGATCATGACCTGAGCCAAAGGCAGAGGCTTAACCCAGGAGCCCCAGGAAAGAGGATTTAAATGTCCCTCAGTATATTACCTCCATCATTTAACCAAGCTTACCACTCTATCCAATGGGTTTTCTGTTAAGTGATCCACCTCTTTTTTTTTTTTTCTTTAAGATTTTATTTATTTTTTTGAGGCACGGGAACAGGGGCAAGGGAGAGGGAGAAGCAGGCTGCCTGCTGAGCAAGGAGCCCAACATGGGCCTGGATCCCAGGACTTCAGGATCATGACCTGAGCAAAAGGCAAGATGCTTACCCAACTGAGCCACCAAGCACCTGTGATCAACCTCTTTAAAACAAATCATTTCTAAAATATAAATATCATATCACACCACATCAGGAGACATTGGGCTCTCTGTGAAGCAGATACTACTGTCGCATTTTTTGAATGAGAAAACAAAGTTTAAAAATCTGGCTTCCGGGGCACCTGGGTGGCTCAGTTGGTTAAGTGTCTGCCCTTGGTTTAGGTCATGATCCCAGGGTCCTGGAATTGAGCCCCATGCAGGGCTCCCTGCTCAGTGGGGAGCCTACTTCTCTCTCTCCAGCTCCCCCTGCTTGTGCTCTCTCTCTCTGTCAAATAAAGAAATAAAATATTTTTTTTTAAATGGCTCCTAGTTTCCATACCTAATGAGTGGCTCAGCCAAGAGATGAACCCAAGCAGTCTGGCTCCAAAGCCTGAGCTCTTAATCACGACTGTGCTGCTCCTCCCAATATATTAATGTGGTAACATAATTATAGGTAAATAAATTATGGTACATCCATATATGAATACCATGCAACCATTAAAGTATTCAGATAGATTGACAGAGGGAAACAAAAAAAAAGAGATATTGCTCAGACCTTAGAAAACAACACAAACATATTTTACCTTTCTGTCTAATAAAAAAGGTATTGTTGGGGTACTTGGGTGGCTCAGTCAGTAAGTGCCCAACTCTCGATTTCAGCTCAGGTCATGGTCTCAGGGTCATAAGATCGAGCGCCATGTGGGGCTCTATGGTCAGCAAGGAGTCTGCTTGTGAGTCTCTCTTTCTCTCTCTCTCTCCCTCTCCCACCTGTTCTCTTTCTCTCTCTAAAATAAATAAATAAATTCTTAAACAATAAATAAAAATAAATAAATAAATGTATAAATAACATTATTTTTAGAAACAAATATTAATAATTATAAACAAATATTAATATTAATTTATAAATAAATATTAATGTTTATAAATAAATAAAATTTTCACTGTAGAAAATTTGGAAAATATAAAAATTGACATAAGGAAGAAAACTTCAATTACTCGTAATTCTACCATTCTTGCAGTTTTTTTCTCTGCTAACATGACCTTTTCATCTTCATTTACAAAAATAAGACATTAAATATTCTGAGGTTTTTATATTCAACATTGGTTATTGGTTATATTATAGATCCATATAATGAGATATTATATAGCCATTTAAGCATAATACTCATGAAATTTTAAGGAATTCAGAAAATTCTCACAGTATATTTTTAACACAATACTGAAAAAGAAGGAGGAAGTGGAGGAAGAAAAAGAGGAAGAAAACTGGAGGACTGACTTTACTCAAATTCAGGACTTGCTATAATGCTGTAGTGATCAAGACAGAGGACTTTGTTGGAAGACAGGACACACAGATCAATGGAATAGAACAGAGAGCCTAGAAATAGACCCATACAGAGTCAACTGATCTTTGATAAAGGCATAAAGGCAATTCAGTGGAGAGAGGATAGTCTTTTAACAAATGGTGCTAGAACAACAGGATATCCATTTGCCAAAAAAAAAGGGGGGGTGCACCTGGGTGGCTCAGTGGGTTAAAGTCTCTGCCTTCAGCTCAGGTCATGATCCCAGGGTCCTGGGATCGAGCCCCACATCAGGCTCTCTGCTCAACGGGGAGCCTGCTTCCCCCTGCCCACCCCCCACTGTCTGCTTCTCTGCCTACTTGTGATCTCTGCCTGTCAAGAAAATAAATTTGTTTAAAAAATCTTTTTAAAAAAGACACAGAATTTTACACCTTTCACAAAAATTAATTGAAAGTGTATCACAGACCTAAATGTAAAACATAAAACTATAAAACCTTAGAAGATAACATAGAAGAAAATGTAGATGACCTTGTGTTTTGGCAATAAGTTTTTATATACAACACCAAAAGCATGGTCCCCGATGTTAGACTTCATTAAAATGGGAAGCTTTTGTTCTGCAAAAGACAACATGAAGAGCATGAAAAGACAAACCTCAGACAGGTAGAAAATCTTTGCAAAACATAAACTGATAAATGACTGGTAAAAATATACAAAGAATTCTTAAAACTCAACAATAAGAAAATAAATAGTCCAATTTGAAAGTGGACAAAAGACCTGTGCAGATATATCACCAGAGATGCTAGACAGATGACGAGTAAGCATACGAAAAGATGCACCATATTATTATTAGGGAATTACAAATTAAAATAATAAGAAATCACCATACGCCCATTAGAACAGCTAAATTTAAAAAAATTGACAGTACTGGAGGCGGGCAAAGATACGAAGCTACAGGAACTTTCATTCACTGCTAACGGAAATGCAAAAGTGTACAGCCATTCTGGAAGACATTTGGCAGTTTCTAACAAAGCTAAACATGTCTTACCATAAGACCCAGCAATCATACTCCTAAGTGTTTACCCAGTTGACTTGAAAAAAATATGTCCACACAAAAACCTGTACACGGAAGCTCACAGCAGCTTTATTTATTATAATTGCCAAAACTTGGAAGCAACCACGATGTCTGTCTGTAGATGAATAAACATCTAGACAGTGGAATACTATGCAGCAAGAACAAGAAATGAGCTATCAAGCCATGAAAAGATTTGAGAAATCTTATGTACACATTATTAAATGAAAGAAGCCGATCCAGGAGTGTCTGGGTGGCTTATCTGTTGAGCATCTGCTCTTGATTTTGGCTCAGGTCATGATCTCAGGGTCTGTGGGATTGAGCCCCATGTCAGGCTCCACACTGCCCCTCCCCCTACTCAGCTCACACTCTCTTTCTCAAATAAATAAATAAATCTTTAACGAATTATTAGTACGATGTATTTATTTATTTAGAGTGCACATTTGAGCAGGGTAAAGGTTGGAGGTAGAGAGGGAGAATCTCAAGCAGACTCCACACCAAGCACAGAACCCAATACAAGGCTTGATCCCACCACCCTGAGATCATGATGAGAGCCAAAATCAAGTGTCAGAGCCTTAACCAACTGAGCCACCCAGGTGCCCCTAAAGTAAACAAATAAATCTTCTTAAAAAATTCATTTAGCAACTCAATATGTATTGAATCCTTCCTATAGGCCAGTCAGGGGCTATGATAAACACCAAAATAGGAACAACGATCATCTCTAGATAGTAGAATTACAACCCACTTTTATCACCTTCTTCATATTTTCCTGTTTTCTAAATATCCTAAAATATGTGTTTCAGAGTATGAAAAAATAAGTAAAATAAAAGTCACTAACTAAGTAAGCATAAAGTAGTATCACTCATATTTTGGGTCTATAGACCTCAATTTTTGTTGTTTCAACTGCATTTCACTTAGTGGTAGTGGGCTAAACTGGTTCCTAGTTGTGCGCAGGAGATGAGGCGACCTGGGCAGACAGAAAGCAAGGAATGAGGGAGATCCTATGGAAAACAGGTAGTTACAGTGCACACTTTATTCCTACAGATGATAAATATATACAGTTGACCTTTGAACAACATGGGTTTGAACTACACTGGTCCACTTATACAGATTTTTTTCATAAATATAGTATGGTATGATAAATACATTTTCCTTATGATTCTTTAACAACATTTTATTTTTTCTAGCCTATTTTATTGTAAAACTACAGTATATAATGCATGTAACATACAAACTTTGTGTTAATCAACTGTCTATGTTAAGGGAAAGGATCTGTCAACAGTAAGCTACTAGTAGTTAACTTTGGCGGGGGGGAGTCAAAAGTTATACGAGGATTTTTAACTGTGGGAGGAGGGGCAAAAAGGGTGGTAGGGCAAAAAGGTTGAACATGTTGTTCAAGGATTAATTATATCATATTATATAATATTATCATTATTATATTATAGATCTATAATATATATTATATATTATATATTATATTATATAATTATATCATTAGTTATATGATAATTATATCATATTTTGTACTTACCCTCTTTATTATATACTTAGAAGTAAAATATCCTATGTAATTATATTTCTACATACTAAAATTGTTAAAAGGGCATCAACAGGATATAATCATCCCTCAACAATATCACTAAGAAAAGCTTGACATTTTTATTATGATTTTACTTTTTAAGTCTCACTTCAAATTACTTTTTTGACAGGCTTCCTTTCCAAATGCTTTAAGGGCTCACATGTTAATTTAAATACCCATTCCTTCACTGCAAGTATCATGCACTCAGGAATAAAATAACACAAAGACAACCTCCACAGTCTGTCTCATCTATTTTTAAAAAATCAGGTCTAGGGACACCTGGGTGGCTCAGTCCGTTGAGGGTCTGCCTACAGCTCAGGCCATGATCCCAGGGTCCTGGGATCAAGCTGCACTGGGCTCCCCACTGGGCAGAAAGCCTGTTTCTCCCTCTCACTCCTCTGCCTACTGTTCCCCCTGCTTGTGTACTCTCTCTCTCTCTTTCTCTGTGTCAAATAAATAAATAAAATCTTTTAAAAAATTATATCAAAATTTACATCCACATGTTATTAGATGAACAAGTGCATAAATAAGAAAAATATAGGGGCGCCTGGGTGGCTCAGTGGCTTAAAGCCTCTGCCTTCGGCTCAGGTCATGATCCCAGCGTCCTGGGATTGAGACCAGCATCAGGCTCTCTGCTCAGCAGGGAGCCTGCTTCCTCCTTTCTCTCTGCCTGCCTCTCTGCCTATTTGTGATCTCTGTCTCTGTCAAATAAATAAATAAAATCTTAAAACATATATACATATATGGACCTATTTAGAAACTGTCCTTGCTCCCCTTCCCCCAGGGGATTTACTTGGAGACAAGTCCTGGAATATCGTAGACCAAAACATGTTTACGACGTGTGTATGTTTTTGGTGTGTAAGCATAAGAAAAATAAGTGATGTAATATGTTAATGAAGGAGACTTAGCACAGTATATAAAGAGGCATCGGGTTGGACTGAGGTGAAGCGAGTTCCCTGTCAGGAGGACCTCATCGCTGGTGCTACCGATGCCCCAACAGTTTCATTGCCAACCACTCGCTGGCTCTCAGTCTCAACTTCTGCAGTGACCTCTCTGTCTAGATTGTGAGGCGACATCTCCTTCTCCGTGACAACGTCAGCGGACAGTGACCGGGCCACAATAGTGGTGCGGACCTCGTCCCAATAAAGATCAAGTGAGTTACGTCATATCCATCTCTCTATCTCTTCTTTACATGTTGCGACCTCCTGGCGGGACGCAGAGGTTTTGCTCACAACACCTTTTATCTGAAACTCCCAAATTAGTAGGCCAAGAATGTATGTTGTGGGTAGGGGCAAGTGTAGAGTTCATGGAACTAGGGAAAAAAATGGCACAAACATGGGAACATGTGCAAAGGTCCTGAGGTGACAGATCTCAGTCCAGCTGGAGAGACTCAAAGAATTTCAACTTAGATGGCAGAACTAAAGGTTACAGGTGAGTGGAACAGTGGTGAAAGATTACTCTGAAAGACAGGCTTATAGCAATATACAGTATTTTGTACTAAAAGTAATATATGATGATTTTGAGTCCCCTATTTATAAGGTAAACCCAGCTCTGGCAAAGATATATCTTCCTTTTATAATTCATAGGTGCCCTGAAACACAGATTCTCTCAGCTTCCAGGCCACTTATATCTACTCCAGCAAGTCAGAGTAGGAAAAGAAAATAGGGAAAAGAAAAAGACAGAAGGACAAGAGAACAAAGGGTATATGGAACACTGTAGACATAAAATGATCCTCACACCCCTTGGAAAAACTGCCACATGATCTAAGGCCAGCTGAAAAGATTCTTGGCAGGATGCATTCAAAATCACTAGATTTTGTAGACAGGCAAAAGTTTCTGACATTCTCCCAAATATCTGACCTTGTCCATTTACAAGGTTACTCTTTTGTTTATTTGGAAAACAGTGATATCTTATGGGTCACATTTTTTACTACTAAGATCTCTGGGTATTCTTTACATTAAATTAAATATCACAATTATTCCTTTAAGTTACATATTCCCATTTTATAGAAGAAACCAGCCTGGTTGCTAATCCAACTTCTACAAGTCTCATTACAGCTTCTGGTAGAAACGAACAAAAATTCCTGACTCCCTGTCACAGGTACATTGAACATACCAGACCATTCGGATTTCTGCAGTCACTCTTAAATGTCTCACTAAAATTAAACCCTAAAATTTCAGTGTTTCATTTTCCTACCCTAATAATGGAAGCCTTCGTGGAAACCTTGTCTATTTTCATACCAATTAAATAAAAGTAACTTAGTGGGAGAAAAATGACTTTTGGTTTGTTTAGCACATATTTTATTTTATTTTATTTTTTTGTTTAGCACATATCTTAAACCTTGTGTTATATTTTTGATCTGGCATTTCACCACAATCCTTAAGGCATATATTTTTTGCCCTTTGTTAAGAGGTGAATTTATTGGCACGGCTTAAATCATACCCAACAGCTTTGTTTAGACTTGCAGGAAGTTGTCAGCATACAATAGAGAAATTATCAGCATGTTCTGGTTGTGGTTTGCTTCAACCTGCTGACTGTTTCTGCTCCATGACCCAAGAGGTGTGTGGTGTTTACATTTTTAATTTTCCTTCTACCTCCTGTTGGGGGGTGGGTGGAGGGGAATGACAATACCTGTATACTCACAGCACAGACAGAACAAAAACCAGAAACTAAAACCAGAAAATACTTTAGATTAAGTTTTAACTAGTGGCAAACTAAAATGCTAGGATTAACATGTTTGCAATCTTCATTCGAGTATCTAAAAATTTATCCAACAGAAATATTTACACGTGTACACAAAGATGCATATACAGATATGTTCTACAGCATTGTGGAAATATAAAAATATTGGAAACAACCTAAACATCCATCAATAGAATAATTTTAAAAATTTTGAAACACCATGTGGCAATTTATATACATGCATGGATAGATAGATTCCCATGGAAAAGTATATACCACTACTATGTTTTTAAAGAAATCAATAGTCTCTATATTTCTATGTGATGCAAACATTCCACAATAAAAATATAACCCTGAGAACTCTCATACACTGCTGGAAGGAGTGTAAAATAAGTGTAATCACTTTGGGAAACTGGAGTTTCTAATAAAATCAGACATATACCTACTCTATGACCAGTAATTCTATTCCTAGCTATTTATCTGAGAGAAATAAGAGCTTATGTTCATAAAACAAGTTATATAAAAAGGCTCATAGTAGCTGTAATCATAATAGCCCTCAAACTGAGAAACTTGATGTCCATCAGCAGAAAAATGGATAAATTATGAAATATTCACACAATGGAATACTACTTTGCAAAAAGGATAGGATAAAACTGATACTCTTAAATGTCTCACTAAAATTAAACCTCTAACTCTTAATCTCACAAAACAAACTGAGGGTTGCCGGGAGTGGAGGGAGAGTGGGTAGGGAGAGGGTGGTTGGGTCATGGACATTGGGGAAGGTACGTGCTATGGTGAGTGCTGTGAAATGTTTAAACCTGGTGATTCACAAACCTGTATCCCTGGGGCTAATAATACATTATATGTTAATTTAAAAAATAAAAAATTAAATTAAATTAAACCTCTAATACTTCAGTGTTTCATTTTCCTACCCAAATGATGGAAGCCTTCATGGAAATCTTGTCTATTTTCATACCAGTTAAAGAAAAGTAACATAGTGGGGGAAAATGACTTCCAGTTTGTTTAGAACTTATTTTAAAACTTGCATTACAATTTACATGAATATATCATAAAAATACAATGTTGAAGACAGACACAAAGGAGATCATATTGATTTATAAGGTCCAAAACAGCAAAACTTGTCCGTGATGATATGTCTGAACAGCAGTTGCCTGTGGGGAGGGCTACTGACTGGAAAGGAAATGTTCCAGGGTGGGTGATGGCAATGTTTATATTTTAATCTGGCTGGTAGTCACACAGGTGTATACCTATACTGAAGTCATCCAGTTGTAACACTTAAGATTAGTGCAATCAGAGCGCCTCAGTGGCTCAGTGGGTTAAAGCCTCTGCCTTCGGTTCAGGTCATGATCCCAGGGTCCTGGGATCGAGCCCTGAATCGGGCTCTCCGCTTGGCAGGAAGCCTGCTTCCCCCTCTCTCTCTGCCTGCCTCTCTGCCTATTTGTGATCTCTGTCTGTCAGATAAATAAATAAATCTTAAAAAAAAAAAAAAAGATTAGTGCAATCATACCTTAATAATGTACAGGAAAGGAAGGACGAAAAGGAGGGAGGGAGGAACCGATGGAGGGATTGAGGGATGAAGAGGCTCATATAATAAGTTATCAGAAAGGAAAAATTATTTTAAAGGCAGTGTGATTTTTTAAAAAGATTTTATTTACTTATTTATTTGAGAGAGAGAGAGCATGAGAGCAGGGAGAAGGAAAGAGAGAATATCAAGCAGACTTCATGCTGAGTGTGGATCCCAACTTGAGGCTTGATTTCATGACACTGACATCATGACCTGAGCCCAAACCAAGAGCTGGACGCTCAACCGACTGAGCCACTTAGGCACCCCAAAGGCAGTATGATCTCAAGGTTTGTTACAGTTCAGTTAAGAGATATTTTCTGCATATGTTTAGCAAAAGAGTCAGAGACATGAGAAGGTATTATATGACTGAGTAAGCAAAACTGAACTTTGCTGTTAGAAATCAGAGAAGTGCTTGCCTGTAGGTGTGAGTCGCTACTGAAGGGCACGGGCGGGGGGTTGGGGGTGTCTCTGGAAGTTTTGGTAAACAAAGTTTTCCCATTGTTTAGGGGATGTGTTCTCTTTGTGAAGATTCACTGAGCTGTATATTAATGATTAAGCATTTTCCTGGCAGTATATTGTATTCGGTAAAAACAGCATAAAGTAGGGATGCCTGGGTGGCTCAGTTGGTTAAGCAGCTGCCTTCGGCTCCGGTCATGATCCCAGCAACCTGGGATGGAGTCCCACATCGGGCTCCTTGCTCGGCAGGGAGCCTGCTTCTCCCTCTGCCTCTCCCTGCCATTCTGTCTGCCTGTGCTCGCTTGCTCTCTCTTTCTGACAAATAAATAAAATCTTTAAAAAACAAAAAAACAAAACAAAACAAAAAAAACATAAAACAAATAAACAAAAAGATATTTTTAGTAGCTAAATACCACAGCATACTTCACATACTTGATTCAGAAGGCATACTGACTTCACTAATTTCAACTCAACCCTACTGTTGTTCTATACTGTTTTTACGTAAGTGTATATATGTGTCACTGGGCACATTTTAGCAAAGCTCCTATTAGGTGAATAAAAACCTTATTTCCCTGTAACATCCTAATATTAGAGTGTTAACAATGTTAGGAGGAGATCCTAAATGAGAATTTAAGTGACTCATAAATGATTTCATCAAGCCCATCGGCCTTCAGGAAAGCTTGCTCTCTGGATGGTAAGACCACTTTTTTCCTGAGCCCACATCTGTCCCATCTTCCATGTAAAAGCTGGATATAAAATTTAAACAGTGGAACTCACTTCTCCAAACTAGAAAAGCCATCTGTTATAATCACCTAGTCTATAATGCAGCACTGACAAACCAGAAAAGCAAGCAATGAACTTGGAAACACAGGGGAAATAAATATGAATAAATGTAGCAGAAATTATAGGATTTCTGTAGGGTGTAATGGCTTATAACATGAAAAAATTAGATCTATGATAGTTATGTCAATATGTTAAGATTCTCAGATGATGGAAAAACTTGAAACTTACCTTATTTTTCTAATATGTAAAGTGATTGAAAATTATTTAAGTATTACACTCATATAATGAGGTAAAAATGTTATTATCTTAATAGCAGGCTCCAGAATTCCTCTTACAGAACTTTCACCATTTGGAAAAATAACTTGTATCCCTGTGTGTGGGTATTGTGGGGAGTCTGAAAACTAAACAGATAGCTAAACTATCTTTTCAGATGGCAAAGGTTGGGGGGTTTCTGTTTTTATTTTTTTGATTTTGCTCCAGATAGGATAAAGGGAGAAGGTGCCTGTGAGAAGGTATAAGGGTGAGAACCACCTCAGGTGAAGGGCCAGAGAGCAGTCTCTGAGGACTGGGATGGCAAAAGGGTTTAGGAATAGGGATGCCTCCTATTCAAATTGAAATAACTTGCATTACTGCTATGTAAACCCCTCCTCCCTCTCCCAGCAATGCCTAAATCTCCAGCAATGTCATCTACTGTCACTAGGGCTTCACAGGTAGGCTTTTGTGGAAACTGAGGAAAAGGATATGTCTAGGGAAGGGTTTCTCATTCTGACACTACTGACATTTGGGGTTGTATAATTCTTTCATTGTGGGGGCTGTCCTATGCATTTTAGGAAGTTTAGCAGCATGCCTGGCTTCTACCCACTAGATGCCAGCAGCATCCTCCCCAGTTGTGACCTTCCCCCACCCCCAAAAAATGTATTCGTGTGTTGCCAAAAGTCTCCTGAGAGATAAAATCACCTGAGTTGGGATCCACAAGTTTATGCCTATATGACTCAGGGCTGCTAAGACCCTGGAAGGGAAGGCAACCCTGAGAATGCATGCTCCTTGAGAAATATTAAGATTTTTAGGAGATGTTTGCACTTGCATGAGGAATAGATCATGCCTAGCGTTCAAAAGGTCTGAGCAACCCACCTAACATCTAGGGTATACCCACAATGAGGTTCAAATATTTCTACAATTAAAAGATATATATTTTATTTTTTTAAAGATTTTAATTATTTATTTGAGAAAGGAGCATGAGTGGTGTGGGGAGGGTGAAGCAGACTCCCCAGTGAGTGGTGAGCCTGACATGGGGCTCGATCTCAGGACCCTGAAAGATCATGATGTGAGCAGAAGGCAGACACTTAACCAACTCAGCCACCCAGGTGCCCCCCAAAATATATATATTAAAAAACAAGAAGAAAGGTGCCTGGGTGGCTCAGTTGTTGAGCATCTGCCTTCAGCTCAGATGATGATCCCAGGATCCTGGGATGAGGCTCCACATGGGGCTCCCTGTTCAGAGGGAAGACTCCTTCTCCCTCTTCCACTCCCCATGCTTGTGTTCCCTCTCTCACTGTGTCTCTGTAAAATAAATAAATAAAATCTTTAAAAAAAGAAGAAGAAGAAGAGGAAGAGTAAACCTTTCATTTTTTTTCAATGGAGGATTAAAGTAAAAGGGCTATTTTGCAAGCTTACACACGAATACATACAGACACAGCATTCTATAACAAGATAAGGAACCCATATTTTTCCTGAGTTAGTAATGAAACAAATTTCCTCTATGCTTCTTCCATAAAGTCTCTCACAGAATGATTACAGGACTCTAATCTAAGGAAAAAAGGAAAAGCGAGGAGACTCTGAAAGAAACCCTACAAATTTCCCCTAATTTAGAGAAGCAAAGGGAAATCACCAACATAGTAAAAGGCCATGTCTGGAAGCTTTCCTATGAAGAGGCAAATGCAAACAAAACAAAACAAACTTAACAAACAAACAAAAAAAACTGGTAAGACTTTCTCAAAGAAAGTAATTTTCAAAAATTTTACCAAATATTTATATGATGTATAATATAAGCCAGATGCTATTTAAGTTCTTCTCAAATATTCATTCCTTCATTCCTCGTGTAAATTCTATGAGATAGGTACTATTATTATCCCTATTTTACAGATGAGGAAACTGAGACCTGAAGTCAAACAGGTAGCAAGAAGGTGGCAGAGTCAGGATTTGAATCTAGGCCAACTGAACACAAAAAAACCATACAGGACCTATGAGAAGACACTAAAGATCAAAGAAAAAGACCATCTTGAACAACTAGAAAAATGCCTCCCTCTGAAGTAGATTTATTATTAAAGAAATATATAGAAAATTTCTAATTCATAGTCTCAAAAATATATAAAAAGCCACTATATCTACAAGTTAGAGCTTTGCAGATGTAATGAAAAGGAAACAGTGAGTAGTAAGGAAAAAATACAGGGAAATTAAAACAAAATGAATGCTGAATTTATAATCATAATGAAGTCAGTGACAGATAAAACAGAAGAGGTGAAATAGTAGAGTGGATTGGGATCTAATAAATGCATAATGAAAACCCCCGTGTGACAAAATAAAGCAAATGGAGCAGAAGTAGTGATAATAGAAAACTTTCCCAAGTTTAAGAAAGACCTGAGTCTATAGATCAAGCGGGTTCATTACAAACTGAGCAAAATTATTAAAAAGCCTAAGACCTTGACACTATCTAGTGACATTTCAGAGAGCAAAGAACAGTATCTTGTAAACATCCAGGCAGAAGGTGGAAGGAATGGGCTGTAAAAGAAAGACATCAGGCTGACATCAGAATTCTCCTCCACAAAACTAAAGACCAGAAGACAATGGGTCACTTCTAGAGGGTGACGTAGGAAGAGAAAGGAATGGGCAGAATTTTATGCCCAAACCTAAATTTATATGAAACTAGACTGACACATTCTCAGACACGCAGAGGATCAGTAAGAAGAGTATCAGAGAACCCTCTTTGAGAAATTCACTCAGGATTATATTCTAAATCATCATCTACTAGAGTTTTATGCACTGTCCAATCTAGTAGTCAGGACGGATACTGAGCAGCTGAAATGTAGCTACTGCAGCTGAGGAAGCAAATTTTTTGTTTTATTTAACTTAAACTTAAATAGCCACCTTGGCTAGTGGCTAGCATATCAGCCCAGTCTAAATATCTAAAAGATAAAATTAAAAGTTCATGAATAAAAAAGCCATGGTGCCAAAAGTAAGCAATGAGCAAATTAAAGGGGGAAAATGGCATTATAGCTATGGTTTTAAAATATTACACAAATATCAAAAATAATTATTGTAATGTAATATACATACTAAAATGTGAACAATTCTCTGAGTCTGAAGTCTCATGAACAATTCTCTGAACCTGAAGCACCTGTCCGGCTCAGTCAGTAGAGCATGTGACTCCTGATCTCCGGGTGTGAGTTCGAGGCTCACGCTGGATATAGAGATTACTTAAAATCTCACATGATAGCAATTTCACACTTCACACTAAAAGAAAGAGTCAAAAGACACCCTTTCATACTTAATTTTGCCAAATCAAAGAGACATGGTGCACTTTTTTTTTTTTAAAGCCATAACGGGAAAACTACCAGTGGAATAAAACCTGAATGTATAACTTCTAAATCACCAGGAAGAAAAAAAAAAAATAATGATCTGAGAAAATGCTCAGGAGACCTTAGCAACTGAGAGGCTGTAAGTGGAAACATCCGTATACGAAACTACCCACACAATTTATGTCCCAACTTTTAAAGTATGTACATACACTAAGAACTGAAAGAAATACATGGAAATTTAACAGTTTTTGACCATGTTATCATGGTGTATTTTCTAAGTTTTCTACAACGAGCATTATTACTTTAATAATCAGAGATATTTTTAACATAAAAAACAAAAAGTATGGTTATATCTCACCTTTTGATAGCATCACCTAGTTAGAAGACGATCCAGTACCACAAATTAAGCAAAAGAGACTCTTAACAGCCAAAATGCATGTCACGAATTCCACACCTACAAGTCAGGGTACTGTGTTCATCAAAGGAGCCCTTCAAACCTTCTTTTACACATTATCAGTTCCAGCAAGCTTGATTACCTGATGTTCTAGTAGCACTGTTACAGACACGCTGCAAGTGGTGTAAAGTGATAGGCCTAGCCTCACAGTAGGAAAATATTGACAAAAATAAAAATACAAAACATACTGACATTCACAAAGCAGTACTGGGACAATTATGGCAGAATCATCCCTAAACAACTCAAAATATTTCCACAAATATGATAACCCACATTCACTGTAACAACTCTAATGTTAAATTGTTCAAAGGCCAGTCCCTTTGAACACAGACTGGTTGGTTGAGGAAGTAAGAAAAATTCCTAATACGTTTTAGAAAAAGATTGATCACAGGGACACCTGGGTGGCTCAGTCAGTTAACCAGCTGCCTTCAGCTCAGGTCATGATCTCAGGGTTCCGGGATGGAGTTGCATATGGGGCTCCTTGTCCAGCAGGGAGCCTGCTTCTCTCTCTGTCTCTGCCTGCCATTCTGCCTGCTTGTGCTCTCTCTCTGACAAATAAATAAATAAAATCTTAAAAAAAAAAAAAAAAGAAAGAAAGAAAAAAGAAAAAGACGATCACAAATATTTATGATAAAAAGTCAGAGCACTTAAAGAGAATATCCTCAGCTCTCCAGAGCAGCTCACTCCTGGGAGTTGCACAGAGTTGGAATTTTACTATATTGAAAAGGATTTTATGGTTGGCTGCACCGACCAATACAAATCTGGAGAACAATCTAGAAGGATGTGATTAATGACTGCTTCTTTCCAAGGAAGTTTAAAAATAAGTAACCATAGGCGTATCAGAATTAATGTTAACACAGCAATTGCTACAATGCAGCCTGGATGTGGATGTTGTTTTGGCTTTACTCCATATTCCCGGAAGGAGTTAGGTACCTTGGAGGCAGGTGGGACTTATTAGCCATTAGGGTAAAATCAGTACTTCCCACTCCATCACACACAGCACATTGTGAACTGAAGAAATATACATTCTACCTCCTTCACATTTGCCTCTTGTGCTTCTGACTTCACAAACAGGGATACAAAGACAAGGAAGAAACTGATTATGTTTGTATCTGTGGAACAAAGATTAAGCAAACTGCCAGCACTCCATTGTTTTTGTTTTCAGTATGGTTATCACAAAACAAGAACAAAAAGATAACTTCTACATCTGAAGCCTGATAATTTGAAAACAGACCTGAATATTTCCTCCTCTTTCAATAAGGCAGTAAACACCTTTCATTTTACTTATCTGTAAGGTACTTATTTGCTGATATGGACTAGTTACTATTTCTAGAAGAGAGCTTGACAGAGTCTATCTGAGAAAGCTGTTTCCTGAGTTACTCTACTTTAACTATTCCTGAGTTACACTGCTTTAACATTGGCCAAAAATCCAAGAAAGCATTAAAAAAAAAAATCCCCACCTCCTATACACACATACCCCACCCCCACCCCGAGTTAACAAGGGGAAAACATAATCATAACCTTAACGGTATTAAGTTAACAGTATTTCCTTTAGCACTCTGACCACTATGACCTTTCCAAGCTTCTATCTGTCTTTTGTGTTGTTCTGTTTTCTTTTAAATAACTCTACTGGTTGTTCATCTGATTAACAAAAGTAATGCATGGTCAATGTCACAACATGAAGATGTATGAAACAAAAGTGATAATCTGTTTCCCCCACCCTCTCATTCCCCTCCCAAAGAAACCAACATTAACAGCTAGGTGTATATTCTTACTTCTTCCTAGGCTTACAAAAATACATATATAATATATGGGAGGGAGGGATTGGTTCACTTTTTTGTTTTCAAATAAAAATGGATTATAGGGGTGCCTGCGTGGCTCAGTGGGTTAAAGCCTCTGCCTTTGGCTCAGGTCATGATCCCAGGGTCCTGGGATTGGGCCCCACATCGGGCTCTCTGCTCAGCAGGGAGCCTGCTTTTCTCTCTCTCTCTCTCTCTCTCTGCCTACTTGTGATCTCTGTCTGTCAAATAAATAAATAAAAATAAATTTTAAAAATGGATTATATATATTATTAGTCTTAAAAATATGGACACTTTCCAAGCCACTATATATAGATCCTTCACATTCTTTTTAATGACTGTGAAATATTCCAAAAGATGGATAATTCATTCATACCATCACACCGCCTTTCCCAACACATGGACAGTTAAGATGGATCCTTGTACATACACTTCATGTCCTTTAATTTCAGTAACACAGATTCCCAGAAAGTTTCTGGGTCAAATGAAACATTTTCAAATATTTAAAATTTTCTCCTTAAACAAAATTAATTTTAGACCTTCAACATTTCTGTTCCCTTCTTCATTATGCAAAATTTTGGCATAAACCTTTCATAATGCTTTGCATATTTTATTTTTAAAAGCACACATATTATGTCAAAAAACGTCCCTGTCATTTATGCTCGTGTAGTTATAAATAAATAAATGCTTAAATTATGGCTGTGATGGCCAGCGTTAAATCACTGTGCAAATGCTTCTGCCTTGGTTTATGAAAGTAGTAATTCATTGTGGAAACTCCACCCCCACAGCCATGTGGGCAGCCCTGAAGTAGCAGCTCCCTCACCCTGTGACTCTCTCCACTGAGTGACAATATAGAGATCAGGACCTACATATTTTCTAATTGTCAACAGTTAACCTTAAAAAGTGTGTGTGGTGGGGAAACAAGTCCACAGCAACAGATGATAAATTGAAAGCCATTATGGGTTTCCAATATCCACAAATTATTTGTAGTATAATGAATAATTCTGCTGGTCTATAGCAGAGACAATCTTTCATAAAAAGACAAAACAGAACAAAAAAATCTAAAACCAATGTACTGTTATGATTACATGAACCTTTCAAAAACAGTCCTCAAACATTTTTCAATAGAATTATTGGTTGGAATCCCTTTACCTTCCCTCCCCTCTTTCAGATTCAGATTCTGATTGCAAACTGTAAAAAAAAAAAAAAGCCTTAAAGAAATGCATTAACCAATGAAGCTCCTTAAAATTTAATCTCAGACTCCCCTGCAGATTCTAAAGACCCAAGCACCAACAGAGATTGTTAAGACACAGCAAGTTTGACACAGAAGTATGTGACATGCAATTAATCTCCATTCATACCCTGCTCTACTTGTCAGCAAACAAAGGTTCTGCTTTAGAAGGAGATCTGAAGACTTCAATTAAAAACAGTCAGCTAACAAGAAAATAATCTAAGCTAAAGGAAGGTGGCAGGTGCAGAAATGAGTTGTTTACCAAAGTGTCAGTTTTGAACAATAAAGAACAGCACATCAAAAATGTTAAAGGAGTGGATTTCATTGCAAACCTCTGAAAATAAAGAGGAATTTACTACTAAGGCTCCACACAAAACGGAAGTACAGGTTAACAAGCTTGTAAAATAGGTTTTCTCTCATCAAATGACAGATACCAATAAAAAGGATCACTTTACATTTTTAAGTGCAAGGGCAGAATTACACTTTTTGACACAGTTCCTTCTCTCCCAGAAACCACCACACTTACATCCTCTCTCTACCTTCAACATCCAATATTGAACCAACAGCAGAGGGAACAACTTGAATGCTTCTTCTCAGATACCCAGACGTCGCTATTTTACCCTACAAATACTTTTCTACTCTGAAAGTTTAGATTTACTCAGGTCATAAGTGAAGTGGATTTTGGAAACTTCACCTCAGAAGAAATACCTAGTTGACAGCTTTTACATAGAAACAATCCAGAATGGAAACAGTGCTACAAACAGAGATCAAAAGGACTGCCAAATATTTGATTAGGAGGCATTTATAGCAAGATAACAAGGTAATGGAGATATAAAACCAATTAAATTGAGAGAAACCGAGGGAAAAAAAATACTCCTTGCCAAAAGTCTGACCTGCCCAAAGCAGGCCATCTGTTAAATATGTGTCAAAAATGTCACTTGGATGCCAAAAGGCTTAATTCAGAGTAGTTTCCTCCTGGGACCTGTATGCAAGCACGGATTCCAGGTCTCTGTCCTTCCAGGAAGGTCAGTTACAGGAAAGCAAGTTACTTTCGCTGGAAAAAAAAGTGTGAAAGGAGCAGGTCATATCGCCCATTAGCAAAAAGTCTCTTTCCAGCGTTGGAAGAATCTGTGGAGTGTAGCTGAGAATGGCCTTAACTCTTATGAGGACTGCTTAGGCATGACAGTTTGAAGGTAAACACACCAAGATGGGGCATTTCTAGAAAAGTTAGAAACGTACTACTGCATCCACCTCCCTGGGTGGACAGCAAGACCCCCAGAAGTCTGCAGTTGGCAAAGGGAGGCACGGGCTTTCCGCGTGGACAGAACTCACACTAACCCCCGGGCCTTGGCCCACCGCATCCCACATGCCCCTCGCAACCCCCTGAGAGCCTCAGGAGCTCTGAGCAGGAAGCTGGGGGGCTTCGGGGCTGGGGAGGGAGGAAGGCGAAACCTCACAGTCGCGGGGGCTGACGGGAGGAGAAAGGGTTGGGCCGCAGACCACGCAAGGTGACATGAAGGGGCCCCCAAGAACCTGGCCGGAGGTGACATGGAAAGGTGGCGAGGCCTCGAGGCAAAAGAAAATGTGGAACTGAGGGGAGTGAGTGGGACCCTGGGAGGGCAGGGTGGAAATCGGGCTGTGCTGAGTGGAAGGCTCTAGAAGTCTTGAGGTTCTAGCAGGTGGTGGGTGATGGAGCTGCAAAGAGAGGCCGGTCTTGGGAGCCCCTGGCGTCTCGGGGTCGGGCCTCCAGCTCTGCTCCCGAGGGACTTCCCAGGGGGCCGGGAGGGGGGCCTGGGGCTGGGCCAGGGCGTTACCTTCCATGAGCCAACGGATCTCCTCGGGGAGGGCGACGGCCTGCATTTGGCCGAGCGGTGGGGAGGCCGGTGTGTGAGGCGGGAGAGGGGCGTGAAGGCCTGGTGCCAGGGCCGGCGGGCTGGCAGGCGGCTGTCGTCTGGCGGAGGCACCTGTACCTCTGTCGCCGCCGCTCCTGCCGCGGCTGCCGGGCCTGGCCGCAGGGCGGGGCCGCGGGCCCGGGGCGCGCTCAGGAAGTGGAGCGCGCGGCGGGCGGGGGGCGCGCCCCGGGCGGTGGGGAGGGGGGAACACCTGTGCGCGGGTGCACGCGCCACTCCCGCGGCGCCCTCAGGTGGGAGGACTGGAGGGCGGGGCGCGCTGCCCCGGCAAACCCCCCACCAGAACAAAAGACTAAACGCGGCCCAAAGGAACTTCATCTCCTGGGACACTTTCTGTCCTCAGCACGGGGCAGTTGGCCTCCGGGGACGGGGTTAGAAGCCACGGTGGTGCCCGAGATGGGGCGCGAAGAGGCGGAATCCGAGGAGATTCGTCCCCGCCAAGCCCAGCAGCGGGCAGTTCCCGATCTCGCACGTCCACGCCCAGAAAACCGAGACAGAACATTCACTGTCTTCTTCGGCAAACCAGCTGGCTCAAAGGAATGGCCGTTCGTCCCAATAAATAATATGAAGCCACCAACATTGGGGAGAAGCCGAGGGGCCGTGGATACAGGGAGCCAGCGAGCGTCCCTTCCTCACAAAAGCTGAAAGGATGTGAGGAAAGTTAGGGGTAACCTGGGGAGAAGGCCGAGGGAGAGGGGAACCGAGCCTTACCCTCTAACAGCTGACAAAGGCAGGAAAGTGAAGGACCAGATCACAGGAAGATGTCCTCCTCCCCTTATCCAAACTACAGTAGGGGTCGGCGTCCTGATTGTCATAGGGTACTGTCATACCACCAGTTGTTAAAATTGGGGGAAACTGAGTAAGGAGGGGTAGAGAGGATCACTGTATCATTTCTTGTAACTTCTGGGGATCTCAATGATCTCAAAATAGTTTCATGGGACTTTTTTAAGCACAATAAACCAAGTGCCATGAAGGTATGAAGTGCCATGAGCCGTAAAGGGAGGGAGACAAATATAAAAAGGAGGAAAGTGTGGGTGCGTGTGTGTGTAATGTGCATACGGCATTCAAGATGGGCTCTGAACACACCAGACTTCGAAGGGGCACGAGGGCTTTCCAGGTGGAGCCACCAAAGTAAACAAAGAGGGAAAAACCTTCTCCTTGAGGAACAGCTGACAACCCTTTTACTGAATGGTGCAGGGAAATTCTGGTTGTTAAGAAAACTTGAAGTTTTATTGTGAAAGTTCATGAAAGTCAGCGCAAGGATTTTGAACTCAACTGCCTGTGAACCGGGGAGACACTGAAAAATTTTGAGCTGGGGAGAGACCTGTGTAGTGTGTGATATTGCCCATCTTGCTTTACCTCTACCGTTTTCCTTCTTTATTAAAAAAGGTAGCTTCTAGTCTCAGAGTCAGCCTACTGAATAGTGGGAAGGATTGGAAGCAGTAAGGGAGAGAACCCAGGGAAGATGGGTGAGGTGGTCTTTACGGCAGCCTCAGGGAAAATCATGGTGGAACCGTGGATATGAGGACGGGAGCCCCAAGGAGGAACTGTCCAGAAGGACATGACGTAGCACTGCCTGCCTCTTGGCATAGTTTCCCAAGGTTGGGGGCTCGATCCTTTAAGGGATGCAGTGGTTTTGAGTCATCTTTACGCGTCCTTATCCTGCAGTCTGAAGAGGGATGGTCCCTTGGTTTCAGGATCACGTGGCCCACCTACAAGTTGCAGCAAATTGGGCTGGGTGTGAAGGGACAGGGGCTGGCAAGTCTCTGGGGACTCTGGTTGCTGCTGCTGCTGCTGCTGCTGCACTTTCTTGCTCTGGAAATTTAACAATAGGCTGGCTTTTCTAGGCTGCTAGGGCATTTTTATCAATTGCTCCTTCTATAAAATTGTAACGGCTCTGGAATCACTTTTGAGTACTTATGATGTGGGGAGGAGAGATCCAAGTTCTCTGTACTAGCATTGTAATTTTTCTATAAATCTGAAACTGTCCTTAAAAAAGCAAAGGAAACAAAGTCTCTCTCCTATGGGTAACCTCAGCACTTTGACTTTCCCTCTCAGCAGTGGGAGGAAATTTGATAACACCCCCCCCCAACTTCGTCAAGGATATTTGTCAAATGCTAATATAGGCCACAAGCTAATGAGTTGTTGGCGAAGAGCAGTGAACCTGGGTAATCTTATGTTCTCTTAGGCCTCACTGCCTGCAAAGCTTACTTCTACCAAAGGAAGCAGCAGAAACTGAAGGCATAGGTATTCTACATCCGTTCTGGGTCTCAGACAGGGGGAGAGGGAGGTGCAGAGTTGGGTAGTGTGCAGGGGTGACTGGCAGGTTGCAATACGGCGTTGTCATGTTGTATCAAGTTTCCTCATTGCAGACAGAAACCTGCCTCCACACATGAGCGCGGCCCCTCCTTAATCATCTGAGGACCCTGGTTCAGCAGTCAGCCTCACTCTTAATGACATTCTGTTAAATGGACAAATTCCTTTGAAGCCTTGTCCTTCTTTGAAATCCAATTTCGCAAGAAGCCAAATCTGATTGGGGGTAGCCATGGAAACCACACCGAGGAGCCTTCGAGAAGGTGGAGAGAGGCAAGGCAAAACGTGACAGTCAAGAGTCCTTTACTGCTCTGTCGGAAATATCAAAGGGATCTGGAGAGGTTGGCAGCCGGTGAGTCCCTGCCCGGGTCCTGTGCTGTGTGGCTGGGTACCATGTGGCTGTCACGGAAGTAAGCAGCCAGCTGTCTCCGAGCACAGGCAGGGGGATGGAGCAGAATACACAAATCCCAGATCTGTCTGCCTCTCTCTTCTTCCCCTCCCCCAGCCCCAATTCCAGCAAGATCACAGCATCCCCTTCGAAGCTGCCCGCCCCTTAAAGGCAAACAACAAAAGAATGACAAGGTCAAAATACAAGGCCCCCCCCCCCCCCGACAGATAAGAGGTCCTTTGGAGCAGAGGCCACGAAATTAATCTGAAATTCCTTGTAATTAGATAAGATAAGGGTGTCTAAAGAGATGCAGAGCAGCCAGGAATGGAGTCCAGCAGCAAAACACTGCAGAAAATACACCACCCAGTCCACTGGGGCCCCTCACACCCCGTCAACAGACAGAAGACGCAGAAAACAACCGGGCCCAGGCCAGGCTCTGGGCTTCTTGGAGATGTCGTCTCCATGTTCTCATGCCAGGTGGGCACTCGCTAAATACGCAGCTGTGGGTGTCCAGGGGGCTCAATCAGGAAGAAACAAAAGCATCTGGCACCCAGAATGGCATGGAGTGGCAACAATTGCAAGCAAAGCAGGAGCTGGCTGGCATCGCCCCTCCCTGGGTGAGACGGATCTGGAGAGGAGACCGCGGAGGGCAGGCTCTCGGACTTTATTCTGGGCCGGTTATTGATCCCTGGGTGCTGGGTCACGACACGCAGCCGGGCTGATGTCTGCCCTGTGGATGTGCGGCTGCTGCATCTCAGCCCCTCGGTCCCAACCCCATCAAGCGGGTTTATTGACTCTTTCATTGACGATGCTGAGGCCTAATGAGGACAAGAGCTGCACACTTCATTAAGGGCTGTGGAAGGAGAGCTGATGTATCCCGCCCCCCCACCTCTTCCACCCGGTGCCAAGAACCAGGCTCACTGTGTGCTTTGCAAGGCCCCACAAACCCAGCCTCATGCCGCCCCTGCAGGAGAAGAGCCAGATGCGAGATGCGCTCGTGAGCTCATCACTTCAGTCGCCTTAAAATCCGGGGTGTCTACAACTCATCGGAAACCTGCTCTTAGTCATTAGCCAACCTTTTGAATCGGGAGGGTCCTGTCCACACACTCACACAAATGCACGTGGCTGGTCTCCCTGTCCAGTTCACACTCCTAGATTCACTGCGCTGATACATATGACGAAATAAGCAGGTCCTCACATCAGGGAACAGGCTGAGAGCAGCTTCTCAGTGAGGTACAGGCTCAAAACAGAACAAGGGACTATTAAAACTCAAAGGTATGTTCAGGGCAATCCGGTTTAGAAACCCAGTGCTCTGCCCATGGCCGCTCAGCTCACCAGGGGCTGTGTTGGTGTTAGAATCTAGGTCCTCTCACAGTGGCCCAAAACTCTTGTAGAATTGAATGCCTGAGATAGATCATTACAGCCCAGCGATGACAAGGAAGTCATTGGGAAGCCACCATTGTTGAGCTCCCTCCATCTAAATAGTAACATTTCTTTCTTTGTTCTTTACCTCATCTTTCTTTTTTTTTTTTTAATTTTTTAAATTGTATTTATTTCTTTGACAGAGACAGATCACAAGTAGGCAGAGAGGCAGGCAGAGAGAGGAGGAAGCAGGCTCCCTGCTGATCAGAGAGCCCGATGCGGGACTCGATCCCAGGACCCTGAGATCATGACCTGAGCCAAAGGCAGAGGCTTTAACCCACTGAGCCACCCAGGCACCCTTTATCTCATCTTTCTATCACTCCCACCCCCATTATTTTTCCCCATATTCCCTAATCACTTTGTGTGTGTGTGTGTGTGTGTGTGTGTGTGTATCTTCTTTGCCCATCCCTTAGACCATATTATACATCCCCCGTGGGCACTGCTGAGCCCAGCAGAAACCCTCAAGACCAAAGAGGTTGCTGACTCTGACATTCTCTGTCTTTGATTGGCTCTCTTGGGAATCTGAAGTGGAGGGGGGCACCCGGAATGTGTCAGCTGTAGACACACGAGGCTATGCACTCCCTGAGTGAGATGTGAGACCGTCTACGGGCTTAATCTGCATGGGAGGCAGGTGGGGCTGTGGCCAGTTGTATATGCCAGATGTTTGCAGCCATGAGAACTTTGGGAAATTATACAGAAGCGTAACCATTTCTTTGGGGGTGATTAAGGAGATTACAGGTAAATCACAGAGGGATAGCAGTTTTTTAAAGTTGAGAAGGCTTCCTTTCATCTGTTATTTCAAAGGGTGAAAGTTTACGCCCTCTAAGCCCCTTCCTTTATTTCTGGCCTTTCTTCTTCCTCACTTTACTACAGGTCTGAGGATTCAAAGTAAGGGTAAAGGGGATGCAAGGTGAGAGAAGGGAAAGTTATTTAGAATCTGATAGCAAAGCTCTGGCCTGCAAGGCCCCCGGCGCACACATGCTGTGGAAGAATAACACACGCTAACAGGCGGTGATGTGATCTGACTGGAATCACCACGAGTCACAAATACTGACAGAAGCACCACGTAGAGTCAGAGACAAGACAGCAATGGTGGATTATCTCAGTGTCAGTAAGTGGGTAGAAATACTTTTCCCCCATGGACATCCTGTATGAAATGGCCTTTAGATCCCCAAAATGTGTCTTTTCCTTGCTCTCAGAATTGTATCCGTGTCCATTCTAGTTTTTTTTTTCCCTTTCTAAAGGTCTGTTCCCAAACATCCCTGGGCTTCCCTCCCTGGCAGTATTTTTTGATAGCGGAAACCGCACTCTCTTTCCTATACAAGACCGTTTGCTTAGTTCTTACTCTGTTGCTTTCAGGCTTTCCTTTTCCTTCTCTTCTAAAAGATGCATGTCTGTCCTCTCATTCTTCCATAAGAGTTCATGATCCCACGCACTCCCTCTCCCCTGTGAGAGCTTCAGTGTCACATCCTTTCTCATCTTCAATCTTTCCCGTCTGCCTGCTAACATTCTTGGTCTCCTCTATCCTAAAAACCAAACCAAAACAAAGAAAAACCTGCCTTCGACCCTGCTACTTTCTCTAAGTCTTTTCTTCTCCTTCCTTTTCCCCCTTCAGAGCTCCCATCCTGTCTCCTCACCTGACTGTCTTTACACCGTTGAGGTGACTCACTTCCAAGGTCACCGACGCTTCTCAGCTGCTCTTGGTCTTTACTCAGCCTCTCCCTGAGGCTTTGAGTGGCATTGGCCACTTGCTCTTGCTTTAAGGAGCCACAGCTTCCCTGGCCCTGCACTATCCTGCTCCTTCCATTCTTCTTAACAATTGTTGCCTAGCCTCCTTCTCTGGCTCCCTTCATTCCCCAGAGGTTTGCACCTGCCTTTCTCCTCTCCTTCTTCCTCTTGGTTTTCTCCTTGCTCTCCGAGCCCCCCGTGGTTTCATTCTCCCACCACCTTCACTTTTCCCTTCATGCTCATTACTTTTCTAATTCATACCTCTGTCCCACTTTTCCACCTGGATATCTGAGCAGTTCTACCAATTTATTATTTCCCTTTCTCCTTCATCCTTAGAATGGCAGCAAAGCTCAGTAAAAAGCTTAGGAATGACAAAGACTTGTATCCCAATTCTGGCTCAGCCACCTACGAGCTCTAAGACTCTGGGCAAAGCTCCACGATCGTCAGCTTCCTCATTTGTAAACTGGAAATCATAATTTCTACCTTGCAGGGTAATTGTGAGGCTTAAATAGGATGACGTATGCGTGTGATACATGGCATAATCCAATAAATTGTAACAGTTAGAAAGAAATTGCTGTAATCTAAGGCGGTAATCTAAGCACAAAATGGAAAACTTTTCTTCATCCTCATTTCAAACATCCGCCAAGCCTGTCGGTCTTAACCTTCTCACGAGTGCTTTTGAATTCTTATCCTCCTTTGCATCCTGATGTCCCCACTGGTTGGTTTCTCATTATCTTTGTTGAGAAGTGATATTGAAATAGCTTCTAATCAAGCCCCTGGCACCCAGTCTCCGCACCCATCACCCAAGTTCAAGAATACACTTCCCAAAGCACAATCTTGACCCCACCGAAGAGGTGATAGAGTACAATAGTAGCCCTAGAGTCAGAGTCCCGAGCTCATCTGCTACCCACAGGTTGTGACCTTGAGCGAACTACTTATCGACTCCGTGCCTCGATTTCCTCATTTGCAAAATGGCAATGTTAAAAGTATTTTCAAGATTTTTGTGAGGAGTCAAAGAACAAATACATATCATGTTTATATCTATCTGCAATGCAGCAAGCGCTTCATATATGTTAGCTCTGGTTATTACTTCTGCGTTCCCTGCGACAATCAGCACCTGAGAGGTGTTCAATAAGTATGTATATACTGAATCATCCATAATCTCTCACCCGATGTCCTTGCTCACTGAAGACATTTGAGGAGTGACTGGCCAAGAAATGGGTGTCACTGGTCTCCAAGGATGAGAGTTTTTCCTCTTTCCGAAGCTAACTTGCTTTCAAAGAGATGGAAAGAGGGGTCTTGACTTCCTTCAAACCAGGCCCAAACACACTGGGATAATCAGCCTGCAAATTCTCCCTGTTCACGTCCAAAAATTTCCTCCCAGCCCCATCTGTTCTGGAATACTGGCAGTGTTCTCCAAACCACATGGGGAAAACACTCGTCTGGAAGGCATGAGATATTTACTCCTCTTTTCACTCTTTGTGGCAGAAACCAAGTTTCTACTATAAACACAAGCCCCAGAAAGGGCCAGTCAGAAGGCAGATTACATCCCCCTAGCAGAGTCAGTAACCTCTTTATCCTGGAGGCCTGCCAGCACGGCTAACTCTGCAGAAAGGGGTGGCATCGTGGTGACAGAGAGGGGTGACAGAGTAGGGATAAAGCAAACAAGAAAGACAAAAAGGAAAAAGGTGAACGAGAAGCTGGATGAAAAAAAAAAGAAAAAGAAGAAGAGATAGAGAAATAGGAAGAAAATCTAAGGAAAAAAATAGATTCCCATACTCTGGGGGATTGGAAACTAAATCAAATGGATTCGCTCCATTTCCCGAGTTGTAATTTCAGGATATTCCATGTTCCACCCCCAAGGACACCGAGAAGCTGTAAATTCCTAAAGTGCATTTTTGGCGATACCAACCATTATTATCTGCTGCTGTACTTTTTAGCATATGCATGATCAACACAATGACAAGTCTTATTGAGTAATATGTGATATTCTGTATCGTGAGGCCACTGATGCAGAATTCCCCTTTCCAGAGCTCAATATTCCAATCAAAGCCTGTTGCATCACATCATTGAGGCCATCCACTTAATGACAAGTTGTAAGATGCATATTGCAGAATATTCATGTTCATTTTATGCTCACAGTGCTTAAAATCTCCTCTAAACAGCCTCTGCTCCCAGCCTATTAAGTTGCCTGTGTTATCTACACTCCATTCAATGGTGTGGAAATAATTGTCTCGAGACTAAAGGAAAAAAATTGATGGTCACAAGCCGAGTCAGCACTTGTGTTCTCTTCTTAGTCTGTTGAATCAGGTGTTATTTACCTCTCCCAACACCTGGGACTCCTGATAAGTCACTCCCCTGGTAGCTCTTTCCAGGACAGTGCTGTGGGGTCCATAGAAGAAGCAGGGATCTTTCATAAACCGTATTGTTATCAGCACAATTCACACAGCTACCAGATGTGCAAAATCGAAACCACCAAGGGCCCTCAGGCAGAGGGGGCTTTCCCCAGCTCCATCTGGCCACTTTGAGAGCCAGAGAAGGTAGAAGAGGAGGAAGAGCTCCCCTCAACACTGGGGCTCCTGTGCCTCTGAGAAGGTGTTTGTCTTCTGATGAAGTTGGGGTGCTTTTTGGTTCTCTCCCTTCTGCTCTCCCAGCGCCTCCAGCCCAGACCCCGCCTCCTTGCAAACCTGGCTCTTAGAGACCAGGTGGGCTCTTTTCTCCATCTCTTCCCCTTCCTCTTATCTCTGGGCTTGAAGCACCAGCACCCAGGCTCCTGAAGGAGAGCAATTGCCCCTGGCAGCTGATAGTTCGGCAACAGGGCCTGTGACTTTGCCTTTAAATATCAACCCCACACACAGACAACACACTGGCAGCATGAGAGGTTTCCATGGTGACAGAATGCAGGCCATGACCTCTGTAAATGTAATCAGAGCACTGGGATTGGTATGTGAGACAGGTTTAATTTCTCCTCCGGTGGAAGCTCTGTGGTCTGGGCTGTGCACAGGCTTCATGCACTGACAGACAACCTGTTATCTTCGCCAGGGCAGCTCTGCATACGGCAACCCTCTCTGCCCCAGAGCGGCTTCCTCCTCCGTCTGAGCAGGCTTCGGGATGAGAAAGGTCACTGGGGACCAGAACAGCAGTCATATCAGTACCTGGCATCCCTGCCCAGCATCCTCAGGAGGGGTGACTGTCCCTTAAGTGAGGAGCAGCTGTGGCATGGCCCAAAGAAGGCTGAGGACTCCGAATGTTGGTTGAAGTTTTCATCTCTGCTCTGCTCCCAGCACTGTGACCTTGAGCAAGTCATTTAACCTCCAACGTTCAACATCTTCCCACCGGGAAGAAAGGCCTGGAGAAGAGAAGGCTGGGGGCTTCCAAAGTTCCCCAGGAGAAGATGGTATCCAACTATGCTGGTTTTGGGGGGATTCTGCAACTCCCTGTGGAATTCTGCCCCTGGAAGTGAGTTTTGCATCTTGCCAGTGCTAGTCACTAGGGTGTCTAGCCCTAATTCCATGGCTGTCACCAGAAGGTGTGGGGACAGCCATTGGAGGGCCTCAGCAGGACTTCCTCAGCTCTATGCTGATTTGGAAACAAAACCAGGATGCAGTTTTTCCTGAGCTTGCCTAGACTAGGAGTCCAGAGCTTTGACAGGAAACAGACTCAGAGAAAATGCAGCAATGTCAAAGGAGGAGCCCACAGCCTCTTTCCTTGAATTCCACTCAGCCTCAGCAAAGAGCTGCCCTGGCCACTTTGAGGCCGGCATCCTCTGATTCCATCTGCCAATCCACATGCGACCCCGGCAGCTTTCAGTTCCCAGTCACTCTGCTTCTCGGATTTCTTTCACTGTTCCAGTATATTGCTCTGGAAAAAAACCAACAAGGTTTGGGCTTTAAGAAGAGATTCATAGGGCTCTCTGACACATTTTTCTTCCCAAAGGGAACGGACCATTAAGATTTTCCTTTCAGAGACTCCACAAAGAACCTCAGAATTTCAGAGCTGGAAGGGACTTTAGAAACCCCATAACTCACAAGGGAAAAACTGAGATCCAGAGTGGAGAAGGGTTATGCCCAAGTTATGGCAAATTAATGGCAGAACCGCCAGGGTGTCAGGGCCCCACTCTGCTTGGCTAAGTACTAATTTACCTCCGGGATGCTTTTGAACCTCAAACTGAAGCAGAGAGGAAGTGGGGGAGGATTCAAAAGTGGTTGTTGCACATCAGAATCAGGAAATGGTGATTTGGCTGAATTTACAGATAATAGCACTACCACTTCCTGTGTTAGCCGATGCCAACGGAGGGAAGATGGGGGGAAGATTCCAGAGAAGAAAATAATTAAGTGACAGGATTGTGGGCTTCTGTGCAATTGTCCCCAACCAATCCATACTGTTTCAGGCCGCTGAGGGGAACATGAATCTGATTGTTCAGGGGGATTATTGCTTAGTGTCCCAAACAGAATCATGAAACCCAAGAATAATGGAGTTTATAAGAACTCCAAAAGAATATCTGGTTTGGCATTATGTCTTCTGGTAACTAAACTATCTAGGACAGGTAATTTGATTGTTTTTCCTTTTTATTAAAGGATCCAGTTCCTCAACCGTAAAAGAGGAAAAAAGGTTCCTTCCAGCTCTAACATCCAGAATTCCCTGATCCTAAAAGTGGAGACGTCCCAGCCTTTTCCAATATGTTGTTAACAGCGTTTGATTACATCAGTGGTAATGCACATAATGGAAGTAAGTTATTTCTCTTGCCCCAACTTTAGCATCATCTGTGTGGCAAACACCAAAAATAGGTTCACCTCCCACGGATTACCATGGACTTCAGGCCAGAATGAGCACTGAAATGCAGTGAAACTTCTAGTGTTTTCAGATGGAGGAGGAGGAAACCTCTTGTGTTTTACTCATGTCAGTCCAAGTTGTTAATACCCCAGCTAATGGGTCAGCTTGGGGGGCAACTGTGTTGTTTGGATTCAAGGTTTAGTCTTCAATGCACTCACTGGCTTCACAAGAAAAGGAAAATAGAAACAAAATACTACCAAACATTTATATTCCTTGGAATTTCTCTTAACCTTGACTACAAAATGACCTTGGGTATTCCTTTCATCACGAAGAGAACCAGGAATACCAGTATTCCTTCCTTCTTCCCTGACTCCCTTCCTTCTTTATTAAGCTCCTACTATGTTCAAAGCACTAGAACACAAACATGAAGACAGTATGGCTCCCCTTAAGAAACAATGTTCCCATTCTCATGATTGGACCCAAACACATGACCTGCAAACGCTATATTAATAATATCGCCTTTGTGTTAAATGACAATGCCATGCTCTTCAGAGACCAAAATCCTTGCCCACCTAATGTCTCGGTACTACTAACTGAGTGCCCAAAGACATTTGGTGCCAAAACAGAGGTTCCCCAAATAAAGGCTCAATTAATGTTTCCGGTAGATGCAGGCTAAGATCCATCCTGTACAAAGCCAGGATGTGCAGTTGACATCATGATGTGGTCTGAGCAATGTGGAAGGGCCATCTGCCCTGCAGCTCTCTCCCCCTCTCTGATGTGCCACACGCTTGAAATTCTTAACCATGAGGGCTTTAGCTGTGAGTGAGGTATTGCCTCCAGAAAGTCTGAGTGAAAAGGGCCATACTCCATCAATTTCATTTCAGTGGACATGAACTGAAAACCCGGTATGTGCCAGGCACAGTGTCAGGTAGTGAGAATTCATAAATAAATAAGACAGGAGTTACCCAGCAGGGCCGACACATTGCTACATTCATACTCTTTATCCCATTAGTTCACACTGATTTATCAGATTAGTAGCTGTCCTGAGGGGCTGATACCGGATACAGGCAGGTAAATTTTGATAGGACATGAAAGCAGGAAATGTCTGGACACAATGAGGATTACAGAAGAGAATTCAGGCCTGGGCGAATATTAAAAATTAATTAAATACCAATTTTAAAATCACCTGAGGGACTGAGTACCAAGGAAAAATGGAGAACAAAAGGGATCTGAAGACAAGCAATGTTTATTTCAGTTCCTCCCTAGGAGATCTGATCATTGCCTTCTGGAATCTTCTATCTTTGCTCAACCTTGCTAAATTCCTGGCTCAGATATGGGCTTCCTCCATGCCTTCTCTTTGTGCTAATAAAAATTTTTTAGGGGTGCCTGGGTGGTGCAATCAGGGAAGCGTCTGACTCTTGGTTTCAGCTCAGGTCATTATTTCAGGGTCGTGAGATTGAGCCCCACATACGCCCCGCAGTGGGCTCTGTGCTCAGGCAGAGTCTGCTTAAGATTCTCTCCCCATCTGTGCCTCCTCCATCCGTTCTCTCTCTCTCTCTCAAATAAATAAATAAGAAGTTTTTTAGTGTGGTCTTCTAGGTATTACTAGGTGAAATCACTTAAACATTTTGTCCGTAAGTCCACCAGATCCATAGTCCCTATCTTTCAAATGCAATTATCTCAGTTCTTTTTTCATCCTTTCTGGGTCTTTCTGCTATTTCCAGGGTCATTTCACAGCTTTGCATCATTTCTGCCTCTGCCAACTCAATTGCCTTTTGTTTGTTCTCTCCGCTCATTTTAAAGTCCTGCTTTTGCTATGCTGCCCATGAAACGTGGCACTGCTTACCCTTCACCTGACAGAGACCCCAGTACCTCCACGGATAGGTCAGGAGGGCCTAAGAATAACCACATGCTGACTTCCATTCAAATTTTGTCACTGCTCCTGGCCCATCTGCTGAGGACCTACAGGCATAGTAGGCGTATCTTTCTCTCAACGGTTTGATTTCATTGTCTTTCTAACAACCTGGCTTCTTTAAGGGCCCCTTGTATTAATCAAGACTCTTGACTGTTTGAGACAGAAACCCAAATCAAATAGCCTTGCGCAAAAAAGGAAATTAATTATCACCGAGAATCCAAGGAGGGGTTGAATCATTGAACACCTAAGCACAGGAAGATAACTGGGTCTTAAATGCAGCGGGTCCTTGAATCCCTAATTCCATTGTTTCTTTAGCCATAGGGCAGGCTGTCATTGGCCCAACCCGGTCAGTTGTGTGGCCATGGAGACACATGGAAGCCATGTGTCATATAAGAACATAGCAGCTCCTGCAGAATCTAAATGGGTGCAAACCGGGGGAGAGAAGAGATTCCTAGACAACACAGATCATTGTTTCTAGAAGTGGGTAGAGCTGTTGAACGGAAAGAATAAATCTATCATACCTCCTATTCTTCAGATCTACCTGTATCCTCCTCAGTCACTATAGAGAGGTTCAAATTCTCTGTCACAGGACATCTGAGCCCTTGAAAATCAGGGATGTGGTCAGATAGGGGATTTAGACCCTTACTGCGTTCACTGGAGCCGTAGTTCCCATGACTGGGACTCTGCTCTACTAGGTGTTGTGTTTTTGGTTGGGAAATGTGCGGGGGTGGGGGGTCCAGATTCCACGGAGATAACGACTCACCTTTTCTTAGCCAACCCTCTCTCTTTCCAGCTTCCCTAGGTCAATAAATGATACCACGGATAATCCGCTTGCCCAATCTAGAAAGCTGGGAGTCACTCATTCCTCTTTCTCTCTTTGACAATTCTACCCGCTAAATATCTTTCAAACTATCCACTTCTCTCCAGCCCTGCTGTCACCATCCTGATCCAGGCCACCATCACCTCTCACCTTACAGCCCTCTAGTCTTACACGCATCTACCTGTTTTCCACCTGCTAGCCAGATCTCTTAAAAAAACAAAAACAAAACTACTCAAGTCCTCCCCTAATTAAAACGTTAGTAGCTTCCAATATTATACTTCCAAATATGGCTAATAAGCACTCCCACCTCTACCATGCTTGATGTTCTGCTTATCTCCACTGTCCCACCTCCCGCATGGGCCCCTTGTTCTCTGTCATCTTCAGGAGCCAACTTCTCTCAGTCTCTCAGTGAACCACACCTACTCCCACTATCATTTTTTTCCCCACATGTGCTGTTCCCCTTGTTCCTTGTGTTCCCCCCTCTGCAACACTCTTCCCCCTGACTTTCATTCCGCTAACCCCTACTCCTGCTTCAAGTCTCAAACATCATTTCCTCTGGTAATCATCCTTGGCTCCCCAGGTTGTTGTATTTCCCTCTCACACATTCCGCCAGCTCTTAAGATCTGTCATTCAAAACTTACCTTCTGGGGCGCCTGGGTGGCTCAGTTCCTTGGGTGTCTGCCTTCGGCTCGGGTCAGGATCCTGGGATCCTTGGATGGAGCCCAACATTGGACTCTCTGCTCACTGGGGAATCTGCTTCTCCCTCTTCCTCTGCTCCTTCCCCACAACCCTACTAGTAACCTTGCATTCACTCTCTCTCTCAAATAAGTAAAAATCTTAAAAACAAAAACAAAAAACGCTCACTTTCCATCTGTAATTACTTGTCTACCACCCGTTTCCCCCCCAACTGTGAGCTCCCCGAGGGTCCAGACTTTTCCCATCTTGTTCATCACTGTATCCCCAGCACCTACTATGCCTGTAGGTCCTCAGTAAATGCTTACTGAGGAAATGCTGTGAGGTAAGTCTGTTGGGGTTTAATTACCCTTTTTACTTCAAGTTAATTACGAACTTACAGAAAACTTACCAGAGTACCTACAACTCTTATATACCATTTAGCTAGATTCACCAATTGTTGGCTTTTGTCACATGGGCTTTATTATTTCCTATTTATGTAAATTTACATTTGAGAAGAAGTTGTAGACCTCATGGTCCTGTTCCCCTATATACTTCCTTAAGTAACACCCAGTACAGTACCAAAATGAAGAAAGAGCAACAAAGATAAATGAGTTCTAATTTTTTTTAAAAAAGGGTTTCTTTGGTCTTTCTCTTTCTTTCTTTTTAGAAGAGTGGAAGTACAGGGGCAGGGTGGCAGTCCAGGATTAAGGGCAGGCATTTCTCCTTCCTCTCTTGTTTTTGTCCCTGTTCAGGGGGTTCTTCAAAAACTGCACCTGTGCTCAAGGAAGTCCCTTGCTTGCTTTGTCTGTTGTTCCCTCTGTGCCCCCCACTTGCTCCAGTAACTTCTCTGGACCCCCCAGCTGGCCTCCCCCACAGTCCCCTTAGGGAGGCTGGGTGGGGGGCAGGGGGAGGCAGTCTCCCGGAAGTGGAAGTTGGAAGGCAAGGTGAGGCACTGGAAGTGGGAAAGGTGGCTCCTGGGACCCCTGATCGTGCATGGGCATCTCAGAGTCCGAGAAGGGAAGAGCGCGGGCTGTGGGGGTAGAGGAAGATTTGCACACCTTGGGTCCTGGGACCATCCTGCTCGGCTGAGTGGAATACCAAACGAGGGTGTCTCCCCGCCGCACTTCACCTCAGCCAGGCAATCGACAGGAGAAGCAGCGAGCGAGACCGACAGACTGTCACTGGCAAAATGAACTGTCACCTCCCATTTTTCAGAGGCACGGCGGGATGAATTGCAGCCTTGAACCGTGCGGCCCGCTGCTGATTGAGTTCCGCTGTCTTAGAACCCCTTCGAACAAGGCGAGTTCATTTCAGACTGACGTCCCACCGCTTATCAATTTAGGAGCCAGTAAAATTAACCGCTTCGGAGCTGATTTGCTCCCTCCCCTTGCTTGGATTCCGCATCCAGAAAGGTCACCAAATAAATCTCTGCGGGTCCTGCTAGCATAATATGCAGCTTGGAGCTGGGGAGGTCTCAGAAGAGGAGAGTAAGCCAAATGTAACCCAGGCGGGAAAGGTTGCCACCACCACCCCACCCCACACCCAGTCTCAGCCACTGGCTCATGGCAGTGGTGTGAACAGCCAGGACTTTGCTACCTCCACTGATGTCCCCATCAGCCTCTGCTCCCAAGAAGGAGCGTGGTTGGGTAGGGTTGGTGGTCAAGAATGGAGGTCCTACAGAATCTTGGCAGAAACCTCTGAGCACCCTTTGGCTTCACATCCGCTGTGGACTGAATGTTTGAATCTCCCCCAAAAGGATGCGGTGGGGCATATGGGAGATCATGGGGGTTAGATTAGGTCTTGAGGGCAGGGCTCTCATGATGGGATTAGTGCCCTCATAATTAGAGTAAGAGACCCAAGATCTTTCTCCACCGGGAGAGGGTACAGCCAGGAGAAGACAGCCTTCTGTAAACCAGAAAGAGACCTCTCACCGGGAACCCAACAGTGCTGACACCATGATCTCAGACTACCAGCCTGCAAGAGCTGTGAGAAATATCTGTTCTTGGGGTACCTGGGTGGCTCAGTGGTTAAAGCCTCTTGCCTTCAGCTCAGGTCATGATCCCAGAGTCCTGGGATCAAGCCCCACATCGGGCTCTCTGCTCAGTGGGGAGCCTGCTTCCCCTTCTCTCTCTGCCTGCCTCTCTGTCTACTTGTGATCTGTCTGTCAAATAAATAAATAAAATATTTTTTTAAAAATCTGTTCTTTAAGCCACCCAATCTATGGTATTCTGTTACAGCAGCCTAAACTAGGACAACCAGCTCAGGGCCTTAGATGTGGTGGGCGCCTGAGAAATATCTAGTGAACCAAGACTTGATATTTGCTTTAGCAGCAATGATTAGGTGAAAAAGTTTATACAAAGTAGCATTAACGAGTTTTGGTGGGGGAAAGGGAAAAGGGATGTTTGTGCAGGGATATCTCTGCTGTCACAGCCATTGATTGGGCCCCCGAACATGCTAGAAACGCACCGGCCAGTCAAAATACAGCTCTTTGGAGCAGAGCAGAACAAAGTCCTCTGTCTCCAGAAGAAAAAGTGCCTTGTGCCTCCCCACACGCATATATACCCTGCTTTGGCTCACAAAGGCTTATCCAATAAGTCTAATTAGCAAAACTTAGGGCTTCTTGTCTCTGCATAGGGGGCACAAATGGTTTATTCAATAAGCTTTTTGAGCCCCCAACTCTTGATTTTGGCTCAGGTCATGACCTCAGGGTCAAGAAATTGAGCCTTGCATCAGGCTCTGTGCTGAACATGGGCCTGCTTAAGATTCTCTCTCTCCCCCTCCCTCTGCCTCCTCCTCCCGCCCCACCCCCACCCCCACTCCTCCCACCCCACTCACATGCACATGGGCACACGTTCTCTCTCGTCTCTCTAAAAAAATAAATAAATAAATAAGTATAGTGATTTTAAGGTGAAGGCCAGATGATAGCTATCCCCCAACTAATATCCACCAACAGACCAAATGAATGGTCTCCACTGCCCCAAGGCAACGTGCTGACATTCTGGCTCTCATCCTAATGGTTTCTTTTGGTGTTTACACCAGGGACTTTTGGCCTACACCTAGAATGAGAAGACCCAGTTCTCAAATCTGGCTCTACCTTCCCTCCCATAAAATTTGAGCGAATGACTTAACTTACCTAAACCTCATTTTCTGCCCCCATCCATAAACCTGCACAGTTGTTAAACAGGAACTTCATGTATGTGAGAGCCTCAATAAATTACAAAGTTATGTACAGATGCTGGGGTTTATTCATTTTAGCCTCAGCAACAAAAGAAAAATAATGAGGATAAAGCCATACGGTACCTCGACATTTGACCCAGCAATTCCACTTGCAGGAATTTATCCCACAAAAATGCTCTGCTAAGCAGAAGGATGTATGTATGAGGGATTTCACTGCAGTGTGTTGAAATATCAGAGATAAACTGAATGTTGTCAATAGAAGATCGGATAAATAAATTATGATGCATGCATAGGAGGCAGCACTGCACTGTAGTAAAATAATAGGATAAAGTAAATAAAAAACTCACCGTTGTTACAGTCATGTATCAATGTCAGCTTATATAAATTAACAGGTGTGGTTATTGTATCATTAGATACTTGAGTGGAATGATCAGAGAAAAATAGGTCCGGCTAAACCTTACAGAAATAAGCTAAGCTTTAAACAAAATGGGATCATCCTACATATAATAGTTGCATTTTCATTTACTATATCACGGACATCTTTTCACGTCAGTCCTTTTTTTGTTGTTTGTTTTTTTACTTTTAGAATTTAAAAATTTACATACTAAAACATAGGCCACAGGTTATAAAGATAGTTCTCTGGGTTAACAATTGAGAAAAGAAAGATTTGTAGGCAGCTTACCTATGTTTTCAGGAATACAGATCTCTAATATTCCAGTAGTGTAAGAGCAGTCTCCAGGTAGAAGTAGAAACAGCCCTAACCCAAGAATCAGGCGCCCAGCAGTCCTGTCCCAGCTCCGCTATTCACTTACAACATGACATCAACCAAATCAATTATCTGGGCCCTGCTTCCATATCCAGAAAATGAGAGAGTTCGAGGACGTGTTCTCTAAGGTCCATTCAAGCTGAAAATTTGGTGGCTCGGTGAAATCACTTTTCAAAGATTCAATAAAGGATGTTTTTATATAATAGTAGTCTGGTTATTTCTGGCACTAACAGGAAGACTTTAACAAGGCCTTAAATATTCAACTTACATTCAGAGCAGTATACAAGATTTTTTTTTAGTTCAGACAAAAAAGTTTCCTGCCCTCAAAAAACTGTAATTTAAGAAGAAAATAAGACAATTGAATTAATAGTAATACAGGAATACTGTGTTTTACAAAAGGAATGTAAAGGTAGATCATTGAGGCAAGTGGCTGGAACTCAAATGTATCCTTCTAGAAGCCCCTGGGTTCCTCAGAGAGTTCCAAAGCTGCTTCGGGGAGAGGGTAACAGAGTCAAGGATGGAGCATGTCTGCCCCCATTCCTGGTTCAGTCGATGTAGATCTTGCTTCCCCTGTGTTTTGTTAAGAAGGACTCTGTCCGAATGAAATAGGGCTGCTGCAATACAATTGGAAAAACCAGTGGCTTTGGGGTTCCTGGGTGGCTCAGTGGGTTAAGCCTCTGCCTTCAGCTCAGGTCATGATCTCAGGGCCCTGGGATCAAGCCCCAAATCTTGGGCTCTCTGCTCAGCAGGGATCCTGCTTCCCCTTCTCTCTCTGCCTGCCTCTCTGCCTACTTGTGATCTCTCTCTGTCAAAAAAAAATAAATAAAATCTTAAAAACAAACAAACAAACAGTGGCCTTGTGTCTCTCTCTGTCAAATAAGAAATAAAATTTAAAAAAAACAAACCAACAAACCAACAAACCAACAAACCAAAAACAGTGGCCTGGACAATTTCTAGACCAGTTCCATGTTTAAGGTTTCACAATTCTATGGTTCTCAGATGTATTGAAAATTATTTGGGGGGCACCTGGGTGGCTCAGTTGGTTTCAACTCATGTCATGATCTCATGGGTAATGGAATCAAGTCCCACATTGGGCTCCACACTCCGGGGAGAGTCTACTTGAAGATTCTCCCCCTCTTTCCCTCCCCACCTCTCTTTCTCTCTCTCTCTCAAATAAATAAACAAAACTTTAAGAAAAAAAAAATCTTAAAGAAAAAAAAAAACCTTTAAGAAAAAAAGAGCCTGGGGACGCCTGGGTGGCTCAGTTGGTTAAGCGGCTGCCTTTGGCTCAGGTCATGATCCCAGCATTCTGGGATCGAGTCCCACATCGGGCTCCTTGCTCCGCGGGGAGCCTGCTTCTCCCTCTGCCTCTGTGGCCACTCCGCCTGCCTGTGCACGCTCGCTCTCTCTCTCTCTGGCAAATAAATAAATAAAATATTTAAAAAAGAAAAAGAAAAAGATAAAAAGAGCCTGGGTGGCTCAGTCAGTTAGGCCTCTGACTTTGGCTCATGTCATGATCTCAGGGTCCTGGGATTGAGCTCAGCCTCGGGGTCCCCACTGAGGAGGGAGCCTGCTTGTCCCTTTTCCTCTGCACAACCCCTTTATTCGCCGTTCCTGCGTGTGCTCTCTCTTTCTCAAATAAATAAATAAAATCTTTTTTTTTTTTAAAGAAAATAGGTTTTTATATTCTGCATTCAGCTTCGCATGTACACAGGAAATTAACTTCATAAAGGTTAGTTCCCCTGTAAAACAAATAATTATTTTGTAATATGAATGACAAACCTTAGGTGAATCTGTTTAACACACTCAGCTTTTCCTGTGCTGAATTTTCTGAACACGAGACACGGTTGTAATTATAAAAGAATTGGATGAGAACATGAGGCAACCAAAGAGGTTATAAAAAAGATTCACAAGATCCCTAGGACACTGTGGAAAACCTATTGGTTTCATCAGTGACACAAGACACTGAACTGGAGGCCTACCACTGAATTAGGTAATTTCTGTTTCATAGAACACATCTCAGAAAACACATGGTAATGGCCACAACTGCTAAGTGCTTTCCATGCATTATTTCATTTAATCCTCCCAACCTCATGAAATGGGTATTATTTTCTCCCCGTTTTGCAAACAAGAAAACTGGAACCCGGGTTGGTAGGTACATTGCCAAAGTCACAGAGCTAGAGTTTATACCCAGGGAGACTGATCGCAAAGCCTCATGTTCTCAGCCACAAGCTCTACTCCACACTGCTATTGGTGACCTGAAGACACTGGGCAGGCACTTTGCCCTCTGACCACTGAAGGAGTCCAATGGGACTCTGCCTCCAACTCTTCTATAAATTTATTTTGCCTCATTTTCCAAGCACAAAGAAAGTTTTTCACCTCTGTTATCAAGACTGGCCCTAGATTAAAATTAGGAGTAGCTACAGTTTGTTCTGCCTCCCTTAGCAACTCCTCTTCATACCAGGCAGGAAAGCAATACCATCGCCATGAAATGTGTGTGTGTGTGTGTGTGTGTGTGTGTGTTTTAAGATTTTATCTTTTTATCTGGGGCACCTGAGTGGCTCAGTGGATTAAGCCTCTGCCTTCGGCTCAGGTCATGATCCCACGGTCCTGGGATCAACCCCGCATCGGGCTCTCTGCTCAGCAGGGAGCCTGCTTCCCTTCCTCTCTCTCTGCCTGCCTCTTTGTCTACTTGTGATCTTTGTCTGTCAAATAAATAAATAAAGTAAAATAAAAAGATTTTATCTATTTATCTGAGAAAGAATGAGAGAGTGCGCATGTATGCATGCGCACCCACAGGAGTGGGGGAAGGGCACAGAGGAAGAGAGAGAGACAGAGAGAGAAGCAGGCTCCCTGCTGAGCAAGGAGCCTAACAGAAGGACATGAGGGTTGATCCCAGAACCCCTGGATCATGACCTGAACCAAAGGCAGATGCTTAACCAATTGAGCCACCCATGTGCCCCCGCCATGAAATTTGTTCTGATGTCTCCAACAAGAATTGATCTTCCGTTCTTTTTTTTTTTTTTAAGATTTTATTTATTTGACAGAGATCACAAGTAGACAGAGAGGCAGACAGAGACAGAGAGAAGGAAGCAGGCTCCCCACTGAGCAGAGAGCCCGACTCAGGGCTCGATCCCAGGACCCTGTGATCATGATCTGAGCTGAAGACAGAGGCTTAACCCACTGAGTCACCCAGGCGCCCCTGATCTTCCATTCTTTTGTGTGTGCATGCACACACACACACGGAGAGAGAGAGAAAGAGAGAAAACTTTCTTGCTCATTTTACGTTTCTCCAGAGAGATTGTACCTGCCTTAGGAACCAGAACTAACATTTATTTGTCTCTGTATCCAAAACACCCATCACTGTGTCCAGCATATAATGAAAGCTTAATAAATATTTACTTGTTTGAAAGAATGAATGAATAAATAAATGAATGAAATACTTTCATGCTGTCCCCAACTTTTCTTGTGTGTCCCCTGTAGCATCTCACCTACTCTTGACGTCTTTGAGATCCCTTTCTTCTGGTCCAACTCTGTCAGCCTTCTTCTCTTCCCTCTGCCCTCCAGACTGATAGCTAGTTAGCTAACCCCATGTGTAGTGAATGCTAATGAGGTTAGCTGGGGTTAATATATTAATGTATTACTTCTTTTGATAATGTATTTTCACTTTAACTGGAAACAATTCTTTGACCTAACATAGCCATTGCTAATGGTGAATGCACTGTGCCAGCAGTCAGGGCAGGGGAGGGTTGGGAAAGAGCTGGCAGGAGGGTTTTAGAACATCTGTGTAAGGACTCCTAAAACCATGGCACCCGCCCCACTTTTGTAAAAGAGTCACGGAACTAAAATGCCAGGGGTGCCTGGGTAGCTCTGACAGCTAATGGTCAGCCTTCAGCTCAGGTCATGATCCCAGGGTCCTGGGATCGAGTTCCAGGTTGGACTTCCCTGGTCAGTAGGGAATCTGCGTCTCCCTCTGCCTCTGCCCCTCCCGCCTGCCCATGCACTTTCTCTCTCTCTTTCTCTCCAGTAAATAAATATATAAATAAAATCTTAAAAAAGAAAAAAAAGAAGAACTAAAATGGCAAAGCCCATATACTAATAGGCACATACACTAAATAGCAAAGCATCAACACTGAGAGTGTTTGTATGGTCTCTGCCCTAACCAAAGAGATGAACTTGGCTCTGCCCCAGGATTGGGGGTTTCTCCCACTGACCTTCAGGCTAGGTTAGGGTCACCTGCCTGACAGACTCTCCCAAGGGGAAAGGAGCTGGCACAGTGTTTGACAGGCATGAGGTGAGGCTCTCGAGCAGGCAGGAGTTATCCAACAAATCCCCTACACTGCATAGAGGAGGAAACTGACCTAGAGGAACAGGTGAGCTTTTCAAGGCCATGAAGCCAGAGCCAGAATTGGAACGAAATACTTTATTTCCTTGAGCTAATAATATATGGTAAACTTGCTTTTCCACTTATTCGAAGCACTGTGCACGTGTTAGTTATTGTTGAGCCTATTACTTGCCACAGGGCTCAAGTAATCCAAACGGTCTAACCCAAACGAAATGTGGCTACGGCTTCTGGACAGCAGCAGACAGCATCAACCCAATCTCAGGAAAGTATTTTTATTTTATTTTTTTAAAGATTATTTATTTATTTATTTGACAGATAGAGATCACAAGTAGGCAGAGAGGCAGGCAGAGACAGAGAGAGGAGGAAGCAGGCTCCCCACTGAGCAGAGAGCCCTATGTGGGGCTCGATCTCAGGACCCTGGGATCATGATCTAAGCTAAAGGCAGAGGCCTTAACCCACTGAGACACCCAGGCACTCCAGGAAAGTGTTTTTAATTAGTGCAACCTAATTCCCATCCAGAATCCTGGGTAGAAAATGTCATATCTAGCTTTCCTACTTCTGTAGCACAATAATAGTGCATGAAAACCATGGGGATGGGTCTGGAGAGCTAATTGATCTTATCCAGCACATGAGGCATGAGATGTTTTAAGACCTTCCTAAGCCTTTGTCAAGTTGACAGAATTGGTATCTTGTTGTTATTTATATTTATTTGATTATTGGTAAAGAGGAACTTTTAAAAAATGTACCTATTGGCCTTTCACTACTTCTTTTTGTAAATGACTAGTTCCATGCCTCACCTATTTCCTTTGGGGGGTATTTGTCCTTTCTTTTCTTATAGATTTTTAAGAACTCTCCATATATTAAGAGTATTACCCCACTCATCAAAGACCATTTTCAAAATGTCAGATTTTGCCAGGAGCCAGCCCTGATCTGATGAGCCCAGCTGATGGTCCCTTCGTGTGGCATGCCTTCAATACTTACGCACTGAATTTGTTCCATAAATACGCAGCTTTATTCAGTGCATGCACATACCTTTGATTTTTTTCCCCTACAGTCCCAGCAGCAGAATTGGGTTTGTGGAGATACAAGACCACTAGAGAGCTCTGCAGAGGTCAAGGACAGACAAACACCAGTGGTATGGGATCTGGACTTGAAGGTGCAGTGCCAGAACGCGGGTGGTCTCCCTTGTCCAAGTGCATAATGAAAGTCTAAATGCCACAAGATCAGTTAGCAAGCTGGGGTAGGGAAATCAGACCCCAGATGACAGGAATTTGCTCTTCAGGAAGACATTCAAAGTCATGTCACAAGTTAACAAAACACATCTAAATGGCCTTGATCTTCTTTTATACTTCCTGTCTAGGTAAGAGGATGTGGTCTCAGGAGTTAGCACCGGAGATATGAATAAAATGGCTTTAGCTGCTCGAGGAAGTAGTATATAAAGCAGCAGCTTTGTTTAAGGCCTTAACTGTTGTTAATAGATATTAAATCCTATGTCTTTTTTTTTTTAGTCTTTTATTTTATTTTAAGGATTTAATTTATTTATTTGAGAGACAGAGATCACAAGTAGGCAGAGAGGCAGGCAGAGAGAGAGGAAGGGAAGCAGGCTCCCTGCTGAGCAGAGAACCCGATGCGGGGCTCGATCTCAGGACCCTGGGACCATGACCTGAGCCAAAGGCAGAGGCTTTAACCCACTGAGCCACCCAGGCACCCTTATCCTATGTCTTATCAAACATACTTATTGTAGGTGGGCAGAGCTTCCCTAATTCTCACCATTCTTTATTTCCGGCTGAACTACGTCTCATGATAGAGGCTGAAAATACCAGATTCTTGCTTTCCTAGGTTCCCATGAAGCTAAAGATGGCCATACCCAGTTCTGGCCAATGAGAGGTAAGAGGAAGAGTACAGTGGGAGATGTATAGGGACATTTTCCTTCTAGTTGAAAGGATGAGCATGTATGAGGCTCCTGTCCTTTCCTAGGTATCTATGAACATAGTTCTGGGAGGGCATGATTTTTTTCTTTTTTTTCTTTTTTTTAAGATTTATTTATTTATTTGACAGACAGAGAACACAAGTAGGCAGAGAAGCAGGCGGAGAGAGGAGGAAGCAGGCTCCCCACTGAGCAGAAAGCCCGAAGCAGGGCTGGATCCCAGAACCCTGGGATCATGACCTGAGCTGAAAGCAGAGGCTTTAACCCACTGAACCACCCAGGCGCCCTGAGGGCATGATTTTTTCAACTCCGGTGACCATACCGCAGCAAGACCAAGAGCCAACACTGAGGGTAAAGAAGCAAAAGGATGAAAGAGGACTGGTCAGTTGTAGTATTTTTCAGCTGAGGAAACAAAATAGGACCTCTACACTTCTTACTTTGTGAGACAGTGAAAATTGCTACGGAGGGTTTGTAGAAAGTATTCTTGTTTCCTGCTTCTGAAAGCATTTGGATATATTCAAAATACAAAATGATACAGGAACTAGAATTGTAAGTACATAAAATATGTCAGTGTGTGGGAGAGGACCGGATGGTAGAATGACTGATAGAAGGATATTCTACAGAGAAGTGTTGGGGCAAAGGGGAAGCAGGTCTCGATTCTGGGCATTCTGATTTATTTTTTTTTTTTTAAAGATTTTATTTATTTATTTGACAGAGAGAGATCACAAGTAGGCAGAGAGGCAGGCAAAGAGAGAGGAGGAAGCAGGCTGCCTGCCGAGCAGAGAGCCCGATGTGGGACTTGATCCCAGGACCCTGAGATCATGACCTGAGCCGAAGGCAGCGGCCTAACCCACTGAGCCACCCAGGCGCCCTGGGCATTCTGATTTAATTGGCCTGGTGTAGGGCCCAAATATTTGATATTTTAAAAGAACCCCCTCCCAGGTAATTCTAATACGTAGAGAACTGAGAACATCTGATCTAGTCCAATTCTTTATTTAACGCTTGGGGAAACTGAGGCTCAAGCCATGTGATTGGTAGAAACCATACTGTAAAGTTTTTCCGGCGAGATAAACATAACACCAGGCCAAGTGTGTGCAGGGCAAGATTTATCAAAAACACTCTCCGGCGAAGTTTCAGGGCTCAGGAGAAGGGGAGCCAGGAAAGTTGCGCCGGGAGGAGGTGGGCACCCTTGGGCGAGGTTCCTCGACTCTGGAAAGCAGAGTGGCGGAAGTCGCGCCCAAGGCAGGGAGGAGGGGGCTTTTAAGGGGTCTCGAGGGGAGCTCAGGGGTCTTTTGGCAAGTTTCCCTTATTCGGATATCTTGCCTGCTCGTCGGGGTCCCATTGGTCCACTAGAGCCCTGGGCGGGGGTCTCAGATTCCTGCTTGGGCCTTTGTTCTCCTGTCCGAGCTCAGGTCTTGTGGCGGGAACTTTCGCCATCTTAAGTAGCCCTTTCTGCCAGCCCAACACATACTAGTCAAAGGTAAGCCAAAAGAGAATCATGCAAAAATGTCTTCAGGATCGCCTCTTCCCCTTACATCAGCCTTTCAGGGTCCCTCCTACTAGCTGTCCAGTGCCTTCTAATTCTCATCTGCACTGAACCCCGAAATAGTGCGCCCACCAGGGCGAGGCCTTTTATCCTTTCCTGGGCCCCGATCCTGGTCAAAACTCTCGTTCTCTCAGGGATCTGCTGAGCAACAAACAAACTAATCTTAACTGAATTCTAGCCAAGGTGTTAATGACAGATAATGGCTTAATGCATTACTTCTCTCAGATAACATTTCCATTTTAATGGAAGCCTTAAGGCATTTAATGGAATGCCTTAACCCAAAGGAAACAACCTGGAAAGTACTCAGAAGGCAATTACCTGGGTGGTACCTTTGCCCTTCTCTTTGGAAGACATTTCCAAATTGTCACTGAGGCCCTCCCTTCTAAGCTTGGACACAGCCTGGGAAGCCCCCCTGGTCCCAGGAAGCCCCTATCAACCAGTGATGAAATCTGTTTGCCAGTCCTGTAGCAGAAGGAATACTTGTCCTTGAATAAGGAGCCTTGAATACTGTTTTGAGGTTTTTGACGTCCCCTGGATGTATGACCTTGAACAAACTATCACATATTTCCGGGTCTCAGTTTCCTTATCCATAAAATCAGAGGATGGGTATCTTCAGTAAGTAGTTAATGATCCGTCAGTGTCTCTGGGAGCCAGACCTGATAGCTCGCCAAGCCGGTGGGGCTACCCCACACCTCTTCCTATTTTGGTCTTGCTTCCCGGCAGGAAGGAAATTTACTCAAAAACAGGAGGAACACCTTTCTAGCTCTATTTAGGGGCTTTCCTGTCCCTAAAAGGCCCTGGGGGACTCATGTAAACCAGAATTAGAGGTGACTGCCACGAAGCCAAATCTTGGGTCACTTGGAGCCCAGCCACATGGTTCCAAGGAGCCAGGAGTGCCTAGGGGAGGGCATTCCATCAATGGCAGCAGGGACAGAGCCTCTGTGCCGGTCTGGTGTGACCGGTCCAGAAGACACATCAAGTGGGGAAAAATCAGGTGTGCAGATAACTCTTTGTAAATGCCTTTCTAATTCTCAGTGCTCCAGGAAGGAATCTCAGAGATTAAATTAAGCTGTTAACCCTCTAGGCGCTTCTGTCGTTTATTGTTAAGGAATTAATAGGAACGCGGGAATGCAGATGGCCTGGCTGTCAGCTCTGAGAGGCGATTTTTCTGATCTTCACGGACGTTTCCAGCATCTTTCATTAAGCGCTCATGTACCAATTTGTCATTTTAACCGAGCAGGAAAGACACTCCCTCTGAACTCCCCAGCTCAGGTGCGGGCCGTTAAATCTTGCCGCGACAGGCCCTACAGGGTCGCATCCACAGGGGAGTCTGCGGGCCAGACTGTGTGGCCTCTGATGGGGGTGGGGTGAGGCGGAGCCATTCCAGGAAGGAAGTCGGGATCCCCAAACCTGGCCGTCCTGGGCATAGGTTTTAGGGAACTGCAGGAGAGCCCACACTAGTCACCCCACGCAGCACAGAAGTGTAAAGAAACTTCCTTCAACTTCTCCAGCGCTCCAGGACGCCGGTAGGGCGCTCAATGAGGGGAGGCGCCACCTACAGGAGAGAGGAAGACCTGCAACCTGATCTGGAGAATTCGACCGCGGGGGGGGGGGGGGGCGGAATCAACAGCGCACTGCCCTTCCTCCTTTTTCTCCTCCTCCTCATAGCCCTTGACGTTTATCAGATGCTTTTCTCCTGTCAGACCCTGTCCTAAGCGCTTGATATGTATTAATTCCTTTGACCATCACAACAAACCTATGAGGTAGGTATTATTGTCATCCCCATTGCTTGGAATAGAAAACTACAGCTCCCAGAGAGTAAATTTGCCCGAAGTCACACTGTTCCCAAGTGGGAGGCTGGGATCCCAACCCTGAGAGCATCCTTCAGAGCCTGAATGCTCAACGAGCATTACACTAAGGAGGGCATGGGGGAACGGTTGGAGTCAGTCCTAATTCCACTCACCATTCTCAGCGTAACTCGGGGCTGGGTATTTAATTCAGTAGACCCTCAATTCTGCACCTTGGGTTTCCCTATTTTTGAGACTGCCTTACTCAGCTGGAGAGGAAATTGTGGCTAAGGTAATCATAATCTTGTGTGACAAAAAATGGTGGCAGGGGGAGAGTGGGAACGGCAGAGATTGTGTCGCTCTCATTGTCTTAGATTTAGAAGAGACACAACCATGGCTACATTCTTAGTGGTAAGTCAGGAAGTAGAACCCAGGTCTCCTGACTCCTAGTCCTGTGTTTTTCTCCCCATACAACCCTCATTCTTTAATCATCCATAGCCAGGCTCTATAAGTCAAAGAAAGATAATCGCCCATGTGGCTTCAGAGGCTCCTGGTCTACCCTCTGAGCCAAATGTGTTTTTTTAGTTTTTAAAAATATGGTGGCTTTTATCTGAAATCCCACCATTAGTGATTCTTTTCTTTCACTGAAACTTTCATCCTATCCATCCAGGACTGTTGACTATCTTTTCATGTGTGTGTGGTTAAATTCTAAATCAGTGCTACTCGAAGTGTGGCCCACAGGTCACAACATCAGTGTCATTTGAATATTGTTAGAATTGTAAGTTGTGGGTTCTGACCCAGACATACTAAACTGGAACTACCTTGGTTCCCGAACTTTGTGTGTGTGTGTGTGTGTGTGTGTGCGTGCGCGCTTAAGGCATTATCTAAAGAGTTTGTTAAAACACAATTTCCAGGGTGCCTGTGTGACTCAGTTGGTTAAGTGACTGCTTTCAGCTCAGGTCATGATCCCGGAGTCCTGGGTTCAAGTTCCACATTGGGATCCCAGCTCCATAGAGAGTCTGCTTCTCCCTCTGACCTTCTTGCCTCTCTTGCTCTATCTCACTCACTCTCTTTCTCTCTCATAAATAAATAAAGTCTTGAAAATAAAACAAAACAGCACAATTTCCTCAGACAACCCCTCTCCACTCCATCATCAGACATTGAGGAAATCTTGGGGAGGGGCCCCAAATTTGTATTTCTAACAGGTTCTCAGGTGGTGATGGCTTCTCATGGTCTGGGGAGTCTTCTTCCTTTTTTTTTTTTTAAGTTTATTGATTTAATTAAGCTTTACACCCAACATGGGTCTCAAACTCACAACCCTGAGATCGAGAGTAGCATGTTCTACTGGCTGAGTCAGCCAGGCATCCCAATCTGGGGACTATTCTTCCAGTAGTACCTAAAAAAAAAATCCCTAATAGCAGATATTGAGAGAGGAAAAGGAGGAAAAGCACCCTGGGGTAAAAGAGAGAAAGGACATTATCACGGCTGAAATGGATACAGAATGTGGCAGTCAAAGACTTTGAGAGTGTGGGTTCACAATTATGCCTGTGTCTTTACATTTGAATAAGTTGAAAAGCTAAACCATTAAGTGATCTCCTACACTGTATAAATGTGAGCTGAATTTATCTAGCCACGGTAAATAAAATCCTTCCTGCTTCCCCTTTGGCTGAGCCCTGCCTGTCTCAGTTACAAATGGAAGTCTTCCCGGTCCCCTCTGACCATCAGTTAGCTCTCCAATTTCATTCCAGAGTTAACTGCACTGTAGCAGCAGACAAAGCTGGCCGGACGGCAGGAATACTGTTCCCTGATGGTATCAGAACCTCTTCTGTATTTATGTTTGCTGTATGACTGTCACTTGTATACAATCACATACAGACTCTGATATTAAGACTCGGGCTGCAAATCACCCCCATGGCACAACTCTGGTGGCAAAGGAAAAGGGACTTCAGTGGCAACCAGATACCAAACACGAATTACATTGCCCTTGTATCAAAACAGGTGTCTTTAAGAAATCATGTCTTCTGGTCCTCCTTTGCTGTACCTAAGGTAATATGGTACCAAGAGGCACCCAGATAAACGACAATCTCTTCTATTTGTAAAGATGACTTATGAAGGAAAACTCCAGAACTCCCCTGTGGTGAAGGGTATTATTATCCAACAAATATTGAGTGTCCTCTCTGTTCTTCCAGGTGGGGAGAAAACTGGGCCACACCCTTGATGGTGCAGTTAGTCATGTGACTTGTTTTAGCCAATGGAGTGTAAGCAGAGGTTCTCGCTCTACCTGCTTGGTTTGGCTTGGCCTCTTCTGTTTCTACCCTTGGCCACAAGAAGAGCATTCCTGCTCACTTTGGCCTGCGTCCCAGAAGGAGAAGGTACACAGGGTGAACCTGAACAAGATCCACAACCTAGAGCAGAGTCACTGCAGCCAACCCACAAACCTATAAGCAAGAAATAAATACTGTAACTTTTGAGATTTTAGGTCATTTCTTACACAACACTATTCTACTCAAGTTGACTGATGTACTCCCTTAGGCACCTGTTCCCCGGGAAGTTTTGCCAGACAATCTCTTACTGTGTCTAATTTGATTGATACTAATATATTAAGTAAACATCCATTCTGTCTTCAGGACAAACAAGGGGGCCATTAGATTACATCCTTTATTCTAAATGACCAAGAAATGTAGCTTAAGTTGTTTAATAACTATTTGTGCTAAGAATTTGGAGATGCGGGGATGTCTGCGTGGCTCAGTCGTTAAGTGTCTGCCTTCAGCTTGGGTCATGATCACGGAGTCCTGGGATGGAGCCCTGCATCAGGCTCCCTGCTCTGCGGGAAGCCTGCTTCTCCCTCTCCCACTCCTCCTGTTTGTGTTCCTGTTCTCGCTGTCTCTTTCTCTGTGTCAAATAAATAAATAAAATCTTTAAAAAAAAAAAGAAAAGAAAGAAAGAAATTGGAGATGCACTCAAGAAATTGTTTTACAAAGTATCATTTATGCTCCTCCTTACTGGAGCTATTAAAAGGAGCATTCCCAAAAAGTGGCCATATCTTTCAGGAACCAGAAAGATAGCAATTGATAGGAGACATTTGAGTTTGGAGACCTGTTTAAAATATTATAGAGCTCCCTTCCTCTCTCTCAGCTCTTTCTTGGCACTTATCAGAATTTGCAATTATTTTGTTTATCTACCTGTTTTCTTTTTCTTTGGATTTTTCTCCCCACAAGGAAGTATTTCCACGAGGGACAGTGGCTTGTCCTGTTTGTCACTTTATCCTCCGGTACTCAGCAAACTCTGGCATGTAGAGATGGTTCAAAAAATATCTGCGGAATAAACAAAGGAATTCTAATAAATCATGTTAATTTAAAAAAAAAAAGCATATTACTAAAATAGGTAAGGGGGAAACTGAAAAAAGCCTGGGATTTACAGTCTAAAAATCTGGCTCCAGGACATCTGGATGGCTCAGTGGATTAAGTGTCTGACTCTTGATGTCAGCTCAGATCTTGATCTCAGGGTCGTGAGATCAAGTCCCATGTTGTGCTCTAAGCTGGACATGGAACGTACTTAAAAAAAAAAAAAATCTAGCTCCAACATTACATGATATTAGATAGTTCAAGGAGAATGTAATTATGAAAAACAGTCATTTGAATAACAATAATGATAAGCCAGTGGGGAGCCACTGGTGAATTTTGAGCTGAGGAGAACATAATTAAGATAGCACTTTGGGAGGAAGGACCGGACTGTCATGTTCATGGGTGGTTTAGCAGAAAGAGACTGGGTAGGAGGCAATTTCAAGGTGAGGGAGAAAAGGCCAGGAGGCATGAGTTGGCAGTGGAAGTTAAAAGGAGAGAGGCTGGGATGGAGGCTCCCAAACCCCTCCCCCCATGGGAAAAGAAGGCAGCGGAGAGAGGGTGTCTAAGGTAGCATCAGGATCGGATACCTATATGGCTGAAAGGGTAGCGGTGTTCTTAACAGAGATACGGAAATTTGGCAAAGAAACCAAATGTTTTGGTGAGATGATAAGTTACTTTGGACAGATGGGATTTTCGACAATGGCCTGGGTATCCGGTGAAAACACCTTGCGCCCCTCCCAGGACTTCTGGCCTGCCGTCTCAGGATTGCATCACAGAGGTGACAGCTATAGGAAGAGAAAATCCAAAGACTAAAGTTGCTTTACAGACTGCCTGATTAGAGGGGTCAGAAGAGGGGAGACTGGCTGGCGAAAGGGACAGAACAAGCAGGATCAGCACAGGGTCTCTCTGGAGCAAAACAACAACGAAAAAAAAAAATCAGAAAACCTACAAGCAAAAAAACCAAGGAAGGGGAATGTTGATGTCCAGTCCTGTTTTTTATGGGAACCGTGTCAGCTGTCAGACTTCAGGGAGCCTCCTTTGGGAGCAAAAGGGAACATCCTTTAACATGACTCCTGGCCTCTAACCACCTGGGTGGCTGGGGGGCCCCAAGGCTTTATGAGCCTTGAAGAGAAGTCCAGAGAAGGGAAAAATGGAGAAATGTAATCAATAACAAGAAGCCTTGTTGTTGGCTTTTTTTTTTTTTTTTTTTTCCCCTCTTCATATGCAGGAAGCAATCCGGGGCTGTAGCTGGTGCTATGATGGGTGTATTCTGGATGTTCAAAAGGTCATCTGGCATGGAGACAGGCTAAATTATGGCTGGAGTGTATGAATCTGAGGAGGTTCTCCATTAACATTTATTAGGAATTGTCATCGCTTCAACCCGAATGGGCCCCAGATGTGGAAACCCCGGCTGCCCCAGACTTCTCTTCCGGGCTGCAATCTCTCCTCTGATTTATTGTTATTAAACATGACCAGATTTTGTAGAGGGGAAAATTGAAGAAAGCAACACACACATGGGGAACTGTTAGGTGGAGGCTGCCAAGAGAAACAAACCATTTTATTATTTCTGGTGGCAGTGGGAGCACGCGGAGACGCAGACCATTGTTAAAGACTTCGTCGTACCTCTTTCCTAAATCGGAAAGGCGCAGGCCTGAACTTCTGGACGGTCTGTTCCAAGAGCAGATGTCTTCTCCCTGAGGGTGAGAGTGGGGCAAAGGTGAAGGTAATCAGAAATACTGAGAAGTGAGTGTTGGGGCTTAGAATTCTAGAAGCCATTGTGGGGACTCTCTTCCTCAAAACATATTACCTTCCAGAGCCGATGACTTCCTGCAAGTCAGTCACACTCACTGGATATTAGGTCATTGTTCTTTATCAATAGTATTTATTCTCCTGCTGTGCAAATATGGTGAGGGGTTCCAAGAAGTCAAAGTTAGAGCCCCACGTTCAGGTAGCTTAGAATCTGTTTCATTTATTCACTCATTCGACAGGATTTTATTAAGCACATACTATGTAGAAGGCTTTGTTGTAGGTGATTGGTAAGGAAGAGAGACAGAGTCCATGCTGTCAGGGCACTTGTATATCCGTAAGGGAACAAAGTCAGAAAAGACCAAACAATTAGCTAACCAGACAAAGAAGAGTTCGGGAAGACGGCGGCAGACAGAGGGGCTGCCGTATTAGGTAGGAGTCAGGAAAACTGAATTCCCCTCCTGGCTCCTCTAGCCAGGAGTCTGGTGGCCTTAGGTAAATTATTTAACTTCTTGGAACCTCAACTTCTTGTTTGTAAAATGGTGATAAACCTGCCTTGCCTTATCTCATAGGTGTGTTGTAAAAATTTAAGGAGGTAATGTATTTGAAGAGTTCCTTGTGAACTGTAAATTGCTCTTTGGTGTCAGGGTTTTATGACAAGTGCCAGATAGATGATAGCTAGTGTTGTGAACCAGTATGCCTCCTCGCTGGGAACCTGAGGACTCATCTTCTCCTGCTTTCTTTTGGGGAAAGGAACAAGCATGACTATCCCCAGGCTGCTAGACACATGTCCCTTTGAGAGACTTTAACTAGCGGAATCTGGATATCTGAGGCTGATCTTACTAACAGGCCATTTCTAGAAAATCCTCACTTAACTACTTCTTTTTCCTACACCTTTGCATGGAAGTTACCCTATGTAGGAATAGTAGTGAATGTACAAAGGCAATGGGACACATCTTAAAAGTCACTAGGTCTCACTACCTGTGTTGCCACGTTGTCCTTCTTTGAGAAGATTATCTAAGTTCCCATCTCCATCCAGTTTCCAACTTTACATTTCTTGCCTACCCCAATGCACTGACATCATATATATATACATATACACACCCACTAGTGCACATACCTGCATTATGTCTGGAATTAATGGAGAGACCCCTAGTACCAGCCTTTCTAATTCCAGTTAGTTGGACCAAGCGTCCACGGGCTAAGCCTCCAGCTGCTTCCTCCTGCTGAAGGGGTCAAAATGAGGAGAGAAAAGGGAGATAGGGAAGGTTGTAGGACCTAGGAATATTCCCTAAAGATTTCCTCCAGTGGAGAGATCTGCCTTCAAGTTCCGGGGGTCTGCAAACCTGTTTCTTTCTGGTGTGGCCTTGGACCCGGAAAAGGAGAGAGATTCAAATTCTGGGTTAATAGATAGTTGGGTTGTACCAGAAGGGTACTGGGGGAGAAGGAAAAGAAGGGAGGGGTAGGAAGTAGGAAGGGGTTTTACAGTTCTGGTTTTCCCTTTGCTAGACAAAGCCCACTAGGGCCTGAGATGGGGTAGGTACGACCTAAGACCCTCTTACCCGAAGGGTGGTCTAGAGGCCAACAGCATCTCCAGACTCAACCCAGTCCTACTGAGTCTGAAATTGCACTGTATCCTTCAATGGATAGTCTGCCTGTTTAATTTTCAGAACTTTGTTTTAGCCTAGATGATACTCTGGGAATAACTTCTTACAATGAGCCACTGAGCACCTGGGTGGGGTGACCTCTCTGGCCTTCCACATCCACTCTCTATCCTTCTCCTGCCCTGCTCTTGGTGCTGGTGCTGGGAGATGATCTTGAACTGCTTCAACAGGCTCGCTTGTCCTCTGACTTCTGGCTGGGCTCAGTCAATAGTCCAGTGCTCAAGAAACAGTGACTTTGCCTGGAGTTTTTAAAGGAGAAGAAGATGACATAATTATATCGTGCAGCGGGTCACTGGAAGATAGAGTATGAGGTCAGGGTCTTTATTCCCCCAGCTTCCTCTCAGCTGGGCCTCAGGTTGACAATGCCCATGTTCCTTAACCAAAGGGTATGGCTCCCATGGGTCACCCTTTGCTACAGCTCTCTCCAGATTCTGGGGAATGTTCCTTCTTTAAGCCTTCATGCCTAGAGTACCAATTGTTCCCCATTCACCATCCTTTGCGGATTTCTCTGAACCCTGCTCATGGCCTTGTAAATATGCCTCTATTAAACTCTTCTCAAATAAACCCTGTCCAAGTGGGCCATCTCTTTTCCAATAGGACCCTGATCAGTATAGGATCCCAGGAGAGGAGACTCAGGGGTTCTTGCTCAAGGACTAGATGAGAACTTCCCATTTATGAAATCGCCATTGTCAATCCAGCATATTATTTCCTGGGATATTCTTGTTTCTGAAATAGAAAAATACATTACAGGATCACATGGCACTTCCCCCACCATGTGTCGGCTTCTGTGCTAGACTGTCCCTCCTTGTGTGCCCTGTGGGTCACACAGAGCAGGTCTGGCACTGCCTCGTTCTGGCTTGTGAGCCCTGAATTTTTAAATTTTCAAGAGTTTTGTCCAACAGTGATTTTTTTTTTACAAGATTTTATTTATTTATTTGACAGACAGAGATCACAAGTAGGCAGAGAGGCAGGCAGAGAGAGAGGAGGAAGCAGGCTCCCCGCTGAGCAGAGACCCCCGATGTGGGGCTAGATCCCAGGACCCTGGGATCATGACCTGAGCTGAAAGCAGAGGCTTTAACCCGCCGAGCCACCCAGGCACCCGTCCAACAGTGATTTAAGAAAAAACTAAAACTGGGGCACCTGGGTGGTTCAGTCAGTTAACCATCCAGCGTCAGACTCTTGGTTTTGGCTGAGGTCATGATCTCAGGGTCATGAGACTGAGTCCTGGGTCAGGCTCCACACCCAGTGTGGAGTCTGCTGGAGATTCTCCTCTTCTCCCACTTCCTCTGCTCCTTCCCCCCACCCATCCCTGCTTGCATATGCTTGTGCACACACTCTCTTTCTCAAATAAACAAATAAAATCATTTAAAAAATAAAAAACAAATTAAAAATCTAACCTTATATAAAGTTACAATAAAATAAATTAAAAAAAAACCAGAAACAATATATAAAAACACATCCTTTTGTATTTATTTCACTGGATCTTTTTAAAGATGTTATTTTTAAGTGATCTCTATACCCAACATAGGGCTCCAACTCACAACCCCAAGATCAAGAGTCACTTGATCTTTCTCTACCTGAGCCAGCCAAGCACCCCTTTTCACTAGATGTTACTACAATCTTTTGGGGCTATTTATATCTGCTGTACCTATATGGTGGGAAAACTACATAAGGGTGTTATCCTGTCCATCTCTTCACAATTCTGCCCTGAGTGATATCATAATGATAGTTTGAAATCAAGCACGATGGGAGTATTTGCACCAAGGACATTGGCAAGTGCTACAAATCAAGATAGGACTTTTTTCTGGAGCGCTGTTTGTTAAACATGATGGGGTTAGTCCCTATCTTTGGTGGGGGCTGGAGAGATGAGTAGGAGGAAGGGAATCTTTAGACATGGTCATGGTATTTGGATTTGGGTAGCTTTAGGGGAGATCCATAAGCCTGCTTTCTGATGAGAGAAAGAAACACAGAGCAGACTTGGCACTTGACTAGAAAGGATAAACTAAACAGAGAGAGGAAATATCCTCTTTGGCTCCTTAGGGCGGGATGGATTAAGCAGACCTTTTAGCATGTGAGACGTGGTATTAATAATAGCTTACTTTCGCATCGGTGTTGTTTGTTTAAAAGCTCTCAAAGTACTTTACATCTATTACCTCTTCGATCTATCAAGTATTTGACCAAAGAGAGAAGCAACAGAGACATTTCTTCTTAAAGATAGAAAAACTGAGCCTCAGGGAGAGCAGGTGACATTTTTAGCCTCAGAAAACTGAGGCCCAAAAGGGCAACAGGGCCCAGTGCCCGGAGCTAAATGCCCATTAGAATCCTTCCTCTAACGGCTACCATTTGTGTGACCTTGAGCAAGTTGCCTTGAGTTTTCTGAGACTCAGCTCTTCATCTGGAGAGGAAAATTTATGGAGGAATAAATGAAATAATAAAGGTTATGGAGGAATAAATGAAAGAATGTGTATCAATGACCAGACGTATGCGATCGGTGCTACAAAAATGGTGGGTTTACTGGAGAAACCCAAAGATTGGACAGGGGCATAGGAAGAAACGCACAAGCCACGGTCATGGGCACAGTGGGCAGCCTGTTCCTAAAACACCTGCTGGTCAACCCACCAGAGTGGCACTTCACTGGCCCCTCCAGGATGCCTGGCCTCTCTTTACCCTGTTGGAGCCTCACTGCTGCTCTTCCTGTCCTTTCTGTGTCTCCTGCAGAGCAATTCTCTCCCTTCACTGAAGCTTTGGTCTGTCATATGATAAACACATTTCAGGGCATCCTTCCAAGCAGAGTTCCCTTCCTAAGAGAAATCTGGTGGGTAAAATGATTACCACTCCAGGATACACAGAGAGTCATTTGCATAGGGTTTTCCCATCCACTATTTCCTTTGAACCTCAGTCACCCCATGGCAGGGATTATAATCACAGCCCCTTGACACTGGGGAAACTGAGGCCCATGGAGTTGCCAAGGGTTGCAACTTGTGCGTGGCTGAGTCGGGACTTGAACCTGGCAATGGATATCACACAACACTATGCTGGCTGATTCTTCCTTCCTCAGAACCGGCACGTTCTAGTCTATCTCTTGGAGGGCCGCTCTCTCTGCCATTCATTTAGATGTCTAGACCGAGAGCCCAGAGTGGGTAGATTCCCGAGCTGGATGGATACCAGGTACTGGACAAGGTGTTAGGAGACACAGGCTGAAACTCTGATTTCTTTCCTAGCTTGCTGCATCACCATGGGCGAGAAGAGTGGAGAGAGGCAGGAGGGTACCATGTTGTGAATAAGCACTACACTCTGGGCAACACATGCTAGCAACTTGACATTGATTCGATTATCTCCTGCCATCTTCACTCTAACTCTGTGAGATAATACCATTATTTTCATTTTAAAGGTGGGTGGAAACTCAGGCTCAAAGAGCTTCAGAAACTTGTGCCGAGTCACCTCGGTGGTGAGTGATCGAGATGCAATTTGCACCTGTGTCTCTCTAACTCAAAATTCCACCTTCACCCCCCACGCCACGTCGGCCCTCTGAAGCCCTGTTCTCTGAAGTGAATCCGGGCCCCTAACCTCTCTGGTTCCCAGTTCATACTTCCATCAGCTGCTGGGCTGGGCTCCTCTCTGGGCAGGGGCTCAGGACTGGGAAGCCTTCATGCCGTTATCCATCTTCTCCCAGGTTCAGAGGTCAGAGTTAGGAGTTCTGATGACTGCAGCCCCCCTCCGCCACCTCTAGACCCATGTTTCACTTAGGGTCAGCAGCCTTCAGAATGCAAGCTCCCCACCCACGACTCATCCCCGGCTTGGGGCGGACTGTTCATTAAGGGGCAGGCAGGGAGGAGGCAAACCAAGATAACACAGAGATCCATCAAGGCGCCCAGCTGACAGGTGCACACACCTGCTTCTCACCAGAGGAGCTAGCGGCCAGTGGGAACCTGCCTCACGGGAGAGGGCTTTATCTGGAAAGGGAAGGGAGGATAAAGGGGGGAAAAAAAAAACCAGAACGAGTCTGGATCACTCTAATCATACGGCTCTAAATCACGGAGAAGAACCAAAGCTCAAACATCCAAGTGGTGGAGGATAGATTTTTACCTTGACTCCTGCTAATTCTCATTGATTTATGTGGCTTGAAAGCATTTATTTTCTGCTTAGAAGCTGCCCAGCTCCTGCCAGGGGGCTCAGGGCCCCCCTAAATGCTCTCGCCACGGAGAGGCGGGAGGCAGAGGTGGGTTTCAGGACAAGGGTGAAGTTCCCTGCTTGGTTTCAGTCGCTGCCTGAGAGCCACGGGGCCTACTGGGAGCCCCATGGCCTGCCACAGCTACCTCCCCACCGCTGTCCCCAGAGCCTGCCTGCTTCTGGTCACAGCTCCTTGAGTTTAACATTCCTGGAAGCTTAGCGCTCTGATTTTTATGTGCTGGGCCGTAATATTTGGTGAGCTGTGAGATGAGGTGGGAGCATTTGCAACTGGCACTTCCCTTCCGGCCCTGCCCTGTGATTTGGGCCAGCAGTGTGACAAAGTGAGGCTGCCCCTCCCCCCGACTCTGGTTCCCACCTGTGGCTCTCTGGCACGATGGCCTTCCTCCATGGTCTCCTCTTCCCCGAGATCCCATGTCTGCGAGACTCCCATAACTCTTGGCTTTTGAAATGGGGTGTTCAGTCCTCACATTCCAACCATCTGCACAGTTCAACATTTTAAAGAGCAATTCCGAGTCTGCCCAGGACCACATTCCAAAAGGGGAGGGGTGGGTGTCTGAGAGAGGCTTTCTAAGTGTCATAGGCCTCGAAAAACTCTTGACTGATGATGACAAACGGATGGGAAGCCAGTGGGTCAGCCAGTGAGGGTCAAGTTTTCTTGGGGATTAGAAGCACAAGAAAGCAACGTATAGATCTTGAAAACACCACTTCCTCTACCAGAGGCTCCTGACACGTCATCCGGGCACCTCTGGTTTATTTCTCCAGGTCCCTGAACCCTCCCAATCCCTTCGCATGGTCCAGGGTCAGAGTTCAGATTCCCGTGGGTCTCTCCAGCCATCCTCAATCTACGGTTGTCTTACTTTCTGTTCCATCTTCCCTCCCACTGGCTTTCGAACTGCAGCTGCTTTCCAGGAATAGAGTCAACTTCATTATGCAAGCGAGCACAAGAGCATGAGTACATTTATTATCTTAATAAAATTATGATCAGAAGAGGACTCTGAATGAGATGCAGACCCAGCCTTCAAATACACCAAGAGCAGTGGACTCTCCGACTGTATCTTTTAAAATGAAGAGTATCTTCCACATTTGGCATTGTCACCTAAAGATACTGGCATGGGTAAGAAGACTTCTGGACTCCTGGGGGACATGCAAGGCAAAGAGATAATTCCCCAAGATGAAAGATTGAACTTTTATAATACAGAACCAAAATGCAAAATGCAATGTCTCAACAAGATAGAAGTCTTTTTTTTTTTTTTTTTTTTTTTTTTTGCTCACAGAACTGTGTGAGCTCCAGGTTGGCATGTAGGTTGGTTCCCCTACATGTTGTTATTAGGGGACCCAGGTTCCGCCTGTCTTGCTTTTCCACCATCCCCTATGGTAGCCTTTGTCTGCCTGACCCAAGCTGGGTTGAGGGTACACGCATGTTCTGGGTCTCAGGAAGGATAAACAGTGTAGAAGGTGCACAACTATTTCTGAAAAGCCCAGCTCATCATGGACCCACATCACTTCTGCTCTCGTTGTAGGAGCAAGAACTTAGCCATACCGCCATCTTAACTGCAAGGGAGGCTGGGAAAGATATATATACATATGATCAGCCATACGTTCCACAGTTCAATTATTACAGAAGAAGGAAAGAATAGATTTTTGGGTGGTGTCATTACATAAACCTGCATGGGACCCAAAACACCACCAATAGAGGACCTAATTATAAACAATTAGGTCAGAGTTTCTGTTAAAACAGAAAATATAGGGGCACCTGGGTGGCTCTCCTATATGGGTGGGTTAAGCCTCTGTCTTCGGCCCAGGTCATGATCTCAGGGTCCTGGGATCGAGCCCTGCATCGGACTCTCTGCTCAGCGGGGAGCCTGCTCCCTCCCCACCCCCCACCACCTGCCTCTCTGCCTACTTGTGATATCTCTCTCTCTCTGTCAAATAAATAAATAAAACCTTTTAAAAAAGCAGAAAATACGAAAATGCAATTTATAGAAGACATAAAAGCCCAGGGTCCCTTCAAGCAATGAAGCATGACTCCTGGGAGCTTAAGAGAAGTGTAATTCTTTTTTTTTTCTTTTTTAAGATTTTATTTGTTTATTTGACAGAGAGAGAGCACAACCAGGGGGAGCAGCAGGTAGAGGGAGAAGCAGACTCCCTGCTGAGCAGGGAGCCCGATGAGGGGCTCAATCCCAGGACTCTGGGATCGTGACCTGAGCCCAAGGCAGACGCTTAACACCTGACGGACTAAGCCACCCAGGTGCCCCAAGAAGAATGTATTTCATTTGTTCTTCCCGATGGGGGACTTGGGGCAGTCAGCAGCAGACAAAAGGGACTGATACCCTGAATGTTGCCTATAAAATGGCTTTATAGTTAAGTATATTTTAATATGATTTATATCTTACAAGGATCATTTATACACACTGTCTGCCTGGATGCCAAAAACATTCCTGACTCAGGAAAGCGGGGCTCAGAAAGGTGAAGAAGCTTGCACAAAATCACAAAATCCACAAGTTGCAAAGGTGAAATCCCCAAGTCTTCAAGCTCGAGCCCAGGGCCTTTTACACAACAAAATGCTTTCTATTCGTTTTACATCCGAGGAGGGTAACTAGTTGAACATCCTGTGGGGGAGTCAGGGCTTTACTTTTTTTTTTTTTTTGAAGATATTATTTATTTATTTATTTGGCAGGCAGAAATCACAAGTAGGCAGAGAGGCAGGCAGATAGAGAGAGAGGTGGAAGCAGGCTCCCTGCTAAGCAGAGAGCCTGATGTGGGGCTTAATCCCAGGACCGCTGGATCGTGACCTGAGCCAAAGGCAGAGGCTTTAACCCACTGAGCCACCCAGGTGCCCCAGGGGCTTTACTTTTTTAGTAGACTATGACTTTTTCAGTCTCCATGTGATTTTCATGCCATTGTTAACACCTCAAGCATCCTCTGAACAATAATAATACTAATATTACCTGTTGACCACCTACTGTGTGTCAGACTTGGAGTCAAACACATCATATATATCTTATCTACCCTTATAATGACCCAGCAAGTAGACTTTGTTACCCCTATCTTCCAGAGGAGAAAACTGAAGAGATTGGGGACCTTTCCCCAAATCTGCAGCTAATAAGTGGTTGAGCCAGGTTGTGAATCCAAGTGGTTCCGTACCCTTTCTCTCTGTGCACTGTAAAAGAAGGATATTTGCTGCTCGATTAGGCCTCAGGAAAGACACACAGACAATACTTGGTAATCTCAAATCTAAGGCAGACCAAATTATTTAAGCTTATCCCAAACTCCTGACCTCCCCTTGGATATCCTAGGAATGAAACCTGTAATTGGGTCTGACCTGGCCATAAACCCCAAATGTCCTCGTTCTTTGGGCTCCTAGATATTTATGGTGTCTGAACTGGAAGTAATCCCTTGGTCCACTATGTCCCTTCTACAGATGGTGAAACTGAGACCTAGAAAATGAAATGATGTGTTGGAGGTGGCAGGGCTCCTTCCTGACCAAACCGGCACATTCATTTGATCCACGAGGCTCCAGGTCCATAACGACGAGCTGGACCATGTACCGGCCCCACCTGCCACCTGTCAGAGCCTTCTTCTGGCGGGTCAACAGAGGGGCAGGACTCCCCCAGCTCCTTGCTGCTGTGGCTACAACTGTCCCTTCTCCCCCTCCATTCCCACCCAGCCAGGCAAGCTTGCAGCTTTCCGAGGCAGGGCCAGCCTGTCCTGAGCTGCAAGATGTATTAATCAATTTGATGAGGATGTTAAAGCTTTCTCTTTGCAACTAATTATGGCCTGATTTATAGGCCTGGCCTTGGTTTGATAGAGCTCTCCTCATGACAGGGATGAATGCCGTACTGGCATGGACCCCTTCATCTCTTCCATTTCTCTCCCTTCCTCCCTCCTCCCTCCCTCCCACGTCTCCTGCCTCCTGCCTCTGCTCTTGGTTCCCACAGGAACACCCTAATGACATGTTGACAAGCTGGTGAAGCATGGTTCCTTCTCTGTTGCGTCTGTCTCTGACACCACCATTCCTCCTGTGGTCTCTGACGTGGGCAGATGGAGGCCTTGGCAGGCTCCAGCCACCAGGCAGGTGCTGAACCTGAAGCTCTATACCCACCCCCCTTCTTCTGGGAACGGAATAATAAAATTACTGTGGATCGACGCAGCATCTTCCTTCCCCGATGCCTCAAGAGCTTGTTGCAATGATTTCCATCCCCCATTGAATTAGACATGGGTGGAGGGTTTCAGGTGAGTTTCATTCTGGTTATTCCACACAAGGGGAAACTAAGGCAGGGCTCTGAACTTGCCTGTGGGTCCACACACAGTAGAACAGTAAAGGGGAGCATAGTCGGTGCCCAGGCTTCCGGCTCCAAGGTCTTTCCATTGTTACCGTCCTTGAGTCATCTAGCTGTGCTGGTCCTAGGAAGCCCTGACAACGTGGCAGAAGGGGAGCCCTGGCACTTACACCACCGGTTTCCTGACTTTTGGGCATGAAGGTCTTTGGGACCACATATGTAAATGAGATATGCAATAACAAACTGAGCAGGTTCCCAGGGGAGCTAGGGGGAGGCATCTCCTTGTATTCTACCCCCCAAGTCCTACAACCATGTCCCAGAAGTGCCAGAGGAAAGACACAAAATCCATTATATAGTATCTTTCCATAGTACATTTATAGAAAGATACTAACCTACACATGACCAACACACAAACCCTAACCCTAACCTGAACTTGAACCTGAACCTGAACCTAAGCCTTCACCTTACACCTGACTCTACATCTAAATGACTTCCCAACCCTAACTGTAAACTAACCCTAATCTAAACACAAACCCAACTCAACATCTAAAACAGCCTGGGGGCGCCAGGGTGGCTCAGTCGGTTGGGTGTCTGCCTTCGGCTCAGGTCATGATGTCAGGGTCCGGGGATCAAGCCCAGCATGGGGAACAGGGAGCCTGCCTCTCCCTCTCCCATGCCTCTCCCCCCTGCTTGTGCCCCCTCTCTGTCAAATGGATAAATAAAATATTTAAAATTTAAAAAATAAAATTTTAAAATAAAATAAGATAAAATAGCCTGATTCCAGCCCATAATCCTAACATTAACCATAGCCCCTATATTAACCCAGTGGCTCTCAACCAAGGGAGAGTCCCATAGTCACCACTACCATCCTCACCCCAAGGAAACATTTAACAATGTCTGGCGACATTTTTTGGTTCCTACAGGGTGGGTGGGTGCAGATACTATAAGAATCTTGGGGATAGAGGCCAGGGCTGCTGCTAAACATCCTAAAAAGCACAGGGAGGCCCCCAACATGGAATTATCCATCTTCCTGTGTATTAGTGCCAGGGCTGAGAAACATGGCCCTAACCTTAACCTAACCCTAATCCTAGATTAAACGAATACTGACCCTAAATTTAAATATAACTTCAAACCTAATTTCCCACACCTAACCCTAACCTGAGCCTGCATCCACACGTAGATCGAAACCTAACTGAAACCCCATCCTAATGATGGATCCTCGTCCTCACATGGATCCTAATTACAAATCAAACCCCATCTGAACTCAACCCTAACGACATCCAGGTGGGTAAGGGTTGCCAAGATGAGAGAGGTGAGGCAGGGCTCCTTCTGGTCCCACTGGTATTTCCCTTCATTTTTCTTCACAGTCAGCATGTGGTGGTTCAGACCTTTCTGGATTACCCAAGTCCTCTGTTTCCCCTGACCCAGCATGGTACTGCTCGAGAGCCCCCTCTCCCTGGACTACTGGGTATGAAAGGAGATGAAGCTCAGACTGGGTTTAGCAGTTAGCTGCTTACCAATATACCTCAGAGGATGCTGGTGGAGATGGATAATTTTAAAAATATATATTTATAGGGATGCCTCGGTGGCTCAGTTGGTTAAGTAGCTGCCTTCGGCTCAGGTCATGATCCCAGCGTCCTGGGATCGAGTCCCACATCGGTCTCCTTGCTCAGCAGGGAGCCTGCTTCTCCCTCTACCTCTGCCTGCCATTCTGTCTGCCTGTGCTCCTCTCTCTTTCTCTGACAAATAAATAAATTAAAAATCTTAAAAAAGAAAAAGATATATAGTTATATATAAAATGAGATTGGGGGGAATATCCTAATAGTAATACTATTTGGGTACAATATTCATTTTTTCAATATTCTTTTAAATTAAGAATAAGTTCAAATCTGCTCCCCTACTTGATCCTTAACATCTTGAAAGTCAGTAAGTCGGGCAGTACTGTCCTCGCCTGATAAATAAGACACAGAGGAGGCACAGAGACATTGAAGGCTTTGCCTAAGACACACAACAAGGCAGCAGAAGAGCCTCTCCAGGTGGCTTGATTCAGATCTATTTTCTACACTTTACTCTGCCTGTGGTCTCAGTTACTATTATCTCCCACATCCCCCCCCCCCCGCCCCAGCTAGTGCAGACATCCAAGAATCCTCAGCATTTTTTAGAATTTGGAATGACATCAAGAGGGCATCCAGGGTTCGAGAAGAGGAAACAGAACCAGGCACGAGTGTGGAATGAGAAGGATTCATTCAAATGCCCAAGTGCTCAATCACAAACACTTAAAGTCCTGGTTGGGGCACCAGGGTGGCTCAGTGGGTTACGTGTTGCACTCTTGGTTTCGGCTCAGGTCATGATCTCAGGGTTGTGAGATGAAGCCCATCATCGGACTCCATGCTGACTTTGGAGCCTGCTTAAGATTCTCTCCCTCTCCCGGGGCGCCTGGGTGGCTCAGTGGGTTGAGCCGCTGCCTTCAGCTCAGGTCATGATCTCAGGGTCCTGGGATCGAGTCCCACATCGGGCTCTCTGCTCAGCAGGGGGCCTGCTTCCCTTCCTCTCTCTGTGATCTCTTCCCTTCCTCTCTCCTACTGTGATCTCTCTCTGTCAAATAAATAAATAAAATCTTTAAAAAAAAAATTTATTTAAGATTCTCTCCCTCTCCCTCTGCTCTTCCCCACCCCCTTCACGCACTGCCTCTAAATAAATAAAAAAATAAATAATAGAAGTTCAGGTCCTTGGGGCATCTGACTAGCTTGGTCAGTAGAGCACTGACCCTTGATCTCAGAGTCGTTGAATTCTTGCCCCATGCTGGGGTAGAGATTGGGGGGGAGGATAAGTTTTAGTCCTTGAATGGAGTGGGGTGGGAGGTGGAAAGAAGGTGACCAGGTAGTAGGAGCAGGTAAAAGCTCTGGAGAGTGGAACCACGTGTGAAGTGGAAGGGCTGACAATGGACAGTAGAGGAACTGGTCCAGAGCCCCAGGAAGAACTAAGCATCCTGATCTCCCTGCATCTTCTAGAAGGTTAGTGCCTCCACCCCGGCCTCTCCTATTCACAGAACTTGGAGTGCTGCATTTACAACCCATGAGCCTTACGGAAGCTCCTGACAGAGCTGAGTTTACACGGGCAGGCATTAAAAAGAGAAAGCAGTGTGCTAAGGTCGCTGAGCTGTCGGGAGGGGACTGAGTGGGAGCTCTGAAGATCAAGGTTGTCTAAAGCCACAGGGAAAATGCTCACCTTGGCCATGGCCAGAAAGAACAATTTATGGCTTTGTCCTTTTCTTAAGCTCCCAATTTGGCTTCATACTCTATCTTGCGTGGACCTTTATTCCTGAATCTTGGCTAAACTCCTTAGGCTTAACCTGTTGGTCTCAAAAATCTTGGGCAGTGGCATTGCTTGTCTCCCTCCTCATTACCATCGTAACTGGCTGTGTACTCCTATTTGGAATAAACATGAGAAGTACCTCTCCACTCAACGCCATTCATACAATCACAGATAACTATGCTAAAAATCCACAGCAGAAGAAATATCAAGAAGAGACGATCTCAACACTAAGAGATATTCCAATTAGTGAAGCAAACCCCACATTCTTAACTTGCAGCCAAAGAACTTTATGCCCAAAACTAAACGATATGTAGACTAATCCCAAGCATTTATTAAAAGTTTTTGGCTGCGTGATTTTGACCATAATTATTTTGACTCTCTCTCTTAGTAATCCCCGATACTGAAATGTAAGAAAAAGCAAGTTGAACTTAGATTAAGTTCCGTCACTATAAATGTTCTCAAATATTGGTTGTTAGTGGATGGAGTAAATAGCATACTGCATTACCATTAACAAATGAAAAAAAGCAGACAGTGAACCAGTGAAGGGGAGGGAGGAGTGGGAACCCAGAACAAGAAAGGGTTGCACGAGAAGGAGCTAGCTGGGGACTCCTAGTGACACACAGAACCCTAGGATGTTGGGAAAAACCAGACATTTAGAGATCAAATGCAGAGGACAGAGCACTGGACTAGGGCCAGAAAAATCCATGAATCTCATCTTTGATGCAGACTTTAAACAAGTCATTTCCCACAATTTCTCCATCTGGAAAATAAGAGGGTTAGGCCAGAACCCTTCCCAAGGTTGACATTCTAGAATTCCTGAGTTAAAACCACCCGGTGCAAGTCTTTTTCTAGTCCTGTCTCCCCCTCTGTGGGGCTGAGCCAGCCTAGGCCTCCCCACTGGGCCCTTCTTTGCACGCTACATTGAATTTGTGTGTTGGTGGGTCGAAGGGTCTGGTTTCTTCCTGTTAGACATAAGCCTCTGAAAGATGAAAAGTGTTTGGAACTCCCAGCTCTTAGAGCCTCCGCTGCAGTGCTTCCTGGCCTCAGAGGCTCTGTGAGGTCCCCAGGCAGGGATACCTGTCCTGTCAGGTAGCCTCTTCTATCCCCAGGCCGCCCTGTCCCCCAAAGCTGCCCCTGCTCTGTCCCCAGGCCCCAGGGCTTCCTGGCCCAAAGCAGAGAACGTCGGGAGCCCTCCACGACCGCACAGTAATCCTTCTGGAGTTGGAGGCTCCTCCACCCCAAGGAGCTGATGTTTTTTGATGAGGAGTTCTGGCCGCGCTGAGTAAGATGAAAAGCTGTCTTCGCAGTGGAATGAATTCCCTCAGACCCAAAGCAGCTGCTCCTCAAAGTCTCCAAAAACACAAATCCTCATGAATAAATATCAGGCAAGAAATGAGGGCTCCTAAGAACAAAAGCAGAGTTGAAGAAGTTACTGAAAGACATTGGGATCTTTCATCTCACAAAATATGTCGCTTACGTGTCGCCCCAGACGCTCCTTGCCAACCCCTCCTCCCATTCCACTGATCCCGAGCCACATCCTGCTTCCCCCTCACATGGAAACACGCAGCACCTAGGAGATCATCTGCTCAGACTTTCCTTCAGAGGAAAAGAGAAACCACAAACAGCTGCCCCGGGAGCCCCTCTGCCAAATTCCAGCTCAGACGGGGGATCTTGATGACCTCATCGGTATCTGGCCTGGAACTCACTTCTCCAGAGACCGAAGGGCTGCCAGGACCCCTACAGGGTCCCCTGGAAAAAGAAAAGGCAGCGTGGTGGGTTCGCGTCTGTGCCACGCTGGGCGAGGGGTGCCAAGACCTCCACCTAAGGGTTGAGGCACCAACTTGCCAGTTGGCAGCTGGGGTCCAGTCCCTGCACCCTCCCCCCACCTCCACCCTGCCCCCTTCAGATAGCCCCCTGCTCTCCCCATCAGAAGAGATCCCAAGTTAGAGCCTCATTCTCTCTCATCTGGATGTTGAGAAAAATGCAAATCCTCCCGAGAAAAGGTGCTTCTGCCCTCGGGGATTTGTCAGAACCCGTTGGAACAGTTTTGCTGGAAGAGAAGGTGTGAGAGACCAGGAGGACCCTGGCGAGGCAGTGGAGCAAAGGGGGCCAAAGATTCAAAGCTCCTACAAGGGCAGCGCTGGAGGATGAAGCTTAGAACTAACATGGAACAAACCCCTCACCCCGCAGGTGGGGAAACCAAGGCCCAGAGAAGGAGGACATTTTTCCCGGCGTCTCACAGCAACTCTGGAGCAGAAGCTAGACCGCCGGTCTCCGGACTCGGCCCTGTGGCAGCTCCCAAGGCCTGAAAGACAAACCCTGGCTGCTTCAAAGGTTTGCCAGAGGGGCACCTGGGTGGCTCAATGGGTTAAGCTGCTGCCTTCGGCTCAGGTCATGATCTCAGGGTCCTGGGACCGAGTCCCGCATCGGGCTCTCTGCTCAGCAGGGAGCCTGCTTCCTCCTCTCTCTCTCTGCCTGCCTCTCTGCCTACTTGTGATCTCTCTCTGTCAAATAAATTTAAAAAAAAAAAATCTTTAAAAAAAAAAAAAGATTCTCTCTCTCTTAAAAAAAAAAAAAAAAAAAAAAAGGTTTGCCAGAGCTGGCCCTTTCCCCCATCTCTGCCTCTGTAATACTTGGTTCCATCAGAGGTGACCTCTGCTCTCGGGGGGGTAGGGGGACCCCCCGCAAAGCATCATGGGTGGACAGAAGGGGGTTGGGGAGATCGGGGAATTCCGTGAAGATCTTCCTGAGGAAAGCCTGAGAGGAGTTTGCATCCTACCTGCGTGGGACTTTGTAAACCATCTTGGCTTTGGGTAAGGCTATTGGCTAGTACTTCTCTTTCTGGCCCCAAAGGGCCAAAGAAAAATAGTAATGCTGTCCTCTTTGGATGCAAAGATTGATATGCAAGTCAATTATTCCTTGTCCTTTCGCACTTACCTTTTAGTTATTTTGTAGTGGAAAAAGAATGAGATCCTAGAATCAGGCCTGGATATGTGGGTTTAACTTAAAAAAAAAAAAATCTTTTTAGGGGCATCTGGGTGACTCAGTCCTTAGGCATTTGACTTAGGCTCAGGTCATGGTCTCAGGGTGCCAGGATCAAGCCCCACATTGGGCTCCCTGTTCAGAGGGAAGCCTGCTTCTCCCTCTACCACTCCCCCTGCTTGTGTTCCCTCTCTTGTTCTGTCTCTCTCTGTCAAATAAATAAAATCTTTAAAAACATTTTTTTTAATTGTGGTAAAAGAGGTACATAACAAAATTCACCATCTTCAACTTTTTAATTTTTTTTAGAGCGAGAGGGAGCAGAAGTGGTGGGGGGAGGCTGCCGGGAAGGAGGGGCAGAGGTCAAGGGAGAGAATCCCAAGGAGGCCCCACGTTCAGCAAGCCTGATCTCAGGTCCCTGAGACTTACAGCCTGAGCAGAAGTCAGGAGTCAGACACTCAACTGACTGAGCCACCCAGGTGCCCCCATCTTCATCATATTTTTAAAAGATTTATTTATTTATATTAGAGAGAGAGAGAGTGAGAGAGAACAGGGGGAGGGTCGAGGGAGAGGGAGAGGGAGAGGGAGAATCCCAAGCAGACTCCTTGCTGGGCGGGGAGCCTGACACAGGGCTCCATCCCAGGACCCCGAGATCACGATCTGAGCCTAGATCATGTATTAGACACTCAACCGACTGAACCACCCAAGCATACTGCCCACCTTCATCATGTTCAAGTGTAGAGGTCCGTAGTGTTAAGTACAGGCACGCTGTTGTGCAACCAACTCCAGAAGTCTTTTCATCCTGAAAAACTGAAACTCAATACCCATTAAACCACTGATCCCCAATCTCCCCACCCCTCCCCCCAGCTCCGGGCAATCACAATTCAACATTCTGTCTCTATGAATTTGACGACTTTGGGTATCTCATACAAGTAGAATGACACAGTATTTATCTTTTTGGGACTAGCTTATTTCATTTAGTGTCATGTCCTTAGAGATTGTCCATGTCGTAGCCTGGGAAATGTAGAATTTCCTTTTTAAGCCTGATGTTCCGTCATATGGATACACTACATTTTGTTGATTCATTTCTCTGTCGACTGACAGGTAGTTCGCTTGTACCTTTCAGCAATCATGAATCATGCTGCTGTGAACAAGAGTGTGCAGGTATCTCTTGGAGAACCTGCTTTTGATTCTCTTGAGTATATACCCGGAAGTGGAATTGGTGAAGTGGTTCACATGGAAATTCTATTTGTAATTTTTTTGACTAACTCCAATATGATTGGCTTAAACTTTTGGGGATCTTTAGTATGAGATTGTAAAGATTGTGTACATAAAGCTCTTGACTTGAGGCTTGGTACATAGTAGGAATTTAAGAAATGCTTGTCCCTCGTGGACTCTGGAGAAAGAGGCTGTGTTTTATTTCTGTATTCCAAGCCTATAGAATGGTGCCAGACATATAGTAGGTATTCAGTATATGGCTGTTAGTGAATGAATGAATAAATGCATCCTTGTAACTCCTGGAGCATCTAGAGTAATTTCTACACATTGTAAGTGCTCAGTAAAGGTTACTTGGATGAATGCATGCTGTATATTCTGTAAAGGAGCACCTGACCAGCTCAGTCGGTAGAGCGTGCAACTCTTGATCACGGGGTTGTGAGTTCGAGCCCCATTTTGGGTGTAGAGGTGATTTAAAAAATAAAACAAAACAAAACAAAAAAAGAAGTCTTACTTCATCTGCATCCTACTACATAAGGAGAGGAATCTGCTGACATCTCCAAAGTTCCTGGCAGAACAGTTCAGAATTAAGTATTTGGCCTACTGCCATTCAAGCCAGTGCTGACGGGAACTCCCACTCCCTGGGGTTCCTCCTTTGCCTTCACCCTTGGCAAGTGAATCCCATTGCTGAAAGCAGGTAAATGTGGATCTATCCCAGGGTATCTCCAGGCTGCACTGGGCTTGCTAAGGTTTCCCTCTTCCTACCATATTCACACAATACTTACTATGAGGTCCGAGGCATATTGCAAAGTAAAACTGTCCTTTTCCAATGCTGTGAGCAACTCAGAGAATTTCTTTCTTTATTTCAAGTAATCTCTACAACCCACGTGGGGCCTGAACCCATGACCATGAGATCAAGAGTCACATATTCCACCAGCTGGGCCAGCCAGTTACCTGGCTGCTCAGGGAATTTCAATCACCTGACCTTAGTCCAAAAACAATGACCGGGTCTCACCTCTCAGCAGCCTCTTCACTCTGAGGCTGCCTCCCTGACCCAGGAGGCCTACCTGCTCTTCCACTGGGATCCAGACTTTTGTTTCTTCCCACCAGTTTGGCTTCTACTTTTCTAAGCACTTCCCAAATACACCCAGTGTAAGTACTCAGCTCCCTAGAACCTCTTTATACTCTTTATACTTTATACCTCTTTCTTCTGAAACATCCTTTTCATTCCCAAGTATATTGGTCAAATCTTGCCCGCAGTGGTGACTGGAAACAGGACCGAGAGTGAAAGGGAAACTCCCTCCCAGGGGCATAAATTGGGAATTCCTTTAGGGCCTCCTTAGAATCTTACATAGAACCTGGCATACAGTAGGAGCTTAATAAATACATATTAAATGGATAAACATTGGTTTAATGTATATTCCCGTGGTTTTCTCTAGACTATAAATTCCTCAAGCATGGGTTTAAGAATTGTGTCTCTCCTCTCAGACAGGATCCCTCCCAACCCAGAGGCACTATTTCCCTATTATATGGGAGGCTTCTGAGAGCAAATTCTTCCTGCTTCAATGTTGTGTGAACCCCAGAACTTCACCAAAGACACTGCTTAATGATGATTACAGCAGGGTTTCTCAACCTCAACCCTATTGACATTCTGGGCTAGATAGTTCTTTGATGTGGGGGTTGTCTGGTGCCTTGTAGGGAACTTAGCAGCATGCTTGGCCTCTACCCATGGGACACAGGTAGCGACCACTTCCCTACTGTGACAACCAAAACTGTCTCCAAGCAATACCAAAGTACCTTCTGGGGTTTTTTTGGTGGGGGAAGAGGTGGCAGGTGAAGGCACAAAATCACTCCCATTGGAGAACCAGTGACCTAGACTGAGGTGAGAAAAAGAAGCAATTGCTCTGCTTTTTATTGCTTTGAGGGAATGGAAAATATTTTTCTAGCAGAGGTGAAGTTGCATATTTATTAGATTAAGAGCTGATGAGTCGTGTCCTTCCAACCCTGGGAGCTTCTCAGAATTGAAACTGGGACCACTCCAGGTGAGATAATTCCTGCCTGGAACAAAATTTCCATGTCAGGTCATTGGAATATGGAATGGAGTGATGGAAGAAGGAAGTGGAAAAGTGGGAGGCCGTGGCCCAGAAGTTACTAGAAATGGCAATTACTTTTCCACTCCGCAGGACCTGCCAGGGCTCTAAACCTGGGGTCAAATACATACAGGCCCGCTCTGGCTGGCTCCTACCTGCCTGCAGAAACTGGAGCCCAGAGAGACTGAATGACTTTTCTGATGTAGCCCAGCACATCAGAGGGGGCGGGGGGGTGGGTGGGAAGGAGGATGTGAATTCCCTTTGAAGTTAGACATCTGAAAGCGAAGGAGACATGGTGCCAGAGCCTGTTCCCTCATCTGCCCTCATCTGACTTTGGAAGCACAGATGAGACCAGAGTGAGAGGAGAGAAGTATTGACTGGTGATCTTCTCTTGGGGCAGTCACGGCAGAGTGGGGGGACAGGACTGCTCACACCAGCAGGCTGGTTCCCAAGATGCTCTGGGTTGCTGGCTTCTGAGCCCACTATCTCACTTTCTTGTTGCTGCATGGAGATAAGCTATCAGCTTCTGCACAGGATCAACAGAGGAAGTCGGGAGGGAGGGGAGACCTTGGCAGCCTGCAGGAAAGGGCTGGCAGAAAAAAAAAAAAAAAAAAAAAAAACCAATAAAACAAAAATAAACAAGACAAAACAAAAAAACCATCCTAGGGCCAAAAGTGCTGACTGGACGGTTAAGGAGGGAAGAAGTGGGAGAGTAGAGGCAAAGGGAGAAAATGGGAGAAGGAAAAGCAGAGAAAGGCAGAAAGACCCACAAAAAACTAAAATGACTCAGCAAACAACTCTAGCAGAGAGTTTGCCTCCTCTTTCCATTTAAACTCTCTTTTCTATCAATCTGTACAGGGGCCATTTTATTTTATTTTTTTTTTAAAGATTTTATTTATTTATTTGACAGAGGGGGAGAGAGATCACAAGTAGGCAGAGAGGCAGACAGAGAGAGAGGGGGAAGCAGGCTCCCTTCTGAGCAGAGAAATCAATGCCTCTATCCCAGGACCCTGAGATCATGACCTGAGCCTAAGGCAGAGGCTTAACCCACTGAGCCACCCTTGCGCCCCTGTATATGGACCATTTTAAAGTGTATTTTCCTCCTGCCTTGTTTTCCAAGAGTTAATGCAGACCAAGTGTTCTTCAAATTTATTTGTGATCCCATAAAGATTCAAGTCTTTAAGGGTGATTTACTGTGTGACTTCAGGAAACTCATTCAACTGTTCTGAGGCTTTATGCTCCCCTCTTAAAAAAAAAAAAAAAAAAAAAGTGCAGAGATTACCCAGCCGCTGTAAGAGAAGCCTCCTGTTGTAACTCCCCGGGAGTGCTAAAGAGCGGGTCTTTCATCTGGAACTACCTAGGGAGAGATTTTCCTACCATGAGCTTTTACATCCTCATTCATTTGAATTGGCGCTCTGGGAGCCAGGCTGAGAACAGGTATTTTTATCTTACTTTAATGGATAAGCAGTGGTATAACTAGTAAAAAATAAAAAATAAAAAATAAAAATGGTTCTCTCCTTTGTTATACTCCTCTGCCTGCTACGGAAAAGGCCTGGACTTTCTCCTTTGAGCAGGATTCCCAGACTTGGCGGAGCAGATTGGATTTTGGGGTGAGGGGGGTCCTGCGCTTTGGGGGGGGGAGGCACCCACAGACTGGCAAAGAGGCTGCTGCTATTGTAAAAAAGCTTGAATCAAGAGCCTGTCTCCCGAACGCAGCTGCTCAACCCACCGTTACGTGGGTGCATGGTTTGCGCTGCTTCAGCTCCATTTCAACCCTGAAACTAACACAGGGGACTATATTCCAGAAGGTTCTGATAGAACAAGTCACAGATGAGTTAGGAAGCAAAGTCAGGAAACATTCCCAGGTCTGCGTTCTTAATGTGCAAGAAGAGTTACTCCCTCTTCCTGTCCTGTCTTAGGAGCTCACTCTCCTCTTGACTTTCCTCAAGGCCTCCTCTCCCTTCCCATCCAGCTGCTAGGGGACAGCCCTTTATTTATACTCTCCTCCAAAGCCCTCATCCTCCAGGGGGCCTTCTCGGATTACACCTGCCCTTGAGGAATCCTTCCTTTACTTTGTTATTAGATCCCCAGATTTGTCTACAAGAACAAGACCCTGCACACACAGAAAGACAGCAGTAAATTAGGGGTGAGTTATATGTCTCGTGTAACGTGTGTGCTAGTGTGTAAGTCAACACTGTAAGTCAACGTGGATGAAATCCTGAGCTGCCCCTGGTCATGCACTGCCTTGGGCTCTTGAAATTCCCATTTTCAGGGTACGGGTTTCTGAAGAGTGGAAGGGACTGTGATTCTCCTTGATTGTTATTCCTGTTCTACGTCAAACACAGCCCTGGCCCTAAGCCCTGTCTCCCCAGGACAAAGACCAAGTGGGAGAGGGTACCCCCCGTGGATGAGGGCTTCATCCGAACCACGCTGGGGTATCACTGTCCCGGTTGCTGTGGAAGTGTCTGCCTCTGTGCTTCCAAGACAGAAGAATCTCCAAAAGACAGGAGACCTCCCATATGCAAAAAAGGAAGGGGAGTTCCAAGTTCAAGTCCAGGAACAGGGATAGAGAGGAAGACTCATCAAGCAAAAGGAGCCTTGCCCTCCTCCACAGAAGGACATAAAATCACCAAAGAACAAAAAGAATTTCCTCCTTTCTCTACCTAGGGGACACCCAAGACACCCCCTCCCCCTCTGCCTTTCCTGACCTGATCAACCAGAGAAAGAGAGTCCCTTGACCTTGCAGGAGCCCCTGAGTCAGGCTGGATCAGGAGAGGACAACCCAGGGAAGCTCCCGGGACAAGGACAGAGTGGGAACATCCAGGCCAAGGGGCTTCTCGGGCTCCTGCCGCGGCTGGATGGGTGTGGCAGGTGCAGGATCCCGGCGGGATGGGAAGGGTGCCGCTGCTCTTGGCAAATTCTTTTCAGGGGTGCGCGCTGCTGAGACCCTGAGTGAGCACCGGGGAGCGTGAGGACAGGGGCACGGGAGGCCGACGGAGCGCCCGGGAGAGGCCGGGAGAGGCGGACGCAGGCGGCGGGTTGCGGGGCTTGGTGCCGAGGCGCCGCTAGGGTGCAGCTGTGGGCTGAGCCGGCGCCCGGGCCAGGGCGGAGCCGGGCAGGAGAGGGGCTGGCAGCGGAGGCCAGGCCGTTTGGGTGTTGTGTTTCCACTGTAACTATAATTAGGCGGATTCTATGTTTATTTAGGCTGAGAGCTGTAAGATAAATGACAGCTTCGAAGATGCTTTTCAGCACTTCATAAATCACCCACCGGCCCGGGCAGTTGGCTTCTGCCACGTCTGGGGTCGTCCTCGTGCCCTGCCCCCATCCCCACCCTTAGGGAAGAGGGCACCCCCTACCCCCTGAAGGACCCTCGCGATCCCGGCACAAAAGGCAAGAGAACTAAGGGAAAAGGGTTCCTGTCCTTCCCAAAGCCCGCAAGCCGCGAGGAAGGAGGGCAGGAGTGCAGCTTCCTCCCAAGGTGGTCCCTGCGGCCGCGTGGGGCTCGGGTTGACAGGCAGGCCTGCCCTCCTCTGGGAGAATAGGGTCTCTAATCGGCTCTAATTCAGACTCTCTTCCTTGCGCCTGGCTGACACATCTGGAGATTTACAAGAGACATTTGAGAAGTATTTATAGCACAGTGGACTTTTCTTCCCCCTCCTATGACTGTCTGAGCCTCTCTTGGGGGCTCCGGGTGGAAGGTTCCACGTCCTTTCCCATGGGAGAGCACATTCTTGAAGACGGGTTGGGGACAGCAGCCGCCCTCCCATCCGGACCTTGGAACTCCCTGACCATGAGGAAGGGCAAAGAACTAGATGGTGACCCACCCTGCCTAGCCAGGCCTGGGTCAGGTCAGTCCTCTTGGCAGGAAGGGGGGCCAGGATGTGGGGAGTGGAACCTCGGGCCTGTCCGGCTTTGACTACAAGCAGGCAAGCATCTGCGGAGGTGACAAATCCAACCAGGCCGTGAACATAGTGTGAGCCAGACACCTTCCCTTGCAAGGTTTCCAATCAAATAAGATGCTGCACAGTCTCAGATCAGGTATCAAAGTCAGGGTCGTGGACTCTTCTCCTGGTCTGGGAGCATGGACCTGGAGAAATTGGCCTTGGCAAAAACAGCAGGCCAACCTTCAGAAGGCAGTAAGCCCCAATGATCTTCTGAGGCCTGTGCTGCCAAGCCTAGGTCAGATCTGTTTGGGAGGTCCTACTGAGCCGGCAAGGAGAGAAAGGAATTGCTGGCTCCAGACATCAAGGTACTGCTGAAGAGGGGTGCCACAGCAGCACTGCCCGGTCCCCCCAGCACAGTCCTCCCCCATAAGGGGTCTGCATTCCACCAGAGAACCAGCTGTCCATGTGGAGCACTGCACCACAAGGAAAATGAGCAGAGAGAGCAGACACGGTGGTTCAAATGCCCAACTCAGGAGCTCTGGGTGGATGCGCTAGTGTGCGTAACCCTGTGATCTCCATCAGCGGCAGTCCTCTACTCACTTACCTAGTATGGGCTAGCCACCATCTCTGGGCCAGGCACTGTGCTAGGCATTGGGCATAAAAAGATGAAAGACACACGCTTTCACTTCTATTCTAGTGGGAGAGATGAGCATAAAAACAAATCATTTCTGGGGTGCCTTGGGTGGCTCTGTGGGTTAAAGCCTCTGCCTTCAGCTCAGGACATGATCTCAGGGTCCTGGAATCGAGTCCCGCCATCAGGCTCTCTGCTCAGCAGGGGGCCTGCTTCCTCCTCTCTCTCTCTGCTTGCATCTCTGCCTACTTGTGATCTCTGTCTGTCAAATAAATAAATAAAATCTTTTTAAAAAATCATTTCAGATGGTTTTTATGACGATGAGGACAAAGTAAGATGGCACCTGGCCCCTACTTGCCAAAACAGAGTCCTTTCTCAGCAAGGGTCCTCAGGGATCCATAGTGGGGTATTGCTTAAACCTGGGTAGAGCTCTGGAAACGCTACAGAGCAATGGGACATAATGCTGTGGGACATATTGAGTCTGAATTCCAAGTCCAACATGGGGCTTGAACGGACGACCCTGAGGTGAAGGGTTGTGTGCTCTACTAATGGATCAAGTCAGGCGTCCCAAGTCTGAATTCCAATTTTGCCACTTACTAGCTGTATGTTCGTGGGCAAGTTGTTTAACTTCCCTGTACCTCTTCTATAAAGTGGGGAGAAGGGGGCACCTGGGTGGCTCAGTGGTTAAACGTCTGCCTTTGCCTCATGAAGCCAAAGGTCCTGGGATCGCGTCCCGCATCAAACTCCCTGCTTGGCAGGAAGCCTGTTTCTCTCTCTCCCACTCCCTCTGCTTGTGTTCCTTCTCTTGCGTGTCTCTGTCAGATAAATAAATAAACTCTTTAAAAAAAATAAAATGGGGAGATAAAGAAGAACTATGATGATTACTGGGCTTACCTCTCAAGTTTATCGTGAAGAGGAAGTGAGAGAATGCATACCAATGTGCCTGAAACATAGTAAGTGCTCAATAAATGTTAGCAATGGGAAAGGAGAAAGGGCGAGGGAAAGAGACAGAATGAGAGAGGGACAGGAGGAGCAAGGTTGAGAGAGACCGGGAAAAAAGAAAGCCTCTGTGCATGTTTCGGCAGGAAGGATATCGAAGAAAATGCTCTGGCCCCTGAATAAGAGGGAAGGACTTTTTGCATAGCTCCTGCTACCCTCTCCATGATTTCTCAGCATTTTCTGGTGAATTGGGAGGCTTTGGCTCTCATCCCATCTCTTCCATTAGCTGCTAATATGCTCTTTCTCAGTCTCTGGGCTTTAACTCCTCCTTTGTGAAAAGAAGCAGGCAAGCTTCCTTCTATAATCGTCACGTCCGACATGTCATGGTTCCGTTCAAGAATGCACACCAAAGGGGCGCCTGGGTGGCTCAGTGGGTTACGCCACTGCCTTCGGCTCAGGTCATGATCTCAGGGTCCTGGGATCGAGTCCTGCATCGGGCTCTCTGCTCAGCAGGGAGCCTGCTTCCTCCTCTTTCTCTCTGCCTGCCTCTCTGCCTACTTGTGGTCTCTCTCTGTCAAATAAATAAATAAAATCTTTAAAAAAAAAAAAAAAAAAGAATGCACACCAAAAAATGAACATTAGTATGTACATAGATAACTTTACAAATCAATTGCAAGACTGTATTATTGCAGTGGTTTCTAAGCAATGCTCTATCCCTGATAAATGTCCTCTGTGGTGCTGAAAATGATCGTCTATTATCAGTCGTCCTCAGTCCCGACAACATCTCTGTGACAGTATCAACAGCATAGCAACCACACTGAAGCTGTAGCAATGTCAGGGTTGAAAAGGCCAAATTTCCAAACCCAGGACCATTTTGGAGGTTTACCCGCAGTTCAGGCTCCTCGGAAGAACTTAGCTCTGGTTCTTCTGAGACCTGATCTCTCTGGTTCATCTCTATCCTTTCAACTGTCCTTGTTCGACCAATGTAATCAAATATACTGGCTATTTCCCATGTGCTGGAAAACTTGGCTCAAGTTAAGAACAAAGTGACTCCTCCCCTTAAGATGTTCATCATCTGTTGAGTGGAAAGACATGCAAGCATATCAAATAAATGCAGTAAGATGCTGTAAATGTGGCGACGGACATCTAAGAAGGTGACAGTGGGGATGGCGAAGGGGAAGTGGTCGATTTTCTCCTGTGCCTACGTGGCATCCTACGCATTCATACTTGTTGGATGAGTAATCAACCAGCAAATAGCCTGGAGTAGAAGATCGCAGTGGGCAGGGCGCAGGGGGTGGGGGAGGGGTACAGCGGGGAGGGAAGAGCAGGAAGGGAAAGAAATCTACCTACCCACCAACAATGTCCTGAGACCAAGAAAACAAAACAAAACAAAAACACAACAAAAAACAAAAAACAAAAAAGCAATGACATTAAAGCAAGTAGGAATGGGGTTACAGACTTCTGAAAACAACCATTTGGAGTCAGGAATAGAAACGCCCTGAAGCTAGTCATGTCTTTCTTTCTGATCCAACTCTTAGAAGATCCCCAGGCTGCAGATCTGGTGGCCAAAACTAGTGGAGCAGCCTTGGCGCAAAGGGAGAACTTTCCTCCACCCACCCTGGAAGAGCTAAATCCTTGCCTCCCTGCCCGTTAAGGGTCCTCTCGCTGACTGTTAAGGTAGTTTGACGAGCATGAAGCAAGTCTCTCTAATCTTCATAGGATCCAAGGCCACACTTCCTCTTGTGGCACCTGGGACTCACCCTGTAGCTATGTCTGATGCGCACAAAGGAAGACAAAGTCACAGGTTTAGCTATCTTGTGGCTCACGGATTTCACCAGATTCCAAGAGGGCTGGATGAGAACATGTGGGTTAAGCAGCACAACCAGCCCTACCCAGGTGGGTGAACCCCCAAATATGTGGCCAGCTCACCGAGGGTGAGGACGGACAGCTTCCTTATCAAAGGCAGTATACTCCTTTCTTTTATAGTTTGGTGTAAGATCCTAAAATGGACAGAGCAATGGAGTAGTTGTCACATTCACTAATGGGATCTGTCTTTGCAGCCCAGACCTTCGGAGAACTTCTTACAGAATCATCATTCAGCCTTCCTCCGAGCTTTGCTTCATTTCTGCTCTCCTGGAGGAAGCCAGCAAAGAAAACTAGGCATTTCCCACTCAGCTCTGTGTCAGCCTAGCAGCACTGAAATCCTCTGTCTGGTTAGCTGGAGGCTTTTCCCATCGTCAGTGATCTCAGAGGAAGCCTCAAACTGCAGCCAAAGTTTACAGGCAGATCCCGGTTACTGTCACCCAGTAATATCTTTCTGCTGACCCCTGGCTTCAAAGTTGGCTCAGCCCCTGTGCTCTTGACTTTTCCCACACTCGGAGCCTGCAGTCAAAGAAAATGCAGCAGAGCCTGTTTTCCAGTGTAAACGTGTAAATTCCACACTCGGCCACTCCAGGCATTTGCAACTCTTGGCTTCGGTCCTACTCAGGAGGCAAACACAGACAGTGGAATTTGTTTTTAAAATCTGCCTTTCAGGTTAAGATGATGGTGCCCCTAATTCTTGTCAAGAGGACATGTAATTTGAATGTTTCTCTAGGACTAGGGAGAGGAGCCACAAGGACCCACAGCACTGTTTCACCAGCGCACCTTGGTAATCGGCGGGCCGAGAGCTCTCGCTAATGCTGGGTAATTCTATTTGGCTCAACAAACATTTGTTGAGTGCCTACTAAATGCCAGGCGCTGTGACAGGTGCTGGCAATTATCGCTAACAGCCTGCACTTGCGAAGCAGTTGGCCAGGGTTAGAGATGCTGTTAGGTGGCTGGGGGATAAAGGACAGAAGGGACAACCGAGCTCATCATCACAGCGCTCTGTCTCTCAGAGAGCTTCTGACACGTCAGAGAAACAGAAGCACAAAGAGGTCAAGTCTCGAGGTAACTCATTTGCATGGAGTCACCTGCTTGTCTCTCCTTCTGAATCACAGCATAGTAGACAGAGCTGGGGAGCTAGAGTCCGAAGATCTGGGTTCAAGTTCCAATTTCTCCATGTAGTGGGAGCGTGAACAGGTTGCTTCAGCTCTGAGTCTCAGTTTCCACCGATAAAATGGAAATAAGAATATTTGCCCGCCTGCCTCTTAGGCAGAAGAGAAAATCAGATGAACTAATGCAATACAGACCAGTGCTTCTCAAACTTCATCATGCATATGAAGCATCTGGGGGCCTTGTTTGATTATAGGCTCTGAGTCAGATGTGGGTTGGTTTAAGCTCCTGCATTTCTAACAAGCTTCCGGGTCATGGTGCAGAGCCTGGTCCCTGGGTCCCACTTTGAGTAGAAGGCTGTGGACTATTTACTGGACAGATGAAAAGGATGGTAATACCAATGAGCACTGGCATCTAAGGAAACATCCAGAACTTGTTCAGAATTCAGTAGAGCCATACTAAGTGATCAGAAACATGTTAGGCAGCCACATTTGGGACATTAGAAGAAACTTATAGCATGCTTACTTCAATTGATGCTTTGTTTTGGTCCTAGGAGAACACCAACCCATCCAAACTCAGCAGCTAGGTCAGAAAAGAAAAAATGGAATTCTCCTATCTCCTTCAGTTGAAAATATTTACCCTGGATGTAAAACACTGAGATAAAAATCAGAAGGTCCTTGATCCTGCTAGATCATATCCTGCACATTGTAACCATCTCCTGCCAAATTTCAATGGAATTTTAAAGCTGTTGGAACAGATAGGTTAGGCACCTCATATCTTCCCCAGGCCTGGGTGTGGGCCTTATCCTAGTGTCTGAAGACCCCTTTGAGGTCACTTCTATCTGCTTCTGAGCACTGACATTACCCCAGATGAGAAACATATATCTGTTTTTCAAATGCCTTCAGAAAAAGCTTCTGCATTTCCCTAATAAGAATGACCACACATAGGGCGCCTCGGTGGCTCAGTGGGTTAAGCATCTGCCTTCAGCTCAGATCATGGTCTCAGGGTCCTGGGATCGAGCCCTGCATGGGGCATCCTGTTTGGTAGGGAGCCTGTTTCTCCCTCTCCCTCTGCCTGCTTCTCCCCCCTCTTGTGTTTGCTCTCTTTCTTTCTGTCAAATAAATGAATAAAATCTTTAAAAAAATGACCACATGTTCACATCCTTAGGAATATTAACATTTAGTTAATATTTGTATATCGTTTATGGGCTCTTGGGATAATCTGAGTAGTGTGCAACCTGGAAGAGATGAGCTTGAACTTGCTTGTCCCAGTGACCTACAAAGAGATGATCCATTTCTTAGAATGTGCCTGGCCAGGTCTCCAAGGGCCAAAAGAAAGCATGAAGTTGAGGGGATTATTGAGACAAATAGGAGGGGAAATATTATAATGATATAGTCTTGGTGGGAGGCTGGAGTCCCAGATTTTAGTCCTATCTTTGCCACTGCTCTAGTGATCTGGAATGGGGCTTCCAACATCTATAAACGGAATTTAACTGCTTGTAATGTACATACATGTCTTTGGTGGTTAGAAAGGATTTATGAATCAAAGGAGATATAAAGGGAAAAAAGAGTAGTAAAAAGCAAGAAAACAAAACACAGAAATTTATTTTCTTACAACTCAGGAGGCTAGAAGTCCAAGATTAAGGCTTCTTTGGGGTTGGTGTCCTCTGGGGCCTCTCTTCTTGGCTTGTGGATGGCCATCACCTTGTGTCTTCTTCCCATGGTCTTCTCCCAGTGCGAGTCTGTGTCCTGAGCTCCTCTTCATATAAGGACACTAGCCATATTGGAATAGGACCCACCCTAATGTCCTCAGTTTATCCAAATTACCTCTTTAGAGGTCCTATCTACAGGGGGGCCTGGCTGGCTCAGTCAGTAGAGCATGTAACTCTCGATCTGGGGGTTCTGAACTCGTGCCCCACAATGGGGGTAGAGCTTACTTTAAATAAATAAAATAGGGGTGCCTGGATGGCTCAGTGGGTTAAAGCCTCTGCCTTCGGCTCAGGTCATGATCCCAGGGTCCTGGAATCGAGCCTCGCTTAGGGCTCTCTGCTCAGCAGAGAGCCTGCTTCCTCTTCTCTCTCTGTCTGCTTGTGATCTCTGTCTGTCAAATAAATAAATGGAATCTTTAATAAATAAATAAATAAATAAACAAATAAATAAAAGAAGAAAAAGAAGAACAGATCTACAAATACAGTTTCACTCGAGGTACTGGGGAATATATTTCTTTCAAGTTAACATTCCCCCCAGTGGTTTTTACCTATATTTTTCAGATAGTTGCTGGTTTCCTGTTTCTTTTTGGGTCTGAGAGTGGCGTTCAGTTGGAGTAAAGGGAAATCAAACAAGGTTCCCATGGAAGTGCCCTCCAGAACTTCCCCAAAGGGCAACAGGCTCTGGGGCCCCAGCTCCTGCTCTGAGCTCGAGGCTGATGCCAGCCCGAGCTTCTCTCGGAGAAGGGAGGGCAGGGAGGAGTAAGTGGCGACAGTTTATCTGAAGCCGGCGCTGGCTTCATTAAGAGGCCTGGCGCAGTTTATCTGCCTCTTGTCCACAAGACTTAGCTGCCTCGAGCGCAGAGTCCAGGCCCTGTCACCATCCCCGCCCTGGCGGCGTCAGGTTGGAAGAGTGTGAAACAGTGCATCCCCTCCCCCTTCCCCAGTCTCCCCTTGTCTCCAATTGTCTGTCCTCAAGGGGTCAGAGAGGAGCTGCAGTTGCAGAAAGGAAACTTGAAGGCCTTCTGTCAATGCTGTCTACCCCTCCGACGGCTGACCTGGCTGCTCCGGCAAAGAAGCCCTCAGCAGAAGGATGTAGAGAGAGAAGAGGCATGGGCTTACCTTTATCAAAGCCACCTTGCCTGAAATGTAGGTGACATTTTTCTTAAGTGGTCCCATTTGTCCTTGTCCTTGCCACATTTTACTGAGGGGGAATGGGAGAAACTTCTCTGCTGCAGGAGAGGAGGCCCGGGGTTTGCTAAGCCTCTTTCTGAATGTCCCACAGCAGCTCCGTGGTAGAATCAAACGGAACACGGACTTCCCAGGGCGTGGGACCAGCCTTCCCTGCGACTGAGGCCCTGGCCCGGCCTGATGTTCCTTTGGTACAGGGGAGAGCGGTGGCTTGTCCAAACGGCTCAAAACATCTGTCCTGGGAGGGAGGGGACTGTGCACTATGCCAACACCTGATTTTATGAATTTCCTGCTCCAGCCAGAGAATATGCCTCTGTAGCCACTATTAGAATTCATTTTCAAAGGATTGACTTTTTCCAGGAAGGTGGGAGGCAGCAAGCAGATTTATCCAAGTCCACCAAAGGAAGCAGCTGTTTTCATGGAAATCTGCCCCAGGAAACCCCCCGAAGTCTCAGGGCCTACGGTCTCCTGCCCCTCTCCAAATGCAGCTTCATGGAGGGACCCGTTTATACATAGCCTCTGCCATCTGCTTCTCCTACCTCCGCACCCGGATTGGCTTCCTCACTCCAGGTTTGAGGACCACGATGTCACCAGGTAAAATCAGGGGCCCACCTTCCTCAATACACATCAGCGGCCACGGGTCTCTGTTCCCCAGACTTGGTCACCTGCGCTGTGTCTCTCCACTGCAGCCTGGTCGTTAAAGGCCTGGGGCCCTGGAGCCAAGCTACTGTGTTCCTAATCTCAGCCTCTTCTTACTGGCTGTATACTTAATCTCCCTAAACCCCTATTTCCTCATATGTTAAACGGAGGTAATAAGAGTATTTACTTCTTGAGATTAAATGAGATCAAGTGCTTAGCACAGGGCTGGGGCGCGTGGAAAGCACCCCATAAACGTTAGTTATTATCTTCAGGGACTTTGAGGGCGGGGCTTCCACACTCACCACGCCCATGTCTGTCCTCCTGGATTGCTGTGTCTGTCCCAGTGGGCTTTTCACTACTTGGTCTGTCCCTGTCCTTCATAAAACATCTTTGCCTCGTAGATGCCCTTTGTCTCTTACTCGCATGGAGGCAGAAAGGGCAGCCGGGTTAAGGGGGCAGGGGGTGGGGGGCGGCTACCTGTTTCCCAAATCTGTAAATAGAGAAAGAGCGCGATGCCCCGCCCACCAGACAGCTGGAATCCAGGCCACTTGACCTGCCACAGAAAACCCTCCGCAGCCTCTGCCCCAGCCCTGCTGCTCCCAGCCTGGAGCGGGTGGGCTTCGCTGAGGTATGTAGGCCTACAAGTGGCCTCTGCAGCCCCTCAGCAAGCTGCTTATCAGGACTGAAAACGCTAGTTTCAAGCGGCCTCAGGCCTGAGCTTTGCCATGACAGCAGGAGCTGCCTGAGAAGAGAGGCTGAGATAAATGAAGGATCCTTCATCCCCGTCAGCGTGGGCCAGACAGAAACCAGGTGCAAGGCCCTGAGCCTTCATCTTTTGTAAACAACCTTCCGTCGCCCACTGCAGCAGCTCGAGCCTGAGAGGGGGATTAGGAGCACAGCTTCTGCAGGCCTGGGGCCTCTCAGCTGGACAGCAAGCTAAAGGGCGCGGGAGATAACTCTCGGCTGGGAACGATGCTTGAGGAAACACAGCCATTCGTCAACGGGGGGTTTGCCTGACCTGACAGGAGAGAATCTGATACCCAAACAGGCCCCGCATCCCTGAAGCTCTGAACGTTCTCCAGCTAAATATTTGATATCACACCAGATAACGGCCCGAGGGTCTTCCCCCGCTGGTGCGAGAAGGATCTGTGAGAGACCAGGGAGGCCTCGCCTGGGCCGGGTTTGGCTGAAGTCAGGCAGGACTTGAGGTGGAGGCATCCCAGTGGGGCTGGCTGGGGTGTCCTTCAACCTGGCACGTCCAGTTAGGGGACAAAGTTTGGTATTCTGTGAATCGGAGACGAGATCTGGCAGCTAAATGTCCTTCGAGGGCCTTTGTCCCTTCCCCAGCCCGCTCTCCTGGCCTCCCCACTTCTTTGGCAGAAGCTCAGCTTGCAGGAGCTGAAAACAAAGAACTGTGACCCTGGTGCTCAATTCATCCACCTGAGACGACAAACAAAGTTAAGTGCTTGAGTCCCCGAAGGGAGGTGAGGATAGACGGGCCTGACCAAACGCAAGAGTGTCTCTCTTTACGAGTCCTATTTTTCCAACAGGGGGGATGGGAAGGTCTCCAGTCCCACATTCAGAGTTTCTTGTAAGACAATGAGAACGAGGGGCACCTGGGTGGCTCAGTGGGTTAAGCTTCTGCCTTCGGCTCAGGTTGAGATCTCAGGGCCCTGGGATCGAGCCTGCATCAGGCTCCTTGCTCAGCGGGGAGCCTGCTTCCTCCTCTCTTTCTCTCTACCTGCCTCTCTGCCTACTTGTGATCTCTGTCTGTCAAATAAATAAATAAAATCTTAAAAAAAAAAAAAAAAGACGAAGAGAACAAAAACACATTTCAAATAGTAGTGCCTTGGGGCGCCTGGGTGGCTCAGTCAATCGTCTGCCTTTGGCGCAGATCATGATCTCAGGGTCCTGGGATGGAGCCCCACATTGGCTCCCTGCTCAGTGGCGAGTCTGCTTCTCCCTCTCCCTCTGCAACTACCCACCCGCACTCATGCTCATGTTCTTTCTCTCAAATAAATAAATACAATTAAAAAAAAAAAAAAAAGAGGGGCGCCGGGGTGGCTCAGTGGGTTAAAGCCTCTGCCTTCGGCTCAGGTCATGATCTCAGGATCCTGGGATGGAGCCCTGTATCAGGCTCTCTGCTCAGTGGGGAGCCTGCTTCCTCCTCTCTCTGCCTGCCTTTCTGCCTAGTTGTGATCTCTGTCTGTCAAATAAATAAATAACATCTTTTTAAAAAAGAAAGAAAGAAAATTTCCAACATACACATCAATGACAGAATATAATGCACTCTCATATGCCCAACAACACCTGGTTTCAACAACTATCCATCAAGGCCAACCTTATAGCACCCAGATCTCCCTGCTCAGGTATAATCTGTTACAAGTTCGCAATTTTGGCCACAAGTCTGGGTTATTTTTTAATAGGAGAAGGAACATGGGATTTAGAGCCTGAAAACGTGTTCCACTCCTTATTAGATGTAGGGCCATGGGCAAGTGACTCAATTCATTTGATTCCCTGATTCTTTGCCTATAAAATGGTGATGATAATACTTGCCATACACACTTCACAAAGCTCTTGTGGAAATGAGATGTCTTGGAAGGGCTTTGAAAAGGAAGTGCTTTACAAGTCCGGGTTGTTAATGTTCTGCCTCTCACTGTGCGTGACACAGCATATGTTCTCAACCAACATTTATCGAGGCTGTTTTTAAGTGTTAGGTCACATGTCAAAGAAACACCTGTTTTTCGATCTGAGGTTGTGCTCCTGAGTCCAGCTGGTCCCACCGCAAATGCTGTCCCTAAGTCACCTAGGCCAGAAAGAATATATTACTCAGTGTGTCTCAGCCCCGCCCTCGGAGAATCACATCCTGTTGGACCGAGAGTCACTCTCATACCGCGTGTCCTTGCTCAATGTCAAGGCCTGCAAAATGTCAGATGATGTCAAGTCTCTAGGGCTGTATTTCTGTGAAGGTTCAGAGTAAGAATTACAGAGACAGTGGGACCTCAAAGTTAAGACCTCAAAATTACATTTTGAAAAAAAAAAAAAGAAGAAGCGGTCAAGGACATAACTCAAATCACCCTTTCAAAAATTGTTTAGAGATAGGTCTCACATCCGGAATTTAAATGGATGAGGGGAGACCAGAGGGGGATGCCTGACCCAAAGTCTGGCCCTAAAGCGATTTTAGCTGCAGCCGGAGAAGATGCTATTCTCTCTTGTTTTTCTTCCCTTGGAAAGAAGAGAATTCAGGATTTCATCCTTGCCCCAACCCCTGCCTCCTGGTGGCCCATGAAAACAATATTTTCTTGCTCAGCAGGGCAAAACCTCTTATTTCCACCCATCCTTTTCTCACCTCCTAGTGCCACGCTGAAGTCCTCGCTATAGACAGATTTCTCCAGCAAGTGATTTTCTCACCACTGAGCCCCGGCTGTTTTGCCTCCCTGGAGCACATCAGGGCCAGAGCAGAAATGAAAGGACCGAGACAGTGTCAGCTGCGCTGGGGCCCAGGTCACTGGTGATCAAATTTTTTAATGAACACGGAGGCCAGGGACTTGAAAGGAAGGTCGGGGTTCACTGAAAGGCGAGCATGATATGCGTCTGGTTTATTAAATCCTGAACATGCAGACATCAATGTCCTTCCAACACCCATTCCTCCCAGGAACTCGGCACTGCCCTGAGCAGTCAGGGCCCCTGATCTCCTGAGAGCTTCTGACTCCATGCTGTCAGAGAAGTCTGAAGGACATCTAACAAGAGGGACATGTCCCAAGAGGCAGAATCTTGAAGAGATATGTGCACTCCCATGTTCATCGCAGCACTATTCACAGAAGTCGAGAAATGGACACAACTCAAGTGCCCGTCAATATCTATGTAATAAAGATGTGGTTTGTACACACAATGGAATATTACTCAGCCATTCAAAAGAATGAGATCTTGCTATTTGCAACGAGAGGGATGGATCTTGAAGGTGTTACGTTAAGTGAACTAGAGAAAAACAAATACCATTTTTTAGATTTCACTGTTATGTAGAATCTAAATAAGAAAAACAGAAATAGAATCATAAATACAAAGATAAAATTGGCAGTTGCCAGGAGGGAGGGGGGGTGGAGGATGGGCAAAATAGGGAAGGGGAATTAAAGGGTACAAACGTCTGGTTATTAAATAGAGAAGTCATGGGGATGAAAAGTACGGCCTAGAAAATATAGTCAATAATGTTGTGGTGACAGATGGTAACCACGCTTTGCATGGTGAGCTTAATGATAGAACTATCAGATTGCTATGCTTTACACATAGAGCTAATATCACGGTGTATGTCAATGGTATTTTAATTAAACAAATAGTAAATGTAAAAAGTTTTTAACATATCATAGTTGTATTAACCATAAAAAAAGAGAAGGAAATCATGCCATTTGCAATCACATGGATGAACTCGGAGGACATAATGCTGAGATAAGCCAGGCACCGAAAGATAAAACACTGTATGATCTCACTTACACGTGAAATCTAAAAAAGTTAAGTTCATAGACCCAAAGGGTAAAGCAGAAATTGTCAGGCACTGGGAGGGAGGGGAGATGGGGTGATGCTGGTCAGAGTAGAAACCTTCAGAGCTAAGATGAGTAAGTTCTGGGGAACTAATGTACAAGCATAGGGATTATAGTTAATAACACTGTATCGTGTACTTGAAATTTGCTAAGGGAGTAGATCCTGAGTGCTCTCACCACACACACACACACACACACACACACACACACAAACTACAGATGTGTTCATTAACCTGACTGAGGTAATAATTTCACAATACATATGTGTATTAAATCATCACATTGTACATCTTAAAAAATCATGTTGTGTGACCTGAGTACATACAATTTTTTAAAAGATTTTTATTTATTTATTTATTTATTTATTTATTTATTTATTTAAGAGAGCAGAGGGAGAGGGAGAAGTAGGTTCTCAGCGGGAACATGGGGCTCAATCCCAGGACCCCTGGGATCCTGACCTGAGCTGAAGGCAGAAGCTTACCCAACTGAGCCATCAAGGCGCCCCCATATAATTTGCATTTGTCAGTCGTACCTCAGTAAAGCTGGGGTGGGGGAGGAATGTGATAAAACATGCCTACATTAAAACATTATATACAGGGCGCCTGGGTGGCTCAGTGGGCTGAACCTCTACCTTCAGCTCAGGTCATGGTCCCAGAGTCCTGGGATTGAGCCCCACATCGGGCTCCCTGCTCAGCAGAGAGCCTGCTTCGCTTCCTCTCTCTCTACCTGCCTCTCTGCCTAGTTGTGATCTTTGTCTGTCAAATAAATTAATTAAATCTTTAAAAAAATTATACACATGTTTTATAACCATCATCACTCTCTTCCTTCTTGGTGGACCTCCTCTGGATCTCTTTATTACGTTTGGCTCAATTTAACATTTCTTCATTAGTCCAGTAGGCATCAGGGAGCCAAACACTGTCATAGGCACCGGGAACACCAGGACTAACGAGATGATCTCTGCCTTCACGGTCATCAGAGGATTAGCATGCCCTGCACAAAAGGCCAAAAAGGCACATACAGAAAATAAGAATATAGGGGAGGGGCTCCTGACTCCAACAGAGTGGGAAAGTTGACGGCTGAGTTTAAGAGGATGCATAGGAGGGGCGTCTGGGTGGCTCAGTGGGTTAAAGCCTCTGCCTTCAGCTCTGGCCATGATCCCAGGGTGCTGGGATAGAGCCCCAAATCAGGTTCTCTGCTCAGCAGGGAGCCTGCTTCCCCCTCTGTCTCTGCCTGCCTCTCTGCCTACTTGTGATCTCTGTCTGTCAAATAATAAAAAAAAATTTTTTTTAATTTAAAAAAGAGGATGCATAGGAGTCATCCAGACAAAGGAAAGTAGGGAGTGTGTTCTAGACAAGGATGAAAACATGCCTGAAAAGCCATGAAATTTAATTGAGATAAAGGTAAGTTATTTTGAATTCAAAAGGTCACTGTTATGTCAAAGGGCACAATCAGCAAGAGTGAAAGGGCAATCCGTGGAATGAAAGAAAAGACCAGCAAATCATATATCTGATAAGGAGTTAATATCCGGCATATGTAAAGATCCCCTACAACTCAACAACAACAGAAAACAAACAACTCTATTAAAAATGGCTAAAGGACTTGAATAGACATTTCCCCAGAGATCTACAAATGACCAATGATCACATGAAAAGATGCTTAACATCTCTAATCATTAGAGAAATATAAATCAAAACCACAACCAGGGCACCTGGATGGCTCAGTCGGTTAAACGGCTGCCTTCAGGTCAGGTCCTGATGGCAAGGTGCTGGGATCAAGCCCCATATCAGGGTCCCTGCTCAGCGGGGGAGTCGGGTTCTCCCTCTCACTCTCTTTCTGTGCTCTCCCTGTCTCTCCCTCTCTTTTTCAAATAAATAAATAAAATCTTTAAAAAAAGAGTTATCATATAATCTGGTAATTCCACTTCTGGGCATATTTCCAAAAGAATTGAAACTGGGGTCCAGAGATATTTCTTTATAGCAGCAGTATTCAGGATAGCCTAAAAATAGAAGCAACCTGAGTGTTCATCAACAAATTGATGGATAAACAAAATGTAGTACAGATGCACAACAGACTATTAACCAGCCTTTAAAAGGAAGGAAATTTTACATTTCCCCTTCTGCAACATGGATAAACCTTGGGTTCATTTTGCTAAGTGAAATAAATCATAAAAAGACTGTCATAAAAAGACAAATCATGGGGCACCTGGGTGGCTCAGTGGGTTAAAGCCTCTGCCTTTAGCTCAGGTCATGATCTCAGGTTCCTGGGATCAAGCCCCACATCGGGCTCTCTGTTCAGCAGAGAGACTGCTTCTTCCTCTCTATCTGCCTACTTGTGACCTCTGACTGTCAAATAAATAAAAATCTTTAAAAAAAAAAGACAAATCATAATAAGACAATCATAAAAAGACAAATACTGGGGCACCTGGGTGGCTCAGTGGGTTAAGCCTCTGCCTTCGGCTTGGGTCATGATCTCAGGGTCCTGGGATCGAGCCCCACATTGGACTCTCTGCTCAGCAGGGAGCCTGCTTTCCCCCCCACACCTACTTGTGATCTCTATCTGTCAAATAAATAAATAAAATCTTTAAAAAAAATACTATATGATTCCACTTATATGAGGTACACAGAGTAACTCAATCCACAGAGAGAGGCATTGGGGAAGTTAGAAAAATTTGATATGCACTGGATGCTATTGTTAATTTTTTAGGTATGACAATGATCCTGTGGTTAAATAGAACAGTGTCTTTATTCTCAGGAAATACACACTGAAAAATATAAGGGTGAAGTACAACCAATTTTGAAATACATGGATGGAACGATGGACAAGTAAATAAAGAGTTACATAGGGGCGCCTGGGTGGATCAGTGGGTTAAAGCCTCTGCCTTCGGCTTAGGTCATGATCCCAGGGTTCTGGGATTGAGCCCCGTATCGGGCTCTCTGCTCAGCAGGGAACCTGCTTCCCCCATCTCTGCCTGCCTCTCTGCCTACTTGTGATCTTTGTCTGTCAAATAAATAAATAAAATCTTAAAAAGAAAAAAAAAGAGTTACATAAAGCCAACCTGACAGAATGCTAACAGCTGAATTCAGATGGTGGATGTAGTAGTGCTCATTGTACTGCTCTCTCAATATTTTATTAATATGTAAAAGTTTTCCTTTTTTTAAAAAAAAGATTTTATTTATTTGACAGAGAGAGATAGTGAGAGCAGGAACACAAGCAGGAGGAGTGGGAGAGGGAGAAGCAGGCTTCTCACTGAGCAGGGAGCCCCATGCAGGCTCCATCCCAGGACCCTGGAATCATGACCTGAGCTGAAGGTAAACGCTTAATGCCTGAGCCACCCAGGTACCCCTGTGAAAGTTTTCCTAATAAAAATTTGGAAAAAGTGTTTAAATCACTCTATTGACCCAGCTGGAGAAAATACACTCACGCTTCCATATATGCAAAAATAATTAGATTTTTCCAGATGAGTTAACTCTGGTGTGACTGCGCCCTCCCTTCCCCCCCCCAAAAAAATCCAGCAAAGCAAAAAATAACTATTAGCTATATTAACAGAAATATTGCATTTGTGGTGGGACCCTGGTCAAGTTATTGACCCTCTGTAAGTCTTAGGTTCCATAGGATGCAAAATGAGAATTATATTAATCCCTTTCCTCTTTGGGTTGTGACAAGAATTAGATGAGACTATGTGTGTAAAGGGCTTGAAACAACAGCCAATACTCAATAAGTTCTCCCTAAGTGGCTGGTGGGAGCAGAAACATGAGGGAAATGTTAGTCTTAATTGACCTTGCTGGTGGTGACACCACATAGTACAGTGGGGTCACCTCTGTTCTGGGGGTTCTCAGAGGGTATTCCTCTGGTTCCTTCCGGTGTGATACAGTCCCGTCACACAATGAGCAGCTGGAGGATAAGCGGCTTGTTTCACCTGGAGTGGGAAAGACTGCGGCGGGGAATACCTCATGACAGTACTTCCGGTAGCTGAAAAATGGCGCTAGGAGCAAAGAGTACAAGTTTTAGTGAAGCAAATGCATCTTAAGTAAGGAAAAGCAGTCAAAGTAGTTTGAACAGAAAATTAACTGTCTTAGGAAGGTGTCAGCTTCCCCCCTTTGGTAACGGGTGGGTTGTCATCAGAGGCTGGACAACCATTGGATGAAAACTTGGTCATGAAAAGGAGAAGGGGGTGGGCGTCTGGTGGAGAAGCAACTCTTGATCTTGAGGTTGCAAGTTCAAGTCCCATGTTGGGTATAAAGATTACTTAAAAATAAAATATTTCAATTTTAAAAAAGAAAGAAAGAAAAGGAATTTGGGTCAGATAGTCTTTATGGTCCTTTCCAACCCAGAAAGTCTAAGATTGTTCTTAAAATATGGCCCCTGAAAGCGAATGCGATGCTATAGATATGAGTTAGTAAGACAAATACCTCCCTTCATATGAATACTGTTATTTAAATCTTGAAAATCTTTATATTTTATGAAGAGAAAAAAAAACTAATAAATTTGCTCTACCTGTCAGTGATTAAAATTATACCATCTATGCTACCTTTTGGATTTGACTCATCTTTATTCCTATATTCATTCATCTCCCAATATTTCATATATATTTATAAGATATATTTTTCCTAGGCATTAAGGATATAAAAATGAATAGACAGATAAACAAGTGATAAGAGCAATGTGCTTAGTACCCATCAGTGGGATTAACAAGGTTTGAGCAGAGCAAACAAACACAGAGATTCACTCTGTTTGCGGATGAGGGGAAGGCCACTTTGAGGAAGTGAAACTTGAGCTATGTCTTGGAAAAGAAGGATTTTCCAGACATAGAATGGGTAGGAAATAATTTCAGTAAATGGAAGAGCTTATTAAAATATACAAGAACACCTGGATGGCTCAGTGGGTTAAGCATCTGTCTTTGGCTGGGGTCATGATCCCAGGGTCGTGGGATCGAGTCCTGAACTGGGATCTCTGCTCACTGGGAGGCCTGCCTCTCCCTCTGCCTGCTGCTCCCTTTGCCTGCTGTTGCCCCTGCTTGTGAACTCTCTCTTTCTCTCTCTGACAAATAGATAAAGAAATATTTTTAAAAATTAAGTAAAACCTTAAAAAAAGTCAATATAGAAAGAATGTCATGTTTTGGAGGAACAAATAACCACATAGGACTGGATCTCAAGGAACTATGCAAAACCAAGAACATCAAGAACATGTATCGCCATTCTAAAAGTGGAGAGACAGACAGGAGACTTAGACATCAAGCTTCTTTCTTCTCTTCTTTCCACTTCTAGAACCTCCCTCCTAAAAACCCCATATCTCTTCTCACCATAAGCTGGTGACCTCATTCATACTATAAACTTATAAGTATTTTTTGTGCTCCAGTTATTGCCATATTTTAAGAAGATTTGCAGATATAACAACCTGGAATAGGTCTCTTCCTTGTTGTACATTTCAGATTTTTTTTTCAAAGATTTTGTTTATTTATTTGACAGAGAGAGATCACAAGTAGGCAGAGAGAGATCACAAGTAGGCAGAGAGAGAGGAGGAAGCAGGCTCCCTGCTGAGCAGAGAGCCTGATGTGGGACTCGATCCCAGGACCCTGAGATCATGACCTGAGCCGGGCAGCGGCTTAACCCACTGAGCCACCCAGGCGACCCTACATTTCAGATTTTTAAAAAAGATTTTATTTATTTATTTGGCAGACAGAGATCACAAATAGGCAGAGAGGCCGGCGTGGGGTGGGGGTGAAGCAGGCTCCCTGCTAAGCAGAGAGCCTGATGTGGGGCTCGATCCCAGGAACCTGAGATCTTGACCTGAGCCCAAGGCAGAGGCTTAACACTGAGTCACCTAGGCATCCCATTTTAGATTTTTTTAAAAAAGATTTTATTTATTTATCTGAGAGAGAGAGAGCACATGAATGGGGGAGAGGGACAAGCAGACTCCCTGCTGAGCAGGGAGCCCTACGTGGGGCTCCATCCCAGGATGCTGAGATCATGACCTGAAGACAGATGCTTCATCGACTCAGCCACCCAGGTGCCCCACATTTCAGGTGAGTTTTTGCTGTTGTTGCTGTTGTTTTTTGTTTGTTTGTTTTAAGATTTTATTTATTTATTTGACAGACAGAGATCACAAGTAGGCAGAGAGGCAGGCAGGGGGGTGGGGAAACAGGCTTTCCGCTGAGCAGAAAGCCCGACGCAGGGCTGGATCCCAAGACCCTGGAATCATGACCTGAGCTGAAGGCAGAGGCTTTAACCCACTGAGCCACCCAGGCACCCCTCAGGTTTTTTATACACCCTGTCCCTTACTTTATATTTTGATGGGCTTGTACTGGATCTTCCATGAGGACCCTCCCTCAAGGGTGTCAGGTGCAGAGAGTGCCTGCTTCCCTTCAGTATTGCCTCCAATGAACTGAAATTCCTTTGGCCTCCATTTCCTTAGTTAACAAGCAAGGCCGATGACTGGAGGAATGGAAGTAAGGGTGGAGAGATTTATGAAGCCCTAAATGGACCTTATTTTTTAAAAGATTTCATTTATTTATTTATTTGGGAGAGAGAGAGAGAGCACAAGCAGGGGGAAGTGCAGAAGGAGAAGCAAGCTCCCCCGTGAGCAGGGAGCCCGAAGAGGGACTCTATTCTGGGACGCAGGGATCATGACCTGAGCTGAAGGCAGATGCTTAACTGACTAGGCCCCCCAAGTGCCTTTAACTGGACCTTATTTTTAAAAGTAGCTCTAACTGGAGCACCTGGGTGGCTCTGTGGGTTAAAGCCTCTGCCTTCGGCTCAGGTCATGATCCCGGGATCCTGGGATGGAGCCCCGCATCGGGCTCTCTGCTCAGTGGAGAGCCTGCTTCCCCCTCTTTCTCTGCCTGCCTCTCTGCCTACTTGTGATCTCTTGTCTGTCAAATAAATAAATAAAAATCTAAAAAAATGGAATAGCTCTAACTGTCCCCTCATGCTCTCTCTGCTGTTTAATGATTTTTACTGAGTTTCAGCCAAAACTGATACTCCTTTTGGTTAGAGGGCAGAGTAACTCTCTGCGAAGTAAGTGAAACAGGGCGTGCTCGGAGTCCCTAGCTTGTGAAATCACCAAGACCCCTTATTTCAGCGTGTTTTCTCCAGACCAGCTCCGACACACGAAACGAGGACTGGGAAGATGCCTGGCTCCTGCCGTCCCATAAACTATGGAATTTGTTTGACACCTCTTGCTGGTAAAAGCTCAGGTGAAGGGATTCTGCAGCCAGACGAAGGCTGGGATCTCTAAATATGTTGAAAATGTTATCTGTTTTTTCTCAGAGAGGTCTCTCTCATTCGGGTGTTTGTTCTGCGATAGCCTTTTACCTTGTCAGCCGCTGAGTCCTTGCTGCTGGCACTGCAGAGCAGACAAGGAAAGGCAAGATCCCACCCCCTACCCCATCCGGCGGACGGGGAGCACCTGGTGCAGAGAGGCCATATGCGAGCGGGGCTGGGCGGCCTCAGCACCCGAGCTCACCTTCCCTCCTTGTTGTGCTCACCTTCCTCACCTGGAGAGGAGGTGACAGAAAGGAGAAACTAAGTGGGATTTCTCTGAGGAGATCACACAAGCGCTCTCTCATCTCCTTACCTGCAGACTTAGCAAATTCTTTTTTTTTTTTAAAGATTTTATTTATTAATTTGACAGAGAGAAATTACAAGTAGATGGAGAGGCAGACAGAGAGAGAGAGATAGGGAAGCAGGCTCCCCACTGAGCAGAGAGCCCAATGCGGGACTCGATCCCAGGACCCTGAGATCATGACCCGAGCTGAAGGCAGCGGCTTAACCCACTGAGCCACCCAGGCGCCCCAGACTTAGCAAATTCTTTACAACATCTGATCAAGGAAGGTTTTTGGTTTTGGTTTTTTGATGTTTTACATGTTCTCATGTACCGCCCTGCTGCTAGGATACGATGAGATGCCTTCATCGGGAGCCCCTCCAAGCTCTGCAAAGTCGGCGTGTTTTTCCTTTTTTTTTCAAGATTTTTTTTTTATTTGAGAGAAAGACAGCATGAGAAGGGGGAGGGTCAGAGGGAGAAGCACACTCCCTGCTGAGCAGGGAGCGGGACGGGAGACTCGATCCCAGGACTCCAGGATCATGACCTGAGCCAAAGGCAGACGCTTAACCAACTAAGCCACCCAGGTGCCTAAAGTCAGCATGTTTTGTTTTAAGGATTTTATTTATTTATTTGACAGAGGCAGTGAGAGAAGGAACACAAGCAGGGGGAGTTGGGGGAGGGAGAAGCAGGCAGGAGCAAGGAGCCCAATGCAGGGCTGGATCCCAGGACCCTTGGATCATGGCCTGAGCCAAAAGCAGATGCTTAAAGACTGAACCACCCAGTCACCCCAAAGTCTGAGTATTTGTAAAGAAACAGCAAGCTAGTCCGAGAAAGTGGTTTCTTTGGGGCTGAAGTAACATTTGCATAAAGCAAGAGAGTAGATGGCAGACCCAGGTGGTCTCCTGGCCCTAACCGGGCTCTGTGTCCCTCATTCTCCTTTTCCTGTCCCACCCCAGCCTCCTCCTCATCCTGTCATCAGGACTCCTCCTTAGGTCCCCAGGACCTGGGCTGAGTTATAGGGTAGGCAGCTGCTCATGGCCTCCGCTTTCCTGCCTTCCATCTGCTTTGTGTCTGGCCCTGCAGACCAGTGCCGGGAGGCTCACAGGTGGAAGAGGTTGGAGATTTGGACTTTTGATCTGCTTATCCCTCAAAGTCTTCAAAGCACTGACCTCTACGTCTACCATGACGGGCATCTCCAACAAGGCCTGGGAGAGGGGGACGGCTGGGAACGGGGAACGTGGAAGAGGTCTCATTCAGATGAGAGTAGACGGGGTGCCTGCGTGGAGCAACTGATGCTAACCGTGGGGCTCCTGGTGCAGGCTCAGGCCCTGATCTCTGGCTTGTGAGATCAAGCCCTGAGTTGGGCTCCCCCCTCAGCATGGAGTCTGCTTGAGATGAGATTCTTTCTCCCTCTCCCTCGGCCCCTCCTGCTCGTGCTCTTTCTCTCAAATAAACAAATCTCTTAAAAAGAAAAAAAAGTGTAGGCAGCTGGGCAGTGATTATCTCTGACCCCAGGGCTGAAAGCCCCTTCTTCTTATCCTTCCGTGTATCATGACTCCCATTACTTGGGAAGTCATAGCACCCACCCGCCCATCATAAGAATTTGGAAAGATAAGGCCTCAAAGAGAACGCTTCCCAAATTCGTGTTAAGAGCCCCCTTCCCGTGTCCCCCAGGCTTGCTGTAACATACCAAACCCGAATCTTTCAGCTTCGAGAGCAGTCATGTTCAAAGCCATCTACAGCTTTTCAAACTTGGAGAAGACCGCTCGAAAGGGAAGATCCCTAAGCCAAACCTCCCATTATGGCCAAAGCCTGGACCATTCGATGTTTTCATGGACACCATGAGTCCACCAATGCTCGATTTGGACTCTGTTTGCAGGAATTTTCAACCTTTTAAAGGTTATAGGGAGAGACAGATTCTCTAATGGAGCCTGGTGATCTTGGATAGTTGGGTAGGCTTCTTGATTTCTGTTCTGAAAGCTAGGGGTGTGGCTGGGGCGCGATGAGGCGGAATAAAGGCCGTGATCCCAAATGCACTGCATATTCCAAATACGTGGGCTTGCATATAAATTCTTGAAGGCCAGAGGCAGAAAGAGAAAATCACACGTTGCCTTTCAGATATGCAATCTTGGGCACACAACTTATTTTCTCTGCGCCGTGGGCTCCCCATAGGTGAGAGTAATGATCATACTAACCTCCCAGAGATAACGGTGAGAAGTAAGGGCTAATAACAAAACACTATATAAATGTCAATAACAACAACAATGATAACAAAAAATCGTAGCTGCTGTCCTCGAGAAGGGAGGTCAGGGTGAAACACGGCGGAAGAATTAGAGCTTTCTGGGCAGCAATGATAAGGAAGAGCCGACCTGGAGGAGCCGGCTTAGCCCAGGTCATCTGTACTTCCTGACCTTGAGATAATACAGCCTATCCTTCTCACCTGTGCCCATCGTTTCTCTACTCTAATGCTCCTTTCCCTTCTCACCAATTACAGAGGCTCTCCTCAGCAAATGTTTGTTCCCCACAAATGGCTGCCAATCTGACAGCGCTCACCCTCCCGGAGCTTAGGGATTTGTATGGATTATGGTTTTGTTGATAGATGCAGCCCTAGAGGTCAAGAAGATAAACAGAATTGGCAAGAGATAAAAGATTCCTCTGACTTCTCACCAGCCACCAGCCTGCCCCATTGGCTTTTCCTGCCCAGGCCCTGCTCCCTGTATCAACAGAAATAGAGTGACCAGACCAAAGGATAGGATAGTCCCACTCCACTTAGAGCTGATGCGATCACATTTAATATTTTCTGTTCCACTCTGGGCAGTTCATTTTAAGGAAATATCGACTAAGGAAAGAAGAGTGGGATGGGAAAAGATCCGGAGATCGGGGTCTTAGGAGAAATGAATGAAGGAATCAGGAATGTGCATCACTCTAGAGAAAGAGCGAGCTAGGGTCACACGTGACACTCCCAAATATTTGGGAAGGGTCGCTTGTGGAAAAGGAATTCAGAGTCATTCTGTTGAGTTCAGACAGTGGCAAAGTAGTGGGATCGATGGGTACAAATCCCAAAGAGATGAGCTCCTAAATCCATATACAGAAACATTTCCTATTATTTAGAGCACTTCAACATTAGAGGAATCTTCTTCTCCTTTTTTTAAAAAAAGATTTTATTTATTTATTTGACAGAAAGAGAGATCACAAGTAGGCAGAGAGGCAGGCAGAGAGAGAGGAGGAAGCAGGCTCCCTGCTGAGCAGCGAGTCTGATGTGGGGCTCCATCCCAAGACCCTGAGATCATGACCTGAGCCAAAGGCAGAGGCTTAACCCACTGAGCCACCCAGGCACCCCTAGAGGAATCTTCTTGGTGAATAGTGAGTTCCCCATTGCTAGAGGTGTGCAAGCCCAGCCTGTTCTAGGAAAGATTGGGCAAGGGTGTAAAGGATAAACATACAGTCTTTTCCATCTCCAAGCTTTTCATTGTTCTTTTGTTTTGATTTGCCCCACCCTTGGGTCTCTAAGGCCATCACAGGTGGGCACCAGTCAGGATGAGAAAAGAGGGAAGTTCCCAGCCATTGCCAACTTCAGCACTGACAGATGTCTGGAAATTCACCCATTTGGCAGAGAAGTAAAAGGTTCGTGCACTGTGTTCAGGTGGTGCACGGGGAAAGACAGAAGGGACGAGAAGAGAGGTAGGCAGTGCAGATTGCTCAGTTCTCTCTACGAGCCAGGAAGCAGCGAGATGGTCATCAAGATACATATCTGGTCATCAAAATACATATCAAAGGGCAATATTGATCTGGGGCCCTCCTTGCCCCAGGTCCCTTAGGCACTGAAAACAATGCTCTCCCTCGCTCTTCCCCTTCTGGAAAGCTGCAGTAGAATCTCATTTGGGGACAGGAGCTTCTTTCCCCATCTGCCAAGGGCCAAGGGAAAACACCTCTCCCTGTTCCTAGAAGCAGATTTACAAGTAACTTACTCCTTCTCCAAATCTATTCCCTTAAACAACAAAACTCCTCCATTAAGCTTACAGAGTTGTGGAGTGTGTGTGTGTGTGTGTGTGTGTGTTGGGAGAAGGTTAGAGACCTTTCTCTCCAGGCACACACAGAATAGAAACACCTGCTCTTCAAAACTCCAGGGACCCATGAACTTTTCTCTTCTTCTCCCAAACAAGGGCTTCAGACCTCACTGGGGAGTGGACCCTGCAACTCGGGAAACTGCTCCCAGCTCCAGACTGAGGCGGGAAGGAGTTCTGGGGGCGCTGAGTCAGACCCTCCGTGACAGTGGGAAAATTCTCCGCATCTTGAACCCTGCCTCGGTGGAAAGGTCGGGAAGGAAGAGGACTCCCCCAGACTTTGCCTTACCTACGAGAAGAATCTTAGTTATGTCTTGGCAACTGAGCAAACATTTACACTTGTCACCAAAAATAAATTTGAAAACTAAATTTCAAAGGTCTGGAGAGAAAAAAGAGAGAGAGAGAATCAGGTCTTTTCTTGTTTTCCAGAAGAGGAATCTGACATTCAGCTCAGCTCGGCACCTGGCAGAAGACATTAGCACGAGAGGTTTGTGTACGGATTATATTAAATTCAAACCTAGGATCCTATTTCCTGCCCCCACGTTGCAGATTTGTGTAAAAGAAAGCTGGAGGAAAAGAAGAGGAAAAAAGCAAAATTTGCTTTAAATTTTTCCAGTCTCCTATGTCCATTTGACTTAGAGAGTAATAAAGAGGCAGAAGATCCATATCCATTGTAGATAAACCTACCTCTCATTCAAAAAGAGGAACTTTTTAAAATGGGATTTTCTTGGGGTGCCTGGGTGGCTCAGTGGGTTAAGCCTCTGCCTTCGGCTCGGGTCATGATCTCAGGTCCTGGGATCGAGCCCCACATCGGGATCTGTGCTCAGCAGGGAGCCTGCCCCCCTCACCCGCAGCCTCTCTGCCTACTTGTGCTCTCTCTCTCTCTCTCTCTGTCAAATAAATAAATAAAACCTTTTTTAAAAATGGGATTTTCTCTACTGAAATAGAGAAGTTTTTCATAAAGGCAGGATTTGGGGCCATACTCATTTTTTTTTTTAAGATTTTATTTGTTTGGGGCGCCTAGGTGGCTCAGTGGGTTAAGCCTCTGCCTTCGGCTCAGGTCATGATCCCAGGGTCCTGAGATAGAACCCCGAATTGGGCTCTCTGCTCAGCAGGGAGCCTGCTTCCTCCTCTCTCTCTGCCTGCTTCTCTGCCTACTTGTGATCTCTGTCTGTCAAATAAATAAATAAAATCTTTTTTTAAAAAAAGACTGTGGGCCCAAAACACCCAAGTGGAAAACAAGGGAAAAAATCAGTTTTACGGATACTCAGTATTCGATGAAGATAAAGTAGGAGCTTGGCCACGTTTGGGATGTTTTGTTTGTTTGTTTGTCTGTTTTCCTTTGTCTTCATTTTTGCTTTTCCTCTAAGTGCTTAACCACAAGACACCAAACTTGGATTTCCCACCCAGTTCCTTTTTGCTTCCATTCTGGGAATCCTGGAGAGAGAAATTCAATTGAGGGATTTTTAGCAAAAGGCCCTCCTCCTTTTCACCTGTATGCCGAGAACCCTTCTGTTCTCCACTCCCACTTCTCAGGTATTGCTTCGCGCCACTTGCAGTCAAAACACAGACTCAAGGTGTGGGAGGGAAAAAGAAACTTTCCACGCCGGTAACAACACCTGTCTCCCTGGGGGACCACCTTCGCTAGCGGTTGCAGCCCCATCTGTGGAGCCGTGTACTGGATTTTTTATTGAAAACACATGTAACAATGCTGGTTTATAGACAGGTCTGCGGATGCACAGGGAGGCCAGCGCGACTGCAGGGGTGTGGATCAAGGTGTGGATTTCAATAGGTTTTGAAACGTTTTCACACACACACACACACACACACACACACACACACCCCTGCCCTCGGTGGGAGCCTGCCAGCCTGTAGGCTCTTTAAAAGGCATCTTTGCAATTCCCCATTTCCAATGCACCCAAATTACTGAATTTGAATTGCTGAATAGAGACCCCATGCTGGATTCAGCCCTTTGGCCCCCATATCCACCCCACCCATCCTCTGGGGACGCTGTAGCCTCCCTCCCCCCAACCGGCTCTTTGTAGCTTCAGCCCCCTGGGAAGGATCTCTCAAACTCCAAAGGTGGGGATTGAACACTGAGTTCCGGAAACTGACGGAGTGTAAATGGAGAAACTGGGGGGTGGGGATGGAAGTTAGGACTGAAGAAGAATGTGGGATAGCTCTTCTGCCACCTACCAGCCTGTGATTGCTTATACCGAGTTCGAAGACTTGACCTCCTCAACAGCCTGTTGTGCGGATTTTGCCTCTTCAGGCTCCAGATCCTAAAAAACAAGAGCACCCGACCGGCTGCGGCCAGTAAGTCTGAACTAGAGAAGCAAGTTAGAGCCACACCCAGGACCCCCAGCCCTTTCTGCTGAGGAATTCCCTTCCCCCAGCTTTGTTCCTCCCGATCTCAAAACCTAGCCCTAGAGGAGCAGAAGGTGCAGGGGAATTTTTCTTTTCCTTGACAGTTTTCCTTTCCCTTTTCCTGACTGGTCACTTTCTGTTTCTGTGATCAGGACCCATGCATGTAGGTCTATGGTTGGAGTAGGCAAAAGGACGTCATCAATTGCCAACAATTTCCAGTGATAGCAACAGACCCTGCCAGACTGGGTGATCCTCCCGCAGTGATCTGCCCCAGTGACCCTACCAGCAGGGGGCTCTCCTTGCCCCAGGTCCCTTAGGCACCGAAAGCAATGCTCTCCCTCCATCTCCCCCTTCAGACCCAACAAACCCACGCACTGCCCTGTGCTAATTCACCATATTGGATCTAGAAGGCCCTAGAAGGCCCCAGACATCCCAAACATTTTTAGAAAAGATGAAAGGAAATCTAGGTCCATTCATGTATGGACGACCCTAGGCTCTGTGGGGTTGAGCTGGGAGATGGAGAAGGAAAGGAAGGCTTATCTGTGACGGGAGCGCCTCCCTGGGATCTCCCCACCAGGATCGCTCCTCAGAAGGACAGCGACTCTTCCCTTTTCTACCAACATTTCTACCAGTCTAAACACTCTGGAGGCACCTGTCTGGCTCTGTCTGTAGAGCATGCGACTCTTGATCTGGGGGTCGGAGTGAGTTCGAGCCCCATGTTGGGGGTAGAGATTACTTTTAAAAAAAAAAGAAAGAAAGAAAGAAAGCCCAGCTGGGCCTTCAAAAATCCCTTGCATTTCCAAAGTTGAGTCTTTCCTTGAGTTTACTCTTGCTAAACTAAAGGAAGGCCAAACAAAACCTCTGCGCTGAGCCCTGGGAACAGATTCGCCCTGAAGCTATGAAGTCAACTCACTCTGTCATTTGCCAGAGATAGACACCTTTAATGCAGGGCAGTAGGAGAGGAAAATGCCTCCCAATCCCCTCGCATCCCTAACCTTTCATTACCTCCATCGTATGGAGATTATGATAATACTCTCCGGCGAATCAAACATCTGAAACTGACACCCCTTCAGAACACCAGGTTTGGGGTGCCCACCTTCTAGACAGGAGCATTTTGCTTCAGTCTTCACTTAACAGATATTTACTGAGCATCTGCTATGTGCCAGGCACTGTTCGAGGCACTAGAAATAGAGCAATGAACAAAACAGACAAAATCGCAGCCTTCACGGAGCTTACCTTCTAGACAGCGAGGAGGTATGGGACTGTTTTCATACATGTTCGCTGGGAATCATGTGTCACCTCTTTATTGTATGAGCTCTTTAAGTGTCTTTGAATATTTTTATTTTTTAAAAGACTTTTATTTACTTATTTGACAGAGAGAGATCACAAGGAGACAGAAAGGCAGGCAGAGAGATGCGGGGAAGCAGGCTCCCCTGCTGACCAGGACCCCGAGATCGTGACATGAGCCGAAGGCAGAGGCTCAACCCACTGAGCCACCCAGATGCCCCATCTTTAAGTGTCTTTGGAAAAAGAGTCCAAGCTATCACAAGTCTGTGTCTCTATGAGGAAACATAGTCTATAATACTAATAACGTGCAGATACATGACCCTTTGCCGGCCTGGGTCGTCTCCATGAGCCAACAGTTCCATTTTAGTCACTCTTAGTACACTCCTTCCCCCCAAAAGACAATCATTTGCTGAGTCGTCTCTCCTCGGGGAGGCCCCGGCTGCTTGCTGGTCCAGCAAGAGTGGAGAGACCAGGGCATGACCCCATGGCCAGAGCCCTTCCCCCGCCCTTCTGGCCTCTTCGATCCCCTGGACAGGCGGCTCCACCAGGGCTGGGGGTGGGGGTCTGCTAGCCATTTTAGGGCTGAACTCTCCATGAACCAGGAAGGGAAGGGGGGACGGCAGAGCAGAGCCAGTAGGAGCAGGCGAGGGAGGCCAGGCTTCTGGGCAAACCTCTCTGGCTGGGTAAATATTGAGCTGCCTCATCTCCAAGGAGGGGGTTGAAACAGAGCTGTCAGAGCAGAGTAAACTGAAGGACGCTTCAGGCCCCTGAGGAGCAGAGAGCACATGCTTTGTGGGGCTCCCTCCCTCCTAGGTTCCCTTCCAGGCAGAAAGGGCTGTGGGGCTCAGAATTGTCTGGACTCAGGCCAGTGAGTTTTGAGAGCTTAGAGGAAATGGACTGGGGGTAGGAAGAGAAAGAGTGATTTTAATTAGCTCTAACTAGGCCAGTAGACTATATCCAACAGCCTGCTTCCCCCTACCCCACCCTCCCACCCTCCTAACCCCCACCAAGTTGTAACATTCTTTCTTACTTCTGTCTTCTTCTATCCTCAGATGAAAGGAGGAAGGAGTCTAGCTGCAGTGGGATTATTCAGTTGATACGAAAGACCGAGAAAGCAAGCCCAGAGAGATTAGGTGATTTACCTGAGTACACACAGGAATCTCCTGATAGAGTGAACTTGGGTCTCTTGACTCTTAGAGAATTCTTTCTGCTCCGAAGCATCTGATCCATTTATTTCCTGATGAAGAGAACAACCGCGGACAGGCGCCAGCAAGCATTTGAGCCTCTCTGTTCTCCCAAGAATGGACATTAAATATTTTGCGTCTCTAACGCCTGTCCCACCCAGGACTCACTCTGATTGTGGAAAGCATTTAGAGGGCCAGGGAAAGAGCAAAAGCTGAAGCTTCTGGAATATTGTGATAGAGTCCTGCAAAGGAGGTCATTCAAGGGAGTCTTTAGAGTCAGGACTGAATCATCACCAAAAAAGAGAAGGAAGGAAGGAAGGAAGGGGGGAAAAGAAAAGAGAAGGGAAGAGAAAAGTCTGGTACAGCTGCAAGGCGTGCCAGTCTCCTGGACAATAGTGGGAATGTGCTCAAAGACTTACACAGTGAGTCTGTCCTACCAAGAGCATGTCCTGTCCTGACACTGTACCATTTTTCTATGGGACCACCCTGAATCTTTTCTTTCTGAATTATTTTATTCCATAACAGCAAGCCCCATGGTTATGGGACCAGACGGGCCTGTGGATGCATGTTTGGGGACGCCTGCCTTCCAGACAGGAGTATTTTGCTTAAGTCTTTACTCACTCAACAAGAAAGCGAGGAGGATGATGAAGGCTGAAGGATATCTGCTTCCATCATGCCAAGACCAAGAACAACTTGGTACAGGAAAGTAAGAGAAAGGCCTTATGCAAATGCATATGCAGAAAATCTCTACTGAATGCACCACCAGGCAGTGTTCTAAGCAGGTCTCATATATCTCATTTAGTCTTCAACATCCTCCATTTTATAGCTGAAGAGATGGAAGCACCCGGAAACGGAGTAACCGGCCTAGGGTCACCCAGCCAGTAAGAAGGGGACCACACTGAAAATCCAGTTACACTTTAGAACCCTTGCCTCCACCACTCCTCCTGTACCCTCCACCACCCTAAGTCAGGAACTCAATGTGTCTGCTTTCAAAACTTCCTGTCCATCCTCCCGCAATGGAGAAGGAGGAGGAAAGTGTGAGAGGCCCCAGGTCAGTCTTCCCGCTTCACCAGTGAGTGCCCTGAGAGCTGAAGGAAATGACAGTGGGTCTCAGCCAGACCCACTGGACCTGTTCTCAGCCTCCAAGAAGGGAATCCCTTCTGTAGCCCTATAACCTACTGCTAGGCCCATAGGCTTATCAGGGATCAAACAAGCTATGAGTGTGAGAAGTAAGAATGTCTGTGTGTGCACGCCAGAAGGTCCAGATGTGCCCTGGAATAGATTAGGGACCAAAGAAGTGGGAGAGGATATGTTCTTAATAAGGAGAATTATGATTACAGCTCACATTTATTTATTAGGGACTGTTTCCAAGTATTTGGCACGTTTTAACTAATTTAATCCCAACATCAACCCTATGTAAATAGGTACTATTATGATCCTCATTTTGTAGGGAATGAAACTGGTCATAGGGAATTAGACAACTTGCCCAAGGCCACCAGGCTGTGATAGCAGGGCTTGAAGGAGTTGAACCCGGGTATCTTGGATACTTCCTAGAAATCATCAGTTTTTCTCTCAGGCTCATCTGGATCGGCACCCCTGCTCCCCACCCCCCACAATCTCAGTCATCCCAGAGATGCCCCCAGCCTCCCCATTCCAACTCCCTTCCAGCAGCCCAGGGGTATGGGCACAAGGAATGTTCATAACAAAGAAACTAACTTAAAAGTAGGAACTTCAGGGTTTTTCAAAATCTCTTTTTCTTGTCTCTCTTGTCCAGGAGATCAAAGGGCCTCACGTTGGGAGAACAAACGCTGAAGAAAAAGGCAAATGAAAGAAGAAAAGTTCACACTTGGGGCTGAGAAACAGATGGTGTGGAGGGTTGGGTGGAGTGGAGCCTTGACTCCCCAACCCCCCTCAGACGGTGGGGGAGGGGTGGGGAGATGCTCCTCAGAAACCTTGACTTGAGAAGAATTCTCTCTCCTATGAAGACTCAAAGGGAGAAGATTCTCTTTAGATTTTAATAGGCCAAATGGGAGATTCCTCTTGAGATGGTCTTGGTAAATCGAGGTCTGGGGGTGGAGGGTTTTCCAGTTCTGAGGAAAATGCGCTGTCAGGTCTCCTGGTGAATCCAATTCCCCTCATCCCCCATCCCCCCACGCTGTGAAAAATCCACCTTTCTACAAACCACAGTGGAATCTATGAGTGAAGCCGTTTGGCATCTCTTCTGGAAAGCTGACCAATGAACACCATCAACTTAATTCAATAGCAGAAAAATGTGTTTTTGTTTGTTTGTTTTACCATCCTCTCTTTTTAATTATGACAGGAAAATGCACAGTGATCTTTTCTTTCTCGGACTAAATGCCTTCCGGACTAAATGCCTTCGGTGTAGACCAGTTTGGGGCTTGAGGTTCGAAGTGGGACTTAGAGGAGTGCAAAGTGGGAAAGAGGTCAAGATCTTTGCATCTCAAGAAATGGGATACTCAGAATTTTTGTGGATTATTTCCAGCCAGTCCCTCAGTTAACAGAATTGATTTGTCCCTCACCCTTCCCTGGGGGAATTTCATGGTTCCTTCTTGGTGATGACCAAAATCAAATGGCCAGCCTCCCCTTTTCCTCCTGTACCCTCCATTAGGCTTCCCCCAGGACCTGTCAGCCCCACCCTGAGGCCCAACTCCACCAGCCCTGTAGTCCTGTCCTAACCACTGCTCCTTCCTCGCCCTGTGTTCCTGCCCATTTGCAGGTCCAGAGGTTGGAGGATCCATGAATACCCCAAACAGAAGACTCCACTGGCTTCCCATAAATGGCTCCAAGCAAGGGGCGTTTTATTTCCACAGACACTTGCTCTGTCCCCTTTTAGGGGTGACCCTTTTAGGGAGGCCAACCTTGGTAGCAATTTCAATTCAATGTAGAGAGAAGCAGTTAATAAGTGTGTGTGTGTGTGTGTGTGTGTGTGTGTGTGTGTGTGTGTGGTTTCAGCCTCTGGGAAAGCTAGGCTTCCTCTAGCAACACACTTCCCCTCCTCTCCAGCGGGGCTGGGAAGTTATTGATAACGTTGCCTCTCCTATAATGGCACCGTTTTCATTAGGAAGCAAACGCTCAGCGTTTCCTACAGACAATTCTCGTCCTTTTGACCAACTCTCTTCCTTTGAGGTCAAAAATGAAATAGATGGGGTGGATCGGCACCCCCTTGCTCTCACATCACGGCCGCCCCCCTGCCTCCCCAGCTGTCGGGGTTCTTGCGGCCTTTGGACTCCCCGGGTAACCGGAATCAATATCCGGGGCCGGAGCCCGCAGGCCCGTGTCAGCTCGAGGGCGAGTGAGGAGGGCGGCTGTTGGCCGTCGCGGAGCTTCCTGAGCCCCCGGGCCCCCCACCTCCGCCGACCAAAGGTTTGTCAGTGGGACCGGCCCCGAGACAATAGCTGCCCCCGCGGGCTCGCTGTTGGCTTGTTTGGAAAGCCTAGAGGCGCTTGGAGGTAAAAAGGTCAGCGCGGGATTGGGGTTTACTCCGGCCCTCTGGCCCTCCGCCCTCCCCCGTCCTCCAGCTGGGCCCGCTGGGCCGGCTACCTGCCCGCCTCCCCCGACCCAGCCCACCCCATCCAGCCCCGTGGCCGCCGCCTCCCCGCTGCCATCCAGCGCCCGGGGACTCTGGACGTTCACCTTGAGCCCGGGGATGGCCCTCTGGAGGCGGCCGGCCGGATAGGGCTAGTCTCCCTGCTACCCTGGCTTCCCTTGTCCCCACGTTCTGGTCCCCTGTTGGTGGAACGGCTCTGCGATGGGGGCGGGAGTGGGCTGGGCGAGGGTGGGGGTGGGGGTGGGGGTGACCTGTGTGCCAGTCTGCAGTTTGTCAGGGACCCGCCCTCTGACATTTTCTGAGCGAGAGCTGGAGGGGCTGGAGCACATTCCACAGCCTCCGGACCCCCCAGTTCACTCCATCAACATTTCTTGAAGGCCCACTGTATGCCTGGCCTGGCTCTGGGCCTGCGGAGAGAAAGCAGGGGAGAGGGGTAGAGGGCTGTTGCCTACCCCCACACTTCCTCCTCTGTTTTACACCTTTTCTGTTCTCTCCAAACGAGCAGTTTCTCTCTTTTCCTGCCTTCCTCTCAAGACTCTCTCTGGACCTGGACCATTTCCTTCTCCTCCCCCATCTTTTCCCTTCTCTCTTTCCTGGTTCCTCCAATGACCCAGGACTGACCACTGTCAGACCTGGAGGCTGAGGCCCAGTTCTGCTTGGGACCCACCCAGGAAGTCCTTCTCTTTCTCCAGCTGAGATCTCACAGTTCAAATCTTTCCAGCCCAACCAGCTTTCACCAACGCTTCCCCCATCTCTCTCGAGGGCTCTTGGAGTAGGAAGCCTCCTCTACCCGAGGCAGAAGAGGAGAAGCAGTCAGGAAGAGGGGAAAACACAGACTTTATTGAAATGAGGTAGCTGGAGGTACAGAGAGAACCCAGAGTTTGCTTGGGGCTCAGGTTTCCAGAAACTCAGGTGGTGCCCCCACTGTTTCCAAGGTCCGGAGAAAGGCTTGCTGCTGCTAGGAGCTCTCGCTGCACCTGGACCTCCCCAGGCTGCCTCGGGGGTAGAGGTGGAGATCGGGAGGAGGGTCCTGGGTTTTCCAGGAGGCAATAAATAGGGGAGGAACTAGCGGGGGCGTGCCTGCGCCTTCCTGGTAGAGGCTTGCTGGGGGCCGGCCTCGAACAACGTTCCAGAAGTCTCCGGAGTACCAAGTTCCAAAACACTTTGGTGGCTTAGAGATGAGGTCGCTGGTGGGAGGAGGCAGGTCTCAGAAAACAACCTCTGGAGGCTGCGTTAGTGCAATACAAATGTGCCAGGAGGGGGTTAATAAGGTTAGATGGGGGGGGGGGTGTTTTTGGTCTGTCACAAGGCAGCTGGTGTTATTGTAAGGTCTGTGGTGACGGAAGAGATTAAGCATCAGTCCTATGCCTGCACCCAAAAGCCTCCCCCAAGAGACACTTCAAGGCCTTCCCTCTGTGCCAGCCTAGAGTGGGGGAGTTGGGATCCCAGCACAGAAGAGTCCTCGCGGCTCAAAGGCACTGAACTGAATAGGAGGAAGTTGGAAGGGAAAGGAGAATTCGGGAGGATGACGCTTGCTCCTACCCCACCCACGTGCTGATCCCCAGATGAAAGGCGGAAGGAAGCCTTTCCATCCAGAGTTGACAGGGTTCCGCATCGTCGCGTCTCCCAGGTCTCGGGTCCTATAGAGTCCCCAGCCAGCAACACCCCGCCCAGACCAGAGGAAAGTGTTTCCCTATTCTCCCCAGCTGTAACCTGGCGCCCCCGCCTTGGTGAGGGTCGCCCGACGCCTGGGTTCGGAAGAGCGGAGGAGCCCCGACGGTTGGTGAGGTTTCTTTCAGGAGGTGATGGAGCTGGGCGAGGCCTCCGGGGAGGTGCACGTCGACTGGTCTGATGCGTCTCCAGTCGCCTCCCTGGGACAGCCCGGAGGGGCTGGGGGCATTCGGCCTCCCTCCCGCTCGCGCTTCTTCTGTTTCATGCGCCGGTTCTGGAACCAAATCTTGACCTGCGTCTCGTTGAGCTCCAGGGTGGCGGCGATCTCCACCCTCCGGGCGCGGCTCAGGTACTTGTTGAAGTGGAACTCCTTCTCCAGCTCGGTCAGCTGCCGCGTGGTGAAGTTGGTGCGGAGGCCGCCGGGCGCGCCCAGGCCCAGCTCCGACACCTTGGCTAGGGGCGGGGCGGGAGAAAGGGCCGCGTCAGCTCTCTCGCCCCTCTCCCCTGCCCCTCTCCTTCCTCCCGGGCCAGCTCTGCACCCCCAACGTCTGTCCAGCTTAGCTCTCAACGTGCCCTTGGATCGCCAGACACCCCCAAGGTGACCTCCAAATTCAGACGGACCTCCCCGACACTTCCGTCCCCCACCCGGCACGGGGTGCAGAGTCCACGTTGGGCACAGAGATGAGGAAGCAGGGGTGTGTGCAGACTTCCCTGCAGGGTAGCCGGGCACTCCCTGGGTGGGAAAAGCCCTGCTGACCTGAGACGGGGGCGAAGTGCTCTCACCTGCCCCCACCGGGGCGGCTCCACCTGTCCTACCAGCCCAGGCTGGGGGCACCCTCCTGTCTTTGAGCCCCGGAGAGGAGGTGACCACGCCTGACTCCTACCTGTCTTGGGGGGATTCCTCTTAACCTTCATCCAGTCGAAGGTCCTGGCCGTGGGGGTGCTGGGTTCTGACGGGCAGGGCGATTCCTTGTCCTCCGAGAGGAGCTCAGCATAGGCAGATGCAAAGCTCGCTGTCTGCTCGTTCCCGAAAGGGGGCTGCGGGGGAGGGTACGGCCCCGGGCCCGCTCCACCGGTTCCATAGCCGTCGGACAGGCCCCCTAGCTGGGCCCCATAGCTCGAAGGATGATAATAGCTTCCATCTCCTTCGGGTTGGCCCAGAGGATAGTACTGAGGGGGCCCATAGCTGGGGCTGCAGGCCGCCGGGGCGTACCCCGAGGTCGCGGAGCTGGGGAAGGGCACCCCGAGCGCCGAAGGCGGCTGCGGGGTGGGATAGCCTGAGTTCTGCTGGAGCGCGGGGCTGGGGAGTCCCCCACCATAGCGGGTCTCGCCTGCGTAGCTGTCAACAGCCGGAGCCGAGCTGGGGGGGAAGGAGGTAGGGGCGCTGTGGGCGCTGTGGGCGCTGTAGGCGCTGGGTCCCCGGTTACAGAGTGGGTACTCTAAGAAGGAGTTCATCCTATTATAGTCCATGCGTGGAGGCCGCAGGAGGGTCGGCCCGTTTGGGGGAGACACCCTCTTGCCCTACAACCTTTCGGCAGTATGTCACAGCGCTGAAGCCTGCATCCATGGCCCGGCCCAGCTCGCTTGGGCCAGGGCTCCCCCAGGAAGGGGGTAGGGAGTGGGGGTGGAGGGGCGCATGTGATCTCTCCCAGGCCAATGGGCGCAGCGGGCCAGAGTTTGGCAGCCCCAGCGCCCATCCATCACCCCCCAAGCATTAGCATGACAAAGACACTTCAATCACCCGCAGCCCATCCATCTGAGAGCGACGTGGAAGCGTCAAAAACATCTTTCTTCAAAGACTTTTGGAAAGAAGGGACCAGAGGGAGAGGGGGTAAAAGTTAGAGGAATATTCAAGACTTTCCTCCCCTCCCAACCCCCAAGGCCTTCAATAGGCTCCTGGGTTATTAGATTTGGACAAATTCAACCCAGCTGCCCCTCACTCGTCCCACCCCCAAAGGAGCTCCGCCCCCCCACACCCCAAGGCTGTAGACTGGGAGGTGGGGAATCCAGCCTCCTTACTTTGCCCAAAACTCCCACCCCTGGTCTGCTTTTCCCGATTTATCTTGGGGTGATGGGCTAAGACAGTGGGGGAAGGTGTGTTATCTCGGGCCAAATGGATAACTGTGAAGAAAGAGGGTGCAAAACACCCAAGGGTGGGCCAGGGTCTAGAGTCTAGAGGAAGAATTCATTAACGGAGAGGTGGGAAATGCATCTCAGGGAGCAAGGCAGTATGACAGAAATGTGGAGAGGAGGATGAGCAACGCCCCATTTCTCTCTCCGGCTCTCCACATAAACGCTCTCTCCTCATTCACACATCCATTTCTCTCCCTCAGCCTTGCTGTATATTCTGTCTCAATCCATCTCTCCATTCGTCTGTCTCTCTCCATATTTATATTCGCTCCCTACCTATCCATCACCTCACCTCTCCGTGTATTTATCCTCTCTCTAGCCATCCAGAGCTGTAGCTGGCTTGCTCACTCAGATGCAAATAACTCCTTGTATCTCTCCAGAGAGCCACAACGGGCACTGAGCTGGGTTATGTTTACAGGCGAAGAAGAGGGAGATCTTTTTCTCTTTCTCAAGTGTGTAAAACTAGTGGAGCTAACTCTAGGAAGCGAACTGAGGGTTCTTGGAGGGAAGGCGTTGGGGGATGGGGTGAGGGGGTGACAGGCACTAAGGACGGCACTTGATTTAATGAACACTGGGTGTTGTAAACAACGGATGAATCACTAAATTCTGAAACCAAGAATATACTGCATGTTAACTAAATGGAATTTAAATTAAAATTTTTTAAGTAAAAAAAAAATAATAAAATTTTTTAAGTAAAAAAATAAGTAAAACTAGTGGAGTCCCTGTATTCCCCTGGCTGCCTCTTACCCCTCTCTCCCTCACCACCTTCCATCTCTTTCCCCTACTCTCCCTACCCCCCCCCAAAAATCTTACGCTTCAAATTCATAAACCCAATACCAGTCGTGTCTTCAAGATTGGTCAAATTTTCAACGAACTTTCTAGAATAAATTAAGGGAGCTTGCTTGGAGAATGGGAGAATCCGTTTAGAGGTCCTAAGGTTCAGGAGTGGAGCCTCACCCCTCTCTGCCCTGTGTGTTTGTTGGGTTAGGGTTGGGGAAAGGGGCGGGGAACAGGAAGTGCGTCCTTCTCTCTCTTCAGACCTGGATGGGGCTGGAAGAGAAGCTCTTAGGTAGAGCCCATTGATTCTCCTCCTCCAGACTCTGAGGACAAGAGCTTGGCGCAATCCAACACCCACGCTCATTTGTAACCTGTCAGGGTGTCTGCCTGACTGGAGGCCTGGGGCCGGGGCTAGGGCAAGTCCAGGAGGGCAAGAGTTCAGGGAGGGATCTCTGTAAACAACTGAACTCAGGAGAGGAAGGGAAGCAAGCAGGTGGGACAGGTCCACGAGAAGGACTCTCAAAGTTTCTCAGGTTTCCCCACCCCCTACAAGGGCATAGTGAGTTCTCCTCCTTTGCAAAAACCCCAAAGCCACCCCCCCCTCCCTGTGTCTCTCCCTATTTCTGTTTCCCATTTCCCCGTCATTTTGTCTGTCCTTTAGAGTCACTTCTCCGGCTTTCCATCTTTATTGCCAGAATCACACACTCTTTCTCTTCTGTTAATAACAGTGAGCCTAGCTTAGCTCCCCAACTATCAAAGCTTTTCACAGGCTCCTCGCCCCTTTTCCTCCTCACCAGTACTCTGCTTGGGACCAGAACAATTTGGTGGGGGAAGGGGGGCCAGCTGGTAACTTCTTTAAGGGAGATGCAATGGGGGAGGGGGAGAGAATATTCACTGCCAAAGGGATGAGGGCAGACAAAGGGAAGGAGAGTTGAGATAGGGGCAGGGCCGGCCTGCAGAGGCATTGAAGAGAAAAGGAACATGGAAGTGAGAAAAAGTGTATTTCTTTCTAGTTCCCCTTTTGGGGTTTGCAGATGTTTCTAACTTTTTCGTCTCACTTTAAGATATTTTCCATGGAGGCTTTTGGAGAAGAAGAATTTATTTAGGGTTAGGGTTTCTCTTCTAGCCCCAAATCTGATGAAGGCCTATGTCTGACCTGACTGTGCTGTCTCTCAGAGACTTGAGATTTCCTCACTCTCTACCCTTCCCTCAACCCAGAAAGAACCCACTCGCCTCCTCCCTTGCTTTTCCAATTAAGGCAGCGATTTGAAGTCTAAATGAAGAAGTGGGGGTGTCTGGGTGGCTCAGTGGTTTAGGTCTCTGCCTTGGGCTCAGGTCATGATCTCAGGGTCCTGGGATCGAGCCCCGCATCTGGTTCTCTGCTCAGTGGGGAGCCTGCTTCCCTCTCTCTCTCTGCCTGCCTCTCTGTCTACTTGTGATCTCTGTCTGTCAAATAAATAAATAAAATCTTAAAAAAATAAGTAAATAAATGAAGAAGTGAATTCCAAACCAGTTTGTCTGTTTTTAGAGGGGGGAGGGGCAAAGGGAGAGGGAGAGAGAGAGAATCTTAAGCAGGCACTACTACCTGTGTGGAGCCTGACTCAGGGCTTGACCTCACAACCCTGAGACCATGACCTGAGCTGAAATCAAGAGTCAGATGCTTAACTGACTGAGCCCCTCAAGCGCCCTGTAAACCAGTATAATGAAAGAACAGAAATCTGCTTGGGGGCTGGGGAAATGTGTTCTCCCTAGTCACAGCTGAAGTCACCAATAGTCGATTATTAATGACAAAGATGCGAAGAGTTGGGGGAAAAGTGTCTTAAGAAATATTGTTGATTACAGGGATAGATTTAACCTCAGCTGTCCAAAGTCACTATAATCCCTAATGCATCCCTGAGTCTTGCTCCCTTCTCTTGTGTAGCAGAAAGATTAAAACTTCCCCCAAATTCCTGTTGGCTCCCCCAGCCCCAGCAGAAATGACTGGCAAAAAAAAAGTAACCTAGTTCTCTACCTTCCCGAGTCACTTCCTTCTTACAAGAAACATCACCAGCCTCTGGCCTGAGGAGGAAGTCTTTGAATCCTGGATTCCTTGCTAAATCCACAGCTCAGTACAAAACATAACAAAACACACGAACAGGCAGAAGTAATCCACAGTTGGAGTAACCTATGGGCTTTCTGGATGACCAGATTAAGTTCACCAGAGAACGTCTGGCTGTAGCCAACACCAAGTGGAATAAAGTTAATTAATTTCCTCTTTTCTAGAATCTATTTAGATATGGAAGAGATCAAGGACACCATAGGCAGGTTTTAGAACTGAAATGATCTTCGAGAGGTGCTCACCCTTATCACAGTGAGACTGGGGATATGTTAGAAGTTTATACCTGATTCTGGTGTTTTTGTGGAGGACGCTGCTTTTCTGGGGTTTGGGGGAGGTGGGTAGCACAAGCAATCTGTACTGTTCCTCCATAACGTCCTCAAGAGTCACTCTGCCCGTTCTCCCCAGCTCAATTCTTGAGGCCCAAGGCCAAGCCCAAGATCAAAGTTTGGAACTTAAGAATTAAAAGGGCAATCAGGGTTGTAATGTTTTCTCTCTAAGAGATGGCTATTAGGGTGCCTGGGTGGCTCAGTGGGTTAAAGCCTCTGCCTTCAGCTCAGGTCATGATCCCAGGGTCCTGGGATTGAGCCCCACGTCGGGCTCTCTGCTCAGCGGGGAGCCTGCTTCCTCCTTTTCTCTGCCTGCCTCTCTGCCTACTTGTGATTTCTGTCTGTCAAATAAATAAAATCTTTGGGGAAAAAAAAAGAGAGATGGTTATCGGAGGAGAGGATGGAATCTGAATTCAGTGGTGTTTCTCTTAATATAGGCGGATTAAATTATCACAAATCTGGTTGAGAACCCTGGACTATGGGCAGTACATATTATAAGGGGAAGATTACTAGTTTGGGGGCCAGAATACTTGGATTTAAATCCTTGCTTGGCCATTTCTTAGCATTATGGCTCTGGGCGAGTTTCCTCATCTTTCTGAGTCTCGACCTCAGAGAAGAAGAATGGTGTTTTTTTTTTTTTTTAAGATTTTATTTATTTATTTGACAGACAGAGATCACAAGTAGGCAGAGAGGCAGGCAGAGAGAGAGGAGGAAGCAGGCTCCCCGAGGAGCAGAGAGAGCCCAGGACCCTGGGATAATGACGGACCCTGGGATCATAACCTGAGCTGAAGGCAGAGGCTTTAGCCCACTGAGCCACCCAGTCACCCCAGAAGAATGGCTTTAATTCTACTTACTTCACTGCATTGTTAGTAGGATTAAAGCAAACATGGAAATATAAACAATGGAGAACTCTATAAATGCCTGATATTAATATTACATACACATTCTGAAATAGTATGAGTCAGTCTCCTGTTTTTTAATATAACTGGCATATTAAAATATGGAAATATGTGACAGGAAAATAGCATATGTGCTTCATTTTCATGTAACATATCACCATATATTATACAATATGTATTTTGTCATATGCAAATTTCATTGAGATTAAGAAGTTTGTCTCTGTTTAAGCAAAGGATTTTCTTCTAAGCTGCAGAGTTCTTTGGCCTAATATTATAAGCCTAATATTATATAATCTGTGAGAACCCAAATGATTAAAATTGTAGCAGAAGGATGAGGTTACATATTAGCAAGAACTTCCTGATCTTCCAAATATTTAGAAAAAACTTTCTGTTTATTTTTTTATTTTTAAAGATTTTATTTATTTATTTATTTATTTATTTGACAGGGAGAGAGACACAGTGAGAGAGGAAACACAAGCAGGGGGAGTGGGAGAGGGAGAAGCAGGTTTCCCACAGAGCAGGGAGCCCGATGTGGGGCTCGATGTGGGGCTCGATCCTAGGACCCTGGGATCATGACCTGAGCCGAAGGCACACGCTTAACAACTGAGCCACGCAGGTGCCCTAGAAAAAATTTTCTAGGGAGGATGTTGTTTCTCTCTTTCCTTGAGGAACTTAGCTTACATATTGCCTTTCCTGGGTGGGAGCAGGGGTTGAACCTGACTTCTGTGTTCTGGATAGATTTCATTTGGACTGAAAGGTAAGTCAGAGACTTAGAATCTTTCTAAGATGAAAGTTTAGAGTGACATGAAGAGTTGAAATAATCTTATACTCAGTTGGGTTTCTCTGAGTGTGTTAGTTGCGGCCAAGATACCCACTTTGGAAACTTTTTTTTTTTTCTTTTTTAAGATTTTATTTATTTATTTGACACAGAGGGAGAGACAGAACACAAGCAGGGGAAGCAGCAGGCAAAGGGAGAAACAGGCTCCCCGGTAAGCAAAGAGCCCGATATGGGACTTGATCCAAGGACACTGGGATCATGACCTGACCTGAGCCCAAGGCTTAACTGACTGAGCCACCCAGGTGTCCCCACTTTAGAAACTTTACAGAACAATGATCAAGATGACTTTGTATCTGGACGCTGTCCAGACTACAATTTTTCTGTGGTGCTTAGGAATTAGAGAAGGCTTTAGGAGGGCTCTTTTCACTGTTGACTCTCTTCTCAGGAGGAAGCAAGTTTGTTAGATCTCCTTCAGGCACTACATATCTGCTTCCCAGCTGAGTGTGAAGAGGGGGGATGGGGTGGGAACAGGAGGGCAGAGCTGAGCTGGAGAGCTCAAAGGAGGATTTGGGCCACACCAGCCACAGCAGGTAGAGGGGGATGGCATGGGGGCTAGAGGCCAATTTTTTTTGAACCGAGAACACATATTTGACGAGAGCGCTTTCAAGAAGATGTACAGGAGGGCCACGGAATGCTTGTCTGAAACTTAGAGGAAAGGTGGGCAGGGAAATTCATCAGGGCTGTTCAGGGAGCCCCAGAATTTGTACCCAGAATTTGTACCCCCCAGCAACCAACCAAAACTTGACTTAAAGGGACTTTTAAGGTTCTAATACACTGTGTCAAAACAGTTTGGTGACTATTTTTGTACAAAATGTCATACTGGGGTGTGTGTGTGTGTGTTTAAGATTTTATTTATTTATTTGACACAGAGAGACAGCACAAGTAGGCAGAGGCAAAGCAGCAAGCAGAGAGAGGGAGAAACAGGGAGTCCGATGCGGTGCTCCATCCAGGACCCTGGGATCATAACCTGAGCCGAAGGCAGATGCCCAACCGACTGAGCCACCCAGGCACCCCATCCTACTGTTTCTGACACAAGAAGAAACATAACGGGGGCACCTGAGTGGCTCAGTGGGTTAAGCCTCCACCTTCGGCCCAGGTCATGATCTCAGGGTCCTGGGATTGATCCCTTCATCAGGCTTTCTGCTCAGCAGGGAACCTGCTTCCCCCTCTCTCTCTGCCTGCCTCTCTGCCTGCTTGTGACCTCTGTCTGTCAAATAAATAAATAAAATCTTAAAAAAAAAAGAAAGAGAAAACATAACCAAATGTTGGGGAAGGTGACAAGAGATGAAAGTCAAAGGAAGGGGCGCCTGGGTGGCTCAGTGGGTTAAAGCCTCTGCCTTCGGCTCAGGTCATGATCTCAGGGTCCTGGGATCGAGCCCCGCATCGGGCTCTCTGCTCAGCGGGAAGCCTGCTTCTACCTCTCTCTCTGCCTGCCTCTCTGCCTACTTGTGATCTCTATCTGTCAAATGAATAAATAAAAAAAAAAAAAAATCTAAAAAAAAAAAAAAAAAAAAAAAAAAAAAAAAAAAAAAAAAAAGTCAAAGGAAAACTTGGTTAGGACACTTCTGCATACTCATGTCTATTGAATACTTGGCACATTTCACTACACCCAAGACTCCTTTGTAGAAAAGATTTCTTTCCCTGTTAGTTTAAATAATGATTGCGGGCATGATTGTTGGTATAAAGATGCAAATTAAAATGTGTTAAAATGGCTCTACCAGATATTTGGGAGGTGAGTTGTTGTCAAACATCAAAAGCCACCACCTCCATTTAAAAGCCCATGACACCAGCCATAATAAATATTGAATACTTTGTGAAGACTTAACAAATATACTTTGGGCATTTATTGATGCAGAGGATATTAGAGGCATTAATTTTTCCATTTGTTTTACAGATGGAGAAACTGAGGTCTAGAAGGGGAAGGTACTTGCCTGGTCCTGAGTTGAAAATCTTTTTTTAAGGACTCCAGGTTATCATGATGGCAAATAATTTCTCAATCTAATGGTCCTTTTTCTTTTCACCATAATATTAATGAGCCATTCTTCTTAAAAGATGACGCATCAAGAGCAGGGCGGACTGACCAGCAGCTTTCGGGACTGCACCGAAACCGTCACACTCCAATCACAGCCAATTTATAACCAGTCTGTGCTGCAGACCACTGGTACTTGGTCCTGACCCTAGAGTAGCCCTGCCCCAATGGGATAAGTTGAGTGCAGCTGCCTGGCACCACTATCAGCTTACCATCATGTGGGCAAGGGAGGGTGTCTGCTGCCGAATCTGGGAACCCCTTCCTCTTCTCCTTCCTTCTCCAAAGCCAGCTGGGAAAACTCAGGCTAAAGAGGATGGCCCCAGAGATGAAACATGGAAAAGGAGCTGATTTGGAACACAGGCATTCCGAGTGCCAGTCCTTTATGAATCCCAAATTGCCGGGCATTCCTTTGATTTTGAAATTCCATGGGGAGATTGAAAACAGGAGTCCTTTCCTTCTGGAAATGCATTGTCTCTTTGTGCTGCTATAGTGGCATCAGAGATGGTGAGTTTTGTGAATATGGAAAAGGAGGTATTGAAAGATTCCTGTGCTGCCTGTAAGGAGAGTTCCAACTCCTCTCTAATAATCAACCGAGGAAAATGCTAGAAATGCTCCTGATTCTCTGGATTCATTGCTTCCCATCCTCAGGATACAGAAAGTACCTAGATCTGAACAGGTAGATTGATCTTTTGGCTAGATCCTCCTGGCCCTCCACTCACTTCGGCAGGGAGGAGTCAGGTCCCGTGCAGCCTCAGGCAGGAGCTGAGATTCCCTGTCCTTTGGGGCCACTGGTTTGAGTTGGGGAGGACTGGAAGGGAGCAGCCAGGTTAAGCAGCTCAAAAATTCTTAAGCACAGGAGAAAGGCAGGAAGCAAGGTGGCACTATGGTCTAGTAGGGCTGCTCAAACTCTAATGTGCATATAAATTACTTGGTGATGGGCTAAATTGAGATTTTGATCTAGTAGACTTGGAGGAGGGCCTAAGAGTCTGCATTTCTAACTAGCTTACAGGGAGTGCTGCTGCTGCTGCTGGTCCATGGAGTAGCAAGCCTCTTAGAGAAAGGAGGCCTCACAGGCCCCAGAGTGTTGCAGACCAAGGCATGATCCCAGGGTGTGAATTCTCTCCAGCAGAGCAGATCCTGTATTTTTGGCATTGATGAAGGGTGCTCTCCTTTTGACCAAAGAAAGCTGGAAGGTGGGCAATTAGCAAGATCCTTCTGGTATTCTTGATCTTTGTAACAACCTGCTATAGCGGAAAGAGCATTTTTAATTAGACCAAATTATCTAGTTTGGCTGTCCATAGAAATCAAAGCCCCAGCTGAAATGTCTGTTTCATTTTGTTGGTGTAGAGATGGCTATGTGCTGTGATTTTTAAGATGCTAAGCACTGCCTATGGGCATATTTTATGGAGAAATAAACACACAGCCCAGTGAGATGTATAGTGTGGTTTTAATATATTCTATATTTGCTTATTTATGGAGAAAATAAATACACAAGCCAATAAGCTGTGTATTATTACTTTAATATATTGAATTTATTTCATACCTATATATTTTATGAGGGAAAATAAACTAATAAGATACACGATATTATTATAATAACACAGCTAATTGTTCTATATTAATTTATTTATGAAAGAAATAAGTGCAACTTAACATGACATAAGATTATTTAATGCAGGAGATGAATTCTATATTAAGACAGTTTAAGGGATTAAATTCCAACTGAATAAGATGTGTGCACTTCCCACACTGAGGGACCAGTTAAAAAAATATGGGAGCACCTGTCTAGTCCTATGTGTCATGACCTATGTTGGCTCCCGGCTTTTTCCTGACAGTTGTTGCCTCTCGGTGCCTGGTACTCCAAGTCCCCGTCCTGCTGGTCCAGGGGAAAGTCTGGGAGGCCCAGGAAACAAACTGCTTTCTGAGAATGGCAGCATCTGCTGGGGAGGTAACCCTGCGGTGTCTGTTTCTGAGCCAGAGAAATATTAAGTAAACCTAAGGAGGATGGATGGCTTTCCAGGGCCCTTTAAATCTCCGCGTTCCCCGGAACAAACCAGGAGGCAGATGGGGGAGATCGATCCTCGGCTTCCCGCTTTGCCGGGTTTGCAAGGAGCCGGGCAGGGTGCGGTGGGGGAGAGCAGACCGTGGTGAGAAGGCAGATGAAGTTGTTGGTAAGACAGGCGGGTCTGCATTTGGAGCGAGCTCCGGCCGAGCTTCAGATTCCAGCGCGAGGAACCCAAAGTCAGAGCCGGCGAGGCCGACCCGGGCCTGCACGCTCAGCCCCCGCCCTGCGCGCCCGCCCCGCGCGGCCTCCGCGTCCGCCTCGCGTCCTCAGCCTCCGCCGGCGGCATTTGTCTAAATAAAACAGAAACGAAAAGGAGGCTCCCTGGCTCTTGTTCCTCCGTAGCGTCTGGAAGGTCCGGAAAGGAGACGGCGGGCGCGGGGACCGAAGCCTCCCGAAGCGGCTGTCATGGCGGCCACCGTCTCTTCCCTCGCCCTCCCTGCAGCCGGGCCCCAGCGCCATTTTGAGCATCTGCCTTGCTGCCCAGTCGCCCTCCCGCTCTCCTCGCTCCTCCTTCCCGCCCCCGCAGGCCAAGCGTCTCCCGATACAGGCCGGGCCTCCCCGGGCTCGCGGCCCCGCCGCTCCGCCGCCGCCCTCCCTACCCCGAAGCCCCGTGGTGGCCGCCCTGGTGCGCGGCCCGCTCCGCGCTTCCCCCGGCCTTTCCGGCCCACTTGGAACCTGCTGCCGGAGAAAACGCCCGATCCCTCCGCTCGACGCCTTGGTCCGGCCCAGGTCCCCTGGCCTCGAGTCTCAGGCTTCCTGCGTTCAGGAAAAATAAAGCCTTTCGACCTCGCTTGGGGGCACTGAAGCGAGGAACCCGGGAAACCTGCGGACCCCTCCAAATTTGGCTGAACCTCTGCGCCCCCTCCCACGACCCCAAAGCCCGTCCCCGAGGCCTTCTTCTCCTGCCACCCTCGTCTAAACCTTCTCCCGTCACCCGCCCACCTTTATTTCTAAGAAGAGGTCCCAGAACCCCAGCGCAGGGCCAAAGGCCATCCGTTAGAGGGTGTCGAGGTGACAGAGCTACCAGCAACCCCCCCACACACAACTCCTCCGGAGCTGCGGGCCGGGCCGAGAAGCGGTGGCCAAATAGGGTTACTTTTGTACCACCCGGACTTAGCGGCCCAGGGTCGGGCAAGCCGAGCGCGAGGGAGTGACAGCAGGCCTAGTGGGGGGATGCAGGGAAAGGGACTGGGTCCCAACACAAACACTCATTGTCGTATTATAAAGACATTTATTTAATCTATGAAAATAATGTACAATAAATACTTTCCCTTTTTCCTATTATTAAAGAGTTTTAATAAATAATCTACGGTCTAAAACTTAAAAAAGAGTGAGAGAGAGAGAGAGGAAAACAAGTTCCTCTAGTTCTTTTTTTAAGAAAGCCCCCCTAGAGTTTAATTATTCCTGAGATTTCGTTGGAAGGAGTCTACCAAACGGAATTTTCCGGTGTGATTTTTCAAAAGACGCCCGAGTGCCCAGCATTGTCGAGAGAAAAGAAAGGAAATGGATTAAACGCTAATTCCGTAATACCTGAATTTTAGCAAAACACATAACAAAAAGTCTAAACGACTTGGGGGAGGAGGGGTCCTCGGGTTTTCCCGCAGACAGCGGAGGGGACGGGGTCGAAGGGCCCGGGAAGAGAAACAGTTTAGGGGAATTGCAGGTCGATGGCACAGAGGGTGCTGGTGAAGAAGTCCAGCTCCTCCTCGGAAAAGGGAACGGGGCTGTCGAGCGAGCCCTGCAGGCTGGGGGAGAGGTCTCCGGACAGCTGGAGACAGGAGTCGGCCGCGAAGAAGTTGAGGTCAGGCAAGAAAGGCGAATCCTGCCGCTCCGGGAAGGCATCCTCCGGCAACGGCTCGGGCTCCAGCCCGGCAGCCGCGCGCGGACCGCCCCCCACGTGAGCGGTCAAAGGCTGGGGGCCCTGGGCGCCCGGGGGGGCCGGCGCGACCTGGGACGGGCGAGAGCAGGCTTCCCGCGCCGCCCGCGAGGCGGAGGGGCGGCCCGGGCTGGCCACAGGCTCTTCAGCGGGCTCGCCGCCGTCCTCCGGGGCGCCCGGGCCGGCCGGCTCCCCATCGGACGGCTCTCGGTGCTGCGTCTGCCGCTTGTGCTTCATGCGTCGGTTCTGGAACCACACTTTGACCTGCCTCTCCGTGAGGTCCAGCAGGGCCGCGATCTCGACGCGGCGCGGCCGGCACAGGTACTTGTTAAAGTGGAATTCCTTCTCCAGCTCCAGCAGTTGCGTGTTGGTGTACGCGGTGCGCAGCCTGCGCGCCCCGCTGCCGGCGGCCTCCGGCAGTCCCGGGCCATCTGCAGGGAAAGCGGGCTGGGCGTCAGAGCGGGCCGTGTCCCCGGCCCCAGCTCACTCGGCTGAAGTGAAGACCACCCGATCCGCCAAAAAAAAAAGCCAGTATCAGCAGTACCCTCCCTCCTCCCCGCCTATCGAAGCGGTTCGCTCTCACGGCGTTGCCTTCATTCCTGTCCCCCTCCTGCCGGCAGCCCCGGCCCGGGTCAGGGCAAAGCATTAGGAGAGCCGCCCACGGGCCACGCAAGGGGTAGGGAGCGGCTCTCTTTTGCCCCCCAAACCTCAGAGCCTCCCTCCTGAGTCCTTGGAGTAGACCCCTCAATTCAGCACGTTGGAGCTCAACCCAGAGAGAGGGTTCCTTAAAAAAGATTGTTCCTCACCTCCTCTCCTCCCTTGCTTTCAAAGCCCCCTCTTTTGGAGCCAGGGGAATTGGGGCCGAATCTTTTCTTGCCCTCAGATTCAACAACCCAGCAACACCACTTTCATTCCTCCACACAGATAAAGGTTAAAACCTCAATCAAATCCTTTTCTTCTAGCAGAGAAAAAGCTCTTCCCCAACCAGCTTCCAAAAATCTGCTATAGTGGAAAAAAAAAAAATTTTTGCTGGCAGCGGCCAGGCCTGAACCCCAGCAGCGTATTCGCTCCCTCATCCCTGGAATCGACCCGGCAAGGATCCCCAACAGGCTCGACACCTTTTCTACCTCCCCCATCGCTTTCTCCCCCTCTCTTCTAGCTGCCCCTCACCCCACCCCTACCCTGCTAACCGACCTGCTGGCGATCCGACCCCGGAGGCCGAAACGGAGGAGGTGGCCGGGGGAGACGAGGCGGATTGGCTGGGTTTCTTGGCGGATTTCTTCTCTTTCATCCAAGGGAACTCGGGGACCAAGGGGGCGGCGGGGAGCGGCGGCGGCGGCGGCAGAGCGGGCCCATCTTCGGCTCGCTTTTGGCTGCCGGGTCTCTGAAGGGTGGAGGCGCCGGGCTGGAGGCTGGGGAAGGTTTGCTCGAAAGGAGGAGGAGGAGGAATTAATGTCGACTCCTTGATTGATGAAGTTTGAAATGTCTCCAAGACAGCGGGGAAGGAAGTCAGACACTCCGCGAGCGATGGCTGGCTGTTTATAAACCCAATCTCCCTCTCAAATTCAAAATTCATGGCTTTCAATGGTGGGGGAGGGGGCCTGCTGGGGGGGGCGTCAGGAGGGAGGATCTGAAGGGACCCCCCCTCTTGCCCCCCCCAGGTTTATGTGATGGAGCGATTTTGGGAGGGGGAGATTTCGCTCTTTCTCTCTCTCTCTCTTTTTTTTTTTTTTTTTTTAAAATTTTGGGCCTTTATAATTGTATATTGCTGATAAATACAAGCGTATGGGGACTCTCTCTATTAAACCCAGGACTCCGGCGAAATTGCAGGGAATTCATGGTCACGGGACTGGCCTCGGCCAATCGCTTCTCTGGGCCTGGTGGAAAACAGAGAGCATTATTTGCTTTAATTGATTCAAAAACTCTAGAGGACCACGACCTGGACACTGTGAGCCCCAAGTCCTACACTCCCTGTCCCCAAAGCCTCCCTTTCTCCAGAAAGGCTAGAGGAACCTTTCTCTTATCCCCTACAGAGGATGGGAGGTTTCAAAAGCTGGAAAACAAGAGACTCTAAGGGAGAAATCTTCCTCTTTTCCAAATACTTGTAATATAGAATACATAATAGACTACATTAATGCTTTCTTTAAAATGCCAGCAGTGTTTTCTTCCCTACCCTTCCCCCATTAAAAGGAAAAAAAAAAAAAAGAAAGAAAAAACAAAAGAAAGCAAACTGAGGAAGGATCTCAATGTGGGAGGAAGACATGGTAGGAAGAGGCTTCCATCCTTTGAGGAAGGTCAGTGTTACGGTGCAATAAGGAAGAGAAGAGATTTACAGTCACCAGCACCACATCCCTATCCCAATGCCCAAAAGCAACAGATAAATCTTGGAAAATCGACAGGCACTCACAGGCTGACACCGAGGAGTGAGATAGACGGTGAGGGGCCCTTTTGGACCTCTGGCCACCATAGCTGTGTGGTCTCAGGTCCCTCCTCTCCCCAGTGTTTGCAGCAGTGCCCCTGTCCCTATGTCCCCCTGTCTTCCTCACGAGGAGTCATCATCTCACTCTTTTTGATATCCCGCAACAGACAGGATCTAAGGTGCCTGTTTCCCCTTTAGAGTCTCAAGTCTGTCTCTGCATCCACATCCAGGGACGTGAACAAGAACGGAGGGAGTCTGATTTAACTTAGAGGACTCTAACTCAGGTCAATGTCTGGGGGGAGGATTTCCGTCCTGGGACAAAGAGTATCCCCCATCTCATTTTTGCCAGCGTGCTAGTTTAAAAACAACAATAGTAATCCCTGGCAAGAAAGAATTCTCTGAACGTGGAGAGGGTGAAAACAATGAATAAGGAGATGATTTTCCATTTCTGATCCCCGAAGGAGATTTTTTTTTTAATTTATTTTGAGGGGATCAAGATATTCTGAACTTTAGGGAGTGCTGTAATTTACTGGAGAGAGGGGACACAAAACTCGGGGCCCCAAGCAATTGGTGGGAAACTAGATCTCAAAGCAGAAAATGAAAAGTCGATCTGGGGGAAGATTTTTAAATAAGTGGGTCGGAGGGACCGAGAGGAGATGAGGCGATCAATCTTAGCCCCCTGACAGCTCCCTCCGATGGCATCAAAGAATTTGGCTCTTTGGGAAAGCAGAGGGAACAGCCGAAATTCCACATCCCTTTAAAAGGCCTGGGGGTGGGGGGGATAGAAAAAGAGAAAGGTGATTCTGGGAGAGCGGGGAAACAGATGGGAAATGGGGACAGAGGGAAGGTCGCTGAGTTGGGTGGAAAGTTTGTCTGGAGAACTCCCACGGCTCAGGCCTCCCCTCCCCCTCCTCCTCTCCGCTGCCGGGCAAGGAGGCGAAGGCTGGTTAGCAGAGAAATGGCAACTCAGCCGGGAGCTGGAACTAGAAACTTTCTGTCAATGTAACAGCCGCGTGGGTGGCGGTGAGTATTCATCCGCGTGGGTGGCGGTGAGTATTTAAAACGGGCAGAGAAGGACAGAGGAGAGCCAGGAGGAAGAAAGGGGATTTGTAGGTGGGGGCTGCAGGGACAGGGGGTGGCTGGCTCTGGAGGGTTCAGAACCGACAGCGCTGCTCTGCACTGGGCAAACTGGTCAGAGACCGTTGTGCCCCACTCCAGTCCAAACAAGACGGGTTTTTTTTGTTTTGTTTTGTTTTGTTTTGTTTTGCCCTTTGGGAGTGTGGATGGGAGTGTGGATGGGGGTGGGGGCTGGGGGGAGGGGCACAGAAGAATCCGAGTTGAAGTTGTCTGGAAGTTGAGCAGTGAGGCCTAAAAGAGGGTTCTCCCTCTGGCCACCCCCACCTACACCCACCCCGCCCTTGAGAAGCCGTGGAAGTTTCTTCCACAGCCTCTCCAGCTGGCTGCAGGGTGGAACGCTTCTCTGGGCATCCACTCCGGCCCAGGCTGTCCCTGCAGGAAATACGGCTCTCTTTAACCCTGCTGACAGATTTTACGGCCAGATTAGAGAAGAGCAGAAAAGTTGGGTGTTAAAAGGGGCCAAGAGAGCCCTCGTTCCCAGAGACACCGCTTGCCGCCTCCTGTGGTGCTGTGACTCTTAGAGCACAGAGATTCGCCCCCACGACTTTGGCTGCTTAGCTAAGGCCTGGAATCTCACAGAAAGAAGGGTAGAGGACACCAAGCCAAGTGGGCCCTTATTTTTCCTTTGCAATTCCAGTTTCAAGCCAAAGCTCTGCTTTTCAAACTCAAACGAAATAAATCCCTTCTCTTGGCCTGCCTCTCTCCAGCCAGATAAATAATCAATCCCCTCCACCCCCAGAGCCAAACATGGCGCTTCATGTAGTTACATCATTCAGAAAATGTTATTCAGGGAAGAGGAAGAGGGAAAGACGGAAAGAGAGAAAAACCCTTGAGCGTTATTTGATCCCAATCAAACTTTGCACGCTCTTATGCCTTTAAATTATAGCCTGACCCGATGCTAAATTGCTTGCTGCTTGGATGAGCCGAGTCCAGTTAAAATCCTACTTGGTGGGGGGAGGGGGAGGGTGTAGAATTCAGGTTGCTTTTTTTATTGTTATTTATTGTTGCATAAAGACTGTAATTACTAACCTTGGACTGCCAGGATGCAACATAAAAATGAAAATCAGCCCTCGCTTTAAGGCTGTGGGCCTGGAACGATTCTCACTGACACTACCCCCCCACCATCAGTACCACCAAATATATGCTCCTAATTAAGCAATGCGGGTGCATCGCTTACAATTAGAATTATGCAACTCTTCAGCGCAGCCATCGCTTCCCTTTCAACGAATTAGCTCCATATTTCAGCCGCCCTGTCTCTTCGCTCTTATCGGCTCCAGCGACGCGGCGGTGACATTTCATCTTTGACAGACCCTCTCTATCCTCGCTCCAATGTGATAAAACTTTTATGGAACCACGACTAAGAAATGAAGTTTTCCCAAGGATCGTGGAAACGGAGCTGCACATTAGCCTGGGGACCATTTTATTTACGCTGGGATCCAAGCGCTTCTTCCATCCTCCTCCTCTCCCCTTTCCTTGGCAGAAGAAATCATCAGCGCCTCCTCTCCCTCCGCCCCGAGTTTTATTTAGTGATTTAATTTCACTTTAGTTGTAAGGTTTGACCTGAGAAGTCTAGGCCTCAGATTTTTTTTTTTTAATCATTTTCCTTTGTTTTCATTTTAGACCCAATGGTGGTTGGGCTCCGGGTCACGTGACGACTTCTTTGTAGCTCCGGAAGAGAACTGTGAAGTTTAGGTTGCTTGGAAGAAGCAGTAAACGGCCAGATTTTGTTATTGTTGTTGTTGTTGTGTAAGGGGTGGCCAGGAAGTTGTGGCCAAAGGAGCAAGAAGACAGAAGGTCAATGAGAAAAACTGAGAAGCAAGTAAGCCAAACAAAAAGGCCCAAAGAGAGCACCCAAGGGTCCTCATCCCCTATCTCCAAAGCACCCCCCACCCCTGCTCCCCCACAGCAACTTGCTACTTAAATCTTAGCTAAAGAAGTTGGCAGAATGTTCCAGGCCTGAGACATGGTAAGGGAGGGGATAGGGACCTGAGCCCTGGGTACAAAAGCCAGTATAGGGTCTCGGTGTCCTCCTTTCCTTGGAGGAAATGTGGCAGTCAGCAGCCTTGCTCTGCTATCTAAATTGGACCACCAGGACAAGATAAAATTGTTAACAGAAAGTTTATTCAAGAATTGTTTGACAGACAACCCTTTCAAGTAAGGAAAAAAGTAACTACAGAAGAACAAAGAAAGTTCCAAGAGGGAATTAAGTCTAATTCTACAAATTCAGGACTATACAGTGACAATAGGAGCTGAGTTCATGCCTTTTAGAACTAATTACAATTGCTCATAAGTACGAGTTTAACATAAATCTACAGCTCTTTTCTAGAGTACAATAATAACTAAAATAGCTGGTTTTACATGACAGGAAACACAATGTCCTTTATAACAAGTAAATACTAAAAAAGTACAGTTTTTCATTTTTTTCCCTCATATAAATACATAATGTAGGGGGGATAAATAATACAAAAAAGAAAATATTTTAACAAGCTATAACCAATAAATATATATGAAAATGTTCACTAGAACACACTTTTTGAGCGATGCTGGATTCCTGCAGGCCCAGGCATCTCTCACAGTTGTTTTTATATCCATTAAAATGTAAACTCTAAGTGCAACAAAAGTGTCCTGTCAGGGGGTTGGGCAAGGTGCACAGGCCCAGCTGCAGCCCCTGCGTGGGACAGACAGTTTGTTAAAATATACCCTGTTTTCACGTTAAGTCAAGAGAGCAACAGAAGAAAAGAAAAGTGTAGAACCTCGTGTCGCTGATTGCTTTCTGTGGAGAGAGGGGGATGGTTCTGGAGCTGAGATGGGAGGCAGCAGAATGGGCAAACCTTTAGTCCTGACACCTTGCCTGCTCTGACCTCCCAGTTTCCATAAAAGAAAAAAATATATATTTATAATATAGACAGCTCTGACTTTCAGGATCTCTCACCATCCCTGAGCCCTCTGAAAACCGTAATAGATGGGGGCGGGGAAGAGATATTAATGTCCTAAAGCAGAAACTATGGGGCTAAAAATGGAGGGAATGCCCAGTAAGCCTCAAATAGTTGGGAAAAAACTTGAGGCTTCATGGAAGTGGGAGGGGAGCGTGCTTTGTGCCCTTGGTTTTGAAATGCGCTTTCTTTTGTTTTTTAAAAGGAGAATTGGAAGGGGGTAAAAAAATCAAGATTTGGAGGAATTAACCACAGAGATGGAAGGTAAGTTGGTTGGTTGGTGATGGCCTAGCCATCTTGTCTGTTTTTGTTTGTTTTAATGTGCTTTTCTACCTTGCTTCCCTATCTCCTCTTCCTCCACCCCACTCGGGAGCATAGGATCCCAACTGGGTATTGCTGGAGGCCTAGGGTTGATGGGGTCTTCTCCACAATCCGCTGTGGATTCCTCTCCAACCAGGGACTGGGGGAACCTTAAAATGTAACTTTTCAGGCCAGGGGAAGGGAAAGGAGCTGCAGGCCTGGCCTTCCCAGGAAGTGTGGTTATCACCTCCTGGCCTTCTCCGTCAGACCTCCAGGCTGCCCTCCTGGAGCCCCGCGGCCTCGCGCCCTTTCTGGCTCTCATCCACCCCATGGCCTCGACCCTCCGCCCTCCCTCTCCCATCACAGGTGTGTTAATTTGGGCGCTTCTTGGATTCTACCCTGAGGAGGAGGCGCATGGTGAGAGGAGAGGTCTGTGTAGGTAGGGTGGGGATCGCAGGGTCCGTGGTGCTGGTTGGGGGCCATAGGGGGCGCCCCATTGTAGTCCAGGTTCCCCGAAGGGTGGTGGGAAAGGTGGTTGAGGCCGTAGAGGGAGGGGCCGGCAGGGGGCGGCAGCGGATCCGCGTAGCCGCCCCCGCCCACGTACACGGGGCTGCCCTGCATGGTGGGCGTCCCATAGGCGCCCCCATTGGCTTGGAGGACGTGAGGCTCGTAATCGGGCGCCGGGGTCGGGGGGTACTTCTGCGGGGCGCCGCAGCCTTTGAGAGGGGGCTGGTAGTTGGAGGGCAGCGCGTAGGCATTCTGGTGGGCTTTGCCGAAGGCGGGCGGGGACGGGCTCTCGTAGCTGGGGGTCAGGGAGTGTAAGGCGTTCATGAAGCCGGCCGTGGACTGCATGGGCTGCGGGGGGCTGCCGGCGGGGGAGGGGCCCCCGGACGACGAGGCCAGGCCCTTGGCCTTCTGGTCCTTCTTGTACTTCATGCGCCGGTTCTGGAACCAGATCTTGATCTGCCGCTCGCTGAGGTTCAGCAGGTTGGCCATCTCCACGCGGCGCGGCCGGCACAGGTAGCGGTTGAAGTGGAACTCCTTCTCCAGCTCCACCAGCTGCGCGCTCGTGTACGCCGTCCGCGCGCGTTTGGACGCCGCCGACCCCGGGGGGCTCTTGTCCCCTCCCCCGCCGCCGCCGCCGCCGCCGCCGCCCCCGCCGCTGCCACTGCCGCCGCCACTGCCGCCGCCGCCGCAGCCCTCCGCTGGATCCGAGGGGGAGGGGTGGGAAGGGGACAAAATGAAATAAAAGATAATTACTGAACACGCCGAAATTGAATGCATGGTTTCTTAATAAATCCAGGCCTGGACTCGGAGCCCCCGCCGCCCTCCCCTTCTCGTCCCCGCCTCCTCCTCACCACCACCCCCCCCCCCAACGCCCGTCGCATTAGCGGACACTCTATAATAGTGGCATTTATTAAGAGACCTGTTCTCCTCTTGCTGCCCCAGCTTATGAAAATTTGATCATGTCACGCAGACAGAGCCGCATGGCCATTTATTTAGAGCTGGATTTTCGCGCGCACGCTTTCTCCCCCCATCCCCAATTCCAGGTTCTGGGAAGACACCCACCTCCCACCCTCCCACCCCTACACTTCCTGCTGGGTCCTATGGACAAGGTGGGCGGCCAACGAGAACCCCTGGGGGAATCTGGACACTCGGGGGGCAGGGCGCGGAAGCGCGGCTCGGAGAGGCTGCTTTGCCTGGGGGCCGGCACCCCAGGCCGCCGGAGCGATTGTGATTAATACCCACAGTAATCATACTTAATAATAATCAATCGTTGACGACTCTGCGTCTGCTGGCGGGTCTCGTGGCTCTGCGGCCTTGCGAAGGGCTGCGGCCGCGCGAACACCTGGCCTTCTAGAGCGCTCGGCAGCTCAGGTGGAGGGTGGCTGGCGGGAGAGGGTGCCGGTGGGGTCAGGGGTCGTCAGGGGGAGGGGGATGGGTATGGGCAAAGCGCCGCAGCCGCCGCCACCTGATATTGTTCCCAGGCCGCCGCCCGGGCGCCTAGGGGCTGGGTGCTAGAATAACAGTGACATTCCTGGCCCGGACAAAAGCTGACGACGAGGAAGGCAGAGAGCTGGTACCTGTGCTGGGGGAGCCGTTTTTCAGCTTGGACGTTTGCCTTGACTCTTTCATCCAGGGGAATATCTGTTTGGTGAGGGTGGAGTTGGAGCCGGGAACGCACTTGGGGGTGCCGCTTTTGCTGGGCCCGCCCCCATTACTGCTGTTGCTAGTGGTACTGGTAGGTGCGGCGCTGGGCGGGGGTGAGCCGGGCGGGGCGGGCAGGGGCTCGGGGGCCAGGCCGGGCCTCATGCAGCTGCCGTTGAGCTCCTTGCTCTTGGCATGCGGGGCGGCGTTGCCCAGGGACTGCAGCGAGCACGCCGAGCGCTGGTAGTCGCCCTCCAGGTGCGTGGCGGCCTGAAAGGGGGGTTGGGGGGGACCGTCGTAGCCGAAGCCATTGCTGCCAGGGTACGAGGAATAGCCTCCGAAGAGTGCTGCCGCGGCGTTGTCGTAGTAGGTGGCTTTCTGCATCGCTGGGCGAGGCCCGGGCAGTGGGTGGCAACTTGCAAGAGCCTGATACCCTCACGACCGGACATTGGCACCCGCGGGGGTCACGTGAGGCGCCGGACCCCCCCTCCCCTTTCTGCCCCCCTCCTCCCGAATCCGTTGGGAGCGGCTGACCTGCGGGGCGAGAGAAGAGACACAAGGGGGAGAAGAGGACTGGGGCTCGAATCCATCTTAGGAGCTGAAAGGGAACTGACATCAATAGGGTTTTTTTCTTCTCCCCCACCCCAACATCTTCAAAGCAGATGCTGAGGCCACTTTCCTGACCTGAAATGGATTTTTCTTATTTCTTATTTTAATTTTAAGGAAAAAGTCCACCAGTTGTTATTTCCACTTCTACTGCTTTGAGGACTGCCTAGGTACAATATCTTACTACCGCAAAGGCCATCGTTTCTCTCTCCTGCCTGCATGCTAGCCCCTGACCTCTTCTGCCTCCCTCTCCCAATCCCCCCCTCCCAGCTCTGGGATAGGGTGGCTCAAGGGGGGGGGGTACTAGGAGACTCCAAAATAAAAGCATCACCAACACCCTCCTCTGAGCTGAGAGGCCTCCTGCCGCCTGTCTTTGCCTCCCTCCATGTCCATCTAGGTCTCTCACCCAAGCAGAGTCTAGCCTGGAGGAAAAAAAAAAAAAAAGAGGATCTCCGCAAGAGACAGGAAGGACAAGCAAGTTGAGCAGGGAACCTTCTCCTGTGAGGAGCCCTCTCGTTCTCCTCCCACCTCACGAAGACAACAGCCTGACCTAGAAACTTCCTGAAGATTTTTTTAACCTCCAGAGCCAGCAGAACCGAACCTCCTCACTGGCCCTGCGGCAGGTACCAGCACCTTCAGTCTGAGTCTCTCCTCAGCCAAGTCTGGGACCCAGTGGATAGCAGCCCCCATGGGGCCCCCAAATGGAGCAGGATTGTTTCCATTTCCCTGGCCCGCCTGATTGGTGCGGTGACCATTTGGCCCAAGTCTCTCCCGGCTCCATTTTTTTTTCATCAGACCTAATTTTTTTCCCACCCTTTTCCTTGACAGTCTGTTTCCTTTGATTTCTCCAAAAGAAGAAAAGAAGAGAGAAATTGGGTAACTGCTTGACTTTTCTACCAAGAGATACGAGAGTGCTTCCTGAATAAGAACACCTTTACCCAAGGCAAAAAAAGAAAGTCAACAGAGCAATCAGAAAAAATTATTCTCTGGGTTGGAAATGGGGTACTTTGTTTACTGAAGTTTTCCAAGGCAAAAAAAAAAAATCATTATTTTAACACAGACTTTTAAAACTGTGCAGAAAAAAAAATAAAGCTCCAAGCTGTCATAGGATTTTGTGTATTTCTTCTAAAACTTCTGACTGCATTTTTTTCTCCCTGCCTTCTCGCATCTCTCACCATCGCATTTCATAAAACCTCCAGAGTGACCCTGTCTTCTGACATGTGAGTTTGGACTCCTTAAATCTCATTCAGCCCAGCTGGTCAACTCCAAAGAAAACTAAAGATAGGAAAATAAAATAAAAGGAGTGCAGGTGAAAGGAGTCCCTCCCCCACATAAATCCCCTTCTTAATGGCAGAGATTTACACTCAAAAGGGAGCCAGGGTAGCCCTGAGTTCCGATTGGTTTCTGGGAAGAATTTGTTTCTGGGAAATACACATGGGTCTGTCAAGCAGCAGGTCCTTCCAGGGAGAAGAACTGGAGTTCAATTGACCAGGCTGACCCAATCCCTTTATTATTATTACCATTAGCCTCTGATGATTTAACCAAAATTAGCTTCGGAGCAGCCCTGGATGAAGGGGGAATTAATTAACAGGCATCAGTTGAGTTTGTTATTAATAGATAGAGAAGAGAATGAAATAAAAACGTTGGAAGGGGTTGGCTGGCCGGGCCCTGGCTTTATTTAGTCTAAATGATTGTTACGGCAGTAATGATGATGATGATGATGATGGTGATAATAAAGCAATAATCTGACTAGACGCCTGGGGCCGAAATTCCTGTCGTTCCCCCTGCAATAAACCTGCAAACCATCGTAGGACAGAGGCCAGGCGAGTGTGGGAAGCGGAGAAGGCAGAGACGTAACAGGAAAGAATGGAGATTCTGCCGGCGGCGAGACAGGGCCGGGAGGTTTGTGGCCGGAGCTAGCCCCTGGCTGCCGCCTCCGGCTGTCTGGGACGCGGCTGCCGTGGTAGCAAGCAGGCGACTAGCTCTGCTGGCCCAAGGAGGCGAAGAGAAAGCGTCCAGGACGCCTAAACGGCTCGCGGCCGCAGGTTCCGAGCACACCGGGCTGAGGGCAGCAAGTTTGGGTGCTGGAGGTAACCGAATTAAAAGGAGCCCTGGCAACTCTGCTCCGGGACTTTGGCAGGTCTGGATCGGCCGCAGGGTGCAGAGGCCCGGCTGATGGGACAGTGAAAAGAGGTTAAGGTGTTGAGGGGATCCGAGATCTAGGGATCTGGGAGAAGCGGGGGTGGGGAGCAGCTCTACCAAGCCAAACATGTCTATTTCCCTTGCCTCCATGTTGGAAAAATCCAGGCTCCATATGGCTTCTCCGGAGAGAGGGAGGGAGGGAGGGAGACGGTGGCTCCCGGCTTCCCCCCAGGGTCTCGTTGGAGAAGGGCGGTGAGCAGCCCCAAGAACCCCACCTGTCCAGGCACACCCCTGAAATGAGCCAGGGAGAGTAACAATAGCTGGGGAAGCCCGCAGAAAGGGGACAGGCCCTCTTCCAGGACTTAAAAAAAAAAAAAAAAAGAAATTAGTGGAAGGAAGAAAAATAAAAGAACAAGAAAGGAAAAGAGAGAAAGGTTAGGCTCTTCTTAGCAGCCGGGGGGAAATTCAGCCCTGGATCTGGCTGCTGAAAGAAAAGAGAGGAGAAAAGGAGAGAAGCAAGAAGGGAGAGAGAGAGAGGGAGAGAGGGAGAGAGAGAGAGGGAGGGAGGGGGAGGGAGGGAGAGAGAGAGAGAGAGGAGAGAGAGGAGAGTCGCTGCGTGGAAGGAAGCTTAAAGCTTGTGAACTCTTCTTGAACCGAGATTGGAGTCATATGGGCCATAAATCATTGAGACATACTCTCCGCCATTCACAAACTGATAGCCTATTTCAGTCCAGCTTACCTTAGCCACCGACGAGGGGAGAACAGGCAGACATAATATATATTCACATCGAGCCCCAGCGCGAGCGGCAGGCGAGAAATCTCCCCTCCTTGAAGGCAAAGGAAAAAAAGACCACTGTTTAAAGCTGCGTCGCCCCCCCCCCCCAATAGCCACCCCGGCTGGGGAGCCCGAGGGGCACAGCGGCCGGAGGAGCCGCGCGGCGTCCGCTTCAATTCACTCGGCTTAGGAGCGGGGGGTGCGCAGGAGGGAGGGGGTGGGGAGCGGGGAAAAAAATAGAAGAAGACCGAAAGGTGCTCGGGCGGCTCAGCTCGCTGAGAATCCAGCTCCGGGCTCCGGCTCGGCCAAGCCGCCACAGTGTGGTTGCCCTACAAGACTGGTACGCCCTACTCTCCGTAACAATGGCCTCTGCTTTTGCACAGGGAAAAAAACCACACAGACACACACACACACACACACACTCACTCACTCACACACACACAAGCTCACACACACCCCCACCACTCCCCCTTTAGCAAGCTTAGATGCCTGATAAGGAGGGAAGAAGGTGTTGGTGGTGATGGGGGAGGGGGCCGTTTTTTAAACCCCCCCCTTCCAAAAAAAAAAAAAGTGAGAAAGAAAAGGTGTAGATTTTTGGTTTTGTTTTTGTTTTCTAGGAACAGGTAAATTTTTAAATTGAGATTTTGGCGGGGGAGGAAGAGGAGGGCACAGGCAAGGCAAAGCCGGTGGATTTCACAGCTCCAACGCACCCCACTGGTAAACCATTATGCTAACTGAGAAGTAGGTGGGGAGGCCTAGTCAAAGGCACCCAAGGTGCCTGGGGGGTGCGGGTGCGGGGTGCCCCTCTGCGTTGATTTGCAGTGGCAACACTGGGGCTTGCTGCCTTTTTTTTTTTTTTTTTTTTTTTTTTTTTAAGTAGTTTCACTTCTCCGGGACTGGTGGCTAGGTCTCCCGCCCTCTTTCCCTGGCTCCCCCACTCCAAGTCTCCCAGTCTGTTTCTTCTCTTCCCCCACACCCTCCCTATTTCTTCTCTCACCCCGCAAATCTCCAGGCTCAGTTTCTAACCGGTAGGGGGGACAGCCAGACCTTCCTTTTTTTTTTTTAAACACCCCCCCCCTTTTGAGAACAGACAACAAGCGGTGAGTGATTATTTTAAAAATCCAGACCATCTTGCAGGAGGAGGGGGGTTGAGGGGAGGGTGACAAAAGGAGCACTCTGTTCGCTTGAGCTCCAGACACGGCTGGCAATAGAGAGGCTGTAAGAACTTAACGGGAGAAGTTTCTGTTAAGATTCTCACCTCCGGATAGGCAGAAGGGACTAAGGGTGATAAGGACATTTGTACTTCTAAGAAGGTGAGAAGAGCTACCAAAATGGCTTCATCTTAAATGCGCTGGCAAAAGAGAAGGAGGGTAGTTATTATTACTATCCAGAACAAACCTGTTTGTTTCTCTTAGCTCTGCAAGATTTATGGCTCTTGGCCCAAGTGAGGAGGACTACAAAAGCTAAACTTTTCTTAGGGTGGGTTTGAGAAGGGCAGGAAAAGGCGAGGAGGCCTGTAGGAGGGAGCCATGAGTCAAGAATGTAGGTGTCTGCAGATTTGGGGTGGGGGTGGGGAAGCGCCACTCCCGGTGGAGGAGAGACAAACAGAGGACCAGGACATCTCCCAAAGCAGGAGTGTTTGCAACTCTGCCTAACTGCTGACTCGGGGCTTAGGGGATAAAATAGAAGGCAGAGAGTCTCTCTTCTCTACAAAAGGCAGCTTGGAAAACCTGTTAACTTCCAGTAGACAGAGCCAGCCAATACCCTGTGACCTCCTGGTTAGAATGCTTGGCTTTTGCCTTCTCCCATCTGGATGCACCAGAAGAGATGGGACTGGGAGAACAAAGGTGAGAGATGTTTCCAGCTATTTTGTCCCCTCCAGGAGAGGGTGGCCTTGTCTGGCAAAGCTTCCCTCACACCCTACTCACAAGCTCTGCTTTGAGCTGAGAAAGAGTCCTACTCTCCTAGAGAGTGCTCCCCGGGCCTCCTCTTGCCCCTACGGCTTTCAGTCCCGCTAAGTCAGTTTTTTCATGGGCTGGAGCAGCCAGTTTCTTGGGGCCTTGCTGAGCAGGGGGTGGGTGGGACCCATGGCTTCCCTGGCCCCCAGCAACAGGAACCACATGCAGAAACTCCTACTGTGACGTCCCAAGGACCTTACCCCCTGCCTAGAGAGCTGGTGGCTAAAGGAAGGGGGGAGTGGTGAGGATAGAGGGTGGGAACCATTTTTCTGTTTATTAGGAGTAACAAGAACAGAAAATGCCCAAGTCCAAGCCTATGTTTCGACTCAAGCCAGGCCCCTCAAAGAACGCCATCATGGCTGCTTGTGTGTGTGTGTGTGTGTGTGTGTGTGTGTGTGTGTGTGTGTACGTGGCTGCACGGAGCCTGTCCTGAGATTTCTAGACCCTGGTTAGAGACCTGCGATGTTGGTTCTATGTAGCTTTGGGCCTGGTGGGTTGGGGACTCAGCCCAGGGAGGCTTCCGGAGGCCTGAGAGAAAGGGCACCTTTGGGTCTTTTCTCTCACTCCCCAAAATTGAAAGTCAAAAATGTACCTCAGACCTTCAGCTCTCCTAAGCTGCTGCTACCACTAGCTAGAGAAGGTCATTGCAAAACTGAGGGAAGAGGAGAACCTGGTCACTGTGGGGCTGCACAGCATTACCTCCAGGAATTAAGAAACCCCAGAGGGCACCTAGCCAGCTGCGGGCCTGTGAGACTGGGCTGCCTGAGGGTCTGGCCTGGAGCTGAGCTGAGGGAGGCTGGAGGAGCTTTCCAAAGACAGAGAAGGACTCCTCTCCTCCCAGAGTCTCCTCAACCCATTGTGGTCCCTTCTGGCAACACCAGGAGCCCAGGGGCACGGTGGGGTGGGGGTGAAAAGGAGGACTGGGGATCCAGAAAGCTAACCTGGAGAAAAATATCAGAGGACACGCACCCCCCAAATGCGGTAGGAGAAGGAGTGGGGGGTTATTTATCCTGGAGAACACAGCCCATTTGAACTGCTTGGGAGGAAATTACGTCTCAGTCTGGTTTCTTTCTTGTCTTCTTTTCCTCCTTTCTTGGAGATTTCTGGCTGGATGGGAGAACAGGCAGCTTGGAGGGTGCCGGGTTCCTCTGAGCTGTTGCTGCAGGCTGGGACCCTTCAAACTTCAGGGGACAAAGGCGGGGGCAGTGAGGAGCTTGGCGGGGGGACTTGGAGTAGGAGATATCACAGGGCTATGAGGGAAGACTGGGGTTTGGAAAAAGAGGGAGAAGAGAAGTTTATCACTCCTGACAAGGAAGTGATGATTTAGGGGCAGACCAGAGAGAGGAGTGAACAATTTCCTCCTGGACCCAAGTAGGGAAATTTGGGCAAACTTACCGGGTGTGTGTGTGTGTGTGTGTGTGTGTGTGTGTGTGTAAGAGAGAGAGGAATTGTGAAAAAGAAAAATTGAGAAAAGATTAAGATAAAGACTTTAAGGTAATCTAACAAAGGCAGAAATTAATAATAAAGGTAAAACTTGGAAAAAATGGCCCCCTTCTGGGCATATTTTCCCCTCTCACTCGCTACAGCACCCCCCTCCCCCACTCTTAAATGCGTACCCAGTACCAGGGGATAAGGAGCGAGTTAAATCTCTTAGAGCCATTCCTGGCTGCCCACCTTTCCAGGCCTTGGAGGGATCATGTCTGTTCTCCACCCCCGACCCAAAAAATCCGCCAAAGAGCAAACGAAAACTCTCCTCTCAATAAGGACAAAATGGCTGGCTCCTTTAAAATCGATTTCTGATACCAGCTTTGGGGTGACCAAGGATCTGGCCTCCAGCTCAACCAACCCACCGGCTTACTGAGAAGCTGGGACCTGGGAGCAGGGGGCGAGGCGATTAGAGAGCTGTTTCTTCCTGGTCCTGTCTGGGCTCCGGGCCCCACACTTTTCCGGCTTCACCGCCCAACTTTGTGGCGGCTGCGGAGTCGTGTGGAGTTCACACACGCACCGGAACGTCCATCTCTGCTTGCATATTAATAAAGATTTCAAAGCTGGCGGTTGTAAAATTAAATTGCTAATGAAGATGACTCTTGGTATCTGGACTCCCAACCCCCACCTCTCTAAGAAGGCCCGTGCGGGAGGAAACAAAGGGGAAGCGGGAAGGAGAAGGTTCCGTGCGGCCCGCGGAGGCCCGCGTAGACCCGGCTCAGCGGAAGCGGGGATCGAAAGAAGACAGAGGGAGGCCGCCAAGGTTGGAGAAGAAAAATGCAAGCTCTGTTCTCCCCCCACTCGAAGTGGAGGGGCGCGGGAGGGAAGCAGGGGGGCGGGAAACAGGGCAGCCACGAGGGTTCGCTAAGTGTGTCTCGGGGACCACAGAGGCCGCCTGGATGCGCTGACCGAGCGGGCGGCGACGCCGCGGGCCAACTCCGGAGTCAGGGGTAGGCGGGCGCCTGGTTGGCGCTGGAACCGGTTCTGAATCCGGGGCTGGCAGCGTCTAGACTCAGCTCAGTCCCAGCCTGGCAGACCCCACCCGGGCGGCCTGGAGACAAAGGTGGGCAGACTGGAGAGGGCAAGAGGAGAAGGAGCGAATCTTGGCCAGCTTGGGGAGGAGGTGGGTGGCTGGGGAAGGGAAGGAGAAGCAGGCAAGAAAGGAACAGGGGCCGGGCCTACTGCGAGTGACTGGGCAGGTCTCTCCTGACAGATTGCAGTCTCTCTCCCAGTGACCTCTGTTTAGCAGACAATAACTCACCGGATTAATGACCAATCAGCGAAAGGCCTTCCGAATTGCCTCCAAATATAAAACCCCAGAGTCAGAATGGGATAGGGCCAGAGTGTGGACTTGCCAGTCCTTTGGGTGTCTTTTTTTCCCCCCTCCCTCTCTCTCAAAACAGAGACTCTGATTTCCAGAACCCCAAAGATGAAGTTGTGCCTGTCTCTTCCCACTCCCCCACCAGAACTCATGTATCTGACCACACTATCCAAGGCAGTCTGGAAACCTCTGGTCCCCTAGTGGCCTCGCATATCCCTGACCCTACAAGAAATCTCCCTCTCACAACCACACAACTTTGGAGAACCTCACTTCTTTCGAATTTTATCTACTTCCAGCTGGGGAAAGAGATGAAAACAAGGGTAAAAATAGGGTGGGGGTCACCCACCGCATAGGCCTTCTGTCTTGGCTGCCCTTGGGAGACACCTACAGTCTGTGCCACCCTGAGTGTGTCCTCTTCCAAAAAGAGAGGGCCCAAAGACCCTGGGGTCAGGGTGTGGCTGGGGGGACAGGCAGTGGCCCACCATTACATAATCCAAATTCTGAAACCACAATTCAGTCCCTGGGCTGGAGGAGGAAGAATTTCAAAAAATGAAATCCGGATAACTCCAGCCTCAACCCAGTGCCTGGCAAGAAAAATGCCTTCCTCTGTGAGGGGGAACTCCCCCTTTCCTTTGCATGCCCCCCCAAATGCCAATCGCAGTCCAACCCAGCTAGCTGGCCCCTCTCCACTGACTTCTAACTCAATTGCTCTCAGCCTGGGCTTCTCTGCTGAGAATAAAGACACCTTCAAGAGGAGGAATGGTCCAGATTCTAACAGATTTCCTAGAGCCAGTCAGAGTAACCATCCTCTGCTCTGGGCACGTACAAATTCCCTGAATATTTGCAAACAAGCATGCAGTAACTTCTATGCCTAGATACCCTCAGAACTCCAGGATACGGGGCGCCTGGGTGGCTCAGTGGGTTATAGCCTCTGCCTTCAACTCAGGTCATGATCCCAGGGTCCTGGGATCGAGCCCCGCATCGGGCTCTCTGCTCAGCAGGGAGCCTGCTCCCCATCCTTGTGATCTCTATCTGTCAAATAAATAAATAAAATCTTAAAAAAAGAAAAGAAAACTCCGGGACACACAAGAGAGCTGCTCCCAAGCACTAGAGAGTTTCCCAAGGTCAGACCTAGGGAGAAACTCAGACACTGTCCTCTCCAACCATTGTTACATTGTTACAGACAGGGAAACTGAGGCTCACAGCCAGAGAGTGATTTGTCTCAAGTCCATAGGCTCAGCAGTCCGGAGGCTTGGATTCTAGGCATTCCAGACTGGCTGTGTGATCTGAAGCAGTGAACTCCTTGGGCCTCAGTGTCCCCTCTGTAAAGCTAGAGCATGGAGTGGGAGGGGTTGGTCTAAAAGATCTCTCAGGTCCCTTTTTGGACTGACAGCTTGCGGTTCTCTGTCTGTTCATGTAAAAGCGAGCGACAATATAATCTCTGAGTTCGGACAATAAAGGGCACCACCTCTGCCAAAAGCAGAGTATTTTTTCTTGGAATTAAATGTTTACACCCCCCACTGCTGAGCACCAACCCCACGCCTGGTTCTCCTTGCCCCCCCAAGGCTCATACACTGGTTTTTACCACCACTCTGTGCGTGTGTGCGTGCATGTATGTGTGTGTGTGGGGGGGGATGTTCTCTATCTCCATCACCAAATCAAAAGTGCTATTTTTGGACACAGCAACCTGAGCAGTAAATAATTAATTTGTATAATTAGAGGAGGAAGGCTTTGGTCTGGCAATTTTTAACCAGGAGTCAATGCACCCATTGTACCAGCCTGGCCTTCTCACCCGACCCCCAACTCTGCCCACACACCTACCAGCCTCCCCAGCTGCCTCTCCCCCAGTTGGAGACCAGCATTTCCAAAATGGCCAGAAAGAAGGTTTCAGGATCAGACTCTGCTCCCTCCCCAAGAAAGTTCCATTCTCTGCCTTGCTTCCCTCTACAGAAATCGGTCTGCATGCAGCTACCCCTCAAAGCTCGCTTTTCCTACCCCCTAATGCTCTGCGAGCTCCAGGTCCAGGCTCTCTGCTCCTGGGACACATGAAATCCACCTCCCCAGTTCAAGATGCCCCAACAATGCAGCGAGTTTGCATTTCAAGAAACTCCCATTAATATCAATTTACTTCACTGAAACCTCGGGTTCTTCATCAAGTTGATGATTTATGATAAAATCAATTAAATTACGGCCACTTAGGGCCCAGCCGCTTCCTCTCAGATTTCATTGGTGCGGGGCCCAAGTGTCTGGTGGAAAAATGCAAGTTTAGCTGGAGGCGAGGAAAGATAATTCTGCGGCTGAGAAAATTTAATGCAAAACAATTTCCAGGCAAAGCCAGGCTTCTAGACAGAAATGCAAGAGCTACCAATTGGCCTGAGGAAATAACTATCTGGGGTCAAAATATTTCTCTCCCCACCCCTCAGCATCCTGTATGGCTCTTTTGCTCTGTTCCCCTTTGTGCTCACTTGCCCCTTCCCAAGCAGAGACTTTGGGAAAAATTGTAGCAGTGATGGTGGAACCCATGCCTGCCAAGGCCCAGGGTCACACCGCTGAGCTCTGCTACTATTCTGGGGTCTTTTTCTCCTCTCCTCCTCTCCTTCCCACGCAGCCATGCTCACTAATTCCTTAGCCTCCCATGGCAAAGTTAAAGGTTCAAAGTGAAGATCAGGCAGTCCATGCACATGGCCCAGAGGGGCGAAGGACCAGTCCAAGTGGACTGTCTGCACATGGCTGTGGGCGGAAAGAAAGCACATTCTGGACCAGCACCACCCCATGGTGAGGGCACAGGGCAGCAAAATGTGTTTAAACTACCACATCACAGAGGACCAGGACCAGAGAACACCAAGCCTCCCTCCCAGCCCCGTGTGCCCACTCACAAAGCGACGCTGCACCCCCATGGACCCCAGTCTGAGCACATGTGTACCCCTGCGTGCTAACACTCTCACACAACACACAAACACACCTCCACGTGTGCATGCTTGCCCACTATCCTTATACATCACACAGACCCACCACATCCTGCGCCTGCAAAGGGACAGTTCCCACCATCTCCCCACATCTGGGAAAATAAATCCCAGCGAAGGAAGCTGGCATCGCCTCCCGCTCCTAGGAGAGGGGCTCCTCCCGCCTCTGCTCTGTTTGGTTTTTGGTTTCCAGAGCAGTCTGGGAGTAAACATAGCTTCTCTGAAGCCATAAATCACCCCCTCTCCTACCTTCTCAGTTTAACACCCGGCCTCACCGCAACCCTTGTAGTTTCAGCTTCAAATAACCCGCCAGGTGCTAAAAGGCTCACCATGGTGACAGCTGGACTGTGGGAGCAGGGCCCAGCTGTCCCCCCAACCCCAGGAGATGCCCCCGCATTTCCTTCATAATGCACAGCTTCCAGCTCCCCTGGAAAACCCTCCAGAGCGTCCAACACCCTTCCTGAGCCAGAAAGCTCCTCCACCCCCTAACCGGGTTCCTGTCCACACACAGGTTGGGAGGGGCGGCGTGCAAGCCCACATTCCTCCACATTGCCCGGCACACCCGGATCCCTCTATCCCCTCAGCACCCACCGGCCTCTTTAAGGTGCTCCCATCTTTGTCTTCCACAATTGGGATCCGGCCTCTTTCCTGACCCAGGAGAGAGACCTGGGGGCTGGGGACTCGGCCTGCCCCTACACACACGTACCCGCCCCCCCACGGACACCCCCACACCCCTCGCCGGATCCCGGCCGCCAGGCTCCGCGCCCCCACTTACCTGTGCGGACTCCCGCTAGGGCGCAGGCCGCGGGCAGCGGGGAGCAGCGGGTGCGCGGGAGCCGACTGCCAGGCCCGGGTCCCTGGGCCCCAGCGGGGGCGCCCCGTCCGCAGCCCGCCGCATCGCGCTCGTGCAGACCCCAGCGGGCCCCGGAGCGGCGGGCGGCGCGGGGAGAGGCCCGGAAGCGCTCGCCCCCTCCCCGCCCCTGCCCCTGCCCCCGCCCCCGGCTTTGTTAGGCCCTAGAGGCCGCGGGGCGGCGAAGCGCGCGCGGAGGCTGCGCTCGGGGCGCTCGGGGTCCCGGGCCGGAGAAGCCGGAGCGCCCCCTCGGCGACTGCCCGCGTGGGGCTGCGGGCGGCCGGGCGCGCCTGGCACGCAGCCGGATCGGGGCTGCGAGAGCTGGCCGAGCTGCCGGGCGAGAGGAGCCGCGAATGACAGGGGGCACGGCGAGGCGCGGGGGGCGCCGGGGGCGCCATGGCGGAAGGCGGGCGCACGGGCGGCTCTTCAATGTCACCAGCGAAATGGGTTCCATATGTCCGGCCCAGCGGAGAAGGGAGGGGAAGAGAGAGAGTTCTGGGCAGGACGGGACGGGAGGATGGGGGTGGGGGTGCGCAGTGGAGGGAGAGAGCAGGGGCGCGAGGGGGAAAAGGGACGGATGGGAGAAGCGAGAAGGTTTGCATTTTTCAGGTTCCCTGGAGTTTTCTAAAGCAGCTTAGGCTGGTAGGAACTTTCTTTCCCTTTTTCCTTTTCTTTTCCTGAAAGATGGGGGAGGGAGGAGATTAGTAAGGGCAGCATCCGTTTGTTCCTGCTGGGGCTTCAAGGGAGGAGATGTGGATTGGAGGTGAAAGGGAAAGTTCTTAGGCGGCTGGCAGACCGACTTCTTCTCCCTCGCCCTGAAGAGGGAAAGAAGAGATCAAACCGGCCAGGGGGAAGAGAGGCCAAGGAAGGATTCCGGGGTCCAGGTGTGAGCGCATGACCCCAAACACCACCACCACGCCACCACCCCTGCGGAATTTTGGGAGATTCCGGCCATTAAGTTACTGAAGGTGGTCCGTGAAAGAGGAGACTGCCCCGCTAGGACAGTCTTGGCCACTCCCTGACACTTGGGTTCCTACCCCAGCTGCCTCACACCTGATTTAGCACTCCCGACTAAGGGCCTACCCTAGGGGCAGTTCCTTCTGGGTCAGCCCCGGGCTGTGGGCAGCTGCCTGGAAAGAAAGCACAGTCTCCAGGAGCTTCCAGACCCCTCCACGTGCCTGCCCTCCCCAAGCGATTGGACTCTTTCAACATGTCTCTCTCTTCTGTCTCTCCCTCTCTTTCTCTTTCTCTTTCTCTTTCTCTTTCTCTTTCTCTTTCTCTCTCTCCCTCCCTCCCTCTTTCTCTCCCCCTGTGCCTTTTCTAACCATCTCCTTGTTTCTGTCCCTTTCGCACGGCCTCATTGTCTTCTCATACTCTGCTTCTCTGTCTTCTGTGAGTGTGAACTGAGTCCGTGAAAGACTTAGCAGTATCTCCAGAAATCACTTCTGGGCTCACTCACTAGGCTGTTCCTCTCCTCGGGGCAATGTGGAGCCCTTGGCCTCAGGGCCCTTTCATCTGCAGGGAAAACACATCCTTCCATCACAAAGACAAAGTGAGTGGTTTCTTTTCTAGTTCCCTCCTTCTCACTTAACTCTGTGTGTGTGTGTGTGTGTGTGTGTCCATCCAAGTTGTGGGGTTCCTTGTCCCAGGACAGCCTCCCTGCCACTCTGACCGGCCTTTGTCTTTATTCTCCCTGTCATCTTCTCCTTGGGCTCTGCCTTAACTTCTCCCCTCAGAAAAGGATCCTGCTGCTTGTTCTCTCTCTGGGGCCCTCCCTTTTTCCTTCATCCTCTCTCTCTCCTCATCTTTTTATCCAATTCTTCTGATGGCTAAAGCATTGGCAGCCTGGCTTCTGAAAGGCATGGAGATAAACACTATCATTACTAAAGAAGGACACCGGCAGAGTCTAGACAGAAGACGGACTCAGCAGCTTTCCGAAAGCCCCTTCCACCAAATACGTTCTACTTCATCCCCTGGACAGCACAAAAGCAAATGGGGTGCATATGTGCAGAACAGATAAGAGCCAGGGTGCTTCATGGCTAAGTAAACCATATATATATATATATATATATATATATATATATTTTTTTTTTTTTTTCCAAACTTGCTGACTTGAGAGCAGGCCTATATCTCTGGATAGAGGGCATTAGGCCTTACACAGAGAGATTCTGCAAGGAGCCAGCAACTAAAAGATAATGGTGGGGAGGGAGGTTCTCCCCGCTTTTTTTTCTCCGGGGAAGACTCTGAGTGTAAATTGGGGAAAGGAAAGGGAAGAGGGTATCCCCAGGGCCAGAAGAGACAAAGAACTGAAGGAGGCTGAGAGAATAGAGAGGAAAAGAGAGGGGATCAGACCTCCATGTCACAGGCAAAGGCAGCAGGACGAGGGGAGACAGAGAAGGAGGCATAGTTGGTAACACAGGGGTAGAGGCCTGTAGGACTGGTTCCCAGCTCACACCCCTACTTCTGACCTGTCCCAGAGAGCAAATCCTTCAGCTTTCCTCTTTTGTTTCTCATTCTCCAAAACATGCTGAATTCAGAAGCTAATAAAACATGGGTCTACCCTTTTCCTTCTCCCCGGGTCCCTCCTCCTCTCCCAGGAAGAGGTAATCCTTCCCCGCCTTTCTTAGGGACTCCAAGACTTTGGCCTAAGTTCTGGAATGCTGCTTTGGGGGTGAAGTCCGCCTCCCCACATGAACACCCCCACACACACACACAACTTCCCAGGTAAGGGAGAAATACATACTCGCCTCTCACACTGAGTGTCTCTCACACTGAGTGTGTGTGGGATTCTCCAACACTGAAAGAGGGAGGCCTGAAGGGCTGGAGCCCCCATCCCTCAAGTCTGCCTTCCCCAGCACCTTCCCTCTTCCCCACACTCTCTAGTGCCATCAAAGCTGCCCCTGAATCCACACTCTCCCCAGTTCCATTTATCCAGACTAGGTAACACCACACCCATCCCAGCCTAGGGTCTTGACCTCTCCTTCTCTTTTTCCCTAAACCCTTTTCAACCCAGACTCCCAATCTGGGAGGCTTCCTCCACCCCCTGCCCACAAATCTGCAGGTTAACAAGGACGGGACTCAGCGCCCCTTGGAGCCGAGCATGGGAGCAAGCTCCTGGCTGCTCCAGGACCCCGAGGCCTAAACCACCACTCCATGAGGCTGATGCCATGAATAATTAACACCTGGGCGCGGTGTCGCTCTAATTTTTCTCCTCGAAGGTTTACACTAGCAGGCAGAGTTAAATATCATGGATAATCGTGGCTATAAAGTCACTTGGCCGGGCTCCAGCCAGTAAAGGAAAAACCAGCAGCTTGCACTGTACTTGGCAAAGACTCTGGCCCTCTTCTCCTCGTCCACCACAACTTTGGGGTGCAGTGTAGAATGTCCCCAGAAGCTACTTCTGGCTTTGCCCTTGACCATCAGGCTCTTCTCTAATGGGGAGGGACTGGGACCCCCACATGAAACCCAAAGGGAAATTTACCAGCTCTCCTCCCCCCCAATCTGCACCCCATTTGCTCCCTCTTTGGAGGGGGCCTTAAGGAGGGGAACACACCCTATGTCCTGGAACCCTCACCAACTCCCTGGGACCACCTGATTCCTGGAGCATTTCTTTTCTAGAGAAACTTAGAGAACTTCTCCCTGCTTTAGCCCCAAACACACAGAGTCCCTCACTGCCGAGGAAACTTTCTTTGTTTCAGGAGGTCGAAGGAAGGCTACTGGGGTGTGAATTCATTTCCTTGTTTTGTTAGCCAGGAGGGTGGGGAGCCAAGGCTTTCAGCTTCTCTCCCAGCCCTTCACCCTCTGTCCCCATGATCTCCCCCCAATTTGGGGGGCTCTTTCCCCACTCTCACCATCTTGCTGTACATTGATCCTACAGATGACACTTCAGTACTACAACCGCATCCTTCCAGCCCCCTTCCCACACTGCTTCAATTTGACCCCCATGGATGACCAAAATCTTTGCCTTCAACTCCAGCCATTTCTCCCTCTGCCTCCACCTCTCCTGCCCCCAGGTCCCTTGTGCCTTCAGAGTTGGGCTCTTTACCCTGGGCTGGAGTCAGAGCAGCCAAACTCCTGGAAGGGAATGCCTGAAAAAAATGGAGTTCTGTCTGCTGCTTCAGGAATGTTGGCTCTATCAGGCTTGCAAATATAATTTTTATATTAGGTCGTGGTCTTTGACTGGGTTTATATGCCAATGAGGCATTTCTGGTTTACCAAATTTATACAAATCTCGCCTTAATTGATAATCACAGATGCTGTAATTTAAGACCTCCAGCCATAGAGCTTTCATATTAACTGCTGATATATTACTGCAAATCGTCTGAAATAACCAGCTCCTGGGAGCAGAGCAGAGAGGGAGGAAGTGGCTCCGAGACCGAGTCTCTCCCGGCCGCAGAAATAGCCGAGCTTCCACATCATTTTCCGTGAGAAATGATTTATCGAAGACATGGCCATAAACAACACAACTCGCTCACAAACACACACAGACGCGTGCGCGCACACGCACACACACACACACACACACACACAATGGCGGGCATGCCGGTCGAGAAGCTGACACCCATATTGCTATAAATCAAGAAAAAGGTTGGAGGAGAGAGACAGAGAAAGAGAGAGGGGGAGAGAGAGAGAGAGAGAGAGAAGAGGAATATTCCTAAAATCTCTATGCAATGCCTCAATGGGTATAAACACACAGAGCACCGTGTGAAGAGAAATGGCAGGAAATGAAGATGGCTATTTGTCACAGTTTACGACAATAACATTAATAACAAACAATAAATTTACATGGACATATAAGACGCGGTAGGTAGTGAGAAATCCCTTCTACTTACAATACCCCAGCCCGCGGTGTGGCTCCGGCTGCGGGGCTCTTTTATTGTTGCCTCCCTCTCTTTTTCTCTCTCTCTCTCTCCCTCTCTCTCCCCCTGTCTCTCTCTCTCTTTTTTTTTTTCTCGGGGTACAGGCTTGTTTTTCAAAGGACAGTTGAATTGCACGTCAGAAACAGGGAGACCGAGGCTGCGATTTTCCTGACAAATACATATCTATTCTGCAACCTCGGCATTAATTATTTAATGAATCACGTGACCAGGAGGGGGAAGGGGGTCTTTCGATTTCAGACTCAAAGGACCACTGTGACCTTCCCCTTCAGGAGGAGAAATTTTCCTGCAAAATAGGTTTCCCCCCCAACCCACCAATGGAAGAGTAGTGAGTTCTCCTACTCTCTCCCATGTTCCCATCTATACCTATCCTCCCTATAGCTCCCTAACCTCCCCGCCCCCAGACACACACTTACCCACAGCCCACCTCTCCTCTCTCCCTTCTCCTCCTGCTTCTGCTTAGTTCGTGGAGGTGCAGAAATAGTCTGCAGGGGCGTCTGGGGGGTGGGGGTGGGGTGGGCGCGGAGCCCTGCTCCAAGCCCCTGGATTTCTCAGCTCCCCGTTCCTCTCTCTGCATCCTCTAAGCTCAAGATTTCCCCCCAACTCCATTCTCTCTCTCACTCCTAGGATATTGATCTTAGTGGGGCCCACTCCCCCCTTCCTAAAAGACCAACAACCTTTCTAAAGGGACCAGCTTCAAAAGAAACCCTTCGTTAAGTCCAAGTTACATATGTATAAAGAATGGGGCTTCTGGGTTTAATTCTCCTTCTGATCTTTTGTGGTACCTCTGGAAGGGGCAGAAAAGGGACAGGGTGAGGAGATGACTCGGGAGCTCCCACAGCTGAGAATAACCGCAAGGGGGACTTTTTTTTCTGTCCCTTGTGTTATTACCAAGGGAAATCAAATTCTAGTGACCAACTGAGCATACGCTCTAGAGACAAAGATCCCAGACTAAGGTGTCTATACAAAAGAAGTGGACAGTCAGTGTCTGTCTACCTATGTCACACCCCATCCCAGTGACCCCCTCTACCCACAACACATCAGTGAAGACAGCCGAAGATTTCAACTAGAGGGGAAGGAAAGGGAAGAAAGCAGCTTTGAAGTTGGCCTGGCAGCCCCGGGGTCCCTATTTCCCAGGTGTTAGTACCCTGAGCTCCCAATCAGCAGACAATGGAGCCTGATCGATGGGGAAAGATTGGGGGGAAGGGAGGGAATCTCATAATAAAGGGTTAAACAGAGGGATGGTAGGACCAATCCATTCCCTAGGCCTAGAGAGAGAAAGGGACACACACGCCTTCGTCCCAGATGTAAACAAAACAAAACAAAACGAAACCAAAAATCCCCCAAACCTTCCCTTACAGCTTGGCCCCAGAACTTGCAGACCAGTTACAACCAGAATTGGAGTCCTGGGCCACTGGGAGGGGTGGGAGTGCAAAGGGGAGCAGAAAAGACATTCCTGGAGAAGCCGCCCGCTCGGCACATTCCCAGCCTTATCTTCAGCAGCTCCGGGCGCAGCCTGGCCTACGCCGTCGGAGCAGGCAGGGTAGGAGAATAAATTCAGCTTAGGGTAGGGGAGCAGGGGCCGAGGGGGCACCACTGGTTTGTCTGGAAAGGTCCGAACCAAAACCAACTCACTGGGGAGGTGGCTGAGGACCCAGATGCCTTACCAACCCCCCAAAGAAACAGCCACCCTGCCTGCCGGCCCCGGTAAGTTCCAGCTGGGGTGGCTGAGCAACCCCTGCCTTCTCCTCGGAATCCCTGCTCCTGACGCCCGCCCGGGTGGGGCGCCAACAGGGCCGCACTCTGTAGGGGGGGTAGTCGGCTTTGATTGTCCAGATACAAAACACAGACTGGTATTGAATTCAGCCTGCTCCCGATGTGGGCCCTTAGCCTGGCTCCTGCCCAGGCAGCTCCTTGCAAGATCCTGGCCACGGATCTATTACAAATGGTCCCCTATAGGAACACAGTCCACTAAAGTCTGAAAGAAAAAAAAGAAAAAAAAAAAAGAGGGAGACGGAGAGAGATAGAGAGGGAGAAAGGAAGGAAGAAATAAGCAGGAGCATGGGAAGACAGCACTCTCTGAAACCGAGAAATTGTCTTTGAAACCGAGAAATTGTCTTTAAGGACAAGAAAACAGCAGAATGACAGGAAGGCACGCCAGGCAGGTTCTGTTAAAATGCCCACCCTCTTTTCGGATCCTGGGAATGTCCATGTTCAAATAAACAAGCGCCTGAGCGCGAGTGGAGCGCTTTCTTGCTGCCGATAAAGCGAACGTTCATTCTGCGAGAAAGGCGAGATTGATTTACGAATCTGAACGCTCCGGTTTTATGGCTGATCACAAATCCGTCAGCGCTCAACTCACGCTGGGAAACTTCCCAACTCTGTTTTCCAACCAGACTCCCCTCCCCAGCGTGCCACTCTTCCCAGGGAGACCCACCACCGGCGCTGCTGCCCCGGCTCGCTCGCTCGCACTCGGGCAGGACTGGGGCAGCCCCTCTGTCCCCAGAGGTGCAAGTAGAAGGCCAGCGGCAAGGGCCCAAGAACCTGAAGGGAAGAGAGGGCAAAGATGAGGGGTGCCGCTGGAATTCTAGAAGATGAGCCCATCCAGCTGGGGAGCCTGCTGGAGGTGCTCAGCCCTGAAAAGACTGGGGGTCTGGGAGTGAGGGAATAGGGAAATCTCGAAGCTCTTGCCTCAGTGGTTGAAACCCTTGAATGAACCCCAATCTTCCCTTCCATTGTTTCCTTCCTCTTTCCCTTTAATGGACCCCTCACACGGCAGAGAGCACCTCCTAAAGTCCGAGGTGGCTACAGCTTCCTCACCTGGGCCTCTAGAGGGCCCACAATAGCTTATCTGCCCTTCTGAGTAATGGGTGCACATCTGACATGCGCCCCAAACGTTTGCAGCCCAGGAGCGGCCTGACCCCCTTTCTACTCATTCCCTCTCCTGCCTGAGACCTCCAGCCCCTGCGTGGATTCCCCCACTCAGGGACAAAGGAGATGGTACCAACAGATACTAGCTATTTCTTGCCTGAGTTAGAGACCCCAAGTTACAGGAGACAATTTACAAAATGCAAATCAGTACCCGACACACATCCCAGCAAGGTTCGGTCTCTCCTAGTTTTAACTGAAGGAATATTTCCTCTCTTCCCAGCTGGAGTCTGTCTGTCTGTCTGTCTGTCTCTCTTTGTCTCTATCTCCTCCTAAAATAACGGCAGCTGGTGTGGATTTTAAGAATTGAATCAGAGTAGAATAGAGATTTGGAAAGGCTCCATGTTAGCAAATTCTCCACCCATCTCTTAAAATTAAAAGTTGCTAAAACTTTGGTTAATGTGGCAGAGCTGTTCCTGGAAATGGGCAGAACAGCCTGTCCTGACCCTTCTCCCACTTCTCTTGCTCCTCTGCTGGGAAGGCATCCATGGCCTCTGTGAGTCGCTGGGATGGGGCTGGGGATTAGGGGAAGAGGGCACAAGCGACTCTAGGATTAGCTTCCTAAACAAAGGAACTTCAGAAAGTGGGTTGAGAAGCTGTGGATTTGGATCTGAGACCTGGAGAGAAAGTTGCCTCCAAGGGACTGGCGGGGGTGGGGGGGCTTCCCTCTCTTTAGAACCCAGAAGCTTGTTCCCTTGGCGCTGTGAAGCCCTGTGGACCTCTCCTTTCACCTCCCTTTGTCTCTCCTCCCTCAGCTCCCTCCAAGAGAAGGAGGAAAGGAGGCATGAGTTGGACATGGTGGGGGGAGCGGTTAGAACCTGGCCTGGGAAGGGAGCTCTACACCGAGGGCCAGATCAGCACCTCACCTCCCTCCCCTATCTGTACCCCTGAGCTAAATTTTTTACTCCTTTTCTTCCCAGTGGACAGTCACAGAAAAACAATCCAGAGATTCCCAGATAGCAAAGAAGGGGTTGGGGGCCAGAGGGAGATGCAGAAGGCCGGCCACAGGACAGCCCGGGAGGGGCCCTCCTGGCAGAGGTCTGACTTTCCCTCCTGGGCAGCAGTCAGGAGCCAGGAGCAGCACACTGTCCAGTCTCAGAGAGGTCAAGGGGCTTCCGAGGTCATTTTGTGGTTCTAATACTGAGCTAATCGCCTAGAAAACGTGGCCTCTCCATGAACTCTCTCTCCTGCCAGCCTCCTGCCTCCTAACCCTCAGTGAGCCCCAGGGTAAAAGGGCCAGCACATTTTCAGGTCTGAGCCAGAGCCTGCTGGCTCCCTTGCCTTCAGAAGCAGGGCCCCACAAAGGGGGAACAGAACCCCCAAAACAAGAGAGGAAAAGGAAACCAAAGTGAGCACTGAGCCTCCAGAGGGGAAGAAGGGGGGAGCAGAGATGAAGAGGAAGATTCTGGCACCAAAGAACCTTGCCTGTAAACGGAACAGTTTCCTGCTCCAGAGTTGCAAATATCTATCCAGAATCCCATGCTAGACACAAGAAAGAAAGAAAGAACGAAAAGAAAGAAAGAAAATGAAGACATCTACCTATACCCAGCTCCAAGCCTGGGGCATTCCATCCAAGAACTGCATTCCATTTTTCCAGGAGGCGGCAGTGACATCTCCCCGGTAAACAGACATAGGGGACACAAGCCCCCAGTGTAGACAAGCAAAGTCACAGAACACACTGGCCACATGTGCGTGTCCCAAAACACGCATACTTGCACACACACATGCTGGAGCTCTCCAGGCCCGCCTGCATTTTCTGAAACCCTAAAAGCCCTTCTGAGCTGCCTCCCAAACGACGTTCTCTGGGGTTTTTCAGGGGCTCTGACACCTCCGTCCCAAGCAGTTCAAACACTCTCCAGGTGTGAGGCCCCTCGCTCTCCCTCTGACCCAAGCATCCGTCATCATAAAAGGCAACAAATCTGACCCAAGCATCCACCATAAAAAAAAACCCGGCGAAGAAAGTTGAAAAAGGAAAAGAAGGAGGCGAGAGAGTTTCTTCTTTCCTTTGTAAAAAGAGCTCATAAAACGATTAAAAAAAAAAAAAAAAAAGACAGCCCAGGCGGGGGCTTTGTTACCTTTGCGCCTCTCGCCGCCTCTGGCCCGAATTCCACGGATCCCATTCATGACGAAGGGCTGCTTCCAAACTGAGAGAAAAAAGTTTTCAACTTTATGGTTCCAAATTTTTTCCCCCTCGCAGATCTGGGAGAGCCAGCTAACACTTTTTTCCCCCAACAGCCGGTCTGCGGAGATTTGCTGTTGAATAATAACAAAGGAGAGAGGATACGTATTTAAAGAAAAGAAGTGATTAATGGTTTTCTGTATAATTCTCACATTTTTCTTAGCTCTTGTCTACACAGAATGGCTGTGAACTTTAAGCTCCATAGAAATCTTTTTTTTATTCTATTCATACCTTCCAAGGAGCAGCTTTGATTTGGTTCTATAGAGACATTCCTGGGGGGGCATATGCTTTTTAAGAACTATTTTCCCCCTCCACTAAGGGCGGCCGCATCCCCGGGCAGCTTAAACATCACACCGCGATTCCACCGAAACAAAGCTCGCCGCTCTGAGCCTCCAGGTCTGGGCAATTTTTTTATGAGGCTTCCAGAAGCATTTCCACGGGCCGTTCTATGGCCCTTTCCCGCGCTGTGGACACGGGCCCCTGTGTCCTGGGCCCTACCCAGCCTCAAACTCCCGGGCGCTGCAAACCGGAGGAATACAAAAGAAATAACAATAAAACGCGCTGGTAGAATCAGCTATGTTTATTTTCTGGAGGGAGACAGGACCAACTGAAAAAAAAAAAACCACTTTTAATTGCGAATGCTCTTTTGAGCCCCAAGCTTTTTGGAGGCGGGTGGCAGTATCCCGGCTGCCACAAGACCAGAGAAACCCACCCCCCTCCACAGGCTGGAGCCCTCAGACCTTAGCACTTCTCTTGGGTGCTGCCCCAAAGCTTGTGAGGGTCATGGGCACCCCCAACCCCTTCCCCCACTCCATTCTAGGGGTGACTGGGACCTCAGAGACAGAAAGCTATTTGGTCCCCAGTCATACTTTCGATACTTTCTATGAGAAAGAAAATGAAAATTAATACAGGAGCAGGGCTTCACAAAAGAGGCCATTTGTCTTCTTGATTATCTATTTGCTTGTCAGAGTTTGAGCTATGGCACCGGCTAGCTCCTTTGTAATATAAAAATACTCTGAAAACCTGCAAACACCCAGAAACATCTGTGCAAAAAATTAGACTCATTAAAGCTTTAAACACCTCAGAGGAAAACGATACCTTCTTAGGCGGGAGGAAAGAGGCCGGCCTCGCAGAATCCTCCCTCCGAACCTTAATAAGCAAAGAGTCGTCTGTCTAGAAAGAGACAGCTTAACCGCATTTTATTTGCTTATGACAAATAAATCACGATATGAAAGCCTTTGCCATACTTAAGCCTCTCGTGTCCTACAATGAAACATTCCCCCCCCCTCCATCAGGGATTGGAGTCAGCCCGCCCAGTACTTTCAATCCATTTTTGGACTGAAGGGAAAAAAATTAAAAGCCCCAAACAAAACACACCCACCCCAAAAGGAAAACACGCGAGCTACCACAATTTGGAGTCCTCTGAGCTCAAAAGTCCCCTTGGACCCTTTGAAAAAAAATCTTCAACCACTCTAGTATGAGGCCGAATGGACTGGGGTGCTTAGCATAAACGCTGGGTGGCATTTGTATCTTTATACCAAGGTTTCAACAAAAACACGCCGTGCTGGTCACGAGAAACCAAACATTTATTTCTATTGTCACTCTGTACAGGACACAAATTTTCACGCCAACGAAGGGTTCTAGACTCAGGCAGCCCCAGAACTAGAAAGGGGCCTGGTTTGGAATGTCAGAGAGAGAACAGGAGAGAGGACGCACATGAACATAAAATAATAATAATAATAATAATTAATAATTAATAATAATAATAATGTAAAACAATGATAAACTATGGGAGAGGTCTTCACAACATCGTCTCCCAGACCAGGAGGGGCACCATGTTTGACTTACTGGTTTCACATTCGTTTGCAGTCTAGAGGAGAAGGCTGGGGGCTGTACAACTCTATGTTGGCCCCCAGGTCCCAGAACTCAACTGGCCCCTTGCTCTGCCAGGAATGGTTTGACCTGGCAGAAGAAAGGCCCTCCGGAGTCTCGCTCTGGTCTCTCTCTCTCTTTCTTTTTTTTTCCCTCGGACTCAACTTCCCTGCCTGCTCCTGCTGTTGCCAAGACCACCCCTGCCTCCACTTGTCCCCTTCCTGCTGCCCGCCCCCAGCCCAGCCCAGCAGTGCAAGGGGGGTGAGAAGTCAGTGTTCTCCCTGTGGAGGGGCACGGGAGGGGAGCAGGGTGTGTGTGTGTGTGTGTGTGTGTGTGTGTGTTACCGTGGCCAAAACACTGTGCTATCTGGCAGTCACAGGGTGCTTTCGCTGGGTGTCAGGAATAGGGGACAAAGAAAGAAAATCCAGGCTGTCTTCCAGCGGCGGCAGCAGCAGAGGCGGCGGCCGAGCCGGGCCTCATTTGTTAGCCGGGTGTCGAGGTAATGGTCGCCACCGAGGCCCGTCCTCTCCTCGGCAGAGTAAACAAGACAGATGGGCCTGGGCCTGGCGTGATTAAAGATGAAACGTGGATCCATCTTCGCCAAAGCTGAAAGCGAGGAGTGCAACCTCCTCCTATTTCTCTTTCTGTCTTCTTCTTTCTCTTCTTCTTCTTCTTCTTCTTTTTCTTCCTTCCTTTTTTTTTTTTTTCCTTCTTCTTCTACTTCTTCTTCTTTTAAGGAAGAAAGCAAGAGACTTGAACCTTGCTTTTGGGGGGGCCTCCCCCGGCTCCCTATTGTCATTTCTATAAATAAAGCTTCCCCTCCCCCTCCTCTGCGTTTATTCGTGTAAATAGATAAAGTGGGGGGCGGCAGGTAGGTTTTGGCGGACCCAGGCCCCAGGGTCCCCTCCCGCTTCTCTCCCCCGCCCCCCTCCCCGCGCTCACAACCCACACCCGCCCCGAGGTTCCTGGCTCCCGCGTGGGGGCCACTAGAGCGCGGGGGGGCCTCCATTGGGCCGGCCAGGGGGCCCTCCGCCTGAGCCTGCGGTGCCACCCGAGCGGATCTTGGTGTTGGGCAACTTGTGGTCTTTTTTCCACTTCATGCGCCGGTTCTGGAACCAGATCTTGATCTGGCGCTCGGAGAGGCAGAGCGCGTGGGCGATCTCCACCCTCCGGCGCCGCGTCAGGTAGCGATTGTAGTGAAATTCCTTCTCCAGCTCCAAGACCTGCTGGCGAGTGTAGGCTGTCCGAGAGCGCTTGGGCTCCCCGCCGGCATAATTGGGGTTTACTGGACACACACAGAGAGAGGGAGAAAGAGAAAGTTTTATTGCCCCGAAAGGGAGGAGGGAGAGCTCTTTCTTCCAGCTACCACCGCGTCTCCCTCCCTCCCTCTCCCGCCACCTCTTCCTCTGGAGGGGGGTGGGGATGCAAAGGGAAGAAAGCGGGGAGCCCCCAGGAAGAGAAAGAGACCTCAAAGTTTTGGAGGGTTGTGTTGTCTCCACGTTGTTGTTTGGGTGTCTGGAGAGGGGGTGGGGGGAGTGAGGAATCTTCACAAGGTTTTAACCGCTCCTCTCTGCCCCCTTGGCCTGGGGCCCGGGATGGGAGAACGAGGGGTGAAAGAGGGAGGGGGCTTCCCTAAACCTTTCTTCTGTTAGTTCCCACCCTCTGTGCTCAGATCCCATGTAGCGCCTGACCCCTGTAAAAACTTTTGCCCACTTCTGGAGCCAAGGAGCCAGACTAGAGGAAAGAAAGGAAAAAATAAATACGGAGAGTTGACTCAACTCTCCCTTCAAATACAGATTACCTCCTCCTCCTCCTCCCCCACCATACACCCCTCCCCAGCTTGCAACTTCACTGAAGACTGCATCTCCCTGGCGAAAAGTCGCTGGTGAGAATGGCAAAGAGGATGGGGGAACCGACTTCAAAGGCGAGGGGCCCACCAGGCCATAAAAATTTATGGGGGATGTAATTATGTGGCTCTGAAAACAGGCGACCGTAAATCTCCGGCAATGGCGAGTTTATAGCGGGGACAATTGGCTTCCCTCAGCTCCCCCCGCCCCATGCCTCCGAGGTCCCTTCGGTGTAAAGCACCGGGGGTGGGAGGGGGAAGGGGTGCCCACGCACTCACCCGTGCTCACGTGAACTTTGCGCATCCAGGGGTAGACGACGGGCTCTTTGCACGCGGAGTGGGACGGGCTGGGGTGCAGGGGGTTCTGGGCGCAGGGAGGCGGCGGGGGGCTGCTGCTGACCGCCTCGCAGCGCTGGCCGGGCTCCGGGAGGAGGGCCCCGGAGGGTGGCGGCGCAGGAGCCCGAGGGGACAGCCCGGGCGGTGGCGGGGGCGGCGGGGGTGGTGGCGGAGGCGGCGGGGGCCCCGGGTCCCGGCAGGCCGCGTAGCGCTGCACGGTGCACGCCGCGCGCCGCCCGAAGCCCGCCTCCGGCTGGAAGCTGCTCTCTCGCCTCTGGCCGCCGGCGTAGTACCCCGGCGAGTGGTCGCTGGGTAGGTAATCGCTCTGTGAATATTCCTCGCACGGAGGGAACTTGGGGTCGACATAGTTTGAGTTGATCAAAAACGAACTCATAGCCATTAATTTCTGGGAATTGCCCACAAAATATACTAAAATTTATTCCGACCCCTGACTCGTTTTCCTGTTTCCGAAAGCCCTCCTACTTACTGTCAAGTGAACAAAGTTAGGGGCCCACGTGATCCTCGGAGCCAATGGCCGCCCCGCCTGCGATTCCCGGATAAGGAAATCTGCTCACCCGGACCCTACTCCAGCCAAAGAGGTTTATTTCCCCTTCTTCTCTTTCCCCCTCCCCACCCACCCAACACCAGGATTTACATAGGGCTCCTGCGGGGCGACCGCCTCCTCGCCTAGCTCTCTCCGGGATCGGAGAAAGAGAGTGAGAGAAAAAGAGGGGAAGAGAATGAAAGGAAGAGGGCAGGGTGCCGCCGGAGGGCCTGTTGGGGCGCTGGGCAGAGAACAATCCTTGGATCCCCTCGGAAGTTGGGGCTCTCGGTGCAGCCCCCTCCTGTCCCGCCTCACCGCCCCGCATCCTCTGCCTCCCAGAGTCCCCCATCCCCTCCTCACGACGGGAAGGAGCCCAGGAGTCTGGGTGGGGAGTTAAGTGAGGGGCAGACTGGGGGCTCCGCTTAGAGAGGGGAACCTACATGGGGGGCGAGAGGGCACTGAGCAGCGGGCTTTTCTCCGCAGTCGCCTGGGGAGGGGTAGGGAGTGAGAGAGGAGGCGTCGGGAGCAAGCAGGCGGGTGCAGGAGGGACTTGTCAGAGATGAATGGAACCGCGGGCGGATCGATAGGAAATTCATGCACTAATTCGGGGAGACCTCCCCTTCCAAATCGCATTTAGCTGCGCTATTAGTTTGGCTGTATCAGTCAGTCCGTCCGTTCACCTCTCTTATCCACTCCTCTCCCCTTGCCCCACACGGCCCACGCCGGAAGAAACGACTTGGTTTCCCACACTGAACACGAGTGCTGGAGTAAAAATCCTGCAACTTTTCAGAGCACGCCGAATAGCAATTTGCTAATTCCAGAACCACCCGAGCAGTGCTAACCACGGTGTCCAGACGTTCTAATTGCCGCTAATGCAGCTGCCTCTGCAGTGAACAGAAATCGCACAACCTTCTGTTGCTGAGTGTAGGAGCCCTAGGATGACCCCCACATACAGTAACACCCCTTAATAATTGCATATTTCCAGGGCATCTTGTTCAGATCCCAAACGAAAAGGCGACCTCAACATCCGTTTGAAAAACGATTTTCTTTGCCTTCTCACACTGACGACAATAGTCATTTTTTCCGGATTCTCAGTAAAGCCTCCCTGATCCCAGAATAGAGAATAAGTGGGCTTGGAGGAGAAGATAAAACACCACCACCACCAATATTAACCTATTAAGAAAAGTGGAAAAGTGACCAAGACTTCCAGGGGCAGGCATGAGAGATTTCAGGTAGATGATTCCTCCATCCCTAACTAATGAGGAAGGAAAAGAAGAAGGAAGGAAAAAAAAAAAAAAAGAGGAAGGAGTCTTCGAGCAGTCAGTCATCGGATGGTCCTCTTTTTGGGAAAAAAAAAAATTCTTCGGGGAAAAAAAATGAGCGGAGTGTTTATGTCAACTACATATTCCCCTAGATACGAATTTGTGACCACAAAATTCCTTACACAAATTCGGATCTACAGGGTATATACAGAAGACAGACAGATCTTCTTGGCCCAGAAATTTTCCAGTTCTCCTACTTTCCGCGCCTTCTTCGTTTGGGGTGTAGTTTCAGTGCTTTGATTTTATTTCGTTTTGTTCTACATTTGAGCTCTGGGAGCAGGAAAAGACACTGCGGGTCCATTTTGGGGATTTCAAGGTTTTCAACTCTCTTTCTCTTCTATCAGAAATAGAAGCAGCCGGTCCCGCAAAGGGACGCGAACCTCGGGGCTGCCGCACAACCCTGGGCGGCGCATGAATTATGAGATGTAAACATTAGCTAAGCACAAAAGGAGAAAGGGTCATCCCGAGGCTGCAGCGAAGTCAGAATCAGGCCCTTCTGGGTGCCCTTGCGCCCCTCCCCTCCCCCCAGGACTTTTATTTTTTTTTTTTTAAAGAAAAACAAAACCCCAATCGGCTCCTCCGTGCCCCTCGCAGCCTTTAGTTTGCCATCAAACGAGTATCTAGATATTTTCCTAGGCGCCTCTCTGCGAAGGGAGGAGGCAGAGGCGGCTGGGTGTGAAGGAGGTGTCATAAAAGTCCTTTTGGAAAAATTCAATGGTAAAAAGAGAGAGAAACAGCTGTAAAGAAAAATGCTGGGAGACCAAACAGATGGGGCCCCGGATATTTAATGATGGGCAATTCCGTTTACAACCTGAGAAAAAGATCAAAGGCGTTTCATTTCCGAATGAAGGGCAATGAGGAACCATAAAAGATGCAGCCAGATGATATTCCGGCCCCTCCCAGCCTCCCGTACCTCCTGGGGCCAGAAAAGGGGAATAATCCCTGAAGCCTGTGGGGGAACCCCGTTTCCCCCACCTCCCTGGCCCCAGGCAGGCTCTTTCTGTCTAAATTTGCTCACTCTGCCACCTGCTAGGGTCTCAGGCAGTGGGACCAAAATGGGGATCTGGTAAACCTGGGGGAATCTGGGGTTTCCCAATGAACTTCCCAAGGGTCCCAGTAACCACTGAATTTACCCAACTGGGAGACTGGGATTGGGCTGGAGGGAACTGAGTCCCAGACTGAAAGCTGAGACCATCACAGGATGAGGGGAATTGGCACAGAGAAAGCATCTACCTTGCTCGGGCTCCTTACCCATCTCGCTGAGAAATACTTGCCTTCCTAGTGATCAAGTCTGAACGATATCAGTTTCATTAATGAATAAAACGATGACACAAAAAAAACAACCCTCGAACCACCACATTGCAGAAGTCCCTGCCCATCCCCAGTCCTGGGACCCTTGCAGGTGGGTTGGAGGAATGCTCCCTCCCTCTTGCCAGAAACTAGGTCCAGAGAGACCTTTTGATTTTTCTATACCAAATCCGGATTGCCAATTTCGGCCTTGGGCCTGATTTCTAACACCAACGCTCTCCCAGCCAGACTCACTTGCCTATATTTGAAAAATCACACACACACACACACACACACACACACACACACACACACACACACACATTTATGTTTTAATTATCTTTGCCAAGACAGGGTCCAATAGACCCCCATCATGGTACCCAGGGAAACTAGAGTCTGGCCCTGGGCCCACAGACAAAAATGCCTGGGTAGAACCACCACCAGCCCCTCAGCGTCAAGGAGGGATCTTTCCAAGTCTTGTCAAAGGCCACTTAGTCAGGGGTTCCACGACCACTTCCAACTAGCCAGGCCCCTCCCCCACCCCATACCTCCTGTCCTTCTCAACTCGCTCGCTCTCTGAAACCCGTTCAACTCAGTCGGCTTTTCGGAATTTGGGGAGGGCGCCTAGGCTGCCCACCGGGCCTCTTTGCTGCTCTACACTTCACAAAGGATGCAGCCCAGGTGCTTGGAGCACCCCAAGAGAGAGGTATGGGAGGCAGAGCCACTGCGGGGATGCGTATGGCTGATCCTAGGGACAGAGCGCAGAGATTTTTCTCTGCGGCGCGCTGGGAGCCGCCACCTGCCCAGCCCACCGAGGCGCCGCACCCCCCCACACACACCCCACCCCAGCCGGGTGCAGCCGCGATGGGTGGGGGACAAGGTTCATCAGCGACTCCCTAGACGGATTTCACCAAAACCGGAGGCTGCCTCTCCCCTCCACCCCCAAAAGAATGCGAACACGAGTACCCATCATAAAAATAAGAAAAAACAAGGGCTCTCCGTGCGCGCGCGCCCCGGGCCACCTCCCCTGCGCTCCCGGGTCGTTCTCTCGCTGGCTCGCGGGCCGCCTTCCCCTGGCAGCCACAGGTTGCTAAAGTGACCTCTCGCGGTTCAGCCCCCTCCACCGATCCGGGCGCGCCCAGCCCGTACGGAATCTTCTACCTTTTGTCGCCAGGGAGAGAGCCCAGAGCCAGGGAGGAAAAGCGAAGGGCCGAGGAGGCGAGTCCCCAGCCGGCCGGCGCCCCGGAGGCCGCACGGAGGAGCGGAAGGCCCGGAGCGGAGCGGGCAAGAGTACTCACCGGGCGGCTCCCCGCGCCCTCCGGCCGCAGACCCGCCCGCGGGCCCGCTCGGCCACAGATGAGCTCGCTCTCGTCCACTATTGTGTGTCCGGAAAACCGAACCGCGGCTGCGGGCACCGCCGCTACGGGCCCCCTTGGAGGCCGGAACAAGACTTTTTTTTTTTTATGTGTTTTTGTTTTTGAAGCGCAAGTTTTCGTATTAATCTCATACTTTGGCAGTCTTTGTTAAACAGCGAGGCGCGTCACGAGGCTCTCGAACATTTTAATAATTTTTAGACGCCGTGACCTACGGTTCACCCCTCTCCGGGCCTCCCCCACGAGCAGGCAGTTACTATAATACGCTCGCACAGTTCGCTCAGTCATATTGAATTTTGCGCAGGTCATTACTTGGGAGAAAAATGACGGAGCAGGAATTTGATTCAGCTCATCCTCTCCAGCTCGACTTCTTGCCAGAACCTTCTCTCCCCTTCACCCAATCCCCCACCCCCAAAAAAGTCCCAGGCCCGGTAGGACGCAGCCTACCCCACGGCTGCCTTGGTATTCCAACATTCCTATTTTCTGGGCAGTTCCGGTTCCCTGGGCAAAATGGGAGAAGGCAGAGGTTCTCTATGAGGGCCTGGGAGGAAGAATGGCACCTGGAGAATTGGAAATGTGGCCCTGGGACTTGGGGTCCCAGAGAACAGGCCTGAGCCAGAGCCCCCTTCCCTCCTGCCTTCCCAGTTAAATGGCTTTGTTGGCAAGGCCTGTATCCCTGCCCCCCTGTACACTCCATCTGCCTTATTCCCTCCCCCAGTGTCAGAGATATCCCATTTCTGCCCAAACTTTGGAGGTTTCAGGGCCTCAAGAATGACTCCTCCTCCTCCTGGGGCTGAGATTTGGTCCCTAGACCAACACATCTGGGGAAGACAGAGAGACTTCTGAGAGAGGAGCTGGACAGTGCTGGTCAAAGTGGGGGACTTGGTTTTCAGAGGCTTTAATTTCCCTTTAAAAACAAAACGATACACCCTCTCCCCAATTTTTGTTTAAAACCACTTCTCGTCTATACAGTAACTCCTTTGCCTACCGCCACCACTGCCACAAAGAGGTACAGGAGTAAAGCAAGGACACATTAAAAATACTCAGAGATTTCATTGGTTTGTCTCCCAAGAATTAGAATGCTTGGACTGTCAACAACACATTTTCTCCTTTCTCCAGCCTCCAAGGGACCAGCAGAGGTAGGGTCAGGTGACTCCCTTCCACCCAGCTTAAGTCTAGGGAGAGTGTCTTCAGGGAGAGATCCCTCTAGTACAAGGAGGTGGGAGAGAACATCCCAAGGCACCCCGCTTGGCTTAGGATGGCAGAGGACTTTCTTTCCCCATCCTGAGGCCCCCTGCAGCAGAGGCTCTTTGGCTGTTCCAGGCTATTCCACAGAACCATACATTTGCTAGCATTCTGTCCTGGAAAAAGAGGGAAAAGAGACAGAGGAGGAACAGAAGGAAACAGAGTCTCTAGTTCAGCCTTTGACCTCTGCCTCTTCTGGACCTCAAGAATTCCTTCCTGGCCTGACTCCCTAGAGCAATTTGTCTCAAGGCTGAATAGAAATGAGGACCCACACCTCTTTGGCTAAGTCAAAAACTGGGGCAAATTGATTTGAAATTTGACAGTAAGTTGTTGTCTCTTCTGGTCCTATTTCAAAAGGTGTCTTTATGCAAACTCTCGGGTTATCTCTCTTCTGGCAGGGCAAACACCCACAGCGCACCTCCCATATCCAAGGTTTGGAAGAGAGACTATGATGACATTTCATAACGAGACAAACAGTCATTTAAAGACCAAAAATAGGCATATACCCTGGTGTTTCAATTACAGAGTCTCTGTAAACATTTTACTCATGAGCTAAGCCTAATGCATAGATTCAAGGTTCATTTCAGGCTGCTCATTCTACTCCAGTTAAAAAGATCTCTGTGAGGCCATTCAGTACTTTTCCTTCTCAATTCTCCTCCCTCCTCCAAATAGGAAGAGAGGGATTCTGGATGAACATACAAGTGGAGGTTTGGGAGAGAGTGTGAGGATTAGCAAGCCAGCCTTCTTTCAATATCCAACTTCTTAACACCAAGCAATTTGGAAAGAGGAAAGGGAGTTTAGAAACCCTCCTGTCCTGGTCCACAGTCATGGACTCTAGCTGTCTGGACCCATCCTGGGGGTTAGGGATCCCTGAAGAACAGGCCAGCCCGAGGGATGGGGGGAACTGGGTGGGGCTGATGTTGGTAAGAATCAGGCCTTCACCTTGGAAGCCTTCTTTGACCCCATCAAATGTCCTGCAAGGACACATGGGTAATTGGATTTTTTTTTTTTAATGTGTGCGGCTGGGTAGGTTTTAATTAAATTTTATATGGTGACTCAAAGGTTATCTTTGGGAGAGAAAATTGCGCAGAGGGTTCTCCGTGCCCCCAGCGCTCTTGGGCAGGTCCCCACCCCACCAGCTGGTAGTGGGGTTGGAGAAGGATTTCTCCCCCACCCCAGTTTATCTGCCTCTCTCCTCCTCCCCAGTTCTGCTCCGCTATTCCCCAAACACACACGTCTTCCTTACCTCCAGCACCCCTTGCTCCCTCTCCTCTTTCTCTGCTCACACAGCCTCCTCCCCCTGCCCAGACCGCCCCCACCGCTAGACGCCGACGCCGCCTGCTCACGCACGCTGTAAACTTTTGACCCTCCAACTTTGCGACCCCTCTGGCAATAACACTGGCCTGAGAGCCCAGGGTCTCTTTCTGCTGCGCCTGGCTGCAGAAAACCAAGCGCAAAACGCCTTCCGTGCCCCTCCCCCCACCCATACCCTCCCCAGTCCCCCCATTAAGGGCCTTAGATCTGGGGAAGAGAAGTCTTTTATTAAATAACTTCTTGGGGAAAGATGCCACCCCACTTCCCACATCGAACCCACTTCCCACATTTCCACAGGCCTCTCATATGGAGTGCCTGGGAAAGCTTTTGATGACCCACCACTCCATTCTTGTCCCCCCCACCCCACCCCGTGGGGCTGCAGTTGCTGGGTGTGGGGACATACTGGATGCAGTACGACTCTTTGGCTGACCTGGAGAAGGGAGTTTCTGGGGTGAAGAGTGGAGAGAGCTTGGAGCAAAAGTTCCTTGAGAGAGAGGGGGCCACAGTCCCCACAGGGCTGGAGAGGCAGAGCTCAGTGTCCAGGCCCTACGAGACCCAGCGGGCCCAGAGCCACCTTGCACCGCCACTCCGCTCGCTGGCGCCTCCGAAGCCCCAGCCTGGCTGTGAACTTGGTCTAAGGCGGACTCTACTGGCAGCTCGGGGACGTTACAGCCTCTGCCTCTCGGCCAGCTCCGGGGCCGCGCGATCGACCTGCGCTCTTTCCGTTTCCCTTGTGCCCAAATATCCCTTTCCAGGATCCCACCTCTCACAGGGAAGGGTTCATTCCTCCTTCCCTAGTGGCGTTTTAGGGGACAGGAAACAAGAGTGAATTAGAGAGGGTCATGCAGAGAGAATGGAAGAAGCCTGCAGAAACTCCAAAATATAGGGATTATCCGGCACCTCGCCTTCAAGCCCCAAGGGGAGATGTTCCCACATGCTGGCACTTTCCCTCCACTTTCCCCCCAGATGCTGCCTTCCAAGCTGAATCCTCCCCTTCCCACCTGGCCTGGGCCATCTCTTAACTAAGCAAGCTGGACCCGGGCCTGCCCAGGTCCCTTTCCTCCCTAGACGCATTCATCCCTAACCCCACGGGACTCCGAGGTCAGGGATGGCAGCACTCAAAGGCAGCCTCGGTGTTCAGAGGCCAGAAACGGGGTGGAAGCTATGTGGGCTCAGCCCGAATCCACACGGAGAGCAAAGCCAGAGAGCGGCCCGGCAGCCTGGGAGCCATTTCCAGGAAAGAGAGGCTAGAGGATGCTGCAGAAGAGTGCATTTTCCTCCCCAAGAGGAAATTTGGGAGAAGAAGAGACTGGACAGAGAAGCCTAAAACAGAGAAAAGGAGGGGGAAGGTGGGGGAGAGATTAAAACTTGTAAAGGTGGTGATATTCCGAGTCTGACAGGTCCCGAATTGCCCGAAGTCCAAACTCTCCAGTCTCCGAAATCCCCCATGTCCCCCTGAGAGCCCGCAATGTGAGTCCCGATAAATTTGCCAAAAGGAAGAACGAAAAATCAAAAAATCGGCCTAAACCTGTCGGCATGCCGAGCCCCCGGCCCAGGCTGAGCGGCGGAGGTGGCGGCAACGCGGCCCGGGGCGCGTAATGTATGCGGCAGCGGCTCGGAGCCCCAAGCAGGCCGGCGCTCCGGCCGCGTCTGCTGACCTCTGCGTGATCCCGGACTCTATGAATTATTGATGAGATATGAGCGTTGATTTCCCCTTTCAGGATGCAAACTCCATTATATTGTTAAAATGGCGATTTAATCGTTGAGAATAGCTTTGGTGTGGGTTTTTTCCCCCAACTCATTTGCGCCTCCTTCCTTTTCATTTAACTGTCTTAATTAAATCCTTTAACAGATTTTAATCACTTTTTGGAGGGAGGGGCAAGAAGAAGGGGAAGGCCATCGCTACCACCACCACCACCAAACACTAAAAAGAAAACAAGCCCCCAAGCCATAAAAAGCTTCTACCTTGGGGAAGTTGGAAGGAAGGTGGGGAGGAGTCCTTAAGCCCTCCAGCAACAACGCACTGGGAACATCCACCAAAGGATCCATCCCTCCGAGGACAGCCTACGTCTGACAAGGAAGGGTCAGCCCTGAGAAGTGTTTAATTCCACCCGGAGAAGATTTGTGTGTGGACTCTGGCTGAGGACAGTAAGACACACTTGCCCCTGCGGAGAGGAGCAGGGACCTCAAGCCTGGGGAAGGCCACATGACTCTGGTGGGGAAGATCTCTCCAATCTGGGCCCCAGGAGCACTTAGGGAGAAATGTCCATTTTCCTTAAGGGCCCCCCATTTCTTCCCTCCTCCTCCCCAAGCAGCACAGTTTCCAAGCTGGTGTCTGGGTTAATTAATATGGATGTGTAACAGAACTGCAGCAATCAATAAATCCGGCTGTGGGCAGATCCCAGCCTCCAAATCTGATTACTTCTAGAAACTCCAAAAATGGAGAGAGCGGTCCTAAAGGATGGGAGGGGTGCTTCCCAGCTCTGTCCTCCTCGGAGGATCCATTGGTTCCCCAAGCTGAAAAGCTCATGCAGGGAAGCCTCTTCCTCTCTACCCCGGAAGGGACTGAGTTTGGGAGATTGTTCTAAGTGGGCTGCCTTCTTTCTTGTTCCAAATCCTTGGCTTCTGCTCCAGCATCTAGACCCTAGGGATAAAGGAACCAGGCCAGGAGAGGAGCTTCCACACGGATCTTGCCCCCACCCCCAGTGAACATGTTCTCACAGCCAGGGAAGGGTTAAGTGTCCCTGCTGCAGTTATGGAGAGGAAGCCGATGAAATATGGGCGCTCGGAACTCCAGGGCCGGCTGGCTTTCCTGTTTACACTTCTTTATACTTCCTCCCACTCCTCTCACAGAGAAACAAAACAAAACAAAACAAAACAACCAAATCAAACAAAAAATCCAAAATCAAATTGTCTGCTGAGAGGTGGTCAGGCAGGCCTTGGAGGGGCAAAGCCAACTACAGCCTAAATCCCTGGCTGCCTCCTTAGCCCTGCCCAGGTAGAGGGTGCAGTGTGGTTCGGCGGCTGGGTGGTGGGATCTGGGCCAAAGGGTGTCAGCCTGGGGCTCACAAGGTTGAGGCCTGGACCGAGCTGGAGAGGGTGAAGCAGGTGGGTGAGGAGGGAGAAAAGAGTCCTCCAGATTGAGGAGCAGCTTTCCCAGAGAAGGTCTTGGGGAAGCCAGGAAGGGAGGGCACGGGTCTGTGGCCAAGGAAGAGTTCCTTTGCACCAAAAACCCCCCTTTCTCAGCTCTCCCCCTCTCTCCCTGCCCCACGCCTCCTTGTCAGGTTTCAAGGGAGAACATTGCCCAGAGAACCTGAAGCAGGGGAAGAGGAAAACCAGCTAGGGAGTTCTTCTCCGGGAACCGCTTAGAGGAGGAGGAGACCCTTCAAGGGTTCTGACCTCCGGGGGCGGAAGTGGGCACCCCCCCCACCCCGGCCGCTCTTCGCCATTCCGGAAAATCTGTCTAGATATGCCCAGCAGATGTCCCGGGCCGCCAGCCCCACACATTCTTTATCAGAGTTTGCAGAGCTGACACAGAAGGGGGGAAAAAAAAAATCTTCAGGGGCAGGCCTGGTGGTCTGGAGTTTCTGTGAGAGGGTGGCGGCATTGGAAGGAGTCCAGGGCACACGGGAATGGGGGCTCCCAGAAGGCCGCAGGTCAGATTCTGCCCCTGCTGCACCCTTCCTCTGTACCCTGCGCAACTCATCTGCCTTGTCCAGAGTCCAAGCCTGTGGAAGCTGTGCCTCCACAATGTATCGGTATCTTTAAAATGATGCTGGGGACCCTCTGGGAGCTGACCAGAGTCTCCTTGCCAAGGAATACAAATGCCTCATCATTCTTGGGGAAATTAGTCTTCAAATCAGGGTGGGGACCCCAAGCTCTCTGTCCTCTTGGCTCTCAAACCCGTCAAGGTTCTCCTGTAAATCAGGCCTGAGCAGGGACTGGAGAGCTCAGGGAACAGAGAATGGCTACAGGGAAGAGAAGAAAGAGACAGAGAGTGCCCGGTGTCCTTCAGTGGGAAATCGGGGCAATCTCGTGGCCCTCCTCTTGTCCCAAAGATCAGAAGCTCCTCAAGGTGCCACATGTCCAATTCTAGGGACTATTCCCAGGAGGTGGTAAGCTGAATCGAGAGACGGAGGGCTGGCAAAGACAGACGGAACAGGGTGGTATTCCCCATGGGTCTTAAAATTGGGGGTCAGTCTGGTGGAGAGGAGGCCTCTAGTTTAGAAGAGGGTGATTTACCCTTAGAAAATAACAGGCCCCCTGGGGGTCAAATGATGAAATCCCTCTGGTCTGTGGTGCCACAAAACAAAGGGGCTTTTAAGGGTCTGGTAGGGAGAGAAGAAGAGGGAGGGAGAGGAGAGGATAAGAGAACCTCTCTGATTTTTTCTCTCCTGCTCCTGAGTCCCCCCCTTTCTTTCTCCCATTCCCGGGCAGTTGGGGTCTGTATTCTTGAGCAAGTTTTATTTATGCGGGGGCCTGCCAGGGATCTGCTGAAATATCTAAACTCCTCCAGGCAAGGGAAGAAGCTCTCCCCTTCCCCCCAACTCCTGGTCAGGAATTAGGTCTGGAATTTGAGGGGATTGTACCCCCTCTGACCCGCCTCAGAGCCAAGCAGAAGGGCTGGCTTGGAATTAACAGGCCGAAGCTGGGTGCGAAAGCGCCCCACGCCCCATTCTGGGTAACCTTCATGAGGCCTTGGAGAAATGGGAGGTACCCCCCTCTCACAGCGTTCAAAAATCTGAACGCCTGAGAGAGCCCCAGGGCAAGGCAGCCCACAGCAGCCACTTTAGCCTTCCTGGTGCTTTTTCTCAGCTCAGATGTATCCAGATAAAAGTGCCCAGCGGCGCGCCCCCATACACCCCTGACAAATGAAAGTCGTAAAGTTTCTTTCCTGGGGGTGGGGGGAGATGTCCGTCTGAAGCCACCCAGCAGTGAAGTGGCCCCCCACAAGGGGCCCTCCTTTCAAGAGTACACACCCTTCCTTCTTGCCCCCTAAATTTCCGAGGACACGGAAGGAACCCACCCGAGCCCTATTCCCCCACAAAGACTCAGACACGCCTGTGAATAAAAACCAGGCACCCCAGCCGCTGAGGCCTTACAGCAGTGAGAGCCCCCACTTCAGACGCCCAGACAGTCAGAAGTTGGTGCAAAAAGCAGACTAAATGTCCCCCACTTGCTCTCCTACAGCCCTGCCCCGGAGGCGAGATTTCCTGCCCCGGGTTCCAAGCCCCAAAACTGCAGGGGGAGAAAGCGAAAGCTGGAAGCCACTTACCGCGGGAGTGCCGCCACCGCCTTCTGGGCTGGGAGAGCGCTCACCTACCTCTGCCCCCTTCCCCACCACGGCGAGCAGTTAAAGTGTCACTTAACATTCTGGAGAATGTGAAATATACCGCGCGGTGTCAACTCCCCAAAACCATAAAACTAACTTTATGGACCTCACGTGACTTTCTCGAGCCAGTGAGGGGTATCTGTCTGACTTCTCGGCGATTTTTACGATCTAACTTCGAGATAAAACCCCTATCCATTTGACATCTAAATGTCATAGCGACTTTTGGGATAGTTTGCTATGGACAAAGGGGGACAAAGTCAAGGGGTGAGGGGGAAGGAGGGCCCAGTAGAGCCTCTACGACCCTTGGCTGCCTCCTCACCAGCTCCCCCTCCCCCCAAGTCCTGTAAGAAGTTGGGCCAAGCTGGAAGGGATTGACCGGGTAAGTGTCCAGACTTGACTCTTGCACTCAGGGTGAAGGCGGACTTGGATGGAGGAGGACTGGGCCCTAACCCTGGGCCTCTCCGGGCTGGCAGGGGAACCAGGGGTCTTCCAGGAGGGATCCCAACTCCTTACCAAGAGGGAAGGTCAGTTGGGCCCCTGGAGAGAGGGAGTCCTTGATAAGTACAGAGAAAACTGAGGTTGAGAGGAAACCTTTGAAATTGACCTGATTTTTTCTTCTTCTTCTTCTTCTTCTTTTTTTCTTTTCTTTTCTTTCTTTTTTGGTCTTAGTAGGTGGCGGGGCTGATTTGGGATTTGGGCCAGAGGGCAGGGGGGCTAGGCAGGCCTGTGCCACTCCCAAAAGGCCAGGAGCCTCCTGCTCAGGACTTAGGCCCACATTACTTTCCCTGAAGAGGTTTCCAGAGGCTTTTCTGGCTGGCTGGTGGAAGGCCAGGGTGGAGTCCAGCTCACCCTTTCCTTTGCCTCAGCCCCACGTGGGATTTCTGGGCCTCTCAAGTCCCCCAGACATGAAAGCCAATCCCCTGACCCAAGCACGGGCTCCCAAGCGAGGAATGTAGGTGGCTGAGAGGGGCTGCTGGGGAACAGCCTGCTTTCCCTTCCCTACACCCCAGATCTGTCAAGAGTGGTCTAGGGTGTGCCCAGTGATGGGAGAGACAGGCCCCCAGAGAAAAGACAAGTGGAAGGGCGGTGGAATAGGGGAAACATTTATTTGACTTCAAGGAAAGCTACAAACAAATACCAAAAGCGGATCACTGAAGACAGGCCCGGCAAAGGCAAAGACAGATTTCACACGTAGCACAGCATCCCCTCACTCACTACAAATGGTCTCGGAAGCGAAATGGGGGGGGGCAGAGGGGATGGGTCTGACCCAGACTATCCCCATATTTACAAGCTTTGGGCCCTTTACTCCAGACCCAGTGATTCACAGAGAAGTACACAAGACATTTTACACTGAGCATTATTTTTGTTTCCGTCCACTCCCAGGCCAGGCCTTGTGGGGCCTACCCAGGCGGCAGGAACCTAACTCTCACGGTTTACCTTCCCTCTTCTCAAGATCACCCCTTGGGTCCTCCTGGCCCCCTTCCCACCCTCGGACCAAGTCACTGGGAGACTTGGGCCTGGTGCGTGGGGAGGGAGGAGGAGGAAGGTGGAAAGAGACAGTCTTGGACTCCATCTCCAAGGCCGGCTCAGCTGGGCCCCCAGGATGCGGGGATGCGGCACTACCCCACCTCAAGGGCTGCCCCTTAGAGAAGTTTCCAGCTGAAACTCAAAATACAGCGACCATCCTTTTATAAATAAGTTAGAAGAACACAGATGGGGAGGGGAAAGTTCACATTAAACATGCGAGTTTCTTTCTTTCCTGGGGGAAGGAGTGCAACCACAGACACAAACATTCAGAAACACTGGCGGATTGGGGTTGAGTGGAGGGATGTGGGGAGCAGGGAGGGAAAATAATAATTATCATTATTATTAACAATAATAACAAGATTAACCAGTCCAGGAGAGAGGGAGCCACAGGAAGACCTAAGACCAAACGAAAAATCGTAACACAAGGCCGGGGCGAGGCAGGCTCGTGGGAACCGGTCCCCAGCGGGCAGTGGCAGCGCAGGGAGGCTCGGAGGGGCCCGGGCTAGGGGGCGGCAAGGGCTCTTGGGCCACCCAGGGCTCCTCCAGGCGGGCTCAGGGCTGGAAGGCGCTGCCGGCTGTAGCCAGGCTCATACTTTTCAGTTTGTTGTCTTTCTTCCACTTCATGCGCCGGTTCTGGAACCAGATCTTGATCTGGCGCTCGGACAGGCAGAGCGCGTGGGCGATCTCGATGCGCCGCCGCCGCGTCAGGTAGCGATTGAAGTGGAACTCCTTCTCCAGCTCTAGGGTCTGGTAGCGGGTGTACGCGGTCCGGGCCCTTTTCCCGTCCGGCCCCGTCATATCTGGAGCAGACAGAGTAGAGCGGCGAGGCAACGTTATTCCGGTTAAGGGAGGGGGCACTGGATGGGAGAGGGGCGTGAGCAGGACCCAGGCGTCCCCGGCACCCAGCTCACCGCAGCTCCAATCCTCCCCACTCCAGACGCCCTCATCCGAGCTCGCTCCTACACCCCCTCTTCCTGCAGCCCCCACTTCTGCCGGCAGTGAATGCGCCCGGCTTTGTCTCTTGCTCCCTCCCCGTGCCTCACCCTTCGCTGGGCTCAGGCGGCCGCTCGCCCCGGGAGGGAGGAGAGCGGCTGCACTTTTGCCCTGGAAAGCTCGTTTTACTGCTCGCCCCTTCTTCTTTGCTAGCAGCAGCCTCAAAATTTCGGGGGCAAGCAGGACCCTTCCCCACGTTACATAAAACCCCATCCTTCCTCCTATAGCTGGTACAGCTGGTCGAATAAAACCTTAGCCGAAGCTGGAGACAAATGATTAAAAATATTCCTCCCCAGCTAAAGACCTAGACCGTCTTTGGCTCTATCCCCCGAGCTGTGAGGACCCTCTTAGAGACTTCTTCCCCTCTGGGGGGGGGAATAAATCTATATTTGAGGAGAAGCCAAGCTCTCCTCGGCCCCCCCCACCTCCCCAAACGCAGAGAAGGAAAGCCGAGGAGACCAAAAAAAAAAAAAAAAAAAAAAAAAAGGAAAACGAGCGAAAGCGAGAATTACCATGGCTGATGTGAAGCTTCCTCATCCAGGGGAATATCTGCGGAGTCTGCCCCTCGGGCGCGGCTGTGGAGGTGGCCATGGGCTCTGGCTGTGCCCGAGCTAGGCTCGGGCTGCTTAGCTGGCTCGCCGCTTCCTCAGGCTCCGAGGACGCGCTGGCCTCGTCTATTTCGGTGAAATTGGCGCTGGAGCTGGCCGGGGTCGCCTGGTCGGAGGGGGACGAAGCAGAGGGCTTGGCGCCGTGGCTGTCGCCGTTGGTGCAGGGCAGGGACTCGGGCGAGGACAGGGAGCAGCTCGACGCCGCTTGCCTGAAGCGGGGCTCCTGGGCGGGCGCGGGGAAGGCGCGCGAGCTCTCGCCCACCGCCCCAAAGTGGCTGGAGGAGGCCGAGGAGCGGTTGACGCTGAGGTCCATCCCATTGTAATTGTAGCCGTAAGAGCCGGTGTGCATGGCAGCGGGATCCCTGTAAGAGCCGCTCAGAGAGCTGCCACTGCCATAATTTAGCAACTGATAGTCCGGGCCATTTGGATAACGCCCCGAGAAGGAGTTTACAAAGTACGAGCTCATTTGGGTGATTTTGGAGGGCTTGATTTGTGGATCGTGGTCGTTATAACCCTGTGCTTCACGATTTATGATGTATTAATGAATTATAGCGATGCACTGTACTTCGTTTTGCTATGTATGCGGCCAAATATGGGGGGGGGTTGGAAGGGGGATGGGGGGGCGTTAGGGAATCACGTGCTTTTGTTGACCAGTCGTAAATTCTCGCTGATGACCTCAAGAGGTAATTCATGCTCTATGGTTACAAATAATGACGATCCGAGAATCGTTAGGGCCGATTCAATGCGAGCCTCGGAGAGAGGGGGAAAATCGGAGAAGGGGGAGAAACAGGGAGAAGGTTGGCGGCGGCCTCTGAGCAGAGCGCGCCACCTCCCGGCGATTGGCGGGAGCGCGGGCCGCAGACTGCCATGGCGGAGACGGCTGCCTCCCTGCTGGCTCCCGGCAGCCGCCGGGAGAGAAAGAAACCCGGCCTGGGCTCACCCGCAGAGTTGAATCTTTAAGAGGAGGGACCCACTTGAGCTTTCACCCACTTTCTTCGGAGTGGGGTTAGACTATCTGTGCCCATCTCCCTGTCATTATTATTATTGTTGTTGTTATTGTCATTATCATTACTATTATTATTATTTTCACTCCGGATGAGATGATCAAAAATTGAGTTGCTTTTCCCTCACTTAGGCTTTGCAAGTCTCCGAGCTAGGGGCGGAAATGGTGCGGGGGAGGGCTGGAAGATGTGTATGAAAAACAATTATTGCAACGCGTTTCCCCGTGAGCTCCGCCTGGCTTGCTTCCTGCCGGGGGTTTGCAGGGTTTGCAGTGGCCCAGGCATAGTGACCAGGCGGAGCTGGCAGGGCTGGGCTGAGGCTTCCACGGAGAAGCTTTCACTTCTGTGCCCCTTAGAAGTTTGACATCCTCTTCCTGGCTTCCTCCTCCTCCTCAGCCCAGGCCTGGAGAATGGCAAAGCAGGATAGGGACCCTAGAGGATGTGTAGGGCTGGGGTGAAGCGGCCTAGTATCAGGGGTTAAATGGTGGTGACTGAATCCGTGGCTGGGGTTCAGGGCTCTGAGAACTGGGGATCAAGGCAAGAGGCTTTCCCCTCGTCCCAAAAAATGCCCGCTATTACATAGGGAGGCCCCACTCGAGGCCCCTTACTGACGTCTGGGTAGTTTCACGATTTGCCCGGTGGCCCAAATCTTCCCTGTAAAGGGGTTCCAAGGACCAGCGGCGCCTTGCTGAGCGCGCTGGGCGGCCACAGACTGCCGCAGCTGGGCTCCTTCTGCCGGGCGGCTATTTTCTTTAAAAATAAAAAAAAAGGGAGAGAGAGGGAGGAGGAAGAAAGGAAAACAGTGTCTGCAGCTTGCCGCCTGGGTGAGGGTGGGGGTGGGGAGAAAATGGGTCGGTTTTTGGTTGAGGGGATGAGACCACACCACCCCACCACCTGGCCTCCTGCCCTCAGGTCTCCAAGGAGCCGGGGAAAGTCGTACCCTCCGCCCCGTGCCTGCCGGCCGCTTCGAATTCCCCTACTTGTCGATGAGCTCCTGCTTGAGGCGGGAAGGGGCGCCTGGAGCCTTCGGCCGTGGGCAGAGAGATACCCGGTGGCCCCGATGGAGTCTCTGGAGTCAGAGGCCGGGAGCCGAGGGCCAAGGCCAGCGGAGATCAAGCCATGTGGGCAGACCAAAGGCTACGGGCCTCGAGATCGGGAGGACAGAAAGGCACAGCTGCGGGGCGACACCCGCCTGGCTGTCTCTGCAGGGGTTCCAGGCTCGGGCCTTGGCGGTGTCCCTCGTGCCACGGACAAACGAGGAAAAGCTTAGAGAATAAGAGGGAAATGGCCCTGCTCCGTCCCCCAGGTCTGCACCAGGAGAGGCTGTTGGGAGCCCGAGGCCCGGCGGGGCCGCCCCAGCCTTTATCTCAACTGTAACTTCCGAGTCGTGTCGGGCCCGCTGGGGCCGACCTGGGCTCCTGCCTTTGCTGCGGAGTTTCCGGCTCTGGGACGCCAGGGTGGCCTCCAGGGTGGGGGAGTGGCAGGGGAGGAGCAGAGGTGACTGAGCGGCGAGTTTTTACATCTTTATTATTATTATTATTATTATCATCATCATCATTAATAATATTAATATTATTACCGAAGTATTTCACGTCCAGAGCTAAGACAAGACTACAAACACAACACATAGAAAATTAATAAAATAGAACTTTGTTTTCTTCTGAGGCTCCTCTTCTTACTTCTAGGTAGTATGTGCTCCTTCCAGTGGCTTTAGGGAGGGGGTGGGACAGAGGTCTGGGGTCAGGGAGTCTTCGAGGCCCCCCCGCTGAGGGGGCTGCGAATCTACCATTGAACCGTGCACAGGGAACATGGACGAAATGAGACGCAACACGGACAAGAGCATATTGCTCTGCTTCCAGGAAACATCAAGTGAGTCTGGTCCTCAGTTCTCACAGGGGAGCATGATGGGGTTGAAGCGGGTCCGCAGGGATGGAGGGGGCGCTCCCGGGTGCTGGGTGGGCTCAGGCGACAAGGCCTCCCAGCACCCAGTGAGAGCTCTGCGGGCGGGGGCATTCAGGAGAGCGCTGGGCCCCTCCTGTCGGGTGCTAGAGAGCAGGTCCCCCGGGCTCCCCGCCCGCAGAGCCTTCTCAGGGCTCTCCGATGCCCTCGGCTCCCCACAGGCCGCTCCCTTCGCGTCCCCCCTCCCTTTCCAGCGCCTTCACTCGGCTGGCTTCTCTTCCTCCTCCTCGGCACTGAGCTGAGACGCGCTGAGCAGTTTGCTCTCCTTTTTCCACTTCATGCGCCGGTTCTGGAACCAGATCTTGATCTGCCTCTCCGTCAGGCACAGGGCGTGCGCGATCTCGATGCGCCGCCGCCGTGTCAGGTAGCGATTGTAGTGAAACTCCTTCTCCAGCTCCAGGGTCTGGTAGCGCGTGTAGGTCTGGCGGCCGCGCCGGCCACTGGGCCCAAAGGAGGAACCTGTTACGCAGAGAGAAGATGCTGAGGCCTGGGGTCAGCAGGGCCAGAACCCCTCCCCCACTCGACCCTCAAACAGGGACTCTAGCCTGTCCCGGGATGCCCTCCACTCTTCGAGTTTCCTGCCACCACCACCCCCCCCCCCCCGTCCTCACTCCTCCAGCGCCCCCTCCAGATTCCCTCCGGGTCTCCCAGGCCTGTGCCTCTGGTGTAGACTCTTGGTGGGGGATGGGAGGAGAGTTTAAAATCCCACCTGAGCCTAGGGGGAGGGGCTGGGGAAGCACTGGCCAGGTGTGTCTCTTCCTGGCCTTATCTTTTCTTTCCATCTATCTGGCTCCCCCACCACCCCGTGATAGATTCCAGCCCTTAATCCGTAATGACGTGGATCGATCCAGAGTCGGCATTAACGGCTCCTCACTTTCGTGTCCCGCTAATGGACATCAATTTGGGACTTAAGGCCGACAAATAATCCAACCTGAGACCCAGGCGCCTGCTTCCCCCTCTCTCCCCCTTGGCCAGCTGCCTCTCCCTTTCTTCCCCTTCTGCCTCGCTCCTTCCTCTGACTACCACCCCTTTCCTGGTGCCTCCTCTTTCCCCAACCCCGAACCCCCAGGGAAACACAGTCCGGGACGGACTCAACTCTCCCTCGCCAGCGTCACGCCGCCCCCCCTTCCCATGACGCACTCCGTTCTTAATGGAACCGTCTTCGGGTGGGGGACCCAACCGGGGCTGGGGGCGCAGCGGGGTGGGGGTGGAAAGCCACGCCAGTGGCTGCGGCCCCTGCCCCCTCCCCTGCCCCGGAATCGGGCTCTGGCGTGGCGCTCCGGGAGAGCCCACTCGCTCCCCCTGGCTCCCAGTGTAGCTGGGACTTTGCAAACTTTGTAACTCCTGACGGCTAGAGGACAGAGCGGGACACCTCGGGCGGGCGCCCAGTCTTCCCTTAGCTCCTAGCAGAGATGCCCACCCGGCACCCCAGGGAGTGGAGGGGGGCGCTCTTTCTGTCCCTGCGGGGGGGGGGCCGCGGGGGTCGGGGCGGCCGCGGGAGGGCTCACTCACTGTTGCACGAATTCATCCGCTGCATCCACGGGTAGACCGGGGTGGAGCACTTCTGCTCCTCGGCCTCGCCGAACACGCTCTTGTCCTGCGCGCAGTCGGACTTCCGCGGCTCGGGGTGGAACCGGGGCGGCTCTTCGGCGCCCGAGAGCGCGCAGGCCGACTCCTTCTCGCGGTAGAAGGCCGGCGCCGGCCCGTAGTCGCAGGGCGCCGCTCGGCCGTAGCCGCCGCCGGCGGGCGGGTAGTAGGAGGAAGCCGCAAAGCCCTTGTCCTGGCCGGGCCCGGGCCCGTAGGGCGCGGGGTAGTGCCTCAGCGGGTCCGCATAGCCGGACGAGTAGAGCGGTAGCTGGCCCAGGAAGGACTCCTGCCCGCTGGCCAGAGTGACGGGGAAGGTGGAGTTCACGAAATAGGAACTCATTGGGAGGGGAGGCGCGCTCGGCCGCTGCTGCTCCGCCGGGTTTATGATTTGTTGTGTTTTATAGTCCGAGCGCCGCGCCTATTAGTAGTATATCTGAGATTGGGTTTTAGCTGAGGGGGGATGGCGAGGTGCCAGTGAGGGCCAGAAGGAAATACAACCATCTGATCCAACACTGACCAATGGCAGAGGCAGGAATTGTCAAATAGCACCCAGGAGGAGCGCAGCCCGCGCGAGGGACCCGCGCACAAACCTATCAACCTTTTTTTTTTTTTTCCCCTCTCCCTCCTTCTTCTCCTTCTCCTTTCTCTCGCTCTCTCACCCCCCCCCCCAACAACACAACGCGTCCTGTTCCACCTACGTAGATCTGCGAAGAGGCGTCTGTGCCTTTCAGGGAGGAGGGAGCATTTGGATGGAGACCACCCCATCCCCCAGTGATTAAATAAATATATCCCTCCCCTCCCCATGTAGGATTGGAAAAAGTTAATTGTGTTTTCAGAAAAGTTAACCCCTGCGTTGCTCGAGCCCCCTTCCCTCAAGGGAAGGGTGCGTAAATGTCCTTCTCCCAGTGGTGAGAACTGAAAGAAAAGGTTTGTTTCTAGGGTTTTGTATCGGTAGAAGAAGAGAAGAGTTCACTATTTAGCATCGTTTTCAGAAGGAGAAGCAAAGAAGAAGAAACACTCCCCTCCCCAGGTTTTGAAAACTGGTTTTTCCTATTTCTCAGGTCTATCCTGCCTCCTCCAAGCCTGGGTTTATTATCTCTGTTTCTCCTCAGCTCTTCTGGTCTGAAGGGCAGGCCAGAGGCTGCTGCCCAGAGGACCCAGAAGGCTGTGAAATGGGAGGAGGGTCTGAGTCCAAGCTTGTCCCTCTGACTCTGGCCAGGTTAGCCTAGTCTAGGAGCTTCTTGGAAGGTTACTGCTGCTGCCTCTGCTGCCCAAGACATCCTGCCTGTTTCGGGCAAGTGCTGCTTGCTCTTGGCACGGGAAGGAACACTAGGGAAAGGGACTAGAGTTCTCTTCGATTGAGGGATAGGAAGAGGAAGAGTGAGGGGCATCCCCCACCTAGGTTATCTGATCCCTATCCTGACTGCAAATCTCCACCCTCTACCTCCCCCCCCCCCAATTATTATAATATCCTGGGCTACAGAGTGTGAGGAATCAAAGATGTCTCAGTACGTTTGAGCACAGGGAAGAAATTGTTCCTCCTCCAATTCCAGGTCCTTAAACCCTCCTGATATTTGAGGCAATCCAAGACAACCCAGAAAGAGAGGGGCCCTTGCTCCTTTTCCCGGTCCCTCCAGAAGCTGGCAGTTCTTTTTAAAATTAACTCTTTCCCAAGACGTGGTTTGGATTTACTTTTCTAAGGAGGGAGAGATGTCCAGATCCTCCTGGGGACCCAGGAGGCAGCTTACAACTATCAGCCCGGATCCCCTCTCCAGATGCTCACCACCCTTCTGTCTGTCTCTCAGCATCTCTCCAGTCCCTCCTATGTCTCATATTTGGATTACCAGCGCTGCTGCTGCACAAGCTTGGGTGTGAGAAAGAGTGCTTATCTCCGTTCATATTTCTCTCTCTCTCTCTCTCTCTCTCTCTCTCTCCTCTCTTCTAAGGAAAATGAGCACCGAAGCCAGGCTGGAAGACTGAAGCACAATGTGTGTTCAACATTCTAACTATGCACGTGGAGGCCAGGCAGTAAAGGGTGATAACCTTAACCTTCAGACCTGGGTTCTGGAATGAGCCAGGATGTGTGACAAAAATCTGATGATAAAGGGGCCAGGCTGACTCTCCTCTGCCTTGTTCTTTGGGCTCCTTTTTATGGGCCAGATTTGTCCACTGCAGATGGCACAAGACACTAGGGAAAGTGGTAGAGGGCTGAGGTGGTGACCAAGGGCAGGGACGTGGTTGGTTGCAAAGTGGCCTACAAGGCTCTCTGAACTCAGGACAACTTCTAGGCTATACTACTTCATGGCTGAGTGGCAAACATGTCCCACCAATAACTTCCTAGCCAAACTCAGGAGGGGGGCGGTTATCAAGATTTAAGAAAACTGGAGCCTCCTAATGATGAAGAATCTAGTGCCCCAGTCTAGCTGCGATTGGGGAGCATTTGGTCTGGGGGAGCAAGGTCAGGAGAGTGCCGGTATGCACCCTACCTCAGTCCTGCCACTGGGGCTGGGCTTTGGACCACCTCTGTCCTGCCTCCTCCCTGGCTACAGTGTCCCCTCCTAGAACTGGACAGTGTGGGCTTTGCTGCAGAGTCTGGACTAAGTAGGATGCCATAAGGGAGGGAGACTTCCCTGTGATAGAAGCACGAGAATAACTGCTTTATCCTTAGAGTCACAGCCCCAAATTAACCTCACCTCTGCAGGTTGCCTGTCGTGAGATGGAGCCGCAAAGGCAGGGCCTGGGCGCCTGGAGTCCAGCATGAAAGGAAATAGCGCCTCATCGCTCTTATCTAAGCCCAGAGGTATTTATGAGCGTTTATTCATCTGATCCGTTTGTTTGGGAGAAAGAGCAGACTACAGGCAGGGCCCGGCCAGAGGCCGCCTGGTTTCTGGAGCCAGATCTCTATGAATTTGTCTGTGGTTCGGTCCACCACCGTCTGTCTGTCTGTCTCCACAGGGGAATATGTAAATACCCAGCAGGCACAGCTGTCTGCCAGTCTGGGGTGTCTCCCCCAGCCTCGCTGAGGAAGTGTGTATGTAGAAAGGTGGATATAAATGTGTACCAAGTCTGAAGGACACAACAGAAAGACTGCACAGAAATCCCACAGGCAGAATTTATAATGGTGATTTTCTGTGCTGTGAATCTGAGCTCCCGTGGACGTGCACGCATTTTCATCTCCCAGGGAAATATCCAAGTTGTGTTCAGCTCGCTCCTGTACTGGTAACCTCAGGGACGTGTTTTGCCTTGATAGGTATGGAGGAGAGAGGGAATTGAGACACTGTCCAGGCTTCCCATTTCCTCTCAGCTACACAGCCCCCCCGCCAACCTTTAGGTCACCGGGTTGTGAGCATCTTGCCCCAACCCACTCCCAGCTCGGGCTGCGGTGGAGCAAATTAAGACATCTCAGTCCAATTCTTCCCCTAGACTGTGAATCTGGGGAACATAAATGTTCCCAGGGGGAGTTCTCAACCTTTGGGAGTGGTTTACATGGGATATTGCCTTAAAATTGGCCCGACCAAGGCGCGGTACAAAGACCTCATTTCCATTATGCAAATGAACATCTTCGTCTCTGATCTTGGTGGGGGGGTGGGATTGGCGGTGGCACAGGTCTCTCTCCTTCTCCCTAACCAGGTCCACCTGGTACCTAAGAGTACCTTAGACCCGAAGTGTTTCAACCCCCCTGTACCAGCCGCCTTCCCTCCCTACCTGTTCTTCCGGCCGCCCACAAGAAAGAAGGGCCCAAGACTTTCCAGCGGCTCCCTGGGGGCCTCCTCATTGGGCGGGGCCTTCTGGCCGCGGAAAGTCGCTCTTGCTGCCAGAAAGCTGAAAGGGCAGCTCCCATAGTCCAGGCTCTGGAGGCGCCATAGACGCGGGACCGCAGCCGCCGGGTTTGCCCCCCAGCACCACCCTGCCCCCTCGACCTCGGCAGCTCCTCCAGCTCCGGGCCAGACCCTAGTAACACCTCGGCCTGCCTGGCACCGCAGGCAATTTCCTGGAGCCCCCGCCCAGGAACTGGGGCCACAGCACCTTGAAAGGAGCAGCCAGAGCTTCCTCCTGTGGCTTGAAAGCCGGAGCTAATCAGTAACCCGTGAGACAGGGGCCAATATTCAAACGCTGCAGCAGAGGCGCGTACCCCGGCCCTCGCCACCCCCTTCTGGGAAAGCGATCGGGTTAAGCGGGTGTGAGGGGTCTGGCAGGATCGGAAATCACAATGGTTTTAGTTCCTTAATGATTGATCCTCACTCCCACGCCCAGTTTTTTTCCCCAAAGCATATTTGTGTCGATTTCGCTGGAAACGATCGAGAATGGGGGAGGGGACCCACACTCACTTGCAGACACCAACAGTTTCCAGAAAATTTCGTCTCAATTCCTCCACCACGGACTCACCAGCCAAGCAACTGGCAAGACCCACCAGCCAACCGGGAGAACACAGACCCGGTTTGTCTTTTGACAGCCGAGTGGAACTGCGGGGGCCGGCGCCTTCCCCGCTGGCCCCCTCCCTTGGCCGAAAAGAAAACCAAATAAACCTTGAACAGCCTTGGCCTCGCATCTCCCTCCCGAGCAGCCCGGATGATCCCCTCTTGAGCCTTGGAGGGGCAGGCGGGTGAGGGCTCGCGACTCTGATCCCCCGACCCTTGGATTCAGGGCCCCCGCCCGCGGGATGCAGTATTAGTCCTTTTTAAATATGACCTAGAAAGAGCCGCTTTCCCAGCCAGCTGCTGGGTTTGGAGCTGGGATGGGGCGGGCGAGGGCACACTTGTTCCCTAATCCACACGCGGACGGGCGGGTACCAAGATCCAGCGGAAAGCGACAATCTGGGCCGGCGTGCCCCCCGAAACCCGCCGAACCTGAGCAGCGGGGGCTCCAGGCGTCGGGCACGGTTCAGGAGGTGTCGCCGGGGTCGCGGCGCCGAAGCCGCATGTCTCCGAACGGACGGTAGATGGCAGCAAACCGCATAATTTGGGTCAGAGCAAACCGTCTAAAGGATGATTTATACCCCGCCAAGACTACAGGAGAAAAAGACCTTTAGTCTGGATGTGTTTGGGGAATTTTTCCTTTGAGAATAGGCCCCGAGTGCCGTGGGTGCTGGCCGAGAACTTCTCTCGCAGCGCAGCCCAGGGGTCCCCGCAGGCACCCAGCCCGGGGCCTGCTTCCTGGGTATCTACCTGCGCCTCCAAAGGCCCCCTTCCCGCGCCACAAGTGGCCTGCACCCCTCTCTTCCCAGCCCAGGCTTGAGAGCGCCAATATTCCCCTACCCACCCCCATCCCCTGCAATCCCTGGGCAACCGGAGGCCCGAGGCTGAACGCTCTGCATTTGATCTTCAAAAAGAGAAAAGCAATCACCTATTTGTGCAAACCAAAGTGAATCACAGCCTCTCCCGCCTTCCATGCCCAAAGCCGCTTATCTCTCCGCTGGCAGCTTCCCCAGAAGGCCCCTCTCTCTCGGTTTTTAGGTTCTTTCCCCCTTCTTTCACCCCACCATCTACTTTAGGAATTTCAGTCTCCCGCCCAGCAGTTCTTCTCCCCCCTCCTCACCCCCAGGAGGCCTGGCTGGAGGATGAAATCAGGCGCCTGAGGGACAGGACTAGCTAGCTGTCCGAGCTCAGAGCCAGACAGCTCTCCGGTCCCGACACCATCAGGTTCCCTAACTGGGTTCTCCTTCTATAACTGGGTTCTCCTTCTATTTTCTTCTCTCCCCCATCTCTCTCTCTCTCTTTTGTTTGTTTGTTTTTGTTTGTTTACAAGCTTAAAACACCACAACACACTCAAAAGCTTCTCCACAATCAACACGTTTGGTTCCACGAAAGTTTGAAATGTTCCCACTCCAGACACACACATGGCAATTTTCTCCACCGAAATCCACACGCCCATACCAATAAAACACAAGTAATAGAATCAATATTGCACAGAAACCAACATGCTGTAACCTACCGCATTAAAAAACCACAAAACTGTCTCCCTGCAGACCGAGGCTCCCTCCTGCGGGAGTGGCGAGAGACCTGGGCATTCTCCGGCTGGCTTCCTGGGGGGAGGGGGTCTCCCTCCATTTGGGTGCCTCCACCCACGGCCCTTTAATTTCAGAAACGTCTCCGAAGGGAGATAACGAGCATTTCTCTGTGAATCTTTCTCCCTCTTGTCCCTCTAGCCGCGCCTCCTCGCCCTCTCGGGCCTCTGCGGAGACTCCAGGCCCTCCAGAGACCAGGACGTCCCTCAGCGCCACCGCCCCTTGTGCCAGTGCCGCCGGGAAACCGCCGATACCCACGCTGGGCAAGAGAATTGCGCGGGGGGCAACTGGGGGAGGCCGGAACAAGGGAGGGAGAGTGGGAGGGGGAGGGGGTGCACACCCACAGAGGTGGTAGTAACCGGCTTCTGGGGCGCCCTGTAGCCCAGACACCCCATCCTCTCTTTCGAACCCCCCTCACTTGAGCCTCCTCTCCCAGCTTAAAAAGGCATCTCAGAGCTCGCCTCCGTGGCCCCTTTCGGTTCCTCCTCCCATCTTCCCTGCCTTGGCTCCCCCTCCAGGAAGCAGCCACCCCCTCTCTCTCGGCCACCGAATTTCCTGGGAAGCCTCTCCCTGCAGCGCCCAGAGGTGGGGTTCAGCCCCATCTTGGGGTGGGGGTGAGAGGGAGACAAACCTAAGCCCCACCCCCTACAGAATCGGTGCAAAAGAATAAGAAGAGAATTGTAGAATCTCTCTTACCTTTGTAGACCTTGGGATTTCTTCCCTCCGATTGAAAGAGGTGAGGAGGAAGGGGGGCGGAAAGCGTTCTGTTTCTTCTTCATCTTCCAGATAATATTGTCCCAACCTGAGAGCCGTCGCTTCCCCTTCTCTGACTTGGGAGAGAGGGTGTTTCGCTTTTCTGATATTTGCATAGAAAATGGAGTAAGTTCTGGCTTTGAAAAATGGTATCAGCCTGCAGTCCTGGGCAGATTGTCCATTTACCCTCCATGATGACTAAAATCCCAGATCAGCAAGCAAATCAACTTAGAAATTAAAAATTATTTTTGGTTCTCTCTTTTGTGTAATTCCCACTCCTCCTTCTCTCTCTCTTTCTCTCTCTCTCTCTCCCTCTCCTTTCCTCTCCCTCTCTCTTCCTCTCTCTCTTTTGCTTTATCGAGCTGATACTGAAGTATAAAAATATCAAGAGGCTGGAGCCCTGAAGGACGACAGTGCTCCGACCTAGGTGTGGTGTCCAAAAGAATGCTGCATTATAACCACCAGGGAAATGATAAAAAGTTCATGTTCACGATCGCCCGGCCACATGACCGGCGCCGGCCAATCGCTGGATTCAACCACTCATAAACTTCTATCACAAAGTTGTAAATTTTCATAAAACAACAAGGAATTTATTGCATTTCTTCATGGCTGCTCCACCAGCAACCCTTTTCTCAGTCGCCATCTTCTTTTCTTCTCCTTCTCGCTATTTGGGGAAACCCCTGTCTGAGAAAGGGTGAGATTTGGGGTGCAGGGAATCAGGCGGAGGAGCCACAAGGGTCCATCTGGGAAGGGGATTCTTTCCAGAACCTCCCTATTCTCGCAGGAGCTCTGCCCCCCTCTTCTAGTATGAATACACCCCAAATCCTCCACACAGGGACTATTTTAATACAGTTTTGGGGTGAGTCGGAAGTAACAGCGGGTATCCAAAATTGCCACTTGCATCAGGGCAAAAGGAAGGCTTCAGTGCCCCCTCTTCCTCTCTGAATGTCCCCCTCATTCTCAGTCCTCTAGATAGCGGGACCCCCACCTGTGAGGCTTGAAGCATTGCGGGTGTGGGGGCCCTAGATCCCCTAGGGCCTGTTTTTTTGCCGGGGGGGGGGGGGGGGGGGGGGGGAAGAAAGGCAGCCCTGAGAGAGGCCAAGGTTCTTGCCTCTGCTCCCCAGAAATTGTAAGAGGGTGAGGCTGGATCCCTGTTTCTCCTTCCCAAATGTCCACATGTCCAGGTTCCCAGTGACAGCTCCATATGCTCTCCAGGGGGTTCTGCGGTCATTAATGGGGGAAACTGCAGGTTCAGGGGATTTTTACTTACAAATTCAAATTAAAGAGATTCTTCTAAAACCTGGTTCCATTCCAACCTGCTTCCTCCTTTCTGTCCCAAACTTGTTCTTTGCATTTAAATAATCCAAGGTTTATAATCGAATAAATTCTAAACCTCAGCTCCACAGGTCTAGATGCGTCGGTGCTGTCCTCCAGGTTTATGTTCCTCAATCAAGGGGTGTTTTGGAGGAAAACAAAACAAAACACCACCACCACCAAACAAAATTCACCCCGTGTTTCCCAGGTCCCCTGAAATATTCCTGTATTTTTTAATTGAGCTACCAGCGCCCAAATGCAGGAAACGAAATAACATCCCCCCAAAAATGTTTTCTGTCTTTTCTCTCTTTCTCTGCACTCTGGAGAAGATTCCAGGTCGCCGGCAGCGCGGACCGCGGGCAGCAAGGCGCGGAGGAAGCCGGCGGAGCTTGGCGCCCGGGCGCGGCCGGGCGCCGAACGGCCGGGGATGCGGCCACACTAGCCGGGTAACCTTGCCCCGCTCAGGAACCCGTTCTCAGGGATCATCTACTCCTCCCCCACAATTCAAAAATTTTATTTGGATCGCTGTGTTAATTTAGAATGAGATAAATGGAAGTAAAATAAGTTGAAATAAAATAACCGAGTAGGTCTTGCGGAAAATGCTTGCCGAGAGAGCGGAAGCCGGGAGCGCCCTCGGTTTGGAGGCCTCTTTGGACCGGCGGGGGAGCGCCTGCCCGCCGGCCTGGCTTCTGCCCAAAGCCGCCCAAGAAGCGGGAGTGGATCTGGGTGCTCACCTTCCCTTTCCTTCCTCTCTTCCTTCCTGTGGGCCTAACACTGTGGATTTCAGCTCCGTTTTGTGCCCCAGCCGCACCACAGAGCCGCAGCCTGGTTTGAAGGCCTGGATGAGGCAGAGTTTGCAAACGGTGGGGGTTTTGTTTTGTGAATGGGTGTGTGACCAAGCCTGTGGGCTCAGGGATGTGTTTACTTGGGGGCAAATGTGAATCTGTGTTTATAAGCCGATGTGTGAATGTACATTGATATGTATAAATGTCTCTGTGAGTGAGTGTGAATGTGTGTTTACTTGTGAGTGTGTGTGAACATGAAAGCATGCATTCCAGTGTACTGTTGGGATGGGTGAATGAATGCCTGTATGTTTATTTATGGACATATGAATATGGGGTGTTTGTTGGTGACTGTAGGTGACAATGTATAGATTTACTTATGTGTGATGTCAGCCTATAAATAGGTGTGATTTGTGCATTTGTGTATGTCAGTATGTGTAAAAGAATGTAAAGGGAGGTGAGTGTATCCTATAGGGGTTCACTCTGGGCAGCCCCCAGAGCCAGGAGCACCGGGGTAAAGGGCAGACCCCAGCGCAGAACGGAATGACTAGCAGCAGAAGTTGGAGCCAAGGGGCTCTGGGATGCTTGGCTCACCCAGAGCCCCCACCCCTGCTTTAGGGAAACACAGAAAATAGGTCTGTTCATTTTTAAATTGTGTTTTTATTTCTCCATCCTTCAGGTACACATACAATGTAAAGGGGTTCACAGGGGCTGGCGGAAGCAAGGAGCATCGGGTAGGCCAGGGGCACAGAGGGGACACTGGAGCTAGTCGGTGGGTCCATGGGGCTCCCTAAGGCCCCTTCCGTGCTGCTACTGGTAAGGCGGGGGGTGGGGGGTGGGCTCAGGAGTACAGGGAACCACACACCTTAGTCCAGACCCACAGAGCACAAAGACAGCATCAAAGAAAGAGGCTTACAAAACGGCGAGATTTTACAAAGACCTTACAATAGCGACATAGAAAAGGGGAGGCAGAAAATCTAGAGAACAGGTAGGTAGGTGATGTTCCTCCCATAGCATACAAAACAAACCCACCGGGCTTTTCTATAGGTAGTATGGTGTATTTTTTTGTTTGTTTGTTTTTGTTTTTCAGTGTTAAGAAACCAAAATTCCACCGTCTCTCCTTAAAAAATTTTAAACTGCTTTCCACTATTTAAATAGTTTTCCCCCTCCCTCTTTAATTTGAGTTTCCTGGTTCAGTTCTCAGAGCTGGGCTTCAGCCCTCTCTCTCCCTTTTTGGCTCTCTGCCCTTTCTCTGGCTCTCACTCTTCCTCCTCCTCCTCCACCTCGGCCTTGTCCTGGCCGGTGGCCCCAGGGCCCGATGTCTTGTTCTCCTTTTTCCATTTCATGCGCCGGTTCTGGAACCAGATCTTGATCTGTCTTTCGGTCAGGCAGAGCGCGTGCGCGATCTCGATGCGCCGCCGCCGTGTCAGGTAGCGGTTGTAGTGAAACTCCTTCTCCAGCTCCAGGGTCTGGTAGCGCGTGTAGGTCTGGCGGCCGCGCTTTCGGTCAGTTCCTGCGCACAGTATTTAAAGGAGAATAATCAGTGCCTGTGGGAAAAGCCACAAGACTGCCCACCCCTTCACAGACTCTTAGGTTTGGGGTCAGTGGGTGGAAGAGCCCATTTCCCCAGTAAACCAAAGTCTTACTTTCCACACCCCTCAGCGTGTGCCTTCCCTCTTCCCTCAATGTGCAGGACTTTCTCGAGGCTTCTTGAGGCAGCCGTCCCCACTGGCCACCTGGAAAGTCTTCCGGACTAGGGCTCCTGCACCCAAGATTTAACCGGTTAGCTTTTGAAGGCCCTGCACCTGAGGGGTGTTATGTGGGATGAAGGAAGTCTAATCTTCCCATCACCCCTGGGACCAGGCACCCTAAGACTCCCCTTTTGGATACGACTCTGAAGATCTTTAGGTAAGAGGCCACGGAAACCATGCAGTTGGAGTGGGGCTCTAGGCCTGGCCTCAGTGCTTTTCCCAAAAAGAAAGGAAACAAAGAGGCTCACAGACCCAATCTCTCTCTCTCTCCCTCTCTCTCTCTGTCACACACACACACACACACACACACACACACACACACAGCCTGCTGTGGAATGAGGAGGAGGTGAGAATCTGCAGATTTCCCTGGAGCTTGGAATCGGCCAGAGAGCAGGAGCCCTATAATGACTCTTTCCAGTGAGTGGCTCAGGTTCAGACAGGGACAGGCTGTCCGGCCTGCCCACCTGCCCAGACAACCCAGTTTTCCAAATCAATCTCTGGGCCTCCAGGAAGGCACAGGAGAGACAGCAGCCGGGTTTGGGGTGGAACATATCTGGGGAGTGGGGGCTGAAGGGCAGAGGTGAGCTTTCCAGGTTAGGCCAAAACCCTGAGGAACCTGAGGGCATACTGGGGGAGGAGCTGGTGCCAGCCCTCCTGGGAAGTAGACATGGGAGGAGGGCCTAGGGGCCCTAATTTCAAGTCAGATAAAAGCCAAGCTGAAATGTTTACGAGCAGAAAAATTGAGGCTTTGATAAATCAACTGGAAAGGCAATTGAATTATGGAGCAGGTAATGGGGACCGTGACCACCAATACTGATGGTGTAAGAGCTGGGCTCCTTCTGACTGGACTGGGGAGCCTCGGACCACAGTCTTGGGGCTTTTGAACCTTGGAGTTGGTCCCCGAGCCCAGGGCAGCATGAAGAAAGAAGTCTGGTTCAAGCTAGTCAGGAAACCCCACAGAGCCTGGGTCTCTTGGGGCTTCTGAAGCAGCTGGCTCAGTGGCCTGCACTCTCTAACTCATAATGCAGCTCCCATGGAGTCCTAGTCTCTCCCATAAGAGGACAGTCACCCTTTTGGAATGATACCTGCAAACTTGCTGGCCAGTTCTCCAGGGGGCACTTAGGAGCCCTAGGCAGGGCACCTGAGGAAGCCAGCTGTACTCCTGTGGGGCTTCTGACCCCTTCTCTAGTTCTGCTTCCCCCTTCCCAAGTTCACTGGGGGGTCAGGAGCCTCATCTCTCTCGGCCTCAGCCCCCCTCTCTCCACCTGCCTCTCTGGCTCTGTGTCCCTGGCTGGATCTTCATCTCTTCTCATACCCCCTCCTTCCGCCAAGCCTCTAGAGCCCACCTCTAATTGTCCAGAAGGGAATAATGGGGGAGCGGGGTTGGCTGGGAAAGAAGGGGGAGGGGAGAATTGCTCGGCGCTGCGGGCCCCCTCCCCCAGACCTTCAAGCTGGGGCTGGGGGACACACCCAGAGCTGAGATCCCCGGCGGGGGAAGGGAGAAGGGAGGGGGGAGACCCTAATGGCTATTCTCTGCAAACCCCAGCCTTCCTCCACAAGACAAACGGCCTCGTCTCCAGCCCGTGCCGGCGCGGCTGATAAATATTTAAAGCTAAAAGGCCAGGAGGAAAGGTGGGGGGCAGGCGGGGGGCTCGGAGCGCCACGGCGTCGGCGGAGAGAGATCCGCCGAGGGAGCAGAAGGAGCCTGAGAGCACCGAGCAAAAAATGGGGGTGGGGGCGGCGCGCCGGGCTGCGGCGGAGGGGCTGCCGCGTCCCCAGGGCCGACCTCCCACCGGGAGCACTCTGGACGCGGAAAGGAGCACTTGGCCGGGAAGGGGGCGCCTTCCGGGGAATGTGCTCGGGCCACTGCGGCTCGGGATGGCTCGGTGCGCGGCGTTACCTGAGCTTCGCATCCAGGGGTAGATCCGGAAGTTACTCTCGGCCGCCAAGTCCGAGTCCCTCTGCTCCTTGGCGCCCGCCGCCTTGGCGGAGTCGCCGGGGCACACCCCGGAGAGGTTCTGCTCAAAGGGCGCGCAGTGCATGTTGAAGGAACTCGGCTCGAGCCCGTAGCCGGCCGCGTAGACGCCGGCTGCACTCTGGCCCGCCATGCCCCCCCCGCCGGGGTACAAGCCCTGCATCGAGGCGGCGAAGGAAGCGCCCGAACCCGCTCCATAGCCCGGGCGCTGGGGGTTGGAAGCAAACGCGCAAGAAGTTTGTTCAGGGAAGGCTCCGGTAGCGAAAACCGAACTTGCGGCTGGATATTTAGAAAATAAAGCATTCGCATAATACAATGAACTCATAATTTGGCCGGATGATTTGTAGGCAGGGACGTTTTAGTGTCGGTTTTACGAGATTCCTTGATATATTACAGAATTAGAGTCCAGATTTACACCAAAAAGGACCCCCTTTTTCCTCTCCGGACCACGTGACCCCACCCACGTGATGTCCGCTCCGCCAATGGCCGGGCAGCCTCCCCACGGCTCCCGGTAATGTGGAAAAAATTGTGTGGCGTTAGATTTATAAAATATGATCAATAATGAATGGGAAAGCCAGGCCCTGTGGATTGGGGCTGGGAGCTCAAGGGCCGCTGTCGACCCCCTTGGGCTGGAGGCAGCTTGCAGGCGAGATTTGGGGAGGAAGGGATTGAGTGGCAGGGAAAATAAATAACCTCCGAGCGATCCGTGTTGTCACCCCCCCCGCTCCCTCCCCCCGTTACCCAACGAGAAACAAATGCAGGGATTGCCCGCAACTGGGTGGGTGGGTGCGGGCAGGTCACGTCTTTATTAATCTGGGCCAGTTCAGCCTGGCTGGGCCTTTGGGGGAACTTGGTCCAGTCCTCCCGAGGTGAGGAGCGGAGGTGAGCCCGGCTTCCTTGCTCGCTCTCGGTGCCCCCCAGACATACAGGCAGGAATGGAGTGAGGCTTCGTGGGTGCTCCTGCAGGCGCGGGATCCAGCCCACGGGCTCTGGATGATGCGGTTTCTGGTGGCTTAAAAAAAGAGTGGGGGTTGAAAGTAAAAAAGGAAGGGGGTGGGGTGAGGTGGGTGGGAAGAGAAAGGAAGGGAGGAAGGCGGCCTGGGTATTCTGCTCTCCTGGTTCCGGGAGGCGGATGCCTCAAGTAGAGCGTGGCTGCCGGAGAAGCAGGGGCAGCGAAGGAAGGAAGGCGGCGAGCCACGACCTCGGAGCTGGGCGAAGGTGGCCAAGTCGTAAAGAAGGAGAGGCGGGGGAGAGCATCTCTCCTCTCCTCCTGCTCCCCCCACCCACCCAATCCGGGAAAAATAAATGTATAAGCTTGTTCAGCGGCCCTGCACTCCACTTGTATCCACTCACCCCCACATTAGGCACAGACAGGAGAGGGCCCACAGAAACAAAGGGGGAGGTGGAGGGGGGATACAGCCGCCAGCCCGGGCGCATCTCTCCGGCGTGGCCTCGGCGCCTAGGTCTCGCGCCCGCAGCCTCGGAACGCGAAGGGAGGGGGTTTCTCTGGGTTCCCCTCCCCCGTCCTCTCTCCTCCAATCAGGCGCAGCCGCCTCCCTCACCCCCTGCGCCCCTGGGCCAAGGGACTCGCACCACCTGCCTCCAGCCCCCGCCCCCTCCTCTGGGCTGCCTGGCCTGGCGGGCGCAGGAGCCCGGTGACCGGCTCCCCCCAGCTCTGCAAGGCGCCGGGGGCAAATGAGGAGCGCGGGCCCGGCCAGTCTCGGGTTCTCGCTTGTAAACTTTATTGTAACTCTTCCGCCCTTTTCAGGCGCAGACAACAGAACAAAGTATAGAGGAACAACAAAATATATAATTAGCCCTCCCACCCCCCAATAAAGCAATTCACGGATACAGGATACATTCTCTTCACAGTAAACCTAAGAACACTTTTAACAATTGCCCACAGCGCGCATGCTAACTAAAGTAACCTCTTTTGAGAAACACTTAGGACGAAATTGCCAAACCAAAGGGGGGGGGGGGGGGGTGGGGGGAAAAGAGAGAAGCAAGAGAGAAAGCCAGCGAGCTAGGGAGGGCAGCGAGGAGAGAAGGGTTGGGAGGGGGAAATGAGGACGGAGAGAGAGAGAGAGAAAGAGAGAGAGAGAGAAGAGAGAGAGAGAGAAGAGAGAAGGAGAGGGAGACAGAAAGAATTACGGCGTGAATAGGCAGTTTCATGTTGTTGGGAGAACTTAGCAGAAATCGGTACCTCGGTCATTACAAAGAAGCACGTTCAAAGGAAAAAAGACCATTGCACAAGGAGGCTTTTTACACGGGGCGGGGGCGTGGGGGGCTCAGCCAGGCCGCAGCCGCTCACCCTCGCAGGGCAAGGGAGTCCTTGCTTAAAATCCTTTTCTTTCCCCCCCGGCCCCCAAGAGAAGGGAAGGAGATCCACGGTAGCTCACACACAGAAGCTATTACGAGATACTACCACTAGCGGGGACTGGCGCGGCGGGGGACGCTGCGGCGGGAGGCCGGGCTCCTGGCCCCGCTCGCGGGGCCAGAGCTCTCTCGGCGGGGGCGGGCGACGGCCGTGGCGTGGTCGGGGGACCCACGGACGCAGGGCGGCCGCGGCCCTGGCAGTCCCAGCTGGAGCCTACTTCTTATCTCCCTTCTGCGCGTCGCCCTCGTCCGCCGCCTCCGGGGCCCGCTCCAGCTTCTGTTTCTCCAGCTCCTCCTGCTCGCATTTGCTGCTGGGGAACTTGTCTTTGTTGTTCTCTTTTTTCCACTTCATCCTCCGGTTCTGGAACCAGATTTTGACCTGTCTCTCTGTCAGTCCCAGCGCATGCGATACCTCGATCCGCCGCTTGCGAGTCAGATAGGGATTAAATAGGAACTCCTTCTCCAGCTCCAGGGTCTGGTAGCGGCTGTAGGTCTGTCGGCCTCGCCTGCGTCCGGCGGCTGCTGGGAATGGGGGAAAAGGCAAGACAGGGTGGGGGGGGGGAGGGGAGGATGGGGGAGGGGACAGAGACGGAGAAGGTTGGAAGATTCGTGAACCAGCCTGGGAGACCAGTATAATAAGGGAAGGGGACCTTCTATCCCGTACAGGGGCGGGGGCGCTGGGAGGCCGCGGTCAGCAGTGGGGGGGGGGGGGGATGATGGGGGGGTGGTGAGAGGGATCAGACATCATTGACTCTTAGGGAGCCAGAAAGGGGGAGCCCCCTCCTCTGGTAACCAGCACCAGAGAGTTGGGGGGGTAGCTCAAATCTAGTAAAAGTGCCATAAACTTTATAAGGAAGGGTGTGAAGGAGGGGGAGGGGGAAAATAAGAATTTAAAAAGCCAGGACTGGGACAAGTGGACCCACCTTGAAAAGCCCCCAGAGCCTCTGCCCCAGAAGAAAAGTTTCTTCAGGGTAATTAAACTATAAAGCAATTGAGAAGTGCAAAAGTTGAGCGCCCCCACTCCCGCCGCCCTCTCTCCACTACCCCCATAAAGCAGTAAAAGGGGGGGGAAGGATGAGAAGAAGAAAAGTAAGGCAGGGTGAGGGGTTTATGGATTCAGGAAATGTCGCTTAGCGACCCCCCTTCAAGGAAAACAAAAAACAAAAAAAAAAGGGGGGGGGAGGAAGGAAGGAGGAAGGAAGGAAAGAAGGAAGGAAAGAGGAAGAAAAGGAGGAAGGAAGGGAGGGAGGAGGAAGGAAAGAAGTGGGAGGCAATCGGAACGGAGCAGGCACGTCTTCCAGGAGCTGGAGGAAATGCTCCCGGCCTGCCCGGCCCCCTGCCCGGCCTCCGGCCCTCCGCTCTCCCTTCCCGCCGGCCCCGACGCGAGCTCACCTTGCGGGCGCATCCAGGGGAAGAGCTGCGTGGGCGACGGGCTCTGCTCTGAACCCTCGGCCTCCTCGCCCAGGCCGCTGGCTGCGGCGAGCTTGCAGTCGGCGTACTGCACCAGGTCTGGATCCTGCGCCCCGAACAGGCTCTGCCGCTGCAGCGGGTCGTAGCCGTAGAAGTTGCCCGGGTCCCCGTGGCACGCCACGGCGCACGGGTTCTGCTGGTAGGGAGCGGTGGACAGCGACGACGGCCCGTGGTAGAACTCCTGGATTTGCGACGGGTGCTGGAAGCTGCCGCCGCTGCTGGGACCGTACACCACGGTGGGTCGGCCGCCCAGGTCCTGGGCGAAGCCGCAGTCATAATAATTGGGGCGCAGGGACTCCCCGGTTTTGTATTTGGAGAACAGTGAGTTGACGAAATAAGAGCTCATTTTATTGAATTTTGAGGCGGCGGCGGCGGCGGCGGCTGTAGTTGGGGGCTGTTGGGGAGGGGGTGGGGAGGGGGAAAGGGAGGGAGAGAGAGAGAAAAAAACGCGGATTCGCCGGCTCCTAGTCACCCTCGCCAGGAAAGGAGAGGGAAAGGGAGGAGGGGAAAAAAAAGAAAAGAAAGAAAAGGCGAAGAAGATCTCAAAGCCGCCACACTTTTTGTGATTTCCAGGAATAGAAAAGGACAGCGAAGCCTCCAAAAGTCTAAGCTTGCATGGCAGCCGCGGCTCGCTCGCCCTCCCCCCACCCCCCACCCCCCAAACAAAAATATACCGCCACTTAAAGAGGTCCTCGCTTTACATTTCGAAGAAGGGATGCCAGTTCATAAACAGTTTTCGGTGATTTACTTCCCTGCAAATGAGTTGTTTCATATTTTGCACTGTCTTTTCATGATCATTTGCATCCATTAGAAACCCCGCATCCTATTGGCTTCTCCGTACTCCTCCCGGACAGAACGCAGAGCGAGGGTGCGAGCGAGAGAGAGCGAGAGCGAGCGAGAGAGAGAGCTAGAGCGAGAGAGCGCCAGGGAGTGAGGAGAGAGCGAAAAAAAAAAAAAAAAAAAAAAAAAAAGGAGGGGAAGAAAAAAAAAAACACCCAGGGAGAGCGAGGAGGAGAGGGGGAGAGAGGGGGAGAGGGAGTGGGGGTGAGAGAGAATGAATACGGATTAAATCTGTTTAACTACCTACATTAATGAGATATCTCTCGCCTCACAACAAATCAAATACCTTCGCAGACCACCCCCAAAGACTGATGTGGGGGCGTCACGGAAAAAAACACGCACACACACATATACACAACGCGCCAGGCGTAGGCACGCTGTTAATTTCGCGATTTTAACGAGGCAGTTGGAGTCTTTTTAAATGTCAGGGTCGCTTCGGAAAAATGTAAAAGAACACGGTTTAATTGCGCCGAGTTTTAAAAGGTCCTATAAATGTAATTGGTATTTTAATACAAGTTATCAAATCATACAGCTTCCTCTCCTAAACATATTTTCAAACAAACGAGGTAGTCATATTTAAGGCTTTAATGATCAATTTCCTTATTATTGATAAAGGTTTAACTATCGTGTGGAGGGAATTGGCTGGGTAACCGGCCCCCCAAAAACGGCCGTAAACTCTTTAACAAACTATAAAACGCAATAAAGCCGGAGTCTGTTGTTGTTTATGCCGCAGCGCATAAAAGCTGTTAGCATTTTACGAGTTCTTTCCTCTACAGCTATAAAATTGCAGCTTCGACCGCCCCGCCGCCCGACTGCGGCGCGGTGGGGGTGACCAAGCCGAAATGAGAACGATGATGGGTTTTTTTTCGGCGCAAACGGTGACTTTTCTGAGATTTTCACCTCCTTCAGCTGTGGCCAGCACCTGCCCCTACCCCCTACTCGGGAGCCCCCAAACCACCTCCTCTCTGCCCCACCCAGACCACTCACCCACTTTCCCTCATTAAACAAACAAGCAAGGATTTTCTTTGGAAAATGGTCCTGGCAGGCCATGAGGACGCAGAAGGAGGGGAGGAAAGAAACTTTCCGGTTAATGGGCAGTGGTAGAAGCAGGGAGCAAAGTTCGCCCAGCAAGCACCCAATCAGCAGTTTTGAACGACCTCCTTGGCCTGGAGAGAGGTGCTGGGATGGGGAGGAGGGTCTCCAGTCTGTGCTTTGGGTGAACCAACTTTGTGTGAGGGGAGTGAGGCCTGGTGCCACCGGTAGGATGACGCCCAGCTAGACAGTCCCACTCCTGCACCCAGGCCTTGAGACTTGCTAGCCAAGCTCAGCTGGTTCTCCACCTTCCAGACCAGCCCTCTACACCTTCTGCGGCACCCTAGGGTGACAGCACATCAAAGGGAGGGAAGGGCCATGGAGGCCGCTGTTGGACACTGAAGCCCAGGTGCTTGGTCTTGAGGCTTGCCGTCCTATCCTCTCCTTGGCTCTAGGTAGAGGCTGCAGAGTGTATGCATGGGGGGGGGGGGCACCTTTTAGCTTTCTGAGTCCGTTGAGCCACCATCACTACCTAAACTGACCTTGGGATAGAGGGGATTTGGATGGAGCAAGCCGACAGAGTCCCTCCCTTTTCTCTCCTCTCTCTTTGGGGAGCCTATAGGCAAACCCAACTCTCTCTCCAGACCTGAGGTCCTGGGGCCTGCTGAGGCACAGTCTACAGGGCTGAGCTGTGTGGGTACCACACTCTCCTGCCTTTGCCTTCCCCAGCCTTCCTGGACTACTGAGGGTGGTGGCCAGGTTTTCCAAGGCCAGTCCTAGGGTCCCAACCAATGGCCTCCTGAATCAGTTCACTGGCCAAGGAAAGGAAAGAAAGAAGGGAGGGAGAGAGAGGGAGAAAGAAGGAGAATTTCTAGTGACAAAGGTAGAGCCTTCACAAATCCATCCAAGCCATTGTTTATTCGCCAGAGGGTAGTTTGCTTTTGGAAGGGTGCTTTGGTGGGAGGGGGAATCCCATTTACCCCAACCTTTGTAAAAATGAAACCATCAGCTTTTTCCAAGAGGAAGTTCCCAGTAGAGCCACCGGATCCTTCAAAAGTGAATCGGGAGAATGGGAGAGAGGCTGAAAGGGAGGAAGGGAATGGAGAAGAGGAGGGAAGAGAACCCGGGTCTTGGATTTTCCGTGCGAGGCTGAGGGGGCGGTGGAGGCAGCAGAAGGCACAGTTAAGTTGTTGCGGAAGAGAACATTTTTATCAAGTGCGGGGGATTTTATGGTCATGATTTGAGGACTCACCGGTGAGGTAGAAATTCAATGGCTTGTTCTAAATCATCCCTACACCGTGCCAGAAATTCCTGATGGAAGGAAAATGTTTCTATTATAAGAAAAAACAAGAAAGAGCGAGGAGATAATTTATAAACACCCAACGGAGCGCAGATTTATTAGAGAAACTCAACTTGAGAAACTCCGCTTGCCTCTTTGCACCAGGTCCTGGGGGAAGAGAAGAGAGACCTCGGCGGGGCTAATTTTAAGGAGGGGGGCGGTGTGTGTGTTTCGCAGGCAGGTTTGTCCTGATGGGGGGCACGGATCAGGCTGGGCCGCGAGGAAATGGAAGATTTGGAATTAAAAGAGTTGTGGGCATACAGCGCGCGGGTCTCAGAAGGAAAATTGCCCGAGCCCAGGCCTCCAGGTGCTAAATTGCGAAAGGACCCTTGTCCCCTAGGTTTGCCGGGGCCGCCGCGCACCGAGCCTGAGCTCTCACCTGGGAACCACGGAACGCCGGGGAACCGAGCCCCTGCTTCCTGCCGCCGTGCCTACCCTCACTTCCATCCGGAAAATGCACACTTTTTTGGCCGCCCAACTTGGGGCGCGCAGAACAACCGAGAAAACGTACGAGGCCTCCCCACGCCTGCCGTTCTGGGGAGCCCCTGCCCCGCGCCTAGGTCACCCGGCGCGCGCCCAGCCCCGGCCGCGTACAAAGGCTGTGAAGCCTCAGTCCGTGCTGATCCGCCCCGCGGGCTTTGGGCACTTCCGAATCCGCACCAAAGCCGGGGATCCATGCCACCCCCCCATGTTGTACCCCTACACCCTGGGCTGGCTCACCCGGTTCCCTCGGCTGCTGATCCCGTTTCGGGGCAGCTTGCTCTCCATCCGACCTTCTTCTGCCCGCTCGCCCCTTTCACCTGACCTGCTCACCCGTATCCGCAGACAGTCCTCCAGCCCCCTCCCGGAAAATCTCATTTTTCCGAACCAATTCTCCTCTTTTATTTTGCCCATTTCCCTATTCCTATTATTATTATTCCTCCCCGTTCTCATGCATTTGTTGCCCTACCGACCACAGAAACTGGGTGAGAAGCACGGAGACCTCCTCCTGGGGGAAATTCAGAAAATTGACCATTTGAAGGGGTGGGGGGAAACAATAGGCTATATCTGAAATCTATAAAATGGGGGAAACGGCCATAATGAACCCTATATTTTTATTACGCGCAAATTATTCATGACTTTTGGTAGCGCTCAGTTCACAGATTCAGGGCCGGCCAAGGTGCGATCTGCAGCCGCGAGTCCGCAGCCGCCGCACCGGGGATTTTCGCGTGGAGCAAGGGTGCCATCTAGCGGTCCTCCTGAGAACAGGCGCCGCCGCCGCCGCCACAGGCTCGGCGGGTTTTTCCGAAGAGTCAGCCACCGAGGCGACAAGCGGGAGAAACTTTCATTATTAGCAGAAAAGGGGAGGGAAACGAGAGCAGGCGAGAGAAAAGCCATCGGAAATCAGGAAATGGCTCATGAAATTGTGCAGATAAGCTAAAAAAAAAAAAAAAAAAAGGCGAAGGGGTAGGAAAACGAAAAAAGAAACCATAAGATTTTTTCTTCTGGTACTGACCCCCGACGCCCCCCGTCCTCCACCCCCACCCCAACCCCCTAATTTCTGGCGGACCCCGCCAGGCAGTGCACCGTTTATGGCCCGTAAAAGGGGGGCAGCCGAGCACTTTTCAAACCCAACACGATTGTTTCAAATTCTGAGAAGAAACAATTGGGCTTTTTGTGGGGGGCAGAGGAGGCCTGGGAGGGTGGGACGGGGCTGTAAAAGGATCAAGAGGCTGCCCGCGCCCAGACGTCTGGCCTCCCCGGACCCGTGTGTGTGTGTGTGTGTGTGTGTGTGTGTGTGTGTGTGTGAGTGTGTGTGTGCGTGCGTGTGCGCAGGGGGCTTCTCGTTTATGATTCTGGAGTGGGTGTGAGGAACAAAGACAAAAGTCCCAACTGCGTTCTCTGAAGCTTGTGTGACAACAAAGTGTTCTTCCCTCCCCGTCCCTCTTCTCCCCTCTTTGCCCCCTGGGCCCCCCCACCCCCGTCCTCGGAAACTCCAAGCCCCGCGGACCCCGGGGCGGGTGAGTGTGGGGACCCCCCACCCCATCCCCACCCAGGAGCCCGGCCCACCCATTCGCCCGCCAGCCCCAGAGCCCAGGCCCAGCTGCGGCTCGCTCAGCTCCGGAAAGTTTCCCCTCACTGTTTGCTTTGCTGCTGTTTAGTTTCTTAACCTTCAGAAATTTATACGCTATAAAGTTTTATAGCGGTCATATTCTTTTATGGCTGCGCGCACGGCACTGAATTCCTCTCCCGGCTTCTCCGTCTCGCACTCTCGCGGTCTCCCTCTCTGAATCTCTCGCTCTCTTTTATGACAGCAGATTTCCCCATCTCCGGCTTCCCAGCCTCCGCATCTTCGCCTTTGTTTGTCTTTAAAGAAGCCACCCCCGGCTCGGGACCCAGACGCCGCCGCCGGAGGCTTCCCCGGGAGGCCTCGCCCCCTGCCCCGCCGCTCTCCGTCCGGTTCCAGCCGCGCCTTGGCCGCTCCTCTCGGCGGAAGCTTGCCTGCTCGGCTCACCCTCCGCGCCGGCGGGCTCCCGGGAGCCCAGGATGGGGAGGGAGCCTAGTCTACACAAGCTCTAAAGCCAGATTCATTTTATGACCCGAATGGAACCCTTTCTGGAGGAGGCGGTTCCGGGGACCTTACCCAGGGCCGTACCCAGGAGCGTCGCCCCTGCTCCTGCCTTTGGCTATCTGTCCGATTCTAGCTTTCCTTCGCTGGAGAGGGGTCGGCCTGGCCTTTTCACTTCCAGGCGCCTCTCACTCGGGACACGCTTTGTCCCCATCTCTCCTCCGACCCCTTGGGGGGCTCGGCGGGGCTGCCGCGCCGCTGGGGTGGGCCTGGCGGGAGGCTCCGGGCAGTCGAGCCCGGCAGAAGCCCAATCCCAGCACCCGGCCAGCCGGGACCCGCAAGGCCGCGGGCAGCAGCGGTCTTTCTAAGAGGCGCTGGTGGGGACACCACGGTCTGATAGGGACAGAAAAGTGCCTCTGGAAATCGAATTTAATTTGGGGGTCCGACTGGGGAGCGATTTTTTTCCCCCTGGTGAGACACTTCTGTTCCACTCCTAATCTCCTCTCCCTGCCTGTCTATGGGAACTGCCTGCCCAGGCCTCTCCCTTTACCAAAAGACCCGCCTCACACCAAGACGACTACCCTGTGGCTCAGATCCGATCCTCAGATTCCGGGTGGGGGTCAGAACCCTCAGAGGTTCTGTCCTTTTGAGTGGAAGGAACGACAGCATGGCCTTCCTAAGGTCTCTCTCTACACCCGGCAGCCCAGCTGCAGGGAATGACTGAAGGAAGGTAGTGCCTTTCCCCTTGCATGCTATTTTTAAGTGGCCAAACCAAGGTGATGTTCTTGGCCAGCTGAGAGAGGAGCCGCTTCCAGGAGTAACAAGGCAGGCCTTGCCTTTCCCCTGGCTCTGGAGTTGGTAGGGAGGTCTGCAGTGCCACTTTGGAGGATTATCTCATGCCCCCCACCCCCCGCAGACCCAGACCCCTCTCCAAATCACTCATCTTCCCTCTCATCCCCTTCCTGTCTCCCAGCTCTCCTGTTGGAAGGCTCTTGCTCACTTTGAGCAGAGGTCTTGGGACCCTGGGTCCAGACCAGTTCTCAGCTCCGCCAGGAAACTTGCTCAGCAAGGCCTAAGGAGACACCTCTTGGGCACCGACTCTCTGTTTTTTCCAAGCTGCCCTCTTGGAACTAGGACCTCTACCTCTGGCCAGGTGAGGAGAGCCAACACAGAATGAGACACAAGGAGAGATTTATTTTCTAGAGTGATATATATTTTTTTGTTCTTTTTCTTGTTTTTTTTTTTTCTTCCAAAACAAACAATCAGAGCTCTAGGCCCCTTGCCCTCCCCTTTCCCACCCTCAACCCTCCCATATAAGCGACAACTGAAAACAGACGAGACGATCACCCCCAAAGAAATCACAAAACACAGCACAATTTCACAACAGCCACCGACAAAGCAAAGAAGTTCTACTGGAAATGTCCCCTTGCAGGGTCGGGAGAAGCAGGAGCAAGAAGAGTTCATGGAATTGAAGGAGACTAGACAGATGAGGAAGCAGAGGGAAGGAGGGAAGCAGAGAGTAAGCTTCAGCCCCTGATGCTTAGGTGCAATTTCGCCTCTTTCCTTTGCACGCGGGACCGTTCCCCAGAAGCGCTCGCAGCAGCCGAGCAGACCGCCATCCAGGCCCGAGTCGCAGAAGGCACAGCCCAGTGCCTGGGGCAGGTCTCCCTTCTGTGCTGGGGCGGGCAGCCGCCAAGCCTCTGCTTGGGTTGAAACGTGGGAAGGATGGGGAGGAACGCGCCAGGCTCCCCGGCGCTGGAGCCTTTGCTCCTCCCTGTTCTCCACAAGTTATCCCGGAAGGGAGCTCGGGAATCGATTCACAATAAATTCTCAGTAGGACTCTCCTGACCTGGCTTTCCTGCCTCTAGTGGGTTGAGCTCGCAGGGGATAGAAGGTGGATGGGTTGGGGGGGGGGGCTCTACAAGGGGCGGCTTGACTCGCTGGTGCAAGGTGGATTTAGCCGAACAGAGTTGATTTCAGAGCTGGGGAGGATGTGGAAGGATGCAGGGCTGGTTGAGAGCAAGAGAAGTTACAGTCTCTGTCAAGCAGGGCACAGAAGAACAGACGACATTGTCAAGGCTTACGACCCACGATTTGACCTCCTTTTGTTGGAAGGAGAGGAAAACAACATGCAGAATTAAACGTTTCCTGCAGCAGAATGTGTGTGTGTGCGTGTGCATGTGTGTGTGTAACACCTTCCTAAGTCCTAGGATACCTTCCTAAGACTACAGCTCCTTTCCTTGCCCCTTCTAGCCCACCAGCTTGGGGGCTGAGTTTACCCCCATTTGCCCTTGGGTCCAGAGTGGTTATAGTTGGGGACTCCATAGAGATGATTTTGTGAGCCTCATTCAGGAATGTGTCTCTAGACATCTTCTTGATGTATATTTGTGTCAAGGGTAAAATCTGGGCTTGCTGGTGGTCTCAGGGCTGTTCTGCCAGATTTAGGGTGCGATGGTCTGCCTTTGGGGTGTCACTTCATTTGAGTGTTGGCTGTGAGCTTTGCCTATTACTACTCTGGGCTCCAGGATTTATGTATGTGGGCTTCTGTTGGGCTGTATGCAGTTGGAGTGTCCCTGGGTGACTTTGGGGTGGGAGTGGGTAAGGGGTGGAGATAGGTAGGCTGGAAGTGAGGGGCTGGGGCTTCCCAGAAAAATTAAGGGGATTGCTAGGGTCTCGACTAGGGTCTCTCTTTCCTTGTGGCCCATCACCTTGTTAGAAGCCAACTACATGTCTACCTTCTAAATCAACAAAACTTCCTTCTGAGGCTCAGGGAGAAGAGAAGGACAGGTAAGGGCAAAGGGAGATGCTCTAGATGCAGAAAAGGACTTGGAGGAGAAAGACTCCCTTCCCCATTCACTTGAATACATCCCAGACAGCACTGGCCAGGCAGCCATCACTTATAAATACGCGTGAGATGGGGAAGGGGCGGGGAGGTTTGGGGTGGGGGGAATCTTCACTCTTTGCCCTGTTCCTTATTCATTTTCTTCATTTTCATCCGCCGGTTCTGAAACCAGATTTTGACTTGTCTCTCACTCAGATTGAGGAGTCTGGCCACTTCGTGCCTACGGTCCCTGGTGAGGTACATATTGAACAGAAACTCCTTCTCTAGCTCCAACGTCTGGTATTTCGTGTAGGGACAGCGCTTTTTCCGGGAAGAGCGAGCGTGCAGCCAGTTGGCGGAGGGGTTGGCTGAAAGAGAAGCAGCGATAGAATCAAAGAAAGGAAGGGGGGATGAAAGGCCCCATGTTCTCCTTCCAAGAGGACGTCCCCCTGGCTTCCACTCCCCATCTTGCATTGCAGAGAGGGGACCTGGGCCTTCGAGTTCCCAGAAAGGGTCCCAGGGATGGGCCAGGAGCTGCTAGTGACACTTTCAGGTGAGAGTTACTGGGGCAGAGTGGAGCCAAACATGTACCAGGCTTCTCGGCATTTCCAAACCTGCGCCTGCCTCAGGCCTCCTCTCAATCTCTTTCTCCACTTGGGTCCACACTGGTCAGGACTCAGGTCAAAGCCCCCCCCCCCCCCCGTGGCTAAAGCTCACCCCACCTCCACCCCCGCCCCAGCAATCGCCAGACTAACCAGAGGCGGTTGACCTGAAGGGTCCTGGCCTTGGATCTGGGGAGATTAGCATAGGGCTGAGCTGAGGGAGCACCGAGGCTTCTGTTCAGCCACAGGCGAGACACCTCCTGGCTCTCCAGTCCAGTCTGAGGACACCCTGCCTTAATCACAAGCTTGGATCTCTTGGCCACATGGCAGCAGGCATGTGTGTCTGTAGATATCTTATCCTCCTCCCCCCCAACACACCCGCAAACATGGGTCTGCACTTAGAGACGCAAACACCCAGCACACTCCAATTCACATGCAACCCAATTGCAACCATTTATCAACTCCAGCCTGTGGACAAGGGAGCGCCAGGGGCTCACAGATAACTTATGGTTGCAATAGTCTCTCCTTTTCCGCTCCTGCTCAGCTCGCAGTTTGGTTAAAGCAAGTTCAGGGAATTTGGGAAGCAAGATTGCTCCACTCCCAAGGTGGGGAACCGTGGATGATGGGGGGTAACAACCCTTCACAGCACACCTAACTCCAACCAGCTCCATGTGGTGAGGAGGAGCAGAGAAAGGGGTAATTGAGTGGAAGGGGTAGGGGGGGAGAGAAAACAAAAATATATACAGGCTTGTCTCCTTCTTACCGGCTCTCTCCCTACCCTCCCGAACTCAGAAAAGTTGCCAAATAAAGCAGAGCCAATTAAAAATAACAGCCACCCTTTGCTAGATTCTTCTCCCCAAATGAAAAGCACTGAATATATTTTTAAAAAATAATCCGGTTCCTCCTACACTAAGTACCGTGTCTTACCAATTTGCAGTGCTATTTCCTTAATGTGATTGCCTGGGATGGGGACCCACAGCCGCATTAAATATGAAAGAGGAAAAAAACTGTTAATAATTGATCCTAGCCAAACCGCTGCCTTTCAGTAATGGGCTTTCCAGGCAGAGTTTGGGGGTTTGGGGTGGGGGGTCTGTTTGGGTGTGAGCCGGTAGGTTTTGGGAAGAGCCCGTGTTGCCCAAACGTTATCCCGGTTCTGAACTAGGGCAGGCAGGAGAAGTAGCACCCTGCAGGGGTCTCAGGGTAGTGGGGGCAGCTCTCTATCCTCCAGCAGATGAGGACTTCCCAAGGGCCTGTGGGCCACTATGTTGATGGGAAATCTGGCAGGCAAGGAGAGACGAAAAAAAATCTGACCCTCGCTCCCCCAAAAGAGTAAGGTGTGAGGCTTGTTCTGGCCAGCCTGGGGGTCATGTTTGGAGCTGAGAGCCCCCAACCAATTTGCCTTTCTCAACCTCACAAACGAAAAATACGAGACTCCCCCACCCCACCCCACATCCCGCCAGCAGCACCTCCTGGAAATTAGCCAGACTTGGGTTCCTGGCGGGGTGCTTCAGAAGGAGTGGGATACGGGGAGTAACTACCAGCGGAGGGTAAAGTTCTCCGCCTTTCCGCAAGCCTCTTCCCGCCCCCCCACTTCCTCTCCCCAGGGTCCCTTCGGGATCTCTCCTTCTTCACTCTGGCTGTCTGCCCCGAAGTTCAGAAGCGATTCCCGGACTCCCCCAGACGCGGGCAGCTCTGGCTGGGACTAGGGAGCCCCGCGGAGCGCAGCGGGGGCTGCAGAAAAGGAAGCTGCAACCTGGGCGAGGATGCCAAGGAGGGGAGGGGGCGACCGGAGGGAAGGCTCCCGGGGAGGGGCCGGCGCATCCGGGGAGGGGGCTCAGCCACCGGGTCCTGGGCTTCCCCGCCCCTCCCGGCGCCGGCTGCGGACCCTGAGCGGCTCTTGCGCGAGATCTGCTAGGAACAATCCTCCGCCAAGCTGTTGCATCGCAAATAAAATCCTAATGAGCCCCCTCCCACTTCCCCTTGGCCGGCTTTTACGGTCTGCGCGTGGCGCGGGGAGCTCTGCCAGCCGGGCGGCCCCGGGCAGCCCCGTGCGCTCCCGCCCTCGCCCGCGCGGGCTCTCGGCCTCGCTGGCGGCCGCCCGGTCCCCAGCCCCGCCAGCCCCTCTCCCGGCCGGCGGTCGTCAGCCTCTTCCCAGGCTCCGAGCCCGAGCCCCGGGGGAGTGGGGGAAGGGAGGCCGAGAGGGCAGCGAGGTGGTGCCCGCGTCCCGGTTCCCTCCAGGACAAGGAGCCTTGGGGGCGGCGCTCCTCCAGCGGCCTCAGTCTCCCCTTCGGGGGGCACCCCGCTCGCTGGCCTCCTGCCTCCCTCTCCCCTCCTCCCCCGCTCGCTCTCCGGCCACCGCCGCGGTCTCCCTTCACATTGTCCGCAGTTTATTGCCTCTCCCCTCCCCTCCCCCTCGCCTGGCCTTCGGCCTGGTATTTCCTCACTTTTTATAACTTACTTTGATCCGGCCTCTCTTTGTCCTCGCTTCCTTCGCAAATTTTATTGTCCCCGTAGCCGGGTCTTTGATTAGACAGGACGGCCTCCCTGCCCGCCGAAGTTTCCAAACTGTACTCGGGCGTGCCCTGTTTGAGCAGCTCCCCAGGCGCGCCCAGCAGCGGCTCCGCCTTCACCGCCGCCTGGCCCTGCCCCGGAGCAGCTTCGCCGCGCGGCGCGGGCTCCAGCCAGGTGCGGAGGTACCTGCTCTCGGCCGGCGGGACGCCCTGGGGCTGCAGGTAGGGGTGGTAGACGGACGGCAGGCTTCCGGACGCGTGCGGGCTCAGCGGCGCCCAGGAGGCGCCGAACACCGGCGCTTTGGGCTGGAAGCTGCAGGAGGGGAACTCCAGGTGCTCCGCGTGGCCCGGCTGCCGGGGGCTCGCGTACTGGCCGGAAGGAAACTTGGCCGGAGGCGCGTCCTCACTCTCGTGACTTATGATCGAGTCGACATAATAGCTGCTAAGCGTCCCAGAAATGGACATTCTCAGACATTATCCGGGCGCTCGCAGGGGGAAGGGAAGCGCTCGCGCGGCGGCGCCCAAGCAGGGAGAGGTGGCACCCAGACCGGTGTGAGGGCTTTCGGACGCGACCCCCCCAGCCCCCCACCCTCCCACCCCCACCCCCTGCTCAACTTCTCAGCCAACAAAGTACAGTGGAGCAGCCCGGCTCAGCGCTCCTTGCAAAATGATTGGTCAAAGTTTTTCCGACTGCCTGATAAAGCGTCAGCTCCGACATAAATCAATCGGGCGAGGGGGCTGCGCTCTCGCTGTCATCCGTCCGCACCGCATTCCATATCGAGGATGGATTGTTTTATGCTGATGCAATGTGCTATCACGTCAGGGCTCCGGCGGCCACGTAACCTCAGCCAGAGCTGCCGGCCGCCCGCCCGCTCGCCACCCCCCCTCCCTTTTGCAGGAAGGGGGGTTGTTCTCGACATGGGGCGGCGGGGGCGGAGGAGAGGCGGAGGGAAAGCAGCGGGCTGCCTCGGGAGGGATGCAGGCTGTGGAGCCCTCTCCCCAGGCGGGTCCGGGAGGAAGAGAGGGAGAGCCGGGCAGAGGGAGGGAGAGAGCCAGCCTGGGGCGCAGACCCAGAGGCCCACAGCATAATTAAAGAGGAGGTGGTCCTGTTCCCACCCCCCAAATGCGCAGCCATTCCACCCCGCAGGCCTCGTTTCCTCTCCTCTGTCCCCTTGACACAAGATGTTTATTAAACAGCAGTGCAGCGGCAATCCACTGGAGATGAAGTAAAGCGGATGGGAGAGAAGTTGGGGGGTTTATAGGGCGTTATCTGCTTTGGAGGGTTCTCTGTGACTATGATGGGAGGTTTACAGGCCTGGGAGCTTCTCCCGACCCCCCTCCATAGCTGAGAGAGGAGATAGGGGAATAAAAGGGGATGAGTGTCCAATGATCTGGTCCTAAAATTTAGCCCTCTTAAAATCAGAACCTACATGAGGTAAAGGTATTCTGGAAGGCTCTGGAAAGTTGAGCCTCACAAAGAGTTTAATACAACTAGCCAAAGCTCCTTTAAATTTTTAGGGCCTCTCTCTGGCCCTGCTCTGAGCGAGCGAAGTATGGAAGTATGGGGTCCCTGGGGTGGAGACATAGCCATGATGCCTTTCCTTCCCTGATAACCACCCAGGCCCTCAAAATTGCCCATTGGGGAAGCTGAATGTGAGAAAAGGTTAAGGGAACTTCCCTAAGGTGTCAGCATAGCAGAGGAATGGGAAAGGGGTATGATGGTTATCTCCCCTTACACCCAGGGAAGAAGGGGACCATCGCCTCTTCTGGATGGCTCCTTTCCCGGGCATTGGTGTCCTGATAGATTTCCAAATACCGAACTGGGTACCCGTGTAGGCGGAGAGCCGGCAGGTCAGTCTCCGGACCACCCGTCGTCTTCCCTCCTGTGAACTCGGGCTGGAGCTTTCAGATAGCCCGTTTTATTGGTATCTACTATGCGGCCCTGCGCTGGGACTCCCCTGGGGCCACCGGCTGGCTTCCTGGCTCATCTCCCAGCCGCTGCTGCTCCTCCAGCTTCTGCCCTGGGTATAGTCGTGTCTTGTGGTGTAGGCACACAGGGGGGCACAGCCCCTGGACAGACCGATTCTCCTCCGGTTGGATCTAGGAGCAGGCTGGGGCGGGTTTTCTCAGCATTGTCGGGCCCTGGGCCCTCAACCGATAGGCTGTCCCCAGCCGTGTCCTTTTAACAAAAGCGAGGCCATTCTAATTTGAGGTTTTATCTTTTTGGCCACGTACCCTTCTGCCCTGCAGAAGGCTGCGGGATCACCTCCGTGCACGCACACATACAGACACACTCCCACACGCTTTTCTTTTCCAAATGAAGCCATCTCGTGTCATTACGTGTGAAATACGAGGGTGAAGCGCCATATTTCTTCACATTATGGCGATTTCAAAATGATTTTTTAAAGATCAATGCCAGCGCCCAGCCGGCCCCCTCCTTTTCCGCCCCAGCTCTCCGAGGGCGACAGCCCAGCAGATCCGGAACCAAACAGCGTGAAGATCTGCTTTTTCCATGGGACCCAAGTGGGGAAACAAAAATCTGATGCAAATTCTTCTAAGTAGCGGTTGGACGCTTAGGAAAGTCGAGGGAGCTCCCTGGACTCAACAGCGAGAAAGCAGAGCGCAGAGCGTATGAATCACAGTTAGGGTAAAGCACCTGTTCTCGATTTGCCAGACGTATGGAGTCTGCTGTTGGCTTTACCTGTAATAAATATATTCTTCAAAGAAAAAAAAAAAAAAACCTCTCCTGCCATAAATAATGGTGTTATGAAGCACGGCAGGCTGGGTATATGACTTTCTGTAGTATATAAATTAGGGCCCAAAAGGCCATGTGGACTGTGGGCAGGGCCTTTTTTATTTATAGAAAAGTCACAGCACTGGGCTGTTCTTAAGACTCAGGCTGTGCAGGCGCTGGACTCTGACTGCAGCCCTTCTGGTTCCCATTCCCGGCCCAGACCTGGATGCTGCCTCTTTTACAATAAGAGAGATGCTGAGAGGGACACTGAGTTTAGGGAAGAAGTTAGAGAACGATCATTTGGGCTCATGACTTGTGCCCTACAAGTGTGGAGAGTCCTAGCAGACGGGGATAGGATGGGTTGGGGGGCTAAGTTTGTGAGTGGCTGTCTGTATGAGGAGTTGCTCCTAAACACTGGTGGCTCCCAGGTGCTGGGAAAGGAGGAGACCCAGGCCTCTTTTCTGAGACCAGAGCTTGGGCTTCGCTCATAAAACTGGAGGGTGGGGACAATTTCTCGAAATGACAGGTTTTGAGGTCTCAGTCCTCTCAGGAGCGGGAACTCTGGAAGGAAGACAGTGAGCAAACACCCATGCCCTGGGCCCCCGCACCCCACCCAGCTCTCTTCCCTCCAGGTGGGGATGCAGACCATCAGGCAATACCCCCACCCTAGCCAGGCTTTCTAGAAAATACTGCTGTCCCAAATTGGAGCTCCATTCCAGCTCAGGGAAAGGGTTAAAGGGTCAGCTGGGAGGGAGCCCCCTGTTTGGGTGTTGTGAGGGTCTGTGGATGCTCTCAAAACCTCGTTTCCTCTCCCAAACAATGGTACCCACCGTGGAGGAGGGAGGCAAACAGGATTGCAGCCCCTGGAGTCCAGCTTCTAAAGATGCTGAATGGAGAGGTTGCTTGAGTAGGGGTTCACTTTGTCCAGAGAGCAAACTGCTCCCCACTTCCCACCCCGATCCTAAAGAGAAAGAAGGAAACTCTTGCCTTCCCTGGAAGCCTCTAGTCATTCCCAGCACAGGAGCCGCGCGCCTGAACACAGCTAGGGCCAGGATCTGGTGGCTCGGAGAAGGGAAGGCAGGGGAGAGCTGCGACCCTTGGCCACCCTGGGGCCCAGAGCAGCCAAGAGCGAGGAGGAAGCCCGAGGTGGGGAGAGCAGAGGCCGACCCTGGCCAGGATCAGCCCAGCCGGTGAGTGCCTGTGCTATAGGGGCGGCTTTTGGAAAGAATCTTATCAATAGAAAAGGAGAAAATCTAGACAGAGGGAAGGAAAAGAAAGAGAGAAGGAAAAACAAAAAGAAAGACAATAAATGGGGAAAGGGGGAAAGTTTGCTTTTAATGGATAAGCTAAGCTGAAATTTATGCATGTTGTATTTGAATAGATGTGTGTATCCTGTAGGTATATTTCAAATCGATATTTATTTATGAGGACCCGGTGTGCAAATGCACTGTGCTCTATGCTGTGTATAGACCATGTAATCAATAAATATGCCCAGCTATAATACTGGACGTGCTTGGGCGTTCATATAGACGATCCAGGGGTGCATATGTGGACGCGTGTATAAACCGTGTGAATAATGTGGGTTTACAATTCTGTTCATATAAGAAGATCTATTACCCAAAAGCTGGTACATATGTTTTTTATAACAATCACACACCTACGGAAAAGACAAAAACTTGAGTATGTGTGTACTTGAATTTTGGCTATAAAACATTAGTTGATTAGGAAGCTTTGCTTGAAAATCTCCTGTTGATTTGATATTCAAGCAAAATGTATGTTGTATCTGCAAACAAGCGCATGTGACTTAAATCTGAATTCCTTTACAACTTTCTCCTAAAATATATCTCTGGAAGGTAAAGGAAATACCTCGAATTGGCCCAGGAGAGGGCATGAAATTTTGTGACTTTTTGGTCTGACCATGACATCCTTTACTGAGGATCTCACCCAAAACTGCAGGGACAGCGTATATCGTGGGACGCTTATTTCATGGCAGTGATGGCCATATGAACCAAGGTACCCTTACTTGTGCACAAGTGTGTCCCTCACAAGTGTGAATCTGGCCAGTGGGCAAAGATGAGTGGACTGTGAAAGCCCTCAGGTGTCTGTGGGGGCCATACAAAGCTCTGCTGTCTCCAACGAAATCAGAAATGTCCCCACGCCTATGTCCCCAACTACCCGGAGATATTTCTTCTGACTCAGGACCAGAGTCCAGACCCACTCTGGTGAAGAAAGAGGTTCAGGGATGCTTCCTCAGGAGTGGGTGGGGGGAAGAAACCAAGGTCCCCAGAACCTTCAGCCTTTATCCAAAACAGCCTCTAAAATGGATCACATCAAATCTACACCCATGGGTTCAAATCTCAGTGCTTCCAAACCCTCCACTCGGGGGTTTTAATTGTAAAGTAAACGAAATCTCCTGCCAGATCTCCCCCACCCTACCAGGATGTCAGTGGTAAAAGGAGGAACGGAGAGGTCAGCAGCCCAAACCGACCTCGGGAATCTTCTTACCAACTCTCAGCCATCAGGGACAGGGAAGGCGGTGGGGGTGGCTGGCTCTTTGGGAGGGGGCATCCAGGAGGCCAAACGGGGTGGGCGGCAGCGGGGCGGAAAGGAGCTGAGCAGGTAGAAGGTTATTACGGAATTGCTTCCATAAAACCTGTGGCTGTTGTAAAACTCTCTGCTTTCCAAAGACTTTATTTCCTCTTTTCTCTCTAACATCCCCCTTTTTTCTTTTTACAGCACTGTTCCTGGGAGGGGTTGGCCAAGAGACGCCAGGGATGGAAGACAGTCAGGCTCCAGGCCCCGGGTGGCTGGGCAGGTTTGTGAGAGGCCCAGAGAGAAGTAAGGTAAGGCAGTATGACACTCGAGACCACTTTCACCCAGGATGGAGGACAAGAAAATGTCAAGGAACAGCATTGTTGGTCTTTGCCTGCTGACAGTGGATTGTAGGCTACATTTCTTCCAGGGCTGGGGGTGGGTCTCCCAAGGACCCTTCCACTCCCAGCAGATGCCCCTTGTTCAGAGACAACCCCCGCCCCCTTTCATGTCAGTTTGGCGCCGGAGCCCCATCCGGTCGGGCCTCTTTCCCAGCCCCTTTCTACATTTCCTCTGCCTCAAGCAGGGGGGAAAAGTTTGGGAACAAAAGTTAGCTTATGCTTGGACCGTCCCCCTCCTTCCGCCAGTACTTCCAGTTTTTCCTTTCCTGGGCAGAGAGCCAGCAGCCTGGAATGGGTTGGGGTCAAAGAGGGTATCAGAGCTGTGCCCCTGCCCCGCCCTCCTGTTCCATCTCCCATCAGTCCATCAGTCTGGAATGAAGCCCAACAACCTGGGCTCCCCTTTAACCCGCCAGCCAGGCCCCTCAGCCAGTGGGTGGCCCTTTGGACCTAGGTAAACCTGCAGCCCAGCCCCAGGGTCTATGGGGAAGCCTTGGCCACTTTGTGGGGAAGGAGCTGAGGGACTGCGAAAGGTAAGGCTTTTTCTGACCCATCTTTGCCCCACTAGGGGGCCCTAGGAAGGACCCTGGAGGCCCACAGGGTGAGGCTACATGGGATCCTGATATTTCCCTTTCAGAATGGGACATACTGAGCCCTTTCCAAGGACCTCAAGTTTCCTGTTGAAGTGGAGTCCTGTCCCCCCTCCAAGGGTCACAAAGACCTCAAGGGCTGCCACCCCCCACCCCATTTCTCCTGAAATCAAGCATTTGTCAAGTTGGAGAGACTTACTCTGGAGACTCTAAATGTAGAAAGGAGCCCAAGATCCCAAGGCAGAAAGTTTGAAACCCCAAACTACCATCCTTTGGCTCTGGGGAACAGCCCAGCAAGGTGCCTCTGGCATGTGGAATGCTCCCCCACCCCTTTCCTTCCCAAGGCACACTTAAAAAATACGGAAGTGGAAAGACACCCTAGAAACTTCCCAGATCTCTCCTCTGGGGAACACCCTCGCTACTTCTGGGTGCGGGACCTCAAACCTCGTCACCGTTTTGCAAGGGTGACACGTCAGCCCTAAGGCTGCTTCCCTACCCAGCTCCCCACTCCTCCAGCTAAGCGAGGAGCAGTAACTGCCGTGAGTCGGGTGGTTTAATGTCGTTGTGTTCAGAAATCCAGGCCCAACAACATGAAACTACCTAATTCACTCAGCAGTTCCAGTTCACGCTCCAGGTCAAGGGCTCCCTGAGGGCAGCCCCCCCGCAGCCATTTTGTGTGCCCAAGCAGCTGGCCAGCTAACTCCGTTTTCCTCCACGACTTCCCCAGCAGAACCCGGTTCTAGTAAACAACATGTCCAAAGAGCTGGAGGCAGAACTCCAGGAAAAACCATTCTGGAGCTGGGCCTGGCAGCTCAGATTCCAGGGACTTTTGCTCTCTTCCAGGAGCCCTGGTGGATGGGGACCCTGGGCCCAGCGCCAGACCTGGGCAAGGCCTCACTGATACACCTGCCTGGTCACCGCCTCTCCGCCTCCGTCTCTGCAGCTGCAGGTCTCCACAGATAAGATTTCTCACCTTGGAATTGTTATCAAGGGGCGTCTACACTCGCCGGCGGGCTAGTGCCTGTATTCCAGGGTCACTCAGGGCAGCTCTGAGAGGCCAAAGCCCTGCTTTGAGCCTGCAGTCGAGACAGTGGAGGGGAGTGCTGAGAAAGTGGCTGCAGGAGACACAGACGGAAAAGCAGAGTGTGAGAAAGTACCAGGAACACTAGGGAGCCAACAGAAGAGTATGACTGGCACAGGAAGCGGGTTGACCTGAAGAGTCGCTGTGAAGTCACCCTGCCAGAAACATCCTGGGGGTGCCCCCTGGCTCCGCAGAGGCTGAGCTGCCCCAGGTAAGACTGTCCATTCCGAATTCATAAACGAACCTGAGAGGCTGAGGACTCCGACTGGGACGCAGAGAACAAGTTTGCATCTTCCTTTCCTGGCCTTCATTCAGCCTGGGCCCTTCGCTCCCCGCCCCCACCGATGTCCCCCTCCAGCCACCTCTCCCCCTCCAGACACCCACAGCGTCGCAGGTGCTCACGCACACGCCCCACAGCGGGCGGCCAGCCCCGTGGGCGGAGGCGGCGGACTCACCTGGGCGGCGGCGGCGGCGGCGGTGCCGGGCGGGAGCGGCCGTCGGAAGGTGCGGAAGGTGCGGAAGGTGCGGAGCCAGCGGCCTGTCCCCGTCCGGGACCCGGCTCCCTCCCGCCCCGGCCCCGGAGGCGAGGGTCCGAGTGGCCACGTGTCCGGCGGGGAAGTCCGAGGGAGCGAGGGAGTCTGCCTGGCCGCCCGCTCCCCCTCCCGGGTATAAATCTTGGGGACCGGAAATACAATAAAACTTCACCGTGTTGATGAACTTCAAATGGTTTACATCCCCTCACGTCCTGAAAAGAAAGAAGGCCGGGGGCGGGTTAAAAGGAAGGGGAAACAAATTTACGAGCCGCAGAAGCAGCCGCCTCGGCCCCTTTTCTTTCGCCCGAGAGCGGACTGCGTCCGCGTGGAGAGAAGCAGCCTCGGCCGCCGGCCCCCGGGACTTTGCCTCGGCCGCGCCCGCCGCCAGGGCCTCTTCTGTCGCACGAGTCGCCCGCGCGGCGGCCAGGACTGGAAGCCACCGCCCGGGCCCACCATGCACCGAGCCCCGCGCGCGGCCTCCGCTCGGCTCCCCCGGGCTCTTCGCCGCGGCGGAGTTAGACGCCCCGTCCTTCCTCGCTGCGGCCCGGGATCTGCCCACCACGCCCTGTGGCCTCCGGTTTCGCATCTTTCCGCTGAAAGCGGGTTTTTTTTTCTTTTCTTCTTCTTCCTTTCCCCCCCCCCCCCTGTTTTTTCTTTTTTCCTCTCTAGCCGCCCGACCTTGGCCGGGCCCCACCCCGGTATAGCCAGGTACTTGCTTGAAGGGGAAAAAGGCTCAGAAGGCCTGAAGGGGCTGAGCCGGGCAAGGGCTCCCAGGGGAGAAACCGAGAGGCCGGTCCCGGGCCGGAGTGGAGGTGACGGCCAGCGCTGAGAAGCGTCCAGATTGGCTTCTGCCGGGCTCTGCCACCGGCCGCTGTCCGGCTCCTTCAAAGCCTCCAAGTCAAACAGAAACAACCACCACCTGCACCTCCACTGCCCTCTCCAGAGTTCTCTTCTGCCCCAGACCGTTTGTTGTTGTTGTTGCTGTGGTTCTGTTTCTGTAGTTGTTTTGGGTTTTTGTTTTTGTTTTACCAAACTTTGTGGAATCCGGATTTGGAATCGCCATCAGGCCGTTGTGAATCAACACCAAGGAAAATCCCTTTTTCGCAACAGAGAGTGAAGTGTGTTGATTTCCTGCTCACTTTGTCTGCTGGGTGGGGGGCAGTTAGGTGCACTTCTGGGCGGGAGAGCAAAGGAATTTTGATCGTGCCTCACAGTTATTCACCAAACAAAAATTACCAAGGATTCAGGTCCAAGAGGCGCTAGAGGGTTAAGATGAACAGTTCAGCCAGAGTTGGGGCGCCCCACTGAGCCCCAGCTGCGGGCCCAGGTGGGGGTCGGGCACACTGACCACCCCTCCTTCTCACAGACACACACAGGTGTGGCCCTGTGTCACCCGCCAGTTTCAGGCCCGCCCAACCTTCTTTCCAAGAAAAGTCCCCAGGGCAATGCTGGAGACCTCTTTTTTAAAGTGATTTTTTAAATGGGGGTACCTGATTGGCTCAGTCCATACAGCCTGTCGCTCTTGAGCTCAGGGTGGTGAGTTTGAGCCCCACATTGGGCATAGGGTTACTTTTTAAAAAAGAAAGACAAATTTTAAAATAAAGTTATAAAAAAATGGAATGGGCGGGGAAAATACTATGGTCTGTGGTTCACAGATTTTTTTGAAAAGCAGTCTCACTCTGCCACAGCCAGGGCCGATGGGAGCAGTGCCCTCTGGCTCCTTCCTTGCACCCAGAAGGAGGAAGGGGGGAGCTTATTAACAGCTGGAGGCCCGGAAGCAGCTTGCTTCCATCCCTATATTCATATTCCAGGATTTGCATGAAGAGGCATCTCCAGCTCCCTCCTTATTATGTGCCGGAACTCCCTCATTTCACTCTTTCTCATGCTAGATTTTTATTAAAAATACTGTAATGGCAGCTACTGGCAGTCACCCCTCCTATGAGGATTTGCCTCTGGGAGCTGTTAGTGATGGGCGGAGGGCTGGACTGAGGGGCCAGCAGTTTCCACACCCCTCCAGACTGTTTATTACCCACAACCTGCCCCACTCTAGAAGCCTGCAGTGGGGGCAGGCCCATGTGCTAGTTCCCTGCCCATTGCTGACCTGGGTCCTATTACTCCCTAGAGCGAGGAAAGGGGATTAAACCATTTTAGAGTCTTAGACTCTGGGAGATCTGAAGAGGCCACAGATGGACCTGTGCACACACAGATTTTGCATACACTTTTCAAGGGCTTTGTAGCCGCCCACTACCCCCATTCCCAGAACCCAGGCCATGGATTGTGGTTTAAAAAAATAAAACTCTCTATATGGGGCTGAACGGAGACCTCAAATGCCTTCCCATAGATGCCGGCCTGCCTTCTCATTCCACGGCTGCCTGGCCCCAAAGGAGTCAACTTTCCATATCCAACACAGACACCCACCAACAGGGCCACTAGTGCCAAGAGGTACGCTCCCAGATGCCATTCAGACTCCTGAGCTGTTAGTCACTCAGTGAGTAAAGGCCATGTAGGCACTGTTGCTTTTCACCCTCAGGTGTTTTCTGAATACTCTCCCCAAAGCTCCTCGATCTCCAAATTATTCAGAAAACTGAAAATGTAGACGAACACGCTGTATGACTTAGGGGCAACTTTTCCCTACTCTTGGGCCCCCTCGAAGATAAAGCTAGAGGTCTAGCTTGATTGGAAGGGACTGGGCATTGGATGGTGAGAGGAAGCAGGTATAGACACAGACGCAGAACTCGGGATCCTCAAAGAAACCGAAATCCAGACCCTCTTCCATTTAGAGTCACAAGGAGAATAAGTATTTCCGGGCCTTCTTCTTCCGTCTCTCTTCCTACGGTTCATCACGTTGGAGGGGTGGGTTTCGGAGTAGTCAGAGGTACCGGAAGCCGCATCCCTGAGACCCTGCCTGGATTATTTTGTCTCCTGATTTCTGGCTCCCACTGGGGAAGCAGGTCTGCGGCGGCTGGCGGGTGAGGCTGAGGCCGCGGCCGACCTCTAGGCGGCGCCCTGGCGTTGCGTCCTCGCGCTGCTCTGGGTCCCGCGGCGAAGGGGCCGGTTCCTGCAGACGCACTGGGCTTGGCTTGGAGCTGGCCGCAGGCGCGTCGCCTTTGGCGCCCTCTGCCAAGTAAGAGAAACACGGTGAAACCAGTGAGGGCTGGGAAAGGAATCGGCAGCTAATCGCGGCTCCATCCGCTCCCCACCCCCTACACTCATTCCCGACTCTAGGGAGCCTTCCACAGCCCAATCTCCTTTGATCTCCCCAGGAGCCTGCTCAAGGGCAGCGCCAGAATCCTTAACCCCTCCCCCCAACTTGCAAACGGAGACGCTGGGGGCTGAAGAAGTGGTTAGCCCAAGATCACAGCAACTATTAAAATGGTGAGGTAGGGCTAGAGGACAGACATGCGCTGTACTCCAAATGGAATGTTCTTACGTGATGACGACCCCAGCAAAAACGTCTTTCTCCGAAGCAAAACCCCTTCCCAGAAAAGCAGCCTTAGGGTGTTGTCTATTTTGGAAGTTTGGGGGTTTCTGGATTTAAGATTTGGGGGAGCACATAAGGGAAGTGGACGCGGATATAAAAGCATCTCAGCTAGGATTGGGAGCCGACAAGTGTGGCCCCCTCCCTTCCAGGATCTGGGCCCCTCCATGTTTATAACCTCCCTAGACGTGCCCGATGGAGGGATGGAGGGCAAATGCCTTAGACCCTCAAGGGCACGGATGAAAAACGACCCTACTGGACTGGGATATTGTGAGGTTTGAACACTTTGTCAGAGGCCCTGATGACTAAGAGAAGGTGTCGGATACACGACTGCCCCCTAAACCCAAAGGAGAAAGGCCTTTAGCGCAGACAGTTGGGTCACTCTCCTTGGTTCAAATGGCCTGTCGAATTACAGGAAAAGGAAGCTATATTACAGATGGGAAAAAGAAGCCTAGTTCGGGATCTCATCCCTCTGAGTCTAAGCTCAGAGATGCCCCAAACCTGAGGAGCACGGTGTAGGAGAAACCGGGGTCCCTCTTCTTCTGCCAAGGCAGAGACGCCATTTTATACTGCGGGGCCTTCTTGGAGACATCTCTCCAAAGTTACTCTTAGGAGACAGGTCCCCTTCGAGAAGGGAAGGGAAGAGGGGCTGGGGGGCGGCCGGCGGGGGGGGGCGGGGCAGCAAAGGGCACACGCCCACCGCGCGAAAGGCTAGGGGCGCAGCGCTGGTCCTCGTCCGCCGGCCCGCGAGACGCGCCTTTCCCGCGGGGCAGGGGCTCTCGTGGACGCCTAATTACCGAGAGCACATCTGGAGCAGCTGCGCCCTAGCCGGCCTCGGGCACATTACTCCGCGCCAAACCCTATTTTCATTCCCGAGGCTGAATCGTAAAAGGCTCTAGAGGCAGGATAAATTCGGGTCTGCGTGTGTCAGCAGTCTTGTGTGTGTGTGTGCGCGCGCGGGCGCGCGCGAGTATGTGAGCGTCGGGGAGGCGTCTGTGCGTCTCAGTGTGATGGCCCAATCGATTCGTCAAAGTTAGGGGGAGAAATGGAGCAACATCAGGCGAATTCAACTGCGAACATACTGTCGGCCTCATTATCTGCCCATTTCAAGGGAAAGCATTTGGGGCTGGGAATTAGCCAGTTAATTGCATCACTTCTTTGTTCACTTTAGGGCAGGAGAAACTATCCGCTTTCTATTAAGACATTCCATATTTCAAAAACTTTAAGATCTTCTCATTGTCAATTTTCTTCATTTCCATCGGAGTCATACCACTCGAACGTTCAGATCTGCGGTTATCCCAGCAACATTAGCACACACACACGCACACGCACACATACACACACAGGCTTTATGCTGGGAAAAGTAACTCGGTTTTTGCAGCTGCAAAATCTCGGCGTCTTAACTCTTAGGGTTGTTGTAAGGATTAATTAATGTACAATGTGTCTAGGATTTAGCGCAATGCCCGGTGAACAGGGAGCATTTAGTAAATAATAACTATTAATAACAAGGAAGAGGAGGGGGGAGAGGGAGAGTAGGAGGGAAAGGGGGGGAGGAGGAAACCTGCTTTGTTCTCAGAGACCTAGTCTAGGTTGGAGGGTATGTTCTCAGCCTGTATATGTATAATGTATTCTTTTGACTTAGAGCAATGTCCATAAAAGTGAGGCCCCTTGAACCCCTTGGCCTGTAACTACCTCTTCAATAAGAAACAGAGAATTGGGGCAATTATCTGGCTCATTTCAGGTTCAAACTCCCTTTAGCCTGAAATATCTGGATCTGGTGGGGGAAAGTCTGGGGAGTGGTGGCATATTCTCATGCAGCTTCTCAATGAGCCTTTCCCCTTTGCTGGAGTGAGCAGGATCCTGCCTTAGAGAATGGATACAAAAGAAATAGGGTGCCCAGAAAGCTGGAATTAAACCAGAACATCTGAGAAATAATTCGGAATAAAACGAGGGCTTGCTTATCTCCTGGGCGTCAGGAGGCCCTCAAGTTCTCCATGCATCAGCCTCGGAGACTCCCCAAACAAATCATTAGACCTTTGCCTGGTGGGAACTCTTATTTCACATTCCAGAAACATCTGAGTGCCTACTCTGTGCCCGGGACGGGGCTAAGCTCTGGGGCTCCAGCAGGAGCTGCACTCCACCAGTTAGCAGTGCTGACTTGCAGCCAGTAAGAGGTCTCTGCCCCCAGAAACTAGTCCAGGGATCCGGGAAGGGGGAAGACCCTGCTGGGCAAGAACTTCTGGCCAATGACAGCACTGCCTTTCCAGGGCCAAAGTTCTGGTGCAGAGGAGGGGCCAGATGGTCTGAGGGCAGCCCCCTCCCATTGTCTGTCTGAAAGAGGCCAACTCCATGGTGGAGATGGCCTTCTGGGAGGGGGTGGGGGACACAGGGAATTGAGAAAGGGTGGAGAGATGGCTAGAGGCTCCTGACCCTCAGTCGGAAGTCCCAAGAACACCAATTAGCTTTTTTTTTTTTTTTTAATTAGTAAAGTAGGGAACAAATGGGCATATATTTCTTCTGCTCTGATTAGAAGTATTTAGGTCAGGTGTTCACAGCCTGAATTCTTCAGTTTAAGTTGTCCCAAGCAGAAAATTGTTTATTTTTTCTTTTTATTTGCAGGCAGGGGTTTGAATACTATTAGCCAGCCCTTGGCTTCCCGTTAGAGCCTAGAACTGTGGTAAGTGGTGTTTGTATCAGCCCAGAGAGAGGCAACTAGCAATGGGTTGGGGTCTTTCTTTCCCCAAGTCACATTTGCTTGAAATGTGTAAATGACTGAGGACCAAGCAGGAGGGGTTGGGGGTGTGTGTGTGTGTGTGTGTTGGGAGGGTTGCAGTAAGCCAGATAATTAGCTGGTCCCTTAATCTGACTGAACATAGTCCTAGAAGAAGGAAGTCTGTTCACTTCCCAGACCCCAATGAAATCTCACTTTTTTTCCGGGTGATCTTGGTCAAGTCACAGGAGTGGGGAGGAGGCCAGAAAGCTGATACTAAGCTGTGGACAAAGAGTTTAAAGAAACCACAACAACACACGTGCTGGGTGAGATGAGAAAGTCTCCCAGTCTTGTCAGGGGCTACCTGATATGTTTGGCTCCTACTAAGAAACTTACAGAAATGTTCGGGAGCAAGTTTGCCCCCTCTTAACCCCGAGTTCAGTACCCCCACCGCTAAGCTCTCAGCTCCATGAGGAGCTGGGGTCTCTGAGGAAATGGAATTAAGTAGATTAACAAGGGACACAAAAGAACATTTCCCTGCCTGATTCCTATTTGTTTGGCTCACAAACAGCATCATGTGGGGGACTGTCACCAGATAGCCTTCCCTTCCCAGGAGTTTCAGTAGTTTTTTTTTTTTTTTTAGTTTCCTGGGTGGCTGCCCAAGTCTCACTTCCTTCCAGCATCTGGTCCCACCCTGGACCACTCCATGGTCAGTTTTCCCCAGCAAAGCTCTTCCCACTTTCTGGATCCCCCGTCAGGGAAAGAAAAGAAAGAATGACACCCCCCCCCCCACTGGGAACCTAGACCCTAGGGTAGTGGCGGGGGGAGAGGAACATTGATACATATATGTTTTTAACGATGAAGGTCTACCTGGTAAACACCAAGATATCAGCTATGGGAGAAAATAAAAGCAAAGACCTATATTAACTAACCATATTTGGTCTCAGCATTTTCCAGACACCTACTTCTTTGATCAATCCAAATAGGAGTTCTTAACCTGAGGTCCAAGGATACTGATCCTCTGAAATTGTGGGATTTGGTGGGCACTATATAAGTACTCCCCCCTCCCCCTGCCCCAGGAAGGAACCAAAAGTTTTCATCAGATTTTAAAGCATCATTGTGTGAACCCAAAAATGTTAAGAACCTTTCATCCACCATATACATACAAATACCTCAAATGAGATGCAGAGGGAGACAGTGAAATAGATTTGGGTACCTGATGGGAAAAATTAAAAGAGAGGATGAACAATTGTAAGTGTATCACAAGGTCAGGAGCATAGTGTTACCTGGCCTGCCCAGGAACAACGAACAACGGGCACCTGCTTACAGGTGCTGAGGACCCTAGGACGGAGACAGATGGCCCACAAGCCCGACCTGACCTCCTTGCACCCTTGCCCCCCACAGAGGAGGAGTGAGCAGGGTCTCTGGGTCTCTATTCTAAATGCTATGGAGCTTTTCTCGACTGGGGCTTGGATCTTCTCCAGCCATTTGTGGCCTTGATCCGAGTTGGTCCATACCGAAAAGGAGCTGAAAGTTTCAGCATCCGTTTTCCCCTCGGGAAGGCCCTTGCTCCTGGGGGGGACGTGCTGTGGATACCTCCCCGGATCTCTAGCTTCCCCAGTCCCAGCCAAGGCTGAGGGGCCCTGTCTGTGACCCCGGGAGCCTAGACCGCCAGCCAGGCCGCTCTTCATGACCTTAAAGTTCTCTTGGCCTCGGATTGGGCGCTGAAAGGGGAGCGAGAGACAGCTGAACAGGTAGACAGAAGCAGAAACAAAGAACGGGGCCCTTGAAAGCAACCAGAGAGAATGACAAAGAGGGAACCGAAACCGTCAGACGGAAGCTGGGAGCCGGAGCGCGGGGGCAGGTGGGGCAGGCAAAACCCGCGTGCAGAGAAGGGTCCACAGGGGCCGCGGAGGCAGCCAGGCGCGTCTCCTTTCCGCTTCTCTACCGGGAGGTTAATGACTTCGTCAGCGCCCCCTCGTTCCAAACTGCCCATTTATGACTCCTCGGTCTCCTAAGGCTCTCCAATTAATTAGTCGGTTCGGGAGGCTAGAGGTGGACCTGGCGGGGTACCGCTAGATCGTTTGTTCATTGTGGGGAGGAAGGGCTCATCTAGGAGGGGAAATCCAGGGCCGGGAAATGGGGGCAAGTGGTGCAGGCGCCAGAGGCCGGAGGGAAGCTAATGTTTTCGCGCGCGGAGTAGCCGAGCCTAGGACCCACTCGCCCCCGGAGCAGAACCGCCGCATGAGGCTCCCTGGGAAAGGGCGCCCCGCCCCGCCCCGCCCCAGCCTCTGCAGGTCTTGGCGCGCCGAGATCCCGCTTGGGGCGAGGCGCTGGGTCAGCGTTCACAGCCGCTCCCCGCGCCGCCCGGGGCTGGACGGAGCCCCCCAGCCCATCTTCTCCTCCGGAAGACGGCAGAGGCCGTGAGTCTACCGGCCCTTGGCGTTGCGGCGTCCGAGGGGGCACCCGCGGAACTGCGACCTCCCTTCGCCCCCTTTATTGCCGCTTCCGGACGCCTGGGAGGATTTGAAAGCCTCCTTTCGAATCCCTCCTCCAGGTTCCCGCCTCAGGGGGCCCAGGGGCTCCGAGCCAGGCCCCGCCAGGCTTCCTGATTCCACCCCTGCCGCGCCCGCCTGCAGCTGGGCGGGCGGGTGGCGGCGGCGGCTGGGGGCGCGCGGAGTCTCTGCGGCTACTACGGCCGGCCGCCTTCCGGCCCCGGCGACCTCCCGGTCCTCCTGCCCGCAGCGGGGAGGCAGTAGCTCAGCCAGAGCTGGGACTTTCGCTCCGCGCCCCGTCGGGACGTGATCCCCCACGGAGCGCTGTGGAGCGCGTATGCCGTCGGGGACGGCTGCGCTGGCCCGGGAGCGAGGGAACCCTGCATAGGATTTGGGGACGTTCCGCGCAGTTCCAAGCGTGTCTGGAGTTGGGGGACAGAGGGGCGCATCAGTTTCAAACCCCTTGCGCGGAGGGGCGACCGTCCCGATCCCCAGGAGACCTGGTCCCACGGCAGAGGGCAGTGACGCAGTTTCTCCCGGCGGCTGCTGCAGGAGTCGCAAGGCAGGGACAGCTCAGACCGCAGGAGGAGCGGCGGGGGGAAAAGGTTGCTGCGAGGAGCTTCACCTCCGAGCCCAGGAGGCCCTCGGGACCAAGGAGCGCACGGGCTGAGAAAGAGGTAAGGGGCTTAACGAATAGAAATTTGGCTCCTCTCCCTTTTTATTGTTTTAAAGGATGAAGTCTCTGGGTATTGACTTTTCTCGCCATAAAAGAGTTTTGGGCAATCTGATTACAACTGGCAGGTCAGGGCCGAGGCGCGGGGGCCTTGGCCATAGTTAAAGGGGGGTTTAAAAAAAAAAAAAAAGGTTGGATAGTGAAGGCTCATTGAAGGCTCAGGAGTTCATGGTTGTTTTTCTCATTATGATTAGTTAATAGCCAGGTTATTTTGGACTAAGCCCTCACTTCCACTCCAGCCAAGATTCAGCCTTGAACAGCTGCTGAGGGTTCTTCAAAAGCAAAGGGCTGAGAAGGGGGCGACACAGAGCGTGGCCCCAATCCCATGGGCGATGGGATAGGGATGGGGAAGCTTTGGCCTTCATTATTTCTACAAGACAAAGGCTGTTCTTCCTATAACTGGGGCTGAGGAAGGGGAGGAAGGGAGGTAGGGCGAGGATGGAAAGTTGGCTGAGGGTAGCCACTCCAGCATCTTGCTGAAGGAGAAGGAGTTGAGGTTTGGGCAACTTTTCAGGCCCCAGGTGGCTTTTGTCCCTTGCTTTACAGACAGGGGTGGGGAGAGGAGAGAACCTGGGAGCTTCTGCAGGTGGAGCTCAACCTGGTAAGCACTGAGATATCAGCTCAAGGTAGGGGGAGGGGAAACCCACATATGAGAGACCATATTTGGTCTCAACATTTTCCAGGCACAGACTCCTCTGATCTATCCAAATAGCCGTTCTTAACCTGATATTCCAAGAGTCTGACATCCTTGAAATGGTGGGATTTCATGGCTCTACAAGAAGGCCCTAGTCATCTTCTGAGAAGCTCTGGGAGGGGAAGGAAGCAAGGGGAGCATGGGGAAAGGAGGGGAAAGGCCACAGACCTTTCAGTCTAGCTACCTAGAGACTGAGCTCTGAACCCCCAAATCTGAAAGCTCAAACTGGCCCCAGGGGCACATTACCAAATTGAAGAGTGGAAAATTGCAAGTCAACCAAGGAGAAAAATTTTTCTGTCAAGATGGGTCTGGATGTTTAAGCAGATTACAGATCTGGGTATTTTCAGGGATTTCTGCCCCCCCTTTCAGCTGTTTCAGATTTTTGAGTGAGCTCTAGGGCCTGTGGGGCAGCCAGGCAGGAGAGGGACCTAGACCTCCAGTCCCCGGATCTCACCTCCACCTTGTGAACAGCCCAGGGTCCTCTGCTGGCCAGGTCAGGGCCAAACCTGCCCTCACTGAGCCCCAGTTGGTGGCAGGCCTTGCCTCACCCCCCTCCGCCCTGAGGACTCATTTCTCTATAAGCCCAGACCTCTGCCCAGACTGCACATTCCCTCCACATCAGGCCACTCAAACAACAGAGCATTTTTTCTCCTTCCTGTTTTTGAAAATTGCATTAGTCTCAAATCCTTAGTTCCGCTTAAGGAAGACGTGCCATTGGATTCTTGGGGTGTGAGGGACCCTGGAATCAAACAACCTCTAGGCATTGGACAGCGGTTGCTACTCTGATGACTTAGCACCTCCAATCACAGTTCTCAGTGCCGCCTGGATGGGTCACACATTCCCTCCTTTCCCTCTCCGTCCGTTCCCTCCAAGCTCAGAAAAGTTCTGCACTTTCCGTCTTTCTGTGTCTGGAGAGAAAGAGAGGACAAAACCCAAGAGGCAGAGAACAAGCAATGAGGGAGGAGAAAACGAGGGAGATAATTCCAGCAGGTTAAAAGAATCTACCTCTCTTTCTAAACCAACTGCATCTGAAACCTGATGTTTGTTTTAATCAGGCCAGGAAGAGAAGTTGGAGGCAGGACGGGTGAGGGACTAAGTTCCCAGCATAACAGATGCTTCACTCATGGGGTCAGTGGTTTCTGAGGCGGTGAGAAGTCAAAACTCTCCTGAGCCTCCCAAAGTGTAGTGTGGAAAAATGAGGGGCTCTCCTTCCAGGCTTTGGAGCTTTCCCACAGGACCTTGCCCAGGGTTAGTAAAGCCTTTCCTTGCATTTCTTCTGGGGCAGTGTGCATACCTGTATGTGCGTGTTGGGGTGGTGGTTCTAAGCCACTGCAGAGGACAGACAACTCACCACCTGGGGGAATCTGGTGATATGGTCCGGAGTGGAAAGGGGTTTCATCCCTTCTGGGCTGGGGGGGTGAGGAGGCCTCTCCGGATTTAAAGCCAAGCGCTCCAGATTCTAGGGAAAGGGAGAAGCTGCAGCTCCAAAGAGGGATTTGCAGGGAAGATCAGGTGAGGAAAAGCCTCAGTCTCTCTCCCTCCAAGAATCAGAGAAATACACTGAGAAATGTGAACTTTCAGTCAGGGAACACCTCCTTTCCATTATGGGTCATTGTGTTTATACAGATAGTGGAAAGTACAGTTCTGTGCTGTATGTTTCCACATTTAGCATATCTGGAATTTGTGAAATTGACCACGCATTGATCTAATTTGGCAGATGGGAGTATACAGGTATACATGTGAATTTCCTGCCAGCAACCCTTATTATTGAGCACAATTGGGAGCATATAATTTCCTGTCTCTCTTGCATGTTTTTACCAACCCTCAATCTTTACATGGTGTTTAAATACTGGGAGAGGCACAGCTGCCATGATACAGGAGTTCCCCACTGATTCCTGAGGTTTACTAATTCCTCAGAGACCCCACGATACTGCATAACCCTTTATGCTTACTTCTTTCTACATGCTTTTCAACAGCACTTATGGACCCTGAATTAGTCTACAGATTGAGGTCCTTTCTCTGCCTTCTGCCCCTTACCACAAACAACAGGCGCCTCTACAAAAAATGCACAAGCATCATTTTTGTGAGTGTGAGTTTCAAGTAAGATGGCGGCACCAGACATCAGACCAGATTCGGATTCAAGCTTTCCCAGGCAGGAGGCCACACTAGCCCCAGTACAATCCAGAGGGCAAGGAAACCTGGGTCCCCTTGCAGCAGCGGAAAAACAGCCAAAGGCAAGAGACTGCTCCAACCATTCTCCATCCCTTCCAGGGGACTTCTAGAGAAAGAGCTGATTCTGCATCTGGGGGACCTGGTACTCCCGTCTGAACCCAGAGTTCCAGGCCAATTTCTAATTTCCATGGAGAAGGAATAACCGTTGTCCCTTTCCAAGCTAACCCCCACCACGAGGCTGTTGGGGACAGTCGCCCCGGTCTCTCTGGCTGCATCCGCTTGGAATCCGGAGTTGCAAGCAGGGAGACCTGGTGGTGAGGGCCTGAGGCTGCGCGGCTCTGGGGAGCGAGGGCTGCGGGGAAAGGGTGCGAGGCGAGTCTCTGCCCCTTACACACCTTCGCTTGGAGAGAGAGAGTCCAGTGCGAGAGGAGCAGGGGCGGGGAGGTCAAGGAGTTGAGGGGGGTGCCCTGGGGCCCCACCCGGGAAGCTGGGATTGCTCCGGAGCCCAAGGATAAATGGCGGCCCGGGTAGCCCACGCCGGCCACGGCCGACCAGTCCTCAAAGCGCTGCAGGGGAACTGCCAGGCTGCCGGGCCCCAGAGGGGTCTTTCACGCCACCGCTTTGATCTGCGTGGTCGCGGCCCCCAGCAGCGAGAGGCTGGGCGGGGAGTGTCTCACCTACCTCTCCGTACCGCGCCGTCTTCCACGCGTCTTCAGAGGCTGCAGGGACCCGGGGTTCTGGGCGCTCCAGAGCCTAAGGACGCAGGTGACGACGCCAGGGCCAAGGGCTCAGCCGCTGCGGGTTGCCCCCACCCCCCAGCCCAGTGAGGCCTCTGGGCTCAGTGTCTAGGTCTGGGGCAGCGGCGCCGACAGCGGCGCTGGGGGCGCGAAGGTACTCGTGCGTCCTCAGTCCCCTTGGCGCCAGCGAGGGGGTGAGGGGGCGAGGACAGGGCCCAGGCGACGGATTGGCGCGGGAGCCGCTTGTCCGCTCGGGCGGGGCTCCTGCCAATCTCACCTGCCCCCTTCCTGCTGCGCCGTCGGATGACCGCGCGGCGGCTCCAAGAGTGGGCCTTGCGCCCTCTGAAAGGCAGAGCGGAGGAAAGGCGCAGAGATGGCCGGCAGACAGAGACTCGTGTGTGTGTGTGTGTGTGTGTGTGTGTAGAGAGAGAGAGAGAGAGAACGGACAAGAGAGAGGGAGATGCAGGGAACGCTTCCTAGAGAAGCCGTCAGATGCAGAAATAGACAAAAGAAGTAGGGGAGAAAGAGTCTGGGGGACAGAAAGAAGCCCCGGGGTTTCTGAAGCGACAAGTTGTCCTTGGGAGTTGGGAATGTGAGAGGGAGGGGCGAGGCCAGAGGAGTCTGAGAAGAGGAGGGGGCGCTCAGACCCTTGGCTGGAGGCGACCTACGTGGATGCAGAACCGCGGAAGGAGAGCGCGGGACCCTCCTCCTTCTCCCCTCCCCCAGACCCTCACCCTGTTGCAGCCCATCTCCGGCTGGTTGTAGCAACCGGCTTCCCGCGCGCTCCCTTCCTGCGGCCCCACCTATCAGGGGCTCGGTCCCGCCTGGGCAACAGCACCCGGCTGAGGGCTGCCCTACTACCTGTTCCTTTCTTCTGTTCTCAGGGCCTTAAGTAGGATTCTCCCCTCATTAAATTTTAAGGACAAGTGACGCCAAAGGAAACGACCTTGGCCAAGGTCAAGGAAGAACTTGAAAGTTTCACTTTCCCTCCCAGCCCTTAGGATTCCTTTGTGTCTTTGCCCTTCTGGTTACCAGAGCAACATCCTGAAACCACAGGCTCTCTCCTGCTTTTGCTCTGAGACCCAGCTAGGGATCCCAACTTACTCAGAATCAGCGAAAGGGCTGCAAAGAGTCCATCTGGCTGGTCTCCAGGGATTACCTGGCCTCAGACCTGAGACCTCTCAGACCTGGGCCAGCATGAGGCTGGGGACCCACTGGTAAGACAGCCCCGTTCCTGCAAATGGTTGTCCGGAGGGGGGCAGGGGGATGGAATGTGTCTGAGATCTGAGTTCTAGGCCCAGCTCCCCTGCACTTAACGTGGAAGTTCAGCCCCACCCCCTCTGTAGGTTTCAGTTAGTTTCCTCTGTGTCTGCGGGGCAGACTGGGTGTTTTGCCTCTGCACCCTCCTCTGGTTTGCAGGTTCTGGTGAACTTGCCTGGCTGAGACAAAAACACACCCAGATGGTGATTTGATTCGTTAGCCACTTAAACACAAATACAGAAATAACAGTAAAATTAAATTTTGCTTCCACGACTCTATTTTTCTGTTCTCCTTTTCTGTACTTTTTATTGATTATAATATGCCCGCAGAACAGGGCACTGGTATTAATTCTATGGCTCAGTGTATTTTGCATATGTACACGTGTATAATCACCACATAGATGAAGATATTTCCAGCCTGCCACAAGGCTCCCTTATAACTCTTTCTAATCAATATCCTTTTAGTCAATAACCCCCAGAAACCACCATAACTCTGCCTTCTATTCCCATAGATTAGTTTTGTCTGTCCTTAAGCTTTATATAAGGAAACCATGATATGTATGGGTTTCTAAAGTGGTTGACCATTTTATTGGTCCACCACCAAGGTGTGGGAAAGCTGGTCACTTGCATACTTTCTAATACCGGCAATGCCTGTCTTGTTCCTTGTAATCATTCTGGTGATATTCCAATGTGTGTGTGTGTGGGGGGGGGTGCGTTTAAAAAAATGTGATAAAAACAAATAAAGCTCCCCATCTTAACCATTTTAGGTGGACGGTTTAACAGTTAACTATATTAACATCAGTGTGCAGCAGATCTCTAGAACTTTTTCATCTGCAGAATTGAAACTCTCTATGCCCACTCAGCAATAATTCCTCCTCTCCCCTTCCCTTCAGACCTTGGCAACCAAGTCTACTTTCTCTTTCTATGAGGCTGACCACTTTAGATCACTCGTATAAGTTGAGTCATATAATATTTGTCTTGTTATGACTGCCTTATTTCACTTCGTGTAATGTCCCCGAAGTTTGCCTGCATTGTAGCACGTGGCAGGATTTCCTGATTTTTTTAGGCTGAACTGTGTATACCACTTTTTCTTTTTCTTTTTTAATCTTTCTAAATATGATTTAAGTTTATAAATGAACTTTTAACCACACTCACAAAATGTCACAAAGATTTAAGGAGTGGCTCTCACGGGCTCACACAGTTGCCTCCAGCACAACCCTGATACCAATGTTTCTCTTAATTTTTCATTTTGTGGGACGCCTGGGTGGCTCAGTTGGTTAAGCGGCTGCCTTTGGCTCAGGTCATGATCCCAGCGTCCTGGGATCGAGTCCCACATCGGGCTCCTTGCTCAGCAGGGAGCCTGCTTCTCTCTCTGCCTCTGCCTGCCACTCAGCCTACTTGTGTGTACTCTCTCTCTCTCTGACAAATAAATAATATTTTTTAAAAAGACTTTAATTTTTCATTTTTAAACATTTTAGTTTCTTTTTCTAAAAAGATTTTATTTACTTATTTGACACAGAGAGAGAGAGAGAGAGAGCGAGAGAGCAAGAGAGGGAACACAAGCTGGGGGAGCTAGAGAGGGAGAAACAGGTTCCCCCTGAGCAGAGGCTCCAATGAGGGACTCAATCCCAGGACCCTGGGATCATGACCTGGGCGGAAGGCAGATGCTTAACTACTGAGCCACCCAGATGCCCTTAAACACTTTAATTTCAAAAGCTACTAGGTGCTTTTTAAATGTTCCTTTACAATAGTAGTATTTTCTGTTTTATGCACATATATTTTATATAACTGTCAATTATATATAATATGTATTATAGGTATTTTATTACTAATTTTTTTTGTTCCAGCTATTGTTTTTGTTGTTTCATCTCTTTAAAATTTTTTATTTTTATTTTTTAAAAGATTTTTATTTATTTATTTGACAGACAGAGATCACAGGTAGGCAGAGAGGCAGGCAGAGAGAGAGGAGGAAGCAGGATCCCTGCTGAGCAGAGAGCCCAATGCGGAGCTCGATCCCAGGACCCCGGGGATCATGACCTGAGCTGAAGGCAGAGGCCCCAACCCATTGAGCCACCCAGGCACCTACATTTGTATCTTTAAATACACTGTAAATACACAGTTGTGCAATTGCTGGGTCATAGGGTAGCTCTATTTTCAGGCACCTACATTTGTATCTTTAAATACACTGTAAATACACAGTTGTGCAATTGCTGGGTCATAGGGTAGCTCTATTTTCAACTTTTTGAGGAACCGCCATGCTGTTTTCCAGAGTGTCTGCACCAGCTTGCATTCCCACCAACAGTGTAGGAGGGTTCCCCTTTCTCCGCATCCTTACCAACACCTGTTGTTTCCTGACTTGTTAATTTTAGCTATTCTGACTGATGTGAGGTCCTTGTATACCACATTTTCTTTATTAGTTGATCTGTCGATGGACATTAAGTTGCTTTTACCTCTTGACTATTTTGAATAATGCTGCAGTGAATATGGGTGTGCAAGTAGCTCTTCAAGATCCTGCTTTCAAGTCTTTTTCTTTCTTAAAGTTTTATTATTTTTTTACATTTTAAAAGATTTTATTTATTTATTTGAGAGAGAGAAAAAAAAGAGAGAGAGAGAGAGAGAGCATGAGCAGGGGAGAGGGGCAAAGGGAGAAAGAAAAGCAGATCCCTGCTTAGCAGGGAGCCCAACAAGGGACTCAATTCCAGGACCCTGGATCATGATCTGAGCCGAAGGCAGATGCTTAACCTACTGAGCCACCCACATGCCTTAAGATTTAACTTTTAAGTCATCTCTGTGCCCAGCGTGGGGCTCAAACTCATGGCCCTGAGATCAAGAGTCACAGGCTCAACCAACTGAGCCAGCCAGGCACCCCAAGTGCTTTCAAGACTTTTGGATCTATACCTAGAAATGGGAGTGCTGGATCATATGGTAACTCTATTTTGAATTTTCGGAGGAGCCTCTGGACTATTTTCCACAGAGGCTGCACTATTTTCCATTCCTATGGACAGTGCATAAGGATTCCAATTTCTCCACATCTCATTTCACCAACGCCTGCTACTTTCTGTTTATTTATTTTTGTAACTGTCATTCTAATAAGTATGAGGTATTATCTCATTGTAGTTTTATTTTTTTAAGAGTTTATTTATTTATTTGACAGAGAGAGATCATAAGTAGGCAGAGAGGCAGGCAGAGAAGAGAGAGAGGAGGAAGCAGGCTCCCTGCTGAGCAGAGAGCCCGATGCAGGACTCGATCCCAGGACCCTGAGATCATGACCTGAGCCGAAGGCAGCGGCTTAACCCACTGAGCCACCCAAGCGCCCCTCATTGTAGTTTTAATGTACAGTTTTTTTTTGAAGATTAGTGAGGTTAACACATTTTCACATGTTTATTGGCCTTATTGGCCTTTCCTATATCCTCTGTGAGAGTCTTCTCTCAGTAAAGAATTCATTCCTTGGAAATCGTCAACTGCTGGGCATTGGGAGGTATAGTGACAAATAAGACTTAGCCAAGTCTGGCAGAAAACACATTCTAGAGGGGAAGAGGAGAGGAAGCCTGAAGCCACTTTGCAAAGTGTCAAGAAATAGGTCCAAGGACCCTAAGGAGGGCCCTTACCTGAATGAGGGGCCGGAGAGGGGAGCCTTCCATTCATTTAAAATATATTTACTTGGGGATCCTGGGTGGCTCAGTCATTGGGCGTCTGCCTTCGGCTCAGGTCCTGATCCCAGGGTTCTGGCATTGAACCCCTCATCGGGCTCTCTGCTCAGCAGGAGGTTTGCTTATCCCTTTCCCTCTGCTGCTCCCCTACTTGTCTGTGCCTTCTTTCTTTCTTTCTCTGTGTCAAACAAATAAATAAAATAATTTTTAAAAAGATAGAAATATTATAAATAATATATATAATATGTATAACGTAATATATATATATTACCTTAGAGCCAAGTTGTTTCTAGGAGTTGGGGAGCTGGTCACAGGGTACACACATTTCCATAGTTGTTGCCAGACAACTTTCTTAGGTGGAGAAGCTCTAATTTCAGCACTCTAATTTCTGGCTATAGTGTTTTTATCCTTCATCACGTGCCAGTGATGAATCATGTGCCAGTATGATAGAGAATCGTTATCTCTTTTATTTCATTTGCTTTTACCTGAGATATTGCCAAGGCTGTCCATCTTTTCATATATCTCTTGATATCTTTTTTTTAAACTTTTTACCTTTTTTTTTTTTTTCTTAAAGACTTTATTTGACACAGAGTGAGCGAGAGAGACACAGAGCAAGCACAAGCAGGGGGAGCAGCAGACATGGGAGAAGCAAGCTCTCTGCTGAGCAAGGAGCCCGATGTGGGGCTCGAGCCCAGGACCCGAGCCAAAGGCAGACGCTCAACAGGCTGAGCCACTCAGGTGCCCTTCTTGATATCTCTTGATATATCTCTTGGGTGTGCTCTTTGCATCTTTTCTTTTTAAAAAACTTTCCCCTTGGGGCACCTGAGTAGTTCAGTTAGTTAAGCAGCCGACTTTTGGATTCGGCTCAGGTCACAATCTCGGGGTCCTGAGATTGAGCCCCACACCAAGCCCCAAATCGGGCTCCACACTCAGGGCTGAGTCTGCTGGAGGTTCTCTCTCTCTTCCTCTCCCTGCCCTTCCCTCTTTCCTCCACCTTCAAAGCCACCAATGCCCTGTCCTTCTGGTGCTTCAAATTTCTTTTCATTCTTCCTTGGTCTCATTTCTCTGATTCTACCTGAGAAGTTTCTCCAGCTTTAAAGATTCATGTGATTAGATCATCCCACCCAGATAATCCAGGATAATATCTTAAAAATCTTAAAAAAAAAATAAGATAAAGTTTTTTTTAAAAATTGCCTATTTAAAACCTTAGCTCATTTTATGTATTTATTTTTAAGGGTTTACTCTTATTTTTAAAATTTTATTTATTTATTTGAGAGAGCACAGACATGTGCCCCCGAGAGAGGGAAAGAGAGTGCAGAAGCAGGGGGAGGGGCAGAGGAAGAAGCAGCTCCCCGCTGAGCAAGGAGCCTGATGCAGGGTTCTGTCCTAGGACCCTGAGATCATAACCCAAGCCTAAGGCACACCCTTAACAGACTGAGCCACCCAGGTGCCCTTAAGCTTTTATTTTTTATTGTTTATTTATTTATTTATTTGACAGAGATCATAAGTAGGCAGAGAGGCAGGCAAGGTGGGGGGAAAGCAGGCTCCCTGCTGAGCAGAGGGCCAGATGCGGGGCTCGATCCCAAAACCTTGGGATCATGACCTGAGCCGAAGGCAGACGCCTAACCAACTGAGCCATCCAGGCGCCCCTGTTTCTTTTCTGATATAAGTAATGAATGCTGTAATTTCCTTTGAAACACCTTCTTAGCTGCCCCCAAACGTTGGGATACACTATTATTCAATTTTGTTCAGTTCAAAATAGTTTCTAACTTCCTTTGTTATTTCTAATTTGATGTTATTTAGAAGTGTTTATTTAATTTTCAAAAAAATTTTTAAATAAAAATTTTATTTATTAGGGAGAGTGTGAGAGGGCGCGCGTGTGCACACAGGAGCAGAGGGAGGAACAGAGGGAGAGGGATAATCTCCAGGAGATTCCATGCTGAGTGCGTCTCAGGGGACTTGACCCCAGGACCCATGAGATCATGACCTGAGCTGAAACCAAGATCAAGATGCTTAGCCAACTGAGCCACTCAGGTGCCCCTAATTTCCAGAAATTTTGATGACTTGTCAGATCTGTTGTTACTGATTTGGGTTTAATTCTGTCTTGGTCAGAGAACATACTTTGTGTGATTTCAATCCTTTTAAATTTATTGAGAATTATTTTATTGCCCACATGATAAACTGATTACCACATGGAAAGATAGTCAAGTCCACCAACAAACCTGGACTCTATTACAATTCATCCTGATACTTGACTGATAACTAAAATGTGTTGTTTCACTTAATTAAATTTGAACTTGTTTGAGTCAGCCATCATGGCTCTCTAGGAGGCCTATGGCTCCATGAAAGTTCTGTTGAACACCTTGTTTAGGAGCCCAGGGTTATGTATTTTCAGAAGGGAAATGAACGCCTTAGTCACTCTCAGTAACATCTGTGACTCTGAAGAGGATAAAAAGTGTCTGGGCGAGGCCTTATGTTGTGGCCTTAGTATATCTGCAGAGCCGTGGCTGACCTTGATTTGAATTTTGGGGTATCCGTAAAGCAAGAACATGCCTTTACCCCAAAGGGAGTGACCATGGATAAAGAGTTGTCATTGTTACTGCCACTGGTCCGATAAGGTGGCTAGATCATTGGCGATGGCCTAAAAGTCTGAAAAAATGGAGAGATGGGGCTGATTATTGTCCAAGGCAGCCTTTATTGCTAAGACAACAGCCAACATTTGGGAAATCCTGTGGACCCTGGGGTCCTGTCCTTAATCAGAGATGTCTGTTAAGGAATGGAAGGGAGAGACAGAAGGCAAGACTCATCGGGTGTGACAATGGGACTGTCATCCTTAAAATATATGAGGTCCCTCTGCTGCTTCCTCACTTGATCCTAAGGGACTTCCCAAGTAGCCATGGAGTGTGAGGCAGGGATGACCTTCTCCCACTGTGGCCTATGGTCAGGAACTGAGAGCAGGAGAGCATCCCCCCTCTTACCGGTGGAATATGCTACAAGACCAGGTCTGGCTCTGCCCTGTAGATTTTTTTTTTTAAAGATTTTATTTATTTATTTGACAGAGAGAGAGATCACAAGCAGGCAGAGAGGCAGACAGAGAGAGAGGGGGAAGCAGGCTCCCCGCTGAGCAGAGAGCCCGATGTGGGGCTTGATTCCAGGACCCTGAGATCATGACCTGAGCCGAGGGCAGAGGCTTAACCCACTGAGCTACCCAGGCTCCCCTAGATATTTTTATTTTAGCAAGGAGGCACTGATGGCCTTGTCAGGCTTGTAGACAATTTGTTATGCAGCAATAGATTATTGGAAAAAATAATCACCGACATTTATTTTTTATTATTATTTTTTTAAGATTTTATTTATTTATTTGAAAGGCAGAGATCACAAGTACATAGAGAGGCAGGCAGAGAGAAAGGAGGAAGCAGGCTCCCTGTGGAGCAGAGACTCAGGGCTCAATCCCAGGACCCAGGGATCGCGACCCAAGCCAAAAGCAGAGGCTTTAACCCACTGAGCCACCCAGGCACCCCAACATTTACTTTTTGAAAAGATGTATTTGAGAGAGAGATAAAAGTGCACATGTTTGCATGCAAATTGGGGGCGGAGGGGCAGAGGGAAAGACTCTCAAGCAGACCCCCCACTGAGCTTGGAGCCCCACACAGGGCTCCATCTCTTGACCCTGAGATCATTACCGGAACCAAAATCAAGAGTCAGACACTTAACCAACTGAGCCACCCAGGTGCTCCTCTCCAATATTTACTGAGTACCAACCACAATACCATCCTGATGCTTATATGGCTATAAATTTTTTTTTCCGTTTTTAAATTCACTCTGCCTTATGACCCAGGAAAAGGTCAAACAATCTCTGGTTAGGCCTTGGAGTGGTGAGTGGTGGCCTTAGAGTGGAGACAGGCAGACCGAAGTGTGATAGACTCTACACTCACTGTGTAACCTTGGGCACCAAACCAGCTGCTCTGAGTCCCAGTTTCCTTAACTTAATTTAAAACTCAGCTCATGGGGCTCCTGGGTGGCTCAGTCGTTAAGTGTCTACCTTAGGCTCAGGTCATGATCCCAGGGTCCTGGGATCAAGTCCCATGTCAGGCTCTCCGCTCAGCACGAAGCCTGCTTCTCTCTCTCCAACTCCCCCTGCTTGTGTTCCCTCTCTCGCTGTGTGTGTCAAATAAATACATACATAATCTTTAAAAAAAAAAAAACTCAGCTAATAGTTCTTTGAGACGATTACATGTGATAATCTATGGAAGTGGTTTAACATAGTGCCTGTCATGGAATAAGCCTTCGAGAACTTAAGAGCATGTTTCTTACCTGATTTGCTTCTCTGCTATTTACTCTCTGAGCAAACCTGAACCTTGGTCTCTTCATCTGTTATGTGAGGAAAATAAGAGTGAGCATCTCAGGGCTGTTTGGAGGCCTTGCCCAGTGTCTCACACTGGAACTCACATACCCTCTGTGTAACAGAACAGGGCCCAAACACCAAGAACCAATGACCCAGGTTATTGTCGTGGGACCTCCAACACTCTAGAACCCGAACATCTCTATAAAATGTAGCAGCTCGTACAACACGACTCAACACACCCTGTTCTCCCACCTAGTTCATCAGCATCCCAAACACTCTCGGCCCCGGCAGCCGAGGGGGGATTTTCTTTTATACAATATCATGGTTCAAAGTTGCTGTCCTGGAGGCAGATTGTCCTGCGTTTAAAACCCCAGATCTTCCGCTTATCAGCTGTGTGAAACGGCACAGATTGCTTCATTTCCCTGAAACGCAAATACAAACTGGGACTAATTCATGCCTATCATCGTTCAATGTACCCCTAGAGAAGGTTAACTCCAAACCCTGAATTTAGAGAAAAAAAGCATTGAAGAAGCAAGTGAGTTGTTTTTTTTTTTTTTTTTAAGATTTATTTATTTGTCAGGGAGAGAGAGCGCGCGTGCGTGCACGCACAAGGAGAGGGAGTGGCAGACTGAGGGAGAAGCAGGCTCTCCACTGAGCAAGGAGCCAGATGTGGGACTCAATCCCAGGACCCTGGGATCATGACCTGAGCCAAAGGCAGATGCTTAACTGACTGAGCCACCTAGGCATCCCTGCAAAGTGAGATTTTTAAAATAAGCTTACTGTTTTCACCGCAGGTCCCGTCACCCAAAAAATATGACATCTAAATTCTTCATTTTCAAAAAAAGGAGAGGGGATGGCTTGTGGCATGAAGAATTTAGTTTAGACCCAAGAAAATAGTTTTGGCAGCATGGGGCACTCAGAGGAAAATGGCCTGGCCATAGTCCTGGGCAGGCAGTAAGAGAATTCGATCACTGGTTTTTGTATGGCTTGGGTCAGTCCTATATATATATATATATATACATACATACATACACACACACACACACACACACACACATACAGAGAGAGAGAGAGAGAATTTGAGAATAAGTACTGGGTTATTATGTACTCTAGCACTTTCCCAGTCTATTGTATTTTTGTTTTTAAAGTTCTGGTCACAATGCACTAAGCTGTTTACACAAACCATCCATGAGTCACAGCCCACAGTTCAAAAATGCTAGAAATAATTATTTTTTTCTGTCCCTTTCAGTATGAATCCAAGAAAGGCTCATTCTCATTCCATATTTGATATTTCAAATAAATCTTGATTTCCATCAATTATAATTCTCCCCAGCAGCCAGGAGAAATGTGACCAGAATTATCTTAGGATTGCCGATGGTTATGGCTTTTCTTTTGATAATAAACCAAAACTAATTAAGAGCAGGGTTATGAAGTCTGACCACTTGGACTGAATTCTGGCACTGCTGCTAGCTTGCTGTGTCACTTGTGTTGGTTTCTTCCTCTGTATACTGGAAATAATTACTAATCATATCATATCATAATGATGATAATGATAATGATAATGATAATAGAATCCTGCTTGTGGGTAACCAGGCAAGCAGTTAACCCAGGGCCTGGGATATAATAAGTGCTCAAAATATGTTGGCAACTATGTTATTCATTATTTCATAAACTGTCAGTGGTTTTGTCTTCTAGCGGAGACCTGAGAGCCACTTAGCCATAAACAGCACTAAACTAAGAGAAGAAATCTTTGGCATAGATAGGGATCTATTTAAGTTGCACGTTGGGCCTGCCTTACCCAGGATGGACACTAGAGGGTGCTGCACGCCCAGAAAGCCGCATGTTTCCAGACCCGGGGACCTGCCAGAAACTTTGCCTTTCTCTCTGGTGATTTACTTTGGAGAAGTAGCTCCAGCGTTGGGTCCCAAACTAAGGGCTTTGCAGAAATTAGGAGAGGACAGCAGGCGGCTGTATGGAGCAGAAATATGGTTTCCTCGAATTCACCAAGTGGCTTTCTCCTGGGACTGGGACCTTCTGGTGTACTGGGCAGCACCTCACTCATCCATGCGCCCCCGGGCTTAACACACAGTGTCCGGCATATGGGAATCACTTTGTAAATATTTGTAGAATGGGACCATCCAATGGGAGAATCTGAGACCTAAATAATTATAATTACAGATTGACAAGTGTTGGTATATATGACCACTGAGCATTGTGGGACCTTGCAGGGGGCTGTGGGCTGGGGAGGGTTGGTGAGAATGGCTTTCTTAACTTCAGGGGTCCTGGCCCTCTCTAGAGTACAAAGAAAGGGTTTGTTCTCCCGCATCTGGCGTTCAGATATTTAAAAATAACTTCACGCTTCTTCTTTTTTTTTTTTTTTAAACATTTTATTTATTTATCTGACAGACTGAGATCACAAGTAGGCAGAGAGGCAGGCAGAGAGAGAGGAGGAAGCAGGCTCCCTGCTGAGCAGAGAGCCCGATGCGGGACTCGATCCCAGGACCCTGAGATCACGACCCGAGCCGAAGGCAGTGGCTTAACCCACTGAGCCACCCAGGCGCCCCTACTTCACGCTTCTTTTCCTTCATGTTATTCGTGTGGAATGATTTCTAGGTTTTTTCGCCAAGTTGATCTCTCTCTGCAGAATTGTATGAAGGCAAATAATAATCTAGTGCTACTGGGTTCGAGCATCTCCTATTATCTCTATAAATTAATCATTTAATTATGGCTTTATCTCATTCAATCCTCACAACAACCCTATGAGGTCAAGGTCATTATCTACATTCTACAGATTAGGATATGGCAAGATTTCAGAACTCATCTAACATCACACCATTAGGGAGTGGCAGGGCCAGTATGAGAACCCTGATAATCCAGCTTCAAAGGCTGCTTCTTAAAAATTTTACTTTTCTTGCACTGTACACAAAAATAAACTCAAAATGGATGAAAGACCTATATATGAGACAAGAATCCATCAAAATCTTAGAGGAGAACACAGAGGTAGCAACCTCTGTGACGTTGACCATGGCAACTTCTTGCTAGACACATCTCCAAAGGTAAAGAAAACAAAGGCAAAAAATGAGCTACTGGGACTGCTTCAAGATAAAAAGCTTTTGCACAGCAAAAACTGTCAACAAAATCAAAAGACAACCTACAGAATGGGAGAAGATAATTTGCAAATGCCTTATTAGTAAAAGGGCTAGTATCCAAAATCTATAAAGAACTCATCAAACTCAACACCCAAAGAACAAATAATCCAGAAATGGGTAGAAGACACGAACAGACATTTCTGGAAAGAAGATATAAAAATGGCCAAGAGACACATGAAAAAATGCTCAAAATCACTCGGCATCAGGGAAATACAAATCAAAACCACAATGAGATACCACCTTACACCAGTTAGAATGGCCAAAATTAACAAGTCAGGAAATGACAGATGCTGGTGAGGATGCAGAGAAAGGGGAACCCTCCTACACTGTTGGTGGGAATGCAAGCTGGTGCAGCCACTCTAGAAAACAGCGTGGATATTCCTCAAAAAGTTGAAAATGGAGCTACCCTACGACCAAGCAATCACACTACTGGGTATTTACTCCAAAGATACAAATGTAGTGATCCAAAAGGGCACGTGCACCCGAATGTTTATAGCAGCAATGTCCACAGTAGCCAAACTATGGAAAGAGCCTTGATGTTCATCAACAGATGAATGGATAAAGAAGATGTGAGGTATATGTACAATGGAATACTTTTCAGACATCAAAAAATGAAATCTTGCCATTAGCAGTGACATGGATGGAACTAGAGGGTATTACGCTGAGCCAAATAAGCCAAGCAGAGAAAGACAAGTATCGTATGATTTCACTCCTATGTGGAATTTAAGAGACAAAACAGAGGATCATAGGGGAAGGGAGGGAAAAATAAAACAAGATGAAATCAGAGAGGGGCATGTGATGTAGTGAGCATTGGGTGTTATATAAGACTGATGAATCACTAAACTCTACCTCTGAAACTAATAATACACTATATGTTAATTAATGGAATTCAAATAAAATAATAAAGCAATAAAATTAATTTTTTAAAAAAGTACAGTATAGGGAAGATAGTCAATTTTGTAACAGCACTGTATGCTGACAGACAGTGACTACATTTAACGATGAGCACTGAGTAATGTACAGAACTCTAGCGTCATTATGCTGTACACCTGAAACTAATATAACATTGTGTGTCAGCTGTACCTCAATAATAAAAAAGGGAGAGATAATCAAAAAAATTTTTCACTTAGAAGAATAATGGGGGGGAGCCCTGGGTGGTTCAGTCAGTTAAGAATCTGCCTTTGGCTCAGGTCATGATCCCAGGGTCCTGGGATCGAGCCCCGTGTTGGACTCTCTGCTTGGTTAGGAGTCTGCTTCTCCCTCTGCATCCCCCCACCACACTCGTGCTCTCTTGTGTTCTCTCTCGCGCGCTCTCTCGTAAGTAAATAAATACAAATAAATATGTTTAAAAGATTAAGAAAGAACAATAGCAAAAATACTAGCTAACAACATGGAGGGCACCAGATACTCCTCTAATGTTTTGTTTATTTATTTATTTATTTATTTATTTATTTATTTATTTATTCACTTTAGTTCTTTAATTGTCACACACACAGTTGTCCCCTTTTTTATTAGTACAAAAATCTCATAAAATAAAACGGGGGCATCTAGGTGGCTCAGTGGGTTAAGCGTCTGCCTTCAGCTCAGGTCATGATCCCAGGGTCCTGGTACGGAACCCCGTATCGGGCTCCCTGCTCAGTGGGAGCACCTTCCCTCTGCTCCTCCTCTCTGCTCGTGCTCTTTCTCTTTCTGTCAAAAAAATAAATAAATAAAATATTTTTAAAAATCTTTTTTTTTTAAGATTTTATTTATTTGACACACAGAGAATACAAGTGGGGGAGCGGGACAGGGAGAAGCAGACTCCCCGCCGAGCTGGGAGCCCCACATGGAGCTCAATTCAGGAACCCTGGGATCACGACCTGAGCTGAAGGCAGATGCTTGGCCAAGTGAGCCACCCAAGTGCTCCTTAAAAAAAAAAAACTTAATACAGCAAAGCAAAGAGAGGACTGTGTGGCTGGCTCAGTCGGTAAAACATGCAACTGTTGATCTTGAGGTTGTGAGTTCAAGCCTCATGTTGGGTATGAAGATTACTTTAAAATAAAATCATTTTAAAAAGAAAAGAGAATAGGGGCATCTGGATGGCTCAGTGGGTTAAAGCCTCTGCCTTTGGCTCAGGTCATGACCCCAGGGTCCTGGGATGGAGCCTCACATCAGACTCTCTACTCAGCGGGGAGCCTGCTTCCCCTCTCTCTGTCTCTCCCTGCCTCTCTGCCTACTTGTGATCTCTGTCTGTCAAATAAATAAATTTTAAAAATCTAAAAAAAAAAAGGTCTCCTAAACTATTTAAAAAAAAAAAGAAAAAAGAAAAGAGAATAATATAACAAACTGCCATATATTTACCACCTAGAATGAAAAAAGTTAATATTAAAGCTGATACTTTCTAGCCAACTCAATCTTGAAAAAGAGCAAAGTTGGAGGACTCACACTGCCAATTTCAAAAGCTACAATAATCCAGGCAGGGTGGTAGTAGCGAAAGGATAGACATATAAGTCAACGGAATAGAACTGAGAGTCCAGAAATAGACCAATACACCTATGGTCAAGGTGTCAAGAACATTCAGGAAGGGAAGTGTAGGGACAACTGGATATCCACACGCAAAACAATGAATTCGGACCCCCTACCACCCGTCATCTACAAAAATTAACACCAAACGGGTCAAAGACATAAATGTAAAAGCTTAAACTACAACCCTTGGAAGAGAACACAGGTGTAAATCTTTTTGTTGTTGTTGTGTTGTTGTTGTTAGACAATATTTTCTTAGATGTGCACATCACAAGAATTAAAACTAGAGAAATAGGACTTCATTGTAATTAAAAACTTTTGTGGGTCAAGGCATGATCAAGAAAGTTGAAAGACAAACCACAGAGGCACCTGGGTGGCCCAGTCAGTTAAGCATCTGCCTTCGGCTCAGGTCATGAGCCTGGGGTCTTGGGATCCAGCCATGTATCGGCCTCCCTTCTCCCTCGCCCTCTACTCCACCCCAACTCATGTTTTCTCCCACTAGCTCTGCTCTCTCTCTCTCTCTCTCAAATAAATAACTAAGTAAAAGACAAACCAAAGAATGGAAAAAAAAATTGCAAATTATACTCTGATGATGCTCTTATATCCAGAACATATAAAGAGCTCTTACAACTCAACAATAAAAAGACAAGCAACCTAACTTAAAATTGGGCACATGACTGAAGGAGATATTTCTCCATGGAAGATATACAAATGGTCAACAGGCATGTGCAAAGATATTCAGCATCATTAGTCATTAGGGGAATGCAAATTAAAACCACAAAGAGCCACCATTTCACTGGCTATAATAATAATAATAAAAAAAAGACAGTAACAAGTGTTAGCAAGGATGTAGAGAAATTGGAACCCTTCACATATTGCTGGGGGGAATGTAAAATGGTGCAGCCACTGTGGAAGCCAGTTTGACAGGTCCTCAAAAGGTTAAACATTGAATCACTGTAAGACCCAGCCATTCTACTTCTTAGGTATATGCCCAAGAGAACTGAAAACATATTTATATAAAAATGTGTACATAAATGTTCGTAGCAACATATAATTGCCAGGGAGTGACAGCAACTCAGATACCTACCAACTGTTGCGTGCATAAACAGGAAATGGTTTAATCTCGGCAATGGAATATTATTGTACCATGAAAAGGAAAGGGACGCAGATCCAGCAGCCACATGGATCAACCTTGAAAGAAGTGAAAGAAGGTAGCCGCGAAAGGTCATAGATTGTGTGATTCTGTTTGTATTAAATGACCAGACAGCAAATACACTGAGATCTGTGTTTTCCAGAGGCTCAGAAGAGGGCAAAGTGAGGAGTGACTGGTATAGGTAGAGGAGTCCTTCCCCCCCACCCCAGGATTCCTTTTTGGGATGATGAAATGTTCTGGAATTAAGGGTAACGGTTGCACAACCTTGTAAATATACTAAAACCCACAAACATTGTACACTTTTTTAAAAAAAGATTTTATTTATTCTTTGATTTGAGTGAGAGAGAGAAAGAGAGTAGGCATGTGTGGAGTGGGAGGTGGTGGGAGAGAGAGAGAAACCGAAGCAGACTCCGTGCTGAGCGCAGAGCCTGATACAGGGCTCGACCTCACAACTTGGAGATGATGACCTGAGGCGAAACCAAGACTTGGATGCTTAACTGACTGAGTCCCCCAGGTGCCCCTGTTTACGTGTTTTGTTTTTGTTTTTATTTATGTGTTTATGTTAGATAGCCATTGGCATTCACCATGTTAGAAGTTGAAACTGAAAAAAATTTAAAATATATATTGTTAATTCCTTTAAAATAGCATTAATAGGGGTGCCTGGGTAGCTCAGTGGGTTAAAGCCTCTGCCTTTGGCTCAGATCATGATCCCAGGATCCTGGAATTGAGCCCTACATCTGGCTCTCTGCTCAGTGGGGAGCCTGCTTCCCTTCCTCTCTCTGCCTGCCTCTCTGCCTACTTGTGATCTCTATCTGTCAAATAAATAAATCTTTTTTTAAAATAGCGTTAATAAAACATACACCTTTTAATGTAAGCAATAGTTTATGAAAAATAACCATATTTTCCAAATTTAAAAAAGGTCGAGAGGAAAGTGTCATTTTTGCAAATCTCTTTAATGTCTGGCTTATTAGAAGACAGGCAGATTCTCATATTTGTTTATACATTCAATCTGTTATGGAATATTGTTTTGGCTGAAATATATGGGGAAAAAATCTGACTTCATACAAATAACGCAATTGGAAAAGGGAGGAGGGCTTCATAGCCTTTCCAAAAAATCGGGGATATTTTTCTTAGATAACACACCAAAACTGGATTAGTGGCCGTTTTCTAAGTGTTAGTTTCAAGGTGGAATCTGAAATCACATCAGTGAGATTTTTCATTCATACATTAAAATCCCTTGGTCTATACTGCTGTGAATAGACCTCTTACCCATGCATGGTTTGGGAACATTGTGCATTGGTCATTTGGAAAATATTGGTTTCACTGAGTTGTGCTGCTCTTCCAAATGTTGACTCATTTTGTAACTCACTACCACAATGTCACACTCACGAATATCAAACCCCAAGCTCATCAGAGCAGTCTTTAGGTTTTGGGAAGCTGTCAGCGCTCTTGGTGGTAAATACAAGCTTTCCAAAATTCCAAGATTTGTTTTAAAACTTGAGTTTCAAAATTGGCAGTGAACACTACCAGTTGTTTTCCTTGGAAGGGAAAACTCCCTTTGTTTTCCAAAAAATGTCTGCCAATACCCAAGTGTGAATTACCATAGATTTCTTTTTTTTGCTGGTCAGTCACTCTTTCAAGGACAAAGGATGTTACCCCCCAAAAAGGGGGGGACAGGGAGCCTGGGTGGCTTAGTGGGTTAAAGACTCTGCCTTCAGCTCAGGTCATGTTCCCGGGGTCCTGGGGTCGAGCCCCACATTGGGCTTCCTGCTCAGCAGGGGGTCTGCTTCCTCCTCTCTCTCTGTTTACTTGTGATCTCTGTCAAATAAGCAAATAAAATCTTAAAAAAATAAAAAATAAAGGTTTAAAAAAAAATCTGCCTCTGGCGCAGGTCATGATCTCTGGGTCCTGGGATCCAGCCCTGCATCAGGCTCCCTGCTCAGCGGGGAACCTGCTTCTCCCTCTCCCTGTGCTGCTCCCCCTGCTTGTGCTCTCTTGCTTGCTTGCTTGCTTCTCTCTCAAATAAGTAAATAAAATCTTTTTTTAAAAAGGTTGTGGGTGAGCTTTTCAAGGAAGAGCTTTTCCTCAGGATAACTATTTATCCTATGGTATGCAGAGTACTTGGTGACGGCTTTATTTTTTTTTTAAGATTTTATTTATTTATTTGACAGACAGAGATCACAAGTAGGCAGAGAGGCAGGCAGAGAGAGAGAGGAGAGGGAAGCAGGCTCCCTGCTGAGCAGAGAGCCCGATGCGGGACTCGATCCCAGGAGCCTGGGATCATGACCCGAGCTGAAGGCAGAGGCTTTAACCCACTGGGCCATCCAGGTGCCCCTGATGATGGCTTTTTATTTCGTACACTCAAGGATGAGTTTTAATAAAACTAAGAATTTTTATTGCTTCCTCAGGGACTTTTTTCCCATTTATGTATGGATAGATGTATTTATTTATTTATTTGTGTTTTAATTCCAGTATAACTAACGTACGGTGTTCTTTTTTTTTTTTTAAGATTTTATTTATTATTTATTTGACACACAGAGAGAGATCACAAGTAGGCAGAGCAGAATACAGAGAGAGAGCGAGGGGGAAGCAGGCTCCCCGCTGAGCAGAGAGCCCGATGTGGGGCTCAATCCCAGGACCCTGAGCTAAAGGCAGAGGCTTAACCCACTGAGCCACCCAGGCACCCCAGTGTTTTTGTTTGTTTGTTTGTTTGTTTTAAGATTTTATCTATTTATTTGAGAGAGAGAGAACATGAGAGGAGAGAGGTCAGTGGGAGAAGCAGACTCCCTGACGGCAGGAAGCCCGATTTGACTTGATCCTGGAACTCCAGGATGATGATCTGAGCTGAAGGCAGCCACTTAACCAACTGAGCCCCCCAGGTGTCCCTAAGGTACAGTGTTCTGTTGATTTCGGGTGTGCAATATAGCATCTCACCAATTCTGTACGTGACCCAGTGCTCATCAGGTGAGTGGGATCTTCATCCCCTTCACCTGGTTCACCCATCATTAAGGACATCCTTTTTTTTTTTTTTTTTAAGATTTTATTTATTTATTTGAGAGTGAGAGCACAAGCTAGGGGGAGCAGCAGTTGGAAAGTGAGAAGCAGGCTCCCCACTGGACAGGGAGCCCAATGTGGGGCTTGGTCCGGGAACCCTGGGATCATGACCTGAGCCAAAGGCAGACACTTAACTGACTGAGCCACCCAGGCACCCCATTATCAAGGGCATTCTTTTTTTTTTTTTTTATATTTATTTATTTATTTATTTATTTATTTATTTGACAGATCACAAGTAGGCAGACAGGCAGGCAGAGAGAGAGAAGGGAGGAAGCAGGCTCCCCGCTGAGCAGAGAGCCCGACGCGGGGCTCGATCCCAGCACCCTGGGATCATGACCTGAGCCTAAGGCACGAGGCTTTAACCCACTGAGCCACCCAGGTACCCCTATCAAGGGCTTTCTTAAGTGAAACTGGCCTTCGTCTTGTCTTACTGTCAGAATTTCCTGGTTTGTTGGCCTTGTTTCTACCGAGAAGAAGCAATGCTTATGAGAACACTTTGGTGCCGTGGTAGCTTTACCCACCATCACCGTAAATGACTTCCGCATCAATGCAGTGAAAAAGACAAATTCTGACTTACTGTTTGACTTCCCAAGCCCCCTGGAAGAGTGTAGAGACCCCCGGACCGCTCTAGTTTGTTTATTCATTCAAACATTTTCATGGAACCCCCAGGATGTGCTATGCTAAGCCTTATTCCAGGCCCTAGGGGCACCAAGGGCAACCAGACAAGACCTTGCACCTTCATGGGGAGACAGACCAGAAACATGGACACACATAAATAAACCAGAAATTTTCTCATGCTGGCCCATAAAAGTGAAAGAACATCACTGGGGAGGGGAAAATACTAGAGAGGTCAGGAAAGACCTCTCAGAGTGGAGACCTAACTGAAACCAAGAAGAAGGCTGTCTGATGTCCTTGTTAAAAGGCAGGGCTCCAGAGTGCAAAGGATGTAGGGCCTCTCCCCTCTGGTCCGCAGGTCCCATTTTATTAAGAAGGCATCAACATACCGGATTGGAAAGAATCAAAACCCTGATGTCATCTTTCCTCTTTTGAAGTCATCAAAACCTCTGATGTCACCTTTCCATTCAGGTAGTCTCTTTATTTTGTCTAAATTTCTTTTTTATTTAATTTTATTTTTTAGACAGGGGAGAGGCAGAGGAGGAGAGAGAGAATCTTAAGCAGGTTCCACGCCCAGCACAGAGCCTGACCCTGAGATCATGACCAGAGTTAAAATCAAGAGTCAGTCATTTAACCACCTGAGCCACCCAGGCACCCACCAGGAAGTTCTTAATCCATTATAGAGGTTAGTGTTGTCCAGGAAGTCAGGCTCAGCTACCTTCCCCGGCAGCCCCAGGGCTGCGGGACTTCTCACCCTGAGTCAGTCTGCTGCTGATCCCTTCTTACAAGACTCTTAGTTGAGTCCATTCCAAGTGGGGATTCTTGATTCGGAGAGACTTAGTGTCAAAACTTATTTTTGAAAACATCTCCCTACTTTCTTCAAGGTCATCCTGGCTTATTGAAATCTTTTAAAATCTTGCCTCCTAAATCAATATATAAAGATTTCATTTATTTCTTTGATAGAGACACAGTGAGAGAGGGAACACAAGCAGAGGGAGTGGGAGAGGGAGAAGCAGGCTTCCTGCTGAGCAGAGAGCCCAACACCGGGCTCAATCCCAGGACCCTGGGATCATGACCAGAGCCGAAGGCAGACGCTTAATGCCTGAGCCACCCAGACGCCCCTAAATCAATATATTTGAATTACTAATGAGCCTTTCTTTGTCTTTATCCAAGGCATGAAGGAAAATGCCAAACCATGTGCAGGGCACGATATCCAAACTAGCATGATTGTCATGCGACACATGGGTCATGTGCCTGGGCTCCAGCTCGTTCTCTGGCTGCTCTGATGTCTGGCTGCCATACAGACGGGGTTTCCTGCAGATTGCCCCACCCCGCAAGGGTTTCTCTTTTTATAAGAAGTGCACATGATTATATTAAGATACGCTGTTTCCTTCCTTAGAGTGTTTAACTCATTTCGTTCTGCAGAGAGGAATGGAGGTGCAGAGCCACACAGGAATTAAGAGCTGCCAATACTGGCTAAAACTCATTTTTTGGCAGTTCTGGTCACGGAAAGTGGAAAGCAAGAAGGGAGGGAATGGGATTAAGTGGGGAGAAGCCTGATCCCTACCTTTGGGCTTGGAACCTAAAAAGGGCTCAGATTCGCTTGTTCTGCGAATCCTCTACACCCTCTAGATCCTCTAGACCCAGATCCACCCCCCCCCCCGCGGGGGGCATGGCAGAAGCGGGGATAGAAGGAGCCAAGTTTGGTGGCAGCTGCCTGAGTGTCTCCTCAGCCAAAAAGCAAGTGACATTTGATCCCTAGTTGGTTTAAAATGGGTTTAAAATTCCCCATTAAAATCGGGACTCGGGCTCAGCCCTAGGAGTGTCCCCCCCCAGCCTCAGGTGGCCCGCATCCTTGGCGGGGCAAGGCGGGTGACCCTCAAACAAGGCATGGGGAGCCCTCCGGCAAGGGGAGGCCCCGGAGATGCTCAGGATGGGGGCCAAGGGCAGGGAAAGTCTCAGCCCTGGCCCCTTCTGGTCAAAAGCTGAGTAAACAGGGGGGCGATGCGACGTTGTCCTAGGTGGCCCGGGAGGGTCCCGAAGTTAGAGGTACAGTCACTTCTCTAGCCTTATGCCTGGCTCCGGGAGACGGGCCGGGAGACGGGTCGGGTCCCTGAGGCTCCGGTAGCTGGACAGGGCGCCTCCCCGCCACCACCCCCCCGCCCCGCCCCGCCAGCGGCCGGCAGGGGTCAGTGTTTGGCTGCAGGTGAGCCGGCCGCAGCCAGCCGCTGGATCTGGTTGCCCCGCCTGGGGGTTGCCCCGCCTGGGGGGTTGCCCCTACTTCTTTACCCATCTGGACTTGTTCTCTGGTCATTATCAGAGTTCTTGCCTACCAGGACCCCACATCTCTCCCGGCTCCTTCCAAGTAACGATGCCCGCACTCCTCCATAAGCACGCCACTCCACCTTGAATAATTACTCCTTGGCCTCTTTCCGGACAGTGGTGCCAAAGGTGGATGTGGCTTGGATTCAGATTTGGGTCCAAGTTCCTGCTCTGCCAATTACCGGCTGTGTAGCCTTGGGCAAATCGCTATACCTCTCTGTGTCAAGCTACTCGTCTTCAAAAATGAGCTAATGACCACGAGAATAACTATTACGAAGTGTGCCAAGGATTTATATGCCACACGCTCTGCATAATATCTCAGAGCTCCAGATGAGGATGCTGGCGGCCTGGCGGCTGGCGGCGAGAGCCCCTTAGCTGCGGAAGGTAGCAGACCAGGCACGTGAACCTGGGCTGGCTCCCCCCCCCCCCCCGCCCCCCGTGTTCCTCTGCCTTTCAGGGCTATCGTGAGAATTCCAGTGTGAATGTTTAATGATTTTTCTCTTCTAACACTTTGACCTGGATCCTGGTGGGTGTTCTCTCCTACTAAAAAAGCATTTTTAAATTTTAAACGGGAACGTCCCATTTTTAAAAGAGAAAGGCATTTTGCGATTGTTAAAAATGTTCTCAGGGGCGCCTGGATGGCGCTCAGTCGTTAAGCTTCTGCCTTCGGCTCCGGTCAGGATCCCCGGGTCCTAGGTTCGAGCCCCGCATCAGGCTGCTTGCTCGTTGGAAGGCCTGCTTCTCCTCCCATTCCCTCTGCTTGTGTTCCCTCTCTCACTGTGTGTCTTTCTGTCAAATAAATCAAATCTCTAAAAAAAAAAAAAAAAAAAAAAAGGTTCCCAGTTTAGGGCGCCTGGGTGGCTCAGTGGATTAAAGCCTCTGCCTTCCGCTCAGGTCCGGATCCCAGGGTGCTGGCATCGAGCCCCACATCGGGCTCTCTGCTCCTCAGGCAGCCTGCTTCCTCCTCCTCTCTCTCTGCCTGCCTCTCTGCCTACTTGTGATCCCTGTCAGTCAAATAAATAAATAAAATATTTTAAAAACAAAATAAATCTTTTTTAAAAATGTTCTCGGTTAGTGACAGCAGCCCACTAGAACAAAACTTCCGGAAGGATGGGGGTCTCAGCCTTCTGGCTCACTGTCTGAGTCTGTTGCCTGACATACTTCTGGCTGCACAGTAAATACACAATAAATATGAAGGAATATATAAATTCATATGCCTCCTACATTCATTCCAAGACAGACCCTAACATGGAGCCGTTTTTCATATCAACCATTCAATTACCAGGCAAGTGACACTAATTACTGACTCTAATAGCCATTGTCTAATTTAATTAAAGGGGATTATTGGATCTCTGGAAGCTTCTGCCATCCTCCCATTTAAGTCGTGGGGGTTCAATAACAGTCTTTTTATTAGTATGTTCGCATGATAAATTAAATAAACCAGCTTAATGGTTCATCTTTGTGACTTATGACACTGAGAGTAGGTGTGGGGAATGATAAATGTGGCAAAACTGAAGACTTGGAGAAAAGGCTGTGGGCTTGTGGCTCCAAACTTCTTGGGAGCTGTGCCTTGTGGCCTCCAGGCTTCATCCTTGCTCTGCTTCAATGGTGTGTTTGCCCTTGTCTGAAGCATTTTTGAGGACCTTGATGTCCCTTCGTGCTGATCAGTTCCAGACGCCTAAAGGAGCAAGTCTGCTGTGAATAGTGACCAATAGGATGGCAACCACAGAGGCAGACAAGAGGCAGTTCGAGACCAGCCAGCCAAGGGACCCAAGAGGGAAACTGGAAAATAAAGCAGGTTATCTATACTGACTCTCCCCCTACAAGTCCGTTTTGGAAAAACAACAACACAGAATAATGGAAATCCATGGGACTTTTTGGGCAGTGGTAGTAGGGACAGAACAAAGAGTGTCTGAGTGTCAAACCAGCCAACTTCTTAGCTTAGCCGGTAGGCTCCAGCTTCCTTAATACTCAGTAGCAGCACCTGATACTGTGATATGTAACAAGAAACATATATTTGGGGGCACCTGTCGGTCCAGCAGCTGCCTTTGGTTCAGGTCATGATCCCAGCGTCCTGGGCTCGAGCCCCGCATCAGGCTCCCTGCTTCTCCCTCTCCCTCTGCCTGCCTCTCTGCCTAATTGTGTTCTTTATCTTTCTGCCAAATAAATAAATAAAATCTTAAAAAAAAAAAGAAAAAAAGAAAGAAAGAAATATATATTTGGCTTTTATCCCCCATTCCTGGCACAAAGCTCCTAAAACCCTTGGAATTTCCTGTCACGGGAGAGGAAGAGGTAGGTGTATCTGTTGTTATGTTAATAAGGCGACTTTTAGACCTGAGGGTCAGGGCCAACCTCTGATTAGAGGGTTTTAATCCCGCACCCACCCTCCCAAACTCCAGGGAGGGGAGAGGGGCTGGAGGTCGGGTAATAAGGCCTCCATAAAAACCCGAAGGGACTGAGTTTAGAGAGCTTCAAGGTTGGTGAACTTGGGAAGATTCAGGAAAAGTGGTGCACTCAGAAAGGGTATGAAAGCTCCCCACCCTTTCCCTTTATCCTGCGCGTGTCAATGAAGTGTTTCTCTGAGTTCTGTGAGGCACTCTAGCAAACTAATCCAACCCAAGGAGGGAGTGGTAGGAGCCTCTGATTTATATAGCTGGTTGATTGGAAGCGCAGGTGACAACCTAGGCTTTCAACGGGTGTCTAAATTAGGGTGTGGGGGGGCAGTCTTCAGTCTTACAGGACGGAACCATTCATCTGTGGGATCTGATGCTATCTCTGGGTGGACAGTGTCAGAACTGAGTTGAGATTCTAGGACTTCCTGTTGGTTTTCTGGGAATCCCTGTACACACAGGGAAAACTCCGCCCCCCCCCCCATTGGAATTGGAACTCAAAATATGGCAATGCTCGCTCGCTCCTGGTTTTCTTCCTGCTTCTTGGAACAGTCCTTTTATTTCAGCTGGAAAGTCTCTTTGGGGGTGCCTGGGTGCCTCAGTTGGTTAAGTGTCCAATCTTCCTCTCTCTCTCTCTCTTTCAAATAAATAATATATATATTTTTTAATCTCCTTAACCTTTGGTACATTCCATCCTCAGACTTCTGTTTTTCCTCTCCTACACCCTCTTGTTGGAAAGTGTTGTTAGAAAGTCTCATTCAAAGAAAGAAAGAAGGGACGCCTGGGTGACTCACTCAGTTGGGTGTCTGCTTTCCACTCTGGTTGTGATCCCAGGATGGAGTCCCACATTGGGCTCCTTGCTGGGAGAGAAGCCTGCTTCTCCCTTTGCCTGCAGCTCCCGCTGCTTGTGCACTGTCTCTCTCTCTGACAAATAATTAAATAAAATCTTAAAAGGAAAGAAAGATGGGGCGCCTGGGTGGCTCAGTGGGTTAAAGCCTCTGCTTTCGGCTCAGGTCATGATCTCAGGGTCCTGGGATCGAGCCCCGCGTCGGCTCTCTGCTCAGCAGGGAGCCTGCTTCCCTCTCTCTCTCTCTCTCTCTACCTGCCTCTCTGCCTACTTGTGATCTGTCTGTCAAATAAATAAATAAAATCTTAAAAAAAAAAAAAAAAGGAAAGGAAAGAAAGAAAGTAAATAAGTCTGTCTCATCCATTCGTGTATCTAATTCCTACCTAATTGGGGTGATTCCCAGATTTGCTACCAGTTCTGTCTCCCGTATTCAAAACAAAACAAAACAAAAAACCCTCAGGTCACCTGGGTGGCTCAGTCAGTTAAGCATTTGCCTTTGGCTCAAGTCATGATCCCAGAGTCCTAGGATTGAGCCCCATGCTTCTCCCTCTCCATCTGCCTGCCCCTGCCCCTGCTTGTGCTCTCTCTCTCTCTCTCTCTCTCTGTGTCAATATAAATAATAAAATAATTTGAAAAACACTGTATGTTAATGATACTGGAATTAAAATAAAATAAAAAATAGACAAAAAAATGCATAGACACACACAAAAGCTACCAGTCATGTTGAATTTAGGGCCCATTTTACTCGAGTATGATCTCATCCTAACTAATCAGATCTCTAATGACCCTCTTTCTTAAATAAGATCATGTTCTGAGGCACTGGGAAATTAGGACTTCAACATCTCTTTCCTTTTTTAGGGCAACACAGTTCAACCCACAACATACCCGTTTCCATTTTCTAATCCTGACCAACTCCTTTTCAATCTGCATACTTCAGCTGAGGCCTCGTGTTTTCAAGAGTGTTCTCCCTGAAGCCTCTCTGTGGGCCTTCACTCTTCCGTAGCAGCTCTATGGCTGTAGCACATTTTATTAGAACTCGCTGTATGTGACTGATTTTCCTTCCTTAAACTAGAACCCCGTGAGGTGAGGCACTACGTTTTCCATCTTTATTTTGTGCAGCACTTGTCTCTTCTATTAATTCGTTCAAGACTAAGTGGTTTGGAGACAAAAATCCAGTGACTGAAAGAATAGAAGTTTCTTTCTGTCCCCCGTGGCAGTCCTGAGTTGAGCGGTCCAAGTTAGTTAGTAAGGATTCTTCCCCACGTGGCCATCTCAGAACTCTGGTTCCTTCTATAGTGTTGCTTTGGCAATATGAGGACTTTTTCCTCATCTTGATGGAAGGGGCTAGTAGGCCCAGCTTCCCCCGCTGTCTTAGAGTTTGGATCCTAAGTGGCCCTCCTCACTTCTGCTCTCATTCTGTCGGTGAGAATTTAGTCATCCATGGCCACCTTTCGTTGGAAGGGAGTCTAGAAACAGCCACACTTTGCTGGAAGGGAGTATAGAAACAGCCACCCTTTGTTGGAAGGGAGTCTAGAAAGCACAGTCAACCCTATTCCAGTTCCATTGCCCCTTTTCTGCCAGTTCTGAAATCTCAAAAATTCTGAGAAATCAAAAGCTTTTTTGAAGTTTGGCACACAGTTGTTTGGGGGCAAAACCTGACCTGAAATGACATGAAGAATTTATAGAGGTACCTATACAAACCAGCTATTGTCCTCATTTAACCCACTTGGAATAAATATTAATGTGTTTTATTGCACAAGTGTCAATATTTTTTTAAAGATTTTATTTATTTACAGACAGAGATCACAAGTAGGCAGAAAGGCAGGCAGAGAGAGGGAGGAAGCAGGCTCCCTGATGAGCAGAAAGCCCGATGCGCGGCTCGATCCAAGGACCCTGGGATCATGACCTGAGCCAAAGGCAGACACTGAACCAACTGAGCCACCCAGGGGCCCCTACAATAACTGATTTTTGAATATTGAATCAGTCTTGCATCCCTGAAATAAACTCCACCTGGTCACGGTATATATTTCTTTCTGTATTTTGCTGAATTCTATTTGCTAATACATTTGCACATCTATATTCATTGGCGATTTTGGTCTGTAGGAATGTGTGTGTGTGTGTATTGGTACTGTCTTTATCTGATTTTTATATCATGGTAATACTAGTTTCATAAAATGAATTGCTAAGTATTCCCCCTCTTCTGTTTTCTGCAAGAAACTGTGTAGAGATTAATTCTGCTTTAAATGTTTGGTAGAATTCTCCAGTGAAACCATCTAGGCCTGGAAATGACAGGGGTGGGAGTTCATTATAAATTCAATTTCCTTAATAGTCATAGGACTATTGGGGCACCTGGGTGGCTCAGTGGTTAAGCCTCTGCCTTCAGCTTGGGTCATGATCCCGGGGGTCCTGGGATCGAGCCCCACATCGGGCTCTCTGCTCAGCGGGGAGCCTGCTTCCTCCTCTCTCTCTCTGCCTGCCTCTTGGCCTACTTGTGGTTTCTGTCTGTCAAATAAATAAATAAAAATATTTTTTAAAAAATAGTCATAGGACTATTCAAATGACCTCTTTCATAGCAGATGAGTTGCGTAGTCTCTGTTATTTGAGGAATCGGTACATTTCATTTAAGTTGCCAAATTCGTGTGTGTAGAGGTGATCAGTGTTTTGGCCTCCTGTGACTGCTGTAACAAATTAACTTAGTGGCTTAAAACAACATTAAATTTGGGGGGCCTGGGTGGCTCAGTCAGTTAGGCGTCTGACTCCTGACCTCAACTTGGGTCTTGATCACAGGGTTGTGAGTTTGGGCCCCACGTCATCTTAAAAAATGAAAAAAAAAAAATTCAGTGCATTCTGTCAGGGTTCTGGAGGCCAGGAATTCAAAACCAGGATCAATGAACCGAAATCAAGATGATGAGACTAGACTCACTCCAGAGGCTCTGGGTATCTCTCTTTTTTTTTTTTTTTAATTTTAATTAAAGATTTTTATTTATTTGACACAGAGAGACACAGCGAAAGAGGGAACACAAGCAGGGGAAGCTGCAGAGAGAAAGGGAGAAGCAGGCTTCCCACTAAGCAGGGAGCCAGATATGGGGCTCAATCCCAGGACCCTGGGATCATGATCTGAGCTGAAGGCAGATGCTTAACGACTGAGCCACCAGGTGCCCCAGGCTCTGGGGATCTCTACACCCAATGTCGGGCTTCAACTCACAACCCTGAGGTCTAGCGTCACATGTTCTGCCGACTGAGCCAGCCAAGCCCCCCCCCCCACCCCCCCGTTCCTCGCATTTTCCATCTTTCGGTTTCAGCCAGCCTTCCTTGCCTTGTGGTCACGTCACTTCCATCTCTTCTTCCATGGTCACATGGCCTTCCCCTCTTCTGTGTGTTACATCCCCCTTTGCTGCTCTCTCATAAGGACACTAGTGATGGTAGTAGGACCCGCTAGGATAATCTCAGAAACCTTACTTAAATCCCTATTTACTTACTTAACTCAGAGTTGCAAAGCCCCTTCCTCCAAACAAGGTAATATTTATGGGTTCCAGGGATTGGGAACTAATATCTTAGGAGGCCATTATGCAACTTGCTACACACCATTCCCCCATTCTCCTTTTTTTTTTTTTTAAGATTTTATTTATTTATTTGACAGAGAGAAATCACAAGTAGGCAGAGAGGCAGAGAGAGAGAGGAGGAAGCAGGCTCCCCGCTGAGCAGAGAGCCCGATGCGGGACTCGATCCCAGGACCCCGAGATCATGACCCGAGCCGAAGGCAGCGGCTTAACCCACTGAGCCACCCAGGCGCCCTCCATTCTCCTTTTTTTAATTGAAAAAAAAAAAAAAAAACTCTTAAGTAATCTCCACGTCTAACATGGGGCTCAAACGCAGAACCTGGAGACCAAGAGTCACATGATTCACCGACAGATCCAGCCGGGGACTTCTCCCTGTGATCCAGTTGATGTCTGTCATGTCTACAGTGAGATCTCCTATTCCATTCCCAATATTGATGATGTGTTCTTTCTCTCTTTTTAAATGTCTCTCTTGGGGCACTTGGGTGGCTCAGTGGGTTAAGCCTCTGACTTCGGCTCGGGTCCTGATCTCAGTGTCCTGGGATTGAGCCCCACGTCATGCTCTCTGCTCAGCAGGGAGCCTGCCTCTCCCTCTCCCTCTGCCTGCTGCTCCCCTTGCTTGTGTTCTCTCTCTCTGTGTCAAATAAATAAATAAAATCTTCTTTTTTAAAAGATTTTATTTATTTATTTGACAGACAGAGGTCACAAGTAGGCAGAGAGGCAGGCAGAGAGAGAGGAGGAAGCAGGCTCCCCACTGAGCAGAGAGCCCGAGGCAGGGCTGGATCCCAGGACCCTGGGATCATGACCTGAGCCAAAGGCAGAGGCTTTAACCCACTGAAACACCCAGGCGCCCCATAAATAAAATCTTTTTTAAAAAATTTAAAAAATGAATGTGTCTATCTTGCTGGAAGTTTATTGATCTTTTCAGATAATCAGCTCCTTGTTTTATTGATTTTTTCTTTTTTTCTGTTTATTTTTTTAAGATTTTATTTATTTATTTGTCAGAGAGAGAGGCGGGGGGGAAAGCACAAGCAGGGAGTGGGAGGCAGAGGGAGAAGCAGGCTCCATGATGAGCAGGGAGCCCAATGCAGAGCTCGATCCCAGGACCTTGGGTTTATGAGATGCTTAACCGACTAGGCCACCCAGGCATCCCTCTTTTCTGTTTTCCATTACTACTTTCTTTTTTCTGTCTTCTATTTCATGGTTTTTTTGCTCTTATCTATTTTTTCCACTTACTTTGAATTTATTTTACTCTTCTTTTTTTTTAATAGGTTCTTGAGGTGGGAGCTTAGGTTACTGGTTTGAGATTTATCCTCTTTTTTCTTTTCTTTTCAAGCCCCGGGGTAGGGCTTAAACTCAAGACCCTGAGATCAGGAATCATATTCTCTACCAACTAAGCCAGACAGGCATCCCTCCTCTTTTCTAAAGTATGCATTTAGGGTATAGATTTATTTCTCAGGCCTGCTTTAGCTGTGTCCCACAGATGTTAATGTTATATTTTCATTTTCACTCAGCCTAATATATTTTTAAATTTCCCTCGAGACTTACCTGTTTGGCCCATGGATTATTTAGAACTATATGGCTCAGTTTCCAAGTATTTTCACATTTTTATGTTATCCTTTTGTTACTGATTTCTATTTTAATTCCATTATGGTCAGAGAACAGATTCGTTCTGATTTCATTTGTTTTAAATCAGTTGAAGTGTGTTTTAGGGCCCAGATTATGGTTTATGTTGGTATATGCTCCTTGGATACTTGAAAACAATGAATATTCTGCTGTTATTGGATGAAATACACATTAGATGGGTGCCTGGGTGGCTCAGTGGGTTAAGCCTCTGCCTTCAGCTCAGGTCATGATCTCAGGGTCCTGGGATCAAGTCCGGCATCAGGCTCTCTGCTCAGCAGGGAGCCTGCTTCTCTTCCTTTCTCTCTCTTCCTGCCTCTCTTCCTACTTGTGATCTCTCTCTGTCAAATAAATAAAATCTTTAAAAAATACACTTTAGATCCTTTTAGTTATGATCACATTGAATTCTTCTATATCTTTGTTCACTTTCCTTTCTAGCTGAAGTCTGAGAATAGGACTCTAAATGAGAGAAATCAGGAGGAAGTGACTGACCCAGGTAGTGGGTAATAGGATAGAGTATATCTACCCAATTGACATAGATTGGGAAAGACACCCTGGGGCACCTAGGTGACTCAGTCCGGTAAGTGACCGACTCAATTTAGGCTCAGGTCATGATCTCAGGGTCCTGGGACTGAGCCCCGCGTCTCTGCTTTTCTTCCTTCCTTCTGACACTCCCCCAGCTTGCAGTCTCTCTCTCTCTCTCTCTCAAATAAGTAAATAAACCTCTAACAAGGAAAGACAGCCTGGAACTTTCTCCCCTTTTAACAAGATACCACTGAGGCCCTTTCTTCTGCAGATGTTCTACAAATGGAAAGGAAGCAGTTCAGAGCAGGGAACAGAGACCCTCATCCTACCTGGAATCGGACATCCATCCCCTCATCTCTGACTGGGTTCACAGGGACGCAGCTAACCTCAAGGTCAAAATTCTTCCACGAACAACCTTAACTCTTGTCCAAGCCTTCTCTGTCCCTTTTCAGAACCCTCCCCGCCCGGGAAGGGGGAATCTGAAGCCAAGCCTATACCAGCCACTCCTTCCCAGTTGTTAAGGAAAAGAACCAGAAGCTGGGGGCACCTGGGTGGCTCAGTGGGTTAAAGCCTCTGCCTTCGGCTCAGGTCATGATCCCAGGGTCCTGGGATGGAGCCCTGCATCAGGCTCCCTGCTCAGCAGGGAGCCTGCTTCCTCATCTCTCTGCCTGTTTCTCTGTGATCTCTGTCTGTCAAATAAATAAATAAAATCTTAAAAAAAAAAAAATAGACCAGAAGCTGGAGGCTGGATTGTCCCCTGGCAACCTCGCCCACTACCAAGAGCAGGACAGGTGGGTTCCTGCCAGACGCCACCATCCCCAGAGCCTGCACAATTGAGGCTGTGAGGGGAGCCTGCCCTTGGCATTCACCTCCTGGAGGCAAATGGGTACTGGCCCTGGGAAGGTCCGAGGAAGCCTAGAGACCCCTCCCCTCCCTGTTGCTTGGTGCTGTAGAGGTGGTTCTAGGGAGGGCCTGCCACCTGGGGGGACAGCTGAGACCAACCCTTGGATGAGACTCCACTGCAGGCATGTGGGGCTTCCTCCTCATCTCAGGTCGGCAGGTGGCATGGACTGGTCTTGCCTGGGGTGTGAGGCCTTCGGTGGCCTGCTTTGGAGTTACCTGCCAAGCCCTTCCCAGACACATGCTCTCTGTTTTCCTCCCAATCTGTCTCTTTCTCTCTCCTGCTCTCATTCTTTCTCTTTTTTTTCTATCCTTTTAAGTCTGATTTTTTTTCTTTCTTGTCTCCTCTTTTCTTTCCCTCTCCCCAGTTTTGCTTTATTCTCCCTCTCCCCTGTCTCTTTCCCTCCCTTTTACATGATCTCTAAAACACAGTCTCTTCCCAGAGCTGATTCTCTGAGAGAGGAGACATTTGTCCAGGGGAATAACTCTTGGCATGACCTTAAATTTGAATCGTTAGTGGTCAGTTAAATTCTTCCTGCAGAAGACTTCTGTATTCTTTCTAGGTTTTCCTTGAAAAAAATTACACATATGGTGAAATAGATATATTATATACATTTGTGTATCTATATACACACAACAAATACACACACACACACACACACACACACACATATATATATATAATGCCTTAAATGAAAAGAACTGCCAGTTATCTGATTAAAAAGAAAAGTTCCTTTTTCTATCCCTTTTCTCCCCGCTTCCTTCCCTACCCTGGCTTTCCATATATCAAGCTGTTTTATCACCATCTGCAGGGGCAGCCGGCCACCTGCCATAGAGCTGATGGGCTGGTGACAATACACGAGGAACTGTCACCTCACAAGTTCAGGGGCAGCATCAGAATAGTCCCCAGTGGCTAAACCACTTCAACAACCTCTTTTACTTTAAAGAGATATACATTATCTGATTTAAAAAAAAAAAACTATAAAAATGTAAGTAAAAAATCTCCCCCACCCAATGTCTCCCTCTCTCCCGTTCTCACTGTCACCCTGTCCCCTCAGAGAAACCACTGTGGCTTTCTATGTCCTTGCGGATTATCTTTATGCAAATGATAACTTTGGTGATGATATATTCTTGTTCCCCCGCTTTTTAGACAGAAGGTAGACGCCTGTAATCTTATTCTATCTTTTTTCACTTAACAATCAGGATTTTTTTTTTTAGATTTTATTTATTTAATTATTGAGAGGGAGAGAATTAGAGGACAAGGGGGTGGAAGGTCAGAGGGAGAAGCAGACTCCCCACCGAGCAGGGAGCCCGATGCGGGACTCGATGTGGAACTCAATCCTGGGACCCCGGGATCATGACCGGAGCTGAAAGCAGTTGTTTAACCAACTGAGCCACCCATGCACCAACAATCAGGATTTTATTAACAAGTGTTTATTGGGGTGCCTGGGTGGCTCAGTTGTTAAGTGTTGCATCTGCCTTCAGCTCGGGTCATGATCTCAGGGTCGGATCGAGTCCCACCTCAGACTCCCTGCTCCGTAGGGAGCCTGCTTCTCCCTCTCCCACTCCCCCTGCTTGTGTTCCCTCTCTTGCTGTGTCTCTCTCTGTCAAATAAATAAAATCTTTAAAAAAAGAAGAAGGGAACACTGAAGACTTCGGGATAAAGAAATGACTTATAGGGCCGAGACAAGATGAGGTGGTATGGTAGGCATGTCATTAGTGCCCTAAGATAGTATTAAAATCTTCTCTCTCAGTTTACATCGAAAAGCACCCCCTATCAAATAAGCTTTCTGATTTTCAGTTTTCCTTTCCAATGCAGTTTCAGGTGCTCGCTTCGGCAGCACATATACTAAAATTGGAACGATACAGAGAAGATTAGCATGGCCCCTGCGCAAGGATGACACCCAATGCAGTTTCAGTTGTGTGACAGGTAAATGCATGGTGGTTTCCCCAGAATATACTGATTTATTCACGCCCCGTTTATTCATTCATCCAACTGGTATTCATCTAGCACCTGGAGAGTCAGGACTTGGGGCTCTGAAGTCAAGGTCCCAAGCTATGCTATGAGGGCAGAGTGAAGAGGGTGATTTCCGCAACCTCTTGGCTATACCCGCTGTCTCTCTGGAACAATGTGACACAGAAAGCAAAACCAGAGCTTCAGAGAAGCTGTCCTCTCCCTCGAATACCAAGATCAACAATGGTCTCATTTTCCCCAGACTTTCAGCTCCCTGCAGTGGGAAGGAATCAGCAGGAGAGTCAGGTGGAGAGAGTGAGGTCCTGGTCACCAGTGTGGATCGTAAGGTTAGCCAAGAGAAACTCAGGGCAGAAAATTCTCTTGCACGTAACCGGGACTCGATGGTATATCATTGCTGGGTTCAGTTCTCCCTTTGGAGGTTCAAGATTGAGGGGCCGGGACGGAAATGCCTCATGGCCACTTGCCTCCCCGCCCCCGACCCCGATTCTTCTCATCTTTGCAGTTTCCTGCTCTTAGAGAGCAGAGGATAAGGACTGAGGTGTCATTTAAGCTTCCGGACAGATCTGGTCAGTCCCTTCACTGAAGCCGAGGTGGCAGAGGTAGCCCCCTAGGAAACCCCTTGGCAACTTGGAGACAGACTTCTCAGCCCAGAGAGTCACACTTCTGCCCAAGAGCTGTGCCAAAAACGAATCTGGGGCATGCAAACATTCAGAGTACAAACAGGACATGGGGCACGGGAGAGGCTTCCGAGGAAACCTTCTCGGGGACAAATAAAATGCTTTTATTGAGAGAGGTCTTGGGTCAGTCCTCCAGATCATCTCTGAAATGAAACAAGAATCCGTCTCCAGTTACTCACCCTGGGCTGCAGGAGGGGCTCCCTCCCAGGAGGAAACCCCTGGTTGCTTTGAGAGTGAAGGCGGGGTGGGAATCCTTTGTTTCAGAGTCTGGCTCACCGTTGGAAGGAGATCAGCCTTAGGCAAGGATGTTGTTGATTCTCAGGTCCAAGCCCAGTTCTGCCTCTAAAGCCAAGTTCTCCCCATTTGGGGCCATGCTGGGAAGGGGACAACGCTGCTTTTAACTGCCGTCTACACACACACTTGACAGGGGTCCCAGACGCCACGTTTTTGGCCCTCCCATGCCTCAGACCCTACCACACTAAACATCCAGATGAAAGATACAGGTAGGCACAAACTGACTTCTCCTACAGGCCACTGATGCTAAAACAACTGGAAATTGAGATGACTTCATTTTGGTTATCCAACTATTTCAATAAAGGGGAGAGAGAATGAAGAAAATACTCTTGAGTCTTCAGCTCGAGTGCCAAGCACACAGCACGTGACCCCAGATTCCTGGAGGGACACAACTTGCTAGGGCGGTTTTTTATGAGTGATAAAAACCACGACAGTACATGAAATCAACCACGTGTATTGGGATACAGCTGATATTCCGTGGCAATGATGTAAGATTCGTGGTTTTTTTGTTAAAATAGACACCAAGATTCAGAACTTTGTGACTATTTTGCTATGATAACAGCTGAAAATGACCCTTCAACCACCCATCTTGGGGAGATCCCCACCACCATCATGTCTAAGAAATCAGGGTCCCCAGTCCCTATGCCCCCACTCCAAGCATTTCAGATGCCATATCTTCTGACAGGCTGGAGTGTTAAGTACTTGTACTCTGTTCAGTCACGTGGCTAATTCTTGTCCTGACCGTTTCAACCATCTCCTTAGATCTCCCTGCATGACATCGAAAGTTCATTGATCATCTGGACAATACAGCTGGAGTGGGAGTAGAGAAACTCTGTGGGAGGGGTGTAAAAATGGGTTCAACCCTGAGAGATCTTCGTGAAATTTCTCCTGCTCCCTTCATTCAAACCTCTTGGATCTACTCTCGAAGCGCATAGGGGAGAGACAAAAGCCAATGAGTAAAGGCTTCCAAAAACAAACAAGGGGCTCCTGGGTGACTCAGTCAGTTAAGCAACCGCCTTTGACTCAGGTCATGATCCCAGGGTCCTGGGATCGAGCCCCTCATCAGGCTCCCTGCTCAGCGGGAAGCCTGCTTCTCCCTCTCCCTCTGCCATTTCCCTTGCTTGTGCTCTCTGACTATCTCTCTGTCAAATAGATAGATAGATGATAGATAGATAGATGATAGATAGATAGATAATAGATAAAATTTTTAACTTAAAAAATAAAAAAACAAGGTGCTGCCTCCAGGGTATTGATTTACCCTCTCTGTAAAATGGGGCAATTTTTTCCCTGTACCTCACACAAGATAGAAGATGAGATGGTACACAGGTACTTGGAAGATTAAAAAGCACCATACAGGGGTGCCTGGGTGGCTCAGTCTGTTAAGTGTCTGCCTTCGGCTCAGGTCATGGTCCCAACATCCTAGGATCAAACTCCATGTCAGGCTCCCTGCTCAGTGGGGAGCCTGCTTCTCCCTCTCCTAGCTGCTTGTGCTCTCTGTTGCCATGACTGTCAATCTATCTCTCTCTCAAATAAATAAAATCTTTTTAAAAATTTTAAAAATAGGGGCACCTGCGTGGCTCAGTGAGTTAAAACCTCTGCCTTCAGCTCCGGTCATGATCCCCAGCGTCCTGGGGTGGAGCCCCACATCCAGCTGTTTGCTCAGCAGGGAGGCTGCTTCCCTCTCTCTCTGCCTGCCTCTCTGCCTACTTGTAATCTCTGTCAAACAAATAAATAAATAAAATCTTTAAAAAAAAATAATATAAAATAAAAAATAAAAATTTTAACAATATAAATAAATAAATAAATAGCACCATACAAACATAAGAGGGCTTTCTCATGGGAGAAAGCTGGGACTTGAATCCAACCCATCAACTCAAAGTTCACTGCTCAATCCAATCCACCACAGCTGCTGTACACAGATGTCAGCTCTGTCTGAGACCAGGCCAAGGCCATGTCCAGAAGCAGATCAAAGCACAGGGGAGAGCCTGAGTGGTGTGTCAACCTGGGGGACCAGGACGTGGGACCCGAGAAATAAAGTCAGCTCCTAATGCTCTCTGGGCTCAGAGGGGTAGCTGCAGAAATAGCACTGGGTGTCCTTCCTCTTGAATATTAAAATGCTCATAATACTCTCTCCATGTCCCAGATTATGATGTGGAGCTGGAAATTAGCATTCTGTTCCAACATACTGTGGCACCTTTGCTTTGGGGGTTGAAATGACGGTTTTTAATAAGCTGGCTCCAGGCACCCATCACCAGTAATGGAAGTTCTGCCCAGGAAGATAGATCACTTCTTGTTAAAAGACCACAGGGCAATAAATTTCCCGTCATAACTCAGCTTCCAGATCAGGACCCCAGAGAATCGCTTCCATTTTTTAGCACGAACCAACCCCTCTGCCCTGGCCCCTGCCCCTGAGCCGCTGGGCCCCAGTGATCCTGACCATTGACCTCGGTCATGGTTTTTCTTTGCCCTGACTCTTTGCACTTGCATTTGGCGGTTCAGTGAGATCCACACAGATGTAATTTGTGGATGCAACTGTGCTTTAGGACTGGATGGGTGGAGAGAGTCTACAAGAAGTACCAGAGCCTGAGTCTTAATGCTGTTATCAGCAAACACAAATTTCTGCTATCCCAAGGATCCAAGTCATTAAGACTGCACGACAAGCTTATTATAGAAATTCTAGTAAATGTAATCATATCCATCCATGTTGGGTTTTTCTTCCTCTTACATCTGAGCACTTGCGCCAGTTGTAGGGAAATTAGGACTGTTGTATAAATAATTTGATTTTTAAAGACGCCACATAGCTAGTGAAGTTAAACACATTATCTACCCTATAATCCAGAAATTCTATAGGAAATGAGTGGATTTTTCCACCAGAAGAACTGTTCAAGAATATTCATAGTAGCAAAAAATAGAAACAATTTCAATATCTATCAAGAGGTGAATGGATAGGGGCACCTGGGTGGCTCAGTGGGTTGAGGATCTGCCTTTGGCTCAGGTCATGATCTCAGAGTCCTAGGACTGAGACCCACGTTGGGCTCTCTGCTCCGCTGGGAGCCTGTTTCCCCCCCCCACCACCACCACCACCTGCCTCTCTGCCTACTTGTGATCTCTGTCTGTCAAATAAATAAATAAAATCTTAAAAAAAAAAAAAGGGTGAATGGATAAACTAGTTGTGGTATGTCCATACAATGGAATAGCATAGAGCAGTTTCAAAGAATAAACTACTGATACACACACCAACGTAGACAAATCACACATTTTGTGGAATGGCATAAAGCAGACCCAAAGAGGCTACCATATGATTCTACTTATATGAATTTCAAGGTAAAACTAATTCATAGCAATGGAAATCAGAATAGCAATCATCTCTGGGATATACTGAAAAGGAACCTCCATGGGTGCAGGAAATGTTCTATATCTTGTTCTGAATGATGATTCCATGGGGAAATATTCTTTGAGCCATGTATTTAAAAATCAATGCACTTTATTGAATTATGTTCTACCTCAAAAGTGGGGGGGAGAGAAGCTTTTTTTATAAAACACCCACAATATCTTTTCCTGACATAGAAAGATGTCTTTGATGTCTTCATCAGATATTAAAAATCCAATTTCAGGGTGCCTGGGTGGCTCAGTGGGTTAAGCCGCTGCCTTCGGCTCAGGTCATGATCTCAGGGTCCTGGGATCGAGTCCCGCATCGGGCTCTCTGCTCAGCAGGGAGCCTGCTTCCTCCTTTCTGTCTCTCTGCCTGCCACTCTGCCTACTTGTAATCTCTCTGTGTCAAATAAATAAATAAAATCTTTAAAAAAAAATCCAATTTCATTCCAATCCTAACTGAAAGGGAATTAAATAACAATGAATTCAAAATCAGGGGCGCCTGGGTGGCTCAGTGGGTTGGGCCTCTGCCTTCTGCTCAGGTCATGATCTCAGGGTCCTGGGATCGAGCCCTGCATTGGGCTCTCTGCTCAGCGGGGAGCCTGCTTCCCCCTCTCTCTCTGCCCACTTGTGATCTCTCTGTCAAATAAATAAAATCTTTAAAAAAAAAAAAAAAGAATTGAAAATCACTGGGCACCTGGCTGGCTTGATTGGTGGAGGGTTGTGAGTTCAAGCCCCATTTTGGGTGGGAAGTCTACTTTAAAAAAAATTAAATTAAAGGGACGCCTGGATGGCTTAGTTGGTTAAGGATCTCCCTTCTGCTCAGGTCATGATTCCAGGGTCCTGGGATCGAGGCCCGCATTGGGATCGAGACCCGCATTGGGCTCGAGCAGGGAGCTCGAGGAGGGAGCCTGGAGCCCCTCAGCAGGGAGCCTGCTTCTTCCTCTTCCTGCCACTGTCCTTGCTTAAGAGTGCCTGCTCTCTCTCTCTGACAAATAAATAAATAAAACTTTTTTTTAATTTAAAAAATTAAATTAAATTAATAAAGATAAATAAAAAGTAAGTGAATAAATAAAAAATTAAAATGTCATAACTGAACTTTTTTATGAATAAAAAAATCATAGCTGAACACTCAGCCGTGGTTGTAACTATCCTCTATCCGAAGGACATCAAGAAATGACTGGTGCCAAATAGTTTGAAGGGTTTTCTCCTCTCCTCCCGCATCCCAGGGACTAAGAACGTGTTCCGGCCAGCACACAGGGCCACACCAGGTAGTGCCAATAAAACCAGACTCAGACACCAGACAGCACTCTGGGCTCCTCCTTGTCAACTGGGAGGGCAGTTATCCCCAAAGGCTCTGGGTCCTGTTGGCCATCTCTCTAAGTGAAAAAGTAGATGGCAACACAGATCCAAAATTAATCTTTTTCCTGAGATTTTAAAAAATTTTTACATCATGTACAAAGCAGCCCACTTCTATTTCCCATGACAATGCTAGCAGGGTCAGCTGCTTATTTGTTCATCTTAACCTTCTTTATAAACCTCTTCTACCCTACTTTTACTCCTCCCCTGCTCACCAGGGAAATTCAAAGCCACGGAGTGGAGCGCAACTATAATAGAAAATCCGGGGCACCTGGGTGGCCTCGGGTCATGATCCTGGGGCCCTGAGATCCAGCCTCACATCCGGCTCCCTGCTTTCTCCCTCTCCCACTCCCCCTGCTTGTGTTCCCTCTCTCACTATGTCTCTCTCTCTGTCAAATAAATAAATGAAATCTTTAAAAAAAAAAAAAAAAGGAAAAGAAAACCCATCTTTACTTAACAAGGGCTAGCGCTGGGGGCAGGGAGAAGGGCCAGTCTCTTTTTCTCCCCCTCAGCACTAGCTGTCAAATATTTACTTTGGGGCTGTGTGAACCTAGCCAAGGGGTGCCTCGATCCAGTTTGGGCTGGTCCCCACCCCTCCCTCCCTTCCTCAACCTGTTTCCTGCATTGTTCTTTCTCTATGGAAACAGACATAAATTTGCAAGAGTGTGAGAGCAGTTTAAAATTTTTGTAAGTGTACCAATCTTACGTGTTCCGCTTAATTAATCTTTCACAGGCATCCCCACCCGTGTGACCACCACCCTGATAGAAACGTGGAATATTTTAAGCACTCTAAAGGGCCCCCCTTTTGTTCCCTCCCAATCAATACTGGGGAGGAGGAATTTTTTACCTAGAAAATGTGAAGCGTTCTAGTGTTTGTATTTTGAAGATTCAACTCCCATCTCCCTATCGAACATACTTAGGGGCATAACAGTGTTCTCTTTCTCGCTGATGAATTATTTTTAAAAGTAAACATAAATGTAGAAATGGTTTTCCACCTGATGACATACCTCAAGGACTAGATACTATGCAATCCTTAAAACCATGCTCTTGGAGAACATTTAATGACACGGAGAATAATATTAAATTAAAAGGCAAGATACACAAATGTTCATGCAGAAACTCAGTTTTGAAATCATATGCATAGGGAAGGAAAAACAACTGAAGAAAATATTAGCTTTGATAAACTTTAGGTGGTAGACTATGGGATGGATTTTATTTTTGTCATTGTATTTTTTATCTTTGAGATTCTGGATGATGGAATTTGTTACTTTTCTAATTAGGAAAAAAACCTATTTTCTTTTTAAATGTGGATCAAACAAAATGACAAACACTTGGGGAAATGGTTTTCTAAATTACACAACTTATTTTGTGGCACATTATGTGGTTATTTATTTATTTATTTTTAAAGATTTTATTTAGTCACTTGACAGAGATCACAAGTAGGCAGAGAGGCAGGCGGGTGAGGGGGGGAAGCAGGCTCCCCGCTGAGCAGAGAGCCGATTCGGGGCTCCATGCCAGGACCTTGGGATCATGACCTGAGCTGAAGGCAGAGGCTTTAACCCACTGAGCCACCCAGGCACCCCTATGTGGTTTTTTTAATGGCATTTTGAAGACTGTAATAACCTGGAAAATTGCCTACGATGTAGTTAGAGTATAGTGTTTCTTAAAATCATGGGGCGCCTGGCTGGGTCAGTCATATCAGGATTTGAGTTCAAACCCCACAGTGGGCGTAGAGCTTGCTTTTAAAAAAAAATTAAAAAGAAAAGAAAACCAGGACAGGATGCGTAGAACTAAGGTGGGGAGGAGGGGACACAAAAGTCACTATAGCAGTGGTTGTAAAACAGGAGTACCAAAATCTCAAATGGAAAAAAAAATGTTTTAAATGCTTAAATGCTTGTTTACTAAAATTAGTTTTTAAAATAGGCATGGGTTTAAAGCTCCACATTTTATTTTCTGTGATCTGGATATGTTTTTTGTACTTTGAGGGTTTTTTGTTTTGTTTTGTTTTTTTTAAGGCAAGAATGTTGGGGGTAATCATTTCAATGTGTTTTAGTCTGAAGCCTTTGGGCAACTTTAGATGTGGCCTCTTTTACTCAGAATCGGATTCCACAGAAAAGGTTGTGTCCAACACTGTAAATCCTTAATTTTTACAAACGCGGGACCGGACTAACGCAAAAACGACCCAAGTGCCAAACACTTACTACCATTTCTGGGAAGCTCACTCCATGAGATCTTGACATTTATTTTTCCACACAAACGCCTTCGTTTCCGATCGATCCCGTGATTTCTCCTGTACAGAGATGAGGGGAGGCCAGCGCAGGGATGTGAGAATCGAACAACAAACTAAAATTGAAAAGCCCTTCTACCGGCTTCTGCCTCCCCGCCCCCTCCCCCTCCTCGCCCCCAGCTTCCCACCCCCCACTACACACACACAAAGTCCTGATTGCTTAGGGTGCTCCTGGTCTGGGTGCCAACCTTGGCCCCACCTGCCCTAAAAGATGTGGCCCTGGTCGGTGAATTTGACCCAGGTGCCACGCCTCTCCCCCATCTCGGGCAAAGTTAGACAAAGGGAGAAGGCCTGGCTGGGGTCTTTCCAGGACCCAGAAAGCCTGGGGATCCAAGGTCGCCGAGGAAGATGAAAGGACAAACCCCTTCGATCCGAGTCCCGTAGCAGGCAAAAACCAAATGGGGGGCTGGGGAGAACGGGGAGCCTCTCATCCCGACAACTCCCTCAGGCCTCTTCTCGGGTTTGCCAGGGTGGCGCTGCCTCCCGGCTCTAGATCTGACCCCAAATCAGGAGGCCAGGTGCTTCTTCGTTGGTTCGGCGGTATTGGGTGCCTTCTTGACGGTCGCCGAGCCGCCAGGGAGGGGAAGCCGGCCGCCACCGGGACCTGGAGTAGCGGAGTCCCCCCTACCCTGCGCGCCCTGTCCCCAGGACACTGCAGTTTATGCAGCCAGGAGGAGACCGCAGGATAAAGTCTTTGATCCTCCCTTGCTCCAGGATCCTAGATTCCTTAAAAAGAAAAAAGGAAAAAAAAGGGGGGGGGCAGGTGGAGAAGAAAAAGAAGAAGAAAATGGAAAAAAACCCAAACCGGCAACTCCGTCTCCACAGGCCGCTCTGTGTAGCCTCCGCCGCCCTGTCGCTGGGAAGGCCGCGCCAGCTTCCCGGGTCTGGCGTCTCCGCAGGCCAGTATTTTCTCGGCCACGAACGTGGGGGTGGGGAGGACGCCCCATTTCCCAAGTTCAAGGTTCCAGAGCCTGAGGAGACCGAGGGCTCCTTAGGCCTCCGCGGCTGCCGGCTGCAATCACCCGACCGAGGGAGGGGCGCTTTGGAAACAGAGGCGACCTTCTCAGAATAACGTACCCGAATGTTCTCTAATAATCCATCTGCTCTAGCTATTATTCGTTGGGTATTTAATTTTTTTAAGATTTTATTTTTTAAGTAATCTCTACACCCAACGTGGGGCTGGAACTCACCACCCCCGAGATCAAGAGTTCGGGCTCCACCGACTAGGCCCGTCAGGCGCCCCTCCTTTGTTATTTATGCCTTTGTTTTTCCTAGGGATTAAAAAAAAAAAAAATAGGGGATTTTGCTGCCTAAAAGTAAGGTAAGAAAACATGACTTAGGAAAGTGAAAATGAAAAAGCTGCCATTATGTCGATCCTGACTACTACACGGCTCTCACTTGCTGGAGAGCCTCAATAACCGGGATTTTTAACGCAGACCTGGCAAGTTTTCCGCGCAAGACAAAGAACAGACGCTTGTTGATAAAGCAGTGCAGGCTTGGCTGGGAGCGGCCCGGCCTCTCCGTTCTGGGTCCTTCCACAACCCTCCCCTGCCCCCTTTCTCTCCGCCCGCTCCGCGCCCGGATCCAGCTCTCCGAGGGGTGAAGGAATGTTTATGGCCTGGCTCAAGTTCGATGACAAAACCCTGCGTGGAGGGGGAAGGGCAGTGAACTTCAACCGTCAGTCGGACAAAGGCCGAGCGCAGGTCTAGGACGAGGCTAGAATGGAGAGCCCAGGGTCCTCAGGAAGGGTACCAGGCCCGCTGTCTCCTTTCCCATGCCTGGGGCCAGCGGTGCCCGGCCGGTAGCCGACGCCGACATTTGGTGCAGTCCCGCCTGCGCGGGAGTGGGGCGGTCACCGTAGGAACGGCTACAAGCGGCGGCTCACTGCGCAGGCTTGGCCCAGTCTCAGAACCCGGTGCTGACGCCCGTGCCCGCTCCTCTGCCTGCTCTTCCCAGCCAAAGCCCCGGGCCCCACTGATCTCTCTGCACAGCCTGCGTTTTCCAGCCTCCTCCCCGAGTTTTGCTCGCATCTTCCCTCCTGGATTTATGTTATAAACATCTTTCAAGGTGTTACTCCAAGACCTTTTCTGGGAAACTCCCTCAGATGCAACGGGGAGAGAGGCGAATCTTTCTCAGTCCTTGTGAGAAAGACTTGTTCTGGTTGTAGTCATGGACCCCACCACGCGACGTCAGAGGTCCCATCTGAGGAAGCTGTAGACCCAAGAACTGGCGGCAAGCGTGAGGCAGGGCTCAGTGGAATGGGAGACGGCCTTTCCAATGTCTCTCCAAAAGCCTCCCACTCCCAGGGGAAGATTCTGCACGCGGTAGGCCCTGGGTAAATGAGTAGTTCATTGAACTAAATTTCCGTTTGTCTTTAATCACGTGTTGATGGTGGTGTTGTTTGCACTTATGCAAATCTGCCTGGTGCACCCAGGTGAAGGTAGGTCTAAGGAGTTTAAGTGCACTTGTGTGGCATCAGAAGCTGGCTACTGATGCAAACAGGTGTTTGCCAGTGTGCAGGGGGCCCTTGTGAAAAGGGGCATGCAGGAAGAGACTGGGATTCCTGATTTCTCCAGGTGGTGTAGACAGAGGATTTTAGACATTAAGAGCTCCTGCTTTGGGACGCCTGGGTAGCTTAGTGGGTTAAAGCCTCTGCCTTCAGCTCAGGTCCTGATCCCAGGGTCCTGGGATGGAGCCCCGCATTGGGCTCTGTGCTCGGCGGGGAGCCTGCTTTCCCCTCTCTCTCTACCTGCCTCTCTGCCTACTTGTGATCTCTGTCTGACAAATAAATAAATAAAATCTTAAAAAAAAAAAAAAGAGCTCCTGCTTCGGGGTTCGGCTCTGCTGCAGCAGGCCGAGGGACTCTGATCAAGTAATTTGCCCTCTCTTGGTCTCAATTTCCTCATTTTATGAAGTGTGCGCTCAGTTGTAGGTTTTGTCAGTGTGAGAGCAGTAGCTCCGAAGGGGGCATGAGCAGGAGGCATTCGCTTGGAGTGGAGGGAAAATGGGTACCGGTGAGTCCAGAGTGTGCGTGTAGATTACTGTGTTCCCCTTAAAACCAAAGGATTAGCAGTGTCAGTGCCTAACGACTTGGGCAAGTGCCCCCCTCCTGCAGCTCTGAACCCTGTCCACATAACACCAGCAGCGTGGATCCCCTCCAGCTGCTCCTCAGATCCTGGCGCTTACCAAGCTTCTGGAAAGGATTCAGGAATGGTGGGGGGGGGCAGCGGTTCAGAGACTAAAATAGACTGAATTTGTTTTTTACGGTTTATGTATTTAAGTCATCTCTACACCCAACATGGGGCTTGAACTCACCACTCCGAAATCAAGTCCCACGCTCTTCCCACGGATCCAGCCACGCGCCCTCCGATTTATATTTTTAAGGCCAGAGCCTTTCTCTTAACGGTGAGTTAGTCAATCATCAGTGTTTTCATTACAGTTAATTTTCACTGAGTTTTCAAAAATAGGTGTGTTGCAAAGAATTCTGATTTTTAAATAAGAACAATAGCAGTAGCATTAACAATAATATTGACTTTGTCTCTGCCAGGACTCCATCCACTCGGAGACCAACAGCGGTCATCTGGGGGGCCTGGTGGCTGGCCCTCGTTCCCACCTGCCAGCCTGTCCCCTGCCCAGGCCACGCCCGTCCCGCATGCTACGAAGCGCTTTCCACTCCCGCAGCTGCGCGTCTCTCCAGGAACCAAAGTGGAGATGCCCTCGCCTGGTGGTCAGTCTCTGGGCTCGAGTTCCTTTTACCCGCCCTTCCTTGCCAGCCTAGATCGTGGACTCTCCGCATTCCTGGGAAGACCTTTCCAGAGCTTTCTGAAGCGGGTCCCAGACAGAGCGGCAACGCCTTCAGCCCATGGGTCAGTTCGTTTACCTTATTACGGAGAAACGCACTCTTGGAGGTATTGAAACTAGCCAGTCCCCGGTCTGAGGAATGGGTGCACAACACTCGTGTTCTCTCTGCAAAGGCCGGCCGGGGATTCAGCTTGCGTCAAGGCCTTGAGCTCGGCAGGCGCCGGCCTGGAGGTTTCAGCCTCCGGAGCAGAGCGGCGCAGGGCTCCGCTGGCTCACCTTAGGCTAGAGGAGGAAGGAGAGGAGCGCGGCACTGGGTGCTCCTCTCCCAGCAGAGTCTGGGGCGGGGCTCAGGGAGAAGGCGCACAACAGAAGGCTCCCCACTTCGGGCGAAGGCCGGAGTGTCCCCTCCCCAGTGCATACAGAGGCCTCCTCGCCTCCCCCCAACCGCGGAGTCCCCAGCCCTTCTTCAGGTCCCTCCAGGCTTTCCCCCGCGGCTTGACCTTCTCCCGCCTTCCCAAGACCGGAGGTGCCCCCCCACCTCTCCTCCCTCTTTCCCCCTCTTCCTGCAAAGAGTTTAAGAGAGTAAGGGCGGAGGCGTTGAAGACCACCTACCAGAAACTTCAAGTTCAATGGCAAAGTCCCTGCCCCTCCCTCCGGGCTCGGGCAAAAGCTGTCGCTTTTCCTCATTCTGGGGGCGACTGAACTCTTGCTGCCGCCGTCCCCTCTCTCACTTCGGGGGCAGTTTAGGGGAGGGGAGCCAGTGGTGGAACTCTTTCCTTCCCCCCATCGACCACCCCCCACCCCCTTTCTAGACAGAAGCAACTTGTAGCCGACGGAGGCAGGAAGGCTGGCATCAGTGCCCCCACTGGATGTTTTTAAGTCTCTCTCCAGGCCCAGATCAGCAGCGGAGGCGGGGGGAGGGGGGGTGGAGGTGCGCGACGAGGGAGGAGGGGCGGGTGGAGGGGCGCGACGGGGGGGAGGGGCGGGGACGGGGAAGAGAGGGGTGTCCCACTCAGGTGAGAGGCCGAGGGCTCGCTCTAGGGCTTTCTGCCCCCTTTCCTGGAGAGGAACTGTTCAAGTCTGGGAGAAGAAGAGACAAATTCCTTCAAAAACAGCAGCATGGCCTTCCTTGGCCCCCGCGCAGCAGGCGCCCCGCGCTTTATTGGAGGTTTACGTATCTAACCCACCATTGTAGTAGCTCTGCCGCTTCTATTAGACCGGACGCAGGCGGCGGCGCAGAGCTTCCCCCGAAGGAAGCCTAATTAAAGTGCAGCACTTAGGGCCTCGGATAAAACTTTAATGAAGGGGAGGCGGGGAGGGCAGTTTTCGCGTTGGAGGAGGGGAGCCGGGCCGCTGGGAGCGCTGGCGGGGCTGGATCAGGGCCTTTTTCCAGCCGCGGGGGCAGCTTCCGGCTCTGGAGCTACTCACAGTAAGGCGGGGGGAGGGCGGGGGACACAGCGGTGCGGATTCTCCGCAGGCCGCAGCCACGGGGGGAGCGGGGGGTGTCCCGAGCGGCCAGCAGCGTTCGCCAGCGTGAGTAAAGGACCCCAGGGCTGGAGCCTCCCCCCGCCTAGCTCTCCGCCGGGCTGCCGCGGGAGTTTAGATTCGAAAAGAGCTTCCAGAGGTCGCGTCTATGCAGTTCTCCACCAGTGCCCCCCCTAATTCAGCCTCCGGAAGCCTAATAAAATACAACGGCTTTGGAGTTAGGCCTGATTTCGGTTCTGCAGCCGGCGTAGACGCGACCCTCTGATCCCGTTTGGACGCCTGCTGAGACTCGCAGCCGGAGGTGTTCAGCTCGGAGTCCGGGAGAGGGCGTGGAGGGCAGCTCCGAGGACAATTATGCCTCGCTGGTAGATAAAGACGCTCGGGGGTATTTTCGGGAATCTATTTGTACGCTTCCCCGTGCATTTGTTTATGAGAATGTTGTCTGAATTCGCCTATTTATGAACGTTGTGTTCGCATGTTTCAGGCTGAATAATTTTTAGCAAGACACGCTGCCCAGTAGCTGCAGATGGCCCTAGTCCAAACCAAATCGCTGCAGACAAGCGACTGCGGGTAGATGGGTTTTGTTGAAATGGAACACAAATTAGCGAGAGATTTTTAAATGCTCGGTCTCGGTGGGAGGGTGTCTAATTTGCCTCGGGAGTAAAAATGGTGTTTGGAAAGGGGTTTCATGAAAGGATTTAAAGCCAAAAGAAATTTAAATTTGTTTTGTTTTGCACAGGTTCCAAGTTCATCCCTGGGCGGGGCGAGGAGGGGGGGATATGAGGGGGCGGTGTCGCCGCGAACTGCTCTGCGGAGGAAGATAACACTCCAGCCGCCTGACGTCCTAGACCCGGGGGAGAAGGTGCCGCAGTCCTGCTCCTGGAAGCCCGACTGGCCTGTTTATTCCACGTCTCTCGTGCTGCCCTCCTTGCCTTCTTCCTGGCTCTCCCGCTCGCTGGACCGATCCATCTGCCGGTACGTTGGCCCAATTCCAGGCGGCTCCGGATCCTGGCTCTCTCACAAGCTGCCCCAAACCCTCCACCCCCGGAGGCCCGAGACCCCAGGCATCCGAAAGCCAGAGGCTCCGTTGGGGGGTTAAGGCCCAGCCGCCCGGCGAGTTTCCCTGAGATAGCAAACTTCTGCCGGCAGGGGGCGCCCTTGGCTTTGTAATAGTCCACAAACTCACATTGAGTTTATAATAAATCTCTAAAATCCCAAATCTTTTGTTCGTTCTGGAAATTATTGCGAACGGGTAATAGAACGAAAGTTTCAGTCCTGGTAACGGTGTGGAGGAGATAGAGCCCTGGGAGAGCAGAGTCTCGAGGTCTCTTTCAGGCCTCCAGCTAGGCTGGCTAGTTTAGTCCTAAAGTGTCAGCCCCTTGTGGGGCTTTTCCTCTCCTCCTGTGGGGACCCCGCACCATGGACCCCCCTTGATGTGTCCCACACCCTGCCCCCATGACCATAGGCACTGAAGTATCGCCATTTCTGAAGTGGTGAGGGAGGGGTCTGCACACACTATTCTTGAGAACCTGCAAAGTTCAAAGCTACTTGCGGGAGACCCTTGAAGGAGACTGTGAAAGGCAGGAAGTAACTTCCTCTGAGCCAGGCGCTTTACCCAAGAGCTTAAACTGAACCACGGGGCTTGGAAGATGGTTGTTGTTGTTTGCTTTTTGTTTTTTTAATCACAAAATTGACACACACACCCCAAAGCCCACAGTCTCTCGAGACCCAAGAGGGGAGGGTGACTGGCAATCTTTGGGGCCTTTCCCCTTAGCCCTGGGTTCCTCTTTGATAAATAGATTTTAGGAGAATCTGAGTTGCTTCCCATCTCATTCCCAGGAGAGGAGCCAGGACTAGGGTCCCACCCAACGGTGGGCTGTAAACACCCCAAACCCTGGGCAACACAGGGCTTCCTGGAGAACCACGAGGCTGAGCCAGCTCCTAGAGGCCATTATGGCAGTACCGCGGGCCTCACAGCTGCTTTGATGGAGGCTTGGATCGTGTGTGGTGCAGGTCCTCTCCACTTGGAACCTGGGCTGTGGATCGCTGGGAGTGTGTCTGCCCGGATGCCCCAGCCCAGGCTACAGGAAGACCCAGGGCAAACCCGCTGACTTGGCTGGGGGACCATGGTCTTGAATCCCACAGGGCCCTGGGCCCAGGTACACAGCAGGAGCGAGGCAGCACAGAGGTGAAGACTCCGTGTCAGGGTCGTGTCAGGGTCCTGGGCTCTGCAGCTCTGCAAACAGCCAGTCTGCCCCAGGTTTCTGGAATTCCATACTATGAGTCTCTGTCTACGTGGATGGAGAAAAGAGAGTTGGCGCCAACGTGATCTTCCATCCACTCAGGGTTCAGGGCACTTGGACTAAACCAGGGCAAAGTGACAAGGAAAGAAATCTGCAGCCCCAGTTGCCTAAGATGCCTGACCTTGGTCTCTGGGTTTCTGCCACCCGCTGTTCTCCCCTGACACACACACACAAAAGGGCCTGTCCCATTTCCCAGGCCTGAGCCCCCCTGCAAACTTCTCTTGGTACCAAGGGGAGGCAAACAGAGGGGGAATAGGTAGTGAAGGGTCATTTTCCGGTTTTCTCTCCAGCCTGGCTATTCCAGCGTGTTTGCGATGTGCCTGCCAGTAGGGTCACGTTCTACTCTCTAGTTCTGTTACTATTTGTGCCTGGAAGGGGCACGTCTACAAGGCCACAAATACCTATCTCATGCAGCTCCCAAATGCCCCATGAACCATAACCCGGACAAAACCACCGGGAAGGTTAAGGGAAGACTTGGAAAGTTTAGGGAAAGAAATGAGAGATGGAGAATTATCCAGGCGCTTTCTCAAACTCAGTTTTTCTGCAGGAAGGAGGACTTGGACTCAGGAGGGCAGCTCTCTGGCTTCGTTTTCACCCAAGGACAAAATCTAAGAGTTCACAGTGGGACTTTCTGAGACGGCCGGGTACAACCTTGGGAGTGGGCAGGGAGGAAGGGAGGGAGGGAGAGGTGCCCTCTAGGGTTGTCCATCCTGCCCAGGGGTCATCTTAGAAAAATGCTAAATAAGAAACAGTAGTCCCAGGGACGAATCTGCCTTTTCTCCTCTCTGCTGCAGTTACTGGGATGGGGGATGGGATTTGGAAACGGAAGTGGATCCAGAGGAAGCTTCCCTGCCTTGGGTCTCCCTCCAAGTTTATTCATAATCAACTCAATTCATGCAAGCAGTTTCTAAAGTGCTCTTCAGAGCTCTAATTAGAAAATACGAAACTAATTATCATAGTAACTCATACTGGTTATGGTGATTACTGCCACCACCAGGATGAATGATTATGACTGCCACGGGCCCTGTGGGTGGTGTGTTACTCTGGTGAACTGAATTGTAACTCTGGGCCTCATGGGCACCCTAGAACACACAGGGGCACCCAGGCCATCCCTGAGGAACAGCCCAGGAGCTGTGGCCTGGGAGCCCCTCAACAGAGTCCTGTGCTTTAGCCTGGTACCCTTGGGCTCTGGGTCTCCCCAGGATACTCCCACTTCTCCCCCACCTCCCCAGCCAGGGATCTCCCTCACGGATTAGTGGTGGTCTTGACCTTGGCCAGGACTTTCTTCTCCTTAACCCGGCGGTTCTGAAACCAGATGGTGATCTGGCGCTCTGAGAGGCTGGTGGCTGCCGAGATCTTGCGCCTCTTGTCCTTGGTGATGAACTTGTTCGCTGAATACTCCAGCTCCAGCTCCCGCAACTGGCCCTTGCTGTAAGGAATGCGCTTCTTTCGGCCACGTAGGAAGGCGCAGCCATCTGGAGGGTGCTGCACGCCTGACTCTGCGCCCAGGAGAAGGAGGGAGAGAAAACCTCGTTCAGACGTCTGCCCGCAAGCCCAGGCGAAGACCCCCGGCCCTACAAGCTAAGTAATCCTACAGGAGCACCCAGATCACCTTCTGGACATGCATACACTCTCCCCCAGAGCACCAGGGGACACTTTGACTTCGGCTGGTTTCTGATGACCGCTCAGGCTTGGAAAGACCAGGCTTCTGCAGGCCACCGTCACCTATCACTGCCCTCTGCAAACACACCCATCACGCATGGCCAGACCTTTGCCCACAGTCACACATACCCACCCTCACATGCATTTTCAGCCTCTTGGCCACTCTTATAGATCCTGCAGGCAAATTAAGTAGAGAAGGGCATGCATTTACGCGCGCGGGCACACACACACCACACACATACACACACGACATGCACACATATACGCACCCCTAAGTTATGACTTCAGGAAATCTAAAATTTGCTTTGGAAACTGAAAAATTCATCTGAGACAAAATGAGGGCTTGAACTCTTTACAGAATATCTGATATCTATGTTCCTACCCAACCCACCTCCCCTACTCACTGAATTGAGTCACTTTGGTGGAATTAAACCTGGGATCTGAGAGGTGGAAACAGCTTGAGCCCCGCAGCAGCAAAAAGAACCAAACACTCGGACCTAATGAAAAGCTGGTCCCAAGGCCTCCTAGGTTGGCAAAGCCCACAGCCACGGCTCCCATGACAGCGCGGCCTACAACCTCCCTGACAGCACCAACGGGACCCAAAATAGCGGGGCAAGTTACCTGCAAATGCCGCCTTCCAGAAGGGACCCGGTGGGTTCTGTTCCCCCTGGCAACACATCTGGCCATTCCAGCCCCCGGTGAGGGCCCAGGGCTGGTAACTGTCCACAGGCAGCAGGGAGTCGTGGCGGGGCTCCCCCGGGGCGCCCAGAGTCTGCACCACCGACACATCCAGGTAACTGGCCATTGGCTGGTAGGGTCCTGGGTACCCCGGATAGAAGGCAAACTCGGTGGGCCGGCTGGGGTACTCCTCCCCGGGCGCGGCGGTCTCGGCGGGGTAGGCAGCGAGGGTGGCCGCCTGGGCACAGGGCTTCAGCGAGCTCCGGGACACCCGGCAGGAATAGTACCCGCCTCCAAAGTAGCCATAGGGCACCGCAGCGGGGGCCGTCCCCTGGGGCACCCCGGGGCACGGGTGGCACTGCTTTGGCGGTTCCGCAGAGCCCGGCAGGTCCAGGGGGGCATAGCTGACGGCGGCGGGCAGCAGCGGAGGCGCCCCGGCGGCGGCGGGGTGGCTGGGAAGGGGGGAGCGGGCGGCTAGATTCCGGCTCCCTCCGGCTCCGGGCAAGCCTTCCATGGCCTTGGCCCCGTCCAGGGTGGCATAATCGCCGGGCTCCATGGGGCCGAGGCTCGGCGCATGGGGTGCCGGGGGTGGGGGATCCGGGGGGCGCCCAGCTCGCTCTCCCCACCCGGGCCCCCAGGAATCCAAGGCGTTTTTAAATCGCCCCCAGCTCGCAGGGCGCCTGCCTTCGCTCCAGCCCGGCTGTCCTGACGCAGGACACGCAGGTGCCAGGGTACGCGCGCTGATTGGCTGCGGCCCCGGGGAGAGAAGCTCATAAAATCTTCATGGCAGAAATTGCGAAAATACTTTACCCTGCTTCTGTCTTTCTCTCGCCCGCTCCTTCCTCCCTCCCTCCCTCTCTCCTCCCCTCTCTCCCTCTTCCCCTCTCCCTCTCTTTTATTGCATTGGAAAACAGGAACAGCAAGGAAAGCCCTTCCCGGTTCGGGGAAACCGAGCTCCGTGGCGGGAGGGGGCGGGGAGAACTGGGAGGAGGAGGAGGGAGAGACGACGGGGAGCCAACCCCACCTCCGCCCGCCTCCTCTCCCTCCCTGTCTCCTGTGCTTTGGCCGGTTTAACGAGAGAATAAAAAGCTCTCCCTATAAAGTGCGCGTCGTCTCCTGGGCTGGGGGTGGGGTGGGGGGGAGTCGGGGGTGGGGCCGGAGGCCGCTCTGCGCCTGAAAGGGGAACCTGGGAATGTGCGTGAACTAGAGGAGGCTGGGAAATGGAGACTAGAAGGTATTTCTGTGAGCCCCCGGCTTGGGATCCTGGGTACAAGCATCCCAGCTCACTCCGGGTGCCCCTCCAATTCCGGATGCGCATAGGAAGTGCCTAGGAAGCCCCTTCCCCAAGGATCCCAGCTACCGCCCAGGCGGCTCCCAGATCCGGGTGGGGCAGAAGGGGGGGGGGGACAAGATCTTTGAAGATGAGGGGAAGATCTGGGGCCTGGGACATGCAACGTTCAGATCTGAAACGGACATGGAGTTTCTAGACGTAGCCAGTGAAAGAGGGTCTGGCTTTTAATTGAATGATGTGGAAAGAGATACGGAGAGAGGCGACACACAGGACCTGAATATCGAGAGAGAGACAGACCCAGGGACATCAGCACAAAGAGAAAAAGAGAAAAGTTGAAGGAAGGAATGGGAGAGGATCTTACAAAATCCTGAAGTACCAGCCAGAAAAGAGGACCTCTTCTCCCCCCTTTTCTGGATTTTAAAGAATTTCTGGGAAGCCAGGCCTAATTGACCATACATTAGTTGCAGGAGTTTTGGACCCCAAGAAAGAAGGAGATGTCCCGCCTCTCTGCCCTGCAGCTCTCCTCTTATACTGACCTGGCACCTGATCCTGGCACATTCCTACCCAAGCTGAGTGTTCAGAAGCCCAGGACCCCTATCTGCTTCATCCAGGCTTTACATTTCCTTAAAAGGAAAAAGGGAGGGAGAGAGAGAGCCCCACCTCTGCGAGAATTGCTGGAGGTCCCTCTGTAGGGCCCCCTTGTACAGTGAAATTCAGAAGACTCAAACCAATTTCTTTCACAGACCTTCAGAGGTTCTGTTTCCTTTGCTACCCGCCCCCCCAAATCAAATCCTTCCGACTCTACGTTTTCTCCAGTTTTTCTGGAGAGGGCAGGAATTTTTCCACTCCACGCCAAGGTCATGGCAATTATAGAGAACAAACCATTCTGACTCTAGGTGGGCTCAGCCAGGCTCAACCTTACCAACCTGAACCTGAACCTGAGCCATCTTTCGGGAAAGGGCCCACGCAAACTGGAATTTCCCCAAGCTATGCGGCTGAGATTAAAACTCACCCTCAACAAACATCGGTAGTAATAGAAGACATCAAGCACAAAACCCTTGATAGATTTAATGGTATTTGAAAACAATATGAGAGAAAAAGGAGAAGATATATCTTTGATGCTTTCTAGTTTCTTGTCATAGCGTCTTGCTTGTGTAACAAGGAAAAGCAGATCAGGGAGTCTGGGTGGCTCAGTGGGTTAAGCCTCTGCCTTCAGCTTAGGTCATGATCTCGGGGTCCTGGGATCGAGTCCCACATCAGGCTCTGTGCTCAGGAGAGAGCCTGCTTCCCCCCCCCTCTCTCTGCCTGCCTCTCTGCCTACTTGTGATCTCTCTGTCAAATAAACAAAATCTTTAAATAAAAGAAAAAAGAAAGAAAGAAAAGCAGAACTACCAGTATTTGTACCTACAGACTAAGACTTCTTCACTTTATTGTTGGGTTTTTTTTTTAAGTATACCCTACACCCAATGTGGGTCTTTAACTTATAACCCCAAGATCAAGAGTTGCATGCTTCACCAAATGAGCCACCCACGAGCCCCTTTTCACTGCTTTTAACTTGGTAGATGACAGGACAGGCATATAGATCCCTAAATTTAGAAATAAATAATTCTCTTTTTAAAGATTTTATTTATTTATTTGACAGACAGAGATCACAAGTAGGCAGAGAGGCAGGCAGAAGTGGGGGAGGAGAAGGCTCCCTGCTGAGCAGAGAGCCCAATGTGGGGCTCCATTGCAGGACCCCTGGATGAGCCGAAGGCAGAGTCTTTAACCCACTGAGCCACCCAGGCACCCAGAAATAAATAATTCTAATCCTAGCTTATGACCCAAAAATTCCATTCCTGGATGTATACCCAACAGAAATGAATGCTTATGTCCATCAAAAGGCACGTACTAGAATGTCCAAAGCTGCCCAGTTCACTGGAGCTCAGAAATAAAAACAAGCCAAAGGTCTATCGGTAGTAGAATAGTTAAGTAAATCATGCTCTAATTAAAGAATGGAGTACTACGTAGCAATAAAAAAAAACTACCATTACCCACAACATGAATGAGTCACACAGATATGTGAATGAAAGTAGCCAGACACAAGACAGCAACTTTTGTATGATTCTATTTCTGTTCAGTTCAAGAACAGGCAAAACTGGGGCACCTGGGTGGCTCAATGAGTTAAAGCCTTTGCCTTCAGCTCAGGTCATGATCCCAGGGTCCTGGGATTGAACCCCACATCCGGCTCTTTGCTCAGCAGGGAGCCTGCTCCCCCGCCCTTGCCTACTTGCGCCAATCTCTGTCTGTCAAATAAATAAATAAAATCTTTTTTTTTTTTTTTTAAAGAACAGGCAAAATTATCTATGGTGATAGAGATCAGAAGAGATTACCCTGGGGAGGGAGGTTCCTGACTGGGAGGTGACATAAGGAAGCCTTCGGGGGTGCTGGAAATGTTCCGGAGCTCAGTCTACTTGCTAGATACCTGGGTGTGTTCCCTTGCGAAAATTCAAGTTGTACGCTTGATATTTCTGGACTTTACTGTCCTTCTGCTTTATCTCTATTTTTTAGAAGGAAAAATAATTAAACACAAGAATGTAATTAAATTAAACACAACACTGCCTGTCACTGTGATTTGGGGATAAGAAGTGTTCTAGTTCACATCCGTGGCCGTGGAAATAAGCAGCCAAATGCCCTGGGCTCTGCATTACTGTGGAATGCAGAGAGGATGAACTCACACCCAGTCCTCCCTAAGCTCCCCAGCTGTGCTGTAGACCCCTATGTAAACAGATACATTTCAGTACAAATAAGTACCACAGGATTTTTGTTTCTGTTTTCATTATAGGCTACAATTTATTTAGTATCTACTAGATCCCAGGGAATAGTTCTGGATGTTATGTTTATTAGTATATGAACATGTGTTCTCATAATCTGTACAGCATATGTATGTGCATCTGTCTGTGACCTATCATAGACCTTAACTGGAGTCAGCTAAGGTAGGACTAATTGTCCTTATCTGTAGAAATTATCTGTCTCCTCCTGGGGACAATGATTCACAGGAATGCTGTGAAGATTAAGTGAAATCTTGCACTTGAGAGCATTTTATAAACTGAATAAAAATGAGTTCTATCTGTGCTTCTCTATGTGTACCTGCGTCTAATCAACTACAGCCACCTGTTCTCAGTTGAAAAGGACAATTGCCCTAAAGAGTACCTGTCACTTCTCACTTGCCTCTCTCAGCCCTGAGTACGTCTGAGGTGCCCACAAAGAGAAAAGAGACTCAGAGCTTCCAAATCCTCCCTGGAGCTCCACCTGAGCTCCGCTAAGGTCTCAGGACAACCCAGATCTCCTGACCTCCCAGCCTGAGGTGGGGGGCGGGAGGGAATGTGGGGAGGGGGGTGAGCCAACCCTTCCCACAGCCCCACAGGCTCCTTTGTGTCCTGCTGGGAGCCTCCACGCCGCCGACCCTCCGGGACCCCGGAGCCGCTCCCCACCCCCAGCTCCCTTTACGGACCCAGCCAAACGCCCTGAAAGCCTCAGCTGCTCCTTTACATACCGCCCAGACACCTCCAGGAAGGTCAAGGCCAAGTTGAAAGTTAAGAGTCTGTTTACCTCCGGGAGCCCATTCAGCTAGGCCCCACAGACCGCCTATGACCTTTATGGCCGGGCCTTTGAGCGCAGCCGCCGCGCCCCCAGGGGTTCCGGCCACGGGGACTTGGAACCTTCGTGTCAACTCCCGCCCCCGCCCGGGCTCGGGCCGCTGGCCAAGGGGGAGGGGGCGAGAGGCGCCCCGTAGCCCCACTTGGGGCATTTGTGAAATTATGTATTTTTTTGGCAAAGCGAGGTGAGCGCCTGGTGGCTTCGTTCTGCCACCTGGAACGGTGTATACGATCTCGGCAACCGCAGGCCTCAGGACGGCCGTGAAGAATAATGGGAATTTATCTGTGGCGGCGACAATGCCTTTTCTGGAAAGTTCGGGGCTCCTATGCCGCTAAACTGCTTGGAGTTGCTTCCTTTACGAAAGGATCTAATTGCGGGGAGGAGGGGGGTGCCCTTTTCTTTCGTCATTTCTAACATTCTTTCTTCCCCTCTGCATTTTCTTTCGTCCGGTCTTTAGTCTCTGATATCTTTCTTTTCTTTTTTCTTTTATCTTTCCTTTTTGCATTCATAGTTCCCTTTATGACTTTCTTTCCTTCAGTTTTAACGAGCTTTCTTTTTGCGCTTTCTTTCTTGCGTTCTTTCTTTCTGTTTGTAGTGCTTACCTCCTCCCCCACCCCCATCCCCGTGTGACTTTATTTATGCTTTGGTCGCCTTCGCTCTGTCTGTCCCTTACACCATTCCCTTCACCCTATCTGTCCCTTACATTATTTTTTCTTCGTTTGCTTTTTCTTCCTTTCGTTTTTATTTCGTTTTCCCTTTTTTCCCCTTTCTCCTTTTCTGTCTTTCCCTCTCATTTATTTATTTTTTGTTTTTTTATTATTATTTATTTCTCCCTTATCTCTGATTTACTGCTCTCTGTCCCCTTCCCCCCAACGCCCGCTCTCGTTTTCTCCTTTCCGGTCCTCTCGATTTTCCATTGTTCTTCTCCAAGTCTAGAAGGGGTCGGCTCGGAGCCAGTCCCTGGCAAGGGCAATAGGCAGGGCGGCCTGGAGCTGGTTGTGGCGGTGGAGCCCTGCCAGCAGCTGGGAGTGAGAGGGGGCCCAGACCCTTCTCTCAGAAATGAAGTCAGGCGGGGCCTCCCCCGACCTTAGAGAAAAGTCTTTTGGGAAAAAATGATGGCTGGATACAGGAGCTACAAGAACCAGAGACCGGAGACAGGGATCTGCAGGAGGCCACTACTACCATCACTGTCACCGTCCCTCCCCACCAAGGGAACCCCCGGCAACAACCCTGGGATCAGGGCCCTCTCAGGACAAATCCAGATGCTTCAGAAGCAGGGACTGAGGAGAGAGCTACAAAAGGAGCCGATCAGGGCCTCCAGTATGGAACACTGGATCTGAGGAGCAATGAAAAGATGGTCTCCTAAGGGAAGCCGCTAGCCCCAACCGCAGGGCCTCTGCTGCCCGCCCTGCTGGTGCCTGGAAATCAGAGGAAGCGCCAAGCCAAGCCCCAGAACCGTGAGTGGGGTCTGGAGGGGAGGGAAGAAGGGAGGGAGGAGAGGGGGCAAAACTCAGGGTCGCTGAACAGACACCAAGAACCTCCAGTCCTTTGGTCCAGCCGCTGTGGGCCAAACAGCCTGTTCCCTGCCTGCCATGGGTGTCCTGTCCCAGTTTGGAAGGCCTGCTGGCGCTAACGTCCCCAGCCCCCTCTTCCCACCGGGGCTTTGCTGGGGAGAGACTTCAGTCATCCCCACCCCCGCACCCCGCACTGGGCTCTCAAGCTGGAAAAGCCCCGCGCAGATCTGGCCCAAACCTCTAGGAATTTTGGGCCTAGAGGGCAACAGTGCAGAGCCCAAGTCTTAAGCAAGGTTTTTTTGGACAGTCATTTCCACTCTGCGAGCCTGTTTTCTCATCTGCCTCTGTAAGGAGAGAAGGGCTGGACCAGCTCTCTAAGTCCGCTTCAATGTTCCCTTTGGCCACAAGAGCAGGCAGTAGGCAGGAGCCGAGAAGGGAGCATTCCTGGAGGTTGAGGGCCTTAGTGGGGGAGCAAAACCGCAGAGAGAGCCACAAATAGGCCCCTGGGCTGGCCACTGATGATTCTGCAAGGATCTATGGTGGAACCCACGTATTAGGTCCTTGAGTCGAGCGCTGCCCTGAGACCTGGCTCCGTGGGTCACCCTGGCTGACTAAGTGGGGATGGTCAGTTCTAGGGTGTAAACTCCACCGTGGCCCATTAAATGGGACCAGATTGGTGGGAGAGATCACCTCCTCTACCCTCATCTTGGAAGGCCCTGAGAAGCCTTCCAGCCTCCCTGCTTATACACGGGCTGGAAGTGGAGTAACAGAGGGGGGATTCTCAAATGGAGACTCACAACCAACGTCTTTGGAGTTTGCAGCAGTTTCTTGGGTCCTGAGAGACTCTGCCTTCGTTATTCTAGCCCCTGCGATCTTGGATGGGACTCAGGAATGGGGAATGTATCAAAAAACCCACCTACAAATTCCAGGAAGTGACAGGAGTCCCTTACAACCTCCCCACCCCCATCTCCATTTGTTTTGTTTTATTTTTTTTCCAAGGCGGGGGTGGGGGTGGGAGGTGGGGGGGGTAATGGCTGTAGATGATAATTATCAGGTTAAATGCTGGCTACTGTTAGAGCTCCCGGTGCATAGACCCCACTAGAAATGAAGACTGAGTTTTCACTCTGCAATCAAGTGGAAAGTCAGAACCAAGGCACTGGCCCCTCAGAGTCCAAACCTACCCACTTGTCCTAGAGTGAAACTGTAGGTTGGAGACTTAGGAGAGAGTATAGTTTGAGAGATTGAATTTCTTGCTCTGGTTCCCCCATTTCCCTTGCGGAGTAGCCTGAGACCATTCCAGTGGTCCAGAACATGGGCATCTTGTGGCTCACGTCCTTTTCCTCTGTCTCTCCCCCACCACTGTAGCAAAACATTTCTCCTTTCCTTTTCACTAAGCTATCTGTTCCAGGAAACAAAGTTGGGAGAGGAGAAAGGTAGGCATATCACACACACACACACACACACACACACACACACCACACACCATATGCATTTCTGAACCTCAGCCCCAGCCTGAGATGAACATCAAATAGTTCCTAGTTACTGTCTAAGTACTCTGACCTGGAGAAAAGTCCATCTTCGGCAGGCCACCAAGGTTCTGGGCCAGCCCTTTATCCCAGACCCCAACATGTTAAGAGTCTGGAAAATCTGGCAGGCAACAGCCTGTCTACTCTGGACTGTAAATGTCCAGAGCCGATATTGCGCCGTACATAGGGAACCCCTACATTAAGGTGAGATTTGGGGGGACGCCTGGGTGGCTCAGTTGGTTAAGCAGCTGCCTTCAGCTCAGGTCATGATCCCAGCGTCCTGGGATCGAGTCCCACATCGGGCTCCTTGCTCCGCAGGGAGCCTGCTTCTCCCTCTGCCTCTAGCCTGCCACTCTGTCTGCCTGTGCTTGCGCTCTGTATCTCTCTCTCTCTCTCTCTAGCAAATAAATAAAAATCTTTATAAAAAAAAAAAAGGTGAGATTTGGGATTGGAACAGAGCTGTGGACTCTGGATTACATGGGCTTAAATTAGTATTTCTTCCCTTCTCACCTCCTTCAGGGATTTTCTAAGAGCTCTGAGAGGATAGATGAAATGTCCTCCACTTTTTTTTTTAAGATTTTATTTATTTATCTGAGAGAGAGAGATCATAAGCAGGCAGAGAGGCAGGCAGAGAGAGGAGGAAGCAGTCTCCCTGCTGAGCAGAGAGCCTGATGCAGGGCTCAGTCCCAGGACCCTGAGATCATGACCTGAGCCCAAGGCAGAGGCTTAACCCACTGAGCCACCCAGGCACCCCAAATGTCCCCAACTTCAAATTGGAAAACCACCTGCCAATTTTTTTTTTTAATATTTTAACTCCACAGAGTCTATAGCTTTGTCCACAGTCAGAGAAAGCTGTAGCTGCTATTGGCTCTGGATTGGCCCTGGGTGCCAGAAATCTTCCCCCTGAGACTTCCCCCCAAGAACATTGCTCTCCCTCAGTTTGTTTCTATGGCTGGGGCAGAGCTTGAGAGAAGATTCTGATCATGGAGGCTACTCTGCAGAAACTCACACCAGGCACTAAGGATCTAGGAGCTGAAGAGGATAGAAAAGCTTTCTTTTATGAAGTCATGAATTAGAGTTATCTCTGATGGGGGATATGTGGGGCCCCCCCTTTCTCTCTTCTCCCCTTGAAGAATAGGAAGTCCCCAATTCTGCAGCGACTCGAACTAGTCTATTGGTGTTTGAGGTTGGGGTCCTTAGAGATCACTCCATTTTAGTCCGTGGTGTGTTCAAGTGATTAGGTGGCAGATGCCTAGGGAAAGAAGCTGTCTTGCCCAAGTCAGAATGAATCGACCTCAGAACGAATGGCCCGTTCCATGGTTCCAGGTAGCTCTGAGCTGCCGTAGTAGGAGCAGGAGGACAGATGAAGAACACAGAAGGTAGACCGCTCTGGTGGCTAGATGCGATGCTGGAACTTGCAGGGAGGCCCTGACTGTCCCTCTCCATGCCTGCCCGGGGGAATTCCAAAAGCCAGGCTGGCTGGCACATGAGCATGTAGAAGGTCTACAAGCTTCGTTTCATGTTTCCCAGGTTCTATGGGGGCCAAAACTTGCTTGGGACTGCTGGTCCGGCTGTTCCCGCCCCATTGAGCAAGACCAGGGTTCTCAGTTTCTTATTCCTAAGGTTAGCCTAGAAATTTCCCCTAAGAATGGGGCTCAGCCGCAGAGGCCAAGATGGAGGCCTGGATAAAAGCCATGGTAAGCAGGCCCCCATCTCTCCATCCCCCCTCAATTCCTTAATAACCCCTCGGGTCTGAGAAGGAGCTGCCCAGGTCTCCAGCTACATGCTTGTGTGTTTGGGGGATGATGTCCACAGGGATTGGGGGCACTTGCCCTCCAGCCTTGGCTCAGAATCTCCCACACCAGCCTACCTTCAGGTTCTGCCTCATTTGTCCCTTGCTTGCCCCTTCTGTGTGGTGTTTCTAGCGTCAGGAATCACCTGTCCCAGGGGTGCCGGCCAAGGCTTGGACCAGGGCAGCCACAGTTGGACAGCGGACCAGCTCTTCATCCGTGGATACTTTGTGGTCTGAGATCTGTACTAGGCGGCTAGGTGGCAACCTCCAGAGAGGAGATTTCATAGGAACCAAAGGGCCCTATGAACAACTCTCTGGCTAGAGAGGAGGGGCAACCGAAAGACTTCCCTTTTAGTCCAAGAGCCTTGGACACCTGGTGGGGCAGATTTTTCTGGAATACGCCTGAACACTCCGCACCCTGCCAGGCTTACCCGCCAGCTCTCAGATGGCCCTGCAGACGAGTGGCTCAGATGGAGCCGCTGGAGAGTGTGGGAGCCTCCTCCTAGACCATCCTTCCACACACAGAGACCTCTGTGCCAGGAGGGAGCCCTCACCCTGAGGCAGAGGCCTGCCTCTTGGTGGAAGATCCCGCGGGACCAAAACCTGCTTTGTTCGCTCAGAGAGGCGTGTGTGTGGGAGGCTGCTGTACCCGGCTTAGGACGGCATTCCCCACAGGCCACTTTGGCCAGCACCAGGCCTGCAGACCCCCGCATCCCTGCCCCCTCCCCCTCCGGCTCCTGGGGGCTGCCGCTTCAGAATTCCTGGTATCCTAATCGAATGTCCTGCGCTGCTGGACTGTAAGTGCCCTATATGTAAATTTCATTTAATCCCCACAACGCGAGATCTGGGTTGGGCAATTGTTACTACCGGTTTTGTAGATAAGAAAACTAAGGTTGAGGAGGTTAATTTGTCCAACTTCTAGAGGCTAATGATAAATGCTGGACTCCAGTACGTGTCTTTACGAAAACCAAATCCTGGCTCTGACCACTTCACTTTCTCTTCCCTGTTCAAACGCCGAGCTTTTCCAGTTTTTGAAATGGAAATAAGGGGCGCCTGGGTGGCTCAGTCCTTAAGCGCCTGCCTTCGCTCGCTCGGGTGCTCGGGTCGTGATCCTGGGGTCCTGGGATGGAGCCCCTGCATCTGGCTCCCTAGTCAGTGGGAAGCCTGCTTCTCTCCCACTCCCCCTGCTTGTGTTCCCTCTCTTGCTGTCTCTCTCTCTGTAAAATAAATGAATAAAATCTTAAAAAAAAAAAAGAAACAGAAATAAATCTCATTAAAAAATACAAACTGGGGACGCCTGCGTGGCTCAGTTGGTTGAGCAGCTGCCTTCAGCTCAGGTCATGATCCCAGCGTCCTGGGATCGAGTCCCGCATCGGGCTCCTTGCTCTGCAGGGAGCCTGCTTCTCCCTCTGACTCTGCCTGCCACTCTGTCTGCCTGTGCTCGCTTTCTCTCTCTGACAAATAAATAAATAAAATCTTTAAAAAAAAATACAAACTGATACTTGATAGACCTGAGATATTTGAGAGGTCCTCAAAGGGAAAAGGGAAAAATAAAGGGGTTCGAGAAAAATAAACTATTGACTCCAAAATAAAGGAACTCTAAACACAATAATTTTAGACCAGTGACACCACCCCTCCCAATTTTCAAAACCATAAAGGTGGGGACTAAATTCAAATCCCTCTCTCCACCCCACTCTCCCCGCTCTTTCACTTTGGAGCTGAGTCTAGATGAGTAACAAGGAACGACACTGGGAAATTTTCACCTAAAGCTGAATGACTGAAGACCAGACTCCTTAGCTTCTCTGCCTGCCGGGTTGTCCACATGCACAGCACCTAAATCACTTTCCAGAGCTGTCCTGTCCTGTGTGTGTGTGTGTGTGGGGGGAAGCTGTTTGGTGAGCCTGAAGATTCTGCACCTTTTCCATGTGCTCAGTCCTTGAAACGGAGGGTGAACGTTGGTGCATGTGTGCGGTTTTCTGGGAGATGGATTCACAACTTTACTGATTTGTTTTCTAGTGGCAAATCTCACATATACAGAAATGTAAACAGTAAAAAAAAAAAAAAAGGTAAAATTCACATATGTTGAAGAGGATAATAACCCCTTCTTTATCCTTATTATTCAGCCTCAATTATCATTCATAGCCAGTCTTATTTCATGGGTTTTTTCTAGAGTATTTTAAAGCAAATCCTAGACATCATTTTACCCAAAATTACTTCAGTTGGAATGTTTAACAGATAAGGACTTCTACCTTTCTTTCTGTTTTCTGGTTTTTTTTTTTTAAGATTTTATTTATTTATTTGACACAGAGAGACAGCAAGAGAAGGAACACAAGCAGGGGGAGTGGGAGAGGGAGTAGCAGGCTTCCCGCTGAGCAGGGAGCTGGATGCGGAGCTTCATTCCAGGACCCTGGGACCCCGACCCCAGCCGAAGGCAGCCGCCTAAGGACTGAGCCGCCCAGGTGCCCCTCTGTTCTCTTTTAACAAATCCTCCATACGATTATTACACGTAACAAAATTAACAATAATCCCTTAATACTATCCATGTTTCAATTTCCTCAGCTGTCTCAAAGTTCTTTCCATGATTAGTTTTTCAAAGCATGACCTAAACAAAATCCACACCTTATATTTGATTGCTACATTTCTTAATTTGCCTATGACCGGTACCAGTTTCCTCCTTTCCTTTTTCTCATGCCATTTATTCATTAATTGGGTCAACCCAATTCTCAAAGGACTGCCTTAGAAAAGTCCCCAAAGGACTTATCCTTACAGATTCCCGCCCCATTGTTCAGTACAGCTTGTGGCCTGGAGAGCTAACCTGGCTCCCTCGGCTCCCTCCCAGAGAGAGTGGAGCAGGGCCAGGCAGAGCCCCCTCCCCACCACCACCACTTCCTGACTCGCTTTGGTTCCTTTGTTGCTCTTGGAATGGGAAACCTCTCTCCCTTTCCCTCTCCCAGACAGACAAGAATAGGATCCTCTGATGAGTCTTTGGGTTATCCAGCTCTCAGACTGTCAAAGATAGAATATATAGTCAGACCTAGAGGCAAAATTGCTGCCATTGGGCCAGGACTAACCAGTTCCTTCCTTGGGGATGCCCCCAGAGACCTCTGTTCTCCCCAAAGGAACCAGAGCACCCTCGGTTTCTGAGGTGGAGTGGCCAGACTAGCTTTGCCATCTCTTATTCCTTTCTGCCCCTAGGGCATCATTGACAGGGGGGCCTTGAACTTCAGTCTCTGCTCTGTCGCGTGTTGCCAGCTGTGTGCCCTTAGGCTAGCCATCTCCTCTCTCTGACCCTCAGTCTCCTCATCGGTAAAATGGAAGTGGATTTTCCCTGCCCCACCTTCCAGGCACCGCTGCTAGGATACAGACAAAGAGGAAGGAAGGGAAGACAGTCAAGTGTACTATACATATGTAAATATCGTGTTGTTTCTCTCACAGTTGGTGGTATCTGAGGTGAGGAACCAGCCTACAGCCTTGTTCTGGCCTCGTGCCTAGAACAGGACTTCCCAAACTGGAAAGAGACCTGAGCTTGGTGGTGTCCAGCCTGCACAGAAGCTGTGACTTCTAGGCTCCGAGAAGAGTTTCAGGATGCCCGTTCCTCTTTCGCAGGGACTGCCAAGGAGCTTGGAGCCAGAATTTTGTCTCATCCCTGAACTCCCTCCCTACAGCCCACACCCCTTCCCTCTTTCCAAGGCTCCCAGCTTTGCTGTATCACCCATCCCCAAACCCCAACTTGTTTCCAGGAAGAACTCCAGAAAACACTGGTGGGGCCCTGGATAGGGCGGGGGTAGTTGCAACCCAGCTGCTCTGCTCTAGGCTTCCAATCTCAAGTCCCACCCACCGCTGGAAGATTTTGCTCTCTGGGACCTGGTGAGAGGGAGACTCCAGGAGCCAGAGCCGAATGCAGTGCAGACCTCGTTCATTGAAGAATACTCACATCTTTCATTTCCAAACCACACTTAGCTCATAAAAAGCCGGCAAATGTAATAAATTCTCCCCTGCAGGACATGGTTTTAATTAATTATTGGGTTATTCAAGGTGACTCATGTGTGAAATACAATTTGCCCTCATAAACGGAACCTCACATAATCCATTCTGAGTAACAGGCTGCTTGTGATCCTCCCTGAGACATATGCAAAGCTTATATGGATCCTTTGAAAGTCTTGGGATGAAATAGAAGCGTGACTTTGGCTTAGAGCAAGTTTACTCATCCCAACAGCAGTGCCCTTGGAGGGGGGTGGGGGAGCTCAGGGAGAGCGAATGAGCTCAGCCAGCTACGGGTATTAAGAGATTGAGTCTGATTTTCTCAACTGCTGGTTTGATAGCATTTCTTTCTTAGAAAATCTGGTGTTGGGGCGCCTGGGTGGCTCAGTGGGTTAAGTGCCTTCGGCTCAGGTCCTGATCTCAGGGTCCTGGGATCGAGCCCCCGCTTGGGGCTCTCTGCTCAGCAGGGAGCCTGCTCCCCCCCTCTCTGCCTGCCTCTCTGCCTACTTGTGCTCTCTTTCTGTCAAGTAAATAAATAAAATTTAAAAAAAAGAAAATTTGGTGTTATATACCCGCCCCACATATATATTTATATACCTTATTCACTTGTTTTGCAATATCTGCAGGGAAAATGTGAAGCCATCTCATTGCAGAAAAGAAATTTATGCTGACTTTTCCTTCCGCTGACCTGGGAGCCTCAGCTCCTCCTGCTACTGAAGACCCTAGGTCTTTATCATCCAAGGTTCATGTTTGCCTTATAGCATGAGGTCTCCACTGTGCAGCCCGGAGTCTCCATTTGGGAGTTAAACTCACTTCTACCTAACTTAAAAGCCCTTTCCTCCAGGCCCCTCATCTACAGAGCGGGCTCCTTCCCTCCAGGGAGCTGGATCCCTACAGAGACATTAGCATTGCGGGGCTGGTTCCCCGCACCAGTGAATCTACATTTCCAAAACCTTTTTCTCCCCCTGGGATTAGAAAGCTGATGCTCCGGAAGTACAATGGTGGGGGGCAGTCTGGGGACTCTGGACAGCGACACCTGTATGTCAGACTCCTCCCCCCTGACCAAGGCAGTGCAGAGTGGGGTGGGGAAGATAGGAGAAGGGCAGGATTCAAGGCTGACTTTGAGCTGGCCACCCAGACTTCAACCACAGAAGGGGTGGAAGACTCCGGCACTGTGGCTGGGTTCCTGCACCAGGGAAGTGTATGGGTCTTTGAGGGGCAAAAAGAAGGGGAGATTTAAGGAAGAACTGCAGATGCCTTCTTTTCTCTTTGGTCCCTGAGTTGGGTGTGGAAGGGTCTGCCAGGGGCCCTGTACTGAGCCAGTTCTGAGCTAAGAAAGGGCTCCCCCAGCTTTTTTTCCTTCCTGGTCTTCTCTTCCCTTTTGCATCCTTTAATTTCCTTCCTTGATTTGGATGCCAGAACTTATTTATTTTTTAGTAAAAGGAAGGCTCGATTCTGGACACCCCCTTAACTCCCTCTGGACCCGCGAACTCTGTCCTGGCCAGTCCATACGGTTTCCAGGTCCTTCCAAATGGTGGGAGAAGTCATATCTCAACTGGAGTCTTGGCCTGGATTTTTTTTTTTTTTTTTTCCCATTCACGGCCAGACCAACAAGACTACAAACTGAAACGAGACAAAATCCTCTTCCGTCTCTGACCTCCTCGAATGTTCAGTTTCAGGAGAAAAGAAATTTTTATACCATTTCAAAGTATGTGAATTTAATAAACACAGGTGGTGGTGGATCACCCTCCCCATGAAGGTAAACTTTACCCCCAAGCACCTGCCGGGAAAAGACGGACTGAGGGAACGACAGGCAGCCGCTGCGTCCTCCCATTCAGGTGCTCTGACCTAGCATTTGAACAAGCCAGTTAGGCGTTAACCAGTTAATTCCATCACCAGACCTGTAGGACTGGACCCAGAGGACCCTCCCTCGCCTCCCAGAGAAATGGATGCAGAGTGTAACAGAGAAACTGGAGCATACATAGATGGGGGTGGGGAGGGGGGCAGAGGATGAAAATCGAGGTTAAAGAACGTAGGGAATTTCAGTGCAAATTCTCTGAGCAAAGGGAAGTCTTGGCAAGCGGGACAGGAGGGCAGCAGTGGCTGGGATCGTGCAGAACCCAGGTCGACACAGATAAAGATCACGCAGCTCAGCACCCCCTAGGCTGGCTTTCTAAGATGTCAAAATAACCAGCCACTCAGCCAATTCTGGAAGAAATCAGCCAGGGCCACCATCGGGCTTTTCTTTGACCAAACACTATTTGATTGGCTGGAATCTTTACTTTACCTGAATTGTTAACTCCTTTAGGGAGTCTGTCAGGACCCCCTTTGCCCTTATCCAGGAACAGACCCACCCGCATGGGGGAAAATCTCTCACCTCCGCCAACTGAATATCAGAGAGAAAATGGCCTGGTTCATTGTTTATAAACAAAACAATCTAGAACGATCCTGAAGTTTTATCAACTCTAATCTTAGGTCAGAAGCAAGACCCCCAAAGTCAATGAGGTTTTGTTTTTATTTTTTTATTTTTAAAAGGTTTTGTTTATTCACTTGAGACAGATGAGAGAGAGAGAGAGAGAGAGAGAGAAGCAGACTCCCCTCTGAGCCGGGAACCGATGTGGGGTTCCATCCCATGACCTGGAGATCATGACCTAAGCTGAAGGCAGACACTTAACTATCTGAACCCCCCAGGTGCCCCTAGTTTTTATTTTTAGTATTAGTCTTATTCTTGGCCATTTCCTCTCTGGTGTGACAGTGTCACAGCCACACGGACACAAAGAAAGCTGGAGCACTCCCATTCCAAGCCTCCCCCAGTTTTAGCCACACCAGTCAAATGGGGGGAGGCGTAGGGGGGTAGGACAAAGGAGTAAGAGTCCAAGGACCCTACTGGCTGACTCTAACCGTCCTTCATTTAGCAGTTTCTTTTGAGGGAACTGACATTGCTGACAGTCCCCAGTAAGGGACAGGAAGGAGAAAAGAGTGGACATTGCAGTTTATCACTCTTGTAATGTTTGGGTCATTTTAGCATGTCAGAGGCTGCTTTTTGAGAAAACACCAGAAGCTGGGGAGGCTGACCGCTAGCTCTCAAGTTAGAGTCCTCCTCCCCAGGACTCCTTGTGGGGCTCCTGGGGGCAGGCTGCTCCTGTCCTCCAGACCCCCTCTCCTAGCCCAGATGTTCCTCACCAACCCCCCACCCGCCCCGGGCCACCCTTACCTGTTTGTTTCCCTTCGCACGTTGCATCCTCCAGGCTTGCCAAGGATCCTGTTAACCAAGAAACCATCCCCAAGATCTCCTAATCCAGCAAATGTCTTTAACCTCGCGTGCCTCGGTTTCCCTCTATTTTTAGCGAGGGAGACTCAGCAGACTGCCCAGGCCTCGGTCTAGGCAAGAAAGAGGATTTGGGCAAAGCTGTGGGGAAGGGGTTTGACCGGAGGACCAGGTTTCTCTCGCACGGGTCGGAGTCGGTCGCTCGTCGCTCCAGGGACACGGAGAGCAAAGCGCCCAGAGTCGTCCCCACCGAAACGGGTGGGAGCCCTGGACCCACGGGCACCCGGCTCTCGCCCCGCGGGGGAGGCGGGGAGCCAGCTCAGTGCGGGCAGCGTGAGAACCTCAGGCCCGCAGGCTCCCCCCACCAAATCCTCGGGTGACCGGCACCAGGGGCCGACCTCCTTTTGGATGAGGCGGGGGAACCGGCCCAACCCGGTGAGATTGCCCCGAAGCGGGGCCCCAGCGGCCGGGGTGGGTCGCGGAGCGGAGGGCTCCGGGTTTGGGCTCTCACCTCTCTCCTGAGGGTCGGGAGAGGGCTCAGAGGGGCGTATAGGGGACGCATTTCCCTGGAGACGCATTTCTTTCGGTCAGGGGTACAGTGCACTCTCTCTCCGTAGGGTGTGGGTCCCCAGATGCCCTGGGACCCCAGCCTCCGCGGCCCAGTTGGCCCAGTAGCGGCGCCTCTGCGGCCCCAGGCTGGCCGGAGATCTACAGAGCCTCCCGCCCGGGGCGGGGGTAAGTCGGGGGGGCCCCAACAGGCACACAGGGCCTATGTTTCCACCGTTAGACTCTGGCTTCATTTTTAGTCTGAATTGTTCATTTGTTTGAAACGTTCAATTGTTTGAAAAAACAATTTCAATTGTTTTTTCATTCGGCCTTCGGAGGTCTCAGCTGTACAGACCTGGTGTGGGAGCTAAAAGAGGGAGTTGCTATACACCCTCCACCCCACCGAGTACATCTTTGCACGCAGACTACCAGCTAAGTACCTGCTTTGCCATCATTCTCTTTCAGTTAAACGCAATTAAACTTAGTTCAGAAAAAAAAAACAACTTTTTTTCATGAATTAAGTCAACAATCTGATTTTTGTTAGTTCGAAGTATCTGAGAAAAGTCCACACTTTGGTTATCATCTGGATTGTGTAGAGACCTTATAAACAGAAATGTAATTAGTTTCTAATTTTTTTGCTTTCAATTTTTTATAAGAAACTTCTATTGCTTATATAACTAAAAAGGAACAACATTAAAATAATAATTGCTGGATTTTAATCTATCTTTTTAAAAATCAGATAATGTATGCTTAAGGAAAAATTCAAAATTTACCAAAGGACATACGTTGAAAAGAAAAGTAATTCTTTTTCCCACTTCTTAACTCCTTCCCAGAAGCAGCCACCGCCCTGAGTTTCATATGCACCCTTACAAATATAGCCTTTACCACAAATGGCAGTATACTGTACACAAAGCTTTGTATTTTGTCTTTTTTTTAAAAAATTATGTTGATAATGGTTCTGTATCTTTACTAATGCCTCATTTTTAGTGACTCCATTTCATTGCGTGGATGTGCTGTAACTTAATCAGGCAACTACGGATAGCTGTTTAAACTGCTTCCAATTTTTTTCTGCTACTGTATTCAATAGTCACGATTCTGTATATATGCAATGTATCTGTATGGTATATTCTTAGAAATGGGTCGTATCAAAAGCCTTGTGCATTTTTAACGTTCACAGAGTTTAAACTTATTTTCTTAGTGTTACTTTAAACAATTTGCATGTCCATTTTTAGAAAACTGTCTTTTTGTGTCCTCCCGTTTTCTGTTTTTTGTTGATCTAGATTCTTACTGATTTGTTTTTGTGAAACTTGATTAAAATGTAAGATTGTGGTTTTGTTCTGTCGATAGGGTTAAGCATGTGACAGAGGATGTAAAATTTATGCATCCGTATGTACTGGAGTTTTCCCAACAATTTTTTCTGGGAGATGGAGGACAGAATAGAGGAAATGGGGTATGGATTTTGGACTATCGCCCACTTGGATTTTCTCTTGCAGAATTCCATCTGTATTGGAAAACGGGGGGAGATTTTCTTTCTCTTAATCATCTCCTGGTCTTCTCCACTCTCCTTAAGATTAGAGGACTCAGGGGCACCTGGCTGTCTCTTTCATCTTGGGTTGTAAATTTAAGATTAAAGATTACTTTAAAGAAAAAAAAAAAAGATTAGAAGACACAGAAAAGTCCCTCATGGGACTATGACGGAAACTTCAGTGCAGATAGAGCCCTCAGGCCCAGTTCCCCCAATCCTGGCTCCCTCTGATCCTCACCCCAGGGCAACCCCCTCCCCAGCTCACCAGACTCTCACCCAACAGCTTACAAAACACTAAAAATTGGGCTAGTGTCTAATATATGGCTCCTCCAGACATCTGGTAGCTGGGCTTCTGGATATTCTACATTTTCACGAGGGGTGATGGTCTGTCTTCTAGGCCTCCAGTTTTCTGGGGAACAGACAGAAAACAGCTAGTGCCCCTGGCGGCTACCTCCCACCACCTAGCGACATGTGCTTATTATGTCCCCAGAAGACACGTGGGAAACTGCAGACCGGCGGGGGCGGGAGGGGGCGGAATAGGAGGGTCGGTGGGGCTGGAGTTGAGGGGCATGAGGGGCAAGGGAGGGGTCGGAGGGATCCAGGGGACCGCAGAGACCACTCTCAGCCTCGGGATCCCCGCGGTGACCCGATCACCCCTCACCCCCGCAGCGCGGAACTCCAGGCCGGGGCTCCGCTGTCCCAGGTTAGGTCGCAATGGCAGCCCCTTGAGGCTGCACGGGTTTTTGTCTGACACACTTTGCAGCCGTAGCCAGCGCCTTGCTGGGGGGCTTGCTGCTCAGTCCCGCGCTCCGGCGAGCTCTTTGGAAGACAGAATGGTTTGTGTCGGTTTACGCACTTGAGATACCAGTGGAGAAACTGGGCAAAACCCCTAAGCGGATCTTTAGAGGGAAGTCAAGAGAGAATTCGGGCATCGATGCGAGCCAAGCCCTCCGCAGTGGGGGAGAGGATGTTGCCAGCATTTCCTGAGCACTTACTTGGAGCTGGGAACTTGCTAACAACTTCGGATGTGCTGGGTTCTCCCTTCTGCTCAAATGCTTCAGGGCAGTGTTGAAGGTTTGAAAATGAAATCTATTCCCCCCTGGGTTTTGTTATCGAGTTTGATCTCTTCAGAATTGTTGAAAGTGTCATATAGGTTGGGAAAAATCAAATTTTAAAGGTTTTATTTTTAAGTATTCAGGTAATGACTTAATATCTATTTCTTTTTTGTCAAAAAACCTCTCTCTCAGGAGAAGTCTTCAGGGCTATATTACCTAATTTCTGACCAAACGACATTGAACTTTTTGGTCCTTTCACTGCATTGTTTTAAGTTAGAAAATGTTCCGATGTATCCAAATAATTGTTCGAAGTGGTAGAAACTGCACACTTGGACTTAAGACCTGAGCTCCTGTCTAGAAAGGGGGTGACCGCTCCAGGAAGGATGAGCTCCCATCTCCACCCCATCTGCCCTCTCCTGTGGATGCCACGTCCCCACATCCCCACCCTGCTTCCTTGGCCAGAGCCTGTCTTCCAGGGGTCTTCTCCAGGAACCTTCTCTTTCTTTGGAGAAGGAGTGGGGAGAAGAGAGCTAAGAAAGGATTTGAGGGCAGAATCCATGCTGCTGGTGGGAGTGGGGGTGCCAGGAGCAAGCAGCTGTAACAGTGACCAGCTTGCTTGCTTTCCTCCCTTTTTTCTTTCTTCTTAAAGCTTTTATTTATTTATTTTAGAGAAAGAGAGAGCAAGTGGGGACAGGCAGAGGGACAGCAAGTCTCAGGCAGACTCTTGAGCCTGGATACTCAGTGCCCAGCCCAACATGGGGCTCAATCTAGCGACCCTGAGATCATGACCTGAGCTGAAACCAAGAATCAGCGGGAGACTTAAACAACTATGCTACCCAGGGATAGCCACCATCCCCATACCTCCCAGCAACTGGTTGTTTTGGGGTAGACATTTTCTCCTATCCTTTTTTGTGTGTGATTTCTCCTTTTTGTGTGTGAGCGAAGTTTTAACAAGGCAAAGGGAAAGGAAAAAATGAGAGAGCACTATTCGGATGTGCGGTCCTAGGGGACGGTCCACCCCTACTCCCTCTTCCCCTCATGTTCAGGGTTGAGCTGAGAGGGATTTTAAGTTTCAGTTTCTGAAAACATTGTTGACCTTCTCTGACATCAACTTCCCCTTTCTGTCCTTTGGTTTTTACTGGTTCCTGGAAGTTTTCTCGGACAGGGTCCACACCGCCAGGGGAGATGAGCTGTGGCATAGTGGACGGTGAGGGAACACTATTTTATTTTTTTAATAAAGATTTTATTTATTTATTTGACAGAGATCACAAGTAGGCAGAGAGGGAGAGGGAGAGAAGCAGGCTCCCTCTTGAGCAGAGAGCCCGATGCGGGGACTCAGTCCTAGGACCCTGGGATCATGACCTGAGCCGAAGGCAGAGGCTTTAACCCACGGAGCCAGCCAGGCGCCCCGAGGGAACACTATTTTAGACCACCCGAATGTGGCAGAAAGTTCGCTCCCGGTCCAGAAGCAGGAAGATGGGAAAGGGAGTGTGTGGCGAAGTTCAAATGTATGGTGTGTAACATTCCAGTTCCTGGGGGAGCTAGGGGCACACACCCAGGCGAGCCCTCAGCCCCAGGTTGGAGAAAAGACAGGGTGGAGTCTAGAAAGACAAAGAAGTTAACAATGTTTGGCCATCTGGGGGCTTATCAGTGCGTGGGGTCAGGCGGGGGCTGAGGCGATATGCTCAGGCAGAGGCAGCCAGGGTGGGAGCTGGGCAGGTATGGAGGGGCTGCGTAGGGCCCAGGCCTCCCCACTGACCCAACCTGGGACACCGTGGTAGCTGGGCCCCTGGGACCTGCCCTTTCCCAGTCTCCAGATGGAAGGGGTAGCTGGTGAAATATTAACCCCTTCTGGGTTCTGAAGTGGGGATGCTGCAAGTCCTTGGAGGGTATGGAGAAAGAGAGATGGGAAGCTACACCCCCTTCTCCTTTCCTGCATCCTGGGACTCAAATCCAAGCCTTTCAACCCCCAACTCCCAGGTGGGGTGGGGGGAAGGGGCAAGTTCTTGGGTTTCTTCTGCCTCCAGGCTCCTCCTCTGCCAGAGGGAAGAGCTGTCAGCCTGGTTAAGGGGTGGGAGGTGGCTGGGCAGAGATCCCAGGAGGGGATGCCTCAGGCAGGGTCAAGAAAATCTTCTAGTGAATTGAGGGGGAGCAGATTATGGGCACGCCCTCTCCACAGCCCTCCATCTCAATCGGGACCGGAGGATGGGGGGGTGTCCAGGGCCCCCCTGGAGTTCTCTCACAGTAGTGCCCACATCTGGGCCTAGCTGACAGAGCAGGGAGGAGGGTCGGTGGCGGTAGCGGGAGAGATGCCCTCCAGTCTGGGGAGTTGGAGAGGCATTTATTGGCCGGGTGGGGTGGCGTTTCCCAGTCTCAGTCTCCTGGCTCAAGCGGGGGCACCGGGTGGGGGCCGAGCTCGGGTGCCTCCCTGCAGTGAATCAGGCTTCTGACCTCAGCCCCAAGTCAGCCTCACTCCCGAGGGTAAACATCCTCTGTGCTCTAGAAACTGGTGGGACCAGAAAGGCGAAGGGGTGGTGAGGTTGGGGGGGTGGTGTGCAGCGGGTAGGAGAGAGGCCTAGAAGAGGAGGGTTCTGAAATCCTGTCTGTCTCCTGCCAGGTGACAGTGGTGACCTTCCTTGGGGGCAGCTGTGCTGCCTGCTTTCTCCTGCTAAATAAAGAATCCATTGCTCAAACCTAGGAAAAGCGTTTTGGAAAAGGTTCCAGGCTTGGGGGGCCTGGGGGGAGAAGGAAAGGGCTCAGAAGTGCCGGCCCTATTCCCATTCTTCCAGGATCACCTGAAGGACATCTGTCTGAAGCGAGACTGGGCATGTGTGAGGGGTTAAGGAAACCCTCACCCCTTAAGGAAGGATTTGGTCATTAGACTTTAAGAATATGGTTACTATGGCATTGGTTTTTTTTTTAATGTTGAAGATGATGTGGAAAGAGCCTGTTTTGACTCACAACTTAAAGCCATTCTTAGAAGGGTAGAAAGAAGCTGTCAAATCAAACAGACCCAGCATAAACCTGGATCCCAGTGCCCACGAGCTTCAGGTCCCAGAAAGTGTCTTCGTCGCCCTGAGCACAGTCTCTTGGCCTGTAAGAGAAGGTTGATACTAACATCCACAGAGTTGATGCTGGAATGAAATCAACCAAGGCGCGCGACACACCCAGCACAGCGGAGCCGCAGGGTTGCTCTGCCGGCCTCTGCTTCCTCTCAGACCTTGCCAAGCCCCAACTGCATGTGTCCCAGAGACACCCTCAGCCACTTGCCCTCTGCTTAGTAGTCCCAGCCAAATGACTAGAGGCACTGAGAAGTGGATCAAAGAAAAAGCCATTCTCGGCTCAGCTCCTCAGCCCCCGAAGGAAGGGAAGGAGGCAGGGAGCTCAGTTCGCTTGGCTCTGGCGAAGAGGGGTAGATGTGAGTAGAACTTCGCTACTGTGGCCCAGAGACACTCCACAAGCCTGTGTTTTCAGCACCCCACTTAAAAAAAAAAAAAAACATTTTATTTATTTATTTGTCAGAGAGAGAGAGAGAGCACAAGCAGGGGGAGCAGCAGGCAGAGGGAGAAGCAGGCTCCTCGCTGAGTAGGGAGACTAATGTGGGGAGACTCACCCTGGGATCATGACCTGAGCCAAAGGCTGGTGCTTAACAGACGGAGCCACCCAGGCATCCCACTAGCACCCTGTTTACTTTAAAAATGAAAATAATTCAGCAGAAGTCCTGGCTGAAAACCCTTCCTGGGTTTAGGACATCAGAAGACCTTTTATTGGAGCTCACTTCTGGACTATTTGCCCTGGTTGCACCTGTTCCTGTTCCAGTCTGTAAAACTGGGGTAACACCATTCCTACCTTGTCTGGGGTGGGGGGTCCTTATAAGAACAGTGACAGAATGGAGGTGACTACGCTGGAATGCTCTGTCCCCTGCATGGTATTACACTGATCTCCAGACTAGAAAATAATCCCTAGTGCACAGTTCAAGTTCAAGCAACTTGAACTTGGCCTGGAAGGGTCTCACCAAGGTTTTGCCTGGTCTTGGAGCCATGCCCCAGTTCATCCTTGCCGTCCACACATATTGCCTCGAAAATTATTCCGCCTCTCAGGGCCCAGTTTTTTCGTCTGTAAATGGGGATTGAACCCGTCACCACACCCCCCCCCCAATCAGGTAGTTTGGGGAGGAATAAAGTTTCTAAAGCGCTTGGCTCCGCTCCTGACACATAATACGCGCTAAATAAACAGCAGGGACGCGTATTCCTAAATAGATACCCGAGGCCGCTGATTGCAATGCCGCCTGAGGGGGACTTTACTTCCGAGGCTTTGGGGTATTTGAGCGGGAGCCGCTGGGGCGCAGTCTGGAGAGCAGCTGGAGCGAAGCGCTTGGTAACTTGCTGTCTGTCCGGCCCCGAGCACTGTTACTGGGAGCTCTGACGCATCTCCTCCAACCTCCGTCATACTTCTTCCAGCCCGGAGCGGATCCTCCTGGAACCCCGCTGGGGCGAAAGCCCGCTTCTCCCCGGGAGCCGCGGGGATCCGCGCTGCCCGTGGCCGCTGAGCAGCGTCCCTCCTGGGACGCCGGAGCCGGGTTGCGCTGGGCTGCGCTGCGCTTGGAGCGAGGCGTCCGGGAGGCGGGCAGGGAGCAACGGTCCACCCGGGATTATCCCTCGCCAAGGAGCGCGGAGCTCAGCACCCTGAATCAGCCGAACTCCTCCGGTCGCATGGAGCAGCATCGCGGGCCTGGATTGTGGGCAGCGAGGTGTTCTCCAATTCTGTGCCAAGTCGCCCGGCTGCGCCTTTTCTGCGCACACTTTCTCCAACAGCTCCGCTCTCTCTCTGGCGGATCCCCAGCTCCACCCTGCTCTCTAGGTCCTCTCTCCAGATAGGGGGAATGGAGACCGCGCTTCAATCATGCCTTCCGCCTCCACTGTCCCAGACCCCAGCAGGGTCCCCAGAGGCAGAGCAAATGAAAATGCCTGGGAAAGAGGGCAGGTTGTAGGGTTTGAGTCTAATAAGGGACGCCATTTTCCTTCTTTGGTCGGTCTTTCTCGCCCCTCAAACAGGAAGGTTGGAAAAGAACCTGGAATTTTCAAAGGATCAGGAAATTTGCTGAGGAATGGAGACCCAGAAGAGAACAGGCAATCCAACAGCTTTCTTCTCTCCCTAGGAATCCAGCCCATAGGAATGCAGTCTCTCCATTAGATATGAATACAGCTACTGGGCATCTTTCCATGAAATATAAATTTCCCAACCAGGCTGCAAGGAATATGAATTTTCATAGGTACATTGAGCCCTCTAACCACCACGAGGCCAGAAGAGTATCTATTTAGGCTGTGTCTAAATACAACCAAATTAGAACATGAAAACCAGAGAACTTGATTCAGATCTTTATTTAGATGTTTAAATAAAGAGGGGGAAAGCATTTTTGAAAAATGCAAATAATGGGAAACATTCATAAATATATTAATCTCATTGGGATTCTGGTAGTTTGGTGGGTGTGGCAGACAAAATCTAGGACATCAACTAGCTGTTTTCTGGTCTAAAAACAAACCTAACCTGGGACACACATCTCCTTTGAGCCTCTGCTTCTCGGTTATAAAATGGAAAGAAGCCAAGTCCCATTTATTTTTTTAAATGATTTTATTTATTTGACACAGAGAGGTCACAAGTAGGCAGGCAGAGAGAGGGGGAAACAGGCTCCCTGCTGAGCAGAGAGCCCCAATGCAGGCTCCATCCCAGGACCCTGAGATCATGACCTGAGCGGAAGACCGAAGACCAAGGCTTAACCCACTGAGCCACCCAGGTGCCCCCCCAAGTCCCATTTAGATGGTGGGAATTGACTTTGGAGAGTTCAAGTGGGAGGGCAGAGGGAATGGGAAGTGCAGCGGGCACTGAGTCAGAGACTCCGAGTCCTGGCTCTGTGTCTTTGGTGGCTCTTAGCCTCTGTGTTCTCTCATCTGTGAGAGGGGAATAATACGGATCTCACAGGACTGCTGTGAGGAATAAGCAAAGTAATACATGCGGAAGTCCTTTATCAGTATCAGACTTTCCCTGGCCTATCCCAAATTGAAAGGGGACCGCGGCAAGGAAAGCAAGGGTCCAGCTTGGGCCCTTGCCCAGGAATGGACATACGCATCCCCACAGCTACCTGATGCCCTGACATGCGGCTCTGCTGGCTCAGTCTCCCAAGAGATATCCAAGGGGAAGCAAGAGTCCGCTGCAGCGGGCCTGCCTCAGCCTCTGTTTGCTTTGGCCAAACCTCTGCTGGGTTTGCCAACAGGATTTTGGTGTTTGCTCTCCTGCCTGGCATGATTGCTGAGGCAGCTGGCACTCTGTTCCCAATTACGATGCCGACCGATGTTGTATCAAGAGGGATCTCTTTCAGCACACCTGTTCTACGTCCTGCTGCTTCCACCCCTTTCTCAGATGGATGGGGACCCTTTTCATTTTTAAAGCAGGATGGAGAGTGATGGCACAGTCTTTCCCTTTAAAATCAGGCACCTGGGCGCCTGGGTGGCTCAGTGGGTTAAGCCGCTGCCTTCGGCTCAGGTCATGATCTCAGGTTCCTGGGATCGAGTTCCCCATCGGGCTCTCTGCTCAGCAGGGAGCCTGCTTCCCTCTCTCTCTCTGCCTGCCTCTCCATCTACTTGTGATTTCTCTCTGTCAAATAAATAAATAAATAAAATCTTTAAAATGAGGCACCTGGGTGGCTCAGTTGGTTAAGCATCTGCCTTTGGCTCAGGTCATGATCCCAGGGTCCCAGGATCGAGCGCCACATCAGACTCCCTGCTCCTCAGGGAGCCTGCTTCTCCCTCTCCCCTGCCCGACACTCCCCCTGCTTGTGCTCTGTCTGTGTCAAATAAATTTTAAAAATCTTTAAAAAAAAAAAGGCTGTGCAAGAAGCCCATTCAAAGATTGAGAAGAATCAAGAGAGACCAGGCACTGATTCTAGATTTTTTTTTTTTAAGGTCTTGTTTTGCTTTCCCACATTCCTTTCCTCGTGTTTTCTGGGGATAGTACATAGTTCAGGAGTAAAGGGGAAGGGGGACGCTTGCTGAAGCTCACCCAGACCAGTCGGAATCTATGGTTCAGGAGAGTCATGGCTAACGTAAAATTAGCAAGTGCATGATGGGAAGAACGCATGCGCAGAGCGATCACAATCCCTTCCCTCCTGCCACCTCCCCCAGCACACAGTGGGCATTCGCGAGTCATGAAATAGCCTCCGCATGGCACATGGCCTGCTTGGCTTTCCCAGGCTGCTGGTTAATAACTTAAGAGTCATAGCTGAAGAATGCAAAATAATTGAAAGCAATGCTTAGTAAAATTGCAGTTCCATGGTCTTCATTGCCTTCCTAACAATTTGCAGAGCCCATTTCATTGCTTTTTTAGATTCCTTGAATTGAAATGGCACTGTGTGCTGTAATTAAGCTAAGTGACATGCCAGCTGTAAAGACAAGGGTTGTGAATGATTACATTCGGCTCATGTAATCATCCAGCACCGGTGGAGGACGACACTGGAGCAAAACAGCTGCCAATCTGCCTGACTTCCATTCCAGGCCAGAGTGGAAGGAAAACTGGAATCTGTGGTGGCAGATTTTTTTTTTTTTTAAGATTTTATTTATTTGACACACACACAGAGAGATCATAAGTGGGCAGAGAGGGAAGGGGAAGCAGGCTCCCTGCTGAGCAGAGAGCCCGATGTGGGACTCCCAGGATCCTGAGATCATGACCTGAGCCGAAGGCAGAAACTTAAGCCACTGAGCCACCCAGGTGCCCCTGCAGTGGCCCTTTTAAGTCTAGGGAGAGTTCCCCCCAGCTAGTGTGAGGAGGGCTAGGGGTTTTAGAGTGTGGGGTGAGACAGGTAAGTTCCCAAATGTGGCTATGCATCAGAACCCTCTGGGGGAGCTTTCTAATCCAGGACAATGTCCTCCCCCGGACTGACTATTCTGGCTTTCAGGAGGTGGGAGCACACGTGTCTTTTCAGCTGCCCAGGTGGTTCTGAGCCTGGAGAACCTCCCCAGTCCAAGATCGCTGTTTTTAACCATCTGGTCGTCAAGGAAAATAATTTTTGCACTTGGAAGGTTTTCCTTCAGAGTTGCTCTTTCTTTCTTATTTATTTATTTAAAATATTTTATTTATTATTTCATAGAGAGAATGACAGCAAGAGCAGGAACACAAGCAGGGCAAGTGGGAGAGGGAAAGCAGGCTTCCCGCTGAGCAGGGAGCTGGACGCAGGGCTCGATTCCAGGATGCTGGGATCATGACCTGAGCAGAAAGCAGATGCTTAACCATCTGAGCCACCCTGAGTGCTGCTCTTTTAAATACATCTGGGAACAGGAACTCATCCATCTGCCTTATGAAATGGATACTCTGACTTCCATCCCCGCAAAGCTCCTTCTCCCAATGTTTCTATTTTCTTTGAGGGGACTCAGTTTTCTTTTCTTTTTTTCTTTTCTTTCTTTAAGTAGTCTCCATGCCCAACGTGGAGTCCAATGTGGGACTTGAACTCACGACCCTGAGATCAAGACCTGAGCTGAGATCAAGTGTTGGATGCTTTATCAACTGCATTACCCAGGCACGGGACTCTCTTTTGAAGCTGTCATTGTTGTTCCCTTTTTCTACTCCCTTCCATTCACTCAGCTATGATGTCCCAGATCTACAGTGCTTTTCTCGCCTGCCTCCTTCTCTTTCCCACAGCTCACCATCCTAAGAGAGGCTGAAAGGCTTGAAACCTGGGCCACCAGAAGAGCCTCCTAACCACTTGCCCAATGGTCTCTCCCTTTGCCAGTCATTCATTCTACCATCTTCTACCAAATTCGACTTTCTAACCCTAAAAGCCCACATTCAAAACCTCCAGTGGTTTTCCACTGAATTATGTAAACACTTCCCAGTGTAACATTTTAGACCCTCAGTATTCACTGATTCAGCAAATAGTTACTGAATTTTTATCATGTCCGAGGCACTAGGCTAAAAGCAGGTAATATAAAGATTTAAAGACATGGTATAGTTCCGCAGAGAGACAACCACATAAATTGGTTCACCGCCACAAGGATGAAATAAACAAGGGCACCAGGGTCTCCAGTATGGCCTCACACATTATTTTCCCATGATAAAAATTCAATAACTATTTGCTGAATCAGTGAATACTGAGGGTCCAATTTTCCTTTCAGATCAGCCTGCTTGGACCAAAGTTTACTTCTCAACCATGTTCAGGGTTGTTTTTTTCTTCCAGACCAGTATGCCTCATATCACACCTCATATCCATTTTTTAAAATCGTATCATGCGGCACCTTGGTGGCTCAGTTCGTTATGCACCAGACTCTTGTTGGTTTTCGCTCAAGTCATGATCTCAGGGTTGTGGGATTGAGGCCCACGCCGGGCTCCACACTCAGCGGGGAGTCTGCTTGAGATTCTCTTCTCCCTCTCCTTCTACCCCTCTCCCGCCCCCAAATGAATCTTTTTAAAACAATTTAAGATTGTATTTCTCTTTCCCTGCTATCTCAAATATCACCTCCTCGGAAGAAGGGGATTTGATCCTCTCAGCTGGTGCGAGGGCATTTCCTTCTCAACTAATGACAGTTAGTGGCACTTAACTCAGGCCAGCTGTCTGTGGACCTGTCTTACTCCAACGCACACTCCATGGGGGCAAGGTCACCCACAAACATTCAGCAGACAGTTGCTCCGCTTAGCCCTGAGGATGAACAGGTGCATGGGGGCTGCCATTTTGCCTTCTCTTTGGATAACCCAGACCTGTTGAAGTCTCTGAGCAGGACTGGCTACATAGTGTGGTGGGTACAAAATGAAAATGTGGGGCTCCTTGTTCAAAAAATGCTCAGAATTTCAAGAGGGTGACAACAGAGCATTTAACCAAGTACAGGGCCCTTCTAAGGGTGGAGCCTGTTGGGACTACACAGATGGCATGCCCATGAAGCTGAGCCTATTTCTAGGATCAAAGATGCTGACACCAAATTGTCCCCTAGAAAGACAAATAATTCTGACTTCATCTTATTAAAAGACTTTCTTTTAATCAGCTTAGGAACCTTGACTGGCTGGTTCAGTGGTGACTAGGGAGAAAAAGGGAGAGAAGCAGAGGTTCTAGAAAACCCCATTTCAGGAAGTCTTACAGCTTTTGTGTGGTCCAGACTATAATCTGTGGCAACCTGATAATGACAATGGAAAAATTGGCCTCGAATCATTTCATTTGGAGGCTCCTAAATGGCATTGTGAAGAGCTGGCAAATGGAGGGTTAATTTTTTAATTTTTTTTTAATTTTTAAATTTTTTAACAGCTTTTTTTAAAAAAGATTTTATTTATTCATTTGACAGACAGGGATCACAAGTAGGTAGAGAAGCAGGCAGAGAGAGAAAAGGAAGCAGGCTCCCCGCTGAGCAGAGAGCCTGATGCTCTCCAGCACCCTGGGATCATGACCTGGGCCGAAGGCAGAGGCTTAACCCACTGAGCCACCCAGGTGCCCCGGGTTAATTTTTTTTAAAAGTCATCTCTATGCCCAACATGGGGCTCAAACTCACAAACCCAAGATCAAGAGTCACATGCTCCACCAACTGAGCCAGCCAGGTGGCCCAGTTAATTTTTTAGTAGTCTCCCTAGTTGTAATCAGGGCTTCCTTTTTTTTGCCATCCAGGTGAGACTTGACTTACTTACAAGAAGAAGTCTACACCAGGAGTCCTTGAAAACCAGGCCTTAAGGTGTTGTGTGTATGTGTGCTTCACAGCTGGACACAAATGGCTTCTCCATTCACTACTCCATCCACTACTTTGGATAACTGAGGAGTACTGAGGGCTTCAAGTATCCCAGAATCCCCTGACATCCTTGACAGAAAGTCATCCCATCAGGACTTCATAAAGCAAATCTGGGTCAACATTGTGAAGCAGATTCTTGACTTTAGACATCAACTTTCTTCCACCCCTGCCCCGTACTTTTCCTCCAAAGCTCATTTCCGGGATCTAATTCCGAAAGAGCAAGTGAGGCAAAGTCTTAGATCACATTCTTGGAGAGGGTAGAGGATGAACAAAATGAAATGGCATGAACAAAATGGCAAAACGAAATGTTATGCCTGGAGTCTAGCCAGGGTTGATGTTGGGCAGACACATGGCAACCACAGAGCTCCCAAAAGGGTCCCCTAGACACCAGGCTCCCAACAGGGAAGGCCAGGCTCACCATTCATCCAAAGAAATTCTTCAAGTTCTCCCAACATGTGTTTGGCGAATTTGGAGCTTTCTTAATGAGGAGAGCTCAGGAGAACTCTCTCTCCTGCTTCCCCCTTCCCATTCTTACTCTGGATCAGGCTCACCATCCCACCAGCATCAAGCATGACAATTTATTTTATTAGTGTACACTTCAGGGGAAGATGCATCATTCTTGCAAGTTGATATAAAAAGACCTGCAGGCTGGGTAACTCTCCCCTCACTTCTTCATCAGAAAGATTGATGTGGATGTGGACTGTAAGGGAGGTAGCAGGAAGGTGTTAGGCATTGAGGTGGCTCAGGTGGGAGGAGGTCTGGTCTGTACCTGGTAAAGTTACATCTGCACCAATTCCCTTACTCAGGGCTCAGAATCCTCCAACATGCCACGCCCTTTCTCTGTCTTTTCTCTTTGGGGTCGAAAACCAAGTGACGCAGACCTGTTGGTAGACTGAGGGCTTCGGATTCCTGGAAACTTTGAGTCCTTCTCTGAAACACTCCTCCTTTCACACTGCTCTATCTGGGGTTGGGGTCGGGGAGTGTTCTGGATGATGGGGCCATCTGAGGGACCCATAGGAATGCTACTGGTGGGGCAACTGGGCTGTGTCCTGGGGCAGAACCAATACGTTTCAGAGGTCATGGTCCTACAGCACTGGAAGCTAACTGGGAGGGCACAGAAGACAAAGCTGTTGGCCCCATGCTGTTAATGGAAAGTCGTTATAAGACCAGGATATCTAGACGAGGAAATAAAACTTTCAGTTGACTCTATGGACATTGTAGACACTTTAAGAAACGATAAATTATTTCCTGGGCGTAAGAGATGGAAAGAGGGGAAAATGACAGAGATCCAGTCTGATTCTGAAAAGAAAAAAAAAAAAAGAATTTTTCCTTAGCATTTCCTTTAAAATGGCCTTTAGAATATTCAAGCCAATTAACTTTTATCACCATCCTGTCTAGTAGGTCAGGAGACACTCCTAGATCCACATCCACAGTCACCAGAAACTCATTTTACCTACGCACCATTCACCTTCCTGCATCCTTCTAGCGCCAGATGCTATGGTATGGACCATTCAAGAGCAGCCAAGATGGCTGGACAGAGACAAGAAGCGGTAGCGGTTAAGTGCGTGAGTGTAGGATCTCTCAATGCCCTTGTGCAAGTTACTTAACCTCTCTCACCCTTGGCTTTCTCTTTTGAAAAAAGAGAATGACAACAGCACTCACCACACAGGGCTGCTTTGAGGACTGAGAGAAGGTAGGCAAAGCCTTTAGTCCACTGAAAGCAAGTGCGTCTTGCTTCAGTCCCTGCTGGGCTCATCGCCATCAACGTGGCATCACCACCATCATCATGCTGGTGGGTCATCCTCACCAGTGCCGCCAACTCACTCGGGTGCCAGGCATCCTGCTTTGGCAAGCTTTTAATCATCTTAAAATCTACAAAATGCGCTCTTTATCCCCTAAAACTCAGTTGTTGACAGATCTGGAATCTGAGGCTCGTTGACCGACCTACTGTGAAAGTGGATCCAGAGGAAGGAAGATGAGATTATAGTGATTTAAGGAAAAACATGGAGGAATGTGTCAGGCCTCCTGTCCTCACATGGGGCAAGGTGGAAGAAACATCATGTTCTTTTGTCCAGAACCCATCACTTCTGTGAGGTTGGGGGAGTCATTTACTGTCCCCCAAACCCTGATTCTCTTCCTCTGCAAATTGAGGATAAATCATAATGTCTTTTTGTCAACCTCACAATATTGACCTGAGGATTGCATGAGACATGGCACCTCTCCTTGATGTGTGGAAGGTATTACAGCAACTGGGAGAGCCCCTGATCCACAATTTGGACCTTTCCTCTTTCTTTCGTTCAATCATTAGTCCTTATGCCAAAGCCCTATTCTTTTTTTTTTTTTTTTTTTTTTTAAAGATTTTATTTATTTATTTGACAGAGGGAGAGAGATCACAAGTAGGCAGAGAGACAGGCAGAGAGAGAGGAGGAAGCAGGCTCCCTGCCGAGCAGAGAGCCCGATGTGGGGCTCGATCCCAGGACCCTGGGATCATGACCTGAGCTGAAGGCAGAGGCTTAACCCACTGAGCCACCCAGGCGCCCCACCAAAGCCCTATTCTTATGCCATCTTTCATTTGTACATCAATGCATCGATAGCCGGGCATTGCCCTGTATATAACCAGATTTTATGAGTTTGCCTTGTATGTGTCAGTTCTTTGTGGACTGATTAATTGGGATTTTTAGACACCATCGTTTGACATAAGAGCAGAGGGCCAGCTCTGAGATCTGGTGACCCCATACAACATGCTAAGAGGGCCTGCCTGGTCTTCCTGGCTACCTGCAGAAATAGAAGAGCTATTTACTACGCCCTTAGCTCAAACTGAAGACTATTACAAACACCATTGGAAAGAAAGATGGTATGGTTTGGGCATCAGAACCATGTGACTCAAATCCTTGCTCTGTCACCAACAAGCTATGGGATCTCCCAAAAGTTAGACGTTAATGTTTTTTGAGCCTCATTTTTTTTTCTTTTCTAAAGGGCACAATGTGATTGGAATGAAATTAGATTAAAAATATATGTAGAAGTGTTCTGGCACCTCTATGGTAGGCTCCCCAAAAAAGGGGTAACTATTACCATCATTAATATTCATTAAAAAGTTACTGCCTTCAGCCTCTGTCCACTACGGTAGTAAAAGTCTATAACAGAAGACTCCGTGTGACAAACTGCTCTGAGAAATTAGAGCCAGAGAAACAAGTCTCTCCTACAGAACTAGCTACCTGTTTATCTTTCCTTTTGAACTTACTTTTACTCACTTAGGAGAAAATATCAAAAACTTCTCTGCCAACAAAATCCCAGAGCCTCTCAGGGAGCCTGAAACCAAGCTGGACTTTGCTGAAGAATGACACAGACACGATATAATGAGCACTGGGTATTGTATGCAACAGATGAGTAACTGACCTCCACATCTGACACTGACGATACACTCTATGTCAACCAACTGAATTTAAACAAAGTAAGTTAAAAAGAAAAAAAAAATAGAGGGGTGCCTGGGTGGCTCAGTGGGTTAAGTCCTCTGCCTTTGGCCCAGGTCATGGTCCCAGGGTCCTGGGATCGAGCCCCACATCAGGCTCTCTGCTCGGCGGGGAGCCTGTTTCCCCTTCTCTCACTGCCTGTCTCTCTGCCTACTTGTGATCTCTGTCTGTCAAATAAATAAATAAAGTCTTTAAAAAAAAAAAAAGAAAGAAAAAATTCCATCTGAAAAAGAAGGACACCTGATGTCAGGGGTTCAAGTAAGTGAGAAGCTCATTTCTAACTCACTATGACCCAAACCTGGTGTTGGGTCACCAATCCCTTAAGTGCCAGTATGGGGACAACTAGGTGGCACAGTCTGGTAAGCCTTCGACTCTAGTTTTTAACTCTCTTTCTCACTAAAATAAATAAATCTTCAAAAAAAATTTTTTTTTAAATTTTAGTACTGGAAGATTACAAATCGAAGATAGTAGGGGTGGGTTTGAGCTCCCTAAGGGCAGGCCAATAGGTCAGGCCTGGCTGTCACAAGTTCCTCTGCCCAGGCCTGGGTCTAGATGCAGGACAGTCCTCCGTACCACACCTGAGATGCTTATTCGAGAGACAGATTCCCAGGGCTTCATCTCAAGCCTCTTGCATCAGAACTTTCAGGGGGTGTGACCCAGAAAACTGTAGGCTTAACAAGCACCTCCCCCGCCACCGTGATTCATACTGTCAGGGAAGTTTGGGAAACACCAGGCCCAGTTTTTCTCTGACAGTGGTGAGAAGGGCATCAGAATCATGGGGAAGCCCTCCTCAAATGCAGATTCCTGGACTCCCCCAGGACCTACTGAATCAGAATTTCCGGAAGCAGGCTGTAGACGTATGCATTTTTACAAGCACCCAAAGTGATGTCTACGGGGCTGATGTTTACCTGTTTGCCCTCCTGCTGCGTGAGCTACCAGTCACAAGGGGGCTGGGTCAAACTGGCGGTCACAGTCTGCTTTAGTAGGAGGGAGGGAGGGAGGTCATAGCAGAATCACATATTGCAAGGGGCTGGGGGGGGCACATTTTGATTGAGGTCCGTCTGAACTGTTTACTTACCTGGATGTCTTTTATCAATCCAGGCACCCTCCTACTTCCCTGACGTTCCAGAAATACACACCTGCGGTGCTTGCCAGGGAGACAAGCCCATGAAGGGAATACAGGTGGACCCACCTAGTCCCTCTCACATCCTTTTTGGCCAGAGACCAGGTTGCGGCTGTAGGCTTCCTGACACGGGTCTCTTGCGGTGCTGCTGTAGCTCCTGCCAGGCCTCGGATCCAGTCGGGCTGGGGTGGCGACCACCAGCAGGTCGCTGAGGGTCATTTCGTGGCTGGGAGGACTGTGCAGGAGCAGGAGCGAGGACAGACGCAGCTGCCTCTTCTCGCCAGAGCTTCGGCTGCTGAAGCAGCACTCCCAGGGCAGGCAGCGGTTTTCTGGAAAGGCAAAATCATTGGCATCACCCATTTGTAAGGCTGGGCGAGGCGCACATGGCCTGCGGAGGCCGCCTCGCCTCCCGCCGGGGTTCCCTGGCTTCAAGCTAGCTCAAGTTCCTGAATCAGAATCAGCCTCTGCTCCTCTCCTGCCAGAAGCTTCTCTTCCCTGTTTCCCTACTTCGTGCCCTTCCGCTGATTCCGACTCAGCCAAATGCTCCTCACCTCAATGACAACCAGCAATCAGGAATCGTCAGACAGGGAGCTTGCCAAAAGCAGTTTATTTTTACCTATTTTTGTAATTTCATTAAGACCAGAGACTCCCTAAGAATGTGAATGATATCTCCCCCACCAGGCAGGGAAGGGGGTGTCTTCCTAAGGCCGCATTCCCCGACCACCACCCCAGACTGGGCGCTCCTCAAAGACAAGGACTGGTCCTGTTGGGAACCCCTAAGCTCTTGGCACCCGCCTGGCTGGGCTGGCACTCACGTGACTTGTGACTCCGCCCCAGCTTTGGGCTGCCGCAAGCTGGGAACAGGGAGAGCTTCTCCCGAAGTGGGACCTTGGTGAAGAGCTCCGACAGCAGGGGCTGCTTCTGAGTCTCATTCTCCAGCGCCGGCCAGCTTGGCTTCAGACTTCGTGAGAAGCTCTGGGATTTTGCTGGAAGGCAAATTTTGGATATTTTCCCCTGGATGAGGTCTTGCGGGAAGTGATGCTCCTTGTATTTAAAGACCACCTTGTCCATCTCGGGGCTACCACAGCCAGAGCTGGTTGTCCCGCTCCCACCAGGCAGAGGCTCTGGGGAGTCTGAGACCTGGGTGGTAGGAGCTGGGCACGTTTCTATGGAGGCTAAGGGCTGGAAGAGAAAACAGTCCAATGTGAGATTGTGGAAGCCTGACACGCCTTCCCATTCCTTCTTGATTTAAATAAACAGACTAAGGAGGCCAAGTTCATCAGTAGCAAGAAAGATTAGGTTAGAATACTTTCGTAACCAGGAATTGGCTGAACACTAGGGCAGAGGATGGCGAATGTCCATAGAGCTTCCTCTGGTTTTTTGTTTTGGGGGTATTTTTTTTTTTAACAAAAGAGAAATTTTATTTTTCAAATTTACTTAGTTTTTATTTAAAGATTTTATTTATTTATTTCAGAGAGAGAGGGAACACAAGCATCTGCCTGAGATCCTCTCTCTCCCTCTGCCCCACCCTCCATGTGCCCCACCCTCTGTGTGCATGTGTGCTCTCTTTCTAAAATAAATAAATACATCTTTAAAAAAAAAAAAAGATTTGATGGAGTGCCTGGGTGGCTCAGTGGGTTAAGCCTCTGCCTTTGGCTCAGATCATGATCTCAGGGTTCTGGGATTGAGCCCCGCATCGGCTCTCTGCTCAGCGGGGAGCCTGCGGCTCCCCCACCCGCTCTGCTTGCTTTTCTGCCTACTTGTGATCTCTGTCTGTCAAATAAATAAATAAAATATTTTTAAAAAAAGATTTGAGCATTTCAATGCATGTAAATTTAATCTTAAAAAAAAAAAAAAGAAAAACAGGCTCAACACAAAAAAGGTCACAGAATGAGATAAATGACCCAATCACATTTAAATAAAGCTTAAATGCATATATTTTTTTAAAAAATACCTACTTTGCCAGGGAAACATATTAACAAAAGATGGTGGATAGGAGAATGGGAGGTGAGCATAGAGATAAGAGGGAAATATAAATAAATGAAAGATGTAAAGTCTTTGAATGAAGCAGGGCTTTTTATTAAATTAACACTACGCATATGAAATACAAAGAAAAACAATAAAAAATTGCTGCTTATTTAAAAAAAACCTCTTTGGAGTTAAGTGATACTACTTTACACTTAGATTAATGAGAGAAGAACAAAGACAGTCTTAAGAAGTTGCAGTAATATTAAAATAACAGCTAATGCTTCCTGAACCCTTTGTGGCAGGTGCCACTCTCTACATTTTCATGTATTCTTCCATTTAATCCTCAAAGCAATCCACTGGCAGGTACTATTATTAAAATTCCGCTTTTTTAGGGGCACCTGGGTAGCTCAGTGGGTTAAAGCCTCTGCCTTCGGCTCAGGTCATGATCCCGGGGTCCTGGGATCGAGCCCCACATCAGGCTCTTTGCTCAGTGGGGAGCCTGCTTCCTCTTCTCTCTCTGCCTACTTGTGATCTCTGTCAAATAAATAAAAATCTTTTAAAAATTTCCATTTTTAAAAGATTTTATTTATTTATTTGAGAGAATGAGAGAGAGACAGAGACAGAGAGAGTGCAAGAGCGGGAGGAGGGGCAGAGGGAGAGGGGGAAGCAGACTCCCTGCTGAGTGCAGAGCCTGCCGACAGGGGGCTGGATCCCAGGATCCCAGGATCCTGAAATCGTGACCTACGCTGAAGTCAGACACTTAACCCACTGAGCCACCCAGGTGCTAAAATTCCAGTTTTTTCAGTTGAGGAAACTGAGGCTTGGGGAGATAAGAGTGACTAGATACAAGTCATAAAGGAGACTCCAGGATCCAAATAGAGGCAACCAGATCAATGCATACTCTTTACTCTTTTCTTTTTTTTCTTTATTGCAGGAAAAAATGCACATGCGCACGCATGACATAGAATTTGCTACCTTAACCATTTTTAAAAGATTTTGTTTATTTGACAGAGAGAGACACAGAGAGAGAGGGAACACAAGCAGGGAGAGTGGGAGAGGGAGAAGCAGGCTTCCCGCTGAGCAGGACCCTGGGATCATGACCTGAGCTGAAGGCAGGCGCTTAACAACTGAGCCACCGAGGTGCCCCATCTACCTTAACCACATTTTTTTAAAAAGATTTTATTTATTTATTTGACAGACAGAGATCGTGAGTAGGCAGAGAGGCAGGCAGAGAGAGAGAGGAAGGGAAGCAGGCTCCCTGCTGAGCAGAGAGCCCGATGCGGGGCTCGAACCCAGAACCCTGAGATCATGACCTGAGCCGAAGGCAGAGGTTTAACCCACTGAGCCACCCAGGCGCCCCTACCTTAACCATTTTTAAGTATACAGTAAGTAGCATCAGTAATATCCCCATCACTGTGCAATAGACCTCCAGGGAGACTCCCTGTTGAGTAGGGAGCCTGACCTGGGGCTCGATCCCATACCCATGAGCAAGGACCTGAGCTAAAACCAAGAGTCAGATGTTTAACCAACTGAGCCACCCTGGTGCCACTCAGGTTTTTAAAGATTTGTTTGTTTATTTGTTTATTTATTTGAGAAAAAGCAGGAGGGTGGGCAGAGGGAGATGGGGAAAGAATCTCAAACAGACTCCACACTGAGGGCAGAGCCCAATGGGGGACTTGACCCCACGACCCCAAGATCACAACCTGAGTGGAAACCAAGAGTCAGGCACTCAACCAAATGGGCCACCCATAAATCCTTCAACCATTTAAAAAATCAGGTTATCTTTGGTATGAGTTGTAAGAATCCTTTATATATTCTGGATACGAACCCCTTATCAGAGACATAGTTTGAAAGTATTTTCTCCCATTTCATAGGTTGCCTTTTCACTCTGTTGACTGTTCAAGTTTATATAGTCCCACTTACCTACTTTTGCTTTTTTTTTAAGTTTTGTTTCCTTCTTTATTATTTATTATTTAAGTATAATAAATACTTAAATATTTAATAATACTAAATTGCTTAAATAAATTTAAGTAATCTCTATATGTAACATGGGACTTGAACTCATGACCCTGAGATCAAGAGCCACACGGTCTTCTGCCTGAACCAGGCAGGCAGCCCAGCTTTTGGTGTGAAATCCAGTGTCATGAAGCTTCAAAGCCTAACCTCTCTCTTTTTTTTTTTTTTTAAGATTTTATTTATTTATCCGACAGACAGAGATCACAAGTAGGCAGAGAGGCAGGCAGAGAGAGAGGAGGAAGCAGGCTCCCTGCTGAGCAGAGAGCCCGATGTGGGGCTCGATCCCAGGACCCTGGGATCATGACCCGAGCCAAAGGCAGCAGCCCAACCCACTGAGCCACCCAGGTGCCCCCAAAGCCTAATCTCTTAAAGGTGTTTATGGAATGGTGGTTGTAAACCTACTAATAAGTCATGAAATTAATGTAGTGGGTTGTAACATGTATTTTTATTTATTTATTTTAAAGATTTTATTTATTCATTTGAGAGAGAGACAGACAGAGAGAACACAAGCAGGGAGAGACGGAGAAGCAGACTTCCCATTGAGCTGGGAGCCTAACGTGGGGCTGGATCCCAGGACCCTGGGATCATGATCTGAGCTGAAGGCAGAGGCTTAGTCAACTGAGCCACCCAGCTGCCCCAGGAACTGGTATTTTTGAAAGAACAGAACAGAACAGAATAAAAAATATCAAAGGAGTCACCATCCGTAGTATGGCTCATCATTGTTTTAGAAGCTTTTTTCCAGTGTGTGTGTATGGACGGATGAAATGAAACAGATTTCTACTGCAGGCTATGGTTAGGAACTTGAAAAGCATTGCACTCCACCGTATTGTACTTAGGCCTGGCAATGCCCAGCAAGGCTGAACATTTTCCAGGACTTACATACAATCATCACATAGCCTGACTACAGTAAACACAAAAGGACCCGTTCTAGAGCTGTCAGGACCACATTTATGTGGCACCCTAGTGTCCACAAAGATAGAAAATCAACTGTCACATTCAATTAATGTTCTTGATGTGAACTTTATGGGTGATGTTTGTTTTGATTTCCTCATTGTAGAAGAGTTATAAAGATTGTATACATCTGGTTTTCTGCTTATAAATATCTATAAAAGTTATTTAGGGCTCCAGGGGAGATCTGAAAGAGTGTTCTCTCCTTCAACAGGTGTCCATACACGAATGGAGTTTGAGAAACACTGTGTAAGGGGATGAACTGGGTTCGACACTGCTACAAAGCTCAGACTGTGACCTTATTCGGAAACAGGGTCTTTGCAAATATCACGAGGCAGGTGAAAGTGAGGTCATACTGGATCCGGGGGAGCCCTCAGTCCAATGACTGGTGGTGTGCTTACAGGAAGGCCACGTGAAGATCTACAGAAGAGACACTCAACGAGTCCCACTGGAGTCCCAGTGCCACAAGTCAAGGAGCGCCAAGGATTGTTGGCAGCCACCAGAATCTAACAAGAATCAAGGAAGGAAAAGAAGGATCCTCCCTCTAGAGCCTTCAGATGAGGCACGGCCCCACCAACACCTTGTTTTCAGACTTCTAGCCTCCAGAACTGTGAACAAATAAATGTGTGTTTTAAGCCCCCAAGTCCGTGGTGATTTGCCCCATGCCTAAAGATGGGGTGCAGAAGACGGCCACTGGAAAAGCCCTAAAATTATGGATCCATTCTCCTAACATGTACGCTCTCACACAACTTGGACTTCCCAGGGGGGGGACACCGAGGCTTAAGTGGCTTGCTCAGAAAGCAAGACTCCTACCACTGCCCCCTGAGTGAGCAGAGCCTTCTGGGGAGGTAGACCGCTCTACTCACCCCTGTGCTGGGAAATATGTTCACTGCAGAGGCAGATTTGACCTCCTCGATTCTGGAGATGGGTTGACTGAGCTCCAGCCCCGGGCAGCTGAGAAGGTTCGAGTGGCTGAGGTCAGGTACAGATGTGTAACGCCTTGCAGCTATAGGCTTGCAAGGAGGAGGGCTGGCCCCTTCTGGGTCAAGGCTGCTGTCTGTCTCATTTGTCTTTGCATCTCTGACACTCAGGAAGAAATCCGGTGTGCAGGATACCAATGCCATTGGCTGGAGATGCTGGGAAGGAGGAAACCAAACACAGCTCATGGGAACCCAGCTCTGTCCACTTACAGATTTATCTGCACCAAGGGTAGGTGCCGAGGAGAGGAGGAGGAGAGGAAAGCAATAGGTATCAAAGTCTCTCTAATCTGAGGTCCTTATCCTGGGGTGCAGGGACCCCCTAGAGGGCTCATGGACAGTTTCACAGGATCTTTGAGCTGCTTAAACCTATACATTTAGAACTTTGTATACTTTGTATCTTTGTATACTTTATGGTAAGAGAGTATCATATATTTTATCAGTTTCTTAAAAGACCTATGACCCTAGCAAAGTTCCAAAAAAAGAAACAACTAAAAATATCCTGCTGTCATCCTGTCCCTTCTGGTGAGCGTTCGAGAAAAAGGAGATGGACCAAAAAGCCAGTTGAGTCCTTCCCCTGAGCCAGAAGAAATAATGAGGCACAGAAGGTCAATCCAAAGATTCAGACTGTAGAACAACGGGACAGCTGCCCGCCGCCCCGCCACGTCCAGGGCTGGTCCACACTTCGAGCAGAGAGCAGGCTGGAAGGACCTAGCTGTGGTCCCTTACCCCACATAAAGGTGAGGGTCCTGCCTCCGTGAAGCCCTTCTCTGCGGCCCCCTCTCTCAGCTGCACCCCTGGCCTGCTAGAGGGGAGCACTCCAGCCCAAGCTGGGCTTGGGACCCATGAGTAGAATGGTCCCGGAGCCCGCTCCCTACACGGGGAATCGTGCTCAGCCTCCCAGCTGCTTTTCTTCCCGACGGAGGAGACCAGGACAGAGCAGCGAGAGTCCTCTGAAGGATGCCCGGCACGTCGTGACTTCCTGTGGCCTGGCCCTCCGTCAGCCCCCTTCCTTCAGTGCGTCAGGGCTCTGAGCAGCGGTCTCCTGAGCACCCCCCCACGGAGCGGCCCCAGCCGGGGAAGGGTGCCGGGCACACACGCTCCCCTCCCAGCAGGGTTTACTTGTTTGAAGGTGAAGGTGGCGGCCTGGGGTTTCTGCTGGGGTCTCTGTCGGCAGCTTTTCGTCCTCTTGCCCCTCGCTTGCTCGCCCGCCGACTCCCCCTGCATCTCAACCTTCTTCTCCTTCACTGGGAAGGACTTTTTCTCCTGCTTCAGCCTCAGGTCCTGGATCAGCTGCCTGTCCAGGTAGAACAGGGAGGGTCGCCGAGGTTAGGGATGGGCTGCAAAAGTGGGCGCTCCCCCACCCCTCCCCGAGGGGTCGCTGATGCTTGGCAAAGAGTGCAGTGTCGTCCCCCCGGGTGTCCAGTCTGCTCAAATGACTACAGGGCCCCACGCAGGAGGTGGAGGGGACAGCCGTGCCTCCCACCATACCATTCCCAGTCTGGGAAATAGCATCCAAGGAGTGGACACAGTCAGGGCCTCTGCCCACCTCTTCCACCTTCTCTCTCTCTCTCTCTCTCTCCACTTCCCAGCAGGCCAAATCCCACATGTGGCAGGGGCTGGGAAGAGGGTCTAGGTAGGGGGCCAACCCGAGGGGCCCCTACGTTGGGCCACTTTATATCCTGGGCCTTTCTGGCCAATGATGTAGTGAGAATAACACAGTCACGTGGGTCAGGAGATGGGGATCCCAACCCTTCTTTGGTCATCACCATTCTGTGACCCCTTCTGTGCTCCAACCTCCCCATCCATAAAATGAGGTGATGGGTAGGGACTGGACAAGACAGGATGAGTGCCTTCCAGCTCTTAGATTTTAGGCCTATGTGAATCTAGGAGATAGCTCCCTGGGAATTATGGAGGAGGGTGCAGGTTCCTGTCTTGGGAGCGAGTTTCTAGAAGCAGCTACATACTGAACACCCCACACCAACGATGCCTATGATGCCTGGTCCCTGTGAGACTAAAGCAAATGTTTCCCTGACAATTTCTAGGTTGGGGATTGAAGCTCAGAGACCCTCCTCACCATCCTAGGCCCGTCACCCAGAAGGTCAAGCATGACCCAACCCATCCCAAAACCCATCCACCTGGCCCGGAGCCCTCCTACCGGGCATACTCCTCCCGAGCCCTGGAGGTAATAGTATTCTGGAAGAGGGAGTTGTTGTCCTGGAAAAACTTCTCATACTTCTCCGAATTCAGAGTAGGATAAATCAGGCGGAACCCCCCACGATTCTCCTGCTCGTACTTCTCAGTTTTCTCCAACTGGACAGCCTGGAAACCCTTGACTTCCTCCATCCTGTGGGGGAACAGAACGCAGGGCTGCTGTAGATTTTCTCGGGATGAAGCCTGGAAGGGACACGCCAAGCCGGACGTCCTGTGGGGCCAGGCCGAGGCCTTGCACACAACAGTGGTCAACCCGTATTTGCTAAATAAACATGTGAACGTTTCCCTGAAAGGAGATCCTAGCCCTCTCAGGACGGCCAATGTCCTAATGCACAGGAAGCTGATCAGAATGGTCGGTCTTTCTGTATGAGACTCTCTCCTCACACAAAAACCCATCTCCCCTTGGCTCAGCTCTGAGGAGGCAGACCGTCATCACCTCCCCGTTCACAACCCCTGCAACCCTCCTCTGGAGAACGGCAGCTTGTGTTTGGCTAAATGTGAGGGCCTTTTGGATGCGCTTTTATGAGAACTGTGATGATCTCATTCTCCTTCACAGCCCCTCAGGGAGGTGGAGGTCAGGGAGGGAGGAATGAGAAACCCCTTTCACAGGAGGGAAACCAAGAGCCCTGAGCTACCAGGGCCAATTCATGACCAAGAGAATGACTCAGGGGAGGGCCCCAGCTTCTCCCTGGTGGATGGATGCTGCCTCCTCCTTGAGCAGTGGGGAGAGAGCTGGCCCAGCAGAAGGCATTCTGGAATCCTAAAGAGCATACTCGCTGTGCTCCGGCCCCAGGCCTGCCCCTTCCCAGCAAGGGGACCTTGCACACAAGTTGGTTCCTCTTCCAGAAGCCTGGTCTCCTTAGCTCCAGCGACAGGACCACACAAGAGCCTCTGCTACCGACCCGCCTCGGAGGGAAGATGGAGAGCACAGGCAAAAGTGCTCGGAGAATCTCAGTGTCCTCCCAACACAGAGGCTACTGTCCCAGTTCCCAAAACTCTGGCCCCAAGAATCAGTGGGTTCTGCTCATGTGGGCATGGCAGTTGCTGTGGGATCTGAAAAGAAACAAAGGCATGTCCTCGGCCGGGTTTAGTCTTCAGACACTAGAATCACCCCACAGAATGAAGGCCCCTATTTACAGGCAAATGCTGCCAGGCAGGGAGCTGGGCACACTCGCCCCCGCCAACCCAGGGATGCGGGGAGGATGGGGGGTAGGGAATGAGGGGGTAGTGAGGGTGGGTAGTAGGGCTCATGTGTCTTTCCATAAAAATAAAGCAACAGTTTTAATTTTTGATTGGTAATCCCTGAATCTTCCTGTTGTATTAGTAAACTCATACCCATAATGTCTAGTTCTGTCTACAACTTAATCTCTTATTTTTAGGTAAAAAAAAAAGAGGCTCAGAGTGAAACTGTGGAAGTTGCCACATTCTGCAAATATAAACTGATTTTCCAAATAGGATTATCATTTGTTAGAACTGACTCCACTCCCCACCAACTTCAAGCAAGATTATTTTTTAAAAACGTAATGACTTTTTAAAATTGAAGTATAATTGATATAGAACAGTCTGTTAGTTTCTCAGGTGTGCAAACACGATTCACTACTTGTATGTATTGGGAAATGAACACCACAATAAGTATACTTAACATCTGTCAACATACACAGTTAAAGTTTTTTTCCAGGGTGCCTGGGTGGCTCAGTAGGTTAAGCATCTGCCTTCGGCTCAGGTCATGATCGAGCCCCGAGTCAGGTTCCCTGCTCACCGTGGAGCCTGATTCTCCATCAGCCCCTCCCTCTGCTCATGCTCTCTCGTTCTCTCTCAAATAAATAAACAAAATCTTTAAAAAAAATGTTTTTTCTTGTGATGAAAACTTTTAAGATCTTAGCAACTTTCCAAATATGCAACACAGCCTTACTAACTATAGTCACCATACCCTACATTACCTCCCCGTGACTTACTTTATAACTGAAAGTTTGTACCTCTTAAGCCTCTTCACTCATTTTGCCCACTGCCCCCTGCCAGGCAAGACTTTTCACCACCTCTAATACACACTATTGTGCCAGACACTATGATGAACCTTTTATTACACATTATCTCATTTAATTCCACCTTATAGATCACTGGCTCCATTTCACAGAAAGAACACTGAGGCTCAGAGAAGAGACGTACAGGCCATATAACTAGTAGGTTGCTGAGGACCAGGACAACTCAGTCTTACTGGGAGCAAGAAAGTCATAGAGAATGGGGTCCCCAGGTGAGGGGACACCTCTGTACCTGGTCTCCCGAGAACGACATTGCTGCCGGAATCGCCCCCGTTGTCTCTCCTCCTCCAAGACTTTCTTTTTGTCACAGTTTCCCAGGTTGATCAGGACCAAGGTGTCATAGAGCAGACTGTCTTTCACCTCTTTATCGAGCCAGGAGTCGGTGGAGAAGCTCGGAGAGTGGTTAACCTGTGAGGGCAGCAGGGGGCCGGGCTGTCCGTGTGGAAGCAGGGAGTAAGGCCCACCGGCCACCTCCAGGGAGCTCCCTAAGCCCAGCATGGGGCCTTGGCTACCACACAGGGGTGGGGGGTGGGGGGAAGTGGGAGAGGGAGTCTGCCCTGGAGGCACGGTGAGGAGAGGAGGAAGCAGAACCTCCTCTAGTTTAACCAGCTTTGATTTCGGTCCTTTCCTCTTGTGAAGCATCAGGGCCACTGTGTCTGATTTCCCTGCACCTGGTGGGTGCGCTTTCCCATGTACATGGCAAAGCCTTGAGCAGAGGGAAGGGTGCTGTCTAAAGGACCAGCCTGGGAGGTGGGGAAGAAACCAGATTGATGTCTTCGGGACCCTCCTCCTTCAGGAGGAGGGAGAGGCCTTGTTCCTGCTCACAGAAAAGACCAGATCATTCAGATGCACTCTGTAACATTTGAAGGTTTTTAGTGATTTCTGAAGGCCTGTGTCCCGTGGCCAGTTCCACTCATTGGGTAAGCGCTCCAAACAGCCATATTCTCCTTCCTACCTATATCTGAGAACAAAGGCTGGGAATGGAGGAAAGCCAAGGCCCCAGGAAGGGGACACATGATTCGGGCTCTGCCCTCTAAAGACTCTGACTCTGTGCCAACCGGCCCAACCGCTGGGATTTGGCACCTGGCTCGGCCAACCCCCATATCCTATAATGCAAACTGACGGGGTTGTTTGAGGGCTGCTGACCTCAGGTGTAATGGGGAAGAGAGATAGCCACCCAGATGCTTTTCTTCCTCCTCCAACCACTCTGCCATGGGTCTGGGGGAGGCAGGAAACTCACTGAGTGGTTCCCCACTCATTCCCTTGGCCACAGATACCAGGACCTGAGTGGCCCAAGCCCCTGAGATCCAGGACTGGCTGCTCCTATATGATCTTGAACGCTGCCACCCAGCTTTGAGGAAGAACACCCCCTTTCTGGGAGATGATTCTGTGACAAAAAAATCAAGTTGTCCCTAGAGTCTTTCTTGTTTTCTCTAGAGTCTTTCTGTGCCTGAGTTCAAAGTTTCCAGGTCTGGGTGGACCTCAAGAGGGCACAGGAGCTCTCTAATTCCCGGCCATCTACTCCCCTCTGGTGGCCACTTCTTAGCTCAGAGAGAAGCCCTAGGCAGCCAGCACCACTGGATGAATGGGCCTGGCCAGGAAGTTGATTAAAATGACTGGCTGAACCAGAGATGAAGGCATGAGCCTGACCCCGGCTGATCCCCAGGAACAGCAGCCAATTTTCACCCCTAACCCCAACCCCTCTACCTCCAGCAGCCAGGGCTTGAGTTTGTGGTCCAACAAAATGTCGAAGCCCAGGATTTCAAAGCAGGCGCTGTTGAGGGTGTGGTTGGGGAAGCAGGTGTGGTAGTTATGCTTGATGATGGGGTGGGCGGAGATGATGGTCTTGATGATGACGTCCTCCATGTCTCTCCAGATCTGCTCCATGTTGTAGCCATGGGTCTCCATGTACATGTTAAAGGTGGAGAGCTTCCTGGAAGGAAACCACAGGCCGTGAGGCGAGGCAGCCCACCTTCTGGTCATCTGAGGCCATCTCCTGCTGGAAACCAGAAACTTCTGGAGAAGTTAAGACCCCAGAGGTAATGGGGACAGACGCCCAGGACCCAGGGTGACAACTAGGGCTATGACAGCTCAGGAGGGGGCTTCAGGAACCTCTATAGCCCAGAAGTGCGTGCAGATAATGACACAGAAGACCTGGCATGGGCACTGTCCCTGTGACCCGGAAAACACATGGGAGGCTGGGGCAGGGACTGGGTATTTGAGGTGGAAAGCTTAATGGATGGGTGAATAAAAAATATTAAAAAAAAAAAAACACCCTACATCATGGTTTTGTTTTGATGGCAAATATTTTGCAAACTTTGGTGGTCATTAGAAACTCACAGGGAGCCTTTTAAGAACACCAATCCCTGGGTCCCCCCCACCAGCCATCTGACGGGATTCTGGGGGGCACCAAAGACACGGAAACTTTGCTTGAGGACTATTCGCAGAGAAAAGGCAGCCCCGGAGCATTTCCACAGATAGGGTTACCAACTGTCCCAGCAAACCAGGATGGTCCCAATTGTTTAGATAAAGAAGATGGGGTGTGTATCTACAATGGAATATGATGCAGCCATCCAAAAAATGGAATCTTACCATTTGTAACCATGTGGATGGAACTAGAGGGTATTATGCTAAGCAAAATAAGCCAATCAGAGGAAGACAATTATCCCGTGATCTCACTCATGGGTGGAATTTGAGAAACAAAACAGAGAGAATTTAAGAAACAAAACAAAAAATAGGGAAAGGAAGGGAAAAATAAAATAAAACAAAATCAGAGAGGGAGGCAAACCGTAAGAGACTCTTAACTACAGGAAATAAACTGAGGGTTGCTGGAGGGGATGTGGGTAGGGGGATGGGGTAACTGGGTGACGGGTATTAAGGAGGGCACGGGATGGAATGAGCACTGGGTGTTATACGCAACAATGAGTCGCTGACCTCTACCTCTGAAACTAATGATACAGTATACTTTAATTACTTGGATTTAAATAAACTAAAATTTTAAAAAATAATAAATTTAAAAAAAAGAACTGAAAGTCTCACATCATGGGAAACCCCTCAGGCAGAGGCAAACTGAGGTGGCTTGTCACCCTATTACAGAGATCGGAGGATGTCTACGGTTCATGAGGAAACATCTGAAGGGTTGCTCTGGTCAGCTCTGAGCTGGGCACTACAGAAAAGAGGCAAAGCTGAGGGTCTGAGAGACAAGGGTGGGGACACAGACACGCCCCCACTCACAGGCACGCGCGCATGCGCACAGAGAGTTGAAATGGGAAGTGAGAAAGGGAGAGGAAGAGAGGCAGGGGTGTAAAGAATAAAGAAGAGAGACTAAGACAAGAGACATGGCTCACAAGGTTGTTCAAAGAGCTCCCTGGACCCCAGCCAGCGGAGCCAAAAAAGGAGGAAACAGGAATGTACACTTGCTGAGGGCCTGCTGTCCATGCAAAGCTCGGGAAATGAGAGAACCCCAAGAAACCACCCCCAGGGTCACGGGAAGCCTAAGGACCATTTGGGGGGTCAACTCACATAGGAAACAACCAAGGTTGCATTTATTTAAGACACATTAGCAAAGGCCACTCGATACAGAGGCCCACTGCCTCTACTTGCCAATGCCAGGGAAGTGTGGCACATAAATGAATTTTCCAGATCGCTTGAAGCCAAGCCATTCAAGTGCAAAATAAAAATGTATTTAATTTGCCTAATTGGGAAATAAATTTTCCCAAAATACATTATACACTTCCCTGCCTTCGTATAACAGACACTGCAAATCATAACATAAACTCTTCTTGATGACTCAGGCACATCACAATGAGCGTACATTACTGTATAATCTCCTAATGCCCCGTGGTTGCCAATTCAATTGAACACATCAGCCATGTGCCAGGAGCCGCGGAAGATGCAGAGGACCTGGTCTCTGACCCCCAAGCCCTGCCAGATTTCCAGTTGTTCTGTCTTCCCCTTCACTGTTCCTGCTGAGTGCATGACTGGTTGGGGGGGTGCCTACTGGGGGGCGCAGTTGGCCTCCTGCTGGGGACGGGGGAACTGGGGACAGGTGAGACAGTCAACAAGAGAAGCAGATCGCCTCAGAAGATGGGGAAGAAGAAGAGAGGAAAGGTGAGGGGCGCCTGGGTGGCTTAGTGGGTTAAGCCACTTAGTGGGTTAAGCTTTGGCTCAGGTCATGATCTCAGGGTCCTGGGATCGAACCCCATGTCAAGCTCTCTGCTCAGCAGGAAGCCTGTTTCCCCCTCTCTCTCTGCCTGCTTCTCGGCCTAATTGTGGTCTCTCTGTCAAATAAATTAATAAAATCTTAAAAAAAAAAAAAAAAAGAAAGAGAAAGAAGAAGAGGAGGAGGAGGAAAGGTGAAAAGAAAAGGGAGGCACAGAAGAAAAGGAGGACTCTGCCTGTCCCATGGGAAGTGCTCAAAAGGCCAGGAAGCCACTCTAACCTTCAGAGAGCTTAAGCATAATGGAGAACACATGAAAATGTGTGCACCAAGCCAAAGCAGTTATGGGCTATGGTCGATGTTGACCAGAGCGTGGTAGGAGTCCAGAGATGGGAAGGTTCCTGCAGAACCTTCAGATCCACGGGCTCGTCCTCAGAGATGGACCCCCAGTTCTCTCATCTGATTATCAAGTGAGCAGAGACTCACGGAGAAGACGGGCTGCACAGCAGCTCTGTGGCTGGACCAGGACCTACAGCCAGATCAGAGAAGGCAACACGGAAGCCTAGCAAGCCAGAAGGGCCTTCAAGGATGTTCTCTCATGTATTCTGTTGGAGCTGAGCGAAGATGGAGAAGTGGGAATGGGCAAGGCCTATATACGGAATGTGAGCCAGAGTGTCCTGGCGGATAACCACAGAGGGGACGGACAGACAGCGCGCCCTAGTGGTGAAGGGTAGACACTCGGGCGTTTTCATGGTGGTTCTATCACCTCCTGGCTGAGGGACCTTGGGCAAGTTATTTAACCCTTTATGCCGCAGAATTCTAATATGCAAAATCGTGCTGATGATAATTCTTAGAGTGTCGTTATGAGGATTAGAGGGGCTGAGGTGTGTGTATTTCTTAGAACAGTGCCCGGCCCCTAGCAAGCTCTCAACAAATAGAAAGCTCACTACCCGTGTAGCAGGACAACAATGGAAAGTGGTGTCTGGTCACATTACAGTAGATTGAGCAGAAGAGTTTGAACTTGACGCTCTAGGCACCCGGGAGTCACAGTGATGTGGAAGTAAGCAGCAGAGAAGTCCCCCCCTTACTCGGAGAAGGTATGTTCTAAGACCCCCCAGAGGATGCCAGAACCCATCCATGGGTAGTACCCAACTCTACAGGTACTGGTTTTTCCTATACATACAGAACTATAATAAAGGTTAATTTGTAAATGGGACAGAGTAAGCGATTCATAATAAAAACTAAAAATAGAAAAATTACAACATTACACCATAATGAAAGTAATGTGAATATTGTTTCTCTCTCTCGGGCTCTCAAAATAGCTTCCTGGGCTGTACTCCCCTTTCTTATGAGGATGATGTGAGATGATGAGACGCCTACCTGGGTCAGATGAATGAGGACAACACAGGCACGTGACCTAGCATTAGGCTACCATTGACCTTCTGACGATGCATCAGAAGGAAGACCATCCATTACCGGACCTCAGTTAACCTTAGCCAGTGATACAAACACAGAATAAGGACTACAGAATATTCACAGCATCTCCCCGTGTGGGGGGTTTTTGCTTCTGAAGCTCATTCATACATGTCCTCTCAATAGGTCCTTAACAGCCTGTCTGAGGCTTGCCAGCCAGGATTGTACGTTTCTGTCATTCTAGAGATGAGAAAATGGAGGCACAGAGAGATCAAAGCCTGGATTTAGGGAGGAGGGCAAGGAGGCCAAGCAGCCGTCAGGTCTGAGGCTGAAGGGAGGCCTGGGTCTGGCGGAAAGGAAGGGACACGGGGACATCTGCAGGAGGAACGTTCAGGATTCAACTACGGAGATGACATCAAACTCTCTAACCTTGCTGGTCGGGAGGCAGAGAAGGGGAGCTGGGCAGGGGAGCCAGTTTGGAAGGCTGGGCTGGGAGCAAGGAGCAAGAAAACGCTGAGTTGGGGGCAACAGATGTCGGGGTGCACCGAGGAGGGATGAGCCTGGACCTCAGGGAGAAGGGGCAGCATGGGGGCTGGGGGAGTGGAGCAGAGGGGCAAGGCCTTGCCTGGTGGGGAGGAGGCAGAGGAGAGGGAAAAGAGGAGGAAGGGGGGGTGGGCGTCACAGAACAATACTGCACACTCTCCCCTGAGCCCTGGCCCCCTAACACCCCCTCCATCGTGGCCTGAGAGTCCAAAGCCTGTCGCTGGGAGGTCTTCTTGTAAGAGGAGGGGAAATGGGGGCCCTTAGGTTACATGCCTTCCGACCGAGGAAAAATCACAGTAAACACCAGCAGCGTCCCTGCAGCCATCACGGGTCATCTGAGCCTCACAATGACCCTGGGGGGGCGGTGAAGAAGCGGCGGTTCAGAGAGAGGAAGAGACGGACCCACGCGTGTCCTGCTGGTGAGAGTCAGGGCCAGGCCTGAGAGCCAGGCCTCGCTGAGTACTGACTCTCGGCTGACCTGGTGCCCAGGGTCCAGGTGGGGAGCCGAGGAGGCGGGACAGCTTCGGGCACCCTCTGAAACAGTGGAGACTGCCCCTCCAAGCAGGTTTCAGCTGGCGATTTTCCATTTGCTTTTTGGAACTCTGCCACCAGGGGAGTTGTGAAATTTCACGTGCCTCTCTGATGCTTTGAAGCCAAACAGACTGTGTATTTACCAGGCCTTTGAAGCCCGGGGCAGGGAACGGAGCCGCACCTTGCAATCCGACAGACCTACCTTCTCCCCCGGCTCTAGAATTTACGACCGTGTGACCTTGGGCAGCTTAACCTCTCAGAGACTCAGTTTCCTTGTCTGTGAAATGGAGATGGTACCTAACTCATGGTTCTGCACCTAAAAAGAGCCGATTACGATGCCTCGGTCATAGAAGAGAGAAGATGCAAAGGTGGAAAACATGTGCAGAGCCCCCGGCATGGGCCCCCCAACACAGGAGGCCTTAGTCCATACTGCCTTGCCTTCCCCTTGGGCCTGGCCCATGTTCACTTCCTCCAGTCCCCCCTTTTGCCTAAAAGTCGAATGAGACAGGATCAGACAACAACGTGAAAGTGATAACTGGGAAGACACTCACGCATTCCTCGCCTTCCCCCCACTTCTGGGGAATCTCAAAGCCAGCCAGCCACAGCCAGGCCACAGCAGGCATCATGACCTATCACTCGAGAATCTCTGTTGGAGCATCACCCTGGGAAACCACAGGCCAAAGGAACAATGGCTTGACATGTCCCTCTCCCTTGGCCAACTAGCAATGGATAAATATCTATTGGTTTGGAAATGTCAGAAGGGCCCGGTGTCATAAATGCATGCTTTGGTGTGTATATGGTGAGTGTGTGTGTTTGTGTGTGTGTGTGTGTGTGTGTGTCCAGCTGGGGATGTTTATCTCGCCTCCTCCCAACCTCCTAGGTTTACGATGTAGCCTTCTTTTAATGATTAACAGCCAGAGGGCAGAGAATAAGGAGGCAAAGGAATATTTGCTGAGCCCAGGTGACCCAAGATGGAAACACTAATGTGGACGGACGGACAAGCAGGATCTGAGCTGAGTGTAGCAGGGCAAGAAGACAAAAGTGAGGCAGCCTCCTTACCTCTTGCTTCCGGTGTGAGCATCTTGAATGAAATTGGAACTGTGCTTATTAATGGAATAATTAGTCAGGTGCATGCAGATATCATCCTGGGGAAAGAGACACAAGGCTGTGTCATCAGGAGGTAGGGCAGGCCTCCTGCTTCTTCTCTGTGCCCTCCCCTTTGGCCGCTGGGGCTTAAAGAGAAGGAAAAGATCGAGTCCCACATCGGGCTCCTTGCTCCGCAGGGAGCCTGCTTCTCCCTCTGACTCTGCCTTCCACTCTGTCTGCCTGTGCTCGCTCTCGCTCGCTCTCTCTCTGACAAATAAATAAATAAAATCTTAAAAAAAAAAAAAAAAAAAGAGAAGGAAAAGAGAGGGACCGCCTTGGGGCTTAAACTGGTAAAACAGGAAGTAATATGGTAGCCTTCAGCCTGGGGTAGAAGAGAGTCTAGCTACTCGCAAGATTGAGGGTTCACTGCCCAAGGGACATTTCAGGAATCCTGGGGGGTCAAAGAGTGAAGGATGGGAGTGGGGGAGAGAGGGAGAGACGGGGGCTATGACCTTCTCTCCTCACGCATCAGAGATCTGAGGCACCGGCTTTGCAGAAGGGAGATCTGGCCACGAGTCGCAGCCTCATCTCTTCCCAGTTCTGTGACCTTGGACAAGTTCCTCAAACTCTTTTTTGAGTTTTCATGAGGAAATGAAAATGAGTTTTCATGAGGAAATGAAAATGAGTTTTCATTTCCTCATCTGTAAAATGGAGATCATAATCTCTGCTTCTGAGGGCTCCTGAGAGGGCTAAAGGAAAGGACATCTGGACGTCCGCAACCTGGCACATAGTAAGTGTTCAACAAATGATGGCCACATCCACAGTGCCTGGAGAATGTGGACTGAAGTGGGATTTTTCATCCTGCTAAGGGAGAGGGGGCAGGGCCCATCCCCGGAGCTCACCACGTTGTCTGGGCTGGGGTGGGAGTAGGAGCTGGTGGCGAAGCGTGCCAGTCCTTCGTTGTACACAAAAATCCTGAGAGGGTCACAGGAGGTCATCAGCACATAAATCCGTAGGTCGAACTTGAACCCATCAATGATAAAGGGCTGCGAGGAGGGAAGAGAAGGCACAGAAGCCTCAGAGGAGAGATTCAGACTTGAAGATTAGTACCTTGGCTTGGTTTTGCCTGGTACTACAGAGTACAGTTTGGGCTGAGGGGAAGAAGACAAGGGGACTTGACCTGTGGGAGTCACTAAACCCCACTGTGCCTCGGTTTCCTACAGCACAAGTAACCACCTCCCAGAGATCTCTGGGCAACCAAGCAAAGTAACATTAAAAAGTTCTGTGATGGGGCGCCTGGGTGGCTCAGTGGGTGAAGTCTGCCTTTGGCTCAGGTCATGATGCCAGGGTCATGGGATCGAGCCCTGCACTGGGCTTTCTACTCAGCGAGGACCATGCTTCTCCCTCTCCCTCTGATGCTCCCCCTACTGTCTCTCTCTTTCTTTCTCAAATAAATAAATAAATATTTTTTTAAATTAAAATTCCCGTGATGAAGGACATGTTGTCACCATCTAAGGCTGTGTTACATGGCAGTTCGGCAAGAAAGTGTTCCTGCAGAGCTAACCAGCCCTTCCCAGTCCATGCACACTTCCAGAGGGCTCCCTCCCTGCGGTGGGCTCTGCCACTATGACCTCTGACCACCAGCCACAGAGCAAACCCGGTTACCATGATCCCTCCAGGACTACTGCCTTCTCCCAAATGAAGTTGGGCATCCACAGGCCAACAGTGTCCTCCAGGGGTCATCTGCTAGAGGCGACAGGCCCAGCCAAGTAAGGCCAGACCAGCTACAAGGGTACAAGGGTGACTGATGCTCTGGGCCAGACACATGTCACATCCCTGTTAGAAGGCCTGGTCTGACAACTTTCAAGGCTGAAGACAGGATATGGCTTTGCCCCCGTCACCTCATTTCCCATGGTGTGGCAGAGCTAGAAGGTTGCTGTGGGCGAGAAAGAAATGATCACCATGAAGAAGTACCTTTGAAATATAGAGTTGACAGATCATATCTTCGCCTGGCTTGATATCTTTCACCGTCCGGGTGATGAATATACCTCTCCCTTGGCAGCCCGAATCCGGCTTACAAATGAATGTCTTATTTTTTCTTGACCTGCTGTAGTTCTGCAAATCTCCCCAGCTACCAGAGCAGCAGGGAGGGAATGAGAGACACCTTTAGCAGGGGGAGCAGTGAAAAGGAACACTAGGTCTTTATTAAAACAAAAACAGTAACAACGACAAGAAACCACTAAAGCTATCTAATGCGGCAAAACTCTAGAGTCGACAGACACATGTTGGGAGATCTGGCAATAGAAGAGACAGCCATGCATGCACACACATGGCAGAGAGAGGGTGGGCTTTGGAGGAAATTCAGGCCTGGATTTAAACCCAGGTGACGCCACTCACCAGCCGTGTCACCCTGTGCAAGGACTTGACCTCTTTAAGCCTCACTTCCATCATCTACACACTGAGGATGAGGACACCTGTCTTGTCTGGAGGTTAATAATGTGACAGAATGCAGGCAAGGTTTCCGATACATGCGACATGCACCATGAAGGTAGCTGTGACCCAAGGATTTTGGCTTTCTGGGTTTGCAGATGGGAGATGTGGAGTTCAGCCCGGACAGGTTGTATGACCTTGGATCAACCAGTCTCCTCCCCTGCTCTAAGCTTCAGGTCTTCCCAGGGAACACCTCCACTCCAGCCAGAGTATCATGGCACAACTACTCTCCTTGAACACACCCTGAAGACACTATCTTCAGAAGAAAGAAACCAACTTAATGCATTCTGAATCTCAGTCTTGCTACACTTCTTGTCTTGCATTGCAACTCATCGGCATGATGACCACTGGCGAACTCACTTCAAGGCAGTGTTCCTCAGTGGCCACTAAAATCTGGAGGTGCCCATTGGTCTGAAGGCAAACATGTTTCCTTCTAAGTTGCTACTAAGTCTTGAAAGTTGTTCCGGACAAGCTAGGAAAGTCTGGGGATCCTGGAGCTCTTGGTTTGGAAAAGTACTGGGCATAGAGGACAGAGTGGGATTCTCACCATGTGAAAAGAATTCCAGTGGCAATGCCTCTCTGTCCCCTTGTCCTTATCCTGAAGACCAGACCCGGGTCACGTCTGTGTCATCTCACCTTTGCTCTGTTTCTTGGTGGTGGGGCCCAGAGCATTTTCTGTACTAATGCCTGGATGCCTGATTTTAAGATGGATAAAGTGAGAAAGGAGACAGGGAAAGGTTGGCTGCCATTCCTGATCCTGCCAGGGACCAGAGGTCAGGCGTCCCTCCCTGCTCCTAATCTGGGCACTAACCACTACCCAACTCCCTCCAGAAGTGCTCACAGTCCTTAAAAATTCAGAAACTGCACAGTTAAAAGGTTGGAACAAGTTCAAAATCAACAGCTTTCAGGGTCAGAACAAATTCTCATCCCAACTGCAGGTGCAGGATCCAAGGCACCCAGCCCTGAAATGTCATCTCATTTTTTATAGCAGAGCCTGGTGTTCTGTTCTCTCAACCTTGGACACACCCTTTATGCCTTCTCTTCCTGAAAAGGAGAGAGAGACGGGGAGATCCTCTGGGAAGAGAAAGCAGCACTGGGGAATCTGGAACAAGAGGGAAACGTAAATTGGGGGTGGGTAGTGTGGAAGGGAATACAGGTGGGCGCTCACTCGGCAGGAAGACACCAGGTCCTAGGGAAAAAGTGGAAATCCTTAGGGAACAGCTTCAACATACGGCTCATATTCCTGGCCAGCAAGTCCTTGCGGCAGATTTCACTCATGCCTGGGAAGTGATTGATTTTCTGCAAAGGAAGCCAGAATTCATGAACAATGGCGTCCACGGGAGTACCCATGAGATGCCCTCAGGGGACAGTCCTAAAATTGGGGGCCCACTGGGTAGATACCAGACTTATACTGAGGACCGGCTCTGCCCCGGATAATACCTGGTAACTTTTCATTTCCATCACCCTCTCCAGCGACACCGAGTAGTCCGTCCAGTAGAGAGTCCAGTCATTGGTCTCTCCTCCTTCTCGAAGGCCATATCGCTGGGCCGCCCTGCGCACTGCCATGGAGTTGGAAAAAGGAAGGCCTGTTAGCCCAGGGAGTGGGGGAGGAGCATGGGGTAGGGAGGTTATGTTTCTCGTTTCTCTGAGACGGTGTGCTGGAGAGAGATGCCTCAGCTCGTTGAGCCTGGAAGCCATCTTGCCTGGTCTGAACGCACCATTGCCAAGAAAGGAACAAGAAGAGCCATTGAGGCATTCGGCCAATACCCAGTGAGACCCACAGAAGGCTCTCTGGGAAGAATGTTTTACCCGCCCTGGCTTCCCCTTGCCAGGAAGTAGGCTTCTGGCTCTCCTCCAAACACCAAGCACAGAATGTTCAGGGAATATAAACTAATCCTTAACATCAGTCAGAGCCAAGCTTAATTAGGAAGGTAAACTGACAGGAAAAAAAAAAAAGTATACGATGCATTTCAAAATCACATATATGCTATGGCATCCTTCTTCCCCTGTCCCTGTTAGCATTGGTAACACAATTCAAATGCCTTCAAGGGCCTGAGAGAGAAGAAGTGCCAGTGACCCAGGGGAGTCAGCACCAGCCTAAAACATTCAAACTTGAAATCAGTCGAATGACTACTCTGTTCCACAACTCAGTGTAGGTCTGTAGGTCGTCTTCTGTCTGTGGACTGCCAGTCTCTAACTCGTGCTCTAACAAGAAGCAACAGCTGCCTTCTCTACAATCAGATTCCCAAATCACCCTGGAGAGGAGCTATACACACCACTGGGGCCAAACCCCGTATTTCCTTGGAATGAGATCCCCAACTTCCTCAAATAGTTAATTGAGGACGGAGACAATGGGATGTAGAAACACCCCCATTTCATCCTCAAGAATACACAAGAATGACCCTTCCCAACCCTTTGGGGTAATCCACTGGGTCCCCGTCATGGATCCCTTGAACGCAGGTGCTCACCGCTCTCATACCGGCAGGTGGAGAGATTGATCACCAATCATCTGGAAAAGAGAAAAAGGAAAGCAAGACAGAGACAGACACGCTTGCCAGAACGGGTGACCACACCCAGGGGCTGCATGAGATCCATCCTGCCATAGGAAGCCTCGTCTGACTACCCCGGCAACTAAAGACACAGATCCCAGGGGTGGCAGAGGGGCGGAAGACACGGACTGTACCAGGACCCTGCCCACAGAGGCAGAAATTCTGTATTGTGGTTGTAACGAATTCTGCTTCCGCTTTATATGAACATTATCACCTCCTCAAATCCTTTTACTCCAGCGGCCCGTCAGGAACAGGAAGCGAAAATCTTTTGGGCCAAATTACTTCATGGTCTCCCTCCTCTTGCCCCCCACTAAGAGAAGTAGTGAGTTAGAAAGTGGACGAGGGACGCCTGGGTGGCTCAGTCGGTAAGCGTCTGCCTTCAGCTTGGGCCATGATCCCAGGATTCTGGGATCAAGTCCCCCATCCGGCTCCCGGCTTAGCAGGAAGCCTGCTTTTCCCTCTCCCTCAGCTGCTCCCCTGCTTGTGTTCCCTCTATCACTGTGTCTCTCTCTGTCAAATAAATAAATAAAATCTTGAAGGAAGGAAAGGAAGGAAGGAATGAAGGAAGGAAGGAAGAAAGGGGGAGGACAAGTTTTCTAGTATCAGTGAATCTGAGGAGTGACTCGTTGTCCCCGAATGGAGACATGTCCCTGAATGTAATGGAATAGTAAATAGGAACCAGAATGCAGAAGCCACAGGCAGATCCTAAGAAGTGAGCGTCAGTTTCACTATTTTTAAAATGTACTAAGTTGGGCACCCGAGTGGTTCAGTTGGTTGAGTGGTTGCCTTTGGCTCAGGTCGAGATCCCGGAGTCCTGGGCTCCCTGCTTGGTGGGGAGTCTGCTTCTACCTCTGACCTTCCCCCCTCTCACGCTCTCTTTCTCTATCATTCTCTCTCTCAAATAAATAGATAAATAAAATCTTAAATAAAATAAAATGTACTAAGTTCCCAGGACAATAAGCACTTCCTTAAAACAAGAAAATTGTCTTTCCCCACACAATTTTTTAAAAAAGCAAGCATTCTAAACACAAATAGAATGAAGATTAGAACAAGGTGTGGTTTGAGATTACACACATCGTATTTGATTCTATAAAACAGGTCACTGGGGGGCCTGAGGGGCTCAGGCAGTTAAGTGTCTGCCTTCGGCTCAGGTCATGATCCCAAGGTCCTGGGATGGATCCTGCACTGGGGAGTGGGGGAGGGGGTGGGGGGGGTGTTCCGTGCTCAGCAGAAAATCTGCTTCTCCCTCTGCCTGCCACTACCCCGTTTGTGCTCTCTCTCTCTGACAAATAAATAAATAAAATCTTTGAACAATCAATCAGTTAATCAAACTGATCACCAGGTAGATTCTTCTCACAAGAACTGAAGGGGGTGTGATTTTGAAGACCCCAGGACACAACATCTCTTTAACCTCTCATCAGTGGCCAAAGTCCCCTCCCCTCCAGGTCCCTTCTGCTCCCAACAACACAGATCCCCATTCTCATCTTTCAATCCTAACCTCTTTTTCTTCCTCTTCTTGCCTTGCTGCTGAGCGTTCTGAAGCCCCTCTTGCCCCCCAGCATTCTCGCTCACGAAAGCCAGGGTGACGCTTTCCTTCGGATCTTCTTGGGAACTGTCCTCCCGCTCTTCGGAGTCTGCCCCTTCTTCGCCTTCTAAAGGCAGGCACTGGAGCATCTCCCCAGGCTGGGAAGCGGCTCTGGGGAAATCCCCGAGCACCCTGGGGAGAGAGCAGAGGGAGCAGCAGTTACTCGGATCCGCCTGCAGGGGGACCCCCTCCCTTGCTCATGTGGGTGGTAGACCCAGTCCAAGACCAGGCACCATCGCCCTTTAGAAAATGCCACCCCACCTCCAGGGTTGGTACAAGCTCAGGGAGAGAGAGCTGATTCCACCTTTTGTCCTTGGGGACGCTGACCTTGGGGACTCACTCAGCCAACCCTGGCTTTAGCTTTTGCTCTCCTGGGATTTTCAGGAGCAGGCTGAGATGCTATGCATGGCACCAGCTGGTAAACAATCTTATTAAAGTGAGTGAGTGTCTGGAGACAGCCTCAGAACCAAGCCCTAAGCCTTCCCAACTGAGGGAGTGAGTCCCACAGGGTACAGATGGGGTGCTCTGAGGAGGTCTGTTAACTGTTTCGACGCTACACAGAACCTCCCACGCCTAGCCTGTTGATGGTGAAGACAACGGTCACTCACGGAGTTCAAGGTCAATGCGTAGCTGCCTGAACACAGTTCAAGCCCAGGGCCTGACGGAGACCTTCAGAGATCTCACACACAGCAAAGGTACAGGTGTCTCCCACACCATGTGATTCAACACAAAAACAAGACCAGATGGCAAAAGACCAATAAGGAGGTCCAGCAAAGTTCTTGTCCCTCCCCCATTCCAAGGATGACTTCTTTGTCGTTTGCTTGAAATTTCTTTTTCTTTGCATGAAAATTCTTTTCATGGTTTTTAATGCCCCTGCTTCAGTAGTCCTTAGGAATATGCTTTGTGTGCCTTTGGCTAGCCCAGAACAGCCCAGATCCAATGAACTACTCCATCTCCTTCACATCTGAGGCTCCTATCACCATAAAGCCAACTTTCTGGGGCTCCTCCTCCTCTTTACCTCCCAAACCTGGCCAGCCTCCTCACCATGGCAACCCCTGCCCTTTGATGCCTTTGCCACTTACTACCTGCTCTTCCCTCATCAAGTCTTTGCTTTTAAAAAAAGATAGTAATATCTTTATGATAATTTATTACAATGAAATCATAAAACAACAAAGGGAGTTTAGAAAAGGATAGGGTGGGAAGTCACCTGTGGCTTTTCTACCCTGGAAGAGCAACTTTGCTCCTTTTGCATATTCTCTTTGATTCTTAATTTCTAAGCATGATTATTCCTCCATAATCGTAACAATAATATAGAAACCATTTTCTATCTGCTTTCCTACACACACACACACACTTAATATCATATCAGAAACATCCTTTCGGTGGTGACAAAGTTTACATGTTTCCAGTGTTTCACGACTGTGTAATAACACCGCACTGAAGGAATGTATCTGAATTTGACCGACCATTGCCCTATTGTTGGCCATGTAAGTTGCTTCCAATTTTGCTATTACAGTAATAGCTCTGAAATGCACACTTTCATGTATAGAGGGCCTTTTACCTCTTGAGGATTATTTTACCTAAGATAATATCCAGAATGAGGATTACTAGGTTAATGTAAAAATTATATAGCTTCTAGCTTTATCAATCGATCGATCTATCTTATTTATATCTATCTATCTATCTTATATCTATCTATCTATCTATCTTATTTATACCGCCATGTTGTTTCCCAGAGGGACTCCAACAATCAGGATTACCACCATACCACGATAACAGCAGGCCCAGCAGGGCCACACAATCTCATGGGAATCACATTTCCTCCACACCCGCACTTGCTAATTCTCACCAACATTTTGTACCTTATGAGTCATGTTTTTAACATTACTGCACCCTTCTATGTGTCTCTCCCCCTTTCCCAAACCAAAATTGGGGACTGGAGGGCTCTAATGTGGAGGCTACCTAGAAATAACGTAATCATAAGCCTTTATGTGAGTGTACTTCTTTATGTTTTTCAGAGAATTATCCTGTACACCGTCAGTCACACTGAATGTTCACAGCCATCGCCAAGAGGAAGGGCAACCAAAAGTCACCATGGGTTTCTCTCTTGCTCAGAAGGGCTGCCACTTACAGCCAACCCCCTTTATGGTGACACCAAGGCAGGGGGTGAAAGAGTTGTATGCAGCACAACAAACCAATGACAACTGGCCCTTGTGAGTCCGTTTTCCCAGTGACCAGGCACATTCTCGTTCAAGAACACCAAGGTGCCTGAAATCTTGACCTTGAGCTACTCCCTCGATTCCAGGTAAACGGCCACTTCCACTCCCCTAGCCCTCCACAAGTGGTTTCTGTTTACCAAGCCCTGGAGGAGTGGCTCCATTTACCCAAAGGTTAATGTTAACGAAGGAGAGAAAACTGACCCTGAATTTGGCCTCTGGAGCTGCGAATTGTCTCTGCTCTTTCTTGAGTCGCTGCCCAAGTTGTAAGAACAAGTCATGGCTGCTGCTGTTTGTCTGCTTCAGAGAGAAAAACAACAACAGGAAAAGGATCAGACTCTGTCGACTCTTGCATGACGAGAGAGCCCCAGGCACAGAGAGCAAGGAGTTGAGCCCATGTACTTCTCAAGGAACTGGTCCCCGCAGCATACTTACCTACCTTCCCCCGGATTCTATGATGTCCATGACATGAGATCCACATGAATGGTACCCAAGCTGGGCACAAGATGGTAGAGAGCAGTCAATGCCACGTGCATCTCTTTTGGCTTTGCCTTTGGCCCCCTAGCTTTCTCTTTCCCCAGTCCTCTCATTCTGTTCCATCCCCAATGCTAAATCCCCGCTGACTTCTCTCAAAGGCTTCTAACAGGGAATCTCTTGCTCCAGGTTTGCTGGGGTGGGAGTTGGGGGGCTGCGGGATTGCGGGAGTTAGTCCACAGAAACGTTCACTTGGCCTACCACTGTGTGTCCTTGTTGTAGTTTTAAATAGAAGTAGTTGCCAACAACCAGACAATGTAGATTTCTCATAAAAATCCAGACTTCCACTTCTTTTGGGAAGGTAGGGCCCCATTGCTTCATGCCAGCAATCCATAGAGCCAAGTCATGGCTCCTTCTTTGGGTACTTTCCAGTCTGCCCCAATTCCATCCCGATGGTCTCCCTGATCCTGGAGCCAAGCCACAGCTGTCCTGGTGCTATCCCTTTCCTTACAGTAGCATTAAGAGAGAGGCAACATTTTTGTATGCCCGGATCACTTCTCTCCTTCAGGACAGAGGCCCAGCCTCATGGACCCCTGGTTTGAGCTGTCCTCCTTTAACACATCTCTGGCCCCCAAGTGGCAATGAGTTAAAGCAAAAGCTGCTTGCCCCAGAACCTCTCAGGTCTCCTCCGACTCCACCAGCCTTCTCTTTGCTAGTCTCAGCAGCCCCTCCCTGCTAACCCGGGGGTCCCCAACTACTCTCCTGCCCAACAATTTCATTGTCAAAAGCAGCCTTGAGGAATCAGAGGAGGAGAGGCACTAAATTTTAAGGACAAAGCCTAAGGAGAAGACAAAAGGGTGAAATGGGTCATGTTTTTAACATTACTGCACCCTTCTATGCGTCTCTGCCCCTTTCCCAAACCAAAATTGGGGACTGGAGGGCTCTAACGTGGAGGCTACCTAGAAATAACGTAATCATAAGGGCTGCCAGCATCCCGAGCCATACACATACCCTGTCTAAGGGCCTCTGCAGTCAGAGAAGTGACATTTATTTATTTATTTATTTATTTAAAAAATAGATTCCATGCCCAGTGTGGGGCACAACGTGGGACCTGAACTCACAACCCTGAAATCAAGACCTGAGCTGAGATCAAGAGTCAGATGCTCAACCAACTGAGCCATGCCAGCGAAGCATCTGATTCTTAGATCCAGCTCATGGCTTGACCTCAGGATCATGAGTTCAAGCCCAGTGTTTGCCCCACACTGGGTGTAGAGCCTACTTAGGAAAAAAAAAAAAAAAGAATCGGATGCTTAAGCGAATGGGCCACCCAGACACCCCCAGAGATGTGATGTTAAATCCTTGCTAAGAGGCAGCTGAAGTTTCCTTCCATTTTAGTGTGGGCTTTGATCTTGGATCTTCCAAGCCAGACAAAGCCAACCAAACCCTGGTCAGACAGCATGAAAATGTACTTCGTTGGCCACCAGGGGGAGGAAATGAGCCTTGGGATGGCTTCAAGCAAACACATCGCAGGTTATTTGGAAAATCTCAAAGGAGGAACCCTATTTCATTTCCAGCTCTGAAGGACTCTACAGGTCAACTACACTTCTTACCTCCTAGAGGTGCTGCAGAGCGTGAAAAATATTTAGGGTTTTCTTTTGCAAGGCTGAATTCAAATACAGGTGCCAAGAAACTGGAGGAAAGAATCATTTGGAGGTTGATTAAAAACAGAGTAGAGCATGTTAAAAGTTTTTGTTTAAAGTTTTAACTGAGTTTTCTCCCCTGAACTTCAGAGCCTGGATCTTGTTTTTGTTTTTGTTTTTAAGATTTTATTTATTTACTTGACAGAGAGACAGTGAGAGAGGAAACACAAGCAGGGGGAGTGGGAGAGGGAGAAGCAGGCTTCCTGCTGAGCCGGGAGCCTGATGCGGGACTTGATTCCAGGACCTTGGGATCATGACCAGAGCCGAATGTCCATGCTTAATGACTGAGCCACCCAGGCACCCCAGAGCCTGGACCTTTCTTTCAGTCTGTAGCCCTATACATGGCACCGAAGAGCTATCCTACTGTGTCTGCTGAGGGCTTCCTTGTCTTCTCACGAATAATATATTTTCCTGCACCTCCTCGCCTTTTCATCTTTTGGTCCTCATTCCCCTACCAGAAGCATCCCTCGGAAGGCTTCCAGTGGCCAACTCTTGGAAAAGGTCAAAGTAGATGGGGGGAGAAGGTGTAGAGGTAAGAACTCCGGATCTTGCTTCCGGCTTTGCTTCTTTGACTTTGTATGCCATAAGAAGCCAAGTAATACCTCCTCCCTTATCTCCTATCTTTTTTTCTTTTCTTTCTTTTTTTTTTTTTAGAATAGCTGATGTACAAGGTTACATTACATGATTCCGTGTCTTTTCTGTGTTTACAGGACCACTAGGAAGATAAAAACTTGACATCTAGGGGCGCCTGGGTGGCTCAGTGGGTTAAGCCGCTGCCTTCGGCTCGGGTCATGATCTCAGGGTCCTGGGATCGAGTCCCGCATCCGGCTCTCTGCTCAGCAGGGAGCCTGCTTCCTCCTCTCTCTCTCTGCCTGCCTCTCTGCCTACTTGTAATCTCTGTCAAATAAATAAATAAAATCTTAAAAAAAAAAAACTCGACATCTAGAAAAGTGCTTTGAGCTTGAATGTAGGCCAGATAAGTTAAGATGCTTTTTATGACCTTTAGGCTTTCCATTCTAGCCACCTTTGAACTTTCAGTACAGGGACTGAATAGGTTCTTAGCAAGACATGGACTAACAAGGGAGGGATGGGGGAACTCAGTTGCTCAAGGAATGGGCCAGTAAGAAGTGCTGAGAATGACTCGCCCCATTCCCTGGAAACACTAAGAATCTTGTGGACTCAGATGACATTTTTTATTCTGCTAAAAATGGAGAGCAATGGGGCATCTAGGTGGCTCAGTGGGTTAAAGCCTCTGCCTTCAGCTCAGGTCATAATCTCAGGGTCCCGGGATCGAGCCCCACACCAGACTCTCTGCTCCTTGGGGAGCCTGCTTCCCCCCACACCTCTCTGCCTGCCTCTCTGTCTACTTGTGATCTCTGTCTGTCAAATAAATAAATAAATAATAAAATCTTAAAAATACATATACATATAAAATAGAACAGTAGGGTTGGTGCACCTATTAAATAACTTCTTGAGGTGCCTGGCACAGGCTGGGTCTTAGTAAACCTTAGCTCTCTTCCACGTGGTCCCCAGATGTAAGTTACATTTTCCCTACTATTCCAATCCCAAAGGGGAACATTCCTCAAGCCTAGAAGAATTCTCCTTCAGAAGATGAGAAATAGTTGTGCCTGGGTGGGTCGGTGGTTAAGAGTCTGCCTCCGGATGGGTCATGATCCCAGAGTCTTGGGATCGAGTCCCACATCATGCTCCCTGCTCTGCCGAAGCCTGCTTCTCTCTCTTCCTCTCCCACTCTCCCTGCCTGTACTCCCTCTCTCCCTGTGTCTCTATCAAATGAATAAATAATTTTTTTAAAGGAGGTGATAAAGAATACTGGAAGGGGGAGGGGGGCTGGAAAGGAGAGGTAGGAGTATTTGCAGAGGGCTGCGCTGGCTATTCAAAACAGAAATGTCTCTCTGAAAGATTTCTCCAGACAAAGGAAGAAAGGTGATGGGGAGAAGGACCCAGGGATAGGGAAGCTGGAGGCAGAGAGAGTTTTGTGATTCCCAGGGATCTCTGGTATCCACGGAACAGCTCCCCGGGCGCACCGGGTTTGGGAAATCGGGGGGGGGGGGCAGGAAGTGAGGGACAGGAGGGACAGGAGGGAATATGGAACTAGGGAAAGAAGAGTTGGCGTGTGAACAAGATCTTGGCATCATCGGAGTCTTGAGGATGAGAAAGGGAACGAGGGTCTTTCAGAGGTGAACGCGAGGATGGGGCTGGGAAGAGACGAGCTACCCCGCCAAGGGAGGACAGGGACCGGGAGGGTGAGTGGCTTTGGAGGTAGAGCGCCACTGGGGAGGGCGGAAGGGGTAACCCTGGGGAACTGGGCTTTGAGCGGGGTTGGGGGGTACGACGGACCCGGTTTTCGGCGGGGAGACACTAGAAGGCCACGATCTAGGGCCAGCACCGAGCTTGGGGGGCTCTTACCCGCGATTCCTACTCCCCGGTCTTGCCCGGGCTGTGCTGCCCGTACCGCTGGCAACTACACCTGCGGGGCCCCTCCTCAAAAGATTAAGGAGACACGCTCCCATTGGCTGCTCGACAACCCGCGCACCCAACCCTCGCTCCTCCTAACTTGGGGTGCGCCCAGCCCTCATTTATTTGCATATAGGGCTTTCTAGGTCGTCGATTGGCCCCAGCGGTAGGCTGCCGTGCCCCCACCTCCCGAATCCAATTAACCGCCCGGCTCTCTGAGAGGGCAGCGCCCGAGGTTGTCCCGGGAGACGCGGAGGACGCTTGAGCCGCGCTCCCAGCGCTCGCGGGCCCCACTACCCGCAGCCCCGCGGGGGTCCCCCGCCCTCCCCCGCCCGCGCCGTCTGGGCGTCGTGCGCAGGCGCAGCCGGAGCCCCAGGGCCCAGCGGACTCGAACCGCGGTCTTCAGAAGCTGCAGCTGCTACGGAGGGGTCGGCGGTTGGGTTTCGCTGAGCCGGGCCGCTCTATATCCAGGCCCTCGCGGGAGGGTAAATAACCGAAACCAGGACCGGGGGAAAGCCCTGCAAAGAGCACGGGATTGAGACCCTAGTCAAGACCTCAGGCACGTGTGTCATCGAACCTCTCTCTGGGCTCAGCGTCTCTAACAGTAAAGTAGCTAATCGTAAACCTGCCAATGAACCTCTCTGGCTTCTTAAATCATGACATCTCAAAGAGTGGGAAGCCTGGCCGAAGAGAGAGAAGGCCGCCCAGAGCTCTGGGGTCTTGGTTTCTCCCAGCGACATTTTGGCTGTCGTCTGGCAGGTAGGGAATCTGGATTCAAATAATGTGGTTTCCTTCCGTTTCCACCTGTCTAAGCCCAGACCGATGCGTGCCAGGCTGCCAGCAAAGGACTGACAGCTGGTAGACCTGGTTCTGCCTGGGTTAGTTCGGGATTGGTGAAAAAGGATCGGTTTAAAATTCCTGAACCACAGTGTTTTTAGGAAACTCTCTTAGGGATCGAGTCAAAGATTCTTGTTGCCCATATCCATCCCTCTCGTTCTGGAGATTTCCAGATGCTTGAATTGATGCTGCGGGAATGTATAATTACAACAGTCAGCTGGCCCTCTGGCTCATACATACCCTAAACCCTGTGGGAAATCTCCAGGCAGGCAGGCTCTGTCCTTGGACATATGGACAGGCCAAAAATTGTGTAAACAAATCTCACTAGGGGCCCATTTTGAAGCCCTAACTCCCACCCCTTAGAAAAGGGATATATGATAAACCTTTATGCCTAGCTATTTGGACAGGTTCTCACTACTGAGTGCTCTCCTATGCAGAGAAATAAACTGTTGCCTTTTGGACCCAAGTTGGAGGAAGTTTTCCTGCCAGCACAGGACACTGCCCTTTTACCTGCTATGTGCCTGGACAGGCAAACTCATGGCTTAGCCCCCAGCAGAATGAAAGTCTGGTTCAAGATGCTTAAATAGACCCTGGAGGGCCTGAGGTGGATCTTGCAGTCCATCTGCTGCTCTTCCAGAAACCTCTCTGCCATCCTATCCTCTTCCTCTTCCCTCTTCCCCCTTCCCTCCAGGTGGCCCTGGGCTATCTTGCCCTGCCCCCTCTCCAGGGCCCAGGAGGCCCAGGTGACTGTCATCAACTGGCCCAGAGCAGATGCTTCCCTAGGACCAACTGTCCCAGCTCTTTTCCCCTCCCCCACCCCGCCTCTTTCTTTCCCCAGTGTCCTACCAATCTGCCCTGCCAAGCTCCTGCTTTGGTCTCAGGTCCCTCTGGAGCGATATTGTGATGGAAATGAGGGAAAGGATGCAGGACGGAGCCGCAAAGATTTACAGCTTCCAGAGGGTTTCCATTAAAATCCCTGACAACTGGTTATTTATGAGAGGATTGGCGGCAGCGGGAGTTAATAGGCCAGAGGCTGGCACCCCTGTCCTTTCAGGGGTGATGACGGGAACAAACGCGGGATGAACCATAGACCTGCCCTCAATGGAGAGCAAAGCCGGCTTCGACCCTGTCAGGCATCCCCTCCAGGGCCAGAGTGACAGCCAGGAAATCAGAAAGCATCAGTGATTTGTGCCAGGCAAACCCAAAACAGAAAATTCCCTGAGGTCCGGAGCACCTGGAGGGTTAGGTCGGTTAGGGTCTGACTCTTGATTTCCACTCAGGTCATGATCGGTGGGCGGGGGTGGGGGTGGGGTTCTGAGGTTGAACCCAGTGTGGGGCTCAGTGCTCAGCAGGAAGTCTGCCTGAGAGTCTCTCTCCCTCTGCCCCTCCCCTTCATTCCACAAATAAATAAATAAATCTTAAAAGGGGTGGGGGGAGGAAGACAAATCCCCTAGGCAGACACCTAGGGTTTTTCTGGGCCTGGGTGTGAAAGTTTAAAGGAGTATGTGGGAGTCTCCCTTCCAGGAGTCAGAAAATTGGGACTGTGTCCCTCCCCTGAGCTCAAGAGGCCAGAGTGTACAAGGGAGACAGCAGGACATAAAGGTATGAAACTTGTTTTCGCTGTTTGTTCCTAAGACACCTACCTGACTAACTAACAAGACGATAACAAAATCCTCGGAATGTTGTTTGCTCTACAGTTGACACACACACTCTTTTTTCTCAGCTTAGGACTCTTCCTCTAAGGTGTTTTTTGTTTTTTTTTTTGCTTTTTTTAAAATATTCTATTTATTTATTTAACAGAGATCACAAGTAGGCAGAGAGGCTGGCAGAGAGAGAGGAGGAAGCAGGCTCCCCTCAGAGCAGAGAGCCCGATGTGGGGCTCGATTCCAGGACTCTGGGATCATGATCTGAGCCAAAGGCAGAGGCTTTAACCCACTGAGTCACCCAGGCAATTTCCTTCTAAGTTGTTAACGGGGAAATCAAAGAGCGTCCCGCTCCTGTCTGTGCCAAAGAAAGTCTTGGTATATGTACCCAGAATGGAATAGGGAGTGGAAATGAGACAAATATTCTTAGAAAATCTAACCCCCCCCCCTTCCCCAGTTTTGGGGTTTTGTTGTTGTTGTCTTGTTTTTTGTTTTTGTTTCTTTGCTTTAGGTCTGCAAGGTATGAGGGCATGTTCTGGAAGTGTGTACAGTCACAGAATCAGAATTCCTGTTAAATTAGAAACGCTCTTAAAAACCAAGTATTTCCCTTGAATTCTATTTAGAAAAGGAAATCGAGGCCCAGAAAAATGTAGTGGCTCGACCAAGGCCTTGCAGTGAGTTCATAGAACCCACTACCCCCTCCTTCACACAATCTTACTACCCGTTACTGGTGAAACAGAGACTGCTGCCCAGCACTCCCACTTTGCTGTGTAGCTGATGGGGCCCGACTGAGCCCCAGGGAATGGGGCTGCTTGCCCTTGAGCAATGGAACTTCTGAGCTTCTGCCTTTATCTTGTCCTTTGTCATCTTCCCCTTCTCCTTCTGGGGAAAACCACTCTCCCTGAAATGAGCTGTTCATGGTTGTTTTCAGCCCATCCTCTTCCCGGTGTGGATGGATCTTAGAAGCAAGTTCTATAGAACGTGTCCTTTTGCATGTGAAGTCGAAAGTGCGTTACTTGAATACTTCCTGTGTGCAAAGCATTTTGCCGGGCACCTTGGAAACCACACAGACACACGCACTAATGTGTGTACCACATGTAGCCGAAGGACCCCCTGCGATCACACTTGCCTTTTTATTTTTCTTCAGAGAGCTTGGAGCATCCATTTCCTGTGAACATTTATTTTTGGTGGGTCCAACAATACGTGTGTGTATGAAGTGAGTATATAGTATGAAGTCCTCTTTCTTGCACAGTGGTATCGTTTTATACGTAAAAAAAAATAGTATCTAGTCTAATCCAGACTTACAAGCAGTTAAATTCACATAGAATCTTTGCTCTTCAAAAAATTATTTAATGAAGAACTTAAATATTCAATGGTTAGAGAATGAAGTAAATTATGGTAAAATCGTTCATTGTTGGGGCACCTGGGTGGCTCAGTCATTAAGCGTCTGCCCTGGGCTCAGGTCATGATCCCAGGGTGGAGCCCCACATCGCTTCTTCCTCTCCCTCTGCCCCTCCCCCCACTCTTGCTATCTCTCTCTCTCAAATACATAAAATCTTTAATTTAAAAAATGTGCACGTGTTAAAGATTTTATGTAACTCAGTCAGTGAGGGAACCAACAGTTCCGCTGGTTCAAAAAAAAGCAGCACAATTTGCCTGGCAAAAGGAATATTGAAAGAAATTGTAAGTGGATGCAAAAACTGCCTCCCCCCACCCCCCTACGGGAAGGAGGGAAAACAGTCAAACCTCTGTCAGACCAGACAGGAATTCCTTACCTATCAGTTACCTACAGTTTACAGAGTTGTAAAATAATTCTTATAGAATCAATTCAAATCAGCTAACCAAGGGAGGGGGTCCAACAGAGAGGTTTTTCTCTACAGACAGCAGTTTTGAAAGTATGGGTGGGATTAAGAAATCTCTCTCTCTCTCCCTTTTAGTTTATTTAACATTGTGTTTTAAAACAGATAGCCCTCCCAAGTTCTTACAGGGACCCGTGCAAAACACCTTTTTTTCTTTTTTTTAAGATCGTATTTATTTATTTGTCACAGAGAGAGATCACAAGTAGGCAGAGAGGCAGGCAGAGAGAAAGGGGAAGCTGGCTTCCTGCTGAGCAGAGGATGGGGAGGGAGTGTGGGTTCAGGGTTCGATCCCAGGACCCTGAGATCATGACCTAAGCTGAAGGCAGAGACTTAACCCACTGAGCCGCTCAGGTGCCCTGCAAAGCACCTTTAAATATTAACATTCCCTGAAGTGTGTAACAAGTGACTTGGTTTGCCCACACATTCTAGACACAGGATTAAGGTGAGGCATACCAGCTCCTGTTTCTCCAGGTTATAAAACACCATACTTGACCTGCACATGGAGAAAACCCAACAGCATCCTAACCTAGTTAGTAGTCTCCTTCTTTCCAATGATTGTTCAGTCCTTCCTTCTCTTTCTCAAATCCAGGCATAGAAACTCTCTGTACTCTGTAAGGCATCCAGTTACAGAGTTCTAGGTGGGTTACAGAGACAGCAAGCTTCCGTGATAACATTCCTCCCTCACCCTCTTTTTTCATGGAGTTGAGAGTCCAAAGGCCAGAGTCATTGCCACTGGGTAGAGCCGGGCAGGGCTGGAGCTGAGGGCAGAGGTGAAAGTAAGCAGCTACTACTGCTGCGTGGACACCTTGTAGGCTGCCTGCCTCTTCTCCCCATAGTCCACTCCCCTGTCACCCAGATGCTCCAGATACGCACCAGCAAGGACAGTGAGCATGTATGTCTGTTTAAACTGCAGTTTCAGGAGCATCTGGGTGGCTCAGTCGGTTAAGTGTCGGACTCTTGAATGGGGCTCAGGTTATGATCTCAGCGGCGTCATGAGATTGAGCTCCGAGTAGGGCTCGAGAACAGGCAGAACTCTGCTTGGGATTCTCTCCCCCCTCCCTCTTCTGTCCCTCTCCCTGCTCGTGCACACCTTCTCTCTCAAATAAATAAATAAAATCTTTTTAAAAAATAAATTTCTGGGGCACCTAGGTGGCTCAATCGTTAAGTGTCTGCCTTCAGCTCAGGTCATGATCCCAGGGACTTGGGATTGAGCCCTGCCTCTGGCTCCCTGCTCTGGTAGAAGCCTGCTTCTCCCTCTCCCACTCTCTCTGCTTGTGTTCCCTCTCTCGCTGTGTCTCTCTTTCTGTCAGTGGGTTAAGCCGCTGCCTTCGGCTCAGGTCATGATCTCGGGGTCCTGGGATCGAGTCCTGTGTCGGGCTCTCTGCTCGGCCGGGAGCCTGCTTCCCTTCCTCTCTTTCTCTCTGCCTGCCTCTCTGTCTACTTGTGATCTCTCTCTGTCAAATAAATAAATAAAAATCTTTAAAAAATGAATAAAATCTTTGAAAATAAATAAACAAGTACATGAATGAATTTCAGTTGAATAGAGAATTTCCACGTCTGTTTGGCTTCCCCATACATACATACATATCCTATTAAATCTGATTTTCTCCCGTAAAATAAATCTAAACTCCATAAAAAACCCAGTTCCCAGTTGCAATAGCCGCATTTCAAGCACTCGGTAGCCACATGTGGTTAGTGGTTACCAGATCAGATAGTGTAGGTAAGGAGCATTTCTGTCACCGCAGAGAATTCTACTGGACAACACTGCTGTAGATGACTATTCCCTCCATGTCAAATTTTGTTCCCATCCCTTTTTTCTGTGGCCAAGCTTGTTATTCAAGTAAATCAAATGTCTCCTTTGATAAAGACTCTCTCTTTGACCAAACTTTAGTCACTTAGGCTCCTCTGAGCCCTCTTCTGGATGAGGTCTCAACCTTGGGCTTCTGTGTCTGTCTTTGCCAAGTCTGCAGCTGGGGTCCTGGGGTGCAAGGGCACTGGGTTCTGGGACCCCCAAACAGACCTGATGCTTCCACTCACCACTGACAAAATCCAAAGGCAGAGAGACAAGTCATGGAGAAACAAGAAATTTTATTTCAGGGAGGCCAACATGAGGAAGTCAGTGGACAGTCTCAAGGACTGTCACCGAAGTCCTGAAAATAGAGGTTTAGATAGGGAAAATGTGAGAGAAAGGTTGGTGGTACAAACAGGTGGGCAGTAAAGGTCAGGTCGATTATTGTCTTGGGGGTTAGTTATGTTGGGTCCTGCGGGCTCTGGGCGGTCCTTGTAGCTTGGAGAGGGGTGGGGTAGTTTCAGTTCCCACAGTGGGATGCTTTGCCTGCAGGGTCTTTTGCCTGAGTTAAGAGATAGGTGGGAAAGAACTTAATTAGAAAGTACAGACTGAGGTCAAAATGGAGGTAGTTGAAATCCTTTTTCAAGTCCAATTTCAGCAAAAATCAGCTTAGAGAGAATCCTTATTTATCATTTTATTTATTTACTTGACAGAGAGACACAACGAGAGAAGGAACACAAGCAGGGAGAGTGGGAGAGGGAGAAGCAGGCTTCCCAAGCAGCAGGGAGCTGGATGTGGGGCTCCATCCCAGGACCCCAGGATCACAACCTGAGCTGAAGGCAGATGCTTAACCACTGAGATACCCCGGCGCCCCAAGAATCCTTATTCTTGAAATTTGATCAATCCTTAGTCTGCCTTCAGCAAGAATCCTATTAAACCAGTTCAGGAAGAATCTCCCATTCTTTTTTTTTTTTTTTTTAAGATTTTATTTATTTGGGGTGCCTGGGTGGCTCAGTTGGTTAAGCAACTGCCTTCAGCTCAGGTCATGATCCTGGAGTCCCAGGATCAAGTCCCACATCGGGCTCCCTGCTCATCGGGGAGTCTGTTCTCTCTTTGACCTCTCCCCTCTCACACTCTCTCTCTCTCTCAAATAAATAAATAAAATCTTAAAAAAAAAAAAAAAGCGTTCTGGAGGAAAAAAAAAAGATTTTATTTATTTGTCAGAGGGAGGGATAGAGAGCACAAGCAGAGGGAGCAGCAGGCAGAGGAAGAAGCAGGCTCCCTGCCAAGCAAGGAGCCCGATGCCAGGACTCAGTCCCAGGACCCTGGGATCATGACCTGAGCTGAAAGCAGATGCTTAACCAACTGAGCCACCCAGGTGTCTCAGAATCCCCCATTCTTGAAGTCTCCTCTTGTAATTTTCCGTCCATTGACTCCCTCATCCTCCCTGACAGCTGTAAATCCCCACTCATCCTCGTTTTTTGGGGAACTAAGCACAGTCTCTCTCCCCTTTTGTAATGTTCTTACTGCAATCATCCCAAATAAAATTTTCCTTACTGTTTTAATAGGCTTCAGAATAATTTTTTCTCTAACACCTTTTTTTTGAAACTTTAAAATTAATGCCATGCTACCTTAAAACTGTGTAATCCCTCTTCTAAAGCCACTATCATGTGGTATCATACTCATTTATGCCCTGGTCTTCCCTTATGGATTACTGAACTCTGGTACAAAGAGTCTAGTGAGTGTCACGATTAGGACCAAAGTTGCTTGAATCAGAATGCTTGGTACAGAACCTTCTGATAACACTAGCCAGGTGAGCCTGTGCAAGTAACTGTACATCTCCAAGCCTCAATGGTCTCATCTGTGAAATGGGGATAATAAAAGGGCTTCCCTTATAAGGAGTAAATGAGAAAACCCACTGTTTCAGGCACAGAATAACTACTCCCAGCCCCAGTCTTTGTTTGTCTCCATTCCTAACACTTGAAGATAGAAATGGAGGATTTTCCCTGTAGGTATGAGTATCAATTCCCATTTCTTCACTATCCAGTTGTACTTGTAGCTCTCCCTTGACACTCCTATCAGAAATAAATCAGATTGGGGCGCCTGGGTGGCTCAGTGGGTTAATCCTCTGCCTTTGGCTCAGGTCATGATCTCAGGGTCCTGGGATTGAGCCCCGCATCGGGCTCTCTGCTCGGCAGGAAGTCTGCTTCCTCCTCTCTCTGCCTGCCTTTCTGCCTACTTGTGATCTCTCTCTCTCTCTGTTACAGGAAGAAAAAAAAAAAATCTTAAAAAAAAAAAAAAAGAAAGAAATCAGACTAATTAATTTTTTTATTCTATGCTATCAAATTTAGCTTCCCAAAGTATCACCAAAACAACCTTCTGATAAGACAAAACTGAGGGACGCCTGGGTGGCTCAGTTGGCTGAGCACCTGACTCTTGATTTCAGCTCAGGTCATGATCTGAGGGTCCTGGGATCCAGCCCTCTGTTGGGCTCCACGCTCAGCGGGGAGTCTCCTTCAGGATTCTCTCTCTCCCTCTGCCCCTCCCCTCCTTGAAAAAATAAATCTTTTTTGTTGTTGTTAATTAACATATAAGGTATTATTATCCTCAGGGGTACAGGTCTGTGAATTGTCAGACTTACACACTTCACAGCATTCACCATAGCACATATCTTCCCCAACGTCCATAACCCAACTACCCTCTCCCTATCCCCCAACCCCCAGCAACCCTCAGTTTGTTTTGTGAAATTAAGAATTTCTTATGGGGGACCTGGCTGGCTCAGTTGGTTAAGCAACTGCCTTCAGCTCAGGTCATTATCCCAGCGTCCCAGGATCGAGTCCTGCATTGGGCTCCCAGCTCCACGGGGGGTCTGCTTTTCCCTCTGACCTTCTCCTGGCTCATGCTCTCTCTCACTGTCTCTCTCAAATAAATAAAATCTTATATCAGGGAGATCATATAATAATTGTCTTTCTCTGACTGACTTATTTTGCTCAGCGTAATACCCTCTAGTTCCATCCACATCGTTGCAAATGGCAAGATTTCATTTCTTTTGATGGCTGATATATATATATATATATATATATATATATATATATATATATATATATCACATCTTCTTTATCCATTCATCTGTTGATGGACATCTCGGCTCTTTCCATAGTTTGGCCATTGTGGACATTGCTGCTATAAACATTTGAGGACACTTGCCTCTTTGATCACTACATTTGTATCTCTAGGGTAAATACCCAGTAGTGCAATTGCTGGGTCGTAAGGTAGTTCTATTTTCAACTTTTTCAAGAACCTCCATACTGTTCTCCAGAGAGGCTGCACCAGCTTGCATTCCCACCAACAGTGTAGGAGGGTTCCCCTTTCTCCACATCCTCGCCAGCATCAGTTGTTTCTGACTTGTAATTTTAGCCATTCTGACTGGTGTGAGGTGGTATCTCATTGTGGTTTTGATTTGTATTTCCCTGATGCCGAGTGATGTGGAGCACTTTTTCATTTGTCTATTGGCCATCTGGATGTCTTCTTTGCAGAAATGTCTGTTCATGTTCTCTGCCTATTTCTTGATTGGATTATTTGTTCTTTGGGTGTTGAGTTTGATAATTTCTTTATAGATTTTGGATACTAGCCCTTTATCTGATATGTCACTTGCAAATATCTTCTCCCATTATGTCAGTTGTATTTTGGTTTTGTTGACTGTTTCCTTTGCTGTGCAAAAGGTTTCGATCTTGATGAAGTCCTAGTAGTTCATATTTGCCCTTGCTTCCCTTGTCTTTGGCGAAAAAATAAATCTTTCTTAAAAAGACAAACCTAAGATTATTCTTACCTTAGTGAGAATACACCATCTTGGCAAAGTTATAGTACCAGCTTGGGGCAGAAGGACAAAACAGTGGTATTTATTGAGACTTTGAAGTTTGGTTTGGGGAAGGGGTGGATCTTTCAATGTGAGGGTAGAGGCAAAAGTTGAGTAGGATAGGATAAGAGTCATGATATAACAGCTTGGGATTGGTGGGCACAGCCAAACAAGGATTTTGAGGCCAGGGGTTCTAAGAGTCTTAAAAGTATAGAGCTATCATCATGTGATGCTTTCTATTGAAAAATTGGTGGCTCTGGGATGCCAAGGTGACTCAGTCAGTTAAGCGTCTGCCTTCAGTTCAGGTCATGATCCCAGGGTCCTGGGATCAAGTCTCACATCTGCTTCTCCCTTTCCATCTCCCCCGTGTTTGTGTTCCCTCTTTTTTGCTATTTGTCAACTTTTTTTTTTTTTTTTTTTAAAGATTTGACAGAGAGACACAGCGAGAGAGGGAACACAAGCAGGGAGAGTAGGAGAGGGAGAAGCAGGCTTTCAGCGGGGGAGGAAGCCCAACATGGGGTCAATCCCAGGACCCTGAGATCATGACCTGAGCCGAAGGCAGACGCTTAACAACTAAGCCACCCAGGCACCCAGAAATAATTTTTTTTTTTTTAAACTGGTGGTTCTTCTAGGCGACTTCTAAAATGCACAGTGGATTCATTTGCATTTTTAACATCCAGGCAAAAAAGTTCCATGAAATAGTTGTATTAATATGGATGGTAAGGTGTGTGGATGTAGGAGATGTCAATAATAAGGGCTTTTTTAAAAGCTAGTAAGTAAAATTAAAGGAGATATATCCAGGATACTGAGGACACTTATCCCTGTAGACAGAGTTTAAAATGGAAGAGCATAATTTTGGTGACACAGAAGGTGATTTGAACTTTCAACAGAACCCCCAGTAAAAGTTTGCTGGCTTACTATTTTCCGCCATCCATTCTTCTCAATTGAATGCCACCGATTTTGTGCTAAGGCAATGTAAGGAATGCTTATTCTTCTGCCTGAAATGTAAAGTGTCTTCAGGGGCATAAATTCCCCAGTTAGACGGCATGGAAAGTTTCTTTCCAGAATTAGATGGATACTACACCTTGGAGAAGAGGCACTTCTAACCACCCATAGATAGCAATTGCGGTGTTAAAGAAGTAATTACTCTGACACTTGTTAAACCACTAAGAGAGGCTTTATCTAGGAGTATTGCCATAGGAACATTACAATAGATAAAGATTGCGCTCAACTCCAAATACAATAAGGACAAGTGGGTGGAAAATTACTAAGAAAAGACATCAAGGGTGGGGGAGGGGGATTCCTGCTGAACCGACTTAACAGGATACTTGTTGAAGACAGGCCAGGGATTGATCACTTATCAAGGATAAGGCATTCGCTCTAATGACTTTATTCTTATTGTATTTAAGAACACTACCTTGGCAGAGTTAATGCTAAAAAATAATTTCTTTTTAGGAAGGGAAAGATGAAACACAGAAACAGGGGCATCCAGGGAGATTGCTGGGTCTCCTTTAGGAGCAGGTGAAGTATGACTAAATGCCAAAGAGGATCTCATGTAGGGCTCTTAGTGAAGTGCTATGTAGAGGCAGGAGAACAATGAAGATGACCTCCAGATGGCCCTTTCTTGTTCAGGACTGAAAGAAATAAACTTCTTTTTTTTTTTTTCAAGGTAAGTAAACGGCTCATTCTAGGGGAAGAAATAGGCTCCTTGGGGAACTCTTCCGGATGAACGAAAACCACATAGTGCAGCGAAGCACCCGTGGGGCCCAGTCACCTGAGCACTACAAGTCCCAGCAAGCGCCGCTGCAGGGGCGGGGCTTGGTAGCCGTTGTGACGTAGTGGGCGGGGCCAGATGGGATCGGCTCTCCCCTGGGCTTTTAGCCCCGCCCCTGTGCCTTGCTCTGCCCTGTTGCTGCTGCGCCGACGCCGGCTGCTACCCCCGGTGAGTCCCTGGAGTGAAGGAGGGCAATTAGGGGCAGTTGGGCCTTCGGGTTCTCCAAATTCAGATTTCCACTCTTCAGAAAGGACCTTGGGCAGGCAGCGGTGCGGCTGGTTTCGGTTTTCACTTCCTTTCATCCTTACAGGGTAACAGTGTGTGTGTGTGGCGTCATGGGGCCCCTGGAGCCCCTTTCGCGGCCTTGGAGGGTCGAGGGCCAGTTTTCTCCGGAGGAGGGCAGAATTTCAGTGCTTATGGCCGAGTGGCAGGCTCCTTGAGCAGAAAGGACCCCTCTGACGGGGGTCGGGGGTCCTGACGTCACGGCGTCAACGCCTCCCTCCCCCCGCGGCCCGAGGTCTCAGTAGTTACTTAATCCCTGTCCTTGAAGGCATCAACATCGCTGTTTGCTACGAGGCCGAGTTACACGCTAGGCAAGTTCCCGTCTCTTTGGGCCTCAGTTTCCCTGTCTATTCCCTGATCGCTAGGGTCCCTTTCCTTCAGAGGAGGCCTTCTCTAATCGGAGATATTCTAGGCAGAACAAAGAGCAACTGGAGAGTAATGACCTGCTTCTTTACCGCTGATCTCCGGAAGCCCTCCCCACCGCTACCATGAGCCCAGTTTGGGGGCTAACGTTCCCCCATTAAGATTTCAGCGCCTTCGGGGCATGTTAACTTTTTTCTATCACTTGGATTCTTCGCTCCCGAAGCAAGCCAACAAGTGGTCATTGCTGGTGCTGAGTAGAATAATACAGATGCTGTGTATTATAACTTACTTCCCTGGTTGCAAAAACCATCAAAAACCGAGGACTTTCAGTGTCTTTGTAGATTATATGTAGAGTACATGATTAGGGAGTATCCAGGTGCCTCACTTTCACAAATATTTCCAAAGGGCCTCTACCTGAAACTCTACCTTTTAGCAGGTATGACAGCTGTGGAGTGGAAAGGACCCCAAGAAAGGTGGTGAGAGTTACATAGCCCTAACAGGTATCATCTTTCAAGTCAGATAGTACCTGTAGGGCTCTTTAAATACTTTGTGCTTTGTTGATAGAATGCCGTGGTTCCTTATTTCCTTAGATGAAAGGAAAGACTGTTAAAACAACCTCTTTCACTTTCTTTTTCTTTCACGTAGGATCATCATTGTAGCTGGAAAATTTCTTGGAGGTTTTCTAGCCTGATCCGTGCGTTTTACTGATGAGGATACTGAGGCCTAAAAGGAGGTTGTGCGACTTAGCCAAGACGTCAAAGCTAGTTAGTTAGTGGCAGACCTAAGACAGGAACCCAGGTCCCTTGGCTCCTAGCCTGGTTTCCCTTTCCAAGGCTCTTCAAACCCGTCACTGCCCATGTGACTTCAGCGGTTAGCCCTGTCACCCCTTTTCAAGGAAAAAGTGTACCATCTCAGTTAAGTTAAAGAGAGGATTAGAACACAGCATTGAGGCTTTCACACAGTTTCTTCTGGTTGCCCACATCTCATATCCCATGACTGTTTTTCTTTCCTTCTCTCCTCCTGCTGGTACTGCTGGCGTGGGATGTCAAACAAGCGGGGGCAACCAATCCCAACAGTTGTTAGTGAGGAGTATTACAGGCCTCCTGGAGGAATACACATTCTCTAAGGACTCTGAAAGATACTAGGTAAAGAACTAAAACAAACTTGGAAATTTGGGTTTAGAACAAGTAGCTCAAGGGGCGCCTGGGTGGCTCAGTGGGTTAAGCCTCTGCCTTTGGCTCAGGTCATGATCTCAAGGTCCTGGGATCAAGCCCCATGTAGGGTGCTCTGCTCAGTGGGGAGCCTGCACCACCCTCTCTCTCTGCCTGCCTCTCTGCCTACTTGTGATCTCTCTCTCTGTCAAATAAATAAATAAAATCTTAAAAAACAAAACAAAACAAGTAGCTCAAGAATTTAAAGACAAGGGACGGTGGGTCTTTGCTTTTGCTCAGGGCCTTAGGAGCTACTGTCCAGGTTCTCTGAGGGTGGTTTTGAGCAAGCATCTCTTCCAGGGCCGGGAGGAGTGAGATTCAAATCAGTTCATCCGTTTTGCTAATGGCTACTAGTTTAGAAAGTTACATCAGCAGGATGAAGGAATTAGATGAAATGCGGTTTGGATTTTTTTGCTTATCTTTTGTTTTTACTGTTCCCAGATGAATTTATTTGCATTTCTTTCTTGGCTGTGGGAACAATCGGTTTCCTTCTGTGAACTAATCCAGATAAACTACTGATAGTCTTTGATTTCTCTAAAACATGTGCCCACAGGCATAAAAGGCTAAGGTAAAAATGTTGAGTATACTCTACGGTAGAACTTAAGTTGTTTTTTTTTTTTTAAAGATTTTACTTATTTATTTGACAGAGATCACAAGTAGCTACAGAGGCAGGCAGAGAGAGAAAGAGAGAGAGAGAGGTGGGGGGCGTGGGGAGCAGGCTCCCTGCTGAGCAGAGAGCCTGATGCAGGACTCAATCCCAGGACCCTGAGATCATGACCTGAGCCAAAGGCAGAGGCTGAACCCACTGAGCCACCCAGGCACCCCAGAATCACTTATTTTTTAATAAGATTATTTCCTCTTCGTGGTTCACACAAAGGGGAAAAACTTTAGGAAAATTGGTGAATTGACTTGGTTGCATATTTGCATTGTTAGAACCTGAACCAGGAAGGTTTATAATATTTTTAAAAATTTTCTGCTAAAAAGTATATTAGTGTATTTTACAGATTGGCTCAGAGCAGAGGCTGAATTAGCTGTTCCTTTTCTTCAGGAGAATGTGAGAGAATGTCTGCCCTCATGGAACAGTCCTGGGACTAGTATATTAGGCTTGAAAAGCTCATTAGATGAAAATGTGTCAGGTTTTCATAGAAGCCAGAAGCCGGTTCAGGGGACTCATTTTAAAACATGTTGCCTGTTATTGCATACATCCTCTGAGGACCCTAATCCGTTTGGAAACGGAGCGGAAAAAAAAAAATCAGAGTCCGAGTAAAGTGCTTCTGACAGTCCATAGACTCTCTGCATTATTTTCCCCTACTCAGTGGCTTGCTTTTGGACATCCCCGTTTGTTTTCCCTGCTCACTCATGTGGCTAGTCTTGGGCATGAGAGTAAGAGGAGGGAATTAGGTTGAATACCATCCCATGATTTCTAGGGGGCCTAATTCATCCCCCTGCTTTTTTATGACTCCATAGCTCTCCAGGCTTCTAAATTTAACTTTTGCTCTTTTCCTACTTCTTTTCATTTCCCTCCATGGATATGGTCAGAACTAGAAATGGTTGGCAGACAGGTTCTATAGTGGAAGGAGCAGTTAAAGAAGGGGAAGTTGAGGGGCACCTGGATGACTCAGAGGGTTAAGCCTCTGCCTTCGGTTCAGGTCATAATCTTAGGGTCCTGGGATGAAGTCCTGCATCAGGCTCTCTGCTTAGCAGGGGGCCTGCTTCCCTCCCCACCCCTCTACACACACCTCCCTCTCTCTCTCTCTCTCTCTCTCTCCCTGCCTCTGTGCCTACTTGTGATCTCCGCCAAATAAATGAAATCTTTAAAAAAATAATTAAAAAAAAAAAGAAGAAGAAGGGGAAGTTGATGCTTAAGTCATTCTGCTTTTTCTTCCATATCCTCTCTGTCCCCTCCACAAATGGTCCTTTCTGGACTGTTTTGACAGCAAGGTGATTTCCCCAGCCATTGTCAGAACCTATTTCCCCCAAAGAATCTGATACTGGGAGGGAGGAAAGGGTTTTAAGGGTCACTGACCTTAAAAATTAGTAGTAGATCCCTTCCTTCCAGGAAAAGTTAAATGAGCTAACTCCTCATTCAGATTAGCTTGGTTATGCTTGTGGCCTTTCACCCTGTGGCCTTTTCTATTTTCAGCTTTGGTAAGAAGCAGAGAAGCAAAGCCATGGCTGCTCTCCACTCCCAACTCCTCAACCCCTTCCCCACCAGTCTCAGTAGAAGAGAGTTTCCTATTTCAAAAACAATTGAATTCCAAATACCTAGAGAGCCACTAGGTGCCCTCTGAGTCATCCCAGGAAGGTGATGAGATCTCTGAAATGGGAAACTTCATGGAATTTTACTTTAAAAAAAATTTTTTGCGGGCACCTGAGTGGCTCAGTGGGTTAATCCTCTGCCTTCAGCTTAGGTCATGATCCCAGGGTCCTGGCATCGAGCCCCACATCGGGCTCTCTGCTCAGCAGGAAGCCTGCTCCCCCCCCCCCCGACCCTCTGACCACCTCTCTGCCTACTTGTGATCTCTTTCTGTCAAATAAATAAATTAAAAAAATTTTTTTTAGGGTGCCTGGGTGGCTCAGTGGGTTAAGCCGCTGCCTTCGGCTCAGGTCATGATCTCAGGGTCCTGGGATCGAGTCCCACATCGGGCTCTCTGCTCAGCGGGGAGCCTGCTTCCTCCTCTCTCTCTCTCTGCCTGCCTCTCTGCCTACTTGTGATCTCTCTCTGTCAAATAAATAAATAAAATCTTTAAAAAAATTTTTTTTTAATTTTTAAAGATTTTATTTATTTATTTGATGGGGGGGGGAAGCAGGTCCCCACTGAGCAGAGTGCCTCGACCCGAGGACCCCGAGATCACAACCTGAGCCGAAGGCAGAGGTTTAACCCACTGAGCCACCCAGGTGCCCCGGAATATTACATTTCTAATAAGGAACCAAGACTGTGGACTTTTCCAGATAGATGATTAGGTGTTCAGATGAATGAAAAGAGCTAGTTTCCACTGGCTATACCTACACTCAGGCCTCAGAAAATGAGCTCTTTTGTGCCTCTGTGTGTGTGAGTGTGCGTGTGTGCGTGTGCACACATGCGTGTCCTTTCTTCGGTGTTCTGTTCATGAGCTTATAGATTGATTGTTTTTCTAGTAGGAAAGAGGGTATACGGAGCCTTCATACCCTTGGCTGGTCTTGCCTTTGAGAGTAACATCCATTTGCAAAACAGCTTGCCAGAGTTTGAGTGTGTAGAAGGTGGGTAATGGAGTGTGAATTTTATGGGTCCTTAAGGAAATCAAATCTGTGCCTTTTGTTTTTTTGGCACTGTGCCACTCGAACCAGCTATGCCAGCTGAACCAGCCATACCAAGAATTGACATAGCACTTGGAGATTATCATCTCTTCACTCTATTTTAGAGAAGAGAAAGCTGAGAAACAGTAGCTTTTCCAAGGGTATCCCACAAATGAAGAGCAGGGCTTAAAAAAGAATTAGCCCCATGGTCATTCCCACCATTGTTTACCTACAAAGCCCCTTCCTTTCACTTTTTGATGAATCCCATGCATTTCACTTATTCTGTGAATAGTTAATCAGCAATTACTGTGGGCTAGGCATTATGTCATGTGTCCAGGGGTGATCCTGTTAGGAAGCAAAAGAAGTGAGAGTTGGGCACTTAGGTTAATTAAGAGACAGGACCCGAAGCCACTCTTACCTGAGTGTTCTTTATGATCCACAGACAACAGATTAAGTCATTTTACGAGCTCAGATGAAAACTGCTCTGTGCTGAGGACAGAGGGCTATGCTGACCTCAGTAAGACTTGAGACTCCTAGGAAAGTGAGGGGTCTGCAAGCTGAGAACTCTGCCTACCCTCCCTTAGCATCCAACAGATCACACAAGCAGCTGCTTATATGAGGAACTAGTTCTGACCTCGACTGGAATGTGACCACCCCCTTCCTCGGACAAAGTGATCTGAGGTTTGAGGTTAAGGATATGGCAAAATTGTCACAAACCAGAAAGCTAATACATTTCTTGGTTCCTTAGCTCAGTCCCAAGAACAGATAGTTCAGTGCCACCAAAAATCCCCTTGCCTTCTCTATGAGAAAATTGACTACTAGGGGAGTTGGAAGAGGAGGCCTGGTTGCTTAGAGTTCGAAATAAAAGCAAGAAATAAGTAGGGTCAGGCAGGACTAAAAGGGCTGTGTTTTTTGGTTGTACTTATTTTTTTAAAAATTGAGTTGTATACAATCTCCCAACATGTTCCAGCAGCTGAATTTGTAAGGGATCACGTGATAGTCCCCTGTATGCAGCTCTCCTTCAGCCTCTGTATAACAGCCACGATACTGTTTCCATTTCCCCATGAAATCCTGGGTTGAGGATCCTGGACTCACTAAATGTTAGACTCAGGGAGCATTTAGAAAATGGAACACCTGGGGCGCCTGGGTGGCTCAGTGGGTTAAAGCCTCTGCCTTCGGCTCAGGTCATGATCCCAGGGTCCTGGGATCGAGCCCCGCATTGGGCTCTCTGCTTGGCAGGGAGCCTGCTTCCCCTTCTCTCTCTGCCTGCCTCTCTGCCTACTTGCGATCTCTCTGTCAAATAAATAAAAATCTTTAAAAAAAAAAAAAAAAAGAAAAGAAAATGGAACACGTGACTTTGAGAGGCAGGAAGTGTCAGATCTCAGCAATTCAAAAGACTTTATTTCTTTTCTATATTGTTTTTACCTCCCTGATATTTTGCCATCCTTGATCACATTCTATCTGTACTATGACCTGCAAAGGTGAAATACAGGTTTTATCCCCAGTGTTACAAATAGGAATCCGACTTGCCTGCTGTGCTCCAAACATGGGCAGCATCTCTCTCTCTCTCATTGCTTTTATGCATGCCATTTCACTCACCTGGAATTTCCTCACCCCCAAATCCTAAGGCTCATCTTCCTTGAGGGCTTTATCCAGGACTCTTCTCACCCCTTAAAGTTCTCCTTCATTTTCCTAGCCAGTTTGCATCTCCCTCTTTTGAACCCCAGAACACTTTGCATTGATTCCATTCGTTTGCTGGTCACTCATTTTCTCATCCAATGGCCATATTGGACCCTTCCAGGGCGAAGACTATGCCAGAAAACAAAACAAAACACCCCACAATGTTAAGAAAATCACATCTGGCAAGCCCTTTCTTCTTGCAGACTCTGCTCGTACGTTATTCTGTCATTCTATGTGTTTCTGCTTTGTGTGATTCTATGGCAGGTAGTGATTTAAAGGCCTGCCGACTTTACATTATTTCAGTTAATGTTCATGAAAAACCAAATGACATAGGTGTTCATAGCCCTGTCTTATAGATGAGGCAGCAGGCAAAGAGCCCAGCTGATGACGTGAGTTGCTCAAGCTCATGCGTTTATAGGTAGTGAGGCTTGAATTTGAACCTCACCATTCTGGTTTCAGAGCCCGTGCTTGTCTGATATGCCTGTGCATATGAGATAATCTCTCAACCCTCCCTTTCTTCCTGCACCCATGCCCAGCTCCTAGCAGAGTGCCTTAATATGTATGTGCAAGGACTCGATAGTTACAGGATGTATGGAACTGAAGGTAGAAGCCGAAATGTAGAGCAACTGATACTCAGAAGTCACAGGACTTGATGAGATAAAAAATCAAGACTCTAGGTCTTACTGTTCCCAGCTCCTAGGCTGCCTTGCTTATTTAAGGCATTAGAAGAAGTGCCACAAACAGCCATGAGCAGAGGGTATGTGAGGTATGAGAGGGTGGTGGGGCCTGTGGTGGAGATCAAAGACATTCTTAGAAAGTTCTTGTAGCATAGGAAGCTATGAATGCAAACTGACTCAAAGTGAAACAGAAAGCAAGTTGTATGGTCTCAATCCCTGTCAGGCTTTTGCTTTTCCTGACTCGCCTCGAATGGAATGTTCCCTGGGTGAGAGCCCAGAAATCTCCCAACATTGCAGACAACTCTAAGCCTTATTTTATCCCGTATCTCATAACAGGACACCCACCATGGAAGAGACAGTAGAAGATCCCCCCACATCAGCTGTCTTGCTGGATCATTGTCATTTCTCTCAGGTCATCTTTAATAGCGTGGAGAAGTTCTATGTCCCTGGAGGGGATGTCACATGCTATTATACGCTCACCCAGCATTTCATTCCCCGCCGAAAGGATTGGATTGGCATCTTTCGAGTAAGTGGTTAATTTAGTACCAAGTGACTGGGAACTAGAGGTGACTCTTCATTCCTGACTGTGTGACTGTCTGTGTGTTACAAGCATTTTGCATCTTCTGTCTAGCCTTTTTTTTTTTTTTTTAATCTATTTATTTGAGAGAGAGAATGAGAGTTTTGGGTGTTGCACAGGGACAAGCAAAAGTCCCTGTTGATCAAGGAGCCCGACACAGGGCTCGATCCCAGGTCCTCACTGAGATCATGACCTTAGCCAAAGTCAGATGCTTAATTGACTGAGCCACCCAGGTGCTCCCCACCCCGCCTTTTTTTCTGGTATGGCCATTTAAAAAAATTTTTTTTAAAGATTTTATTTATTTATTTGACAGAGAGAGTACACAAACAAGGGGAGCAGCAGAGGGGGAGGGAGAAGCAGGCCTCCGCTGACCAGGGAGTCCAACTTGGGGCTCGATCCCAGGACTCCAGGATCATGACCTAAGCCAAAGGCAGACGCTTAACCCACTGAGCCACCCAGGCATCCCTGGGCCAATTTTAAAATCCTAAACTAAATTCCCTGTTACTTCCCTACTTCCACCTTCACACACCAACATGTGCTATGGGACTCAAGTTTTAATTTAACTTTAATTTTAATTTAAAGACCAAATGTAAATGTTTTAAAATTATCCTATTTTGAAATACTCATCTATGAATTGACTAGGATGAGTGGCCCCTTATGTAATTTCTGTGACCTTAAACATTGCTTTCTTACTTAGAAGAATGTTTAACTTGTTTTAATATGAGTACTGCAGGGTGCCTGGGTGGCTCAGTGGGTTAAGCCGCTGCCTTCGGCTCAGGTCATGATCTCAGGGTCCTGGGATCGAGTCCTGCATCCGGCTCTCTGCTCAGCAGGGGGCCTGCTTCCCTTCCCCTCTCTCTGCCTGCCTTTCTGCCTACTGTGATCTCTCTCTGTCAAATAAATAAATAAAATCTTTTAAAAAAAATATGAGTATTACATATCTAAAAAGGAGGTTAAGAAGTTACTGGGTTTGACATCCTGCATCTAAGAAGTTTGTTCCTGAACAAGTATGACTTGTTTCTTTGTAAAGATTGCCATGGATAGAAATTTTCTGAGGTCCCTCAGGGACCTCTCCTAGTGCCTAACACCCTGCCAGTTCAAGTACAGAAATGGTACTTTGTTTTAGTATAGTCAGCTTATTCTCTGCCTCCCTTTCTTTCTCCCCCATCTATGTCTCTCTCCATCTCTCACATAACACACACACACACACACACCCACCCATAATGACAGATCTTCCTATTATATCTAGAGACAGGAGATAAAGGTCAAATTTAAGTAATTTACACTGCTGAGGTCCAACATCAGTGACCTTTGTTTTGACATCTCCGTATGTCATGTGATTGTTTGCCTTGTTGTTCATCCTGAAACCAGACATCATTCTTGACTGCGCTGTGGAGGAGCTCATGCTCGTTCCATCCCTCATAGAGTTACTTTTCCATAATTGTTTGGAATTCTAAGCTAACTAATGGAACCGGGGAAGCTGGCATATAGAGGCAAGGAGAGCAGACAATCAGAGACCCACTGGCGAGTATCAGGGACACCTCCTGAGACTCAGGATATGGACTCCTTAGACTAAAGGATGTCCTGACACACTGGACTGTTTCCTATTTTGGAAGATGATTCTTGTTTTTATTTCTTCTCCACATGTAGCAAAACTGTCCAGGAGAACTTTCTGCAACGGAGCTGTCCTTCACTGTCCAGTACAATGGCCTCTAGCCATTTGTGGCTGTTGAGCACTTAAAATGTGCCTAGTGAATTAACTAAAATTTAATTAATTTAAATTTAAATGGCCTCATGTGGCTAGTGGCTATCATTCTGGACAGTGCAGATAGAGATAATTAAGAAAGAGGACAATTTGAAAATTGCTTGTTTGCCTTTGAAATGTAATCTTAACCCCCCCTCAACAATTATATTTCTGTTTTGTCTAGACTGGTTGTACTTTCCAGGGACTTAGCAATTTCCAGTGAGGACTTGACCATAAACCAGATGAAAATCTTACGCTTTTTAAAAACAAATGTTTAGGGGCGCCTGGGTGGCTCAGTGGGTTAAAGCCTCTTCCTTTGGCTCAGGTTGTGATCTCAGGGTCCTGGGATCGAGCCCTACATCGGGCTCTCTGCTCAGCAGGGAGCCTGCTTCCCTTCCTCTTCCTCTGCCTGCCTCTCTGCCTACTTGTGATCTCTTTCTTTCAAATAAATAAATAAAATCTTTAAAAAAAATTGCTTCTCAGCCTTTTGGCTAAGATCAAGTGTAGTATCTGTTCTTATCAGTTTAATATCTGATACGTCCTCTATCTGAGGACAATATATTAAATGGATTTTTGGAGTAGGGAGTTGGAGCTTGCTCTATCCACTCCACACGTTGGCCTGGCATTGCAGTACCTCCAGGAATAGTGCACCCTCCCCACTAAAATAGTAAGTAAAAGATTTGTTTAGTAAATAAATAAATTAAATTAAATAGAAACAAATGTTTAAAATAATTTTTAAGGGGCGCCTTGGGGGCTCAGTGGATCAGACTTCTGCTGGCTCAGGTCATGATCCCAGGGTCCTGAGATCCAGCCCTGCATCGGGCTCTCTGCTCAGCGGGGAGCCTGCTTCCGCCTCTCTTCTCTGCCTGCCTCTCTGCCTACTTGTGATCTCTCTCTTTGTCAAATAAATAATAAATTCTTAAAAAAAAATAATTTTTGAAAAATGCCTCTGTATTTGGAGTGCTTTGTGCATTTCAGAGACAGCGCAGTGATTCCGTAAAGAAAACCATTAATACAAAAAGTGGCCCCTTGTGTTCATTATCCGTAAAGCTATTGACCTGAGCAACTACCTAGAAGCCTGAAAGAAAGTGTTAAGAGAACTTAGTAACACAAATTTTTATCTTAGAACACAAATTTTTAAGAACATATGATGCACTTTGTCTTTGATGAGGTTTTCTCTGTGTGTCTGTGTGTGTGTGTGCGCGTGCGCGTGCGCGTGCGCGTGTGTGTGTGCTCACTGAGCCTCATGGTCCAGCAGCATCCTCAGACTGGGGGTGTTCCCTCGTGCACAGATGAACAAAATGGATATACTCAAGGTGGTGACTTTCCCAGTGAGTAAGTAGTAAATGAGTTTGTTTCCTAAACCTTGGCTTTTTTTTCTCTTCTGAATTCATCTGAACAGCTGGTAAATTAGAAAATTAAGAACTGATTTAAAGTGTTATCTTCCATATCTCCCTTGGAAAGCTCACCTGTGTGAGCTTTTTTTTTTTTTTTTTTAAGATTTTATTTATTTATTTGACAGAGACACAGTAAGAGAGGAAGCAGAAGCAGGGGGAGTGGGAGAGGGAGAATCAGGCTTCCTGCTGAGCAGGGAGCCGGAGGCGGGTTGGGCTGGATCCTGGGATCCTGGGACTTTGACCTGAGCCGAAGGCAGACACTCAACAACTAAGCCACCCAGGCGCCCCTCACCTGGTGTTCTTATAGTGCAGTCTCTCTCTCTTTTTAAAGGTTTTATTTATTTTAGAGAGAGAGAGAGAGAGCAGGGGGAGGAAGGGCCAGAGGGAGGGAGAGAATGTCAAGCAGACCACACGTTGAGTGCAGAGCCCAGTGCATGGCCCCAGTCCCACGACCTGAGCCAAAATCAACAGTTGGACACAACCAGTGGAGCCACCCAGGCGCCCCTCTTCTTAATTTTATTTTAAGTAAAGTCCACACCACACATGGGGCTCAAACTCACAACCCCGAGATCAAGAGTCGCACGCTCAGGGTGCCTGACTGGCCCAGTCGGCAGAGCTGCACAATCCTTGATCTCAGGGTTGTGAGTTCAAGCCCCACATTGGGGGTAGAGAGCACTTAAAATTTTTATTCTTTCTTTCTAATTTAAAAAAAAAAAGTCACGTGCTCCATCAACTGAATCATTTGCAGTGCCGGGCTCAACCATATTCCTTAGCTCCTCAGCAGTCCTCAGCTCCTCAGCGGGTCCTTCCTGGTACCAGGCAGGCGCTTGTGAACTAGTTTTGAATGTGCTCTGTGCTTCGTCTTCTTGATACAGCAAAAGCTACCAGCAACGATAGAGCCTAAAGTAGGAGATACCTTTCCTGCCTTTAGTGCACAGTCCTGTGCTCCAGTTCCCCTTCCCCTGGGCATTTAAATATTTCGAGGGGCTCCAAGAGGGGACGTGTTGTGCCACGACAGGCCTGCCGGGCCCAGGACCACGCAGGTGGAAGGGCCGAGGGCAGAAGTTGCAGGTGCCCAGAAGCTGTTTCCCTGTTCCAACACTGCAGTAATTCTTGGGCCTTCCCATATGATATTTTGGTCACAGTGCATTAAGAAACTCCAGGATGTGAATGAAGACTCCATAAAATTCCCGCTTCCTGTACCACCACAGGCCGCGGCGGCTGTGAGCTGCTTACAGCAATGGGGTGTGTATTAATGAGACACTAAAACATGCCCCGGTATGTTCTCAGGCGCTTTCAGTGTAGCCTTTTCAACCCTGCACTGATTCCTTCATATATAAAAATGGAATTTATTTTTAGTTCTTGTTCCTCCCACTGAGCTCAGGCAGGGTCAAAATATGGCAATAAATGCAATTTTGCTTCTCATTTGCTGAGTGCTCTCCCCTCGAAGACACAATGGTTCCCTTTCTAGTCTCTGGTGTGCCCTTATCTTCCAGATATGGCTTGAGCCATCTTTTACCCCTCTTCACATTTACTGAGAGTATTTTCCACTTAGCCAGCTTTCTGCTCTGAGGCATATTTTATAGTATCCTTATATCGTGACTTACTGCATTCAAGACCTAGAAGAGGCCTCTGTGACCACCAGATTGTTGTCAGTATCTGCCACCAAAAAGCCTTCATTAAGCTCACATTAAGAAAAATACTGACGTGGGGCGCCTGGGTGGCTCAGTTGGTTAAGCGACTGCCTTCAGCTCAGGTCATGATCCCAGAGTCCTGGGATCGAGTCCTGCATCGGGCTCCCTGCTCCTTGGAGAGTCTGCTTCTCCCTCTGACTTTCTCCCCTCTCATGATCTCTTTCACTGTCTCTCTCTCTCAAATAAATAAATAAAATCTTTTAAAAAAAAAAAAAGAAAGAAAAAAAAATACTGACGAAAATTCTATAGACTGGACTGTTATCTGGGACCTACCTCATAATCTAAAAACCCTTTTGCCCCTCCACTCCTGCATGCACATGATTCAAAACCAGCATTTTTAAAAATGCATGAGTATAACCAGGTCAGTGTGGGTGACAAGACTGGCCGGGACACAGGAGAGGACTGACCCACAGAGACAGCGGGTCAGAAGGGCTTTCTGATTAAGAAGTTCTAAGAACACTGTTGGAGAAGGTAGTGGGATCAGTCACAAGCCCAGAACTGTCTTCACTGTGTTCCCCAGTCACTCACTGTTCTCTTGTCTGAAGTGGTGACAGGATTTTTGGAACCTTCGTCCTGGGTGTCGTGTCAGTTTTCATTTCCTTCTGAGCCAGGTATTCTGAATGGGGTGTGTGTGTGTGTGTGTGTGCGCGCGCACGCGCACGCATACACGTGTGCACATGTGTGCCAATTCCTAGTTGTATCATAAGGGACTCATTCTGTTGTATTTTCAACATAAACAAATGAAAAGTAAGTGCTTTTTAAGGAGACCTCGCACAAATAAGGGTTTTCCCCAGAGCACTGTCAGATGCTGAGTGAGAGCCTTCTGTCATTGCAGGTGGGGTGGAAGACAACCCGTGAGTATTACACCTTCATGTGGGTCACTTTGCCCGTTCACCTAAACAGTGAATCAGCCAAACAACAGGAAGTCCAGTTCAAAGGTGAGAAAAATCCTGGATCAAAGGTGTTTGAAGACAGCCCCTAAGACTAATTCCCTTGAGCTGAAGCTTTCTGGGGCAGATAAAAGACTGGCAGATTTTTAGTTTTCTTAACAGACCTTATTTTGGTTTAAAAATCATGTTGTATTTCCAGCTTATTACCTGCCCAAGGATGATGAGTATTACCAGTTCTGCTATGTGGATCAGGATGGTGTGGTCCGGGGAGCAAGCATCCCTTTCCAGTTCCGTCCAGAAAATGAGGAGGACATCCTGGTTGTTACCACTCAGGTCTGTAAACATCTCACCCCCATCCTTCCTGCCAGTAAGAGTAGTAATTTCAGGATAGGGTGGAATTGGGATCAATAAAGCCTTTATTAAATGTCTTAACAGATACTATGGGGAGAAATGCATACAGTACCCACTCAAACCTACTCAGGAATAACTTAGGAACGTTGAAAAGAATCACAACAATAAGTGGTTCCTCCTTTCTCAAAAGCTGCTGTAACTCAGTTGGCATTCAGTTATTTCCTTAACTTTGCCAGTTGCTTAATTTTGGTCATCTGCGCATATTACCACCACAGTAAATTATAAGCTCCTTTGGGGAGGGACGCACCAAATATGCTTTGTATCGTTCAGTTCTGTCTTTATTTTTTTTCTTAAGATTTTATTTATTCAACAGAGAGCACACAAGTGGGGGATGAGGGAGGGGGAAAAGCAGACTCCCCACTGAGGAGAGAGCCCGATGTGGGATTGAGATCTTGACCCCGTCTGAAGACAGATGCTTAACCGACTGAGCCACCCAGACACCCCATCTCTCCATTCCGACACAGAGCCTGTCCTACTCTGAGTATTAGATCCATTTACTTACTCAGTTATTTCACAGGACACCCTCTTTCCGTCCAGCACTGTGGTAGGCAGTGAAGAATCAATTAAATCACTTGGCTGTCTTGGCCTCTAGGAGCTAAGTCCATTAGGAGAGACAAACAGTAGTAAGTGTTTTACAAGAAGAATCTACATTCTTCTGTTATTCCACCTTTAAACTCTTTATGGTCTTAATTTTGTTTGTCTTTCTTTCTTGGTAATGACAGGCTCAATGTTGCATTTATATGGACGTGCCTCCATTATCCCCTATCCTACATACTGAGCAGGTGCTCCCATTCAGGGGACACAGATGTCGCCGTTGAGTGGGAATCCACCAGACCCTCAGCATCCCAGCCCATGGGAATGTTCCACTAGAGGGACTTGAATATTTTATCAAGCTATAAAGGGTCAAATATGAATTCATGGGATGCTCTTTCGTAGGGTGAAGTGGAAGAAATTGAGCAGCACAATAAGGAGCTCCGCAAAGAAAACCAGGAGCTGAAGGACAGCTGCGTCGGCCTCCAGCAGCAGAACTCAGACATGCAGGCTGAGCTCCACAAGAAGAAGGTATGGCTGCTAGTGAAACACGAACCTGAAAACAAACAGACAAACAAAAAACATGAACCTGGACCACAGAGGTCAGAACTGGATGGTGTGTCTTATACAGCCTCACCTCTTTTGCTTGTGATCTTACTCTCCTATACTAATATCTTTGAATAGGCACCGTGTTAAAATTTTTATATGGATTACTCTATTTAAACTTTGGATTAGGTACTGTTATTACCCTGATTTTACAGATGAGTAATCTGAGGCTTAGAAGGGTACATAATCCCTTATATGGCTAATCTGTGATGGAGCCAGGATTCAAACCAAGCAGTCTGACTGCTGCTTCCTGGTTCCTATGTAGAATGTAATCTCTTCGCTTTGGTTCGCTAGACTGTGGACCTCGAGAGAGTAGAGAGTATAAAAGCAAGGCTGCAGGTTATCCAGACTCTTGGCTACTTCTCTTTTGAAACATCCTTCCAGTTAACAGGTGGTAATTGAGAGTTGATAATGCAAGGAGCTTTAAAGAAGAGAGTCTTCTCTTGGGACTATAAACTAATTACACTGAGGTCGTACCTTATAAGTTCCAGAACATGCAAACCTTGGCAGTCACCATCTGTAGAGCCCTTGATCTACAGGTGAGCAAACTGAGACCCCAAGGAGAGTGGAAGAGGTCAGGTTAGTGATCACACTGGGCTGGGACCCACTTCTCTTGACTCCCAGACAGACTGTTTTTTAATACGTTGCTGTCACACAAATGCCTTGTGTGATGTCCTCAGCCCTGGGCTGGTTGAGAAGTGTGGGTAACAGGTCCAGGCTACAGATCTGGCCTCTTCCAGGCAGTTAGATAACAAACGGGTGGCAGAGGTACAATGCACTGTCTGTCTGTCAAGAACCAGTATCTGGCCACGAGCCCTACAGCTCACCTGCCAGGTTGCCAAGGAATCAGAGGGTCTGGCTTCTCGAGTTAGCTCTCCTACCGACTTGCTACTAGTTATGATAACACAAGCCAGTATTTATTTAGTATCTACTATGTGTACTACTAGCGAGGCACTGTAATTAAGCAGATCGCTTCACTTAATCCTTAAAACCATCCAACAGCTCAGAGAGGTTAGGTGACTTGCCCAATGTTACAGTCAGCTCATGACTTTGAAAGGAGCTTGGATTTGAGCTTAGACTCCTCTGATATTAAAACCCATGTTTTGGAGCACCCTGGTTGCTCAGTGGGTTAAAGCCTCTGCCTTTGGCTTGGGTCATGATCTCAGGGTCCTGGGATCGAGCCCCGCATCCGACTCTCTGCTCAGCGGGGAGCCTGCTTTCCTCTCACTCTCTGCCTGCTTCTCTGCCTACTGGTGATCTCTGTATGTCAAATAAATAAATAAACTATTTTTAAATAAATAAATAAAACCCATGTTTTTTAGGAATTAAAATTAAAAACAAGAATGGGGAAGAAAACCCATGTGTTTTAGAGCCAGGACCATTCACTGGTTAAGAACCCTGTCTTTGGAGTCACACAGACTTGTTCTCCCACTTAATGTCTGATGAAGCAGGGGAAATTTTTTAACATCTCTGAACTTCAGTTTTCCCTTTCTATAAAAGAGAAATTGATGATACTTGTTTTCTGAGAGACTAGTACACGCATGTTCATAACACCATCTTTCCCAACAGCTAAAGGGAGGAGGCAGGTGTCCAGTGACGGATAGAAGGATACACGTTGTTTAGCATGTAGATAACAATGGAGTGTTATTCAGCTTTAAAAAGGAAAGAAGTTCTGACACATGCTACTAAATGGATAGCATGTGATCCCACTCAGGAGGTACCTGGAGTAGCCAGCTTCGCAGACACAGGAAGTAGAGTAGTAGTTGCCGGGAGACGGGTGGGTGGGGAGAACAGGGAGTCAGTGTTTTCACAGGACAGAGCTTTGACTGTACACATGAAAATAGTTCTGTGGGTGGTTATAGGGCCGGTCATACAACAGTGTGCATGTGCTTAATGCCGCTGAACTAGGAGCTTAAAGTTGATGAAGGTGGGAAATTTTATGTGCATATTCCTACAATTTTTTAAATTATTTTTTAAAAGGATGATAAATGTCTAAATCTTGGCGCTAAAAGCAGGGAGTTGTTATTGATGCACGAGGCTGGCTTTGGTGCAGAATGGAGTTGGGGGTAAAAAAGCAAATGTGTAGCCCTAGTGCCAGGGCCGCTAGCTGCCTGTGGCTCTCCCAACACTTGAAACATGGCGTTTTGTGATGCACCATAAGCATAAAGGGTATATCGGATTTTAAAGACATATTATGAAAAAAAGTTAAAGTATTTCCCTCTTATTTACATATTGAAACAATATTTTAGATATATTGGGTTAAAAGTACTATTAGTAAAATTAAGCATAGCTGTTTCTTGTTGCTTTTTATTTTCATATATTTATTTTTTTTTTAAGATTTTATTTATTTAACAGAGAGAGATCACAAGTAGGCAGAGAAGCAGGCAGAGAGAGAGGGGGAAGTAGGCTCCCTGCTGAGCAGAGAGCCCGATGCGGGGTTCGATCCCAGGACCCTGAGACCATGAGCTGAGCTGAAGCCAGAGGCTTACCCACTGAGCCACCCAGGCAACCCTCTTTGCTTTTTAAAATGTGGCTCCTAAACTTGAATTACATATGCAGCATCCGTGAATTTCTTGGCCAGCACCTTTCCAAGAGAAAACCCACTTTATTTCATTTGCTGCTGTGTCTGTAGTGCAGGAACAGTGCCTCATATGCACTCCTTAAATATTTGTTTAATGAGTTAATGGACAGATACAAGCTCCAGTGGAAGAGAAATTAAGGTGACTGCATTGCGTGGAGAAAATAGATTAAGAACAGTTTAATATGGAAACAACTTTCCTTGGATATTTCATTCACCGTTGTGTCATGACATTGAATAAGGGCCTGACATATAGTAAATGCTCAATAAATACTTGTCAGCTGGCCTCGGTACTAAAAAGTGTCTTAGAAATGGTCTGTTCCTTTGGTGTCTCAATCTGCAGGAGGAGCTGGAAACTCTGAAGGGCACCAATAAGGAACTGGAACAGCAGCTGAAGGTGCAGAAGGACCACTGGGAGACCGAGCTGCTCCAGTGAGTGATTCCCAGAGGGGGGGATCTGCTGTGTTCCCAGGTGTCACAGATGAGATCTCCGGAGCTCGTTAGACAGTCTTCCTGTTACGGCAGTGATAGGTGCAATTCTAGGTTGGAGCATTAGTATCCGAACAGTAAGGTGAAGTAACCTGAATTCAGGTATTAATGTGAAATGTCCAGTACATGGGGCTTGAGGTCAGGAAGCTGAGAAAGGACTGAAGAAGAATGGATTTTTTTTTTTTAAAGCTGGTGTTTTGTTTTATTTTTAAAGATTTTATTTTATTTATTTGACAGATCACAAGTAGGCAGAGAGGCAGGTAGAGAGAATGGGGAAGCAGGCTCCCTGCCGAGCAGAGAGGCCAACCCGGGGCTCCATCCTGGGACCCTGAGATCATGACCGGAGCCGAAGGCAGAGGCTTTAACCCACTGAGCCACCCCGGTGCCCCAAAAAGAAAGGATTTTAAACTAATTCCACAGCCTTAGGGCCAAGGCAGCCTTCACTCATTGAAGGCCCAGGGGATCTGACCCAGAATCAGCCTATCCTTCACGCAGTCCTCTTCTCCTCCACAGACTGAAAGAACAAAACCAGAAGATGTCCTCAGAAAATGAGAAGATGGCAGTCCGAGTGGATCAGCTCCAGGTGGGTAACGCCAAGCCTTTGCCAAAGTGTATCATCTTACTCTGCCCGTGCTGCCCCGTGAGTTCCACTGTGGGGGTGCCCAACGGTCAAAGCGCTAGTCTGCAGGTTCACGGAGTTTTCTGTTCTGGACCCCCCCTCCCCCCACACACATACCGTTACTCTTAAAGTCCCGGCCCTCAAGAACTGAATAATTCGTTCAGTTTATATTTATCATGAATTCTTAAGATGGAGCACTGTCACCTCTACCACTGCTTTTCTTAACTTTTTTTCTTTTAGCTACAAAATCTCTTGAAAGTCTTTCTCAAAAGCCTAGAATGAAAAAAAAAAAAAAAAAAGCTGGAATGTAAAGCAGATACCAGCTGAATCACTATTGGTTTTAGGAAGCTGTGCCTTAAAGAGGGGTGTGTTGACTTTTCCTCATTTGAGTCTTAGGCGCAGGGTGTGAGGGAGAGCTGAAAAGTGGGCGTTCTAGGGATATTTGGCAGTCAGGCGTTGCCAAGGAGTACGCATTTCTTTGTGTGAGTGTACATTAAACAGCATTGTTAGTGTTCAGTTTTCTTCCTTTTATATCTTGATTATATTCGCTGTTTTTGCTTTAGGCCCAGCTGTCAACCCAAGAGAGAGAAATGGAGAAGCTCGTGCAGGGAGATCAAGATAAGACAGAGCAGTTGGAACATCTGAGGAAGGAGAATAGCCAGCTCCTCCTCACTTTGGCTCAACAGGTAGAGTCACAAACGGAACCAACGTTTTTAGGCATTCACGAGAAAACACGTACATGGTTCTTTGTTTACTGTGTCACATTCGCCGACCATTGGTGGCTGTGGGAAAGGTCTCAGAGGAAGCCGTCTGAGATGAGGGAGCTCATGGCTCTTCTCAGAAACCTAGGAAGAAACTTGCCTCTCTCTCTGCCGGCTGCTCGCTCATTAGCTCACGTGCGCGTGCCTGTGCTGGCCCAGCAGTGGTCCTGACATCTGTTTTTGTGCAGAGGGAGCACCAGAAGAAGCTGGAGCAGACCGTAGAGGAGATGAAGCAGGAAGAAGCAGCTGCCAAGAAGAAACAGCAGCAGTTAACGGCACGTCTGTCTTTGGATGGCTTTGTGGGAGGGAGCCTGCGGGAAGGAAGGGATGGGTCTATTTTCAGGTGGCAGAAAGGATAAAAAAGACAGAGGAGAATAGCGTTTACCCCTGGACATCGTCCCAGAAGGACAGAGAATTTGTCATTTGCAAAACGTTGAAGGAGAGGTGGCCGTTCCTACTGTGTGATGAATGGCGGAGGGAGATTGAAAGTACTTCGTGACAGGTTGTCCAGTAGAGCCTTGAGCCAGGAATCACCCACAGTCACCCCCTAATCCTTTCTTATCATGGGGGCAGACAAATGAATAATGATAAAGTCAAGCTCTACGGTTAGGAAATATTACAGCAATCAAAATTTTTGTTACGATTAATATAATATTAGCAATTATCATTCTAAATTCTTCCGAGCTATAGTAATGTAGTAGTGAAAGCCTAATTGATAAATTTCTAGAATAGCTTGTTGGAAAAGAGGCCTCGTGGTGATGACAGGTGCCAGGAAGCCCCATTTTCTGAATTTCGCAAGGGTATGAGAAACCCTGCTGTCTGGAGGATATCCAGCTGTTGGGATAAGTCATATCATTCACTCCCTTGGCCATTACTCAGTCAGCTAGAGGCGTCCCTCCCATATGTAAGCTACTAGATACCGTCGCATGAAAAAGAGGAGAACAAAGTTAGAAAAGCAGCTGCTCACAGGTTGAGTTTGGCCCCGAGAAACGTGTTATTTAGCCTAGCTGGTGTTTTTCAAAAATCGAATTGGTTGCCAACAACTAAAAATGGGAACACTTCCCATTTTAAAAAAATGTGTATTTCTAGCTTCTTGAAAACTTGGGGGGCTCTGGCAGCCCAGAGCCCCCATTTCCACACAGCAGCAATGCCCAGCCTGGGTGGCTGCGGCTCCCTCTAGACGGGCCCCATGTTCTCCCCTCCCCCACTGCCTCTACCGGCCCTCATGGCCTTCACGTCCGCCTCTCAGCAACGTCACAGGCCTGGCCCCCACCAGCACACCGCAGCTCGTGGCCTCTGCTGTAGCAAGAAATCACTATTTCACATAAGCTGCCGCCCTTCGAAGGTTTGAACCTCCTTGTGGCAGGTAGGGGTTTCCTGGGTTTCTGTGGCCTATTTTTCAAGACCCAGGGGCTCGATTCTTTATTCCTCACCTAGCCAGAGCACCCCTAACTGTGAGGACTGTGTATCTTGTGCTTTAGGCGCCTAGGAGCAAGAAAACAGCAGTGGAGGAGCAGTTAGTACAAGAGGTGGAGCGCCTAAAGGCAAAGGTAGAGGCCGGGAAAGCCTGTTTCTTAGAGAAGTACAAAGAGTGTCAACGACTCCACAGGCAGATCAGGCAACTCAGGGCGGCTGCGCAACTGGTAGGTGCCAGAGCTCAGGGGGCCCAGGAAGCCAGGGGTGTGAAGGTCTGCGGTTCCTAGACCAAAGCCCGGAGGACTGCCCACCCTCGTTGAGGAGAAACACTTCTCTTCCTGTTAAAAAGAGGAGGGATGGAGTGTGCGGCCAGAGACCAATCTGGGGGTCCCTGGAAGTAGAGGCCCCTGTCTAGCCATGGGTCTCAGGGAAGGTGGTGGTAACCATTGAGCAGGTTTCTGTGCAGACTCAGATAGCCCTTTCTTATTTCTGCCTTTTGAGGAAGTGAAGCAGGACCCGAAGAGCCAGCAAGAGCCCATGGGGATGGGGAGCCGGGAGCCTGCAGTCAGCTCTGTCATCGGGTAGCCCCTCTCGCATTCCTACCTCAGGGTCGGCTAGAAGCGCACAGCAGTTTGGGCACCAGCGTTCAAATAAAAAATCTTGGAAAAAAAAAAAAACACCACAACTAGTAGGATTAGCTTAAGTGTGTCTGTGAGGTATGTGCACGTGTCTGTCTGTAGGTAGGAGATGGGAAGCACGGACGCATGCCTGCCAAGTGTGGGGTTTATGAAGTTAGGTCCACCTGTCACAGCGGGACGCCCAAGACCTCAGTCCAGGGTCCTTGTAGCCTTGGATAAGCGCCTTCCAAGGTTCCTTGTTCCTCAGTGTTCCTTGAGTCCAGATGCCTGTGCTCACTGGGAGGACGTCCCATCAACTTAAGTCCCTCACACTACATTGAGTGAGGTGTTTATTCCAGACCAAGATTCTTGTTTCCATGGTTGGGTGCCGTTAAATAGGACTCCAGTTAGCCCTAATTCTGATAAGTCAGTCTTGGGGCTTTTCCCAAGTCTGTCTGTATGACTTTTCCCCTCTTTGGTCACTTTCACTACCAGCTTAACCAAAAGACATCAGCATCTCTGATGCCGAGCCAGGCCTTCAGGCATTTTGTTAAACCACGGCATCACCTCCACCTTAAGCCCTCTGCCCCTCCCCCCGAGCTGCCTTCTCCCCACCTCAGTCCCACCGCGGGGGAAACCAGACCCTCCACAGGCCCCTTGTGGTACCCCACCCTGGATCCAGATTATAGTATGTGAGCCTAATCCTAACTGGTTTTTGTTATTGACAGGATGAGAACTCGGGCCTGTCAGAAACACTGAATGAGAACAAGATCGTATGTAATGTTCTACAGAGAGAGAAGGAGAGATTGGAAAGAGAAAACGACGTGAGTGTGTACAACAGGGTAGAAAGTCCAAGGTGTTTTGTTCTGTTTAAAGATTTTTTTTTTTTTAAAGATTTTATTTAGTTTTTTGACAGATCACAAGTAGGCAGAGAGGCAGGCAGGAAGAGAGAGGAGGAAGCAGGCTCTCCACGGAGCAGAGAGCCCAATGTGGGGCTCGATCCCAGGACCCTGGGATCATGACCTGAGCCAAAGGCAGAGGCTTTAACCCACTGAGCCACCCAGGTGCCCCTAAAGATTGATTGATTTATTTGAGAGCAAGCGAGCGTGTGGTGGGGAGGAGCAGAGGGAGAGGGAGAGAGAGAATCTTAAGCAGACTGCACGCTGAGCACGGAGCCCAGTGCAGGGCTCTTTCTCACGACCCTGAGATCATGACCTGAGCTGAAATCAAGAGTCGGCTGCCGGGCGCCTGGGTGGCTCAGTGGGTTAAGCCGCTGCCTTCGGCTCAGGTCATGATCTCAGGGTCCTGGGATCGAGTCCCGCATCGGGTTCTCTGCTCCGCGGGGAGCCTGCTTCCTCCTCTCTCTCTCTCTGCCTGCCTCTCTGCCTACTTGTGATCTCTGTCAAATGAATAAATAAAATCTTTAAAAAAAAGTTATAAAAAAAAAAAAAGAGTCGGCTGCCTAACTCACTGAGCCACCCAGATGGCCCTAGAAACCCCAAGGTTTTAAGGAGCAGGAGGAGGGTGACCCAGAGATGTGGTGATTAACAAGTTAAGTAAAAGAGCCCTTTCTGGGACTGTGGGTGAAACCATTGCTCCTATGAGTAAATTTAATCTAGTCCTCATCTACCACGAACCCTCTCTTGGTTCTGTAACTGAAACTTGTTTGTCCTGGCAGTAGTCAGCTTGAAAGGAACACCTTGACGGAAGATCTATCTTAATTCATTTTGCTCTTAACTCCCCGCCTGTAGTAAGTATTGTCTTTGCAGGAGAATATCCGACGTCATTTCTAGGCTAGCTGAGGGACCCCTTTCCTTCAGCGTGACTTTTTCCTTTTCTTCTGCTTCCAGACCAGGGCAGTAGTGACGGCCTCTACCTGCCCTGGACCCGTGGCCGGCTCCTAATAAAATGCTCTACGTTCGTTCCCTCACTCATTCATACATCCCTTCATTCATTCATTCATTCATTCATCCAGGCAGTATTTATCTTCTGCTGTGGGTTAGACACAGGCTATTCTTGGCTGATTGAGGATGATGGCAGCAAATAAAGAAGCTGCACCTTGGGGCGCCTGGCTGGCTCAGTTGGAGAAGCGTGTGACTCTTGATCTCGGGGTTGTGAGTTCAAGCCCCATATTAGGTATAGAGATTATTAAAAACAATAAATAAAAACTTAAAAAAAAAAAAAAAAAAACAGTACTTAAAGGCACTTTCCTGCCCTTGCATCAAAGTCACGTGTCCCAGCCCTCTGGCTTATGCTCCTAGATCTACACCTGCCACAGTTCTCCAGCTCGCCCCTCTCTCTAAGCCTTCAGGGCTGTGCCTCCAAGTGGTCATCTCTAGCTTTGATTATGTCATTTATACCAATGCCTTTCAGCATTATAGGGGCCTTAGGAGTCTCTTTCCGTCATCTTCATCCTCTTGATTCAGATAAACAGAGCTTGACTTTGAAATCTCTATTTTCGGGCACCTGGGTGGCTCAGAGGGTTAAAGCCTCTGCCTTCGGCTCAGGTCATGATCTCAGAATCCTGGGATCGAGCCCCACATTGGGCTCTCTGCTCAGCAGGGAGCCTGCTTCCTCTTCTCTCTCTCTCTCTACCTGCCTCTCTGCCTACTTGTGATCTGTATCTGTCAAATAAAATCTTTAAAAAGAAAAAAAGACATCTCTGTTTTCTGGAATAGTCTGATGGGGCGGTGGGAGGGAGGGAAGAGGACACACACAATTGGCAACAGGGAGGAAAAGAGCCGATACTTGAAAGCTCTGTTAAGAGCTGTAGGAAAGCCCTCTTAATAAAGATGTGAAGAGGGAGTTTACTTTTTTCCTAAGAACTTTTAAAGCGCAGTCTGTCCTCCATGTAGCTTATTGCGTCTCATTCTCTCATCCCCCCTTCCTCCTTTCACTCTCTCTGTTGGTATATCCCTTTGAAAGGATAAAACACGAAGAAGGGAAAATTGTATCTGATGAATATTCCATTGTGTAAGACAGTTATCCTAGGAAAGAGACTAAAAGAAGCATTTTGCTCTCAGTAATGTGCAGCAGCTTCGACCTTAATATAGGTCCCGCCCCCCTCATCTGTGCACACAGCGTTTGTACCCTATCTTGGTTGGTATGTATTTAGAGACTTAAAATTCTTTTTTGCAATTAATTGAAAAAAAATTCAGTAGACACTTAAATTCAAGTGTAAAGAGCTCAGATCTTCCGATTGCGGAGGCTGCTACTTCCCCTTTAGAATTACGACTTGTCGGTTCCTGGGATTCTCCAGCGCCACACTGTTCATGGAGAAGTACCCGTAACGGGCATCCCCTAGCCAGTTGCTTGTGGCCCTCCTTTGTTGTTGTCTTCCAACGTGTGTCTCTAAACATTCTCTCCCTAGCTTTTGAAGAGGGAGAACAGCAGATTGCTGAGTTACATGGGTCTGGATTTTGACTCTCTGCCCTATCAAGCGCCTACTTCGGATCAAGGAGGTGCTGGACAAAACCCAGGACTTGTCTATGGAAACCCATATTCTGGTAAGACAACTGCCGTTGGAGCTAGAAGGCCCTTGCCTGCATCCCTTTCCCCCACTAATTTTTTTTTTTCTTTTTTGTGGTCTGAGATGCTAATTAAGACCAGTCTCATTGTTAAGACTTGCTGGGCAGAAGCCGAGGACCCAATAGAAAGATTGCCAGGCGAGAAGTGTTAATTGAGAAATAAATCTGAATCTAGAAGACGCAAATCAGATCATTCGCCTAGAGGCAGCAGACACAAATTGAGTCCCGTGGCTATATTCCAAATATATAAATCAGAGAAATGTGTCTATGTAGAAGATATACACATACAAAGCTGAGGAAGCTAATTAAGGTTTGGAAATGGAAGCGTAAGAGGTGGGGTATGCCGCCCAGGAATGGGCAGTTAGGGCAACCTCTCAATGGCCTGACCCAGGGTAGCAGGAATGTGCCCCACAGAGAGCCCGGGGTGGTTTAGAGGACAGGAAATGGGGATGAAAACTAGTCTTATCACTCAAGGATGGAGGGTCAGATTGTTCTTGCCAGGGACAAGGGAACAGGGAACTTTCCCTCTTTTGTCTCCAAAAGTGGTAGAAGACCTCGTGTCCTTTTCTTGGACAGTTTAAAGCAGTCATGTTCTCCTTGGAGTCACAGTCAAATCTTTACAGCAGGCAGGAGTATACATTTATTTTCTCTTTAAAAATATTTTTAAGCATTTTTCTGGGGCGCCTGGGTGGCTCAGTGGGTTAAGCCGCTGCCTTCGGTTCGGGTCATGATCTCAGGGTCCTGGGATCAAGCCCCACATCGGGCTCTCTGCTCAGCCGGTAGCCTGCTTCCCTTCCTCTCTCTCTGCCTACTTGTGATCTCTCACTGTCAAATAAATAAATAAAATATTAAAAAAAAAAAGAAGAAGAATATTTTTAAGCATTTTCATTTAAAATACCAGTTTATGTGGCTTCAGTCCTAAAATCTATTCTCAGATTGTTTTCTTATTCTTATTAAATTGTGACTTTTTATTTAAATCTCATTTTGCCCATACTGAGAAGAGGTTGGGTTTAGGTTTTTTTGTTTTTTGTTTTTTGTTTTTCCTGATTCTGTAGCATACACATGGCTATCAAAAGTCTCATTTCATTATTTTTTCCTCTTTTCCCTTCAGCATTGACCTAGATCCCCTCTATCAGCAGTTAATGGTACACAGGAGAGAGAAAGAGTCAGAGGCAGTGGGGAGAAAGGGAAACGAAGGGGGTTACAGAAACCAGCTAACAGATCACAGCTGGAGAATCCAGGGATGGTATTTCTCTCATTGAATGAAACCTTTTTTATGATCCTCAGGTATCCAGGAAAGTTCGGCCCCAGGCCTGGTAAGTATGCGAATCCGGAGACTGCCCACATCAGATCCTTGAAAAGTGCCCCTTCCTGCTCCAGTTCATGGAAGAACCATAGGGAGACTGGTTCATTTTGATACTCCAGAAGTCCCCTGGATCAGCTGGGTCAAACCTCAGCTGAGGGAGCCCGTTGAGGTGGGGAGAAGAAAGCCCAGTTCGCCCCTCAGCTTTCTGCTCCTGTGACCTCCGCCTGTGAGCTGAGGTTGACACCAGAACTAGGGCGCAGATGTGAACTAGGCAGGCAGTCCAGCAAGGTGTGTCCGCTGTCCCCTCTGGGCTGGAGGCTCTTTGAACGCTGTAACAAGTTGTAGGTCCTTTCACTCCTGGGGTAGAGAAAGCCTCAGTGAGTGTCTCCCAATGTGACTTCATTCATTCACCCTCTACTTCTTGAGCACCTGCCATGTGCCAAGTGGTACGCCCCTTGCTGAGGATGTAAACAGATATGAGACATGACCTGGGCCGCAGAGAGCTTACACCTGTCCTCACGCCTTTGCTCTTCCTCCCAGCTCGCCATCAAGAGATGCCCCACCTGCAAGTCAGACTTCGCTGATGACATTTTCGATCACACCTTGGAACAGCAGCGCATGCAGACCCTGTGTCTCAGTTGTCCAATCTGTGACAAGAGCTTCCCAGCAACAGAGAAGCAGATCTTCGAAGACCATGTGTTCTGCCACACTCTCTAAGTGTCCCAGACGCGTGGATCTATACTGTGCATCGATTTTTATAGAGTAGAACCTATAGCTTCTACTTAGAGCTCTGACCCACGATCCTGCCTAACATGAAATTCCTAGGGATTTAATCAGTCCTGGGGCCCTACGGGTGGAGTCGGAGTCATGGTGATTATCTGCAGAGTAGTGGCGAGGGCTGTCACTTCCATCCTTGTGGGTTACTACCTTTTAAATCCCATAACTAGCTGCACCATCCTCACGTCTGGTGCCCCGCCTTCTACAGGTCTCCAGTACAAGGGCCCTGTACAAGCAGTCGAGCTGGCCCTTCTTTCACAACAGGCTGGACTTGAGTACTAAGCAGTTCATTTCCAAGTTGTCCCATTGCCCTTCAAGGTCAGGCCTTGAGTGTGTTCATTGTCGGTTCCCAGTCTTAACCATGCGGCTGGTGATCAAGCAGAGGTTGAGAATTTCTGCCGCCTCCTCAGGTCTCTCTCTCCCACTGATTGCATTTAAACAAGCCACAGATGGCCACCACAGAGAACTCCGACATCCCACTGGGATACCAAAGGTTTCTCATCTTGACTTCTCAGCGCCCAGCAGAAGCATCTTATTCCTGAACTATAGACAGAAAGTATTTCACTCACAGAAAGCCTTCTCTCTCTCTCTGGATACCTCTGTTTGGCATTTTCTACTTCTTCGATCTTTCCTGTGCACATAACTGCACATAACCTTTATTGTAAGTCCGTCCTTAATGATTAGTAGGACTTGTTAGAAACTGTTGGGGTCTGCAACTTTCTGAGCAGGTGAGTTTGACTATGGATAAGTCAGAATAAGAACTATTGTTAATCTCTTTAATACTAAAAATAAACTCGTCCTATCTCGGGGACATTGTTCATTTTAAACTGGGTAATTGGGCTTTCTGGTCCTTTGTTTTAAGCGTCTTGAGAAAAGGAACCAACACGCTAATGCGAATTCTAGAGCCCACCAGCCGATTTCACTTGTCTTAACTAGTCAACAAGAGTGTCCTGGCAATGACCTGGAGATGGAGAGGAAGGTGGTGGAACATTCGTTCGAGCAGTCTGGAGCCCTGGCTTCCTGCTCGAACCTTCCACGCACTTTGTGAAAGGGGTCAGTGTGCATTTGGGAACCCTTTATGATCTAGGTTCAATTCCCTCCATTCAGATCTGCCTAATAGAACGATAAGAACCATTTTCTCACCACCATCCCCAACTCCCCCACCCCCCACCTCAGGATTGAACAAATGGAAATGACTCCAGGAAGTCAACCAGCTGGTCCCTCTAGAGACTTCTGCAGAAACTTCTGAATGATGTAAACCTTGATGTCACAAATAAGGTTGAGTCAACTTCCTTCTGGGGCTTTCCCTGATGTGAGTTATGCCCTAGACTAGCTGTCTCGTCCTAGTCATGGTTCCTTGTCTTCATTTCTCCTTTGATAAAATGAAGATGAAACTACACTCCTCCGGGGGCTTCTGGGCGGCTCAGCTGGTTAAGTGTCCGACTCCTGATTTCGGCTCAGGTCATGATCTCTGGGTCCTGAGATCAAGTCCTGCCATTGGGCTCCGCACTCAGCGGGGCGTCTGCTTGGAGATTTCTCCCTCTGCCCCTTGCCTATGCTCCCTCATTCTCAAATAAAATCTTAAGAAAAGAAACCACTCCCCCTCCTCCTTTATCACCTCAAGGAGATGTCTCTTGGACTCAAGGCTTTTGCCCCTTAAGAATCCTGTGGCATTAAGACTAACTCCAGTAGGTGCGCCTGGGTGGCTCAGTTGGTTAAGCCACTGACTGGCTCAGGTTATAATCCTGGAGTCTTGGGATCAAGTCCTGGGCTCGAGTCTACTTCTCCCCTTGACCTTCTCCCGTCTCGTGTTCTCTCTCTCTCAAATAAAGTCTTTAAAACGAAAAAAAAAAAAAAGACTACGATACAGAAATGTAATGGGGAGATGGTACCACCGTTTTCCTGGCAGACACCCTCCCTCCCTGCAGAATTGCTGCTGCTCCCCAGATCGGTCCAGTGAAGAAGTGCAGTTTCATTTATTTCGTACTCGTCAGCTCTTAATTAAGCACGTGAATGGAGAAGAGCAGCGGTGCACATAATCCGAATGAGTGAAGACCATTTTCTGGTGAATTACCGACCCCTTTGCCCCCGCTACCCTGAGGGTTACCGTGATTATCAACAGCAGCAGGAGCCCTTCCACAGGCTTGGTTTAAAAACCCAAGTGTTAATGATCCTTTTTGCTGGATGTAAAACAAAGCATCTTTAACCACTGTTCATTATCCCCAGCTGCTCTTACCAAGGCTTTGAAGGGGAAATTCTGCTCCAGGCAGCTCCTAGCGAAAGGAAACAATCATTCTTCTATAATCCACTCCTCACCCCAGCCGCCTTCTGCTAACCTCCTCACACCCACACATGTTAACGGTTGTAAAATACCTGCAGAAAGGAGCAGGAAGGTGTGGGAGCAAACCACATGTGCCTAAATTGGATTTTAGCATCTTTGTATTTACGAAACAAGCTTTCTTTCCTCATTCATCACTTCTAGGTCTGATATTAAAACATTTTTGCATTACTTACACACTCAAGTGATGGGCAGTAGGGGAAAAGTCAGCTGGGCACTCTGTGTGTGTGTGTGTGTGTGTGTGTGTGTGTGAGAGAGAGAGAGAGAGAGGTGAGAGGAAGTGAATTAAAATCAGAAAAGAGGGGCACCTGGGTGGCTCAGTGGGTTTAGCCTCTGCCTTCGGCTCAGGTCATGATCTCAGGGTTCTGGGATCGAGCCCCGCATCAGGCTTTCTGCTCGGCAGGGAGCCTGCTTCCCCACCTCTCTCTGCTTCTCTGCCTACTTGTGATCTCTCTCTGTCAAATAAATAAAAATCTTAAAAAAAAAAAAAAAAAACAGAAAAGAGAGTTGGCAAGATATTCCGGAAGCCTAATGCCCCCCTCGCCAGAACACCTGTGGCTTCAGCCCTTTTCCTTGGTCTTGCTAAAAATCGGGATGACATGAAACGGCCTTGATGTTTCAACATCCTTCCCTGCGATTTGGGTGATCTTCGGCAGCGGCAGTGGACCACAGCGAGCTCAGCTCTAACATGGTCTCCTAGCAACAAACGGTAATGAGATGCCAGGCCCGGCCTGAGAGATGCAGACTGCCACCTAGGAAAAAGCAAATTGGCCTCGACATGAGGATCTGACCCAGAGACCCCCAACTGCCCAGAGGTAACCGACAACGGGCCACAGACGCTGGGCCACAAGGCCCAGCCTTCTCAGTGGCTCTCATGTAAATATTAATACTTTGTCTCTGCACGCATGCTTCCTAGTTCAGACTGTGTTCATATATTCCACACCTACTTCAGTAATCTCTGAAGCAGCTATTAACTCCCTTTTTTTTTTTAAGATTTTATTCATTTATTTGACAGATCACAAGTAGGCAGAGAGGCAGGCAGAGAGAGAGAGGAGGAAGCAGTCTCCCCATGGAGCAGAGAGCCCGATGCAGGGCTCAATCCCAGGACCCCGGGATCATGACCTGAGCCGAAGGCAGAGGCCCAACCCACTGAGCCACCCAGGCGCCCCTTAACTCCCATTTTTATAGATGAATAAGTTGGAACCTGGAGAAATAACTTGCTAAAAGTTGGAACAACCCAAATGTCCCTCAGTCGATGAATGGATAAATAAAATACAGTGTATCTAGAGGATGAGATATTATTTGGCAAAAAAAAAAGATCAAGAGGTATCTGGCTGACCCAGTCAATGGAGCGTGTGATTCTCCATCTCCGGGTTGTGATTTTGAGCCCCACATTGAATGTAGGAATTACTCAAAAATAAAAATTTTAAAAAGAGGCACCTGGGGGGGTGCCTGGGTGGCTCAGTGGGTTAAAGCCTTTGCCTTTGGCTCGGGTCATGATCCCAGGGTCCTGGGATCAAGCCCCACATCGGGCTTTCGGCTCAGCGAGGAGCCTGCTTCCCCCTCTCTCTCTGCCTGCCTCTCTGCCTACTTGTGCTCTCTGTCTGTCAAATAAATAAATAAAATCTTAAAAAAATAAAATAAAATAGGCACCTGGGGGGCTCAATTGGCTAAGCAGCCAACTCTGATCTCAGTGATGTGAGCTCAAGCCCCGTGTTGGGCTCCACACTGGGCCCGGAGTCTACTTTATTTTTTTTCTTTTTAAGATTTTATTTGTTTGACAGACAGAGATCACAAGTAGGCAGAGAGAGAGGAGGAAGCAGGCTCCCTGCTGAGCAGAGAGCCCGATGCGGGGCTCAATCCCAAGACTCTGGGATCATGACCTGAGCTGAAGGCAGAGACTTAACCCACTGAGCCACCCAGGCACCCTTGGAGCCTACTTTAAAAAAAAAAAAAAGGAATTGAGTAACTTGCTTCACAACATGGAAGGACCTTGAAAACATGCTAAGTGGAAAAAACCCATCCCAAAAGAACACATAGTTTATGATTCCATTCATATGAAACGTCCAAGATAGGCAAATCTGTAGAAACAAAACATATGAGTGTTTTCCTAGGGCTGAGGCTTGGCGGGGGGGACTGGAGAGTCACTGCTCATGGGTATGGGATCTCTTTTGGAGGGTAAAGAAAATGTTCTAAAATTTATTGTGGAGATGTTTTCACAACTCAATACACTACAAACTACTGAATTACACACTTTAAGTGGGTGAATTCTATCTCAAGTATCTCAAGTTCTATCTCAAGTATTTTTAAAAGGTTAGAGAAAGGGCGTCTGGGTGGCTCAGTCGGTTAAGCCTCTGCCTTCGGCTCAGGTCATGATAATCCCAGGGTCCTGGGATCAAGTCCCACATCAGGCTCCTTGCTCAGTGGGCAGCCTGCTGCCCTGCCTCCCACTGCTGCTCCCCCTACCTGGGATCTCTCTCTCTCTGTCAAATATACAAATAAAATCTTAAGGAAAGAAAAAGGGTTAGAAAAATAACTTGCTCAAGTCATCCATCCACTGACTCAAGGTAGAATGTCTTACAGACAAGGTAGAATGTCTTAATGTGGGCTGGGCCCACATTACCGGATTTGGTTAGAGTGTACTTATTCCAGGAGAGCCCGCTGCCACAGCAGCCTGGGGTTTTCCCCCTCTCTTGGGCTGGAAGCAAGCAGCAGCTTTGGTCATGATGGAATCAAGACGAACAGGGTCAGGGCAATCATCAGTAGTCCACCATTTGGCCAGCAGCTTTAGTGCTCTTTGGGAATATCTATTCTGTGGAGATGAATGTACCCAATAAAGTTGGGGGAGAGAGTCACCAGCCACAAATTTCAGATAATCATATTAAGGGAGCCAGCCTGCTCTGCCTAATGTTATTACTTTCTCCCTGTGGAAAGAAGGAATATGACACCCCGGGGACTAAGTCTATTGTTTACTCAGTCAATCAACATTTATTAAGCACCCACAGTGTGCAGAACGAGCACAGGGCCAGGATTTTAAAAAATAGAAAATTTCTTCCCTTGAGGTAGCTGCAAGATTAATGAAAACAGTCCCTATGTCCTCAGGGAATGCTTAAACTGCTGGGAGGGAGAGGCTCAGGGTTCAGGGGTCTCCTAACCTAATGGGGAAAAGAGACAGTCACCCACGAAAGCGATTTAAGGATATAAAGATAAGGGAAGTCTTCTCACAGACTGAGCACAGAAGGGCCGTGAGACCTGAGTGTTAACAAAGGTGTGACCAAGGCCCAAGTCAATGATGTCGGATAAGAGAGCTTTTGGGGACGCCTGGGTGGCTCAGTTGGTTAAGCTTAAGCATCTGCCTTTGGCTCAGGTCATGATGCCAGGGTCCGTGGTCCGAGTTCTGCATGGGGCTCCTTGCTCAGTGGGGAGACTGCTTCTCCCTCTCCTGTTCCCTCCTGCTTGTGTTCTCTCTCTGTCAAATAAATAATTTTTTTTTTTTTTAAGAGTGCTTTTGGGGACACCTGGGTGGCTCACTGGTTAAGTGTTTGCCTTCAGCTCAGGTCATGATCTCAGGGTCCTGGGATCCAGCTCAGCGGGGAGTTTGTTTCTCCCTCTGCCTGCTGCTCCCCCTGCTTGGGCTCTCTTGCTCCCTCTCGCTCTTGCTCTCCCTCTGGTAAATAAATAAATACAATCTTTTTAAAAAAAATTATTTTATTTATTTGACAGAAAGCACAAGCAGAAGGAGCTGCAGGCAGAGGGAGAGGGAGAAGCAGGCTTACCTCTGAGCAGGGAGCCTGATGCGGGGCTCGATCCCAGGACCCTGGGATCATGACCTGAGCCAAGGGCAGATGCTTAACCTACTGCACCACCAAGGTGCCCTAAGTAAAATCTTTTAAAAAGAAAAAGTCACAGGATGGAATATTACTCAGCAACAGAAAGGAACAAACTTGGATCCATGCAAAAACTTGACTGAAGTCTCCAGAGAATTATGCTAAATTTGCAATACATTTTACATTACATGCTTTTTATTTCCTTTACTTAACACTCTTGACTTCAACATTAGAGAGACAGAGACTAGACCAGTGATTGCTGGGGCTCGGCTGCAGCTAGGTTCGGAAGGAAAGGGAAGGGGGGGAATGGTCTGAAGGGCTAGGCCAGGGGTCCTTGTGGTGACAGAGCTGCACCGTGACCCTGCTGGTGGATAAGAAACCTCCATGCGATACACCTGCACACACATGAATGAGAACCAGTAAACTGGGACATCTCAGTTGACTGTCGGGTGGTACCCGTGTCAATATCCCAGTTGTGAGATTAGACCAAAGTTTTCCAAAATGTTGGGGGAAACTTCATAAGGGGTACATAGGATCTCTCTGTACTGTTTTCTGTAACTGGCCTGCGAATCTACAATTACCTCAAAATTAAAAGTGTTATTTTAAGGGGGGGGGGCACCCGGGTGGCTCAGTTGTTAAGGGTCTGCCTTCAGCTCGGGTCATGATCCCAGAGTCCTGGGATCGAGCCCTCTCTCACCGTTTCTCTCCTTGTCAAATAAATAAATAAAATCTTTTTTTTTTTTTTAATTTTAAAAATTTAACAAAAGAACAGGAGCATCGAGAGAGCAGGTTGGGATGAAGGAACTGCTGTCGTCCATGTGATGAGAGCACAGTGTCCCCTGCGGGGCACAGGAAGAGAGGAGGCTGGAAAGAAGGTTCAAACCTTTTTAAAAGACCTTTTTAAAAACCAAGAACATTTGAAATGGGGCGCCTGGGAGGGCTCAGTGGGTTAAGTCTCTGCCTTCTGCTCCAGTCATGATCTCAGGGTCCTGGGATCGAGCCCTGCATCGGGTCCATCAGACTCCCTGCCCATCAGGGAGTCTGCGTCTCCCTCCACCTCCCCCCAAGCCATGCTCTCTCTCTCAAATAAACAAATAAAATACTTTTTTTAAAAAGAATGTTTGAAATGCATGAAGTGCGGAGAGAGTCAAGTATAGTTCTAGCAAGCAAACACAATCACTACTAACATTTCCAACTGTTTTTTTTTTTTCCTATGAGCTTAAAAAAAAAAAGACCAATTTTTTAGATCCGAGTGCACAGGTAAGGTGCCTGCCTTGATTCCCAGCCTAAGCATCCTTCTCTAAATCCCCCAGCTGCGGGGAATGTGTTCCTCCAGACCTCTGCGAAGATCCCCCAGCAAGCCTGTGGGAGCGTGGCCCTCTGGACCTGGGGCCCTTTCCTGCACCTCCTCCCACGGAAGCTGCCGCCCTGCTTTGGGCTGGATAAACACCAGGCACTTTTCCCTTTCCCTAGGTCAATATTTCACATCCCTCTTCATTCATCTTCAACATCTGCTTGGGGGGAAGGGGAGGTCGTGTTCTGCCCTCCCACCTCTGATGGCCTCCCGCTCTGTGCCCTACCCCCAGCTGACCCTGGAACTCATCATTATCATATTATTTAAATCCAACACATATTGAGTATTTGTGCTATTGTTATCCTTTTTTTTTTTTTTTTTAAGATTTTTATCTGTTAGAGAAACAGAGCCCAAGGAAGGGGAGGGGCAGAGGGAGAGGGAGAGGGAGAAGCAGACACCCCGCTGAGCAGGGTGTCCTACAGGAGGCTTGATCGCAGGACCCCGGGATCATGACCTTAGCCAAAGGCAGACATTTAACCGACTGAGCCACCCAGGTGCTGCATTATTCCCTTTTTATAGAGGATGAGGAAGGCGGCAGAGCCGGGGAGGCAGGGCCAGAGCGGGGGCGGGGGGGGGGGGGGGGGTAGGGTTAGGTGTGTAACGCTCCTGTTTGGGGAAACAGCAAACCCCCCTATGGGGGATGGGAGGGGTGGGTGTGGCGCCGAGCCTGACTTCCTCTCACCCCGCTGTTCTCCCCTCTGCAATTAAGTTCATAGTCCAGGAAAGTCCCAGCAAGTGACAATGACCGTGAAACTTTCCTGGAAGATAAGAACTGCTTGGACAGAGCCTCCCTCACCACTTACCGGCCCCCTTCAGTAACCCTTTCTTGACAGGCTTTCCAGCCTACCTTCAAATCAGGACAAATCCTTCTGAAACAGCCCAGATCCCCATCATCCCCATCATGGGGACTCAGCCCCACTGCCCCCACCCCCGCAACACAACCCCACTGCCCTGCAGCTCAGCCCCCACTCAGCCCAGGAGAAGCAACCATCATGTTCAGCAGGAGGGAGATTGAGGCAGGGTGTTGGAGTACTTGTAAAACAGAAATGTACCCGTGTCCAGGAAATTGCTCTAAGAGGGCACCTTGGCAATACAGGCCCTCCGTCTCCTGCTCGTAAACCCCGGGCAAAGCCAAACAGATCATCTGTTTATCAACTGCGGTGGATTCAGGAAGCCAAACAGCCTCACCCATCCCCAGGGCAAGTCCTCCAGTTCCCAGCCTCCAGAAATGACCACCCCCCTCACCCACTCCCACCCCGCCCTTGAGAAGAAACCAAGGAGTTTTTCCAATATGCTCAGGGCTTCACACCCTTTGTTGTGGGTAAATTCTTCCTGGAGCCAACTTCAGTCTCTGTTCCTAGAGCCCGGAACAATAGGATTGTTTCTGTTTTGTTCCCCATGATACAAAACGTGCTTTTGCTTTGGATCCGAGTGAGCTAGTTGGCATTGAATGCTTGCGGTAGTGGTAAACCTGTGGGGTTAAGCACTTTGTATTTGGTGATTTTAATCCCCACAACAAGCCATTGATCTCAAAGGAATGAATGAACAATTAGTGGTTAAAGATGTCATTGATATACCCATTTTAGAGATGGGACATCAAGACAGAGAGGTTGAGTAAATTGTCCAAGGTCATACAGTAACCGAGTTGGGATTTGAGCTCAGACAGTCCAACTTCAAAGCCCATGAGCTTCGTAATTAATGCTCTATGTCTCACTAGTTTTCACCCCCATCAACCTGCCATTATTCTCCTTTGAGCCAGGAAACCTACAACTGGTGCCAAAGAAGCTGAATAGAGTTATTAGGGACCAGACCCCAGGCTGGCTTCCTTCCCATCACTTAAGGCCACCTCTGACTAGGTCCACACCAGCTGCTGCCTCTGGACAACCGTGTCTTGCTCCCACCCTTCTCGACAAAGTGGTTTCCTAACTCTGACTGGAGGACTGTGCTGGATGTTCAGGAAAGCTCCAGCCGACTGGCGGCCCCGGTCTCAGGAGGAACACGGAACCCCTATTTTAGGCGAGATTTTGCAAGGGTACTATGACCATAGACAAAGGGGCCCCTATTTCAAAATGGCTGGGTTTGCTAATTAAAAACCACTTCAACCAAACATGCACTCAGTAGTCTTGTTGGGAAGTCAGCATTGAATTCCTTCAGAGGAAACAGCAGAGGAAAACACCCCGGGTCTCCTGCGGCTGGGGTGTCCTTCCCTATCCCAGCTCCCTGCACACCTCATAAACCACCCTGTCCCTAGCCCCCTGGGTCTGCGGCCGGCCCCGCGTTCCGGCCGCCCCACACCTGTGTCTCCATCGAGGAGGCTGGCTAGTCGAGTACCTCGGTCAAGAGCCCAGACCCTGGGGCGCCTGGGTGGCTCAGTGGGTTAAAGCCTTTGCCTTCTGCTCAGGTCATGATCCCAGGGTCCTGGAATCGAGCCCCGCATCGGACTCTCTGCTCAGCAGGGAGTCTGCTTCTTCCTCTCTCTCTCTGCCTGTCTCTGCCTACTTGTGATCTCTGTCAAATAAATAAATAAAATCTTAAAAAAAAAAAAAAAAGAGCCCAGACCCTGGGACCGGACCACCTGGCAACAACTTCAGGCAAATTATTGGGAATTTAAGTAAATGAAATACCACCCCTCTTCCATCTCACCTCAAGATCGGGAAAGGGTGGTTGAGGGCAGCCTTTGTTACTGATCCTTACCTTCCCGGGCTTGGCTCCAGAGCCCTCAGCAAGAAGGGGGGCTCTGGTCAGGCAGCCTCTGACCCAGCCACTCAGCGGCTGAGCTCCGGAGAGATGCCCAGAGCCCTCTGGTGGGGAGTCCGGGCTTCCACAGAGCACTCTGGTGGGTTTACTCCCTCCCAGACCCTTTTCAAGGGCATCCAGGGCCCTTGACACTTGTGCCCACATTATGTCAAAAATGCTAAGAGGCATACCCATCCCACAAGCAGTGTGATTTCGAGACAAACCATACAAACGGGACAGCTGCGGATTGGCTGAGGTTTGGTTTTGTCGCCGTTTACTGTAATACCTATGAGTTTCCATTTCGCAATCTTCTCTTTTTATTTTGAAACCAATAACATCATTCTATATTTCAACCACGATCTCTAGGCCTACGCCTACGTATCTAAGGGATGCAGGGCGGTGCCTCTGGCACCTGAACCGGCTTGGTTAGATCCTGGGTCCCAGAGCTTGTCCACTCCAGAGCCCACCGGGACCACACACACCCTACCTGTCTTTCCACGCACCCACTGATCTCTCCACAGATTTCTCCCCAATAACCAAAACTGGAGCGATCCTGAGATCGCTCATTTTGTAAGCCAAAATAACACAAAGGGAAGAAGCAATTATTATTAATTTATATGGTAAATTCGTTTAGGCCTTTGTGATACCTTAGGACACTTCTTGCAAAGGGATGCACAAAACAGATGGAGAAAAAGAGCCCTGGAGGCTGCCGGGTGCTGAGATGCTGAGTGTGGCTGAGAGGAACCGTGGCAGGGGGAGTTTGGGGGGGCCGTGCTGCTGGGGGGTGTCTTCCCTACAAGACTAAGGCTGAGCAAGGGCTATTTTCACTCCCCCCTCCATTTTCACTTTTTTCATAAAAGCAAAGATCCTCTTTGGATTTCTTTCAGGTAGTGAAAACAACTACTACTGTAGATCTTTCGGAAAAGTGAAGTGGTCTGATGACTTTGGAAAAGCGCGAACACCTGTGTCTACGACTTTGCCAAAGACAGAAAGGAAGCAACTGGGCGGGGATGGCGGGGTGGGCAGAGTCCCAAGAAGCCGCGTGTGGTGTGACTGCCCTCTAGAGGTTGCGCTGGGAAGGTGCAGGTGGGGAGACCCCTGTCCACCAGGGTATCCAACCCACTGCTCAACTCACTGCCATTTACTAAGCACCTACCTGGACCAGGCCCCGTGCACCTGCTCTAGGAACAAAGGCTAACACAAAGAGGCATAAAGCTCAGCCTTATCCTCCAGGAGGTCACCATTTTGTTTATGGCCGCTGCAAACACAATGACAGCTTGGTACAATGAGTACCCTACCAGCGTGTGAACCAAGTTCTACGGGAGCACGGGGGGATGGGAGTAAGTGTGGAACAACAGGGGAAGGCATCACAGGAGAGGTGACATTTAACCTGGGCCTTGAAGGACGAGTAAGAGGGCCAGGCTGCCCTGGGGAGGAAAGGCATTCTGGGTAGGAAGGGCATTCTGGGTAGGGGGACTACATGAGCCAAGGCAATGCTCTGCCGAGGGGCAGGCTCCTGGGGGGCCGGTGACAGGTGTGGTGTGGCTGGAATGCGCACAGTGTGGGACAGCGCGAGACCCATCTCAAGAGGCAGGTGGGGCGGACAGTGAGGAAATTCCCATTTGAAAAACAAAAATGTGATGTTTCCGACCAGACGAGAGGGAGCCATGACCCAGCTATGCAGAGAGTCACAGCATCAGGAGGACTCGAACATACCCAGGAGCATGATGTCAGATACGGAGACACAGCAGCTGTTCTCAAAGGGATACAGTTGAAAACATGAGTGCTGAGCCCATGGAAGGGGGGAGCCCCAGGTGAGTGGGGGATTGGACAAAGCAGGAGAGGACCCAGGAGAGCCCTCTATCCTCTGGGCACATCCCACATAAAATGAAATTTATGTATAGACTACATACAAGTGGACTGGCGGGTGACTGGCTTTCCCACCAGCTTGCTGCGAGACTTTGAGCAAGTCACTTCGAGTCATTTCTTCAAGACGGAGCCAGTTTCCTCTTCCCTAAAAGGGGACTATCAACATAATACCTCCACCAAGGTATTATTAATACCACATATTATAATAATACCACATATAGGGGATGTTTGAGGATTAAAGGAGATAAAAGTATGGAAAGGACATCCTTAACTTGGTGCCCAGCATATGGTAGAAGCTCAGTAAATGTTCGCAAGTTCCCACAATTTTATTCTCGAACCTCTTGTCTTCTATATTAACTCCTACTCCTTAGTTACGGCTTTCCCCCCATACCCTCATACCCTTTAAATCTTTAAAAAGAAAGAAAGAAATTATCTCTGTCTGACCTAAGCCGCTGTGCTATGGGGCCTCTTTGTTACAGCAGCATAATGCATACCTTTAAAGAATACAACATCTTGGGCGCCTGGGTAGCTCAGTGAGTTAAACCTCTGCCTTGGGCTCAGGTCATGATCCCCAGGTTCTGGGATTAAATCCGCACTGGTCTCCCTGCTCACTGTGTAGTCTGCTTCTCCTTCTCCCTCTGCCTGCTGCTCCCCCCGCTTGTGTTCCTTCTCTCTCTCTCTCCCTCTGTCAAATAAATACATAAAATCTTAAAAAAAGAAAGTGGGCAAAGGCGTGAGGTGATAATTTACTCATACACAAAAAAAGCTCTACAAATGGCCTTTAAAGATGTGAAAATGTGGTCAATTCACTCACTGAGAAATGCAAATTAAGACCACGCTGTAGGGGCACCTGGATGGCTCAGAGAGTTAAGCCTCTGCCTTCAGCTCAGGTCATGATCTCAGGGTCCTGGGATCAAGCCCCACATTGGGCTCTCTGCTCAGCAGGGAGCCTGCTTTCCCCTCTCTCTCTGCCTGCCTCTCTGCCTACTTGTGATCTCTTTCTCTCTGTCAAATAAATAAATAAAATCTTTTTTTAAAAAAAAAGATGATAGGGGCGCCTGGGTGGCTCAGTGGGTTAAGCCGCTGCCTTCGGCTCAGGTCATGATCTCAGGGTCCTGGGATCGAGTCCCGCATCAGGCTCTCTGCTCGGCAGGGAGCCTGCTTCCCTCTCTCTCTTTCTCTCTGCCTGCCTCTCCATCTACTTGTGATCTCTCTCTGTCAAATAAATAAATAAAATCTTTAAAAAAAAAAAGATGATAAACAGTAAACATAACAATTACGTTTGTTAGAGTCAGAATAGAGCAGTACGCTGTAGCACCTGGGCCGCTCAGACTTTGGATTTTGGCTCAGGTCATGATCTCGGGGTCCTGGGATTGGGTCCTCTGCACTCAGCAGGGAGTCTGCTTGGAATTCTTTCTCCCTCAGCCACTACCCCCTCCCCTCTCTCAAATAAATAAATATTATATATATATATATATATATACATATATATATATTTTTAAAGATTTTATTTATTTGACAGAGAGAAAGATCACAGTAGACAGGGAAGCAGGCAGAGGGGGAAGGGGAAGCAGGCTCCCCACTGAGGAGAGAGCCAATGTGGATGCGGGGCTCTATCCCAGGACCCTGAGCGGAAGGCAAAGGCTTAACCCACTGAGCCACCCAGGCGCCCCAATAAATATATTTTCTAAAGGTGCTAAATAGTATAAAGGATATAATAGAGCTAAGGAAGGAGTTTGGGGAGAGTGGGAGGTGGTGGTTGTAATTTTAAATAGGGAGGTCAGGGCAAGCTTCATGGAAAAGGCAAGCTTTGAGCAAAGACACGAAAAAACAAAGACAAAAAACAAGGCGTGAGTTCCATGGACTTAAAGGGGAAGAGCAGGAACAGGCCCGGGTGTTCAAGCAACAGGAGGGAAGCACTGGGTAGCGGAGGCGCAGGGGCGGTCAGGCAGGCGTCGGGGGACCAAGGAGGATGGGCTTTAGGACTTTAGCTTTCGTTCCAAAAGAAATGGCAAGCCCGTGCAGGATTTTGAGCAGAGGCATGACGTAATGTGTGTATATCTTGAAAGGATCTCTCTGGCTGCTGGGCGGGAGGAGGAGAGATGTTAAGGTTGTAAGGAAAAGCAGACGTGTTAGGCATTCCATGCAGTGATCCAGATGAGAAACTGGAAACGGCTGGGACCAGAGCGGTAGCCCTGGAGGTAGCCAGGAAAAGTGGCCAGACCCTACATGCATTCTGGAGGCAGAACCAGCATGGTTTCCTGGGACGGAGTATAGGGCGTCAGAGAAACCAGCTTTGTTTAAAGGACAGGAACAAACCCCCCAAAACCAAACTTCAGATCTCTCCAAAGTATCTTCCCGTTGAGCCCCCTCTGCTGGACAAATGCGAAATTGCCTCCCTTTTAAAAGACCACGGACTGCTGCGGAATGCAAAAGCGCAGGTTAATTAACCTTCCAGGCTGATTAGCGGAGAAATGCTCCCCTTAGACATTTCCACACACCTCCCCATGCGTACCATTCATACCCTGGGTCTAAGACCCTTAACTGAAGAGGAATTGGTATAGATGAGCAGAGCACCCTAGCTAAGCCAGGTTCTGACTCTTGACTCTTTACCAGGCCTGGGAATTATCAAAGAAACATAAGATTTCTGGTTTGGGCTTTATAGCAGAGACCCCCCCCCCCGACACACACACACCAAATAAAATGCTCAGGCCAGCAAGGTTTTATGGGAATTGTAGCACCAGCAAGAATATGTGTACAATGCTGGCAATCAGAGGTCTGAGATTTTCTTAACCAATGTTGCTGGGAGACTCTGTTCCAAAGCAAAAGGGTACCAGCAGTAGCAGGACGTGAAAGGCACAATCCTCACAACTCCCTGTAGGAGACCCTACCCACTGGTCTTCTTTGGGACAGTCTTGAAGGATGCAGGTTGTACAAAAGCCGTCCTCCAAGCGGGTAGATCATAGGCACCAAGGAATTCACTCCAACTGCACAAAGAGTTAGTTACATGACAGCACCTGTGCGATTTGCTGGTTCTGTCATTTACCTGCACAGACTTGTTCAGCAAGATAGAGTACAGCTTCTAGATCAATGGCCAAGTACGGCACTTTCATAGAGCCTTCCCACTAAATCCTTTGCTTAAGGGTACCTATTATGGTCGTCTTTTTTCTTTCCCACTACTGTATATGAGTAATGGTTAATGGTAGGTACTCCCAATCAGAACTAAAATTGGAATTTTGTTAGGGTTGGTAATATAGAGGGGAATATACCTTATAATTGATGCTAATGTGAGCATGGATGTTTAGGAATATTTTGTGTCAGGAAAAATGCAAGAAAATTAGATGAACACTGCTGATGGTCACAAAACAGTGTGAATGTGCTTAATGCCCTCGAACTGTAATGGTGCGTAAATGTAAATGGTTAAGTTGGAGGTGCACCTGGGTGGCACGGTTGGTTAAGCATCTGGCTCTTGGTGTTGGTGCAGGTCCTGATATCAGCGTTGTGGGATTAAGCCCTGCATCAGGCTCCCCACTCAATGTGGAGTCTGCTTAAAATCTTCTCTCCCTCTGCCCATCTCCCCTGCTCACTCTCTCTCTAAAATAAATACATCTTTTTTATAAAAATGGTTAAGATGGAGGGAGAGAGTATATTTTAAAATGGCTACAATGGTAAATTTTATGTGGTGTGTATTTTTAAAGATTTTTTAAACTTTCTTTTCTAAATTTTTTTAAAATTTATTCATTTGAAAGAGAGAGAGAGCACAAGCAGGGGTGAGGCAAAGGGAGAAAGAGAAGCAGATTCCCCATTGAGTTGGGAGCCGGACATGGGGCTCCATCCCAGAACCTAGAGATCATGACCCGAGCTGAAGGCAGATGCTTAAATGACTGAGCCATCCAGGCGCCCCTCATTTGACGTTTTTTTAAATTATGAGAGAGGGAGGAACTGGGCTGGAACTTGGAAGTTCCAACAACTTCATTATCTTTGTGCAAAGATAACGACAGATATAAGTTGTGGATAAAATGAAATACAATAAACCCAGGTGCTCCGAAAGGATTTGACACTACACCTTCACAAAGGAACCAAGTGTCCGTGAGTCTGTCCTGACACTTTGCATCAGCAGAGAGCTTTGCTGCGTGGCAGGAAGCCCACGTGAGCATCAGGGAACAAGAACTCCTGTCCTTTGCAAGGGTCCCTCTGGCTGGGCCAACAATCAAATTGACATGAGACAGATTAACAGGAGAAAATCAAATTTAATAGCATGTGAGTGGGGAATCCACACAGACGTGGAACTTCCAAAGACAGTCAGGCAAAATGAGGTCTATATGCCATTCCAAACTAAAGAGAAGGGGTAGAGGTCTGGGTAAAGGTCTGGTAGAGGACTTCAGAGGGAAGAAATGCAATTCACAGGAGAGTGGAAAAGGGTCATTGTTTGGTGAACAAATGTGCGCCCTGCCAGACAGATGGGTTCTCGGATAATACTCATCTCTGCAAATAATCCTTATTCTGGAAAGACCCTCCAGTTATATGCAGTTAAGGGAGGAGCAAAAGTTTGTATTGAGCTCATAGGATCTCCATTGCCATCAGAATAACCTTCATGGCAAAGTGGCCATCTTGGGGTGGCCTGCCCTTGGCCCCTACCTGAGCATAGGGTGGGGCAGGTGGACATTATACTCAACGCTTAGTCTGGAGATGACGGAGTGATGTGGAGCCATACCGAGGTGAGACTGAGCCTGAACTACAAGTCATTCATAGGTTACATACTTGGGGAACAGCCACCTCATCGTGGTGCCTCTGGAAATGAGCTGGACGTGGATGATTTTTAACTTTGGGAACATGAGTTGTAGTTGTCTTTGAGGTAATTGGGTCATGCTTAGTGAGCTCATCTTGGGCTGTGCTGGGAGAAAGATGTGTGCATGTGTGTGTGCGTGCACACACACACATGACTAGACAACATGGTGAAGACCTTTTGGGGTGTCTGCTTGGTTAGGACTCTTCACTTACCCTTTTCCCGAGACAACCCCTCAAGACTTGATATGACTCCAAGTCATATTTGAAAGGTGTTTTTTTTTTTAATGTCTAAATGCATAGATTCTAATGTCTTGATTTCTTATTTAATTACATTGTGGTCTGAGAGTGTGGTCTGTGTGATATTGATTCTTTGGTATTTATTGAAGCTTATTTTGTGGCTCAGTAAGTGGTCAATTTTTATAAGTGTTCCATGTGTGCTTGAAAAGAATCCATATTCTCTAATGACTGAGTCTATGGAAATTCAGTAAGTGAAGGTAGTTAATTGTGCCCTTCAAATCTTCTTTACCCTAGTTAATTACTGGTCTGCTAGATCTGTCTATTACAAATAGAGATGTGTTAAATCTCCTATTATGCTGATGAATTTCTGAATTTCTCCTTATAATTCTGTCAGTGTTCACATTGCATGCATATTATTAGACGCATACAGTTTAGAACTACTATAGTCTCTTTATGAATTGAACCCTTTACTAATATATATGTGACCCTCTTGTCTATAGTAGTGCTTTCTGCTTTACAGGATATTGTGCCCGATATTAACATACTCACTGAAGGCCAGCTTCTTGATCCCAGGACCTTGAGATCATGATCTGAGCTGATAGCAGAGGTTTAACCAACTGAACCACCCAGGTGCTGCCCCCCAAATAACTATGTTCTTAAACCCACCCCAGTCATTTTTCACAGCCAGGGATCCACAAAATTTCTCTTGTGAAGTTCACCAGACTCCAGGACCCCGGGACTATGACCACAGCCAAAGGTAAAGGCTTAACCGACTGAGCCACCCAGACACCTCAGGAAACCATTGTTAATAGATGTATCTTTCAGATTTTTCTGTTTTTCTCTCTCTGTCTAGGAGTTGTGACATGCCATTAAAAAGTATTTACATATCACTTCGATCTATTTTCCTCCATATTGTCATGTGTATTGCATGTATGTGTGATATACATGTATATATTATAATTGTAGTTAAATATACATAGCAAATTTACCATTTTAACCATTTTTAAGTGTACAAATTAGTGGAATTAAATACATTTACATGGTTGTATAGCTTAGAAATATTTTTTTTAATCTCTAAACTTTTCACAATTTGTATAACATATAATTCGACCACTTGAAATTTACAATTCAAGGGTTTTTAGGATATTCAAAAGAGTTGAGCAATCAGCACCATGGTCAGGTTTAGAACATTTTCATCATTTTATTATTTTTTAAAGATTTTATTTATTTATTTATTTGACAGAGAGAGATCACAAGTTGGCAGAGCAGCAGGCAGAGAGAGAGGGGGAAGCAGGCTCCCTGCTGAGCAGAGAGCCCGATGAGGGGCTCAATCCCAGGACCTCAAGATCATGACCTGGGCCGAAGGCAGAGGCTTACCTGACTGAGCCACCCAGGCATCCCTGGCCATTTATATATTTTTGAAAGGGAATGTCTCTTCAGATCATTTGCCTATTTATAAATTAGGTTTGGTTTGTTTGTTTGTTTACTGAGTTATAAGAGTTCTTCATATATTTTAGACTTAAGTCCCTTACTAAATCTATGATTTGCAAAAATTTTCTTGTTTATGTGGGTTGTCCTCTCACTGTCTTGATGGTGTCCTTTGAAACACAAAAGGGTTTAATATTAATTATGTCCCATTTACGTATTTTGTCTTTTGTCATTTGTGCTTTTGGTGTCATATCTAAGGAAATACAGCCTTAATCCAAGGTCAGGAAGATTTATACCACTTTTCTTCTAAGAGTATTATAGTTTTAGCTCTATGTTTAGGTCTGTCATGGATTTTTTTTAAAGATTTTACTTATTTATTTGACAGATAGAGATCACAGGTAGGCAGAGAGAGGAGGGAGTAGGCTCCCCACTGAGCAGAGAGCCTGATGCAGGGCTCAATCCCAGGATCTCAGGATCCCAGGCAGAGGCTTTAACCCACTGAGCCACCCAGGCGCCCTGGTCTGTCATGGATTTTGTGCTAGTTTCTGTACCTGGTGTGAGGCTGGGATCCAGCTTTATCCTTCTGTGTGCAGGTATCTGGTTTCCCTGGCACTATTAGTTGACACAGTATTCTTTTCCCTATGGAACTGTCTTAGAACACTTTTTTTTTTTAAGATTTTATTTATTCATTTGACAGACAGAGATCACAAGTAGGCGGAGAGGCAGGCAGAGAGAGAGGAGGAAGCAGGCTCCCTGCTGAGCAGAGAGCCCGATGCGGGGCTTGATTCCAGGACCCTGGATCATGACCTGAGCCGAAGGCAGAGACTTTAACCCACTGAGCCACCCAAGTGCCCCTGTCTTAGAACCCTTTGTGCAAATGAGCTGACTATAAATGTAAGGATTTATTACTGGACTCTTCCTTCTTTTACCTTGATCTGTCATCTCTCCTTACACTAGTACCGCATTGTCCTGAGTACTGTCACCTGCAGTAAGTCTTGAAATTGGGACGTATGAGTCCTCCAACTTTGTCCTTCTTTTTTTTTTTTTTTTTTAAAGATTTTTATTTATTTTTCAGAGACAGAGGGAGAGAGCGCGAGCGAGCACAGGCAGACAGAGAGGCAGGCAGAGGCAGAGGGAGAAGCAGGCTCCCTGCCGAGCAAGGAGCCCGATGTGGGACTCGATCCCAGGACCCTGGGATCATGACCTGAGCCGAAGGCAGCTGCTTAACCAACTGAGCCACCCAGGCGTCCCTGTCCTTCTTTTTCAAGATTGTTTTCAAGATTGCATGCTTTGAATTTTCATTTGGATTTTAGCATCAGCTCTTCCATTTTTTTTTAAAGATTTTATTTATTTGTCAGAGAGAGAGGGAGAGAGAGCAAGCACAGGCAGACAGAATGGCAGGCAGAGGCAGAGGGAGAAGCAGGCTCCCTGCTGAGCAGGGAGCCCAATGTGGACTCAATCCCAGGACACTAGGATCATGACCTGAGCCGAAGGCAGCTGCCCAACCAACTGAGCCACCCAGGCGTCCTGCATTTCTTTTTTTTTTAAGATTTTATTTATTTATTTGAGAGAGAGAGTGCGGAGCCAGAGAGAGAGAGAGTGAGCACAAACAGGGGGAGGAGCAGATCCCAGGACCCCAGGATCACGACCTGATCCAAAGGCAGACACTTAACCAAATGAGCCACTCAAGCACCCCCTAGCTCTTCAATTTCTCCAAAGAAGCCAGCTGGGATTTTCACAGGGATTGTATTGAATCCTTACTCCTTAGAAGAGTCCCTTCTATTCCTAGTTTATTGAATTTTTTTTTATCATGAAAGTATGTTGTATTTTGTCAATGCTTTTCCTGTATTTATGGAGATGGTCATGGGGTTTTTGCTCTTTATTATATTAAAATGCTATATTGCATTAATTGTTTAGTGTGTTAAACTAACCTTGCATTCCTGGGATAAATGTAATTCTGTAATGGTTTATAATCCTTTTTATATGGTGCTGGATTTGATGTGCTAGTATTTTGTTGAGGGCCCTTGTGTCCAGGGGTTTTCTTGTGATCTTATTATCTGGTTTTGATAGCAGTGTACTATAGGTTTCACAGAATGAGTTGAGAAGTACTGCCCCCTATGCTCTTCTATGTTTTTAAGAGTTTATAAAGGACTGATGTTAATTCTTCATTAAGCATTTGGTAGAATTAATGGGTGAAGCTGTCTGGACCTGGCCTTTTCTTTTTTTTTTAAGATTTAATTTATTTATTTGATAGAGAAAGACACAGCGAGAGAGGGAATACAAGCAGTGCGAGTGGGAGAGGAAGAAGCGGGCTTCCCGCCAAGCAGGAAGCCCGATGCAGGGCTCTATCCCAGGACCCTGGGATCATGACCTGAGCCGAAGGCAGAGGCTTTAACCCACTGAGCCACCCAGGCGCCCCTAAAATTTCTTTATTTATTTCACTACTCTCTACATCCAGTGTGGGACTTGAACTCACAACCCATGCTCTTCCAACTGAGCCAGCCAGGTACCTCAAAATTTTCTCTTTCTTCTTAAGTCAGTTTCAACAGTTTGTGACTTTCTAGGAATTTGTCCATGTCATCTAAGTTGTCTAATTGGTTGGAATATAATTGTTCATAGTATTCCCTTATAATCCATTTTATTTCTATAAGGTCAGTAGTGATACTTCCTCTTTCACTCCTATTCTTGGTAATTTGAGTCTTCTGGTTTTCTTGGTTACTCTACCTAAAGGTTTGTCAATATAGTTAATATTGGGGATGCCTAGGTGGCTCAGTTGGTTAAGCGTCTGCCTTTGTCTTAAGTCATGATCCCAGGGTCCTGAGATCGAGTCCCACATTGGGCTCCTTGCTCAGCAGGGAACGTGTTTCTCCCTCTCTCTCTCTCTGCCTGCTGCTCCCCTGATTATGCCCTCTTTCTTTCTCTGGGTGGCTCAGTGGGTTAAAGCCTCTGCCTTCGGCTCAGGTCATGATCTCAGGGTCCTGGGATCGAATCCTGCATCGGGCTCTCTGCTCAGCAGGGAGGCTGTTTCCCCCCTCCTCTCTGCCTGCCTCTCTGCCTACTTGTGATCTCTCTGTGTGTGTCAAATAAATAAATAAAATCTTTTAAAAAATAATAAAATAAATAAATAACATAGTTAATCTTGTCAAAGAATCAACTTTTAGTTTTGTTGATTTTCTCTACCATCTATTTTCTTTTTTTTTTTTTTTTTTTAAAGATTTTATTTATTTATTTGACAGAGGGAAATCACAAGTAGATGGAGAGGCAGGCAGAGAGAGAGAGAGGGAAGCAGGCTCCCTGCTAAGCAGAGAGCCCGATGCGGGACTCGATCCCAGGACCCTGAGATCATGACCTGAGCAGCGGCTTAACCCACTGAGCCACCCAGGCGCCCTACCATCTATTTTCTATTTCATTTATTTTCATGTTATCTTTTTTTTTTTAAGATTTTTTTTTATTTGAGAGAGAGAGAGAGAGAGCATGAGAGGGTAGAAGGTCAGAGGGTGAAGCAGACTCCCCGTGGAGCTGGAGCCTGATGGGGACTCGATCCCGGGACTCTGGGATCATGACCTGAGCTGAAGGTAGTCGCTCAACCAACTGAGCCACCCAGGTGCCCCCTTTTTTCTAGTTTCTTATGGTGGAAGAGTGGGTTATTGATTTGAGATCATCCCTCTTTTTTAATATAGGTGTTAAAAGCTGTAAATTTACCCTTAAGCACAGCCCTAGCTGCATCCTATAAAGCTTGGTACATATGTTTTCACTTTCATTTATCTTAAAGCATTTTCTAATTTCTCTCATGATTCTTCTTTGACCCATTGGCTATCTAGGAGCATATCATTTAATTTCCACATACTTGTGAATTTTTTCTTTTGGGTCAAATAGATATTTCTAGTATGTCATTTTAATTCTCTTGTTTCTTTCACTGTATTTCCTTAGTTATTATTTAATGGCTGCTGTGGGGATTTCAATTAGCAGCTTAACTTAAAACACTCTATTTCAAATTAATACTAACTTAATTTCAATAATATGCAAAAACTTGGGGTGCCTAGATGGCTCAGTGGGTTAAAGCCTCTGCCTTCGGCTCGGGGGAATAGTCCCAGAGTTCTGGGATCAAGCCCCACATCGGTCTCTCTGCTCAGTAGGGAGCCTGCTTCCCCCTGCCTCTCTGCCTACTTGTGATCTCTGGCAAATAAATAAATAAAATCTTTTTTTTTAAAAATAATAATAATATGCCAAAACCTAACTCCAATATGGCTTAATTCCCTCACTCTCCTTTGTATACTTACTGTCATACAAATTATGTCTTTAGATATTATAAAGCCCTTTAACACAGCTTTATAATTATTTCTTACGTAATTATCTTTTAAGTAAGACAGAAGAGAAAAAAGTTACAAACAAAAACACATTATATCATCTTTTTTTTTGAGAGAGAGAATCTTTTTTTTTTTAAGATTTTATTTATTTATCCGACAGAGTTCACAAGTAGGCAGAGAGGCAGGCTGAGAGAGAGGAGGGGAAGCAGGCTCCCCGCTGAGCAGAGAGCCTGATGCGGGCCCGATCCCAGGACCCTGGGATCATGACCCGAGCCGAAGGCAGCAGTTTAACTCACTGAGCCACCCAGGCGCTCCAAAATAAATAAAATCTTTTAAAAAAATTGTGTTATCTGAAATTCTTGCCGTTTGCTGCGTGTTCTCACCTTTGCTCCTTGTGGATTATTTCTTTATGGAGATCACTTTTTCCGTTATTGTGGCAATCCTGCCTGGGTCCAAAGAAGGAGTTTCACACTGTTTCAGCTCAAGGGCATCTCTAGTCCAGCACCACTTTTAATTGCCAATTCCTTATCTTGGACATTCCTGGACAACAACGTATAGATATTTTTTTCTATAATGTGGTTTTATAAGTAATCCGATGCCCAAATGGGGCTTGAACTCTCCCCGCTGAGGTTAAGAGTCACATGTCCTACCAACTGAGCCAGCCAGATACCCAACAGGGCATAGGTTTATTTTTTTTTTAAGATTTTATTTATTTATTTGATATAGAGAGACAGCAAGAGAGGGAACAGAAGCAGGGAGAGTGGGAGAGGAAGAAGCAGGCTTCCCACTGAGCAGGGAGCACCATGCGATGTGGGGCTTGATTCCGGGACTCAGGGATCATGACCTGAGTCTAAGACTCAGTCTTAGTCTTTTTTTTTTTTTTTTTAAGATTTTTATTTATTTATTTGACAGAGACAGATCACAAGTAGGCAGAGAAGCAGGCAGAAAGAGAGGGGGAAGCAGGCTCCCTGCTGAGCATAGAGCCCGATGCAGGGCTCCATCTCAGGACCCTGAGACCACGACCTGAGCCAAAGGCAGAGGCTTTAACCCATTGAGCCACCCAGGCGCCCCCAGTGTTAGTCTTAGTCTCGTGTCTAATGACTGAGCCACCCAGGTGCCCCAGGGCATAGATTTAAATTCAAAATCAGCATAAAATATAATCCTGAAGTTACAAATTCTTAGGAAAGGGGTGTGTGTGTGTGGGTGTGTGTGTGTGTGTGTTTCACCCAGAGCAGGGAATAGGTAGATAAGCTTCCCTGTTGCCTCCCTGTGGATGGATTTTTTTTTTTGGGGGGGGGGTCCACCCATCAAAGGGTATAGCCTTTTGAGGATCTTAGCTTTATTTGGAAATTTTAATTCCAGCTCCCTTTCTCACACAGACCCCAAACCCTTCTGTCCTCATGGAGGGTTAAAACTCAAGCCCCTTAATGGGGCACCTGGGTGGCTCTGTCATTAAGTGGCTGCCTTCAGCTCAGGTCATGATCCCAGGGTCCTGAGAACGAGCCCCGCATTGAGCCCCGCATTGAGCCCTGCATCGAGCCCCACATCGGGCTCCCTGCTCAGCAGGGAGTCTGCTTCTCTCTCTCCCTCCGCCTGCTTGTGCTCTCTCTCCATCTCTCTACTAAATAAATAAAATATTAAAAAAAAAAAAACACCTTACTTGAAAAAAAAAAAAAAAACTCAAGCCACTTAATTCCTGCAACTAACACTCCTTTCTCTATCCCACCATATTCCCAGCCATGGCTGCTTCAATTTAATATAACATGTTTACTGCTCTGGTTTTATGTTCTTTCTTTGTTTCGGGTCCCTAAGGATTTTCCTCACTTTCTTGTGAGGCCAGCTATGCATTTAAAAGCCAGCATTTATCACCATGAGTCATCTTTCTCCTTAACCCCCCCTCCCCAAAAATCCCTCCTTTTATATTTGTTGCTATTGTTGTCCCAGAATATATCATTACCAGCTGGGTCATTTAGGAGAGGAGGTGTTTTTTCGGACTATGGAAAATTGGTAATTTAATATGATAGAGAACACATTTTATTTTAGCTATCAAAAACAAGGCCATGCATTTGTCATATTTTTTCTTTCGGTAGCATCTTTAGGTGTTGTGTCAGAGGACTCAGAATATTTAATTTAGTTGTAGTGCCAGAAACGGAAGAGCAACAGTCACATTTGTGCCATGTCATGGCCATTGCTGACTGGTCTAAGATTGGATACACCAACTCTCCTGTGTTTTTATACATGTTGTTCGCTGTGCCTGGAATAGCTGCATCCATTCTCACCCTCTCCCCTGACATATCTAGCTAACTTATATTTATCCTCAAAATTCAACCCAGAAATTTTTTTTTGTTTTCAAAAAGGCCTCCCTTGGTTCTCTCCAGAGGAAGTTAGTCTCTCCCTTCTTTGTATTTTGTAGGTAGTTTTCTTGTGGTGCCCATGAAGATGATTCGTTTTAATGATTTGTTTGCATCGTGATTTTCTTGCTAGTTTTGAGTTTGGTTGGGGTGGAAACTGGTATTATTCATCTGTGTTCAAAAATGTTTGTTGAGGGCGCCTGGGTGGCTCAGTGGGTTAAGCCGCTGCCTTTGGCTCAGGTCATGATCTCAGGGTCCTGGGATCGAGTCCCGCATCAGGCTCTCTGCTCGGCAGGGAGCCTGCTTCCTCCTCTCTCTCTCTCTCTGCCTGCCTCTCTGCCTACTTGTGATCTCTCTCTGTCAAATAAATAAATAAATAAATAAATAAATAAATCTTTAAAAAAAAAAAATGTTTGTTGAAGTGAATTTCTAGCGAGGAACCGGGCTTAAAGGAAGAAAGAGAAGATGTTGCAATAAGACTCTAGGCAGGAAAGGAGGGTTTTAAGAGTCAGAAATGCCTTTGGAAAGAGGGCCCACCTGACTTATTATCCACAAGTTTGCTCTTTGCCACCTTCATCAATAGAATTTCTGCCTACACAGCAATCCTCTGAGCTCCCACAGTATTTTTGGCCCCTCCAAGAAAGCTTGTCTCACCCCAAGATGCCAGGGCCAGATTTGAGGTTTCCCAACTACCTTTCACTTCACATCCACTGCTGGTTACTAGTACTTTTTAGTTCAATAATGAAAAGTCCACCTCCACATATACTATCTCATTTACTCCTTAAAACAATCTTGTTGAAAAAGGAATATCTCTCTTTTATATATGAAGACTGAGTCTTAAAGAGATTAAGAACCTTGCCCCAAATCACACAATAATAAGTGGCAGTGCCAGGATTTGAAACCTGCTAGTTAAGACTTCAAGATTCACATTGAACGGCCTGAATTACAGTAGGTCAAACTCGACAACTTTGAGTGTATGCTAGGAGTATAGCTGTATGACAAATCTGTATTTGAAAAAAAATTAATACATGTAGACAGAGATAATCCACATGAAAATATAACTTTTCTTTTTTTCCTTTTTTAAAAATTTTATTTATTTATTTTAGAGAGAGAGAGAGAGAGAGAGAGCGCACAAGCAGGGGGAGCACCAGGCAGAGAGAGATGGAGAAGCAGACTTTCCACTGAGCATGGAGCCCAATGTGGGGCTCGATCCCAGGACCCTGGGATCATGACCTGAGCAGAAGGCAGACACTTAACTGACTGAGGCACCCACATGTCCGAAAAATATAACTTTCTTTTTTTTTTTTTTTTAGATTTTATTTATTTATTTGACAGACAGAGATCACAAGTAGGCAGAGAGGGAGGCAGAGAGAGAGAAGGGAGGAAGCAGGCTCCCTGCTGAGCAGAGAGCCTGATGTGGGGCTCGATCCCAGAACCCTGAGATCATGACCTGAGCTGAAGGCAAAGGCTTTAACCCACTGAGCCACCCAGGCGCCCCAAAAATATAACTTTCTTTAGAGTAGGAAGAGAAAGAGAACATTCACCAGTCACCAAACTATGCCTCGCATTTATTTTATTTCGTATTTCTATAAGGCAAGTAGTATTAACCCTTTTTTACATGTTCCTCAGTTTTAGGAGGCCCAAGAACCTCCTTAGCCATTAGGTTAAGAGTTTCTGCTTTGGACCCAGACACACTTGCGTTCAAATACTGACATTAGTGGTGCCTGGGTGGCTCAGTTGTTGGGCGTCTGCCTTCAGCTCAGGCCATGATCCCAGGGTCATGGCATGGAGCCCCACATGGGGCTCTCTGCTCTGCAGGAAGCCTGCTTCTCCCTCTCCTACTCCCCGTTTGTGTTCTTTCTTTCTGCCAAATAAATAAAATCTAAAAAAAAAAAAAAACTGACTTTACTTCTTTTTTTCTTTTAATATTTTTGTTTATTTATCTGAGAGAGAGAGCGTGCACAAGTGGGAGAAGGGGCAGATGGAGAAGCAGGCTTCTCACTGAGCAGGGAGCCTGAGGCAGGGCTCAATCACAGGACCCTGGGGTCATGATCCATCGCAACCCCAGACAAAGACAGATGCTTAATGAACTAAACCACCTAGGTGCATCCTGACTTTACCTCTTCACCAAAGATGTCAAACTGGAGAAAGATATTCTGTGAAATGGAGTAATCTGTAAAATGGGGATAATAATACCTACTTAAAGGGTTGTTCTAAAGATTAAATCATCTAAGAGCTAAAGGAATTTTAACACAATACTTGCCATATGATGAGGCCTCAACCAATGGTAGCTTCTAACACTAAAGCCAAGAAAGATTTGGTAATTTGGTAATCTCAGACACAGGTGTATCCATTTATATGGCAGAGCCATGCGGGGAACTCAAGCCTGTGTTATCTCAAAACTCCACATTCCTGGGGCGCCTGGGTGGCTCAGTGGGTTAAGCCGCTGCCTTTGGCTCAGGTCGTGATCTCAGAGTCCTGGGATCCAGCCCCGCATGGGGGGGTCTCTGCTCAGCGGGGAGCCTGCTTCCCCTTCTCTCTCTGCCTGCTGCTCTGCCTACCTGTGATCTCTCTCTCCGTCAAATAAATAAATAAAATCTTTAAAAAAAAAACAAAACTCCACATTCCTTCCATTTTACCATGCCAGCAAGCTATCCTAATCTCCGTCATAAAATATTTTTCTAAGAATCCAGAGGTCTAAACTTTCAGATTAGTATGATTTTTAATCTTTTGCTGTGATTATAGACTCATAAAAATAAAATCAACCTTACTACACTATCCAGAATTAACTATTAATATTTTGTTTTATTTTCCTCCAGTCCACATTGTTTTCTGGAAAGGTTTCCTAACTCAGAATTTCACTGGCAATAGTATAAGATAGCGCCTGGCTTACACTAATAAAAAAATTCTGAGGGGCGCCTGGGTGGCTCAGTGGGTTAAAGCCCCTTCCTTTGGCTCAGGTCATGATCTCAGGGTCCTGGAATCCAGTCCCCCATCAGCTCTCTGCTCAGTAGGGAGCATCTGCTTCCTTCTGCTTCCCCTCTCTCTCTGCCTGCCTTTCTGACAACTTGTGATCTCAGTCTGTTAAATAAATAAAATCTTAAAAAAAAAAAAGAATGCTGATAGCTTTTAGGCCTTTTAGCTAATGTCAAGTGTTTTATCTATTCTTATCAGTGTAATATCTGACACGTCCTCTATCCTAGAACAATATATTAAATGGATTTTTGGAACTAGAAGCTAGAATAGGACCTTGCTCCATCCACTTCACTTCTATTTCTTTGATTAGCGAAGTTAAATATTATTTCCTTGAATGTCTATTTCTACTTTAGCGGACTGCCTGTTCCTATCCTTTGCTCGTTTTTCTGCAGGAGTATTAAGTGTTTTATCCGTAGAATTTGCTTTTTGCTATTAAAAAAAAAAAAAAAACCCTTAAAAAAAAAATCTTCCTGGTTGTCCATGGCTTCTGAACTCTGGCGGAGGCCCACAAAGCCGCGGTAGCCCCCTAGTTAACTTTCAAGGCCAGCGGGAGGCCTTTATTCTCCAAGGCGGAAGGAAAGCTTTCACGAATCACGAGGGCGCGAACTGCTGCAAAGGCGTTGGCTCTCCGGGCCTCGGGAGGAACTTCTCGCGGGATCTCAGCCGTCCTTGGGCCTCCGACCTGACTACAAATCCCGACATACAACGTGACTGAAGGTCCAAGCGCCCGAATGAAGGCGTAAGTCCAAGGTCATGTGTCTGTGTGCGTAAGGCGTCTCGTCATCTCTCCCACGCCTTTTTCTGCGGCGTCCACCTTGGCAGCCATTTTGTGCGGCAGGTTCTGGAACCTCTGAGCCCCGCGGACTCTATGGTTGAGCATTTCAGGGACTGACCAATCGGAAGCCAAATCTCCGATGAAAACCCCGCCTTCACCCGCATGAAGGCGGGAATTGCCACGCAGCTCCTGTGGAGAGAGAGGAAGAAGCTGCGAAAAGCCAATAAGAAAGGAGGACTTGAGGATGTTAGCCAATGAGGATGCGGGAGGATTGCGACCAATGAGACTGGGGGGACACCGGGACACGTGGGTCGGGGAGCTGAGTGCTGAGACCTAGAGCTAAAGCCGGGAGGTGAGTCAGTCACCTTGAGCGGGGCAAACGCTGTGGTCGGTGTAGGGACAGCGGGGCAGTGGGAGTGCAGGTGACTCGGGGTCGGAAGGCAGCGATGGGCAGGGGCGTAGGCTGGGCTGTGTGAAGGGGCATTTGTCCCCCGGGCCGGGAGAAGCGATGGTTGCCTATATCCTTAACAATTAATGTTAATTACCAACGGTAACGAGCGATTAACTATCCCCACTGAGGCGGGCCGAGAACAGCTGTGTAACATGGGCAGCACTCTGCCGGGCACCGACCCAGTATCTGCCTCCAAAAGTCTTCCCTGGAGACCACCCTCTTTAGCAACGTTTTCTTATTGGGATTTGGGCCCTCCTTCCTCTACTGAAGATCCCCGTGACCTTCCTTTGCGGACCCTTTCGCGCTGTCCCTCTGACCTCTAATGCCCTCCTCAGCTGGGGCACGGTGCAAGGAAGAACGTGGTGGTCCAGGGAGGGAGGACGGACGGGGTGAAGGGGACGACCGAAGGTCGCCGCTGTACGCAGACGACTGGGCTGTGCATGAATCTTTATTTTTTCCTCTGCAGACTGAGAAAATGCAGACCACCGGGGCACTACTCATTTCTCCGGCTCTGGTAAGCTGCGGCTCCGGGGTGATCTGTAGTGCCAGATGTGGGACCTGTCGACATGTAATGAATGAACTGAGAGAAGCTTGGCATCCAGATGTTGTTGGCCTTTTGGGGGGGAGGGTGTAGTGATGCAGTTAACCCCTGTTTATTTAGACCTGTAAACCAAGCTTTCTTGGCTTTGGAGCGTGGTCAGAGTCTGGAGATAATCTTGACACCCAGGCTGGCTTGGCGGTAGCCAGACAGCCCACTGAAGCAGTCAGTCAAGCTTGGCCAGAACTCTGCAGGTGATTCCAGTGTTCAGCCATGTTTGAGAACCACTGCATTTTGTCGGCATGTTTCAAGAAAGCTCGGTTGCAGGGAGGCTCTGCTTAGCTGGTCGTTCGAGGAGCCTCAGCAGGCTTCTTGACCCAGTCCATACGGGGTGTGTAACAGTGAGTACACTCTAACAAAATAAGATTTCCCCCTTCTGATTCTTTGGGTGATCCGGGTGCAAACCCTCCCTGTCCCTAGTTTGATGTTAGTGTGGGTTCTTCCCTTCTGGGATAGTGATCAGGGCTGTGCCCGTAGAAATGAACTTTGGTACCTGGGTTTAAATGGGAAAGTTGCCACTGCTAACTGCACCTGGGTCTTGGACAGCTGTCTCTGGTGTAGGCCTGTCTGGTAGATACAGGAATGCATTAATTGACCTTGAAACACATTGGGTGTTTTTTCTGTTTATAATCTTGTCATTTTTGACACAATTTCAGCATCTAGGTTTTCCTGTTTCCCTTGCTTGATTTGGAGGAATGTGTCTTTCTGATTTGACAGATTCGCTGTTGTACCAGGGATCTAATCAGGCCTGTGTCTGCCTCCCTCTTGAGTAGGCCAGACATCCCAGCTAAACAGGTAAAGGACTGTGGGCCCTCCTGTAAATTTCCCCAGGGGCACCTGCCTGGCTTAGTCGGTAGAACATGCAACTCTTGATCACGGAGTTGTAAGCTCGAGCCCTACATCGGGTGTAGAGATTACTTAAAAATAAAAATCTTAAAAATTAATTTCCCCAGCGAGGGGTTCTTCAAGATAGGGACCTTATAATCCAGAGTGGGAGGACAATTAGAGAATCTGTGGTGCTTTAATAGCTCTTAGCTCCAAGTACCCTAAGGTGAACGTTGTAGGTGAGAAGTTTGCAAAAATGAAGTTTCCCTAACCTACAAAATTTCCCTGGCCCTATCGGGAAATGGGCCTGAGGACTGATTCCCAGCATGCTCTGCAGTCTTGAGCATTCTCTTCCTACCAGGCAATTTGCCAACAGTTTCAGAGCCCAGGTGGGTTGAGTGAGGGTATGGGAGTCAGCAACCTGTCCTGTGCCTCACTACCTCTCCTTCCCTGCTTGCCTCCCAGCCATCCTATAGCAGCAACTCCCCGCTCCAGGTGGCCCGACGGGAGTTCCAGACCAGTGTTGTCTCCCGGGACATTGATACAGCAGCCAAGTTTATTGGCGCTGGGGCTGCCACAGTTGGTGTGGCTGGTTCAGGGGCTGGCATTGGAACAGTGTTTGGCAGCTTGATCATTGGCTATGCCAGGTAAGTTTGGGGGTGGCCTAGAGCATCTCCTACCATAAATGCCACCCCATTTGGGAGAAGCCTCAGCAGGAGGTCCCGCTAGCTCGGAGTTGATTCCATTGACCTCCTGTTTTCTCCAGTGATCTCTGAATCAGTATTTAGATATGTCTCCAACCTGGCTGTATTAAACTTACCATGTTGGTACTCTGCTTACCTGTCTAAATCCCCAGGATATATATAGGTTAGGCCCTCTCCCAGTTTCAGCAGCCTACCCCACCCCCCCGGCCATTGGCCCACTCTTCCTATGTCCTTCACCGCCCATGCCCTCACCCCTTCCTCTCCCCTGGCTGGCATCGATCTCTGTCCCTGGCAGGAACCCGTCTCTCAAGCAGCAGCTCTTCTCCTATGCCATTCTGGGCTTTGCCCTGTCTGAGGCCATGGGGCTCTTCTGTTTGATGGTCGCCTTCCTCATCCTCTTCGCCATGTGAGGTTCCATGAGGGTCACCTACCCGCCCCTGCTGCTTCGACTTCAGGCCATGCCGGTGCTGGAGTGTGCTCAGCTTTACCATTAAACACAACGTTTCTCTAAACCCATATGCCTGTGCCTCTGTCCTTTGCCCCTATGGAGGGTCTTGGTGGAAAGCTGGGACAAGGGAAGTGGGAATGGGTCATCCGTTCGTGGTTTGCAAATCTTCAGGGCTGAGAAGTGGCACTGCCATGACCTGAGAACATGGAGGGTTCCCTTTATTTCTCAGAGAGAGCATGGATTTGTCCAAGTAATGATAATTGGTGGGTTTTTTCCGTTTGAATTTAATAAAATAATAATGTATCATTCTTGAGGGGCCTAATTTGCACCAAGCTGTTTTAATTAGGTATTTCTTTTCTTTTCTTTTTTTTTTAAGATTTTATTTATTTATTTGACAGAGAACACAAGTAGGCAGAGAGGCAGGCAGGGAGAGAGAGAGAGAAGCAGGCTCTGCACTGAGCAGAGAGCCCGATGCGGGGCTCGATCCCAGGACCCTGGGATCATGACCTGGGCAGAAGGCAGAGGCTTTAACCTGCTGAGCCACCCAGGCGCCCCTAATTAGTTATTTCAACAAATGGTTTATACCTGTTTTACAAATGAGGAGACCAAGCCTTGGGGCAGCAAAATAACTTGTCCAGCATCACAAGAGTTGGGCAGTGGAAGAACTGGGGATTCCACCTCAGGCCAGCCTAACCCGTTAACTGCTGTGCTGTCCCATCTGTTTTGTTTTTTTTTTTTTTAAGATTTTATTTATTTATTTGTTAGAGAGAGAGAGTGGGAGAACACAAGCAGGCAGAGGCAGGCAGAGAGGGAAGCAGGCTCCCCACCGAGCAAGGAGCCCGATGCGGGACTCGATCCCAGGACCCTGGGATCACGACCCGAGCCGAAGGCAGCGGCCCAACCAACTGAGCCACCCAGGCGTCCCCCATCTGTTTTTTGTGACGGCCCCACAAGCAGGGTGGCACCAATAGGGAAACAGTCCCAAAGAAGTGATGTAGCTGATTGGAAATGGAGGCGGGCCTCCATCTGCCTGCCTTTAGTCCCCCTTGTAAGTTTCACTTTCATTCTTAGATGAAAGAATGAAAGACACTTTTTCTTAGAGTGTCTAAACATTCTAGAATAAGCAGATGAGGTACAGTTCCTGTTCTTGGAGAATTTATAGTCTTAGCCTTGCTAGGGAAAAAAAGGGGTGAGGGGTTTTTTTGGTTGAACCAACCAGTAAATTGTTTAGAGAGCCTTGCACAGCATCTTCCTTGTGGTTTCAGTCTTGGCCCAGCAGGCTTCCCCAGCTTGGCTAAAGCGTGACTGATAACCCAGGGAAGAGAGCGCTCAGCTGGTCTACGCACAACCACTGCTTCTCTAAGCCCCAGCATGAGCTAACCGTAACAAAATAAACACAGAGGTGCTGGTTAACAACGATCTGTCTCAAATTGGATGGTCTCAAAAGGGGTAGAAGTAGGGACCCATTTTGTGAAAGCCTTATACCTCCCTTTCAAAACTTCTGCAAAATGGCGAAACCAAGAATATTCCTATCCAGCTGAAGGTTAGCTAGCAAAGAGGGTTGAAACACCAAAAAATGTGAATTAAGAAGAATGGATAAAATTTCCATGCAACTAAGGAAAGTCTGCAAGTATTTAAGTGCTAAGCATCCTCCTAATAGTCTTGGGGAAGGCAGGGAAATCTAAGATCCTGTCCTTAAGGAGTTGGGGGCATTAAGAGTGGAAATCTTGAACAGTGTCCCACATTGAATATGTGGATACAAAACTTTGTGCTGTAGGTGAGGGAGAGCAAGGAAGCCAGTGGGGTAATAACCTCAGCTAACACAAGAGCTCTTGGGGGTCAGGTGCAGTGCAAAGCATTTTCTGTGAATGGCTTCCAACATCCCTATGAGGTCATTTTTACAGTCAAGGAAAAAGGCTCAGAGAGGTGAGGTGACCTATGAAGGTCACACAGCTGATTAGTAAAGCTGGAATTCAAACTCCAGAACCTGTGTTCTTATCACTGTGCTGACTCACCTAAGCTTTACCCAAGTTCACTGACATGCCCGATAGCACACAGCACATCAGCAGTTCCAGTCCCAAGTCCATCTGACATTCATTCAACAATCATGGTCTCATACCACAGGATTTTTCAGCCTTGGCACATCTGGGGCCAGATAATGTGCATTGTGTGGTGGTAGGCAGCATCCCTGGCCTCCACACCCCCAAGTTGTGACAACCAGTTAAACACCCAAATGTCTCCTGATTGGGGGCAAAATCACTCCCAGTTTAGAACTACTCATCTCCCATAATCTGCTGCTTGTCCTCTTTAAGTAATTCTTAAGGTTGTCCCCAACAAGCTACTATTAGAAGCTGAAGCAGAGGGGCGCCTGGGTGGCTCAGTGGGTTAAGCCGCTGCCTTCGGCTCAGGTCATGATCTCAGGGTCCTGGGATCGAGTCCCGAATCGGGCTCTCTGCTCAGCAGGGAGCCTGCTTCCTCTTCTCTCTCTCTCTCTGCCTGCCTCTCTGCCTATTTGTGATCTCTCTCTGTCAAAAAAAAAAAAAAAAAAATCTTTAGAAGCTGAAGCAGAGCCCAGGAATCATAGGGCCAAAGAGAAAGAATGGAACTCAGGTTGAACTGGCAGCTGAGGTATCCCCAAGGGAGCAATGGATTAAACTGGTAATGTTAAAAAAATGGAATGTAGTAACCCTTCGGGATGTCAGGCCGGCATCCTTGCCAGGTCACTCTAATGGTAAATCAAGGAGCAGCCTCCAGGGAGGGTGATTCTCTTGATTTCCTGTGAAGCTCCAGGAACCTAATTTTTGGCCAAGGGGCTGGCAAGGATTTCCCTTGATCGTGAGCTCCAAACAGCCTTGGAGTTGCTGGACTTACAAATCCAAATCAGCAAGTTTGGGAATGTAGTTGGCCTAGAGAACCCTAGAGAGTGAGGGGAGAATGCTGCCCCACCCCAACAAGGCTAGTTAGTCAATTACCATTGCAATTCTTTAGGGTCTTTAGGGGGGAACCATCTTGCTTAATGCAAAATACTTACAGAGGTGTATGATTCTTCGGTGAGGATCCGCTGTTTTCATTATACTTCAGAGGCAGTGACCAAAAACAATTAGTACCTATTCCAGAAGAGCTCAGCATGGTAGCAAAGAACATAGAGGGGAATGCAAACACATCCCTGCCACTTCTCAACTGGGTAATTCCCCTGAGATTCGATTCCTCACCTCTAAAATGGGGATAAGAACAATTCACAGTGGTTGGGACAATAAGATAATACAGGTAAATGTATGCAAATAATGATAATACATGTAACATATGCATTGCAGTGTTAATGAGATACATGTAGCATTCCATGTATTCAGAGAGATGTAATAACACCTGTATTCCTAAATTTTTTAAGAGGGTACCTGGCTGGCTCAGTTGGGAGAGCATGCAACTTGATCTCGGGGTTGTGAGGTTTTTTTGTTTTGTTTTGTTTTGTTTAAGATTTTATTCATTCATTCGACAGAGATCACAAGTAGGCAGAGGGGCAGACAGAGAGGCAGGCGGTGTGTGTGTGGGGGATGCAGGCTCCCCGCCGAGCAGAGAGCCCGATGCGGGGCTCCATCCCAGGACCCTGGGACTATGACCCGAGCCAAAGGCAGAGGCTTTAACCCACTGGGCCACCCAGGCGCCCCTCGGGGTTGTGAGTTTGAGCCCCACATTGGGTATGGAGATTACTTTAGAAAAATTGAATCTTTTTAAAAAAGTTATTTAATATTAAAAAAAAAAGTTCTTTAATATAGCTATTATCACTTGTAATCAGAAGCCACAAACTCCCAGTCCAAGCTCTGATTTTTAATTTTAGTCCAGGTTTTATGACCTGGATGGGAATTCATCTATCCCTGGCATTGAGCCCAGGACAAAAGACTGGGCCTTATGTGGGGGAAGGACTGCTCCTGAGGGACATAGAACTTTGGGGAAGGGGAGAAAGATCTTTACGATTTCGCCTCTTAGAGTTGAGGCATATCAGTGACCTGGACTCTGTGACACTTGCTGGCCTCTGTCCTTGGGGGAGGACATTTGTCTAGTTGCTATGAGCAAGGTGTTACCAAACTTTATCGCACTAAGAGACGGCTAGACGCAGGGAAGTCCGACGCTGTGGAGGAGAGAGGCTTGGATCCAAATTCCTGTAAGACAGCTTAGTTGTGTCATCCATCCCCAGAAGACATGGGAGAGGCTCCAGAAGGCACACTCTTGCCCTCTAGCCAAGCTGCCAGAAAAGCAGCCAGAAAAAGTCAGTAAACACTGGACTGAGCAATTCCAGCTTTTAACACTCTGCTGCTAGCCTCTCCTTGGCCTTTCCTCTTCCCTGGCTTAGAGTTACCTGGAGCTCCCTTGGAAGGTGGCGAGTTGGTCCTTTAAGCAGCTGCCATGCTCTAAGGCCCTTCGGGCCTTGACTTGCAGATTCCTTGTGCAAGCCTGGCTCAGCCTTTTGAAAAGAAAAACAGGCATATCTGAGCAGGAGGAGGGGCTGAAATTCTAGAGACCCATGGCCAGGGGAAGGGCAACTCGCTGCCCTGTTCTCATTTCCGCTCTGTTTGCCATGTCTGCAGCATTCACTGGATGTCAGTTCGTGGAGATACAAGATGGTGCTCCATGTTTTCTGCCCTAGAGTATGTCACACATAGTAGCTAGACAGGGTAACCAAACCAGAAAAGTAAAAAGTAGTATGTGCTGCAATAAAGGTATGAATCACTCGAGGACAGAGTAATTCTAAATGACTAATAAATAGTAACAATAAGAATACACCCGGAGGTGCAAATCATGGGAGAGAAAGTGGTATTTCAGCCTGCATTAAAGATGAGTCAGAATAGTAAGAGTTAATAATTATTGAACATTAACTCTGAGCAGGTATTGTGCACATTAGTTATCACATTATCTCTCTCTTTTTTAAAAGAGTCATTTATTTACTTGAGAGAGAGAGGGTGTGAGTTGGGGGGAGGGACAGAGAAGAGGGAGAGAGAATGCTGAAGCAGACTTCCCGCTGAGCATGGAACCTGACGTGGGACTCGATCCCAGGACCCCAAGATCATTACCTGAGCTGAAATCAAGAGCTGGCCGCTTAACCAACTGAGCCACCCAGGCGCCCCACGTTCGCTCTTCTTTATAGCTACTATCATTTTACCAATATTACTGGTGAGAAATAGAGGCTCAGTGTTTCAATAACTAGGATTTCCCCTGGCAGAGTAGAGGGAAAGAGTATTCCAGGGAGAAAAAGTTTGAGCAAAGGCCTGGAGGAGAGACCATACATGGGCAAGTGGGATGCCCATTGTTCAGACAGTGCTTGACACTCTACAAAACGCTTGTAGAACTGTCACACTTAATCCTCAGAAAAACCCTAAGAGGTAAGAATTAGCACCATTCTGTGGATGCAGAAATAGTCTCAAACAGGCTATTTGTAAGCGGTACAGATTAAAAGCTGGAAACTCTTCTGGATCCAAGATGTTTTCTGTCCACTGAAAACAATAGTCCTGTAGTAAGGGAAGAACCCCATGCAGGAATCCTCTTGCCCCCGGGGCCATCTCTGGGCCTCTGCAGACTAGAATCATGGAGGAGGGATGGAGTAGTATTTTTCTTTGTGAGGTTATCATTGAGTTGACTTTGACCACCTTACTAAATGAATAATAACCAAACAAAATTCCAGAATCCTTTAAAAATGAATAAAACCTAGTCTGAATAGTCAATAGATACACAGTACAATATTAAAAAGGTACCCATCCATACACACACCTTGGCCCACCTTGTCAGTGATCAAACCATCTGGAGGCAACCACTGTTACCAGTTTTTTGTGTATCCTTTCATAGATATCTGGTATCCTTATGACTATGGAGTGGTAAAATGCTAAACCAACAAAACATGAAATGTGTATAAAACATTGTGTTGATTCATTTCACTTCATGTTAAGTACCTAAGCTATACCAGGCCCCCTGCTGGGTTCACAGACAGTACATGCTTGAGAGCCCCAAGAGAGCAAGTTGTGTGTGTGTGTGTGTGTGTGTGTGTGTGTGTGTGTGTGTTGTGGGATAGGGGTTGGGAGCAACAGGTAACAAAGGACCACATGAAGTAAAATTCAGTCAATGTGGGAGAGGTCCAGACTGTGACAGTATCACACAGCAGTTAAAACGTTTTCTCTGGAGTCAGACAGATTGGGCTTACAGCCCCAAATCTGTTGCTTGCTCTCAGTGTGACCCTGGTTAAGTGACCGAATCTCCGTAAGCCTCTGTTTTTCCATCTGTCAGAACGGACTAATAATAGTACTTACTTCATAGGGCTGTTGTAAGGAACAAATAAGACAAAGTATACAAAATGCTTGGCACATATTAAGCACTCAGTAAATGTCAGCTAGAGAAACAAAATTTTTATTTTTTATTTCTTTAAAGATTTTATTTATTTATTGGACAGACAGCAAGAGAGGGAACAGAAGTAGGGGAAGTGGCAAGGGAGAAGCAGGCTTCCCACTGAGCAGAGAGCCCGATGCTGGGCTCGATCCCAGGACCCCGGGATCACGACCTGAGCCAAAGGCAGATGCTCAATGAGCCACCCAGGCACCCCAGAAACAAATTTTTAGTCTCAATAAGTGCTGGCTATTATCCACTCAAGTCTATGGTCCCTTATTGGAAAATTCAGGAAACAGTGAAAAGTGTACTTTTTCCTAAAAACCAGATGGGCAGCCAAATAAAACACAGAGGGAGGTTATTTGTTTGATGTACTATGGATATTCACACGTGTACCCTAAATTAGTAAGAATATCCATACATTTTGCTGTCGAAATATCAGTTTGGTTACTGGGAGGTGCCCCAGACCTTACTGGGAGTGTTACTTTCAATTCTGAAATGCATCTGGGCAAGAGTTTCCGGACAAGATTATGAGCCTGTGTTGTTGCTAAAAAGAAAAGAGAAAGTCTATTTTAGAAGGCTTCTGTGTTTCTTAGTCCATAGTATGCTATTTCACCTTACAAATCCCAGGAAAGCCCTGAGGAATCCTCCCAGGATTTAAACTCACAGCCCCTTGATTCCTGTATATTCGAGGACTTGTGGGAAGAAAAAAGACTGAGCTTGGAGTCAGGAGGCCTGATTTTCTTCCTTTTACCGAGCTTCTCTAGGTCTGTTTCATTATCCCTATGGCAACGCCTAGCAACAGTGCTTGGCATTTACTAGCCCCTTCATAAATGTATACTGAATAAACTCTAAAACGAGGTAGTTTTTCGCTCGCCGGTTCTGATTCCTTCCTTTTGGTTCTGTTGCAGGAAGGGGGCAATGGCAGCCTGCCCTCCGTGGGTGACGGTGCGGGAAGCAAGGATAAATTAGAGGTTTTCAGACAGCAAAGAGCCCTGAGCAAGTCGACTCATCTATTCAGAACCTTCCCCAAGGAAGCTCTATCCCCTCTCCTGGCCCATGGACAGGACCGAGGAGGGTCTCTTCCTTCCTTCCTCTCCCTGCCACACTTGAAAATTAAATATTGCACGTCACTGGGCTCTCAGCCGCACCTCGGCGACCCCGCATGCTTCAGAGCCTCCTCCCGCAAAGCGAGGGCCAACGCCGGCCCTGGGCCCCGGCTCCAGTTCCCACCCCCTCTCGCCCTGGAGGACCGTGGGTGGACGCTCTTGCAGAACGCCTCTCGCTGGTCGGGCGGGGGTGGGCGGAGCCAGCGCCGCCCGGGCTGTGGAAGCGGAGGGTGGGGACACTCTGGCCCGGCTCTCGGTGGTGCGGGAGCGGGAGGGAGCAGCGGCCGCTCTGGTCGGCGGACGTGCTGCCGAGCAGTCCCGGAAGCGAAGCAGCGATGGCGGAGAGTCCAACTGAGGAGGCGGCGACGGCGACGGCGACGGCGGGCGCCGGGGCGGCGGGCCCCGGGGCGAGCGGCGTCGCCGGTGTTGTTGGCGTTAGCGGCAGCGGGTTCGGGCCGCCTTTCCTGCCGGATGTGTGGGCGGCGGCGGCGGCTGCGGGCGGGGCCGGGGGGCCGGGGAGCGGCCTGGCTCCGCTGCCCGGGCTCCCGCCCTCGGCCGCTGCCCACGGGGCCGCGCTGCTTAGCCACTGGGACCCCACACTCAGCTCCGACTGGGACGGCGAACGAACCGCGCCGCAGTGTCTACTTCGGATCAAGCGGTGAGCCGGGGTTTTTCCTCCCCCAGCCCCGAGCTCCGGGGCTCGACCTTCCCCGCCCCCCCTTTCCCACTACACCCCCCCTCCGCCCGCTGCCTCCGCGCTTCCCTCGCGGCGGCCCAGCTCCAAGGCCCACGTCTTGCCAGCCCGAAGCGTTGCGATCCAAGCCCCCTCTCCCCCCACCCGCAGCTCCACACGCACCAAAGCCCTCCTCGCGTGCCCAGGTCCGACCCCGCCCCTCGGCTACCTCCCTTGAGCCCTCCGTCTCGGTGCCGGACACCCTCCCCCATACCTCCCGCCCGAAACCCGACCCTTTCGCGCTTCAGCAACACCCCCTCCCGCCTTCCGCGCCGCCTCTCTCCCCCCTTCCCCACCCCAGCCCTGCTAGATGCTGCCCGGAGGCCCCACCCATCGCCCCCCCCAAGCCCCGCGTCGTAGCCTCCTGAGCCCCGTTTGTAACACACGTAGAGCTTGGTTTTCGTGGCTTCACAGTCGAGACCAACCTTTCTTTTTATTCCCCATGTCCTCAAACCGACTCCCCAAGTCTAGATCGTTTCCCTCACATACCCGCAGTCTCCCCTTGAACCACTTCTCCAGAACCCCAACGCTCGCCACTCTCACACCTGTTCCGGGAATGCAGGCTTTCTCCCCCAGTCTCACTCTGGCTTGTATTATCCCACTCAGGACTTTCTTGTATTTTTTCTTCTCCGTCGTCTGGTTTACTTTTCTGAAGCAAATATACCTAATTCAGATAGAGGAACAAAGGCCCAAGTCCTTTCTGTGCTTATTTCTTGGGTGACTGATCTTAGATCCTATCATTTAATAGATAATGTTTCTGCAAAAATGCTTAGCGTAGTACCTATTGCATAGGGAAAAAGTAATGCTTTTTGACCGCTATTAATTCTGAAACCTGTTTCCTGATGACCGGTCTCTACCTCTCCCTGTGCCCCTCCACTGCAGCCCTACTCACCTAGGTAATCTCACCGCCCCCCCCCCCCACCACCACGCTCCAAGTCCCTTCAGATGTCTCTGCTTATCTTTCAAGGTTGTAATAACCATTAAACAGCACATTGTGTGTAAAGTACCTGGCCCAGTGCCTGACACAGACACCAGCTCTATTAGGGTCCAACAGGGTCGCCACCTCTAACTTCAGAATCTCAGCACTCGCTTCTACTCCTGTCCTCCATCCCCTTCAGTCTGCCAATCCTGACTTTGACCTTTGAGTTCTGCCAATACTTCTTTCCTTTGCTCTCTCACTTGTGTGCACTTTACATCCCTATGTACCCTACCAAGCATCTTCCCACCTAGAATGTCCCTTAGACCCGTGCTCACAACGGATGCATTCTAGATTGTGCACGACAACCTACAGATCCTCTCTCTGTAGTAGCCAGTGCATGTCATCTTTCAGATGTGAGTCCCAGTGATTTCAGAGGGTACCCTCTGCAGTCTGAAGAGATCTCTACCCTGTTGGTACCCTGGGCAGGAAGACCATGATTGCTCCTTGCTAGCTCACTTGTTATATAGAATCCCTGTGCCAACAACGGTCCACTGTCTACGGGATTCGCTTTTTTGATGGAGTTGATTATGTTTTCCCAGTTACTGAACAGTCTTCGTTTAGTATTCAGTCATAGTACCTGGGAGTCTCGGAGGTGGGGAGTGAATGAATTGCCTGTGGGAGGAAGAGAGAGTAAATGGGATGTGGCTTTTCCAGGGTGACATCTGATGCCATTGGGATCTCTGATTTTTCCCCCCTCCCCCTGAGGAAACAATGCCCTTTTGATAATAATTTGCTCTCTGCTTGCCTGACAAGTACTCAGCTGAGATTTCTCAGCCAACAAGACAGTGTGCACATTTGTGGTACCAAGCACCACTTTCTCAAACCCTGGCCTCATTGAGGTGCCACCAGCTGTCCTGCTCAAGGGATTCCCCTTTTTCCTCCTCTCCCTCACTCCCTTCCCCACCTCCTCTTGGTGTTATACAGGGATATCATGTCCATTTATAAGGAGCCTCCTCCAGGAATGTTCGTCGTACCTGATACTGTTGACATGACTAAGGTATGTAACTTGGAGGGGGTTGGGGGCTGTTGGGAAGTTGGGCCCAGAAAGTTGGAAGAGCCTAAAAGATTATCCAGCTCACATCTCTGACTACATAAATGAATAAATCAAGATCCCAAGAGAATAAGTGGCTTTCCCAAGGTCACACAGTGAGGTGGAGCAGAGCCTTGAACAGGTGTCTTTTACTCAGGTGTCAGTAGTTCCGGTTGACTTGGAAAATCCCAGTTTATGCCACTTGTCCCAGCTTAACTATTATTAGGGTACTCTTTCACTCTCAGAAATGCACCAGTTGGGCTGATAGATGGCATAGTCTTTCGTTTCATCCCAATTTTTCCCTCCTCCTGTCACTCTTGACAGTATGATGATGTAAATCACATGCAGAGAAGATTGGGGATGGGGCCGACCTGAATGAACAGAGTTTATACTCAAATGGGCTTGTTTAGGCTCCTATCCTCACTGGTTGCTTTTGAATATCCTTTCCACCCCAGAGACCATTCCTGTCTTGTCCTCACCACTCAAACACAGAGAGGCTGAAATTCCTCTGACTTAGATACTCAGGCCTCTCTGTCATTGAGTGCTCTACCCTCATTTAAATAAGCTCTACCTTCACTTAAACTGATGGGAAGAAATCAGATTTCCTAAATCTAGTATAGTTTAAATGAAACCTCTCCATAGTTTCAAATTTCTTAGAGTAAAAGTTCAGACATTGTGTTGTTGGTATTTCTGTTTTGTTTCAAATAGGTTTCCCTGTAAATTGATTTTTTTTTCTTTTTATGTGGTTGGAAATGTTTTTCCTGGGACATCTTGTCCTCAGTCAAGTATCAGTGTTAATAATGCTAGTTCCCCGGGGTCCCAGAATTGATGTCCTATTGATGCTATTTGAGCTTGCTATTCCAAATGACTGAGGGCTAGAAGATAATCCGTGGTGCCACCAGGGCAAAGTAGGGCCTGAGGCATTGCATTGCAGGTCCTTTTTCGTCTTGCTGTTTAAATTCTGAGCAGACCTTAAGTGCCTAGCAGCCTTTGTAGGAGAAGAAATATAACAGAGTTTGTTCAGGTTTTCCTCCTTTCAGGAAGGGAAAGTTTGTTCAGTAATCGTGGCTGGAGGAAAGAGTTTAGCATTCTGTTCTAAATGCTACCGATCTGTTTTCTTCTTAAATTAACCAACAGTATTGGGGAAATTTCTGAGGTTGGTTGAAGGGCTCCAAATGGACCCTGAGTTTTCCCCATTTTTCTTTCCATCTTTGGCACAAGTTGGATACAGCCTGAGCCGCATCATCCACAGTAGGTTTGATCCTCTTTGGAGGCAGCAGACCCCCTAGGCCTCCATCACAACCTCAGCTCTGCGCCCTTACTGGCCCCGGTGCTGTGGCCACCAGTCCCTGGGCTCTTTTCCATTCAACTTACCTCCCCTTTCAGCCACATAAGTGGAGGGTGGGGTCGCATCACACGCGTGTTTTACCCATTTCCTCGGTAAAAATAGATACTCGTTTCTGAAAATTAAACGTGCTAGGATAATATTTTACAGGTGCATATTTTAATGTGTGCAGTGGTGTGCCGTCTAGACTTGTCACATACAGCACTGATGAGGGAAGTCTAAACAAAACCCTGCTGCCGGGGAGTTCTAAGGGACACTCAAGGGTCATCTTGGATCGGATTCACTTTTCACCTTAGGCTCGAACTGTAGAATGTAGCCCCCGAGTCAGATGCCACTCCACCAGAATGGGGTTTCTTAAGTTCCAAACCTGTGTATCAGTGCGAGTGAGTCCCAGCTGCTCCTCCTGCACGGTGAGGGCATGGAATACAGATGCCAGCCAAAGGGCCTGCTTCTGGTGTGGGGAGCACGTGGAAGCCAGGCGGGGTTGGGATGGGACATCACCTCACAATTTTGAGATGGGGTTTTATTTTGCAGATTCATGCATTGATCACAGGCCCATTTGACACCCCTTATGAAGGGGGTTTCTTCCTGTTCGTGTTTCGGTGTCCGCCCGACTATCCCATCCACCCGCCTCGGGTCAAACTGATGACAACGGGCAATAACACAGTGAGGTTTAACCCCAACTTCTACCGCAATGGGAAAGTCTGCTTGAGTATTCTAGGGTAAGAGGAGACTCTTCTAAGTGGCCAAGTTCGTTGTTAGCAAATAATTGCTCTAGGCCAGCCTTTATCAACTGGGGTTCCTCATCTGAACCACAGAACACAGAAAATGATTGGAGGGACTGTCACCTCAGTTCTCCTCAGGATGGTACACGACAAGTATCATTCTAGGCGCCAAAGAGAGAAGTTCATTTATGACCTACGATGGCTGCCTTAGCGAAGTGCTTCTCCCCGAGCTGCACCAGCACCCGGGAGCTTGCAGCCCTGCGGACTCTGGGGTTCCAACCCCGGCCTCCTGTGTCAGAAACTCCAGGGATCGGGTTCCACAGTCTGTGTCCTCCAGGCCCTCCGGGTGATTGGGGCGCACGCTCCAGCTTGAGAACCACTTCTTTAGGGCATCGGGGCTTGATTCTCTCCCGAACGGGTTGAGAAAGGCTGCAGATCTGTGCCATGTACGATTGTGGGTGTCTTGTTTCTGAGTCTCTCAATGAGTGGCTTTGGAGGCGGTGGTGGTGATGAGGATGATAGGATATTCTAACATCTGAATGAAAAATGTCTAAGGTTGGAAATCACATCAGATGAGAAACACGAGTTTCAAGTGCATTTTGTTTTCTGGGCACTGCTGAGATTTTTGCTTAATGCGGTTCTCATTGGTTCCCTTTTAATTGCCTAGGGGGGGTTACAAATTCAGAATGGAACCGTCTGCTGATGTTTTCTGGATCTGTCTTGTTCGTGTGATCTGAGTTTCCCCTGGGGCAGAGAATAAGTGCAGGGTGAAGTTGGGAAAGTCGCCCAAACTGGGGGTGCGTTTTCTTTCTTGTCTAGTGTGTTTCCCAAGTGTGGGGTCGTGGGGGAAGGGGAAGGCAGCTGACCCAACCTGAGGCGCAGCTTCTTTTATTGATTTTTTTAATCTCTCTGATCCAGGGGTATGTTCTGTGATGGTGGCAGTGAGGAAGTCTTTCACAGGAGGTTGTCCTTCAAGAGGTCCTTTATGTTGTTAGGGTATCTGTCTCTGTGGGTAGGACAGGGGTATACATAGCCCAAGGTGGTGAGGATACTCGGTAGTTATTTCTGTATGACATCTGTTCGAGACAGGGTTTTTGTTCAGGTTCCCCATTAGGCCAGTAGGAAACAACTCTGAACGAACCTCAGCTCACAGTGGAACCAGGGGAATTAAGATGGTGGGGTACAAATGGCCGAAACCTGTTGGGTAGAAAAGGAGAAGCTACCCTGAACTTGAATCTTGACCACGAGGAATCACAGGGTAGAAAATTCCCATGTGTTCTTAGTCGACTGTTCCCTCTGTCAGCCTCAGTCCTTTCCTCCCTACGTAGAAAAAAAGATTGGGACTGCCTTACTGACGAAAGAAACGTAACGAAAATTTACCCTATTGGCTTGCCTCTCAAATAAGTGAAGTCTTAGCGGAAGTCTTAGCACAGGGTCTGGCTTTCCTGGAGGCGTAGAGCTAAGGGGAGCAGGCTGAGAGTCTCGGAAGAGCGAGCCTTGACGATGATGATGATGAGCTTGCTTAACTGGGCTTTCCTCAAGCGTAGCAGGGAAAGGGAATTGGCCAGTGAACTTGAGCAAGCCAGTCCTGGCTTAGGTTGTGTTCAGCTTCCAGATCAGGTGCCACCTCTTCAGTTAATTGAGCTAAAAAATGCCATTGTTGTCCAAGTCACGCTCCTCCTCCCAGGATCTGGTCAGGTTGATGGAAGAGAGGAGCAATTCTGGTGCTTCTGTTTTATTCGGGATGGCTTCCATATATTATTTCAGACCCTCCTTGGGTCTGACCCACTCCCTTCCTGTCCTTTGGCAGAGTCCTGTAGTCTTCAGAGAGTCTGACACTCTGCGGGCTGATACAGGGCAGGATCCCTGGTCATCAGCCCTGCTACATGGCCTTGAACCAGATGGCTGTATTCAGGCTCCCTGCCCCTCTGTGCTCAGCTTCTGTCTCCTCACTAACTCCTTCACCACCTTCCGGATTTAGGATTTACAGAGGTTAACACTTAGGTTGCGTTTGGTACTGTTTTCATACCTTTTCTCTTCCATTTTGATGATTGGAACCTTCCCTGGCTACTGTTTATTTCCTAGTCGGATGAAAATCATTTCAAAGTTATAGAGCTTGCTTTACCCTCTTTTCTTTTGTCCCACTTGATAAGAGGATTAGGCAGTTGATTGATTTCTGGTGAATGAGGGTGAGACAGGCTGGGGAATTCCAGAGCATTAATAGTGAAAGAGAAACGTTTGGTTTAACTCACTGATGCGGGTGCTGCCAGGCCCCAGGGTGCTGGTGCACTAGTGTTTCTGTGGTGGCCTTCACCATCGCTCTCGGCCTCACCCTCTTCCCTCTGTCTGCTGTGTTTTCCAGTACGTGGACTGGCCCCGCCTGGAGCCCAGCCCAGAGCATCTCCTCCGTGCTGATCTCCATCCAGTCCCTAATGACTGAGAACCCCTATCACAATGAGCCTGGCTTTGAGCAGGTAAGGCAGTGGGGGGAGAGGGGCAGCTGGGAAATGGAGTACTGAGTTTGAAGAGCTTTGAGAGGTGTGCTTAAGGGTCTTGTTTGTTTGTTTGTTTAATGTCACCATAGGAGAAAAAAGGAGCTGGTATGTGTGCTCCTTAAAAATGTCTTTTTTTTCCTTGTAACTTATAATACTGTTTGGTTATTTCCATTTGACTTGGATTAATCTACAAGGTGGGAATCAGTGGAGTCCTCTGGAAATTAATTCTAAGCCTGCTTTTGGGGGCTGTTGCAACTGGTGGGTTCTTCTGTATGTGTCCATTCTCTCAAAGTCCCCTTAAGGTACTTCCTGGAGTGACTCCTGTTCAGCCGGGTGTTTTTCCGGAGTTACAGAATCCTGTTACCTGAAGAGCCAGAGGACCTGGTCATTTATTAGCTAGTGGGGCAAGAACATTGCAGTCAGCGCTGCCAGAGAGAAGGGAGAGGAAAATTGCGTTTTCCAGGGGTATGCTATGTGCCAGCCGCTGCCAAATTTGTGTGTATATATATATTATCTCATTTAACTTGCACACTAACTTGAGGTAGGGGCGCCTGGCCAGGTTAGTCAGAAGAGCAGGCAGCTCTTGACCTTGGGGTCGTGAGTTTGAGCCCCACTTCGGTTGCAGAGAATACTCACTTGGGGTAAATGTTATCCCCATTTTCAAATGAGATATTGGTGACACGGACAGGTTAATAACTTTCACAAAGATACACAGATAATGGTAGAACCCAATATTTGCCCTGGAGCCAAGAGTTTTTCCACTGTTCCAGAATGCCTTCCAGGATTACTCTGAAGTACAGGGAAAGAGTTCAATCATAATCCCCAAAGATTCTATTTAGGTGACTAGAACAGTTTAACTAATTTTTAAAATATTTGAAGTAATGCTAACATTGACGGTTCATTTATAGACCTGAACAATAGGAAATACTCTTTAAGAGGGAATAGAAGTTATTCCCAAAATCTCCTTTCCAAACAAATAGTGTATTTGATTTTAGGATTAGGTAGAAATGGAAAAGGGCCTCATTGGCCAACCAGGGAGCTGATTTGAAGGTCTCTCCTTTGTTTGGAAATTCAGGAACTATGACTTTTATTCTCCCAAACGTTACTGGTCCACAGCCGCAGGTCCCTGGGTGCCCTTTTTCATAGCCCCCCAGGCAGAAGGAAGTGGCCAGCTGTTTGTTTCGTAGCGGTTAACATCCGGACAACTCACTTCTTTCTTAAATAACTGAAATGTCTTAATGTCAGGAAGGATACACTTGTTGGGCACCACACAACTTCGAAGATCATGGAGCCTGGTCGAATCACCACCCTCATTTCTCTTCCCCACTGTTTTCATATGCTGCTTGCTGTTTACCAAAGTAGTGATTGACAGTCCAGCTTCACAGACATCACGTGTCATCGAAAGGAAAATAATGCAGTTTCATGTCCAACCTGACCCACTGAGCTCAAGCTAGTAGTTGGCGTGCTGACTGACAGGTGGTGAATACTATGGTTTTCCTAAAAAAGTTGAACGTATCCCATGGCACCCCTGTGAGCCTGTTATGGTGCATTTTGGAAACCATGGTAAGAGAGTGAGGGTATATATGTCTTTCCTGCTCATGATGTGTTTTAATCAGAGGCCAAGGTTCTGGTTGTCAGGTTGGTGGTAGGGGGACCATTGCGGAGTAGAGGAAGAGTTAAAAGGACAGGAGACGGGGTGCCTGGGTGGCTCAGTGGGTTAAAGCCTCTGCCTTCGGCTCGGGTCATGATCCCAGGGTCCTGGGATCGAGCCCCACATCGGGCTCTCGGCTCCGCAGAGAGCCTGCTTCCTCCTCTCTCTCCCTGCCTGCCTCCTCTCTTGCCTACTTGTAATCTCTGTCTGTCAAATAAATAAATAAAATCTTTAAAAAAAAAAAAAAAAAAGGACGGGAGACTGTGCTCCCTTCCGTCTCTACCCACACATTCATATCGGCTTTCTCAGTCAGTATTGGAGTTTTCTTTTGGAAACTTCAGGTGCTACTTCCAATAGGTTCATAGTAGTTGATTTCAGTGATGGTGGAATCCTGCAGACATAAAAAGGAGTTAGCCGGAAAGCATCCAGATATTTACAGGGTTTTTTACTGAAACTCTTAATGTCACGTTTACCCTTTGGTCCCATCACCATTCTTAACATTTGGTTCTTTCCCATTCAGTCTTTACCTCAGAGGCCTCTCATTTCAGCCTTAGGAATCTGATGGGTCTAGTTTGCTGCCTACAGGCCGGGTGACCTGTAACAGAGGATGGGTGTTGGCACGCATGGGGGGAGGTGAATGATCTCAGAAAGAGAAACTCAGTTGCTCTTCATGGATCTGCTGTAGTTGGAAAGGTATCTTCTAGGTTTGTTTACTTGGTTCACGCGCCCCACCCCACGTTAATCCCGACGTCTCCTCCTGTTGACTTTTCTCTTTGCCTAAATTTGTACTTGGGCCCTCTGGTGTCTGTTACATTACAGGAGAGACATCCAGGAGACAGCAAAAATTACAATGAATGTATCCGGCATGAGACCATCAGAGTGGCAGTCTGTGACATGATGGAAGGAAAGTGTCCCTGCCCTGAGCCCTTACGGTAGGTGTATGCCAAGAGCGCACACTTGGCACTTTGGTTTTGCTGTTGGGAGGCTTAGCTCTGAGAACCTTTGGGGCAAAATCCACTATTGGGCACCAGGGGAGATACAGAAAAACATAAAGTTTTGGTTCCCGTTTTCAAAGAGTACTGGCTAAGGATCACTCAAGAGAAAGTTGAGCAAGCTGCTCTGTTCTAGGAGAGTGCCAAGACCAATGGGAACGACATAGCCGTAGCCTCCAGTTTGCTGAGGGCCGGGACCTAGTGAAGAGCTTTACTTGTTCTATAACCAAATGAGGCGTAGAGCCCTTCATAATGAATCCACTTCTCAGTGTTGGAGTTTACTCATAAATGTTCAAACTAGATGAATAAGGTCGGAGTTACTGAAACAAACTTCTGGAAGAATTTTGAGTAAGAGTTGGGATAAGGGATGGCCTATGGAAAACACGAGATTGAGGCACGAGTTGAAGTTGGGATTCAAATGATCAGTATTAACAGTCACCCTCCTTTAATAATCCCTGAGGTATAAGAGCAGTCTTGGGTTGTCAGCTTTCTTTTTCCATTGAAAGATCTTTGTGAGGGGGCGCCTGAGTGGCCCAGTCAGTAGAGCATCTGACTCTTGGTTTCAGCTCAGGTCGTAAGATCGAGCCTTGCGTCGGGCTCTGCAGTCAGCACAGAGTCTGCTTGAGATCCTGTCTCCCTCTGGCCCTCATGTTCTCTCTCTCTTTCTCTCTCTGAAATTTTTTTTTTTTTTTTTTTTTTAAAGGAAGGTCTTTGTGAGATGCCAAATCTGGGCTTGGGAACTCTAATTGGCAGTAAGGTTAGATGGTGAAGGGATAATCCCTTCCCCACCACGTTCCTAGCTCAGGCTTCTCTGCTTGTTTTCCAGAGGGGTGATGGAGAAGTCCTTCCTGGAGTATTACGACTTCTATGAGGTGGCTTGCAAAGATCGCCTGCACCTTCAAGGCCAGACAATGCAGGTAACGCAGCCCCTGCCACCAACTCCAGAGGCCGCACGGCAGACTCCATAAAATCCCTCCCCAAGGATAGCATCTGCAGCTCTCAGAGAAGTCAGAGCCGACAGGAACTTGTCATTTAAGTTGCTGTGGCCCAGGGAGGAGACCGCCCTGCCTAATTGCTGTGGAGTTGCCTGTCAGTCTTGCCATCAACTAGATGCTCATGGGTAGAGTCTGAACCATCCTGCTTTCTAGCCTGGAATGCCTCCCCTTCTTAACAGTCTTTTCAAACCATGAACATTCAGCCCTCTCAGACTCCTAGTGATGATAAGGGTGAGTTCTCTACTGAGTCCAGTCCCTGGCTCAGAGGGGTGCTCAGAGATCGAGGCTAGGGAAATGTTGGGTATGTGCTCTTACATGTTGAAAGACTCCTGTTACGAAGACAGTAAGCATTTGTTTACTTCTGGCCTCCATTGGAGAAATGTGCTTCCACTTCCAGTTGGAATGCAGGATTTAAGCTTCTTCTAAAGAGGAGATTCTTGGGGCATCTGGCTGGCTCAGTCGGTAGAGCATGTGACTCTTGATCTCAAGGTCGTGAGTTTGAGCCCCATGTTGGGCATGGAGCCCAACAAAACAAAACAAAAAACCAAACCAAACCAAAACAAAACAAAAAAAGATTCTTATGAAACCAAATTGTTAACATGCTCCAGTATAAAAGACCTGGTTGGTAAGAGGGTGAGACACACACACACACACACCCCGCCGTCCTGAAGGACTGGTTCCTTGGTCTTTTGGATCATTACCTGTGGTTTTGCTTAGGTTCGTGCTGACTTGGATGAATGACTGAGGCCACTTAAAGTTCTCTCCAGCTCTTCCTGAGCTGCTTCCCCCACCCAGGCCGCACCAGCAGCAGTAGGAGTAAATGTCTTCCTTCCTCAGCTGCTGCTCAGAAATGGTAGTTGCCCTGTTTTTTCCTTCAAGGCTTTCCTACCCATCTGCCCAGTTAAAACTCAAAGGGCAGGGGCGCCTGGCTGGCTCCGTCGGGAAAGCCAGTGTGACTGTTGATCCCAGGGTTGGAAGTTTGAGTCCCATGTTGGGTGTAGAGATTACTTTTTAAAAATAAATAATTAAAATATAAAACAAAAAACCTTAAAGGGCAAGGCCAGATCAGCATTAACTTGTTCCCGACCCCTTTTTCAGAGTCCATTGTAGGTGATGCCTGCCATGCTTTGTGCCCCATCAGGAATTCTCACTGCTGGTATTCAAAAGCATTTCCAATATTCACTCTGTGGAGGAAAAATAACTCGTGATGAGAGAAGGAAAGGGAAGAGCAGCGTCTGGGGAGGAGGGAAGTGGGTGGAAATGGAGCCAAGGATGAAAAAAGGAAGATTTGAAAAATGACGGCTCCAGAGTAAGTGTGGAGTTCAGCCCGTGGGGAACGTAACCCTGAGAAGCAGAAAGTGTGGGCTACAGTCACAGTGACTGTGACTTCTGTTCACTGGTCCCTGATCGTGAGGGTGATGTGTGGGCAAAAGTGTGGAAGGAGTCTGTGTGGGAGAAGCAGAATGTGGGAGGGAAAAATCATGTACCTTTTTGTGACTTAAGAGGTCTCCACTTGTCTAAACCCTGGCCGTGCACTACTTCGCTGCCATATTCTCTGTGTAGCATTTACGTTCCTTGTGTTTAGACTGTCTGCTCCCACCCTGGTTATATTTGAGATTTTAAGGACACTTAACCCCTTTCTAGAAAACTTACGGAGATGTTCGGTGTAGAATGACAGGGACTGAGATCGAGGCTGGGCAGCCCTGGAGTGATGCGTACAAAGTGGACAGGGAGGTGTTGACAGGTCTCTCCAGAAGAGTAGACGGGTGCTTATCTGGAAGTCCCAACTCCTGAGTTCCAGACTTGCCTGTGATGTTGGAAAAGCAGATTTCCCCTTTTGAATTATAGGAAAAGAAAAATGATACTTCCCTTTGTATGGTTTTTATGAAGTTAATTGCGAACACAGGCACACATAATGGTCACAGTTCTGGTCTTGAGTTTCTGTTTCTTGCCTGTCTCCCCTTTCCTGTAACCCTCTTCTGCATAGTGGCTTGCTTTCAGGGAACAAAAACGTTTGAATGTTGTCCCAAGCCAGACCTGTCTGGGTGGCGGTTAGTGTGCCGTAATATTTCTAAGCAGAGGGTGCGCTGTCTGCTGTTGGGATCGAGCGCTCTACCCTCTGCCCCCATGACTCGGAAGTTGACCATGCGTCCAACATGGGCCCGAAGCTGCTCTTTCTAGGGTGAGCCCTCCAGACTCGAATCTTCCATCCTGCTTGTCTCCTTTCCCCCACAGGACCCTTTTGGAGAGAAGCGTGGCCACTTTGACTACCAGTCCCTCTTGATGCGCCTGGGACTGATTCGTCAGAAAGTGCTGGAGAGGCTCCATAATGAGAACGCCGAAATGGACTCTGATAGCAGTTCGTCTGGGACAGAGACAGACCTGCACGGGAGCCTGAGGGTTTAGACCCTGCTCCCTTCTCCCCTCCCCCCACTCAAGGGTCCCAGCAACGTCCCTTCCCCCCCACCCCAGGGATGGAGAGGCACTGTGTATCTCCCTCCAAACGTGACGTCATCCTGCAAGATGGCAAGAACCAAGCCAGCTCGGATCCCAGGGTGTGGGAGTGGGGAGGCTGTTCCTGACCTGACCTCCCTGGCTCTCGAGCATCCGGGGCTGTGTTCATCCCATAGCAGGGGCCAAGGTACCGACGCAGGAGCACCCAGGGTGAGGGCCTCTGGCAAACACAAGCGGCTGACACACCTCTCCGTGGGGCCAGCTCCTCAGGGGGAGGCGGGAGACAAACTGTAATTCCAAGAGGGAGCGTGCCCACATGATTGAGGGGGATATCTGGAAGGGAGCTTTGGGTGGGGGCTGTCTGTGACACTTAAGCAGTCTGGGTGGTTGTCTGTCTGTCTGCAGTCTTGAAGCAGGGCTTCCCGATGCCCTTTTCCTCCCTGCCTCTCTTCTCCCAATACTTCCCATGGGCCAGCATAATTTTGTTTTTCCTAATTTATAGTCACTGTTCTAGACAGACCAAAGAGAAGGAACAGTGGTGGAGTCTAGGCTGCTGATCAGTGAGCTTTACCTAGCACCTGAGCACCTTTCTCCTCTGCCCGCCCCCATTCCCTCGCCCATTTCCAGATTTAAGACAGAAGGTAAATGTGACTGGGATGGAACTGAGGTCCTGGTAGAGCCTGTACAGGCACCATGAGAAGCTGATTTTGTTCCCGCAATCACTGATTTGAAAAGTTCCCAACGCAGCCAGCTGCTGTTTGTGGGGTACGAGAGCCACTAGATACAATAGTCTTTTACAGATGTTCCTAAATGCTACCCACGATGAGGGTATTTCCCCTGGGGGTGGGGTGCAGTGGGGAGACTGATGCTAGTCCTCTTGTGTTCTGTTTGGCTGTCCTTGTGTATTTTCACCCTGGCCTCTAGTTACCCCCCCCAACCTCCCTCCCACTTCAATGCCCAGGGACTTGTGGGGAGCAAGGGTCGCCAATGGCAGAGGGGCTGGGGCTGGGACTGTGGGCCCCGCTGCTTCTCTTGCCTCTCCGCCTCCCGTCCTTCCCAGCTGCTCTGTCACTGGCTCTGATGGCTGTTTGCCTGGCTGTGTTGCTTCTCTGTCTGTATCTAGCTGCAGTGATCCTTTAGCTGGTTGGCTCAGAAGAATGTGTTTTAGGCGCCCTGTGGTACTGGGCACTGAGAAACTCCAGCCTTCCCCTTTTTGGTGTGTTCTCCCCATACTTTACAGATTCTTACTGTTAGGGCTCCCAGTGGGGTGTTGGTGATCCGTGTGACGCAGGGCCTCAGTCAGTATCCAGCCGCGTGTATGGGAGAGGATGACTTGGGCCTGCCCTGCCCGCTGCTGTGGAGGCTTCTGCCTGCGGGTCATGGGACTTCCGGGGAGTTCGGAAGGGGTTGGGCACGAAGGAGAATGTCCAGCTTGGGAGGGCAGGAAGCAAAGAAACTGGACAGGAAGTGGGCTTGGGGAACGGAAGTTTATCTCGGATACCTAAGGCTGGGTCTCTTAACAAGGAGACTTAAAGAGGGACCCCGCTGCCAATTTCCCTCTTCCATTCCCAGAGCAAGTACAGGGCTTAGCAGAAGGCCCTTGGCCTGTTGGTCCAGTGGTTGTCTGTCATCCATTTAAGTGTTCCCACTTTTAAGTGACAATCCTCTCCTTGGCCCTGCCGTGGGCAGAGCATGTCTGGCATACCAGCCTGACTTTTATGCCCTAATCTTGAGTTGAGGAAATATATGCACAGGAGTCAAAAGAGATGTCTTTATATCTGACTGTACATAAATGAAGTTTTTTTTTTTCTTTTTGGTGCAATAAAGTTTGTTTTGGCAGAAGGAGGAAGCGCCTGTGGGTGTGGGCGGGTGTGTGTCAAGGGAGACTGGGATCCTCCAACAACCACACCTCTCACCCAGGTCTGAAACTGCCAGGGAGAAAGTGCTCGATGCATTGTCTGGAGGCTGGAAACTCCGGTTACAGGGCGTGGGTGGAAGCAGGGCGGCCAGGGATGGGTCTCCGGCCAACCAGAAGTAGCAGGGCCTTTTCTGAGACCAAGTCTGGCCATCAAGGAGAGGAATGCCATTTTGGCCTCAATTGCTTCAAAGGAGCTCCTTCACAAACTGGGAAGGGAGTATGTCCTCCAAGGACAGGCAGATCTAGACTGTATCCCTGGGTAAGAAAAGGGCATCTTAAGTTCTGGATAATCCAGACCTCACTTGATTTTCGGATATCTGGTACGAAACCAGCTCTTAGGAATTCTGCACGGACTGATTCATGCAGCCACCTTCCTTCTCTACTTGATATAGAAAGGCTCTAGCATTCTGGCGCAAAGGCTTTCCCTCTTGGCTGACCCCGCAGCAAGGAAGACATTCCATGGGACACAGCCAGCCGTTGCTGGGCAAAGCCACGATGCGGGAAGGCGAAGGCCTGCGTGCCAGTGCACTTGGGCTCTGGCTCCTCACTTTGCCTTTTAAACTGGTGGCCCGTGCCCAGTGAGTTAATTCAGAAGGAGACCTACTCCCTGAGCTGATGAAAGTGGCCGTGAGGATTTAAGTGTGTTTAGAAGAAGGCACAGGGTAGGTGTTCAGTAAGTGATGCCCTTCCCACTGCTAAGGCGAGAGGGACCTAGTGATCACGGGAGGGAGAGCTGGTACGAAACTCAAGGACTAGACTATGTCCACTGTTGGTCCATTCCCCTAGGTTCCATTGTTTCCTCTAACCACCATTTTACTTTGACCTCTACTTTCTTCACACTCAGCCAAGACTGTCAGAACCTGGAAGCTCCAGAGGAAACTGGAGGAGACTGAACGAGTGGCTGTTACTGGTCCATTAGGATCTGCTCCCTTGAGATAAACATTTTTATAAAGACAAGGTTTGAATTAACGGGCTGTAATTTATGTCCCAGGACTACCAATAGCCAAGAGACTGTCTAGCCAGGAGATGGATTGCCTTCATTCTAGACCCATCCCTACCGTGAACTTGGTGGTGACCCATGCAGGTCATTTCGTACGTGCTCGCTATTCTCTGTGCTGCTCAGGTTAGCCTTACTGGATAAATGAGTTTTTCTCCAATAAAAGATGCAATGTGAAGGCACTTTAAAAAAAATAAAATAAAATAAGGGGTGAAGAGTATTGAGGAAAGAAAAAACTTGAAACTCTTTTCTTTAAAAAAAAAAAGTTATTCAGGCTTTATTCACACCAGCAGCTCTGCCCTCCTCTTCCTGCCTGTTGCTGGGGCTCCTTCCACACTGCCAGAGTCAGGGGAGGGCTTCTCTGGCCTCCTCGGCTGTAATCTCCTGGGCGTAGAGGTCAGTGAAGAGAGCCGGCAGCCAGTAGCGGGCCTCCCCTGGGGCCTGTAGGTCCAGCCAGGCCAGCCCTTCCTTCAGCAGGTGTTCCTGGAGGGAAAAGGTAGGAAGAGTTGGAGTTCCTGTCCGGTGGACAAACGACCCCCAGACCTGTTTTGGCATCAGTGGGGTTTTCAGACTAAATCTACACGAGTGCCTTCACACCTTTACACAACCAGACTGGAATTCCAGGTTCTGTTTGGCCCTGACCTTTGCCTGAGGTGCAAGAGATGCTACCAAATCACTTAACCCGTGCTGGGAAGGAGGGTAAAGACCAGTAGTGTGGGATGTTGGAGAAGGACTCGGGGGCTGCAGAGACGTCTGTCCTGTGGCCTGAAGCAAATCCCTGATCCCAGTTCCCTGAAGCAAAATGGACACCACTGTTGTAATTATGTTTCCGTTAACTTGTGGGTGAACCTTCATGGACAAGTTATTGGAGGGACTCTCTTAGTTTAGAATGGACTGGCAATTCTTACAGCCAGAAATAGGCTCAAGATGGGCCCGGTTGTCCCCAGCAGCAGTAAACAGATGTTTATGTTACCCTGCTTTCCAGAAAAAATTAAGTCTATAGTTTAATTGCCTGGATAAGGAAGAAGGTATGAAAAGCCAGAATTACATTCTCCTGCTACTACTCATCGGCCTCTCACTAGCATCACGAGATCTGTCTATAGAGAACACTAACTATGTAATACACGTGTAATAGTATGCCATTACGGGTATGTAATTAAGTAGGTAACAATTCCCTTTACTCTGTATTGACAGTGTTACTTCCAGTACAAACCGTATGAATTGTCTGACCAGGCTTGACAGGCTGGGGGAGAGAGGAGGTACTGGTGACTGGCCTACGCAGAGTTAGAAGCCTGCCTCTGAGTCGGACCTCAGGGGCACCTTCAGAGGAATGCGGGGGTTGCCTTGCTTCTCTGTGGTGACAGCAGCCTTCAAGGCGAGAGGCCAGCAGAGCAAGGCTAAAGTTTCTGCCGGTGTGCTGTCTATCCACCCATCTGGGGCCCGTCTCTTCTGGCCCATTCCAGAATTCACATACCAGCACTTGACGCGCTCGCTCGGTCTCCCATTTAAGACTGGCTTTGATATCACTGACAGTCACGTAGCCGTTTTTCTGGAGGAAGGAGGAACGAGGGAGTCAGTTAACAGTGGACTTTCCCTAAGAACCCAGCGTCTGCCCGGCAACAACAGACCGACCCAGACAGGAGGAAGACCTGCCCTTGAAGCCTAAGAGCAGGGGAAAAGAATGTTTAGAAGCCCCAGCAAAGAGAGAGAAGTGACTTTCAGGGTGACAGGTTCAGTCTTAAAAAGTGGGGTCCCTGGTACTAAAATACTAATTTAGACTTTCTCCGAGAACTTCAGAGTATGACAAGATTCAGAATAATTCACTGAAAGCAAGAAATGGTGACAATTCCCTGGCTCATCTTACCTGTTCCCCAGTAAGAAAAGCTCTTCCTTATTTAGTTTTGTTTTCCATTATCGGATTAAGAAAACTGAACATGTCTTCCCTCAATCTGGGGTAAGGAATGGGGAAGGAGGGGGGACGCTGAAGGCATGCCAAGGGACAGGGGACTGGCAAACGAGATGAAACGTTTATTTGGAAGAACCCATTCAGAGTGTAGTACTCTGAAGACCTCAGAGAATCGGTCTACCCAAGCAAATCCAGCCTGCTGTCTGCATGTCTGTCTGCTCCACTAGACTGTACGCTCCCTGAGAGCAGGACCTCTGGTGCCCGCCGTTCTGCCCCCGACAGCCTGGCCCGGTGCTTTGCGCTGTAGCTGCTCAATAAATGTCTTCTAAATAAGCACCGGTCTGAGTCGTGCGTCCACTGGACAGTCTCAGTGGAAGTCCTGAGTCTGTGCTACTCCCGAAGTCTGTAACCCCCACCCAGGCCCCGCCCCCGCCCCTGCAGCCCCCAGAAGGCAGCAGGTACCTCAGCCAGCTGCAGCACCACGGTGTGGTCCATGTTGAGCTCAGCCGGGACAGACTGAATGAGGTAGGTGCCGCCCACGGGGATGATGCCGAAGCCAGTGCCCAGCGCCTTCAGTTTCTTGATGGCCCTGATCAGGTCATCTCTGAGGGAAGAAAAAGCTGCTTAAAGACCCCTGGCACAGCAGACCCAGCCGCGACGCAGTTTCAGCTCTGGCCTAGCGGGGACCCCCTGACAAGACTCAAACGGCTGCATGACGGTCAGTGACCTCAGTAAGAAGGCAGGGCCAAGGGGCACCAGACGGCGCTGGGACACTACTGGGAGATGGTACAGGAATGGAGCAAAAACCCGCCCACAGGAGCCCACCAGGGAATGGGAACAAAGGAACTCCATGGAACAGACGACAGGGAGCAGTGCGGACTGTGGTAGAAAGGAAACCGGAAACCACGCATGCATTTTATAGACAGCGATCCAGCTGATGATCGCCATTGGGAAATTCAGGCCCGCTCCTGCCAGATCATCTGGTTTCCCGTTAACAACTGAACTCGAATTAGGGAAAAAGAAAACCCACAAGACCATGTGTAGAACCTATATGCAGCCCACATACCGACAGCCTTTTTTTTTAACCTTTTCTCAAACTGAAGTTCTGCATGGAGGCTGCTAAACCAGATCAACATGTACCCCGCCTTCTGACCCCCACTCCATTCCCCAGCCTTCCCAGATGTGTGCACTAGTCTCCTTCACCACAAATAGCTCAATAATAAGCCCTAAGAATGTTAAAAAAAAAAAAAATAGTAACAATACATGCATACATGTGGGGAAAAAAATGCTTAGAAGAAAATACACGAAAATGTCAATAATTGTAATCTTAGTTGAGAAGTAATGGGTCATTTTTGGTTTTTTAGGTCTATATTTCCCGTTTTCTAAAACGCAGGTTTTCTGATCATAAAGAAGAACAAAATGATCCCGAAAGCAGCCTAGACATGTGAGCAGTAAAGAGAAACGATTTTCATATGATTTTTAAAGACCTTTCCATACTCCAAGGGGTTGGGAGGCAAGACCTACTGGCTGACGTCCTGCGCGAACTTGCCCCTTCCTTTCAACACCTGCTGGTGCAGCTCCTCGAGGGTTATCAGGCCTGTGCGAGCAGTGAGGAAAGCAGGGGGAGGGTGAGCTTTGTGGCTGAGCCAAACCAAACCAAATCCAAAATACAAATTATTAAGATGGGGGCGCCTGGGTGGCTCAGTGGGTAAAGTCGCTGCCTTCGGCTCGGGTCATGATCTCAGGGTCCTGGGATCGAGTCCCACATCGAGCTCTCTGCTCAGTGGGGAGCCTGCTTCCTCCTCTCTCTCTCTCTGCCTGCCTACTTGTGATTTCTCTCTGTCAAATAAATAAATACAAAAAAACCAAAAAAACAAATTATTAAGATGACCCTACTGGATGACCATTTTTAGGTCACATTTTGGGGAGCCAAGAAAGTGGGCATCACCCCACCCTGGAACACCAGGACATACAGTTACTAATCTTAAAATCATAACCTGGGTATGTTGTGTATCGAGGGAAAGGCCTATTTCCTACCTCCCTATAATTTTCTATAATCACCAGGGGCTAAGAACCTGCTGGGCGAAGCTCTCTAGGGAACAGAGACCATCATTCAGGCAGTTCCATTTTTCAACCACATGAAGCCGCTAAGATGCTTCTGAAGACCTAAGAGCTTCTCGAGATCTTATTGGCCTGCAGTCTGCAGGATGGAAAAGATCACCTTTCAAGGTCTTCTCCCTCCGAGAAGTCCAAAGCCCAGCACTCAGGACTCAGCCAGCCTCACCTCCATTCCGGTGCTTCAAGGCCAGGCACACCTCAATAATTTGGACCCCCAGCTCGTAATAGAAATCCCCCACGCCTAGCATCTCAGACCAAAATCCTTTTCCAGCTGAAAGAAAGAAAGAAAAACAAAAGCCAGGTTATAGGTTGGTTTCTATCCTTTCTTTTCTCTCCAAGCTAGATTAAAACATCTACCCCGTGGGAAGCGTTACCTGCCTAGCCTAAGTCCTGGGGCTCCATTTACTACTCAGGATCCTCAAGACAGTTGAACTCTTGGGAAGTCCTCCTAAAAACCAGCTTGGACAGTTGGCAAGGGTGGGCAATCTAAAAGGCATTTCTGTTTCGCTAATTCTGGCTCAGAACACTATAAAAATGAGTCTTCCATTACCAAATTATACAGTGAAATACAATGGGACAGAGGGTCTAGACAAGGCTGAGAGAAACCATCCGCAGACCTGGCCTTCAAAAATCCACCAGAGACAACAATTCACTGGGGAAAAAATGCAGGTTACAGAGTAGTAATGACAGCATAATCTGATACGTTAGAAGAAGTTTATAAATGGGATGCAGGCACCCAGAAAGCTACCTCAGACCGTTAATGTTTATCTCTGCAACTACGGAACAGGATCTGGAGACTCGTACTTTCTTTTTCTTTTTTCTCATCTAGTGACTGACTCCAGGATGACATGCTACTTTCATTAAAACTCAATTATCTTTTTAATAAAGGGAAGAAAGTCCACTGTAGGTCACGACTCACGGGAAGGCCCGCACCCTGGCTACGAGCCCGAAGGCAACGTCTCCAGCTTCCCCCTCACGCTGCGCACTCAGCCATCCTGCTGGGCACTCCCTGGAGACAACAGCCTCTGGCTCTCCCTGCAGACCCTTTTTGAAGGGCCTTCTGGAAGATGGCCTAGCCACAGCGCTGACAGACGGCAGAGCTGCTGGCCCTCTGGAGCCCCAGGAGAACACCGCAGCCCCGCACACAGCTCCTTACAGGCCAGTGGGTCCACCCCGATGGTGGCGCACATGTCCTGGAACTGCACCCGGAACTCGGGATTCTTCCGGATCTCCTGTTTGTGCTTGCTGGCGAATTCCTCCAGGTTGCTCTTGAACATGTCCAACTGTTTCGACATCTGTAAGGTGGACCAGGGGGAGGTCAGGGGCAGCCTAATCAAGTGATAACCCGATGCCAAAAGTAAGTTCCCAGCCCGGTGTTAGGGCAAAGGCTGAAATAACCTACCTCCTCCAGGCCTGCCATGACGCTATTTCTTGTTCCCTTTCTTGCTCTGCGGGGAGCCTGCTTCTCCCTCTGCCACTGCTCCCTCAGCTTGTGCATTCTCTTTCTCTCTCTCAAATAGTAAAATCTTTAAAAAGATTGATATATCTTAACTCGAGAGAGTGAGAACACGCACAGGCACACACATGAGCAGGAGGAAGGGCAGAGGGAGAGATCGTCAAGCGAACTCTCCACTGAGCATGCAGCCGCACTGGGGGCTCAATGAGATCACGAGCAAAGCCAAAACCATGAGTCAGACGCCCAACCGACTGAGCCACCCAGGTGCCCCTATTTTTCCCTCTGTTTATCCCTAACTTTCCTTCGTGTTTCTGTTGTCAACTGGATTGGGATGCCATGTTTCCTCAATTCTGTAACACACATTTTTGGGGGCACCTGGCTGGTTCAGTTGGTAGTAGAGCACGCAACTCTTGATCTTAGGGTTTTGAGTTTGAGCCCCAAGATGGAAAGAGAGATTACTTAAAAATCTTTGGGGGTGCCTGGGTGGCTCAGTAGGTTAAGTGGTCTACTCTTGGTTTCAGCTCAGGTCATCCCCTCGGGGTCGTGAGACTTAGCCCTACCTGTCTCTGCACTCTCCTTGGAGTCCAGTTAAGACTCTCTCCCTCTGCCTCTTCCCACCTGCAAGCTCTATCTCTAAAATTAATAAATAAATCTTTAAAGTATAAATAAAATAAAACATTTTAAAGATAAAAAAATAAAACACACATTTTCCCCCCACATGTTCCTATTCTAAAGTTGGGATGCATCTAACAATTTTAACTAATGTGATACTTTTTTATTTTCCCAAAGAAACTGCTACTAGATTGAAGGTGAACCCCAGAATCCATTTTGTCTTGAAAATAAGAGAGGGCACCTGGGTGGCTCAGTGGGTTAAGCCTCTGCCTTCAGCTCAGGTCATGAACCCAGGGTCCTGGGATCGAGTCCTGCATCAAGCTCTCTGCTCAACAGGGAGCCTGCTTCCTCCTCTCTCTCTCTGCCTGCCTCTCTGCCTACTTGTGATCTCTCTCTGTCAAATAAACAAATAAAATCTTTTAAAAAAAAAAAAAAAGAGAGAATGTGGAGGCGTCTGGGTGGGTCAGTTGTTAAACATCTGCCTTCGGCTCAGGTCATGATCCCCAGGGTCTTGGGATCGAGCCCCACATCGAGCTCCCTGCTTGGTGGGAGGCCTGCTTCTCCCTTTCCCACTCCCCCTGCTTGTGTCCCCTTTCTCTCTGTCTCTCTCTCTCTGTCAAATAAATAAATAAAATCTTTTTTAAAAATTGAGAGAATTCAGCATTCAGAAAGAAAGAAATCTTCAGCCACTGACAGAAAGGTTACACAGGAGAGAAAGGAAGCCTAGTATGAATTAGGTTTGCAGTGATTGTTGACTCTTTCAGTCATGGACCTTCTTGGGAATCAACTCTAAGTAAAGAATCCCAAAGGGAGGGGTGGATCTCCCAGATTATATTCCAAAGCTAAATACAAATGGTTTGGGAATTTTCTGACTTATTTGTAGTATTCCTTCTCTTTCCCTAATTAACAAAGCCTATGTTCCACCCACCAAGAGTAATCACTCCTGGACCAACATCTCCTTGTTTGCTACATTTTATAAACTAAAACATAATCACCGGGTGCCTGGGTGGCTCAGTGGGTTAAGCCGCTGCCTTCGGCTCAGGTCATGATCTCAGGGTCCTGGGATCGAGTCCCGCATCGGGCTCTCTGCTCAGCAGGGAGCCTGCTTCCTCCTCTCTCTCTCTGCCTGCGTCTCTGCCTACTTGTGATCTCTCTCTGTCAAATAAATAAATAAAATCTTAAAAAAAAAAAAAAAAAAACCATAATCACCATTTCCAGTTGATTCCTGTATGTCATCTCCCCTATAAGTAGGAGGTTTTGTTTCTTTTTTTTTTTTAAATATTTTATTTATTTATTTGACAGACAGAGATCACAAGCAGGCAGAGAGGCAGGCAGAGAGAGAGGGAAGCAGGCTCCTCGCTGAGCAGAAAGCCCGATGCGGAACTCGATTCCAGGACCCTGAGATCATGACCTGAGCCGAAGGCAGTGGCTTAACCCACTGAGCCACCCAGGCGCTCCAGTTTCTTTCTTTTTTTTTTCCTTAATAAATAAATATGTATTTATTTTAGGGGGAGAGAGAGAGCACAAGTGAGAAGGGTACAGAGAGGAGAGAGAATCTCAAGCACACCCGCCACTGAGTGAGAAGCCCAACACCAGGCTTGATCCCACCACCATGAGATCATGACCTGAGCAGAAACCAAGACTCAGACACTTAACCAACTGAGCGACCCAGGCACCCCTGAGGTGGGAGATTTTGAAGAGCACAGCCCGCGTCTACTCTTTCCTCAGTACAAGGATCCATTTCCTTGCTTAACTGTTTCTGCCTCTTCTTTACCAGTCCCAGAAACTGCGTGAACTCAGGGCATGAAAAGGGAATCACAGGCACCGCACCCCATCACTGACACACACTTTTGGTATGCACCTAGATGTGACGGTGGTGGTGATAGGCCACACAGGTTTAAGCCCTATTTTCATGTTATTCTTAGGCACTTGAGGTGAAAGTCCCCAAAGACCTAATTCAAACAGCTCTACCACCTTACTACCCATGTAATCTTGAATAAATCACCTGAATGTCCTCAATTCTAAACTGGGAAGAATAGAGTTCCCTCCTGGTAGGATCGTCAGGATGAACAAGATAGTGCATGTAAAAAAAAAAAAAAAAAGACACGTGCCTGGGACGATATAAGCATGCAACGACTCAAAGATGTTAGCTATCACTCTTATTAGCAAGTCCCATAAAAGATCTGAGCAGCCCGGAAGCCGAGATTTGCCAAATACCCTATTTTTAGTTCAATCCAAACAATCTAGTTTACATCAGAGGTGCCCTGTCCAGCCTAGTCGGGTCTCCCTTCCTGCCTGGAGCCCTCCCACCGACTCACCTGGGCCAGCTGGTCTTCCGCCAAGACAGTGCCTCGCTCCTTATACTTGGCCTGTCAGACAAAGAGACCAATGTGAGTTGAGAGTGGGCGCTGGGGGCTCCCACTTGTACTGCCTCCGATGAAGTATGAGAAGAGGAGGGTCTCTCTTAAATGGTTTTTCTTAGAGTGAGGGATGAGGAAGTAAAACAGACGGCTAGTCTGTAGTCATATTTGGGGACGCGGGGGAAAGGGCTGGTGGATCTGCGAATGCTGACATTCCAATCAACTGGAAACTGAAGAAAGTCAGTTTCCCGAGACCCGAAGAGCCCGTGTCAGATTCTGATGGGGGGCGATTTGAGGGTACAGAGCTCTCTCCGAGACTTCCAGTCTCTCTCCGGTCGGGGATAGCTGTAGGTCGGCCTTCTTCTCCTCACCTCGGCAAGCTTCTTCTTGGCGATGGCGCCCGCTCCCACCCCGCGGCGATGCATCCCCACCCTGGGCCCGGGGGCCGCCCCGCTGCCGGGACCCCGGGTCTCCGCGTCCCGGGATCCGCCGCCGGCTCCCAACGCGGAAGCGCGGGGCACGCGTCATCTCCGCGCGCCGGAAGCTACGCGCCGACTTCCTGCCGCGGGGCAGAGAGGCCCCGCCTTCCTCTGGTGGCCAGGACGGGAGTAGCCAGCCTGGCGAAGCCCCGCGGCGGGGAGGACAGGCAAGTGCAGACGCTGAGCCGCGGCGTCTTTGTCGGAGGCGCGCTCCCCACCCACGTGGGCGCCTCGGAGCCCCGAGTGGTAGCACGACTGATGCTCGCCGCCCCCCGGGCTCCGGCTCCCAGCCGCCTACTATGGCCCAGGCGTTGAATCGGCCCCGAAGCTTCCAAATAGAGCATGGAGCACAACCCGTCAGCTCTAGTGGAGCCTACCTGTTGGAGTCACACGCAGAAACTCTAAGACCTTACAGTTAAGAATTTGGACTCTGGAATTAGATAGCCGGCTCCATAGCTCACTTCCACTGCAGTGGGTCCAGTCACTTTAGCCATAGTCCTGAATCTCTTGTGTTCTAGTGTCCACAGTATATAGAGTAATACCAACTCATGAAGTTGTGAGGATGAAGTGAGAAAATTATGACAAAGCGTTTAGAGCGATGCCTGACATATAAGTAAACATCAGTTATGATTGTTACTCAGCGGATTTGGAGTGGAATCAGCCATCTGTGTGTTTAGAAAGCACCATAGGCGGTTTTTACAGCGTTGAGCCCAACAAAGCAGCTAACGAAGGATTCTTAAGCCAGGAAGCTGTTACTTGACTTGTTAGATCAAATTCCTGTTTTGGAAGAATTAGTGACAAACGGGGCGCCTGGATGGCTCATTCCCTCAAATGTCTGCATTGGGCTGTGGTCAAGATCTTGGGGTCCTTGGGGCGCCTGGGTGGCTCAGTGGGTTAAAGCCTCTGCGCTCCGCTCAGGTCATGATCCCAGCGTCCTGGGATAGAGCCCCACATTGGGCTCTCTGCTCAGTAGGGAGCCTGCTTCCTCCTCTCTCTCTGCCTGCCTCTCTGCCTACTTGTGATCTCTGTCAAATAAATAAAATATCTTTAAAAAAAAAAAAGATCTTGGGGTCCTTGAATTGAGCCCCGCATGTGGCTCTCTGCTCAGCCGGGAGGGTGCTTCTCCCTCTACCCCTTCCCCGACTTGTGCTCTCTCTCTCTCTCCCTCTCTGTCAAATAAATAAAATCTTAAAAAAAAAAAAAAAGTGACAACCTAGACTTAAGTCAGCCATAGCAATGCAACCTAGAAACAATGCACTAAGATATTGGCCATGAGGTAGAGAGAATGCAATGGTTTCAGGAGATATTTGGAGGGCAGAATGGTAAAACTGGTAAGATAGAGACAGAGTGGGTAGGGAAAAATGCTCTTTTCTGTCTTGGGCAGCAGGGTGGTGCCATTCAGAGAAGGGGGTGTGGGAACAGGGACTGAGACTGAGACCACAGGATGAAGCTGGGGAAATAATTAAAAGTGGTTTTGAACAAGTTGAAATTGAGGTCTCTGTGACATCACAAGAGAGACAACCAATGGTCATTTGGATGTATTAACATAAAGGTCTACAGAAAGCACTGGGCAGAGCTACAGATCCAGAATCATCAGCAAGGTGAAATCACAAATGTGAATAAAGTTACCAGAAGTTTCAAGTAAAAGGGTTAGAAGAGGACGTGAGCAGAGATTGATGACAGGATATGTAGCCACCACTTTGGACCCTGAGGGATTACGGAACCATGGCTCAGGTCCCTGACCTGAGGATTTCATGGAGCAGAGCAATCATACCAGCCTTGAGCTGCCTGCTTCTGGATGCTTACAAGAAAGAGAAACAATGTTCTGTCTTACCAAAGCCACTGTTGGTTACCCAAACCCAGGTGTTTTTCTGTTATTTGCAGCAGAATCTAGAGTTAGTGGGTGTAAGGACCAAATTTCAGATTCATCCTCAGACATACACTTAGACACTGAGTTCTATAGATAGTCCGAGTCCCCTTAGAAACAAACTTCCCTAGACACAGATTTGCTCTTCCAACACGTATCAGCCATCTCCTAAAACACTGACCTTCAATAAACCTACCCATGCCTTTCTGCAAAACAACATGAAGCCCCTTACGTCCACACATTTACCTCCTATTCTCATGTTCTTACTACACTGCTCCCTAACATAAAAATTTGATCTTTTCCTGATTCACTGACACACACAGACACACCTGCCTCGTTTCTCACTCTTTGACTCACACAGTATAACCCCTTAAGATGCATGCACTGAGGGGCGCCTGGGTGGCTCAGTGGGTTAAAGCCTCTGCCTTTGGCTCAGGTCATGATCCCAGGGTCCTGGGATCGAGCCCCGCATTGGGCTCTCTGCTTAGCAGGGAGCCTGCTTCCTCTTCCCTGCCTCTCTGCCTACTTGTGATCTCTGTCTGCAAATAAAATAAATAAAATCTTAAAAAAAAAAAAGATGCATGCACTGATCCTTCACTCACACTCCTTTCTTAAAATTTATTCATACCCTCAAATGAACACACACACTCACTCTCGTAGGTACAAACGTTGGCCAGAGACACACCTGGTTACCACACTCAAGCAGACACACTCCTTCCCTTATTCAGACACATTTGTTCTCTTTCATGATTTTAGAGAAAGTATGTTGACCAGTAATGTGCTGGTAAATGTTTAACAACAACCTCTCCAAGCTAGGAAGGAGGAGCTCTGATTTACAGCATTTGTCAATTTTCACTGTGTACTCTGGCCATGGCCGATTTCAAGCTAACAATGCTTTTACAACCTGCTCACAAAATGCCTGACAATTGCACAATGGCTCTCAGAAGCGCTCTGCTCCAGTATACTCTGAATGCCGACCATCTCACATGCTGTCACTTGCTTTAAGTGACTCACTGGCCTTAGCCACAGGGTGGCTGAGAGCAAGGGACTTTAATTCTCTACCTCATGGAGGCAGTGTAGTGCATGGTTAACAGCTAGTATGTTACTATCTTAAAAGCGCTGTGATGAGGCTTTAAATGAGGTTTATAGAGAGCTGAGCATAATGCCTGGCCCGTAATAAGGACATTGTACAAATTTATTCTAAACCTTTCTGATTCGCTCACCCCCAAAGACACCCAAGGCTCCAGAAATAGAGATCCAACCAACTTCTCCCCAAGACAACTTGGGGTTCTTTTTTTTTTTTTTTTTTTTTAAAGACAGCTGATTCTACCATAGAGATTCACTAAACTATATCCTCTGAGCAAAGGCCTAAATTGTGTGGTACACACTCTCCAAACTCAAGGAGTTTAGAGGAAAGAAAACCTAAAATGTCAGAGCACACCGGCAGCCCTTGGGCAAATTCAGTTCTCAAAAGTGTTTTGTTTGGTCAGCAGAAAGCGTGTCCCTTCCATTTTCACAGTCCCCATCCTTCCCATTGTCTTACCCCCTCCCCACTCTGCTCAGTTATACCACAGGCCCAGCCCTTCAGCCAATCCAGCTTGCCACTCCCTGATTGAAAACAAATATCCTTGTATTTTTCAATTGAGGTTTAGGTGGGTAAATGATAATCAAAGTTAACTTACTGACCATTTACTTTGTGTCAGGCACTATCTTAATTAATACTTCAACCCTAGGAGTCAGGTACTTCCGAATCTTTTTTTCACAGACAGGAAACAGGCTCAGAGAGAGGAACTAACTTGCCAAGTCACAGACCTAATAAGCAATTTGAGTCTTTGAATCAAGGTGTGTTTGACTCGTGTCTACTAAAATGTGACAAGATCAAGGGGAGAGAGGACATTCCAGGCCAGATAGCCCAAATGAAGGGGGAGGAGACAGGACTGCCTTCCGCGGATACCAGGCATTGGTTTGAGCACTGGCAGATAAAGGTATTGATTTTTGGACAAACTGATTGGGCCCTTTCCCTTCACTCCCCCTCCCACCACCCCAGGATAAGCCTGGAATCCTGCAAAAGAGGGTTCTCGTAACTGGTCTTTGTTTCTCACTGCCATCCTAGTTCATCTCCGTATGTACTCCTCACTCATGACAGTTTGGGAACGAAAGTAACTCTTCAAATCTGCCCCTGCTCAAAATCCTTCAGGACCTGCCCCTGCTCTGAGGATAAAATTTGAAAAGTTTTAACATGGCCTTTAAGACCCTTTCTCTGCCCTCCCGTCCAGCCTGATTATGCTAATCTCCCCATTGTCGGCAGGGGAGGGGTCCCCTTTGTGCGAATAACATTGAGGTAATGTTTATTAAGGCTCTCCTCATCCTTTGGCCATCTTGTCCTCACCATCACACTCAGCTTGAATGTCACTCTCTCAAAGAGGCCCTGAGACTCCCTACTCCATTTAGAGGAGGCTGCTCTGTTCTCATAGCACTCTAGTCTTTCTTCACATAGCTTTGCATTGGCGCAATTATTATTATTATTTTTTTTTAGAAAGGGAGGGAGGAGTCGAGGGAGGAGAGAGAGACTCTTAAGCAGGCTCCAAGCCCAATGCAGAGCCTGAGGCAGGGCTTGATCTCATGACCCTGAGATCTTGACCTGAGCCAAAATCAAGATTTGAAGGCTTAACCGACGGAGCCACCCACCCAGGCGACCCTGCATGTTACATGATTATTAATGTGTGTGTGTGTGTGTGTGTGTGTGTGTGTGTGTGTGTGTGTGTGTGTTTAAGGTCTGTATCCATCATAGGTCTATAAATTCCTCGGGGACAGGAACTGTGCCCATTTCCATGATTGCTGTGTTCCCAGCAGTTAGCACAGCCCCTACCTGTACTGGTATTTGGAGAGTAAACACGAATTACAGATGCAGGTGGGAACCATATCTCCTTTTCATTGGGTGACACACGCTCACAGACAGACAAACGTTGACAGTGCTCAAGCAGACATTTGAGTAAGTTTTGACAATGAGGACAAAGATTTATTTCAGCTTAAACTTTATTGGTTTGGCTTCTCTTGGGTACCCTGGAGTGGAGCTGAGTCCTGAGTGAGCGAAGGGCAGAGTCCGGGCCGGAGCTGGGTTTGGTCTGAGTCACTGAAATCTGGGGAGAGTGGAAGGCAGAGGGGAAGTGGTTGGAGAGGGGGGTCACTATCTACTCGGAGTCAGCAAATTAATTCATCCTAGTCCCCAGCCAAGGTTCAATGACCTTTTTAATTATAAGTAATCAAAATGTTTTCCAAAAGCAACCACCTCCCTTTGGAGAATTTCTCATACTCTCCTCCATTGCTCCTTTCCTGCCCTCTACCAGAAGCCATCAGATCTACTCCCTCCATGCCTCCCTAGCTCGTCAGCATCAAAGCCTGAAATGTATTCTGGTTTCCAAGCCTCGGTGTCTGCATCTTGAATGAGGGTCCCGTCTCATCCCTTAGGTAGATGGGCTCCTTCGTGGCATCTGGCCACCCCTTGCTTCTGGGACATAACAGATTAAAGGACCTCCTAGCTGGCAAGATGGGTTCCAGAACCAATGAGACCAACAATGGCTACAGACAGGGGCAACATGCCTCCAGCTCCAGGGCCCATGGGACAAGGGTACAGAGGGAGAGCTGAGAACAGATGGGCAGCTTGGCTCAGGTGTGCAGGGGAGGGGAGCGCAGCCTCTCACCCAGATAAGGTGGACACCCAGAAGTAACAACAGCTGCCAACATCACTGAACTCCTCCTCCCGCCATGTTGCTCTCAGCTCTTTCCTCCGATGATCTTATTTAAACCTGACAACAATCCCACAGAAGTGGTCTGAATAAGCCTTGTTTTCTTGAGAACACTGAGTTTCAGGGAGCCTTGTTGGTTTGCTAGCATGTCCTGGGGGGCCGATCCGAACCCATGTCTGGCCCCAAAGTTCAAGTTGTAAGCGCGACACGAGACGCCCGAAGCCACCAGACAGCCCACCTGCGCCTGCAGACTTCCATCTGATCCACCATCCAGGCCAGCAGCTCTCGAATCAGTAAATCCCTGAGCAAGTCTTCATCACTGGGGTTCCTGGGAAGGGAGCTGCCAAGGAGAAAGCCTCAGCTGGGCTGGGCTGTTTGAGCCTGGGCCCCACCCAGAGTGAGTAAATACAGGGCTTGGGGCTCCCAGGGGTGGCTGGGGTCCGGGGAGGGAGTCAACACAGCTGCCTCTCCTTATCTCAGCTTTCCAAGCTCCACCCTGACCTGTGGGCCCGGGAATAGGGGTTCTTCAGTGTAGGAGGCACCCCACTCACCCACCTCTGAGAGCATCCCCGAATGCATCCCCAAAACCCAGGAGATTACTTTGGGGACAGTCACTCTTTAGAATGTCCACAGATTGCTCAGCTTCCCCAGAGAGGGGATCACTGATGTCAAGGGACTGGCCTTGAAAGGGTCCCTGTTCCTCAAACAGCCTTCCTGAGGTCTGTCGGGGAGAAGTAGGGAAGCCAGTTCCTGATGTCCCCCTGAGGTCTCTTTTGCTGCCCTCCTCCTTGACTCTGTGATTCTGCACACCAAGTCATCAATCTTAGGGACTCTGACCCCAAACCCCTCCTAGGACTCCAGCCCCTATTCCTCCTCTGCTTCTCCCTTAAGCTCAGGCTGGCCTCCAGGAGTTTTTCCAAGACCCCTTTCTGAACCAGGAGTGGAAGGGGATGCTTATCTGGGGCCCTGACCCACTCTGGGGTCTGGGAGAGGGAACAATGAGGCCCTGCCCCCCTCCCCCGTGGGCGGACTCACCCCTGCTGCTCCCTCTCCTCCTCCTTCCTGTCAGATTGATGGGCCAGCTCCAGGGCCCCGGCCTCCCTCTGGGTGATGTTGTGTTTCCAGCTGGTAGGGTAAAGATGCCAGAGTGGGTGGGGCTGGGAGGCTCCAGATGTTCCCCAGTCCAAAGCCTCCAATCTTTTGGGACCTTAACCCAAGTTGCCAAGCAAACCTCCTTCTCGGCTCAGCTGTCTACCAGGCCAATCGAGCAGCCAGGACGAGGTAAGAGACTCAGCCAAGAGAAGGAAGAAGGACCAAGTCCCAGGTGGCCACCACTGCCGGCAGCTCTGCTCCCTCTGCAACCCCGTGGGGATCCTCCGGGAGCCCCTACCTCTTCCCTGATCCCTCTCCTTAGATGGAAAGGAGTGGAAAATTGCCTGGGTCCCACCCCCCAGACTGGGCAGGTCAGGGCCACGGTGTCGCCCAGCTCCCCGTTGGTGCCTCAGTGAAAGGCACCACATGGAGTCGTGAGTCACCGGCCCATGTGGCCCATGTGGCACCCTCAAAGGAAGGTGCGGACAGCCCCAGGCACAGGAAGGGGCATGTGCTTCGACTCACTCGTTCTTCTTCCCCTTCTGCGCCAGCAGCCAGTTCACAAAGTCTTGCTGGCGGATCTTGTCCATGGCTATACTGTAGTCGCTGATGAAAGTCCCCTCCGCATACCTGGGGCCTCGAGGTCGGGAGCCACTGACCTTCGCGTGGACTCTGAGGGGCAGAGGGAGGAGAGAGCTAGAAGCCTGGACACCGCAGGAGGGGCAGGAGGTGAGGGGAATCAGGAGGCAGGGCCAGGTGATCCTCACGCACAGGAGGGTTTCCTGGGAGTCCATTTTTATGGAGATCCCTGGCTTTTTTTTTTTTTTAAGATTTTTTTTTTTTTTTTTTTTTTTGGAAAGAGATCACAAGTAGGCAGAGAGGCAGGCAAAGAGGAGGAAGCAGGCTTCCTGCTGAGCAGAGAGCCCAATGCGGGGCTAGATCCCAGGACCCTGGGACCATGACCTGAGCAGAAGGCAGAGGCTTTAACCCACTGAGCCACCTAGGCGCTCCTGGAGATCCCCTCTTGTCTAGGCATCAGGCCCCTGGGACTTTATCCTCAAGCTCAAGAACCCACTTCCCGCAGCCTCAGTGTGTGCGACTCTGGCTTGGGGCAAAGAGGCTTCCGGGAAGAGGACTGACCTCAGTTCCTTCCTTCACTCTTCTTGCCTGCTCCCCACCCCCCCCACCCCCCCCAGCCCCACCCAGCCCCACCCCACCCCCGCCCATTCAAGGCTTTGTTCCCAGTTGCTAGGAACATGAGTGAGCTCTTCCGTTACAGCCCTCGCTGTGGGGCCGGTCCTCTGGAAGGCCTTTACTACACAGACTCATTTGATCCTCATCTCCTCTATGAGGTAGACACTATTTCTATGACCTTTTTGGGAATGAGGAAACCAAAGGGCGGAGAGATTTTCTGGCACATCTCTTAGGGGGCAGATCCAGGATTTAGCCTCAGGCGGGCTGGGTCCAGGTCTAAGTTCACAAGCTCGAGGCCATGTTGTCCCTCCTTGCACCTGTCCGAGGGCCCTGCCTCCCATCTACACGGCTGCCTGGATGGCCAGCCCTTGCATCTGACAAGGCACAGCTCTCCACTCAGACACGTCTCTCTCTGTCCTCCAGAGCACACAGCCCCCTGCTCCATGGGCTTGTGACACTCTGCTCCCCTCCCCACCACCGGAAATGCTCAGGACAGTTGACAACTCCCCTAGGTGGTTCCCAGGAGGCATTTGGGGACCCCTCAGCCCTAATATATATTCTGTGGCTGATGTGCAGGGGGCCGCTGCACAATTTGATCAAATGCACACGTAAGCGAATGGTCGAGGCTTCCATTAGGAAGGGAGACGCTGTCATCTCCTTCACACCTTTAACCACCGAGAAGTCCTTCCAGAGATCTAACCACAGTCTTTTCTGTGGCAACAGTAGCTCATTATAAAAACTCCTGGGTTCTGTGCGCACTCTCCACCCGGACTGCTGGCAGGGTTTCCCCTCTGGCTTCTTTCCTCTTGGCTTGGGGATTCTTCCCTTTCCCACCTCCCACTACCCCCCAAAACCAGAACTGGGTCATTCTCCTCAGCCTCCTCCTCTGCGCCAGACCCCTCCCCTGCAGCCCTACCTGGAGTGACCATCTGCCTTCTCTCCGAGCACCACTGCCAGGAGCAGGGACCCCAGCAGCAGACTGAAGACCTTTACAGCCACCATCTTCCAAGGGTGATTTCCTGAGCAAAGAGAGAAGAGAGACCGGGAGGAGGGCAGGACCTGCTCAGGATAGTCAGCAGGGCGGACTGTGTCCTGCTGACGCGTCAGGGCCCGTGTGGGTTCTGCAAGTGAGGGACACTGAGCTCTGGATGAGGGCATGGGGGGCAAGGTCCAGGCAGAAGAAAGCAGCCCAGACCCATGTGCCTGACAGCCCCCTGCCCAGCTCTGGCAGCTGGACCTCACATGTATGTGGTTTGGTGGGTCCAGCCTCCAGAGTCCATAGCAGCCCGCCTTCTAGCTGTCAGACTAGGCAGTCACCTAAACCATCACAGCCCTCTTGCCCCAAGTGAAAGCCCACAAGTAGGAATATTCTATCCTCTCCTTGGGCTTCAATCTCTCTACTCCGGGAAGCTCTTCCCGGGGTGCCCAAACATGTCTGGGTCTAGCTTTGGTTTTCAGGGCTTGGGAGGAAGGCTCTTTACTGCTCTTCACCCTTACTGAACACCCCTGGGAGGAAAAGGGGCCAGATCTCGCTCGTCGTCCTGCCTTCGTCACCTGGGTGTTACAGGAATCCTGAGAGCCACCTTCTTATTTCTCAGGTAGAGGAAGAGAAAGTGAGAGGCAAGGATGGCGAGCATCTCTGGGTGCTAAGACCTGCTGCCTGTTCAGTATCCCGTCCACCCACCCTCCATCCCAGCTGCTCGCTCACCTGGCTTTCTTCCCGACTCTTCCAGAAGGACAGGGCAAGGGTTTCTTCCTCCTACCTCCTGGTCCTTTGGAGCCTGTCTCAAGAAAGTCTCCCGCAAGACCTTTATATCCAGGCATCACAGACCAGCTGATTAGCCTAAAAGCGTCTTATCTCAAGAAATTAGGTCCACAGCTCCTGCCACATTAAGTCCATTTTACGCGTAATAAAGTTGCCCTTTCCACCTGAACTGGGCTAATCGATGATTAACATTTGGGTATCTCCAGTTGCCGGGAGTAGGGGGCAGGCCACCTTACGCATCCCCTTCCTTCTCCCCCATCCTCGCTTCGCAGCACAGGACCCCCAAATTCTTCTAACCCCACCTCCTTTCCAGGTGTTCTCAGAAAGGGTGTCTTGGGTGAAGGGAGACTTAGGTCAGGTGGCACTAGCTGGGGTAGGACCGCTCCCACAGGCAATAGGCTACCCCTGCTTGGGTCCGAGACAGGGGGGCACAGTCAATGGAACCCCAGTTTTGGATAGTGACCCACAGCTCTGGCAGTGAAGCAATGTCCCTGCTATGAAGTCTAAGGGAGTGTCCCCGCCGGCTACAGAAAGGACTGGAGAGTGAGAGGGTTGAGGGACCATGAAGGATGGGGACTTCCTGGGGTAGCTGGGAACCGGAAACTTGCAGTCAAGCTGCCTTTCGGCACAGGGGCAGGACAGAGTGGGGGAAAGAGGTACACTCACCCCTTGGGAACTTGAAGGAAGGTGGGCAGCTGCAATTCTATCTGTAAAGATTTATGACACCCAGTGTGGACCTGTCTCTGCCATCAGACTGGGGTACCGTGAGTTCATGCTATGCCTTTCGGACTGGGGGCTCTCCAGTGCTGGGGCTTTGTCTCCCCCATCAGACTGGGGGCTCTCTGAGATCAGGAGTATGAATCAGCCAGGGCTATCTGTTCCCCATCCTATGAAATTTCCTGAAGCTATGGCCCATGTCTGCCCCTTAGAAGGGAAACTCCTCCAGGGGCACCTGGGTGGCTCAGTGGGTTAAAGCCTCTGCCTTTGGCTCAGGTCATGATCCCAGGGTCCTGGGATTGAGCCCCGCATTGGGCTCTCTGCTCAGCAGAGAGCCTGCTTCCTTCTCTCTTTGCCTGCCTCTCTGCCTACTGGTGATTTCTATCTGTCAAATAAATAAATAAATCTTTAAAAGAAAAAAAAAATACTGCCAAATACTGCCTCTGCCTTTCTCCAAGTGCTTAGTACATGCTTCTGTGCTCAGAGCTGGGTTTAGAAGGAGCAGGGGAGACCTCCAAGACCTCCAAGGCCCTCAAGGCCTCCTTCCTGGGCCCTTCCTTCTCCACTCACTGTAGTACTTTGAACCATCAACAACCAAGCTCATGCTCTGCTTATGAGCTCCAGGATCTAATAAAGGCCACTTTCCTTTCCAGGTAAACTGTGGCCAGGAAGCAGCTCCAGCATGAAATTAAGTGCTTGTGTGGGATGAGAGGTTACTGGACCGGGGGGTGCAATTCACTTCTGCTTCCTAGAAACCTCGCCCACCCACCACCCATTTTATACAATCTAGAAAAACTTCTCTCCGGGCAAGCTCTCCAAATTCCATCTCCCGGCTATCCACAGGCAGTGATTACATGTCATTTCAGATTTGGTCTCCGAATGGGATGTGGGGGCGCTTGGGATCCCGCTTCCTGTTGAGCCACAGTTAATGGGCTCAAAAGGGTTTGCGTCAAAACCTGGGCACCCCAAGCAGGGTGGACACCATTCCCTGGAACCCCTAAGTCTAATGCCAAACCAGAGTCAAGGAAGGTTCTAGAATGGGTCCCTCCATCTCTGAGTGCCTGCCTCATGCCCTGGGGATTTGTTTTGGGGGCAGGCTGCTCTGAAGGCCAGTTGTGCCTCAAATTCTCACACACACCCCCTTGGAGGGGACCTCTCTGCAGCTCTCAACCTGTGTCCCTTTGATCTTTGGTTCTCACACCCTGCAGTGGACACACTAGGGAAAATGTAGCCTGGGCCCTGGAGGAGGAAGGATTCTGGGGAGAATCTGGGGAGGGGATCAGAGAAATTGCCAGAAGCCCAGGGGAGCCCACAGCCTCCACCCCTAGAGCGTATTGGGAAGCTGGGGAATGGAAAAGATGGCCTTCTGGAAGTTTCTAGGGAATGGAAGGACCTGCTGCCCTTGATCAAAATAGTTCAATAGGGCGCCTGGGTGGCTCAGTGGGTTAAGCCTCTGCCTTCCACTCAGGTCATGATCCTGGCATCCTGGGATCGAGTCCTGCTTCAGGCTCTCTGCTCAGCAGAGGGCCTGGTTCCCTCTTTTTCTCTTTCTCTCTGTCTGCCTCTCTGCCTACTTGTGATCTCTCTCTGGCAAATAAATAAATAAAATCTTTTAAAAAAAATAGTTCAATACCCTACTGGCAATTCCACCAGCCTGTCCGAGCACCATGAGAACTGCCCTGGTGTGCAGGGGAGGGAACAGGAAGGGGGCTTGGGCAGACCCTCAGCCCACTGGGGAGAATTTCCAGGATGTGAGGGGTCAGGGAGGTCAAAGGGGATGGGAAAGCAAGAGGAAGCCTGGATACAAACAGGCCCAGACAGGTGGAGAGAGCTGGGGTGCGCGAGGGGTGTCTAGGATACATGGAAGCTAGGCCATCAGTGCAGGATGGGGCGATAGCCATATGCTTGCCAGACACCCCAGGGTCCTGCTTTCCAGACCCTCCTGACTTCTGGACCCAGGCCCCAGGATGAGAACTGGAACCGCAGAAAAGCCGTGGGGCTTGCTGGCTCTACCCTCTCCCCATGGTGACTCACCACCCCCTCCGCAGCCCCAGGGTCACCGCAGACATTCCAGACCAAGCTCCGCAGCCAGGCCAGGGTGACTCAGAGGGCTGACTGCAGCCTCCCTGCTGGGGACTCTGCTTCAGACCTCTTGGTCTTCAAGCTCCCCGGCTGACTCAGAAGGCAGACATCCCTCTCCCAGCTCTCCTACACCAGGTGGCAGATTTATACTTCTTCTCCTGCAGAGGAGACAAAAGAGACAAACTTTGCTGAGTCATCGGGTCTGTCCTGATTCCTAGAAGGGTCACCTCCAGCTTTCCTTGCCGGTCGTACTGCAAACCCAGTCGTGGTCCCAAACATTTTTGCCTACATCCAGCCTCAGTACCCCTCAGGCCAAGATAAACACTTTTCAGGGAAATCTTCAAGAAAGAATATATTTAGTCAAGAGGATTGTGCTAACTTCTTAGGTGATGGATGGTAACTACATGTATGGTGGTCTGCATTTTGTAATGTATACAGTTGTCAAATCACAATGCTACATCCCCCCAACAAATATAATACATCAATTAAAATAAAGAATTAAAATAAAGAATAAAGAAATAGGGGCACCTGGGTGGCTCAGTGGGTTAAAGCCTCTGCCTTCAGCTCAGGTCATGATCCTGGGGCGGGAATCGAGCCCAGCATCCATCGGGCTTTCTGCTCAGCGGGGAACCTGCTTCCTCTCTCTCTCTGCCTGCCTCTCTGCCTATGTATGATCTCTGTCAAATAATAAATAAAATCTTAAAAAAAATAAAACAAAATAAATAGGACTCCCCATTAAAAACACGGAAGATACTATTTACAACTTCTCTTGGCCATCTGCTATATGGAATCAGTTTGGAAGTCCCCTCTCAGCTCTAACCCCAATCCTTCTTGCTGTTTTCAAAGACCATATTTTGTCTGCTTTGGTTCGTCAAGAAAAGAGCTCAGCCCTTAGGAATCATGACCTAATCCATGGGAAGAGAACTGTGGAGCCGTGATAGAATGGGGAGCGGTGGCCGCAAGGGCTCTCACTTCCAGAGAGGCAATAGCTCATGGAGCATTTAGGGTGAAAGGCCAAAGGGCAGGGCCTCCCAGGGAAAATGGCCTTCCTGACCCCTTCTCTGTCCCCTAGGAGTGTCTCCTAGGGGACAGAGGTGAGGAGTGCCAAGGGAGGGCTTCCCCTTCATTTTCCCTGCAGGGAGACAGCTTCCAGGGTCCCCAGTGAGGCCCCCCACCACATACTCATGCCTGCGGTGGGTGGGGGAGGGTCTCCTGCAACCTCAGTAACCACACTTTTCTTTAAGGAGATTAGCCTCTGGGCGGAAGAGGAGGATTCAAACCCCAGCTCCGCCCACCAGCCTCTCCCTGGTGAGGTTTCGACTTGGGCAGAACCCTGATCCACTCTGAGCTTGTAGTTTGCCCATCTCAGAACTGGAGATAAGAAAACACAATCTGGGGAAAGCCCTGCCATGCTTGATCTCAGGGTAGTGAGTTCAAGCCCCACATTGGTATGGAGCCTACTTAAAGAACAAAGAAAGAACCTCCTCTTCCCCCTCCCACCCCCCACAAAAGAAAACCAGAATCAGTCCTCCTTACTTCATAGGTAAGTGTGGCATTAATATCTTGCTAACGTGAAGGCATCCTGCCAGTGTTGGCGGGTGGTTTTCTCTAGAATGATCTCCTCCATCTTACTCTATGGTGAGCAGGCAGACGAAAAAACAAAGCCAGGCCAGGAGACTCGGTGGCTTTTAGTTAAGCCGCTAAGTGTCTGCCCTAGGTTCAGGTCCTGATCTCTGGGTCCTGGCACAGAACCCCAAGGGCCAAGCTACCTGCTTACCAGGGAGTCTGCTTCTCCCTTGCCTCTGCCCCTCCCCCTGCTCCCGCTTGGCTCAGGCCCATGCACTCTCTCAAATTAAAACCAACCAAACAAAACAACAACCCAGGCTGACTCGGCCCCTCACCTAGCAAGGAGAAGGCTTATGAAATTCCCTGTTGGGGTGAGGGCCCTGTAGACTGACCCTCTGGTGCTACTAGCTGGGTGGGTGATTTAGAGCAACCCGCTCTTCCCCTGCTGTGGTCCCCATTTCTGTAAAACGGGAGTATAAATTTCCTACCTCAAATAATTGACTTGGCGGGGTGGTACCTGGGTGGCTCAGTCGGTTAATCTGCTGCCTTTGGCTCAGGTCATGATCTCAGGGTCCTAGGATAGAGCCCTGAATCAGGGTCCCTGGTCGGTGCGGACTCTGCTTCCCCCTCTCCTTATCCCTCTGTCCCTCCCCATGTTTGTGGTCATGCTTTCTCTCTCTCTCTCTCTCTCTGTCTCAGATAAAGACAGAATTGGTTTGGGAAACAAGTACGCTGAGCAGATACATTGTGTTTCGTCATATCTTGATACATTACTGATCTCTAGGTGGGTAAGAAATCACTCGGAACTTCAGCAGTGCAAAGCAACAGAACATTCGCTATCTCACTCCGTTTTCTAAGACTGGGAATCTGGCAGGGGCTTAGCAGGGTGCTTCTAGCTCAGGGTCTTCAGGAAGCTGAAGTCAGCTGTCAGTGGAGTTGCAATCTCAGAAGCCTGGGGCTGTAGATCACCGTTGTTGGAGCTCTTTTCCACTGACTGTAGGCTGAAGGCTTCAGTTCCTCACCACATGGACCTCTCCACGCTTTTTCCCTTGGAGCAAAGCCATGCACCTAAGACGAGTCTAAGTGAGGGGTACGTGGGTGACTCAGTCATTGGGTGTCTGCCTTCAGCAACGTTCATGACCTCAAAGTCCTAAGATGGAGCTCCTGCTCAGTGGGAAGCCTGCTTCTCCCTCTCCCGCTCCCTCCGCTTGTGTTCCCTCTGTCACTGCCTCTCTCTCTGTCAGAAAGAAAGAAGGAAAGAAAGAAAGGAAAAAAGAAAGAAAGAAAAGTCTAAGTGAAATTCACAAATGACATACAATCCTTCAGCTTTATGCTACTGGTCACATAGACCAGCCCTGGTATGATGTGGGAGGGAGTGCGTAAGGCTGTGAATACCAGGAAGCAGTGATCATGGGGGGCCCCCTTAGAGGTTGGCTCGAATATACCTAATATACCCTAAAAAATATTAACTATTATTGTTATTATTACAGAAGGTCCTAGATTCATGAAACATTTCTGTTCATCGCCATGAACTCTGGCCATTTAATGCCGACTTATATTTATCTCAGTCCCCTTCTCTCTGCAAGAGTAAGAACTGAGATGATTTTGTACACAGAAGACAGATAAACAAGATATTTCTCTAATATTCCACAAAGACCAGCAGAATACAGATATCAGAATGAGTTGTATTCCAAGACAGACCTTGCTAGTCAGACAGAAAATACTGCATGGTATATACTTATACTACAAAATGTTTTTGTAGTATAAAACAAAAACTCAGTCAGTGGCTCAGTCAGTTAAGAGTCTGACTCAAGGGGCGCCTGGGTGGCTTAGTGGATTGGGGCGCTGCCTTCGGCTCAGGTCATGATCTCAGTGTCCTGGGATCGAGCCCCGCATCAGGCTCTCTGCTCGGCGGGGAGCCTGCTTTCCTTCCTCTCTCTCTCTGCCTGCCTCTCTGCCTACTTGTGATCTCTCTCTCTGTCAAATAAAATAAATAAAATCTTTAAAAAAAAAAAAAAAAGAGTCTGACTCAAGTCATGATCTGGACCCAGTCCTCCACTCCTGTTGTCAGACTCCAAGCTCAGCAAAGTCTGCTCGTCCCCCTCCCTTACCCCTCCCCTGCCTTGCTGCTCCCTCTCTCATTCTCTCTTTCTCATAAATAAAATCTATTTATTTATTTATTTATTTATTTGTCAGAGAGATCCAGAGCACACAAGCAAGCAGAGTGGCAGGCAGAGGCAGAGAGAGAAGCAGGCTCCCCGCTGAGCAGGGAGCCTGATGTGGGATTCGATTTCAGGAGACTGGGATCATGACCCGAGCCGAAGGCAGCAGCTTAACCAACTGAGCCATCCAGGAGTCCCCATAAATAAAATCTTTAAAAAATCTTTTTATTTTATTTTATTTTATTTTATTTTAAAATTTTTTTTTTTTTAAGATTTTATTTATTTGTCAGAGAGAGAGAGGGAGAGAGCGAGCACAGGCAGATGGAATGGCAGGCAGAGGCAGAGGGAGAAGCAGGCTCCCTGCTGAGCAAGGAGCCCGATGCGGGACTCGATCCCAGGACGCTGGGATCATGACCTGAGCCGAAGGCAGCTGCTTAACCAACTGAGCGTCCCAAAATCTTTAAAAAATCTTAAAAAAATTTTTTTAACCTGTTGTTTATCTGAAATTCAAATTTAACTGCACATATTGTACTGTTATTCGCCAAATATGGCACCCTGGCCCTAAAAGTTTTGTAAAATCCCATAGCATGGGACGCCTGGGTGGCTCAGTGGGTTAAAGCCTCTGCCTTCAGCTCGGGTCATTCATGATCCCAGGGTTCTGGGATTGAGCCCCGCATTGGGCTTTCTGCTCAGCAGGGAGCCCGCTTCCCTCTCTCTCTGCCTGCCTCTCTGTCTACTTGTGATCTCTGTCAAACAAATAAATAAAATTAAAAAAAAAAATCCCATGGCTTGGGGGACACCTGGGTGGCTCAGTTGGTTAAGTCTGCCTTTCACTCAGGTCGTGGTCCTAGGGTCCTGGGATTGATCCCTGCATTGGCTCCTTGCTCAGTGGGGAGTCTGCTTCTTCTCGCTCTACTTGCCAGCTCCTGCCTCTTGTGCTCTTTCTCTTTTTTTTTTTTTTTTTTTAAAGATTTTATTTATTTATTTGACAGAGAGAGATCACAGGTAGGTAGAGAGACTGGCAGAGAGAGAGAGAGAGAGGGAAGCAGGCTCCCTGCTGAGCAGAGAGCCCGATGTGGGACTCGATCCCAGGACCCTGAGATCATGACCTGAGCCACCCAGGCGCCCCTTGTGCTCTTTCTCTTAAAAAAAAAAAAAATGGGGGCGCTTGGGTGGCTCAGTGGGTTAAAGCCTCTGCCTTCGGCTCAGGTCATGACCCCAGGGTCCTGGGATCGAGCCGGGCATTGGGCTCTCTGCTCAGCGGGGAGCCTGCTTCCTCCTCTCCCTCTGCCTGCCTCTCTGCCGCTTGTGATCTCTGTCTGTCAAATAAATGAATCAAATCTTTAAAAAAATTAGTTAATTTAAAAAATAAATAAATGAAATCCCATGGCTTGGGGCACCTGGTTGGCTCAGTCGGTAGGGCATGTGACTCTTGATCTCAGGGCTGTGAGTTTGAGCCCCACATTGGGTGTGGTACAAATAAAATCCCAGTGCCTCAGTGATATTCCCAGAGACCCCGATGTCATTAGCCTAGAGATTTTTTAAAGCTTTCATTTAAAATAATTTAAACTTACAGAGAACTGGGGTGCCTGGGTGGCTCAGTGGGTTAAGACTCTGTCTTCAGCTCGGGATGTGATCCTGGGGTTCTGGGATCGAGCCCCGCATGGGGCTCTCGGCTCAGCAGGGAGCCCGCTTCCTCCTCTCTCTCTGCCTGCCTCTCTGCCTACTTGTGATCTCTCTCTCTCAAATAAATAAATAAAAATCTTTAATAAATAATAAATAAATGAACTTACAGAGAACTTACAAAAATAATACAAAGAACTCCAATATACCCATAGAGACACCAACTTCTAGCATTTTGCCACTTTGTTCTATCATTCCATTATTTATCTTATAAACATATGAAAGTCAATTACATACATTATGTTCCTTTACCACTTCACATTTCCATGCATATTTCTCTGTGTGTGTGTGTGAGTGTGTGCACGCAGAAAGGTGTTTTTTTTTTTTTAAAGATTTTATGTATTTATCAGAGAGAGAGAGGGGGAGAGAGAGAACACAGGCAGACACAATGGCAGGCAGAAGCAGAGGGAGAAGCAGGCTCCCTGTTGAGCAAGGAGCCCGATGCGGGACTCGATCCCAGGACGCTGGGATCATGACCTGAGCCAAAGGCAGCTGCTTAACCAACTGAGCCACCCAGGCATCCCGAAAGGTGGTTTTATTAAAGCACAGGGACAGGACCAATGGGTCCAGAAAGAGCTGCTGCCCCATGTATATTTCCTAAGAACAGGGATATTCACACACATAACCACTATTAGTACAATGATGAAATTCAAGAAGTTTAACATTAATATAAAGCATATAGTCCATATTACAAGTTTTTCAATTGTCCAATTGTCCCAATAATGTCTTTTAGGGTGTTTCGCTTACTTTATCAGATTCAGTCCAGGATCATGTATTGTGTTTGTCATGTCTCCTATTTTCCTTTAACAGTTTCTCTCTTAGCCTTCCTTTGTCTTTCATAATACTGACATTTTTTTAAAAAAGAGATTTTATGGGGTGCCTGGGTGGCTCAGTGGGTTAAAACCTCTGCTTTTGGCTCGGGTCGTGATCCCAGGGTACTGGGATAGAGCCCCATATGGGCTTCTCTGCTCAGCGGGGAGCCAGCTTCCTCCTCCTCCCTCTCTGCCCACCTCTCTGCCTACTTGTGGTCTCTGTCTGTCAAATAAATAAATAAAATCTTTAAAAAAGAGAGAGAGAGATTTTGTTTATTTATTTGAGAGAGAGAGAGGGCATGGGGGAGGTGGGGGGAGAACAGAGGGAGAGAAAGACGCAGACTCCCTGCTTAACAAGGAGCCCACCTACGAGGCTCAATCCCAGGACCCTGAGATCATGACCTGAGCCGAAGGCAGATGCTAAGCCGACCGAGTCACCCAAGTGCCCCTACCCTGACATTTCTGAGGGTCCAGGTCAGTTATGTTATCGAATGTTTCTTAATTTGGCTTTGTCTGCTTTTTCTTCCATCTTAAATCAGGTTATACATGGTAGCCAGAATACTATAAAAATTAGTCTGTCCTTTTCAAGGTATTGCATTTAGAGGAACAAGATGTCTACCTGCCCATGACTGATGATAATTTTGACCACCCAAAATTTTGTTCAATTTTCCCACTATATAGTTACTATTTTTCTCCTTATAATTAATAAGCAACTGACAGGGAGACACTTTAAGATAATGTAAATATGGGACACCTGGGTGGCTCAGTGGGTTAAAGCCTCTGCTTTCAGCTCAGATCATGATCCCAGGGTCCTGGGATTGAGCCCTGCATCCAGCTCCCTGCTGAGCAGGGAGCCTGCTTCCCCTCCTCTCTCGGCCTGCCTCTCTGCCTACTTGTGATCTCTGTCTGTCAAATAAATAAATAAAATCTTAAAAAAAAAAAGATAATGTAAATATCCCTTTCCTCATCAGATTTCCCCCACCCTCAGATTTAACAACTATTCGTCCTTTTTTTTTTTTTTTTAAGATTTTATTTATTTATTTGAGGGGCGCCTGGGTGGCTCAGTGGGTTAAAGCCTCTGCCTTCCGCTCAGGTCATGATCTCGGGGTCCTGGGATCGAGCCCCGCATCGGGCTCTCTGCTCCGCAGGGAGCCTGCTTCCTCCCCTCTCTCTCTGCCTGCCTCTCTGCCTACTTGTGATCTCTGTCAAATAAATGGATAAAATCTTTAAAAAAAAAAAGATTTTATTTATTTATTTGAGAGAGAGAGGGGTGGGGGAGAGAGAGCATGAGCAGGAGAATAGGGGGAGAGGCAGAGGGAGAGGGGCTCAATGCCAGGACCCCGAGATCACGACCTGAGCCACCCAGGCGCCTCACAACTATTGATTCTTGCTTGAACCCATCTTTACTACAATGATGGAAAATGGTTATTTTCCAATTCACCACTCCCTCCACAGTATTGGGGTTTCTAAAACAGCATTATCAAGGTATAGCTGACACATAATTAATGGCACATATTGAATGTAAAGTGTGCAGTTTCATGTTTTAATATATGTCTTCTTCCATTAAACCATCAATACTGTCAAAGGAGTGAATACTGGGGCACTTGGCCAGCTCAGTTGATAGAGTATGCAACTCTTGATCTTGGGGCAGTGAGTTTGAGCCCCATGTTGGGCATAGAGCCTACTTTAAAAATATTGGGGCACCTGGGTGGCTCAGTAGATTGAAAAACTGACTTTTTTTTTTTTTTAAATAATGATTTTATTTATTTACTTGACAGACAGAGATTACAAACAGGCAGAGAGAGGGGAGGGAAGCAGGCTCCCTGCTGAGTGGAGAGCCCGATGCCGATGCCGGACTCCATCCCAGGACTCGGGGATCATGACCTGAGCCAAAGGAAGAGGCTTTAATGCACTGAGCCACCCAGGCACCCCTGAATGACTGACTCTTGATCTCCACTCAGGTTTTTTTGTTTTTTTAAAGATTTTATTTATTTATTTGACAGACAGAGATCACAAGTAGGCAGAGAGGCAGGCAGAGAGAGAGAAAGAGGGAAGCAGGCTTCCTGCAGAGCAGAGAGCCCAATGCGGGGCTCGATCCCAGGACCCTGAGATCATGACCCGAGCCGAAGGCAGCAGCCCAAACCACTGAGCCACCCAGGCGCCCCTCCACTCAGGTTTTGATCTCAGGGTCATCATTTTAAGCTCCATGCCTACTTAAAAATTTTTTTAAAAATAAAGTAGTGAACATACCCACCATCCCCTGAAATTTTCTGAGCCCTTTCTCTCCTAATCACCTCTTCCAACTGCTGACTTGCTTTCTATTACTATAGATTAGTTTGTATTTTCTAAACTTTTATATAAATGGAATCATATAGTATGTATTCTTTTCTGTCTGGTTTCTTTCATTCAGCATACTGATTTTGAGTTTCAGTTGTAACGTGATCAATAGTGTACTCTTTTTCATTGCTGAATAATATTCTTCATCTTATGGATATGTTACACTTGGTTTATCATCTACCTGTTGATGGACATTTAGGTCGTTTCGGTTTGGGGCTATTACAAATAAAGCCACTGTGAACGTTTGTGGAGAAGTTATTTTATGTACATATGCTTTCCTTTTTCTTGGGTAAATACCGGGGATTGGGATATGTTTAACTTAAAAAAAAAAAAGATTTTATTTATTTATTTGACAGAGGGATCACAAGTAGGCAGAGAGGCAGGCAGAGAGAGGGGGGTAGCAGGCTTCCCGCTGCGCAGAGAGACCAATGTAGCGCCAGCCAGGCGCCCCTAAACTTATATTTCACAGGTCAAATGTTACAACCACTTCAGAAAACGGGTTGGCAGTGCTTGCGTCAGCTGCACATGTATTAAAATTGGAATGATACAGAAGAGATTAGCAAGGTTCCCGAATGAAGGTGAGACACAAATTCGTGAAACGTTCTGTATTTTTGATGTAATTGACATTTGATAAAGTGAACTCGTGAACATGAACAGCGGACGTTCACTCTTGCACTGAACAAAGTCTCTGACGTATAATTAAAAGTTTTTATTGAGCTCCAGGGGAAGAAAAGAAAACAGTTTGGCAGCTTCTTAAAAAGTTAAACATAGGGGCGCCTGGGTGACTCAGTGGGTTAAAGCCTCTGCCTTCAGCTCAGGTCATGATCCCAGGATCCTGGGATGGAGCCCCACATCGGGCTCTCTGCTCAGTGGGAAGCCTGCTTCCCTCCCTCTCTGCCTGCCTCTCTGCCTACTTGGTGATCTCTGTCTGTCAAATAAATAAATAATATCTTTAAATGTCTGTTTACATTTTTTTACCCATTTTGGGGGGAGAGGGTTATTTGTGCTCTTGATACTGAGTTTTGAGAGTTCTTTACGTATTTTGGATACAAGTCCTTAATGAGATGCATGATATACAAAATGTTTTTCTCCCAGTCTGTGGCTCATCTTTTCATTCCCTCAACGGTTACCTCCTAGAGGCAAGAGGAGTTTTGTTTGTTTGTTTGTTTGTTTAATTCCAATTTATCAATTTGTCTTTTTGAATTTTGCTTTTGGTGGCATATCTAAGATAACTTTGCATAACTCAGGGTCACAAAGGTGACCCTCTCTCTCTCTGTGTTCTCCTAGGAGCCTTGTAGTTTTTGTCTTCACAGTTAGTTATATGACCTAAATGGTTAAATTACATGATTGAGTTCATTTTTATATACAGGACGGGATGTGGAAGGGAATGTATTTTTGCATACGAATATCCAGTTGTTTCAGCACTATTTGTTGGAAAGATTATCCTTTCTCTGCTGAGTTGTCTTTACATCTCTGCATAAAATAAATTGTGATAGTGGTGCCTGGGTGGCTCAGTTCGTTGAGCATCTAACTCTTGATTTTGGCTCAGATTATTATTTCAGGGTCCTGGGATTGAGCCCTGTGCTGGGCTCTGCACTGAGCAAGGAGTCTGATTGAAGATTCTCTCTCTCCCTCCCCCTCTGCCCGTCCCCCTGCTCTCACTCAAGTAAATAAGTAAATAAATAAATCTTAAAGAAAAAATTGTGGGGTGGCTCAGTTGGTTAAGCATCTGCCTTCCGCTGGGGTCATGATCCCAAGGGTCCTGGGATTGAGCCCCACATCTGTCTACTTGCTCGGCCAGGGAGCCTGCTTCTTCCTCTCCCTCTGCTTGCCACTCCCCCTGCTTGTGCTCTCTCTCTGTCAAATCATAAATAAATAAAATCTTTTATTAAAAAGTTTTAAAAAGTAAAAAAACAAATTATGATATACGTATGGGTTACACTAGGATTTTTTTTTTTAAGACGATTTTATTTATTTATTTGACAGAGAGAGAAAACACAGCAGGGGGAACAGCAGAGGGAGAAGAAGAGGCAGGCTCTCCACCAAGGATCCCAGGATCATAACTTAAGCCATAGGCAGATGCTCAAAAGACTGAGCCACCCTTGTGCTCCTAGGATTTGTATTTATTTTTTTAATTAAAAAAATTTTTAGGGCGCCTGGGTGGCTCGGTGGGTTAAGCCGCTGCCTTCGGCTCAGGTCATGATCTCAGGGTCCTGGGATCGAGTCCCGCATCGGGCTCTCTGCTCAGCGGGGAGCCTGCTTCCTCCTCTCTCTCTCTCTGCCTGCCTCTCTGCCTACTTGTGATGTCTCTCTGTCAAATAAATAAATAAAAATCTTTAAATAATAAATTAAAAAAAATTAAAAAAAAAATTTTTAGGGGCGCCTGGGTGGCTCAGTGGGTTAAGCCGCTGCCTTCGGCTCAGGTCATGATCTCAGGGTCCTGGGATCGAGTCCCGCATCAGGCTCTCTGCTCAGCAGGGAGCCTGCTTCCTCCTCTCTCTGACTGCCTCTCTGCCTACTTGTAATCTCTATCTGTCAAATAAATAAATAAATAAATCTTTTTTTTTTTTTAATTTTTTTTAAAAGATTTTATTGTAGGGGTGCCTGGGTAGCTCAGTTGTTAGGCATCTGCTTTTGGCTGGGCTAATGATACCAATGGATTCCTGGGTTGGGCTCCCTGCTCAGTGGGGAGCCTACTTCTCCCTCTCCCTCTGCCTGCTGTTTCCCCTACTTGTGCTCTCTCTCTCTGTGTCAAATAAATACAATAAAATCTGTTTTAAAAAGTACTTACTGGGGCGTCTGGGTGGCTCAGTGGGTGAAGCATCTGCTTTCCGCTCAGGTCATGATCTCAGGATCCTGGGATGGGGCTCTCTACTCAGCGGGGAGCCAACTTCCCCACCCCCTCTCTGTCTGCCTCTCTGCCTACTTGTGATCTCTGTCTGTCAAATAAATAAATAAAATCTTTAAAAAAAAAATGGCTCCCTTCAATTAAAAAAAAAAAAATGTATTTATTGGGTGCCTGGGTGGCTCAGATGGTTAAGCAACTACCTTTGGCCCCGGTCATGATCCTGGAGTCCAGAGATCGAGCCCTGTGTTGGGCTCCCAGCTCAGCGGGAAGTCTGCTTCTCCCTCTGACCCTCTCCCCTCTCATGCTCTCTAATTCTCTCTTTCAAATAAATAAATAAAATCTTTAAAAAAAAAAGTATTTTACTGTATTTATTTTTTTAGGATTTTGTTTTTAAGTAATCTCTACACCTAATCTCTACATGGGGCTTACAACCCTGAGATCAAGAGTCAACATGCTCCGACTGAGCTAGCTAGGTGTCCCCAAAATATTTCATTTTGTTATTTTTTAAAATTGTTATCTATTTATTTGACAGAAAGAGAGACAGCGAGAGAGGGAACACTGTGAGCTGGGGCAGGGGACGGGGGAGGGGAGGAGAAGCAGAAGCAGAAGGAGAGGGACAAGCTGGACAAGCACACTTCCTGCAAAGCATAGAGCCTGACACGGGGCTCAATCCCACACCCCTGAGATCATCACCTGAGCCAAAACCAAGAGTCTGATGCCCAACTGACTGAGCCACCTGGGTTCCCCTAAAATATTTTATTTTATTTTTAAAGATTTTATTTATTTATTTTTTGACAGACAGAGATCACAAGTAGGCAGAGAGGCAGGCAGAGAGAGAGAGGATGAAGCAGGCTCCCTGCTGAGCAGAGAGCCCCACTAGGGGCTGGATCCCAGGATCCTAGGATCATGACCTGAGCTGAAGTCAGAGGCTGTAACCCACTGAGCCACCCAGGTGCCCCTAGAATATTTTACTTTTAAGTAATCTCTATACGTAACAAGGGACTTGAATTTACAACCCCAAGATAAAGAGCTGGATGCTCCTGGACCGAGCCAGGCGCTCCATGCGCGAGGATTTTTAAATTTGCTCACGTAAGGGCAAGAGCAAGAACACGGGATCCAGGACAACTAGGCTGGAACCCTGGTTTTGTTGCCTATCTGTAGCAGAGTTGAACCTATAAAGTAGAAACCATGAAGCCACCCTGTTGGGGGTTTACCGCATTTTACAACATCCTCTCTCTCGTCTTTTCTCTTTAGCTCTTCTCCCGGGCACAGACCAGGAACTGGGAAAGCTGGTCCTAAGGAATGTTTCTCTAACCCTAGGCTCGCCAGATGCAGGATCTAAGAAGGAAGGAAAGAAGGTGTAACAAGCACAGTGGTATCCTTAAACTGTTTTCAGTCAGTTAGGATATCTCATGCAAATCAGACATTTGCTTCAGGCAAGGCTGTATGGACAAATTCCAGTTCCAAGTCCCTTTACTTTCGGTGGAAATAGTTTAACTTCTTGCCACTTGTGTAGAGAAGCTCTGCTTAGCCACTCAATCTATAAACAATTTATTACCTGGTCGCTGGAATTTTTTGATAGACAATATTTTTCAAAAACATTGGGCTCATGGAAAAGTAATAAATGAGATCTTAGTTGACGGACATAATGGAAACCACTCACTTAGAGAAAGGAAACAACATGGGTCCTGCCCTGAGGTTTCTAGTGTACTGAGAGGCGTGATCTCACAAGAAACTCCCAGACGGATGAGGCAGAAATGGGCTCCAGCCTCAGAGGTTTCCAGTGAATGAAACAAACATGTTCGTGCATTGGGAGTTGAAAGGAACAGTGTATCTTCAAAAGGTCCAGGACAGACTGGGCAGGTGTGAATCTGGGTGCTTGGTTCCTGTTTACCATGCCGGTCCTGAGTCTCACTACACACCATCTCAGTTTATTATGAATACATGTATAATTAATCAGACCTTTAGCTAAAGTCAAGCCACATCCGTGATTGATCAGGGTGAGTTTCAGTTAACCCTCAACCTTGGCTGCTAATGGAAGGAGATTTCTGGCTGCATCAAGAAGAATGGATGATCCAAAACTATTCCCTGTTTGGTTTGTGAAAATATTCTGGGGTGATTCGTTTGAATATCCATTTGACTTTTTTTTTTTTTTTAACTTTGTTATAAAAACGCAATAGTCTTAGAAATCCTGAAAAAATACAGCAGAGTCGAGAGAGAAACAGGGAGAAGAGAAAGAGAGAAACAGACAGGAATAGAGAGAAATCCACTAATCCTAAAGCCAGAGTTACTATTAACAGTGTTTTTCAGACTTTTTAGTATTTCAATTAATTTTTTTTTAAAGATTTTATTTATTTATTTGTAAGAGAGAGAGAGTGAGAGCGAGCACAGGCAGACAGAGTGGAAGGCAGAGTCAGAGGGAGAAGCAGGCTCCCTGCGGAGCAAGGAGCCCGATGTGGGACTCGATCCCAGGACGCTGGGATCATGACCTGAGCCGAAGGCAGCTGCTCAACCAACTGAGCCACCCAGGCGTCCCTCAATTAATTTTTATTATGAAATATTTATATTTAACAAAGTAGTGTAAATTGGACATGTATAGTTTCAAAGAATGATGAAGCACTTGTGTGGCTATCACTCAGTCTGAGAGCTAGAACATTCATCCCCAGTATCTTTGAAGTGCCCGGTGAGGTCCTTCTCTATCATCCCTATGCTACTTCCCAGAATTAACACATTCTGGAATTTTGTTTATCATGTTCGTTCTTTTCTTTTCCTTTCCTTTTTCTTTTCTTTTCTTTTCACTTTGCTTTTCTCTTTTCTCTGCTTTCTTTTTTTCTGCAAAAAACTTTATTGTTTCCATTTGGTCCACAGCTTGGGAAACGGCTCCAAACAAACTGCCCAGCAGTTAGTTGCAGAGGTCTTCATTTGCTTTAAAGTTCAACCTTTCCTGGAGGCATCCCTAAACAACACAGTGTTAGTTTTGGATAGTCTAGAACTTCTGTGAGTGGAACCATTATCTGCATATTCTTCAGTCTCTGGGGCTTTGTTTTTGTTTATTGATCAGAGTTGTAAAAGTCACTCACATTGATAAACATTGCAGAAGTTCCTTTATTATGATTGCCCCCAAATTCCACCGTATGACTATACTCAGGTTTTTATTTATTTATTTATTTTTAGTAACGACTTTATTTATTTATTTGACAGACAGAGATCACAAATAGGCAGAGAGGCAGGCAGAGAGAGAGAGAGGGAGAAGCAGGCTCCCCGCCGAGCAGAGAGCCCCATGTGGGGGCTCGATCCTAGGACTCTGAGATCATGACCCGAGCTGAAGGCAGAGGCTTAACCCACTGAGCCACCCAGGTGCCCGTATACTCAGCTTTGTTTATCCATTCTTCTTGGAGATGGACATTTGTAGGGTTTCTAAGTTTTGTTATTATAAGCAATGCTGCTATGAAATGTTCTTGTACACATTCTAGGTATCCATATGTAAGAGTTTTTCTAAGGTAATTTCTAGTCTTTAATGTACACGTAGCTTTTGTCATTGTGGCTAAGATGGTTCCAATCACACAGACTATATGAGCACGAATACTAAATTTTGTGTTGTGATATGCATTTTTTACATAAACTTCCCCTAAGTTTTTCTAAACCCCTTTCAAACATAATGTTTTTAAAAGATCTTTACCTGGGGCACCTGGGTGGCTCAGTGGGTTAAAGCCTCTGCCTTCGGCTCAGGTCATGATCCCGGGGTCCTGGGATCGATCGAGCCCCACGTCGGGCTCTCTGCTCAGTGGGGAGCCTGCTTCCCTTCCTCTCTCTCTGCCTGCTTCTCTGCCTGCTTGTGATCTCTGTCAAATGAATATAAAATCTTAAAAAAAAAAAAGAGATCTTTACCTATTTACTTACTTTTGAGAGAGAGAGAGAGAGCACGTACATGCGTATGCACAAGCAGGGTGGGGATACAGGGAGAAGGAGAAGTGGAGAGCCTGATGTGGGGCTCTTTCCCAGGACCCCGGGATCATGACCTGAGCCAAAGGCAGACACTTAACCAACTAAACCTTGGACATAATTTTTAATGGCTGCATAATATTTTACCAACTGGCTATGTTTGAAGTTATTTGAAGACTTCCCTATTGGTAAGCATTTCTATTGCTAACAGTTTTTTTCCTTAACAGTGATAAATACTATCTTTGTTTGTTTTTTTGTTGTTCTTGATGTTTTGAAAAGGCTAAAATTTTTGTCTTTAAAAATCATGGTATTAAAAAAAAATCATGGTAAAGGTCAGGCTCCCTGCTCAGGGAGGAGTCCTGCTTCTCCCTCTGCCCCTCCCCGTGCTCGCTCGCTCTTTCTTATTTTCTTTTTTTTTTTTTAAGATTTTATTTATTTATTTGACAGAGATCACAAGTAGGCAGAGAGGCAGGCGGAGAGAGGAGGAAGCAGGCTCCCCACTGAGCAGAGAGCCCGATGTGGGGCTCAATCCCAGGACCCCGGGATCATGACCTGAGCCAAAGGCAGAGGCTTTAATCCACTGAGCCACCCAGGCGCCCCTAAATAAGATCTTTCAAAAATAAAAAAAGGTAAAATATACATAACATAGGCATACCTGGGTGGCTCTGTTGGTTGACCCACTAACTCTTTGATTTTGTTCTCTTTCTCCCTCTGCCCCTCCCGTTTGTTCTCTCTGTCTCAGATAAATAAATGTTTAAAAATACATACATAAAATTGTTAATTTTAGCCAGTTTTAAGTGTCTTAAGATTCAGTAGCATAACAGTTTAAATGTTGTGTAACCATCCCAGTACCATCTCCAGAACTTTCCTCATCTCAAGTTGAACCTCCATACACTAACTCTCCACCTCACACATTCCTCCCAAGCCCTGGTAACCATTATTCTACTTTCTGCCTCTATGAATCTGACTATTCTAGGTACCTCATACATATTTATCCTTTGTGCCTGGCTTATTTTACTTAGCCTCATGTTTTCAAGGTTCATCTATATTGTAGCAGGTATCAGAATTTCCTTCTTTTTAAAGGCTGAGTAAAATGTTCTATATACCGGATTTTAGTTAGAAAAATTACTCAAAAGTGCAACTTCTGAGCCAAACAATATGAATTTTTAAAGGGTTTTGTTGCCTTAAAATTGTTCTCCCACACAGGCATATGGAATGTTTTATTTCACTATATTCTTGCTAGTAATGAGTATTATAAATTAAAAACAAAACAAAGCACTTTGCTATTTTCATGACCTGCTTAAATTTGGCTTTAATTTAGACTGCTATAAAAATTGGTTTGCCTTCTCCTTAGTGTTCACAGCTGTATTGATAGGTAGATATCCAATAAACATCTCTTATGGGAAGCGGCTGTAGCAGACATCCTGGGAATCACTGAGATGGAGGGCTGTCTAGGGGTGACACTCATGCTTTGGATGACATGCAAAATAATAAATCTTTACATGGTTAATGAGGTGCTGGCTATATTCCCAGAAAGAAGACCCTAAGAGACCTGTTGGCAGGAAATGCTTGTGGACTGTCCCTTGAGATTGTCATCCTGGTTGGATGGCATCAAGGGAGATAAGGATGGCAAAGGGTTGTGCCAACTAACACTGATGGTTGACATTGACTGTCTGAAGCCTTGAGTTGAGAACTCCAGGGCTACTTATCCAGACACAAGGTGAAGAGATTGCTCATCCACAGACATCTGGAATAGGACAGTCATAGGTACAAGACTAGGGAGACACAAGCTGAAAGATATCCTTTGTTTGCTGTTCTTGATGTAGACCTATCAGCCTTCAGAATGACGGAATTTATGTGTATTTAATCTGATGATTGTAGAGTATAATATTTACAAAAATAGAAATGGGGAAAAAAGAAAGAAGAAAGAGAAAGAAAAAGAGAGAGGAAGGAAAGAAGGAAGGAAGGAAAAAAGAAAAAGCATCACAGGCTGAACACAGCATTTTATTTGATCACACTGACCATGTCTTTCCAGATAGTATCAAAAGATACTTACTATATATTTTTGGACACCTGTCAGCACTGTGTTGGGACTCCTCGGGTGATAAACAGGCTGTGCCCTCAAAGATTTGATACACAAAATTCTAAAAACACAGTCTGTTATAAGCAATGTAAGACACAGAAAAATGATACAAAGAAGTAAAAGTGTCTAGTGAATGTTCAGACAATAAATGCTGGGAGAGCAGGGAGCTTTGTCCTCTGAATGACATGGATGTTCACCTAAAAGATGTAACAAGCTTTTTATTTTGGTGTACAAAATTACTCAAGCATCTTCCACTTCACCAGAAATAACAGTCTGAATGACAGCAAGTTAGTGATAGAGGGACAGGAAAAAGGAAAAGGGAAGGAATGAAGAAAAGTATAGAAAGTTGGGATAGGTTTATTGATTAAAAAGAGGAAAGACATGGGTTGAGGGGCAGAGGAGCTAGGGAATAAAAAAAAGGGGAAGAGAAGTAACAAAGAAAAAAGAAAAATTAAAAAGAGGGTAAAGGTAAAGGGGGAGGAGGAGAGGAATTGACAGTGTCGGGAGTAGCAAGAAAAATGGAGGAACAAAGGGGGGGAGAGAGGGGAGGGGAGGGGGAGGGGCGGGAGGAAGAGGAAGATAGGGAAGGACTTCATGACCCTCATTTCAAAGCAGTTTAGAGATAACTCTAATATTTGTTTTCTACACACTTTGTGTAGAAACACATTTTAGAAGTGAAAAGAAAAACATAAAAATATATTCAACAATTTAGCATATAAATGCTTACCAAATACTTTCAGGTTATGTTGAAGAATGGAAGTTAAGTTGTGTAGATAATTCTTAAAAACTTGAGAGTGTTTCTGGGAGAGGTGTGTGGACCAAAACTCTTTCTATATCGTTAACCCATGAAAATCAGAAATCATTTTAAAACTATATCTCAATTTAGTTAAACAACCAAAATAACATACTATTAGGCTGGGTCCCTTTTCTTTGTAAAACTTGTTTGTTTCACGAAGACAGAGGGAGTGTTTTTAATGAGAATTTTGATAATGAGATATTAGTGAAATGGTATGTACATACAATTTTTAAACCTAAATATAAAAAATCATAGCAGCATTCCCTCTTAAGCACTTTGAAATATTTGAGAGAGCTGGGGGGGGGGTGTGTGTGTGGAATCCTAACTAGCAACAGGAGTAACAGCAATTAATCTTATCATCAGGAATAAAATTTTAAACAAGCACACAAAAACAACTTGCTTTCTAGATAGAAACATTCTTTTAATCTTAAAAAGCATAGATGTTTTGTAGCTAAAACTGAATGAACTCCCTGCAGTTTGCTATTGTAACTGATGCATTTTGAATTAAAATCATTTGCATACTTAGAAGCTATGTGGATGTCAAGTATCAAATTGTCTTATTACTATTTCCACTTTAAATAATATTGAGGTGTGGGTTCTCTCTCTTTTGTTGCTTTTTACAATTTGTTTTATTTTGAAAAATAACATTTCCTTTTCTGAATTCTACAGTCTTCCCCCAAATTAACCTGGGACTTATTTTGCATTTTGTGCCAAGTAGGGACTACACAAAATTGTTCATTATCTTTTAACCAAATGATTTTAGAGTCAAAAAAATGCAAAAAGGCAGCAGTCGTGTAGTGTAAGGAATGTTACTGACCATTTCTTGTACATGTGTCCATAGGGCTACTATGGTGTGGTTTAATTTACTCAAACTGAATTTGGAAACATCCATTTTTTAAAAGTTAACAAAATAAACGATTCCCTTCCTTATCTAAAGGTTTCTACATTGCCAACCTGAGCCAAAACAAAACACTGAGCAGTTTTGTCACACAAGCTGTGTGACCCATAGAAAAACAGATGATTGTTCTTAAAGTTCTTTTTTTCTCTTTGAATCTTTTCTATCTCTGGAATAAACACATTTCTTTTTTAAGGTCTTAAACATGGAACACTTTTCCATAATAATCTGAACAAGGAAATTTTCCTTTTCTGCTTACAATTCCCTTACATTTTATGAGTTATCTTAAACACATAATTATCCTTATTTATTTGACAGGAGAAAATACTTCATGTGCTTTTAAATTGGGACTAATTTACACTTTTTCAAAGTTTATGGGCATTTAAAAGAACCACACCAAGACTTCAAGTTGCTAGAAGAAACAAAATATCCCAAAGGCAGTAACAAGGGAAAAACAAGCAAACAACAGCAAAATAAATAAAACCCAAGCAAACAAAAAACAAATTCCTCCAAGAACTGGGAAGTCTCAGTAGTCCTGTGTCAGTAAATGTGAATTCTTTCTTTTTCTATATTTCATAGAAACTGTAATTCTACTTCAAAACTGATTAGGATTCATTAGAAAATAAAACACAGAAATGTTCTATTTTAATATATTTCCCTCCTAAGTGCTTTCCAATTTTTTGTGTCCTCTCTTTTGTAAAATGTGCTGAACTTTTAAAATAGAAAGTCATGGATAAATTTAAGATTAAATAAGAAGTATATATTCTGGGGATTTATTCAAATGAGCTAATTTAAGAGAAGAAAAAGTTATATGTCCCCAAATATCTATTCAACATTACTTACAAAAGTTTAAAAGAATTTTGATGTACATATATCTAAAAATAACGATTAATGATTAACTCACATGTACTGGACTGAATGTTATATGTTGGTGAAAAATGATAGTTATGAAAATTTTGAGGCAGCAATGGGAACCACTTCTGGTAAACAACAAGTGAAAAATGGAGATATACAAATAAGATGACAAAATCTCAAACTATTATCAATGGACAAATATTGGGAAGAAATATTTAAAAATAAAATTAAAATTGTATGGTAAGGGAATTGCTGATTTTCTCATGTTATATTTCCTTTTTGTTAAAAAAAAGTTGTTTTCTTGCCTTTGGGTTTTTTTTCTCCTCTCTAAATTTGTATGTCCACACTGAAGGAAAATAGATCAGAATCCCATCTTTAAAATGGAGTCAAGTTTCAGTGTTTCTAGATTCAGAGAATTGAATCCTGTTAACTAGACCAAACACTTCTCCAGGAAAAATGAAGAGGAAGGAGGGAGAGGAAGAGGAGAACAAACAAAAGAAAACAAAACAACAACAACAAAATCCCACCGATAATAAATAAGTGGAATAAAATAATAAAAATAATGTTAGAGAAAATAATTTATCCTGCAGCTATGTTTTTAATTCTTACAAACTAAGTTTGATACTACACTGATGATTAATCTTTCTCAAAGAAGCTGTGTAGGGAAAAAAAAGGGGGAAAACAAATACAGTGTTTATTAGTTGTCTTTAATAACAAAAGAAAGAAAGGACAGAAAGGGGAAATGATAAAATTGTGGCATTCCAAGTTGGCCCATTCCTATCCCTACCCTAGGAATGTGAGTCTTGACAAGAAATAACCCTACTCTCAGGTTAATTTTAGTGCTGGGCTCACTCAGAGGGGAGATGAAGAACCAGACAGCATCATTCAGTGCCCCCAACCCCAGCCTAAAATAGCCAGATCAGTGAGGCAAAACTGATTTGGGGGCTAAAAAGGTCTGCATCTCACCCCAGCTGTCTCCGCTCTCTTGTGTTCTTGCAGCCTCTGACTATACACAGAAGCCCTCGGTGGGGGCAGGGGGGAGGATTAGAATTCACTGAAACATCTGATTTCTAAAAAGAACTAATCAGTTTCAATTTAGCAATAGTTGGTAAATTTTTATTTTCACAAATGTGTATTTTCTCCCCTGCTGTCATTGTAAAACATGTAAAAGAAACTAATTTCAGCTAACATTTAGACTTCTATTGTATTTTTTAAATGGCAAACAAACCTAAAAGTGAACTGAATTCAATGATTACTTTTACAATTTTTGTTTCCCTTTGAATCTAGGGTAGGAAAAGGTGGGCTGCATTTTACAGGAGTTTAGAGGTCTGCATGGAAATTTTTGTGGGGTGTAACTTGCTTTTGTTTTAGGAATAAAGAGATAGAGTAGTAGGCATGCTCCCCAGGGAGAAACCCTGAGAGGTGCTTCTATTAATTCTTAGAGATTTAAATTAAATGAAGGAAACAGCACTTAAAAGTTTCTGAGAACTGCAGTGCCCTGCCCAGGACCCTCTTTCTTGTTCCCCAATATAAGAGAAAAGATTTCAGGAGATTGGGGCTCCTTTTTTAGGAAGAGGCCAAGGAATACAACAGCCTTTCTGAGACCATCTTTGAGCCCTTTCAAGAGTCCACACACATCACCAAGAAAAGTCCCCGGGCAACAGACACACATTCTGGCAAGGTTTTTTTTTTCCCTTCCCCCCCCCCGACTCTCAATTTTTCTCTGAATTCTCTTTGCCCTGCAGTTTGTATTAGCTGGCTTTTCATTTTAAAAATGTTTATTGAATGCCTACTATGTGGCAGACACCGTTTCCAGCTCGTTGGTTTGTGTGAAAATTATGGTCAAAGAGCTGACTAAATATTGAGTCAGAAAGGGTGGAGGGGGGGAGGGCCGAAGATGTGGGGAGGGGGGTAGGATACAGATGTCGCCCACCTTCTTGCCTAGGAAACATTCTTTTTCTACTCAGCTACTAACAGCTCTTGGTATTTTCTGTCGCCCCATGCAAAGAAAAAAAAAAAATCACAAACCCCAAATCCGACAAACACGTGGCTGGCTAGAACAAAACGCGGATTTGGAGAGTGGGTTTTGAAGGTGGTGGAGATGGAGAAACCGAGTTGGAAGCCCTCCCCCCACGCCCAAGCCCCGTTTCTTTGCAGCGCGCGGGGAAAACCGGGAGGGGGACAAAGGTGCGGCGTGTGGTCTTTTAACTCCCGACTTTTTGAACGGTAATAAAATCGTCTGGCAGAAGAGCGGGGCGCCGAAGTCGGGAGTCGCTCACTGACTCTGCAAACAAAAAATAATAACAAGAAAAAAAAAAATTCAAGGCATTCGTATCAGTGCAGCCAACACGTGTTGCGGAGTCGGCCCGGGCCGCAGGCGACTGAGACAATGGGGTCGGGGACGGGGAAAGGGAGAGTGACCCCCTTCCTCACCTGCCCTCGCAGCACGCGTGCCCCCGACAGAATTGTTTCTCCCACCCGCAGAACCCGGTGCAAAACACGAGCTTCCGCCCAGTTCAGGGAGCGTCTGGCATTAACTGGGGGTCCACCCCCTCTTTCCCCGGCCCCCGGGCCGCCCTCCCCGCCACCACCCCCCTCCCCAGGCGCTATCCCAGCCCCCTCCGCTGGAAACTCGTTGCCCTCGTCCGCCACTCGGCGCGGGATCCCGGTTGCGCGTGGACCGCGCGTCCCGCTCTCTGCCGCCTATCCTGGACTCCGAAACGCGCGGCGAACTGCCCCCTCCCCCACCGCCGAGACGGGGTGCGACCGCCCACGTGTCGCCCCTTGCCCAGTCGGGTCCGTCCCTCGGGCTCCCGGGGCCGGAGGATCCGGAGCGAGTTGGTCAAAGGCGAGGAAAGGGACCAGGGCGGATCCGCTTCCCCCTCCCCAGGAACGGGCGGGGAAGGGGCCGCCGCCCCCTCCTCGAAGCTCCCGCCCCTCGCTTCCCCGAGCGCGGAGCGGAAATTACCCCCTCCCCCCGCGGGTCTGACCTGGGGACGTGGGCGGGGCTTCAGCACTCGGCCCCCCGCCCCCGGCCCCTCTCCCGCCTTCCCGCCCGGATCCGAACGCTGCACCCCAAAGTTCCGAGACCCGAACCCGGCGCTGGGAAAGCTGCGGTCGCCGGCCTGGGTGGGGTGGCCTGAGGCGACTCCACCTGTCCGCCCCCGCATCAGGGAGGGAGAAGGGGAGCGTTCGGATCCCCACCCAGTCACTCCCTCCCTGAGACCTCCCCCTTCGGTTCACTCGGGTCTGCTCAAGCTACCACTCCTCTTCCTCCTCTCCACCCCTCCCTCTCTCCTGGGGTCAGCTTGGGCCGGAGCCGCGCGTTCCGCCCACCCCCCCAACCCAAGACCCCGAGACGGTCTCGTAGGGCGGCCGGAGCCGGGTGCCAGTCACCCTTCTCCCGTGGGAATCCCGAAACATGATTTCCTGCGGATCCCTCGTTCTCAGCCGCGGTCCCCCGTGTTCCTAGCTTCCCGGTCCCGCGCTCGCAGGGTCCCCGGGTCCTGGATTGCCGTAGGCGGGGGAGTCTCCTAGGGTTGGGGCCGGGAAGGCCGAGACCCCTCACTTAAAAATCTAGAAGAAAAGCGCCTTTCTTTTAAAATCACCGGCTCGCGCGACCCCCGCCAGAAGACCCCAGAGTCCTCGGCTTCTCTTTGTCTGTCTCGGCCGTCCCCCGCCTGTCAGTCGCTAGCAGTTAACCGGGGTAGGGTGGGCAAACTCTCCCCCCCAGACACCGCACGAATAAAAAATAACCGTACGTTTTACCCAAAAAGAGGTGGGAGATTCTGGGCCCGACCACCCTCCCCCAGCCGGGGCTGGGGTAGGGGGATGGGTGGGGGCGGGGCGCCTCCCTAGGGGCCAGGTTCTTGCCAAGGGGGAGGGGGCAAGGAGAGCTTCGGGAACGCATCCCCCCCCACCGCGCTGTCCCCCCCCCCCCGGGGGTGAGTTGAATGTCTTTCCCCCCAACACCCCCAGGCTGGAGACTGGTGGGCTTGGCCGGGCCGGAGGGCCGATGGGCCCAGAGGCGTCGGGGGGTCTTCCAGAGCAGGGTGGGTGGGGGCTTTCACCACGTGGCTTCGCCTTTTTTTTTTTTTTTCCGCTCCATTTTTTTTCAAGTCGATTTTATTTAGAGGCGGCGCCAGGGCGGCCGCGGAGAAACGTGACACACCAGCCCGCTCGGAGGGGTTTCGGACAGAAGGGAAGGAGCCGCGCCGCGTCGTCCGCCTCCCAGCGCGCCGCGGGCACTTCTCCCGGGCCTCCCCGAACTCTCCCGCGACCTCTGCGCGCCCTCAGGCCGCCCTCCCCGCCGCGGGCTCCGGACAACTTCAGGGGTGGGGTGCGAAGAAAGTTTGCGGCTGCTGCCTCCGGCCTCCCGCCTCTCGGCCTAGGAGGCTCGCCGCCCGCGCCCGCCCGCTCGGCCTTGCCAGGGACCGCGTCCCGCCCCGAGACCGCCACCATGAACAAGCTGTACATCGGCAACCTCAACGAGAGCGTGACCCCCGCGGACTTGGAGAAAGTGTTTGCGGAGCACAAGATCTCCTACAGCGGCCAGTTCTTGGTCAAATCCGGCTATGCCTTCGTGGACTGCCCCGACGAGCACTGGGCGATGAAGGCCATCGAAACTTTCTCCGGTAAGAGTGCACCCACCCCCCGGAAAAGCCACAACGAAATCCCCGAACAACGGAGACCCGCTCCTCTTCTCTCCTTGCCCGCCAACTCGTCGCGCTCCGGCCTGCGGGGCTTTTGGCCTCGGCATCGACCCTCCGCCCACCTCCTTCGACGCCCCCTCCGTTCCCCCCTACTCACCCCTCGCGCGGAAATATCCCCGATCCCCTCACCCCTTCCTCCCAGCCCCAGAGCAGAAGCTGGAGGCTTTAGTAAGGTCGCCCCTACCCCCCACCGACGGGGCGGGGGCCCCATTGGCAGTGTGTGTGGGTCCCCACTCAGGCGGCCCCCCCGTCTGGGGCCTTATTTCCACGCCCGCCCCTCCCTATCCGAGGCTGGACCCCCTCTTCCTCGGACCCCCCGCCCCCCAGCGCCAGCACCCCCGGCTCCCCTTCCTCCGCCCTAGGCCTTTCCTGGCGGGGAAGAGGTCCCCCCGCTCCGTCCCCGATGTCCCGGGTGCCCAGGGGGAACTGCAGCCTTCGGGCAGGGCTGGAGAGGAAGGGGGTCCCGCCTCCCGCCCAGGGCCTGGGCTTGAGCCATTTTGATTTGAAAGTGGGGCGTGAGCGGGGTGGCGCGGCGGCGGCGGCGGCGCCGGGTCGCCATGCTGCTTCCCGAGACGCCCAGGCTGGGCCGAGAGGCGCGCGCCGCGGCCGCCGGGGACCCTCCCCGCGGGGCCCGGCTCCGCTCCCCCAGGGCCTCTGCTCGCCACCGGCCCCGACAGGTGAGCGCCCCGCCGCCCCGAGCCCTGCTCTGCGGCTCGGCAGAAAACTAAAGTTTCATCTTGCACCCCTCCCCCGCAACACACTTTGGGAGCAACGGGGAGCCCTTTCTCTCCCGGCCCCAGCTCCCCACCTCTGGGAGCCGAGTAGGAAGCCCATACACCAGACGCTCTGGTTGCCCCATTCCCAGATCGGGCTCCCGGAGCGATCCACTACACCACTACCCTCAGTGAGAGAACGGAACAAAACGAAAATTAACAAAACACAATAACGAATTTATAGATTCCACCATTCCCAGAGCGACCGTTTCGCGTCTGGCCACGGAACCCACTGCCTAGATCCTAGGCAGATCTCCGATCCCAGTAACTCCTGAATTGCCCTCTTCGCCCTTTTCCCACCCCACACGCGTTCCAGTTCTTACATTGCCTCTTTCTTTTCTTTTTTTTTAATCTTTAGGGAAAGTCGAATTGCAAGGAAAACGCCTAGAGATTGAACACTCGGTCCCCAAAAAACAAAGGTAGGAAAGGGCTCTTTGAGAAGGGAGGCAACCTGGAGGCGCTTAGAGGCTGTGTGAAGGGGTCCATAGTGTCTCCAGTGGAAGAAACCCATTACTGGCCTTCCCACCCCCAACTCCGGATGTTGGGGGCAGGGAGGGAAGATTGGCTAAGATCTTGTAATGGGTGGTTTACAGCTTGTAAAAAATAAGCCGGGGCTGGGGTGGGCTGAGAGATGGTATTTGGAGAAGGAAAAGGGAAAAATCAATAGAAGAGAAACCTTGTGGAGTTTGTTCAAGGTGTGTGTGGGGCCGTTTTTGTGGGGAAGCTAAAATCTTTGAAGAGTTCCAACTCCTGGACATTTCTACAACTTCTAGCAGGGCTCCTTTTCTCCCCCCACCTATTCTTTAGCATAATTCTTAAGTGGATTGGGGGGGGGGTGTCCCCTTCGACTTCCTTAGGGAAGTGGAATGAGTTCCTGCCTCCAAAAGAATTCCCTTAGGGTTGTGCTTTATGGATATTTCTGCAACAGGCAAGGGCATTTCCCCCCCCCCCAGATCCCTACCTCTAGTCCCGTACATTACAGTTTTCCCTTCCCAACTGGATTTTGCAAAGAATATGCTTTGGCTGTGCTATCCTTTCCAGCACCCCCCCCCAACCCTCACTCCTTCGGTCCATTGTTACAAGGGGACCATCTGGGGTGAGAGCTTTGTGTTCAGGCTGTGAGCTGGGGCTCTTTGGAGGGTCTAGAACTCCCTGGATGAATAGTGAGAGAGAGAGAGAGAGAGAGAGAGAGAGAAAGAAAGTGTGTGTGTGTGTGTGTGTGTGTGTGTGTCCCCCAATACCTTTCTATTCTTAATTAAGCAAAGTGGGGTACCTCTATCATGTTATCCCCAAATCTGATTTATGGTGGATTTCAGATCTTTCATTGATCTCTGGCTGGGAAGTATAGGGGCAGAGCCTTTCTGCTTTCTCAAATCTGACTTGAACCATATTGACAGTGTAGAATTTTCCCTCCTGTTGCAGCCCCCAGGAACTCTTTGATCTTCTTGTTCCTCCCTCCCCTCCCTAGGTGTGTTCTCCCCCTCATCTCAACTGGAAACTTGCTGCATTTAGAATAATCCTGGCCTTTTCTGGGTAGGAAGGTGGAGGTGGGTGGCTCTGTATGGTTATTTTATTTTATTTTGTTGAGCCTGTGAAGTTTTAACTATAAAGTTTAAATGAGATAAAAATCTGTTCAGTGGGTTCAGCTTAAGATATTTTAAGGAACTGAGAACTATTGTATCTATAGATGATCAATATGGCTTGTAACTATGTTTATAGAGGCTGTGATTTAACTGTCAAGTACTTCAAATACTCTTATTGGAAAGTCAATTAGAGTTAGGAGTAAAGAGGCAATAAAATCGGAGGGAAGAAAAAAAGTCTTATTTATTATTTGGAAACATTTCCTGGAGATGGGACTCCGTGAAACATACTGACACCAGTAGATTTATTGAGGAGATTGTGGATATTTGAACTGAAAGCTGAGTGTTTGAAACATGTTGCTGAGAAATGTCCAGAATAACTGGAATTCTGACATCTGTGGGGTTTTTTTTTTTCCCCTTTTGCTCTTATGGATGGTTTAAATTTTAAAGGGAATGAAGTGAAAGCAAGAGAAATAGCAAAATGTGATGAAATGGGACCCAAAACATTTATATTTTAATTTCCATGGTGTTCTGTATTTATGGATCTTTCCCCCTAAGCCATCTGCTTGCTTTCAAGTCATTTTCAGGCTCCTTCTTGTTCCCTCCAAAATGCATTACTTAGGGCGCTTTTGAGTTGGGAAGGGGGTGGGATATGTGAGAAGAGGGGGGTACAAAATCTTCCTTTCCACATCCATATTAAATTCCACCTTTTATGTGCGCTCCCCCTCCCTAAAATTTTTTTGCGTACACTGAGTCAGTTGTGTGTGTTTGTGGGGTGGTTAAGAAGGCACTTCATTTTTCTAGACTGAATCAGTTTTTGAAGTTTTAGGATTTAAAAAAAGAGTTTGTTTTCATGAAGTAAGTTTGCTCTATCATTTTGTGTTCTTTGAAGGAAGCATTTTTGTGGTATGTGTTTTTAGTCTGTCTGAAAACTATTTTTTCACTTGGTCTGTTACTGGCTTTTTCAATCTCATGGATGTATAGAACAGGAACTAGTTAATTAACTATGACTGATATATTTTGAGCAAAATGAACTACTGTGCATATGTATTTTGTATGTATATACCCTTGTTTTCACTGTTTAAAAAAATAGAAAAGAAGTAACTTATTGATACACTCAGTTCCACATGAGTTATGACTTTAAACATTTCTAAGAGATTCATAAAAATCTAACAACCTAAGTGTTCCTGTTTTTTGTTTGGTTGTATTTTAGAGGGGGGTGGCAAACAAAAGGTAGTATTAACAGTGGTTACCTTGGCATCCTCTGATTTTGAAGTATTCATTTATTTTGTTCTAACTTTGTATCTCTTTGATATAATTTGTACCTTTTTAAGAATCCAAGAGACTGAGCATTATGCATTTAAGCTGAAAACATTAATTTGAAATTTTAAAATGTATGATACTAAATTTCTCCCACCTTCCCAAACCCTCTCTTAGACAGTGTTGGAATTTGGGCCAGCATTTTGGCTTTTTATTGAGAACTTAACATATATTCACTGTCAATATTAGGACAATGGAGAAAAGCCAAAAGCGTTCTTTAAAACAGTTGTGGAAGGGGTTTGTACTTGTGTTTTATTTTGAGAGGCATAAGAGTAGTTAAGGTAAGGGGGGGGTCCCATTTTAGACTTGTTTATTTTAAGAATTGACTTGCTTTTTAAAGGAATTAAACTTTTGTTTCATTTGCCACTGTGTGCACCTTTTTCTAGAGGAATGTGACCTAAAGATAGCATACCTACTGTCAACTGCTGTCATCAAAGTAAAAGGTGTTGCTGTTAAGAAAAAAATGCAAGAGATGTACTGCATTTCTGTGCATGAAATGTGTTTGACTTAAAAGACTGATTTTCTTAGGCAGGTTAATGGTGGTTCTTTTCTCTAAGCTAACTTAAAATGAGGTGGACTAAACACTTTACCTTAAGTTTTCCAAGTATTAAAAAAAAAAAAATTGGTGTCAGAGCCATAGAAGAGTGAGAACTCTCAAAGTGCTTAAAGTTTATTCTGATTTTACAGTTTTAATTTCCTAAAGTTAACAACTTTGAAAATCTGTTTGAAGGGATGTATTGTAAGTGGCAAAAATATTATTTTTAATTTTAAGTGATTTGCTCTGAAGTAATTGGATCACTAAATGTTTTCAAAACAAGCAAAAAGATTCTGCCTTCAGAAATGGACTTGTCTTTAATGAAAACTGTTCTTAGGGGCTGAAAATGAATTATAAGAAGGGGGGTTAAGAAGCAAGGGAATGTCTTAAAAATAAAACAACAAAGGAGTAAAAAATACTAGAGTGGGAGAATTTTTAGGCACTTTTTCTTTAGTGGTTGTAGTTGAAAGATTTATCTGACCTGTAAAGTCAGTAAGAGTAAGAGTAAAGTAGAAACAGTTTATGACACTTTGAGTAAAAGTTTTTGTATTAGGTTAGTTTTTTTTTGCCTTTCAATAAAAAAAAAAATAGTTGATTCTTATATTTTTCTGCACTGTTTGGAAGGAAGGTGGAAATCAGTTCACTCATCTTCATTTCCACCTAGAAAGTAGATGCTACAAATTCATAAATTTATGTTTTCTTCACTGCTAGCAAATCCCTTAACTTGTTTTCATTAAGTGCACAGTATTTCAAGATGCTTTCCTAAAGGACAGTGGTATTTTGACATCCATTGGAAGAGTGGCAGGTTTCTAGAACCCTTTATTTTCTGACCCAAAGTAGAAAGAGGAAAATTTTACCCTAATGCTTTCTCAGATGGAAAACTTTGGGGGAGAGAAGGGGAAGAAATCTATCCATCACTAATTCATTCAAAGTATAATTAACTGTTCCAAATGTAAAGTTTTAATGGTACAGCTTTTGGTGGAAAAGGAGCAAAACATCATTATGTTTTAGAAATAAAATCCATGACATTAGCCTTTGGAAGAATGTTGATTCAAGGGTTCTGAAGCTTCTAATCTTTTAAAATTACCTTAATGTATGTCATTTGAATCTATTTTATGGGTTTGGCTACTTTTAAGGCTTATTTTTTTTAAGGGTTTTGTCTAAACTTCAGTGTGTAATAGCGAGTTGATACCACTGAGATAAGCGAGTAAATATACGACTTTAAAATATTTTTTAAGATTTCAGATCTGGTTTAGTTGAGTGAAAGGGGGAAGACCAGCAAGTGCTGTGTGAGACTTGGGGATGTTTTTGCTGAAGATAGACATTGGTTATCTCTCTGTTGGTGGTGACGGCAGTGGTGGTGGTGTTGTCATTAGAGTAAATGTATGAACCAAAGGCGTTTGAAGAACAGACATTTTGCCAGCTGTTAGGGTTTGAATTCCGTCTTGTTCGCTCTCCATCCTCTTGAAAGATTCTTAAAATGTAGCTTTTAATGCCTTCCAGAAAGTGCAGCTTAGAATTTGGGATGGGAGTGTTAGGGAGAGAAAAGAGGAGGAAAAAAGCAGCAGGGGAGACGGGAGAGATCAGACGAGTTAGTCCTGGGTTGGAAATTCCAGACGGGGGAGAAAAGAGAGAGATGGGGGTTGGGGTGGAATTCCCGCTTCCCTTTTAAAGAGAAGCGGCTGGAGGCGCACTGCGACCCGCGCGGGAGAGGGGGTCGCAGACAGCAGCTTTGGAAGACGGGTGGGAGACTGGGCGTAGGGCAAGGCTCCTGCTGCTGTCGGAGTTGCCCGCCTTGCCTTCCCCTTTTCAAAAAGCAGAGAAAGTTCGCGGCGACCCTGGAGGCGCTTCCTGCAGAGCCCTAGCCCGCCCGGCTGCCCTGCCCCTTCCCCACCCGCTGTGGCCCCCCGCGGCCCCGCAGTCTCGGCCGGCTCCGCGCGCGCCCCCGCGCCCCTCGGCCCCCCCCCCCCCCGCAGGGCTGCCTTTCTCCGGGTCCCCGAGACCCCCGGCCGCGGCGCGCGGGCAGACAGCCTCGCCCCAGTCCCGGTCCCGAGAGCCCCAGATTCCCGACCTCGCCCAGGGACCCCCAGATTCCCGACCTCGCCCACGTGGAGCGTTCCCCGGCTGCGAGCGCAGCCCCCTTGCAGCGCCCCGGCTGCCTAAAGGACCTTTGCATTCGAAGGCTAAAGCTAAAGGAAAATGGAGGTGGCATAGTGGTCGCCCGCTCTCTCCCAGGATCCGAGGCCCCTTGGCAACGGGGCACAGAGCTGTAAGAGTTAACAGGGTCCAGTAATCTTTAGAGAATGGCCTCTCACCACGTCCCGAAGGCGGACTGAAACAATAAAGGGGAATCATAGCCAGAGGTTCTGGGGTGGGTTTCATTCGTGTTTTAAAAGAGGCACAACAGGTCCTCCGGTGGGCCACTGACTGGGCTTGGAAGACTTTTCAACGGATCCCAGCCAGTGTTTGACTCCTAGTGAACATCAGATTTGCACACTAGTTACATCTGTCCCGAGCACATTTCCTCTCCTCGCCCACACCTTTCAAGATGCCTGTCAAAACAAAAGAAAAGGTCTCAAAAAACGGGCACTGGAGAGAGTGCATGCTCTTTTAGTTACTGATAAAAGTTTGATAAGGTTAGCAAAAGATGGGGGGGGGGCATCTGTGATAAGCTGCCATTGCAGGGAACGCTCTGCAGGCAGGAAGCCGCTCAGCCCCCAGTGTGCTAACTCCATTCCCATAGAAGAGTGCAGATGTCCTCTCAAATTTTGTTCAGAGGGGACTGTGGGATTTCTTTCTTTCTTTCTTTCTTTTTTTTTTTAGTGAGTGGGAGGGGTCATCCTGGTGCGGAACAGGCTGAGCCAGCTTTGTAAGGCCTGTTTGCAGCTAGTAGGTTTGCAATAAATAGTGGAAGAATGAAGGCAGAACAGGCTGGAACAAGCTTTTACCCTAATCACAGACCACTGAAATACAATGTACGTGGATTACAGGAGAAAAGTGGGTCTGCACCTCATTTTAATACAGTTGGAGAAAACCTGATTGGAAAACACTGAAATGTGACAGTATACAGAACATTCCCCGCGGCTCCCCGCCCCCCCCCCCCCACCGCTGCCCAGGAATGCAGTCCTATCACAGAAGTCCAGTCTTCAGGATTTGATGTTCCGGTAGTGCGGCAGGGAGCACAGGGCATGGTGTGAAGCACTGGTAAACTGCTTTTAAATGAAATACAGAGCAAACACCTGGCTGATGAGATGAATTTTGGACTGGTATGTCAAGGTGTTTGGAGGACCTTTCTAGACAAATGTGATGATCAGACAAGCGGCATTTTGGTGGCTAAAGGCACATGAGAGACCTGTCGGGATGGATGGATGTGGATTTTGCTCATAGTTTAGGGGAGGGGTGTGGAACCTCTTTTTTGAGATGAGACGGGAGAAATGGAGGATCTCGTTCCCACGCTGTGTCTGTTCCGTGGATTCTCATCAGCCCTCTCGATAGTTCTGTAGGAAAAGAGGGTGAGGGAAACCTTCAGTTTTCATTCATTTTGAGTTAGTTTCAGTTGAAAAATTAGTCCTTCATCCAGATGTTTTGACCACTTGCGGTGGAAAATGTTAAGTCTGAGGGAAATTTGATTGGGTTGTTGAGTTGATTGGATGTAGTTAGAATCTCCAAGAGGAGAAATCAGGATTCAGGGAAAAACTGTTCTGTGTAAAGGTCGTTTGTGGGGTCTGAGTTCTTTGGCAGCAGGAACTGGGTGGACAGGAATCATTCTGAACTGATGCTCAAGGAGAGAGGAAACCCCATGCGGTCAGGGTCTTCTGACCTACCCTCGGTGCCGCCTCCTACCCTCTTCAGGACTATGCAGGAAGGGGCTCTCAGGATAGCTCAGTATTTAAAAATAAGAGCTTTGGAGCCAGGCAGTGACTGAACCTGTAGAAGTTAATCTTCTTGAGCCTCGATTTCTGTAACTGAACTGGTGTTATTACACGTTAACTATTATTTTTTTTTTTTTTTTTTTTTTTTAAAGATTTTATTTATTCATTTGACACAGAGAGATCACAAGTAGGCAGAGAGGCAGGCAGAGAGAGAGAGGAGGAAGCAGGCTCCCCGCGGAGCAGAGAACCCGATGCGGGACTCGATCCCAGGACCCTGAGATCATGACCTGAGCCGAAGGCAGCGGCTTAACCCACTGAGCCACCCAGGTGCCCACACGTTAACTATTATTATTGCTATTATTTGTTGTAGATAGAGACCTCGCTGCCTCCTGTCTTTGGACTGCGGCAGCTTGGGGCATGTATCTAAGGCAGTCGGCAGGCCATTGATCTGTCTGTGCTTCTGGCATGTGTATGACATGGAACAGTGATGGACAGGCATACGGAAAGGGACTTATGTGTAGGGTCCTCGGGTAACCTGCATGCTGAAAGGAAGAGCCACCTTTTGGGAGAGGGAGATGAAGCTTACCAGGGCAGTGCCCCCAGATCCCTTGCGCTATGGACCCCATCCCGTCAGACAAGAGACTGCAAACGTGCTGGAAAATGCTACTCCTTTTCCTCAGGGAGGAAGGGGCCATATACTCCATTGTCGCTGCCATGAACCCAGGCTAGAGGAGATTTCATAATTGGGGGCTACTGTCAAAGGTGCATGTAGGGTAGGGACATTGGTGAGAGAGGAACCATCTTAATTCTGCAGATGAGGTTAAGTATGGTAAGGAATCGGGATGAAGGGGACTGTGAGTCCTTGCGGGTCAGAGGAAGGAAGAAATGAGAGCAGCTTCCCCCACCTGGTGGGAGATGGGCATGTTTGCCTTGATGTTCAGCTCTTGGTAAGCTCACAAAGAAGCCTTTCAGGAGTTGGGGCTCCCTGGATTCCCAGGAAGCGACTGCATACATTGTTCCTTTTCCTGTGCCCTTGTAGAGGGCACAGCCCCAGTGGCGTCACTTTCCCTGGCCCCCTGGACTGGAAAGAGAGCCCATCTGGCCGTCCACTTCTTCTCTTTGGGCCTCTCTGCTGAAAGGGTGTGCACACCCCCACTGGCACAGACCGATTGCCCCCTTCGAAATCTCAGTCTAGGGACTGCGGATTGAACCTTCTCTCCATGGGGTGGGGAGAGGAAAGGCTTCCAATCCGGATGTGGCTTTTGGCCATTTAACAGGCTTGTGACTTTAATCAGTTACTATAAAGGGTTTTACAATTAGTTTATGGGGAATGATGTGTGTTGCCTCTCTTCTGGAGTGGCATCTGGGATTGCTTGGGGCTCCTCAGCTTCCCATGAGGTATTCTGGAGATGAAGAGGACAAAATGAGGGGCGACAGGAACTAACGTGGGGGTTGGCGGGTGGAGTAAACTTGGTGAGGATGTCTGTTCCAGGCTAGAAATATTTATTCTCTACTTCCTCCTCCAGGTCTCTAAGTTTCTTGGGAGGAGAAGTCCGACTGTAATAGAGCAGTTGGCTTGGGCAGGATTTGGAGACGACCCTAAATTAAAGAGTAGAGATGCTCCTTCGTAGACCCGGCTGTTTGGTGGCTGCAGGCAGTGTGCTCTGAGCAGGGACTAGACAGAGGATGTTGGTTTGGAGGGGGGACAGCGGTGTTCAGAAGATCCTCCCTTGACTCCTTATGTCGAGTATCCACAGCAGCAACTTTCTGTTGATGTAAAAGAAGGGAAAATGTGGCTCACTAAGGTTATTTTATCTAGAGGGTTTTCCTGCCTGTGGTCATTACCATTTGATTGAAAGCTGCTGCTGCTGGCTTTTTAGAATCAGGTAGAGGGATACCTGTCCAGAATAAGCCAGGGGCAGGCAGGTGGGATACGATGGCCTTCACAAACCTCCTAGGTCTCTGTGAGATAATCTTCCTTTCGCTTTCCTCCGCTTGTTCCTTGCTGACTATCTTGAATGAGTAGTTTGCTAAATTTAAACTTCTAACTAGAGGAAGAGTGGAGCCTGAGCCGAGACAGGCTCTCTTCAAAACATCCCATGGTCAGCAACTTTAGCGTGTGTGTGGGGGGGCGTGGGGGGGGTTGACAGACAGACATTAGCCATTTTTGCAGAGGGGGAGAGATTTTAAAAATAACATATTTACAACCACTTTCCACGTAAGAAAATATTTAACAAGATGGGACAGATCTCTACAATTGCTAGCATTTTGCTGTGAAGTTTGGTTATCTCTCCGAGTGTGTCCACTCACTTAACACACGTGGGCATTCATTCACCCGGTTGAACATGTCCCAGAGTCTACGGCCTCTGCCGGGGTCAGAAATACAATGAGAGACAAGGGAAAGGCTCGTCTTAGAGTGGAGATGGGAGGAAACACAACTTCTCGGTTCATTTTCCTCTAGGAGCTTTTAGATTTTTCACTTGCTCCTTAGTATTTTAAGAGAATTTTAAATTTAAGCCATTTGTTTATCTGTCTGCTTACTTATTCATAAGATTTTTAAATTTTTATATATATATATTTTTTGTTTTTAAAGATTTTATTTGTTTATTTGACAGAGAGAGACACTCAAGTAGGGAGAGAGATCACAAGCAGGCAGAGAGGCAGGCAGAGAGAGAGGGAGAAGCAGGCTCCCCGCCAAGGAGAGAGCCCGATGTGGGGCTCCATCCCAGGACCCTGGGATCATGACCTGGGCTGAAGGCAGAGGCTTAACCCACTGAGCCACCCAGGCGCCCCTAAATTTTTATATTTTAAAAAAGATTTTTATTTATTTATTTATTTGACAGACAGAGATCACAAGTAGGCAGAGAGGCAGGCAGAGAGAGAGAGAGAGAAAGAGGGAGGGAAGCAGGCTCCCTGCTGAGCAGGGAGCCTGATGTGGGGCTCGATCCCAGGACCCCAGGATCATGACCTGAGCTGAAGGCAGAGGCTTAACCCACTGAGCCACCCAGGCACCCCTATAAGTTCTTTTTTTTTTTTTTTTTTTTTAAGATTTTATTTATTTGACACAGAAAGAGATCACAAGTAGGCAGAGAGAGAGGGGGAAGCAGGCTCCCTGCTGAGCAGAGAGCCCGCCATGGAGCTCAATCCCAGCACCCTAAGATCATGATCCGAGCTGAAGGCAGAGGCTTTAACCCACTGAGCCACCCAGGTGCCCCCCCATAAGATTTTATTTTTAAGTAATCGCTATGCCCAACCTGGGGCTCGAATGGAACCCCAAGGTAGAGCTGAGTGCTCTTCGCAGTGAGCCAGCCAGGCACCCCTAAGTAAAAAATTTTAAGGATTTTAAAATTTCAGTTAATCAACAAACTTTTAAATATCTAAATTTTACGTGGTGAGGCGTACATACCGTGACATTGACCGCCATAAGCGTGAAGCGCTCTGCTCCATTATGGAGAACATTCATGCTGTCACCCAGCCAGCACCTGCCTTCGTCTCTAGAACTCTCTCCATCCTGTGGGACTGGAACTGTACCCAGTAAACTCCCCATCTCAAACCATTGCCAGTTTTGCTTTTCCCTCCATGGTGGTCACCTCTTCATCCTTCCATAAATATGGGAGTTTTTGCCTGACCCCTCTCTTGCCATTAACACTAATTATTTGCACTGCTGGGTCTTTTTCAGAGTGGGGGAGAGAGACAAGGGTTGAGAGAGGGAGCTGCACTAGAGAGGTGTGAGATAAAAATCTGTGCCCTCGGGCATTTTCACTTTAGATCCAGGAAGAGCTCTGTGGGACTGCAGAGGCCAAGAGACCATGTATTAAAATGGGAGGTACACAACCTCAGGGACTAAAATAGAGGAGGGAAGCTTTGAGGGAGTTAGCTAAGCTGTGTTTTGGAGGATAGGCAGACAAAATAGGGGTGGATTAAGGAGAGCGTGATGGATTGACAGGGAGAGATGTTCATCTAGAAGAGCGGGGTGGCATTGTAGTGAGACAGTCGGGCAGGTGGGGAGGATACCCCTGTTTATTTCCCTTATAGAGCATCGTCTTGGCTCCAGAGCTCTGTTGGAGGTGACTCAGGTCTAAAGATGGGCACTTACCGAGTATCTCATCTAAGCACTGTTGCCCCAGTCCTCATAGAGAGTCCTGTGCAAGGGACTTCCTTCTGCAGAAGAAGCTGAAGCTGAGAGGGTCGAGAGACTTAGCCAGGGTCCGCACGTGACTCGGTGGTGGCGCTGGGATTCAAACCCACGCCTTTCCACTTCTAAGGCTGAGCTCTCTTCGGAGGTGGGAACAGGTGATTCTCCAACGTTCAAAGGAATTGAATCTTATCTTGAGCTTTTCTGGGGGGAGAGCGTAAGTAAGGTTAGCAAATAAAAACACGCCCAACATGAATTTCAACCTGTTCTGAGCCTCCTCCTTTCCCAGGTGTTTCATACCTGCTTTAGCATTTTATTTTCCTCACACTGTTGGGATTTTCAGGCAATTTTCAGTGGTTAAAAAAAAAAAACCCAGAAAATTCTCCTCTTTTCTGGGCAGCTAAGGTAGGAAATGGGGACGCTGCTTTTAGAACGAAAAAGACCTTACAGAGAGCTGAGTGAAATGGAGAAGGACTTGAGTGGGGTTAAAGTTCGGGTATCAGTCTCAGCTTGCTGTTTCCCCGGATGGGTAAACTGTGGGATCCAGGGTCCCTATCTTTTCCTGGGCCTCATTTGCTCATCTGCAACATCCCCTTCTCCAGAAACCCCATGAAATGAGCTAAGTATTTTGAGCTAAGTATTTTGAGCATTCTGGTAGGCACCAGGGCTACAGCCTTTGGCTGGTATCCCCCCACTCTGTTTGGGTCAACCCCATGAAACATGGGAGGCTGAGGGGAGGGGTGAGATGCTTCTCCCCCCCCACCTCCCAGCAGGAAGGGACAGAGAATTCACCTATGTTGCAAGCCTACAGAATCATAAGTCATAGCTTAGGTATGTTTTTGAGGATCAAGAACCCAGGTACCTTCTTCCCCCCACCCCCCAAGCAGGAGGAGCAGGTAGGCTTCATGGTAGAGCCACGTTTGCTGGCCAGTGTCACCTTGGGTTAGTCACTTAACTTCTCTGAGCCTGTTTTTTTTTGTTTGTTTGTTTTGTTTGTTTTTTTGAACTGCAGAATGGAAATAAATATTCTCATTCTTTGACGATTCAGAGGCTCAAATCAACCTCTTGTCGCTGTTTTAGGTTCATGGAAGTTGGAGGTGTAAAGAACGACTTTGTAAACTCTAAAGCCCGTGCAAAATAAGATTATCATTAACTGATGACACCCCGAGAGGGCAGACAAAGAAGGTCCTTCTCACCCCCAGACTAATGCCCTACTGCGCATGGGGAGTGGAGAGGAGTCTTCGATTGTAACTTTTCTGAGGAGGCTCCCAGAACGCCCCGGGAAGAGGGTCTTTTTTTCTTCAGGCCCGGAAGGGCTTCGCGATCCGTGCCCCCAGCCCACTCCCGGGCCTCAGTTCCTGCCTTCTCAGTGGGAGGCCTCCCTGGCCCGGTCCTGCCTCCTCCCCGCAGCCCGGCCGAGGTCTCTAAGGAATGCCGCCTCCCGGGCCATTTTCTCCCCTCCAGCTTCTGCGGCCCCACTTCCAGCCCTCTCCTGGCCCCCTACCCCCAACCGGTTCCCACTTAAATGCTTGCAGGCCTGTTTGCAGGCGGGAAGCCCCCTCCCCCACAGGACCACCTCAGTCACAGCCCTGACCACAGGGAGGTCGGGTCTGGATTTACTAAAGGACCCCGGAGGGGGAGCCTGCCCCTCGCTGGCTGCCTGGCTCGCTCATGGGGTCGGGTTTCGGCCGGTGGCTCTGGAGAGAGAGACAAAGGGCAAAGTCCTGTCCCCACCCCCACCCGGCAGCCCGGGGGCGCTTCTCCCCTCCCCCTCTGGGCCCCGCGGGGGAGCCGAGGGCCCCCTGGGCCGGGCCGGACCGGCTCTCACCGAGCCGGGTACCGAGGGGGTTCTGGCGGCAGAACATTCTAGACTGCGGCGGGCGGTGGGGGGTGTGTGGGGGGCATCGGATGCCCCCTCTTTGAGCTCTGCCGACGCGGCCCACCCAGCGGCTGGGGTGGGAGGCCGCGTGCTCAGCTTTCCCTGGGCGAGGTGAGGGGCTGGGGGAAGGGGCCGCCCGCGTGGGGCGCAGGCCCGGCGACGCCAGCGCGGCCGCTCAGCTGCTCAGGCCTTCTCAATTGCCCGTTCATGAGGGCTCCCCTCCTCCCCCCAGCTGCTGCCAGCCCTCCCCCACCCTCAGCTGCTGCCGCCCTTCCCAGGCACCTCTTTCTCCTCCGTTGCCCTGCCTGCCCCTGCTTTGGCGGCCCTCCGGGGCAGGGCCTGCCACCCTGGGGCTCCTGGCGGGTCTGAGACCTTGCTGGCTGCACCATCTTGGAAGGTGCATGTGCAACTCGTGGCCGCCATCCCTGGGCTGGGGAAGAGAGACCTCCCATAAGGACATCTGTGCCTGCCTCAAGGCTGGGCACAACTTGGGATGGGTGTTCACGTCGGAGGAGAGTTGTTCTGATAACTGCCCACCCCAGTAGGAAGAGATAAACAGCAGCCTCCCCCAGCAGGTCTTGAAGAGGTTTAGCCTCATGCGGGAGGGACACAGCCAGCACTCCTTCCTACTGGTAGGATGATCAGTTATTGTTTTTAATGTACACTGGGATACCTTGGCGGCCCTTCACAGGGCCCTGCCCATTCCAACAATTATGCTAAGTCCCATAGGGGCTTTTTCTCTGTGGGGAATGGAGTTGCTGAAGCCTGATTTCTCTTGAGGCTGGTCTAGTTTCCTTATCCTTGCTTCTGAGAGCTCCACAGTAAAATCCTGTCTTGAACTGGGCTCTCCAAGCTTGCCATTCCCTCTTGAGGGAGAGACTCAGCCTTTCTGTTTTTGAGGTGTGCCCACGATGTTTTCCACTGAGCACCAGTTCTGCCTTTCAGCCAGGTCTGTGGGTCCCAGAGGGCCAGACCTTTTGGTTCTCAACCTTTCTGGAGAAACGCTAACATCTCTATTGTTGGGGGGGTGGTGGTGGTGGTGAGAGTTCAGCCAACATCTCTGAAGAGCTTTGGACAGGAATACTCTTTCTAGCCCCCTTCTGCCTTTTCCTCTCAGAGTATTACCCCCCTCCTCCACAAGTGAAGATGCTGGAAAGGCTTCTCACTGCCAGTCCGAGAAGGATGGCGAATAATGTCTGCAACGGTTCATTTCTGATCCCACACTGTTGCCGCCTCCACCGGGAAGGCTTGGCTGCTGGGTCACCTTTTTATCACTTACTTGTCTCCACAAATTAGGTTTATTCTGAAGGCTTTTCCACACGTCCCCATACTCCGATTCTCCTTCCTCCCACTTCACCCTGCAGAGCTCCCATGGCCAGGTCCCACTCTGAGGAGCCACTCCTGTGAAAGCACAGGTCGAGGGAGAGAGCAAGGTGGAGTGAGGGAGAGACCGTCGGCCAACTTGAGATTTTTCTGGAAAGAGCTGCACTGTCTCAGAGCTTCTGTTTTGGCTTCCTCTCTGGCGCTGCCCAGATGGGCAAGGAAAAAAAAAAAAAAAAGCGTGGGCTGTCTTGTCAATCCGTTCATTTCTGAGATGAGTGAACAGAACGAAGTCTACATCGTCGAGGTTTGCTTGCACACACCGGTGAGAGCCGTCCTGCTCCATGTCCCACGTTCCCCCTCCTTGCCTCTCCCCAAACTTACAGGAAATCTTGCAAGAGTTGTTGGTGACTATCCTTTTAGGCTGCTAACAGTTCTGACAATCATCCAGCCGTATTATAGTCTAGTTAGCTCTTGTGTGAGTTCAACCCTGTGCCCAAATTAGAGCCGCATGCAGTAAAAGCCAGTTGGCGCGCACTTAGCCGTACAGAATATGGGCATTTTTCCTGCTGCTGACATCGGGGCTCTGCAAGCTTCTGCTGTGTTAACGCTTCTTGTCAGAGGGAAAGCAGGGTTTGGTGGAGAGATGAGCATACACCGGCTTGGGAGGAAAACTGGGTTCTGGTTGTACGTTAGCGTTGCCAAGGCTCTTTTCCTCTTCTCGGAGCCCTGTGTTTCTCCAGCCCTCGGACGAAGGTGACTGTTGGGAGACCTCTCAGGCTCGAGGGGCTTACCCCTTGCCAGCCTCAGTGTAGGAATCTGATTTCCTGCAACTGGAACTTGCTCGTCCTGGGTTCATGTGTGTGGGCGTGCGCATCTGCGCACTAGCCTTAGTCATGTAAGAAGCTGAGCGACCCCCCCCCCGCCCCCACCTGCTTCCCTGCTTCTAGGTAGGCTGGGAGCGAATTAAATATGATACAAAGCCTTCCAAAGGTGTGTGTGTCAGGGGGGCGGTATATACTTCATTCCAGAGTCTTTCCTGGAGATTTGATTTTCCTTTCTGCTTGTCCCCAGCATTATTAGCACAGGAGTCTGAGCACACATGGGACATTGCACGGGTGCTACATGCCTTTAAAAGACCATGTTCACGGGACCACAGATGTTTCGCAGCGGTGTCGCTGCCTTCCAGTTGCCCCTTCTAACACCCTAGCGTTCACCTGGGCGCTTGAGTCTGCGCTGCCTACTCCCGTACCTTTCTGTAGGTTCATGTTTTCCTTTCCAGCCCCTACCCTGCCCATCAGCCCACCCGACAGCCCGCCTGTCTGGCTGCCCTGCCTCTGGATCAGCCTGGCACAGAGCCCTGGGCATTGGGCCAGCTCCTCCTCCCCTCTCCGGCCCCGCCCCCTTTCTCAGCTCCTGCCATGCCCGGAGCGTGCCAGGTCCGCCCCCTTCGGAGGCTTCCCTGGACAGTTATTTTTTTCATCCTTTCCACTCTGTAAGGGATAAGGAGGCAGGGTGGTGGTGGGGGGGAGGGCAGGATCAGTGGTACTCTTAGGGAAAAGGCTGATGTTGATACTTCAGGGCATGTTAGATGCGTGACTTCCAGCTGGAAAAAACTGGGAGGAAGGCCAGGCTCGGGAGGGTGCTTCTCCTCCATTAGCCGCGGGGGACTCTCTTGTTGAAGAGTCAACAGGATCACCCACTTGTAAAGGGATGCAGTGGACAGCCCCCCTCTATCCCCCAGTTAACCTTGTCCAGACCCTTCTCTCATCTCCAACCAAATGGGGTCCCCTACTGGACTGTCAGCTCCTTGAGAGCAGGAGGCACGCTTGTCTCCATCACTTTATGCTCTGCATTTTAGCACAGTGGGCAGTCCTGTCCAGTACGAGGATATTGACAGCTGCATATGTAAGTTTCTTTTTTTTTCTTAGATTCTTTTTTTAAATTTTTGAAATTTCCTAATAGCCATGTCAGAAAAGAGGGAAAACAATGTAAAAGATTAATTCTAAAATTAACTGGGAAATTCAGAGCATTATTATTTTTTAAAAAAATTTTTGAAGATTTTATTTATTTATTTATTTATTTGACATAGAGAGAGAGAGAGAGAGACATAGATCACACGTAGGCAGAGAGGCAGGCAGAGAGAGAGAGAGAGAGAGAGAGAGAAGCAGGCTCCCTGCTGAGCAGAGAGCCTGATGTGGGACTCTATCCCAGGACCCTGAGATCATGACCTGAGCTGAAGGTAGAGGCTTAACCCACTGAGCAACCCAGGCACCCTTACTTTTTTTTTTTTTTTTAAGATTTATTTATTTATTTGGCAGAGAGAGGAGGAGGAAGCAGGCTCCCTGCTGAGCGGAGAGCCCAATGCCCGGCTGGATCCCAGGACCCTGAGATCATGACCTGAGCTGAAAGCAGAGGCTTTAATCCACTGAGCCACTCAGGTGCCCCAATTCAGAGTATTATTAATTCAGCATGTAATCAGTGTAATGATGAGGTTTGATTTTGGTGGGGAGGGGGTACAAAGTCATAAGGAATCCGGTGTGCAGTATTTTATACTTAGAGCCTATTCCAGTTCAGATGCTAAGTTTTCATGGGAAACATTCGACCAGCTTTTTATAATTTATTTATTTATAAAGATTTTGTTTATTTGGGAGAGACAGAGTGTGCAAGTGCGTGCGCTGGAGCTGGGGAGGGGGTTGCAGAGGGAGAGGGAGAGAGAATCCCAAGTGGACTGCGTTGAGCATGGAGCCCAATCCCAAGACTCCGAGACTGGGACGTGAGCCGAGATGTAGAGTGAGACGCTCTGCTGACCAAGCCAGCAGGGGCCCACGAACAGCATTTAGATTTCACAAATTTTACAGAAACTTTGATGCAAGTCATGGTCGTGAGTTTGTGGATGAGAAGGGAAAGCAACCTTTGTGGCTCGCTCTTGCCAGACATGCCAGTAACTACAGTCTCCGGCCACCTCCCCAGCCAGGCTTGTGTTCTCATCGTCTTGGCTTAGTTTCTTCCCAGCTTTTTGAGGAGCTGTCTGCAGGCTTGAGCCAGGACTGGGGTATCCTTGGGATGAAGTTCCATGTGAAGATGTGTGGGAGGATGTCTTCACTGTGGACTTAGGGAAGGATTCTGAAGTCTCCATGAACTCCTGAGATCTTGACACTGTTTGCGGAATGTTGGCACTTCTCTGGTGTAGAGTGTTTTTAGCTTTTATCACATTCCTGGGGGGATGGAGTATCGACAAAGGTGTATGTGTGTGAGAGGGTGTTAATTACCACTTATTTAAGGGGCACCTGGGTGGCTCCGTTGGTTAAGCGTCTGCCTTTGGCTCAGATCATGGTCCTAGGGTCCTAGGATCGAGCCCCGTGTGGTGCTCCCTGTTAAGCGGAGAGCCTGCTTCTCTCTCTCCCTCTGTCTGCTGCTCCCCCTGCTTGTGTACTCTTTCTGTCCAATAAATAAATAAAACCTTTAAAAGAAAAAAAAAAGAACCACTTATTTAAGACTGTTAAGGCCATAGAAAATTCCTCAGATTAAGAAAGCCTTTTCCTATAGGTAGACAGGGTTGATCCCTGCTGGGAACACAAGCCCTTGTAAAACAGACCAGTCCTGGTCCTTATTTCCTACATGTGAGAAACTGAGGTCCAGAGGGTTGAAGGTTGGACTTGTCCAAGGCCACACAGCCTGCTAGGCAGAAAATCACAGCCTGGGGGAGGGCTGGAGGTGAAGGATCTCATCTGGAAATCCTGGTTTAATCCTGGTTCTCTGCCGAGATGAAAGTCCAGGTTTGACAAGATTTCCAAAACTTGTTGCTACTTCCCTCCTACTCCTCCCACCTTCTGCTGGTTTAGGCCACCTGGGTTTAAAGGAACTTCTCCTTTCAGGGGAGGGTGAGATCCCTGCCTCTCGCGCTGTGGGGATGGAAAAAGGAATAGAACACTCCCTGGGGCAGGTTTCAGCCGTTGTTCAGGAGACCTGGAGTCGTTGTACTTCCTGTGCCTCCTGCCCTGTGGGGAGGCCCCATTCTGAAGGCTGTCGTTTGTGTATCTGCTCCTCTCCGCCCTGGACCCCGGGCCCCTGCCCCTTCCAGTCCCCCGCAGGCTCATCATGGAGGCTTGCATTCTTGGTCATACAACCCCAACCGGAAAACCTTGTTAGATCCATTAATTTGGAATCTGCTATGACTTTAAAACTGGCTAACCCGGAGCAATTTGAAAAAAGTTTTAGGGGCCCCTGGGTGGCTCAGTTACTTAAGCATCTGACTCTTGGTCTCGGCCCACAGTCCTGGGTTTGAGCCCCACTTAGAACAATTTTAATGATGAAAAAAAAGTATACAAGCGAAGAAGTATGAAGTATAATGTAGTAAGTCTCCGATGTACCCATCACCTAGCTTTAGAAGTACCAACTCATATCGAGCCGATGTTTATTTTTTCTTCACCCTCTGATTATTTTGCTGCAAATCCTGGGCACCTTACTGTTTTTTAAAGATTTAATTAATTAATTTATTTGACAGAGACAAGGAGGCAGAGAGAGGCAGGCAGAGAGAGAAGAGGAAGCAGGCTCCCTGCTGAGCAGAGCTCCCTGGGCATCTTATTTTATCTGTAGTTGTTTGTCTCTCTTTTTAAGTTTTTGTTTATTTGTCAGGGAGAGAGAGAGAGAGATAGAGAGAATGTGTGCGGGCGCTCAAGCAGGTGGAGCGAGGGAGCCTGATGCGGGATTCGATCCCAGGATCCTGGGATCATGGCCTGAGCTGAAGGCAGACACTTAACTGACTGAGCCACCCAGAGTCCCTGTCTCTCTCTTTCTCTCTCTTTTTTTTTTTTTTTTTTTGGAAATAAAAGAACTTCAGGAGTGCCTGGGTGGCTCAATCAGTTAGGTTATCTGACTCTTGATCTCAGCTGAGTTCCTGACTTCAGGGTCGAGGGTTCAAGACCTGTGTTGGGCTCCACACTGGGCATGGAGCCTACTTAAAAAAATAAGAACTTACAAAGTCACGGATTTTAATTATCAGTGTTATCCAGTATCTAATCGGTGTTCAATATGCGGTATAGAATCACTTCACCCACTTAAGGGAGAAGTTATGAGCTTATGGAATTACAGGTGGGACATTTCGATTTATTGGAGAATAGTACCCGCTTAGCCAGGCCCGCTGTTCACTATGTTGTATGAAATTTTTTTTTAAAGATCTTATTTATTGGGCGCCTGGGTGGCTCAGTGGGTTAAGCCGCTGCCTTCGGCTCAGGTCATGATCTCAGGGTCCTGGGATCGAGTCCCGCATCGGGCTCTCTGCTCAGCCGGGAGCCTGCTTCCTCCTCTCTCTCTGCCTGCCTCTCTGCCTACTTGTGCTCTCTGTCAAATAAATAAATAAAATCTTTAAAAAAAAAAAAAAAAAAAGATCTTATTTATTTATTGACAGGGAACGGGGAGGGAGAAGCAGGCTTCCTGGTGATCAGAGGTCATGACCTGAGCCAAAGGCAAGTGCTCAATGACTGAGCCACCCAGGCACCCCTGTTGTATGAATTCTGAATATTTTTTTCTTTAAAGATTTTTAAAAATTATTTTATTAGGGAGAGTTTATAACTGAGAGCACAAGCAGGGGGAGCAGCAGAGAGAAAAGGGAGAAGCAGACTCCCCACTGAGCAGAGCCCAACTTGGGGTTCAGTTCCAGGATCCTGAGATCATGACCTGAGCCGAAGGCAACCGCTTGACCGGCTGAGCCACCCAGGCGCCCCAGATTCTGAATATTTTTGGTTGTCCTTTGGCCAGACTTGGCTGAGTTTTGGCAGAGGCTTTTTGTCTCCTTTTTTCCATCAAAATAGCAGCATGGGACAGCACACAGAGTCTGGAATCAGACAAGATTTGAGTTCCAAGCCTGACTAGGCTTTTAGTAGTAGCTGTGTGCTTGGCAGAAATACTCACTCTCCATTCTCAGGGTCCTGGTCTGTAAAATGGAGCCGTGGACCCCACCCTCACGGGTAATGAGGGTCTTCTAGCAAGGCTGAATTTCAGCTTGGCGTCTTTTAAGCATTCCTCAAATGCTGGCCCTTCCCTAATTGACTTGTTTTCCTTCCCAGTCTAAGTCAGTGACACTTCTCTGAAAAGGTGAAAAGGATGAGAATTTCCTTCTCAGGGAGAACTCCCAACCACATCCTTTTCCAGGTGTCCGGTTCCTGTGCTTTCGGAAATTCTTGGTTTTGCTCCTTAACTCCTTACGCAGTTGCATGGGTGCTCTCTCCCTCTGTTCTCTGCTGAAATCTTCCCCAGGGCTTGAGAAAAATGGTCACTTGGTCTCTGTGGCCTTCATGGCCACCCGCCCCACCCCCGCTCCCTCCTCCCCCAGCATTGGAGAGGTGGGTCCCCTGTGGTTCCTCTGTCCTGGGAGCCGCCCCAGGGCTTGGTAACTTGCCCTTCAGGTCAAGGCAGGCAAAGAGGTCAGAAGCCACAGGGCGTTGGCACCCAGGGAAGGAATTAGGTTGGTGAAACCATTGCCTTCGTTGCCAGGGGCTATCACACAACAGATTTATCAGCTCCTGGGTGCTGGGGTGTGCTTCGTGAACCTCTAGGTATTCTCTTGCTTTTTCTGAATGAGGGGTGTTGGGGTTTGGGCCCTCCAGGCTCCGCTCAGAGTAGAGGGCCCTATTACCTGGAGGGCAGAGGTACTGCTCAGCTCTAGTGGAGGCTGGTGCACTGGAGTGTGGAGTGGGGCCCTGGGCCGTGCCAGGACCCTTTAGTCGTTGGGGGAGGCAGGGGACTGGGACTGGAGGTGCTGGTAGACGTCTAAATATTGTAACGACTGCGTTAACCGTGGTCGCCCAGTGAGAGTGCTCCTGGCCAGCCCTTCCTCCCTGTCTCCCTCCATGCTTGTCTGGATGCCTGTGGGCTCCTGAGGACCGGGCCAGGGATTGAGCGTCCACTCCCACAAAAGGAACCCCCATTCGCACAGCTTATCTCTGGAAGTCCTCACAAAAGCCCTGTCCGATTCCACAGGAGGAAACGATGGTACGAGCCGTCAAATGCCATGGCTTCTCTCTGGACCCCCAAACCCTCTGTATACCACTCTGGCCCAGCTTCCCTCTGGCCTTCCATAGTTTGTGGAGCAGAGGAGTTCACCGGGGGTCCTGGGAGGGCAGGACTGGGTGCAGTTCCCAACATCACCCCACGTGCTTTGGGCCTGAAAGAAATTAGGTAGCACCATCGGTAATAGAAACCAGGCCAAGCGCTTAAAAGACAAAGGGTCTTCCGTGGCTTCTGTATTGTGTGTGTGTGTGTGTGTGTGTGTGTGTGTATGTGTCGGTTGGGGGCTTGCGGGGAGGTTTGGGGGCCTGAAAGATTGGGTGTGTGTGTCCTAGAGGGGTGGGTGAGTCTCTGCCTCTTGGGGGTGGGAGAGGGCTGCCGGGAGGTCTTTTCTTTCATTGGTTGTGTGGCCCTGCCCTCCTCCCCCTCCTTCTCCTGGAACATTCCAGACATTCCAGACTGCCATTGCTTTCAGGATATGGATTAAAACCCCAAACCGAGATTTGATTTCCTCACCCCATCCCCTCCCCAACTCTTCCCTACCTTGAAAAGAAAAGTCCCTAAACCTAGGAGTTTGAAGGAGGAGGAGGGTATTTCTGACCTTCAACCCGAGATTACACTAAGGGACCATCTTGAAAGAGCCATCTTCACCCTGAGCTCCCGCACAGTGGTGACTGTAGGCCCTTACTGGTCTGAGCTCCCAGGCAGGTAGCCCCTGCCTTTTCATCTGCAAAAGTTTGCTAGAGGGAAGGACTCCTGTCGTGGGGCATCAAGCGAGACCCGAGTCTTCAGTCTCCCAGTGTGTAACCATCTCTTCCGTAATTCTCCCTGCAGTTGAACTTCTGCTTTGAGGGTTTCTGCATTTTCTCTGCCTGTTTGGGCACAAAATGAGTGTTCTATGGGACATCATCCCTCACAAGGCCCCCTCTTTTGCCTTTGAATGGAATCAAAGGTGGCCTGGTGTAGGATCTGAGGACCCGGAACTGGACACGGTTCTTACCCTTGCTGTCTTGTTCAGCAATGTAGTCTGATGACTTCAGATCGGGTTCATGAACCACCCAAGGTGAAGAGCCTTAAACCTGTAGATTCCCTTTAACACGGATCCTCCTTTTCCCTACAGTCATTTTCTCCCAGGAAGAGATTTCCTTTGTGTATTTCATCAATAAAGACTTTTCCATGCTCAGAGCTACACAGCCTAGAAGGGATCTTGGAGACCCTTCAGTTTCCATTTGACCCTTTAAGGTCCCAGGGATGGAGTGAGTGAATGGACCTAGGGCAGAACCCAGAGGGAAGCTTTTATGGTGAGAACTTAGCATCCCTTCGTCCTGTGTTTTCAACACCCGTCTCCTCTAGCTTGGCAGGAGCTGACAAGGAAGGGCCCGGTAGGAACACTGAGGCCCGAAGCTTACTTGGCTTAGTCAGATGAAGACCCAGTCCGGTAGTTTAAGAGCTAGAACCGGATTTTCTGCTTCCCAGGTTCGTTTTCCCTCTTGCCGTTAGAATTTCATTGGACCATGTCCCTGAACTTAAGTTTGTGATCAAGGATATGCCGAGACATAAATGACAATTGACCAGTGAAGATCAAGTCAATTGAAATGTTAGTAAGCCCAGGGATTAGGGCATCGATTTGGGTAGTGAGCAGTTAATTGCCCTGGGAATCAACCTTGAACCTGAAAGCCTTCCTGGGGAAGATTACACTTTTAAGAGGTATTTGAAACATGGGAAGGAGACAAGAGAAGGCATCTGGAAGGAGGGAAGGTGGCGGTCCTGATGCCCTGTCGGTGTGTTTCCGCCTTAGTATTTCAGGAGCGGCCGTTACTACTCTTTAAGTACTTGAAGCCCTTTGCTAAGCTCTGATATTATCTAACATCACCTGAAACCACCCTGTGAATAGGTATTATCCCTGTTTTACAAAGAAAGGAAAGTGAGCCTCATAGAAGTGAAATAATTTTAAGATCAGTGCTCTTAAGTGGAACAGAGATTTAAATCCATTCCTGCATCAGAAACACTGAGCTCTGCCGTACTACCAGCCTGCTGTCAGTTGTTTGCATGTATGTCTCTCCCAATAAATTGTGAGCACCTTGAGGCCAGGTACCTTGTCTCTTTTGTTTGTCACGTGTTGCCAGTATCTAGAACAAAGTACAGCTTGAACTAGGCACAGTTAAATGGGTATCAGATTAATGAATGATGTCTCTGTAGCAGCTTCTGGATTCCTAGTCCCTGAAATGTTGACACCTCCGTGGGAGGTAAGAGGTGAAAATAGGTGGTTAGTGAAGGTAAGAGAGGGAGAGACCTGGGTGGAGGAACAAACAAAGCAGGTTTGGTTTGGGGTGGATTATGGTACCCTGATACCTCGGGCCTCTGATCTTAGTCTTCCTGTCAGTGGCTGCACTGATCATTTACCCTGGGAATGAGGCACCCTTCTCCCAGACCTTCATTCCCAGAGGTTATCATTGTTGGATTCTCAGACTTCGGTGTTGAACAGGAGGTAGGGAGATAAAGACGCACACAGGGGTTAAACACTGCCAGGTCGTAGATCCCTAAAGCATCCAGAGCTTCATGACCATTAATCCTGTTCCCTCTGATTTCAGGAGTCGGAAAATTCAGATTCGAAATATCCCACCCCAGCTCCGTTGGGAAGTAAGTGATTGGGGGCAACGCAAGACATGGGGAAATGGAGACTGGAAAGGAAGTCCAGGCCAGTCTGAGTTGGCAGAGATGACTGGGGAATCCTCCACTCCTGCCCCGCCCCGGTGGTGTGGGGGTCTGCCAGGGATGCTAGGGCTGAGGGAGGTTGGTTGGGTCTCCTCCACAGCCTGGGACTCCCCAGGTTAGCCCTTTGGGCTTGTCCCTATGAGGAGAAGCATTGGGGAGGTGGGTAGGGTGTTCTCTGAGCCCCAGACTTAGACCCCAGAGACCCAAATCTCCTTCCAGAAAGGCCCTTGGATGCCTTTTTGTTGTGCTCAAGTGCATTTCTGCGAAGATACCTCGACAAGTTACCAGCAGTATCAGTACCCTACAAAGAGTACGTCCAGCAGGTCATACTACGCAGTCCCCTCCTGAGGCTCTGCCTGTGCCCCCGTGCTCTGGGGTGACGGTGGCCGGTGGCAGGCTTCGTGAACAGTTCCTGGGATGCTCAGAGTAGCCTTTCTCTCCTCTTTCTCCATGCCCCTAGGTGCTGGACAGCCTGCTTGCTCAGTACGGTACAGTGGAGAACTGCGAGCAAGGTAAGGGTACAGAGGCCATGGGCAGTGGGGAGGTGGGGGGGGCATGCTGGAGCAGTTTGGGGGATCTGCTCTGCTTCGTTTTCCATGACCACAACCACCTGGCGTACCAAAAGCAGACAGACAGACAGACAGAACATGGCATGAAGGGAGATACACACATGGGGGAGGTAGGCACGTCGGCCTGGCTTTGGCTGTGCTGCTTCTCTCTGGAGCGGGTTTCCCTGTTTAATGAGCAAAAATCACCCGTTTCCTGCCTGGGGTCCCAGGCTCTTAGGGGTCAGTCACGGTCGAAAGAGAGGTCTGAAGAGTTGAGCAGTAGTATGGGCATGGAAATTGGCACTCAGCCCAAGGAAGTCTGCAGCTCCTGCATTTTTTTTTTTTTTAAAGATTTTATTTATTTATTTACTTATTTATTTGACAGAGAGAGAGAGAGAGAGAGCACGCATAGGCAGAGAGAGTGGCAGGCAGAGGCAGAGGGAGAAGCAGGCTCCCTGCTGAGCAAGGAGCGGGATGTGGGACTTGATCCCAGGAGGCTGAGATCATGACCTGAGCCAAAGGCAGCCGCTTAACCAACTGAGCCACCCAGGCGTCCCAGCTCCTGCATTTTAAAAGCTTCATGATTCTTAATATTTGGCTGGAATAGTAATTGGTTATCTCTTTGCAGAAGCTCTGATGGTCTGCTACATGTCTGGTCAATTAAAAAAAAAAAGAAAAGATTTTATTACTGGGTGCATGGCGATGGGCAGGGCGCAGTGTTTCAAGAGTGCGTTTAGTATTTCAGAAGAAATACTAAGAAGTCTGGGTCATACACTATTTGCTGAGATTTCTGAGGTTTCTCCATTGCTTCAAGTTATAAATAATTTTAAGAGGAAACGAGCAAAAATAAGGATGATTTTGGCTGGGTGGATACAAGGTAGAGCTTGGCCATTCCGAGAAGATACAGTTGGAGTTTGTATTTCTCTGAGGAACGTAGAGAAATCACCCTGTTGAGATTTAAGCGCATATCTCCATTTTCTGTGGAAAGGCGCAATCTAGAAATCTCTGTAGATTAAAATACCAGCCTGCGCAGAGGTAAAGTGCTGAGTCCATCAAGTGTGTTCTCCTGCTCTGATCCTGTAGGTTGCCTTTTTATCGTAAATGCTGGGACCCAGCTGGACACACGGATAACCATTGCCCTGTATGGCTTGCGCGTTAGACTAATGACTAAGTTACTCCTGGACAAACAGCCAGAATGAGCACTGGCTGGGGACCTCAGCGTGAGCTGCGCTGGGAGGGAGGTCCTGAGGCCCAGCTAGTTTACATCTGTCCACGGCTCACTGGGGAGCTCTAACACATCATATCAGGAGGGGAGACTGGCTCCCTGGAGAGAACAGAATAGGAAATGTTTAATTTTGCTGGACAACAGAGAAAGTCTTTTCGTGTCACTTTCTAAGTGAGGTCCTTTCTATCTACTCTGTTTGTTTATTTTTTAAAATATTTTATTTATTTATTTGACGGACAGAGATCACAAGTAGGCAGAGAGGCAGGCAGAGAGAGAGAGGGGAAGCAGGCGCCCTGCCGAGCAGAGAGCGGGGCTCGATCCCAGGCCCCTGAGACCATGACCTGAGCCGAAGGCAGAGGCTTAACCCACTGAGCAACCCAGGCACCCCCTGTCCACTCTATTTAAAATGCATCTCTTCCCACCACCTCCTTTAACCTTGACTGACATTTCTCCATGGCGTTCATCAACTTCTGATAGGCTAGTGAATTTGCTTATTGTGCTTTGTGTTGTCTGCTCCCGCTAGAATGTAAGCTCCAAAAAGGCAGGGCCTTTGTCGGTTTCATTCATTATGGTGTTTCAGTTTAATGGGCAAGATTGTTCTTGTGGACTCTCCCTCATTCACCCCTGAGCTCGGGGAGCTCTGCGGATGAAGGCCAGAGGGGCTTAGAGTGGTCTCTGCTGAGCATTTGTTATCCTCAGGTGAGGGGGACAGAGGCTTGGTTTTTGTCACTGTCCTCCACCCCAGGGCTGAGCTGACCCAGGGAACCCCGAATCAAAAGACAGACACAAGACAGGTTAATTTTACTAATTTAAAATAAGAAACATGCCCTCAGATCGCCTGGAATTCTGTTGTCCAGCCCAGTGTCTCCTTGTAGGAAAGAGTATATGGCAGAATCAAATGAATGAAGACCAAGAGGTTTCATGGTAAGAACAGAGGATTGGATGGGATTCATGGCAGGCACCATGAATTTATTTATGATGGATAGAATGTGCATTTTCACTGCCAAGAGGTGTGGAAGACGGTTTCACTGCCAAGAGGTGTGGAAGACAGAGTCAGGAAATTGCCACCCCTCAGTTCCCTAGTAGCTACTCCTCTTAGCCCGTTTAGCTTAGTTTATGATAGCTTACTTGTGGTCGGTCTGTCCTTGAGGATGGTCTGCAGCGGAAGTGGGTCTTTTTGCCATATGCTTACAGACCATGTTTGCGATGTTTGCTTCCGTAAATTGCTGATCTTACTGTGTGTGGAGTTTTTTATTTTTTAAAGATTTTATTCATTTATTTGACAGAGATCACAAGTAGGCAGAGAGGCAGGCAGAGAGGGGGAAGCAGGCTCCCCGCTGAGCAGAGAGCCGGATGTGGGGCTCAATCCCAGGACCCCAGGATCATGACCTGAGCCAAAAGCAGAGGCTTTAACCCACTGAGCCACCCAGGCGCCCATGTGTGTGGATTTTTGACAAAGTTTAACTTCCCAAGAATAAACGGGAAATCCCAGACCCGATGTGTGTGCTCTCCCTGCTGCCTAACTGCTGTGCTGACCGCACCATTTGGTTGCCCAGTGTGGGGTCGGGGGGTGGGAGGTGCTGGCCAGGGGGAAATTTAGAGGAAGACACGGATGGGAAAATGCAAAAAGGTTAATTTGAATTTTCTAGTTCTGGAGAGACTGGCCTCTCCAGAGGGTGGGTAGCTTGCCTTGTCTTTCAGATCTTTCCTTCTTCCAACACATTCAATGTCTTCTAACCTGGAAGGATGAGCTTTTGACACTTTGAGGTTCATTGGTGGCATCTCCGAATTGCGTTGCTCTAACCTTGGACTCTGTTTTGCTCCCCCAGTGAACACCGAGAGTGAGACGGCGGTGGTGAATGTCACCTATTCCAACCGGGAACAGACCAGGCAGTGAGTGGGCTGGAAAGTGGGGTGGGGAGGGTCTTCATGGGGCACCTGGAGGCAGGCAAGAGTGCCTGCTTGGGTTCTGTTATGGTGACAGCCAGTCACAGACTTTTTTTGGTTCACGGGTCTCAAGGGTTCAGAAACTCATCAGGGTTGATAGCAAAAGGTGGGCTTTCTCTGGGATGTCTAGTTGCCCTGGCAGGGTCCTTTGCCGTGTTGACGGCGCCATCTAGTGTTAATGAGGAGGAACTACGGGATTCACAGAAGGGATTTGTTCGTGTTCTGATGTGGGGGGGGGGGTGGGGGGGGTGGGTGGGCGGGGTGGGGGGTGGCCAGACATTTTCTTGCGGGTGATGCCACGAGCCCAGTTTCTGCTCTTGAAGGGTCCTGTTCGTCCGGTCACACGCATGCTTTCTAGCTCCTTAAGACCTTTGGTTGAGCAGTTTACACTTCTCACCTGCTGGTACCGACGGACTTGTACAGTCTGTGCATTTACTTGTTCATATCTGACCTGTTAGGGGCTTTTTGCAACATTGGGCTTTTGACAGCTTTCCTGTTCCTTCAGCATGCTGCCTCTAGCCTGCTGGTGGTACATGGATCCCACCGCTTCCTCAAATCCTGTTTTCTTTTGTTTTTCTTTATTTTGTTTTAAAGTTTATTTTATTTATTTTATTTTTTATTTTTTATTTATTTGACACAGAGAGATCACAAGTAGGCAGAGAGGCAGGTGGCGGGGGTGGGAAGCAGGCTCCCTGCTGAGCAGAGAGCCCGATTCGGGGCTCGATCCCAAGACGTTGAGATCATGACCCGAGCCGAAGGTAGATGCTTAACCCACTGAGCCACCCAGGCACCCCTTAAAGTTTATTTTTAAGTTATTTCTACACCCAACGTGGTACTCGAATGCAGGATCCCGAGATCAAGAGTTAGCACACTCTACTGACTGAACCTGCCAGGCCCTCTGCCCGCCTTTTTTTTTTTTTTTTTTAATTTAACAGAGACCACAAGTATTCAGAGAGAGGGAGGGAAGCTGAGCCGAGAGCCTGACATGGAGCTCCATCCCAGGACCCTGGGATCATGACCCTAGCCAAAGGCAGAGGCTTAGCCCCCTGAGCCACCCAGGTGCCCCATGCCTGCATTTTTTTTTTAAGTGGCTCTTGAGCTCAGAATTTTCTGGACGTCCCTATTGCTTCTTCCTTAGCCTGGCTCTAAAGGTCATGTCAACCCCGGCTTACTCCCCACGGCCTGTTGCTGCCTTGTTAACATTTCTGACCTGTATCGGCTGCTGTGGGACGGGAGGAAGCTTGATTTTTCAGACATTCCAGATAGACTTAAACTCCAGCTTCCAAACTGTAAGCAGGACGTTCTGTCTCCAGCTCTCCCACCCCTCAAGCAACAGTTTCCTCAGATATGGAAGGTGCCAGGCTCAGACTCAACAGGTGTAAAAACAAGTCTCTTCTTTCATCATGTGTTTATTATATTTATTTACTTACCCCGAATTCGCATGTGGTTCTCAGAGTAACCTGTGATACGTAGTTCTGGCTGGAACTAATCTAATTCGAGATTCATTGAGAATAACTTATTTAGTTTCCCTTTCGGCCATTTAGACTGGACAATTCTCTGAGGTGGAGGTGGGAGTGGCGGGTAGGTGGTCATCTCCCTTGCTTTCAGTGTGTTCCAAGTTGTACCCCAGAGTGCTTCACACACGGAGGGCCTTTGGTGTGATTGGCGTGGACTGGAAAGACAAGTAGATTCTCCCTCTGTCCTCAGAGCCATCATGAAGCTGAATGGCCACCAGCTGGAGAACCACGCCTTGAAGGTCTCCTACATTCCTGATGAGCAGATAGCACAGGGTCCTGAGAATGGGCGTCGAGGCGGCTTTGGCTCTCGGGGTCAGCCCCGCCAGGGCTCCCCTGTGGCAGCGGGGGCCCCAGCCAAGCAGCAGCAAGTGGATATCCCCCTGCGGCTCCTGGTTCCCACCCAGTATGTGGGTGCCATCATCGGCAAGGAGGGGGCCACCATACGAAACATCACGAAACAGACCCAGTCCAAGTGAGTCTTGGCTGCGGGGCCGTGGGAGCTGGGGTGCCTCCTGGTTGTACACTGGGCATGTCTCAGTATACACCTTTCAGGAAATGTTTCCTGGAATGTGTTCCCTTTTCATTGGGGAAGGGGGATGGTCACTGCTCCAATCTCAGCCTCCTGGAAAGGTGGGGGCTGTTGGGGAGGTTGAATGGACCTGGGGTATGCCATTTGCTGGCAGTGGCTGGGCCACACCATTATTAGTAGGAGGCATTCTAGAATTTCTTGTAGGAAGTGTCCTCAGGCAGACCGAGTCAGCCACAGAGTCTGCTGGTGGCCCCTGGGATGGGCAGCCTGGCCAAAGCCAGCCCTCAGTGATAGGTCACCATCCTGCCCCATCTCCTGTTCCACCACTGCTACCCCTCTAATCTCTTTTTTAAAATTGGACTTTTTTTCTTTTTTAAAGATTGTATTAATTTATTTGTCAGCACGAATAGGCAGAGAAGCAGGCAGAGGCAGAGAGAGAAGCAGGGAGCAAGGAGCCTGATGTAGGACTAGATCCCAGGACCCTGGGCTCATGGCCCGAGCCGAAGGCAGCTGCTCAACTGACTGAGCCACCAAGGCATCCCAGACTTTCTTTTTTTTTTTTAATTTGCATATAGTTGACCCCTCTTCTTTAATCTTTATAGCTGATCAGGGTACTCTGGAAAAGAACAGGTCACATCATGTCCTTATTCCAAATGCATCCTTAATTACTTACTTTTAATTTGGAACAGTGTGCCTTCCCTTTATAGTTGTTTCACGGGGGACACCCAGTGTTGAAGAGGAAATGCAGCTTCAGACCTGTGGGCTGCTGATTGCCAGCCCTGTGTTCCCATGCCAGACGCCACTGTCGTTCCTCACTCATTCAGTGGGCTGGCCCAGGTTCCCCTGAACCTTTCTCCGCCCTTCCCACTTCTGCCCTTGAACTTGTTCTAAGAGCCGTTTCTGGACTTTGGGTTGAGGAGAGGTGGCCAGGAGGGTGAAGAAGACTCCGGGTTTCACCGGGGACCCCTAACCATCCTTGACCTTGTGGTCCTCAGGATAGACGTGCACAGGAAAGAGAACGCAGGTGCTGCGGAGAAGGCCATCAGCGTCCACTCGACCCCGGAGGGCTGCTCGTCTGCCTGTAAGATGATCTTGGAGATCATGCACAAGGAAGCCAAGGACACCAAAACGTAAGGCTTTCACTCAGCTTTTCTCAGGAGGAGGGGATGGCCGCCCTCCTCTGCTCTGACACACTTTATTCGCAAGAATATGGAGATAGAGAGGAGACAAGACATAAACTGAAACATGAGGTCCTTTTTCCTACAAGTACACCCGTGTACCCTTTTAGCGATTCTGTGCATTTACAGGCGTGTGTGCACGCGTTGGTCCACGGACGTACGTATGCACAGGTGTGCGTGGGCCCTTGTACGTGTTCCAGCACAAATAGGACCATAGTGAACGTGTTCTGTCGTTCGCTTTTTTCCCATTTATGGATCAGCAGTTAATCACCCGCCTCATTCTTTCTAACGCAGCATGGAATTCTGTGGTGTGGCTATTTTTTTTTTCTTTTTTTGAGGTCTTTTATTTTCTTTTTATTTATCATGCCATAAATTCATAGGGAATGGGTTCCAGCAGTTCGGGCTCTTTTCCATTGGTTCTCACGAAATGTGCTTCTCTGACGCGTCAGCTGAACTCAAGTACCTTTCTCTTTGGCTTCCTTCTTTTTCTGATCATTTTCCTTGACACGCTTCAGGAAGCTATCTCAGCTCTTTGAATGTTTAATATGCTCAATGCGGACATTAATTCTCTTGGCAAGAATCTTGCCCTTGTTTGTTTACAGCAATACCAACAGCATGCTGAGTAACATTGTAGACTCTTCCAGTTTTGCCATGGTAACATTTGTGGGGCATTCTCTTTTGAACAGTGCCCATTCCCTTGATGTCCACAACATCACCTTTCTTGTAGATTTGCATGTATGTGGCCAAAGGCACAACCCCATGTTTTCTAAAAGGCCTAGAGAACACGTACCGGTTACCTCTCCTCTTTCCCTTTGTGTTAGTCATTTTGGCAAATAACTGGAAGATGGCGGTTCCGGCCGAAAGGACTGTGGGGTGGCTATTTTAAAGTAAACAGTTGAATGAGTATTAATATGCACGTGCCCCTGAAATGATCACCCCAATTAGGATCATGAGCACGGCCGTTGCTCTGGTAGTCCCTGTGCCCCTTGGTGGCTCGTCCGTGCTTCCCCATTTCTCTAGCACTAACTAAGCAACCACCAATTTGTTGATTTTCATAATCATTTCAAAAGTAGGTTTTTTTTTTTTTTTTTTTTTAAGATTTTACTTATTTATTTGACAGAGATCACAAGTAGGCAAAGAGGCAGGCAGAGAGAGGAAGGGAAGCAGGCTCCCTACTGAGCAGAGAGCCCGATGTGGGGCTCGATCTCAGGACCCTGAGATCAGGACCTGAGCTGAAGGCAGAGGCTTAACCCACTGAACCACCCAGGTGCCCCTCAAAAGTAGTTTTGTGCCGTGGTTGGTTGGTCCTGGAAACCGTACGTCTGCAGTGGCGGGCTGACTGAGTCTCTGCGTGGCCCCCCCGTTTAACAGCTCTTGTCTCTTCCTCCTTCCGAAGGGCTGATGAGGTTCCCCTGAAGATCCTGGCCCATAATAACTTTGTGGGGCGTCTCATTGGCAAGGAAGGGCGCAATCTGAAGAAAGTAGAGCAGGACACAGAGACGAAGATCACCATCTCCTCGTAAGGCTCCCAGTTACCTCTCTGTGAGGGGGCTGCTGGGGGGCGGCGGTGTGTCGGTAGTGAGCCTTAATACTGGGGCCGTAAGTTGGATGCAGTTTCTGCCCTAGGGAAGCATGATCAGTGAAGTGGCAAAGACTGGTTATCTCTATGAGGGCTGGGGTTGCTGGAGCACATCCTTCCGTCCTCTGGGCTGCCCATCACGCCTGATGCCTGCATCTCGGAGAGCCTGCAGCAGGGTTGGGGGTGGGGCTGGGAGGGGGATGGCAGTCTCAGGCATGTTTGCCAGGCTGCGAGAAGCAGACCGACCCAGGCCCCACTCCCGAGGATTAAGTGTGTGCTCCCCTGTGTCCTGGCCCGCCCCTCCCGGGAGAACCGGAGCCAGGCAGACCAGTTACCTCTTAGGTGAGCGCTGTGCCTCGGCATTTCATCCCAGACTCGCTCCGTTCTGAAAGCCTAGGAGATGGGTCGCCTAGAACCACTGGAGAAACCTCCAGTCCTGAGCGTCCTCTTTGCTTTACTGGTGCTGAAAAGCGGTCTGTGATCGGGCTCCTCGCAAATCGGGGGGTTTCAGTCGGGTGTTCTCCTCTCCCTGTACCTGGCTTGCCCCCGCCCTGCCCCAGTGACAGACTGAAGGCCAGAGACGCGGGGAGCTGTTTGCCGACAGGGACGCAACCTACAGGAGCTGTGTCTGGGGCTGGTGCCCAGCCGGGGGCCTCTCGCTGGTGGGAGGGTGACGCAGCCCTGCTGTCCCGCCAGGTTGCAGGACCTCACCCTCTATAATCCCGAGAGGACCATCACCGTGAAGGGCGCCATCGAGAACTGCTGCAGGGCCGAGCAGGAGATCATGAAGAAGGTTCGGGAGGCCTATGAGAACGACGTGGCTGCCATGAGTGTGAGTGCCCGGTGCCGCTGCTTCCTCTGACGCTCTGGGCCTGCGGCACGGAAGAAGGGGTCCTGCACGTGGGGTGGGCAGGCCACACACCTTTGGATTTCCAGCCCTCCAGATCTTTGAGGTTTAATGAATAGAGATTCTTGATCTGATTCCTGAGGTGTGGGTTGGGTTTCATCAGGGGCTTTGAGGTTTGTGGTCTTCCTATAAAATTGGTGTTGTGGGTCCTTCAGTGAGGAGAGTGACCATAATTTTTATCTCCTTTGTTTTTTAAGATTTTACTTATTTATTCCAGAGACAAAAGAGGGCAGGAGAGCCAGGGCAAGCAGGGGAAGAAGCAGAGAGAGGGGGGCAGGGACTAAGAAGATTCTGCATTGGGTGTGGATCCCAGTGTGGGGCTTGATCCCACAACCCTGAGAACATGACCTGAGCCAAAGTCCAGAGTTGGACGCTTAACATCTGAGCCAGCCAGGCACTCCTCATCTGATTTTTTAACTTTTTTTTTTTTTTAAAGGATTTTATTTTTTCGACAGAGACACAGTGAGAGAGAGGGAACACAAGCAAGGGAGGTAGGAGAGGGAGAACAGGCCTCCTGCAGAGCAGAGAGCCCGATGTGGGGCTCCATCCCAGGGCCCTGGGATCATGACCCAAGCCGAAGGCATCCCTGATTTTTAAATTTTTTTTATTTTTATTTTTATTATTTTTTAAGATTTTACCTATTTATTTGACAGACAGATCACAAGTAGGCAGAGAAGCAGGCAGAGAGAGAGAGGAGGAAGCAGGCTCCCTGCCTAGCAGAGAGCCTGATGCGGGGCTTGATCCCAGAACCCTGGGACCATGACCTGAGCTGAAGGCAGAGGCTTTAACCCACTGAGCCACCCAGGCGCCCCGGCATCCCTGATTTTTTAAAATTAAGTTTTCATTCATTCGTTCATTTTTAAAGACTTTATTTTTGAGAATGAGGATGAGTGGCGGAGGGAGAGGGAGAAGCATGCTCCCTGCTTAGCAGAGAGCCTGATGTGGGACTTGATCCCAGGATCCCAGGATCATGACCTGAGCCAAAAAGGCAGACAGTCAATCGACTGAGCCAGCCAGGTGTCCCTCAGCCGATTTTTTAAAAAGGAGAGTGAGAATGTGGGGTACAGGAAAACAGGTGAGCCCTGGAGGTCTAACGGAGATCTGTCCTTGCTGTGCCTTCTCATGGGAATTTTCCAGTGCAGGCAGGGTTAGTGGAATAAGGCACCAGGGAGATGGGACATCTGAGGGTCTGGTTGACCCTTCTGGTTGGTGTTGCTGGTTCTTGATCCAGCGGTCATGTCCCATTGCTCACAGCCCCACGCCGTGTGTGTGTGTGTGTGTGTGTGTGTGTGTGTGTGTGTGCCTTCGAGAGCCAGAAGGGCAGGAAGGCTTTGTGCAGAAGCACCCAGTTCTGCTGTGTTTGCACCCCCTCAACCCCAGCACTGCCCTGTGGGTTCAGCTGGGCCCTGCAGCACGAGCTGACCTCTTCCCTCCTCACCTTCCTTCCCCAGCTGCAGTCACATCTCATACCCGGCCTGAACCTGGCGGCCGTAGGTCTTTTTCCAGCTTCGTCCAGCGCGGTCCCGCCACCTCCCAGCAGCGTCACTGGGGCTGCTCCCTACAGCTCCTTTATGGTAGGTACAAGATTTCCTGACGGGGGGCCTTGTGGGCCCTTCCACGGCCTCCCTTAGGGTCGAGTCCCCTGCGGGAGCCTGACGCTTAGGAATTTGCAGAGAGGGAGGAGGGAAGGGAGGTCTGGGATGCCCCTCTTGTGCAGTGTTTCCAGCCATGTGCACTGGCAGCTGGCAGCACTGTCCCTTGTCCCTTTTGGCCCCGGGGAGAGCCCCGGCGCGGGTCGCCCATGTTGGCCGCCCCGCGTCTGGCTCCTTCTCTTTGAGGACGCTCGCCTGGGGGGGTGGAAGGGCGCTAGGCCGTGCCCTGCCCCCGGTGATAACACGCCCTGCCCCGGCAGCAGGCCCCGGAGCAGGAGACGGTGCAGGTGTTCATCCCAGCGCAGGCGGTGGGGGCCATCATCGGGAAGAAGGGACAGCACATCAAACAGCTCTCGCGCTTCGCCAGCGCCTCCATTAAGGTGACCTGCTCTGCCTCCTTCCAGGTCCTGGGAAGAGGGGAGCGCTCTGCTTCCACCCTGTCAGCCTTTCTTCCTGGATGCCCCGTGGGGCCGCTCTTGGGTGGCTTCTTTCTCTGCTTGTACCCGTCCCCTTTGCATTCGACCTTGCCCTGGGCCTTTGGGGCTCCTGGACTCCCGGGGGAGGGAGCAGGCGGAGTTGCAGCTTGGGAGGAGAGCTTAGGTTCTGGCATGGACTGACGTGGGTTCAGCCCCCAGCCCTGGAGCCTCAGCCCCCGATCCCTTGTGACTGCAGTCCCAGTCCAAGCGCCACAAAGTGAGGCAGTCGGGGGTCCCCTGCTTGGCCAGTGCCTGGCGCTCAGTGGTTGCGGCAGGTGCCAGCTGTCTTTTCGCCTTCCTTGGCCGGGGTCTGGTGCAGAGAGGAAACACGAGCTAAACAGAGCTAAGCTTCACAAGCCTAAATCCAGTAGTGTCGGTGGTCCTAAAGGACTTGGTCAGACACAGGGATTCTTTTCTGCCGGTGTGGTCCCTGCCCTTCTTGCCGTGGGCATTTTGTCTGTGCCCCCACTCCGAGCAGGACCCCATGGAAGCTTCCCCAGGGAGCTGAGAGGGTGGGCGGTGGGGAGGCCCTGCTTAGGGACTGTCCCTGGTGCACACACAACACGCACACGTCCTTATCACATTTTTGGTGCAGGGGCAGTGCCCTTGGGGCTCAGGGTCTTTGTTCTTGCTTCTCCTGGCCCTCGGAAGTAGGTGGTGGAATTGAGGTGGCGGTGGGTGGCTCGGTGGAGTTAGGGGGCACCTCTTTGACCAGTTCTTTCCTTTCTAGATTGCTCCTCCTGAAACTCCTGACTCCAAAGTTCGTATGGTCATCATCACTGGACCCCCAGAAGCCCAATTTAAGGTTCTCATCTTTGTTTTTCTAAGGGAAGGAATCGAGGTTGGGTGGGAATGGAAATCTGCAGAACACCTTCATCTTTTCATTTCATTTTTATTTTTATTCATTTAGTTTTTAAAGATTTTATTTATTTGATGGGTAGAGATCACAAGTAGCAGGCAGAGCGGGGGGTGGGGGGGCGGAAAGCAGGCTCCATGCTGAGCAGAGAGCCCGATACAAAGCTCTATCCCAGGACCCTGGGATCATGACCTGAGCCGGAGGCAGAGGTTTAATCCACTGAGCCACCCAGGAGCACCCCCCGCTTTTTTAAAAAAGATTTTACTTATTTGACAGGCAGAGAGGCAGGCAGAGAGAGAGGAGGAAGTAGGCTTTCTGCTGAGCAGAGAGCCTGATGCGGGGCTCGATCTTAGGACCTTGAGATCATGACCTGAGCTGAAGGCAGAGGCTTAACCCACTGAGCCACCTAGGCGCCCCTACATAACACTTTATTTTAAAAAGTTTTTATTTATTTAAGTAACCCCTACACCTGGCGTGGGGCTTGCAGCCACAACCCTGAGAGGAAGAGTCTCCTGTCCTGCTGACTGAGCCAGCTGGGGGGACCCGAGGGCAGCACTGCGGTGCTGGCTGTCAGTTTGGCATCAGACTCCATTTCTGTTGACTTCTTTGCTCTTTACTTCTGAAGGTGAACAGAAGTCTGGGACAGAAGGAATGCTGAGGGCTTCTTTCTTGTGTCCGATTTCCCTTAGGAAGATCTTTGATGCCCAATTCCCTCCTCTCCTTTTTTTCTTTATGTCCTGCTGCTTTGCCGGGTCCCTGAACTGGTGGACACAGAGTCCGAGAGCAACCCGTTGGCTCCTCCTGACCTAGGCAGGGCTAGAGAACCGGGGACACTCTAGAGGCTGTGGGGACTGTCCAGCAGCCTGTCCTCTGGCTGACTTGATCAGCTGCCTTGTTCATGATCCTCCCAGAGCCTGCAGGGGTTTGTAGCTTCTGAATCGTCCCTGGAAGTATGTGTTCAGCTACTGTACCCGGGCTCTCCAGCATTACAAGGAAGCAGAAGGAACAGGTCGCTGCTTGTGGGCCATTTTCGCATCCCCTGGTGTAAATGGTTGAGCCGGGCCTCTGGGGCGAAAGGGGATCCGGGTGCACCTTGGGGGCTCCGGTCAGGCGGTTCCTTTGCTTTCCCTTCTGTCGTGTGGGGCCCGCTGGTTCATAAGGACCTCCTCCTCTCAGGCTCAGGGAAGAATCTATGGAAAACTCAAGGAGGAGAACTTCTTTGGTCCCAAGGAGGAAGTGAAGCTAGAGACCCACATCCGGGTGCCGGCGTCCGCTGCTGGCAGAGTCATTGGCAAAGGTGGCAAAACGGTGAGCCTGGAGGGCCAGGGATGGACGTGCTGCGTCGCAGTGCCCACACCGCACAGCTCTGCCCTGGCCTCCTCCTCCCCTACCCCGTAGGACCTGAGGACCCCAACTTGCTCCATTACCTAATTCTCCTCCTGGCCCGACTCCCAGGTCCTCCAGTTACCTGCTCGGGACTTGGCTTCTGCCCCTCCCTCCAGCCCCCTTCTGTGCTTTCTGGAAAGCACCCTAAGCCGCTCTCTGCCCCCCACCCCGCCCAGGTAAATGAGTTGCAGAATTTGACAGCGGCCGAGGTGGTGGTGCCAAGAGACCAGACTCCGGATGAGAATGACCAGGTCATCGTCAAGATCATTGGGCATTTTTATGCCAGCCAGGTACACAGGGCACTCCCCCGTCTCGTGCCAGTGCAGTCCCTTTGGCTTTTTTACAGTGACTACCTCCATCCCTGCTTCCGGTTCTGCTGTCCCATTCCAGAACTCACCATCCCCACGCCACTTCCGTGGGCCAGTCAGCACTGCCCCGCTTTGGGACCGACCCCGGAGTCTGGAAAGAGGGTGGATATTAGGTTCAAATGCTCTGAATCTCAAAAAGGCAGAGAAAGGTTGATTGGAATGTAGTGGGGTTGCCCTGAAATCCTCTGGCGGTGGAACGGGAAGGGATATGGGGACTCCTGGACATGAGCCCTTCTGTTGAGAGAATAGGCAGCTTCCTAAGCTCGATGCTGCCTACGCGGTCAAGGGCAGGACAGGAACCCAGAACCCGAACCCCAGTTCCCGGCTCTCGGTTCCCAGTGTGGTGTGGCCGTGCAGCACCAGGAGAGGGGATTTGGAGGCAGAGGGCTTGGAGCTCAGACCCCATGTGGCCTTTCTGCTGTGTGGCCTGGGCTGAGAAACTTCCCATGACAGTCCTCGGAGAACAAGAGCCATGACAGTATCCTAGATTCCTGCGTGCGTCTGATACATGGAGCACCGTTCCATGTGGCTCACATATATGAGCTCACTTAATCCCCTGATAGCCTCATTGTACAGCGTGGTAGCGTGAAGGATAGATCCAAGGACGCACTGGGCCAGGATGTTCCCAGTGCCGACGGGGGCATCGGGGGTGCAGGGATGCATGCGTTTTTTGTGTGTTAGAATGAGAATCAGGGAAACCTTCTGTAAATCATCCACCTGCGGCCGACTGCATGGGAAGTACGAGGATCCCAAGTCCACAGCCTTTCCCCCAACCTCCACCACCTTTCTCTTGCACCAGGAAACTGAGCACTCCGTTTATGGAAGGAAGCGATTCTGGTCAGTGGTTAGGGGCGCCTCCTGTTCCATTTGGCTTCCCTGGCAGAGCTCTGTTCTTAGCAAAGCACCTTTGAGAGGGAAAGACTCTAAGAGACAGATCCTTGGGTCTTTTGTCCATTGCTTAGGTTTCACTGTTTGATTTGTAAATCCGTGTCTGGACATGACTTCATCCCTTTGGCTGGAGATGTTCGCACACATAGCGGGGAGTCTGATTTGCGAGGAGGTCTCCCGAATGATGACCCTCCGACCAGACACCCTCCTGGAAACCCCAGGAGTTCTGTTTGGGGTTCAGTAGCGTGTGTGGCAACTATTGTCAGTTTTTCAATTCTGGTGAATTGAGTTTGTATTCTGGCTCCCCACCCCCCACCTTCAGGCGTCCCCCTCTGCCCCCCCCCCCCACCAGGGGTGTTCAGGGCCCACGGGGAGGCAGAGAAACTTCGGGTCCCGCTCACCCTCGCTCTTCCTGTTGCTCTTGTTGCCAGTGTCTAAGTCCTTACCTTTGGGGGCTCCTTTGGGGGATCCTCAAGGGGGTCTTCACTCTGGCCTCTTCTCTGGTTTTCCTGCAGATGGCACAGAGGAAGATACGAGACATCCTGGCCCAAGTTAAACAGCTGCACCAAAAGGGACAGAGTAACCAGGCCCAGGCACGGAGGAAGTGACCAGCCCCTCCCTATCACATCGACTCAAGGACAACGGGCTGAAGTCGAGAGCGCGTTCTCCCCAGCAGGCCTGAGAATGAGTGGGAATCAGGGACACTTGGGCCGGGATGTAGATCAGGTTTGCCCACTTGCTTGAGAAAAGACGTTCCAGTGAGGAACCCTGATCCCTCGGCCCCACACGCCCAACCAATTGGCCCGACACTGCCCACCCCTCAGGGTGTCACCATGGCGATTCTAGCTCAGGGTGCTTTTAAACGTGGATTGTTGAAGTAAGTTCTCCAGGTCCCACCGAGAGGGTGGGTCAGACCCCAGTGGGAAGAGAAATAAAATTTCCTTCAGGTTTTTTCAATCACTTAAGAGGGGTGTTTCAATCAGCCTCAAAGGATGGTTTGCTTCTTGACCCTAAAATCCTTCCAGCCTTCTCCTACTTGGTCCATTGATTAAAATACCTCTATTCTCATGCCCTGACATAGCCTGTTCCTGTACAGCCTTTTTCTATAGTCACACGGATTGTTTTATCTGTACTGCTACCAGAAAAAGTGGGAACCAGTGCACTGCTTTGCTTATGTTACTGATTCAAAGGAGAAGACACACCAGCATCTGTAGTCTAATTCCGCTCCTTCCCTAACCAACCGATAGGAACAGCAAGGAATAAAGAATGGGGGGGAAATACGATTAAAATATATAGTAATCCACGTTTAAAAGGAGTGCCCTTACGGCTGGTCTAGTTCAGATCACCGGGGTGAAAAATTGGCGTGATTAAAATTTTCTCCACTTGGTCGGGACGTCCCCACCAAGATTCCCTGCCCCATTCGTGTCCTTCTCCCCATCTAGGTGCACATGGGTGGTACTGAATGCTCAGCGGGATAGGGGCTGACCATTGTACTATCCCTGATTCCCATCATTCTCAGGCAGATTTTATATTTTTTTAAAGTCTATTTTAATGATTGGATATGAGCACTGGGAAGGGGACATGACTCCCCTTGATAAAGTCTCAGTTCCATGGAGGACTTGAGTGGCCCCAAAGGCTGCCACTGTGCCCTCACTCCAGCCCATGTGCTCCTATAAGGGCTGGTTCCCAGAGGTAGGGGTTGTGGGGCACTCCCCCTCCACGGCACTGTTCCCTTGGTGGTGGTGGGATGTGGAACCCAACCCTGAGCTTCCAGTAAAGCTAAAGCCCATCATCTGGCATGTAGTACGAATATTCAGTACATTGGAGAGTATTTGCTTCTGTTTTTATCCTAGAGGCCTATTTAACCGATGGCTTCTGCCTCTGTGAATCATTGGCACGACAAGAGTTGTGCCTGAGAACAGAATTCAAAATACCAGCAGCGTTATGCACAAAGGGGTAAATAAGCTTAATTTATTAATTTACCAGGCTCAATAAGATCCCGTTGGAAGTTCAGCGCTTGTAGAAGACGGCAGCCATCAGTTAAATGAGGTTAGGCCTCCCCTCCGAATATACTGATTGTCAATGCATATTAGCCAGGTGGTGCACTTTAGCTACCTTGGACAATGCTATCAAGTGTGCTGGGAAGGGAGGAAGGCCTCTCTGCATGTGGAAGAGCCCATGCGTGGCCTCCCGTCCTTCCAACACTGCAACCACGACAGTAGTAATCACGAGACAACCATGACACCTGGGCGGAGTCAGTCAGGTAATGCTGTGCGCGAAGTAAACTACCTCAAGGTATGAAGTTACCTCAGCAATTACTTTCCTTTTTGTTCCCCCACCTTTTTTTTTAACCTTTTTTTTTCTTTGCGGCTTGCTGATATTTTATATAAAAAAAGAAGAGCAAAGCAAAAGAGAAGCTGATAGTCTTGAATATTTTATTTTTTTAATGAAAAGAGAAAAACGAGAAAGTTATGTTTCATAATTTCTTACAACATGAGCCAGTGTAAGCCTTTAGGATCTCTCTATGGAGAACAGGCCCTGTGGGAAAGGCAGCGGGGGCTGGCTCTTGGGGAGGAGGCTGGGGCTGAGCGAGCCCCGGGGGGAGGCCCTGATCTAGGACTCCCAGATTGCTAAAAACCACTGTCCTCTCTTCTGGAAACTCCTTGCTTGTCAGGATCCAGAGACCTGGCGGAGCTGTGGGCCTCCGGGGGTCAGAAAACAAACCCCAGCAGCCGGCCCCTGGTGTCCGCCCCCCCTCTTTCCCTTTTTGGTTAAAGGGCATCCCCGCCAATTTTCCCCACCAGTGGTGCTGTTGAGATACTTTAAAATACTGCCTCCGTTTTATCGAGGAGTGAAATAATAACTAAAAAAATATACCCGTTTAAAAAAAAAAAATTCTGTTTCTCTGTCTAGAAATATGGGAGCCAAGATTCCGTTGGTAGAAGAGCCATAGCTGCTCTCACACCCTCAAGAGAGGTCCACCTGGTCTGTCATTGCCATCTTTTTCTTTTTTCTTCTTTCTTTTTCTATCCCCCCCCCCCCCCAATTATTTTCTTCTCAGTCCCATCTTGCTGTCCTTTTTGGTCTATGTCAACAGACCAAGGAGCAGACCGACTCTTGGATGACTGCCCCCCCCCCCCCCCCGGTCTTCTCTGTCTTCTTTAGATTGATCTGATTGATTTTAATAGTGGACCCAAACTAAAGGAATTCTTAATTTAGGGTGGTGGGTTGCCAGGAGGGGTAGGAGGTATGGAAATGTAATTGGGGACAGGTTCTTGCCTCGCTCATGTCTTATCCCTTTGTCCCCGTGATATTCTTTTATAACCTCCAGAATGGTCTGTTCCAAAGAGAGGAGGATGCAGGCCAGCATTTCGGGGTAATATCAGGCCAGTGTAATCCGAGCTTCCCACCTGTCCTAACCACAAAAAAAAAAAAAAAAAGGGTCTCCCAGCTTCCATCTCTGGCTCTCTGTGCTTTATCCCAAAATGAAGCAGATAACATTCAGACATCGGCCGTTTGGTGATTTAAGGCAAATTTCCAGCAGCAAGCATGCTTTAATATCTGGTTCAAACTACCAGCAGGAAAAACAAAAACAAAAACCACCCACAGTACCTGAAATGTGATTGTTGCAGTGTTCAGTTTCCTTGGGATCCTGCTCCCTTCACACCGTAAGCCCACGTCCTTTTCCTTTGGCTGATTCAGCTCCAGAAGAGGTCAGGAAATGTGGCGAGGGACTGTCCAACAGGAGTTGAATTAGGCACAGCTCCACTCATCGCTGACGTTTGCCCAGCAGGAAGGTTGTGAAAGTTAACCCTACCAGAAGCAGAAGGAATATGGTTTGGTGGTTAAAAGTTTTTAGGGGAGATAAAGGACCTGCCTTGGTGAGCCTGCCTTTGACCCCTAGGCTAGGTCTTGGGACGGTTCCTTGTCCTCCCCCGCATCACCTCCATTTCCCCATCCTTGGCGAGATAAGTCAACGTGAAAAGCACTTGGGAGATTTGGATGATCTGAGAAAAGCGACTTTTAAAAAAACCACTTCTTATACTCGAAGATTATATATATATATGTATGTGTGTGTGTGTGTGCGCTACATATATATTTTTAAGAAAGGACCATCTCTTGAGGATATATTTTTTAATTCTATGGAACACACAAAAAAAAACCAAAATGGTTTGATTCACTAATTTTGAACCTGCATCTGACAGTTACACCCCGATGGCTTTAATCCCCTCTAGGGTCTGGTTGCCTTTTGTGGTTTGGGTTTTGGACTTGGCTCCTCGGAGGGGCCTGGGTAGGAGAGAGCTCAGCGGAGGGACAGGGAATTTTCTCCCCTGCTGCCCTCTCCTGCCCACCCCCCCAAGTCCTTGTCAGTCTTTATTCCTTTTCCCGTGAGCTCTCCACTTCGGGGGGGCGGTTGGGAGCTATTCTTAGGTATGCCTCACTCTTGGCAGCAAAGACCCCGTGTAAAACCCAGAGAACACTGGGGGGAACACTCCAGGTGGCTCTGTGTCCGTTTTCCTCTGTGCCAAAGACAGACAGAGGCTGAGAGGCCGCTTTTGAATCAAAGCAGTAGCCATCTTTCAACATAGACTTGGGCTGTCTGGGAGGGGCTCCCGGAGACAGTGTGAGCTAAAGACGCGTCCCTTCCCTTCCGAGCCTCCTGGGGGACTTGGGGCCAGGACTTGCCAAGGGGTAGGGAGCTGAGAAAGGGGTCCATGGGCTCCTGGTTGCACTTTGGGGTAGGAGGGGAAGTTCGGGGCTCCTCCGCGTGGGACTGCTCTCCGTCCCCTGCCCCCGCTGCAGAGATGGCACGGCGAGTTCCCTTCAGGCCTGGCAGACTGGCAGCGAGGAGGGGCCTCAGTTAGCTCTCAAGGGTGCCTTCCCCTCCTCCCACCCCAGACATACCCTCTGCCAAACTGGGAACCAGCAGTGCGCTGTTAACTACCTCACCGAGCCCTGGAGGGACCGTCCAAGCTTCCGGTTCGCGGAGAACCTGGCACCTCTCGTCCCCCCTTTCGTCCCACCTCTCAGCCAGGGGTGGGGGGCTTTGACATTCAAACCATGCAGCTGTTTTGCCTGTTGAAAACTGGTAGAAGGAAGACAGCACAGCCTAAGAAAAAGTAATCGCAGGAAGATGGATGACAAATCCTCAGTGCCAGGGGACATAAAGCCATTTCCCTTCTGAACGCTCAATGACTTAGATGCAGAACATTTCTCTTGTATTCAGACTTAGAGTAACACCAGCTGAAAGCTTCGGTTTCTTTCCTTTGGATACATAAGGCTTCTCTATCAGGGTCCAGGGCAGGGAGGAGGCCTCGTGACCGAAGGCGGAGGTAGAGGATGAGGACCAGATCCCAACCTTGACCCTTGGGCCCAGTGCACCTCCTTGGAGCACAGCCTGATGATGGCACCATTAGTAGGGTGCCTTAGTATGGTTGAATCCGGACTGACAAGACATGAAAGAATTGTGGTTTTGTTTTGTTTTGTTGTTTTTTTTTTTTCTGAAATGAACTAGCAGGAAGCTCCTCCGGAGCACGAGTTTTGAGTAACCACAGGTGATGGACGCTACGAGTAGAAACGGATTAACTACCTCAATCCTTAACAGTAAGATTGGAACCAAGGGCGGGGACTCGTGCATGGGGGTATGAATCCCAGCCAGAAGTGAGTTTGAGAGGCTTGTGCCACGAAAGGTTTGTTTTGGAGGGACAGGCCTGCCAGGATTCCCCCCATTCCTGTCGACGGGGCTGGGAGGCCTGGCAATGAGGTGCCCCCCTTTCTGCCTTACTTGCTCTGTCTTGTTGGACCAGAGGGGCTGGCTGGATGTGATGTGGGGGCTTAGGCCTGGAGCCCATCACCCAGCCCTCAAGTCAGGAGGCCTGGGAAAGCAAAGCCTCTTCAGGCTTTTTCTGAGAGGTTCTGCCTCCACTGTACCCCCTTCTCCGTTGTCACGGGGACGGTTGGCTCTGGAATAGGCAGTGCAGGATCCTTTGTCCTGAGAGAGTCCAAGGCACCCCCGTCCTCTGGTCGCTCAGGCGTCTTTGTAGTTGGGGAGCCCACTGGGCGGTCCCAGCCCCTCCCCATCCTCTAATGGACCTCCTCATAGAAGCCCCATTTCACTTTTGTTTTATCTACCTCTTAGCCAGACAATAGAAATTAGGTAGTGGCAACTCCACTTGCTTAGGTTAGGGGGGGAAAAAGATTTCTTTTTCCAAAGGAAAAAAAAAATATTACCTTAAAAATACTTTCCAAAAAATTATAAAAAACCAAAAAAAAAAAAAAAATTTTAAAATTAAAAAAAAAAGAGGGAGACATTTTCCAGTGACCACTGGATTGTTTTAATCCCCCAAACTTTTCTTTTTTTCCCCCGTAAATAAGTTTCACTCTGGTGAGTTTCTCCACTTGCTTAAGATAACGTGCTAATCTAACAGGTACAGCTTTCACAGAGCCCCCTGGCTTGCGGTCTCCCCCATTACACCCCCACTTCCCTTGGTGAGTCTACCTGTGCTCACCCCAAGACCCTCCCAGCCAGGTGACTTCAGTCCCCCCTCCCCAGCCAAGAATACAGACTTTGTGTGTGTTGGGGTGCTTCTCGACTCACCGTTTCCCCCCTGTGGGGGTTGGGGGGGCGCTTGTAACACTTGTAATGCTTCTGTGTAAATTTTATGTAACCCACTGCCGTGTAAAGCTGTTCAAAATGAATTTCAGCAGATGACGAGTTAGCGCAATGAATGAACATCCTCTCCCACCACTTGGAGTCTCCCCTTTCTCCAGCATCTTCGTCCAGGTCCCGGAAACCAGACTTAAGTCAGAGGAGCTCCCTTCCCCGAGGCAAAGTGCGTGGGTATCCCGTCCTGAGACGTCACTCACTCGGGAGAGTGGAAGATGTGTTTTTATGGCCGCGAATCCTGGTCGGGGCCGGAGGGGGCTCCTGCATGTGACTGCTCGCCTGGTCTCTAATTGCGGCCACTTCGAATATTGTACTTTCTGGGCACCTGCCAGCCATCATCACCGCCGGATTTTGGTTGTACCCTTCCCCGCCCCACCCCCTCCGCGTTCTTTGCTCTGCCCCGGGGTGGTGGGCCGCTGGCTCAGACTTGGCGAATTTGTGCTTTTGCTGGGTGAGCGCTCCAGCTTTCCCCGCGAAGTGTGTTTCAGCTACATACCACTTCATTCTGCTGTTTCAATTCCAAAATAAAAGGAAACTTTTATTGAAAGCTGCGCGCGCATGCGTGCGTGTGTCTGTGTGTCTCCGGGGGTACTTTCGGGGGTCAGGTGACTGCGGTGTTGAGACCTTCGGCGGCAGACTTCAGTGTGAGGCCTGGTTCGCAGGCACCAGAGTCGCTCAAATACAAACTAGGCGTTTTTCTTCAATTAGCCAACAGCCTGCAGGAGTGGCTTTGAGATGGTCCCTTGCTGTTCAGTTCCTTTGCATGCCGGAATAAGGCCTCCACTGTGAAAAAAATGCTGCGAAATCCCAGTGCAGAGCAGCCACGGTTGGGGACGTGGGGGAGAGGGGCTGTCCTTCCTGACACCTACCCTGAAAAAAACGAAGCAAGTGGCTTCTTCCTACCACTGTGATCCTTCCCTTGCCTGTTCCATTTTGAATGGCAGGTCGGTGAGCAGATAACCCCATGGGATGCAGCCTACGCTCCCAGCTTGGGTCTCCTGATTTCTTGGTCCAGCCCTTTCCCCTCTGACATGTCTTTCAAAGACCACATGGTGGTCCTGGGCAACACCATGCTTGAAGAGACGTTCTAGGTTATCTGTTGAGTAAATAGATGGGTCTAGCACCCCCTACCGTCTTGGGAAGTCTCCTGTAGACACGGGACACGGGAAGAATGACCCGTCCCTCCCGCGCAGGTAGTCTGTCTGCCCTGGGTCTTGAGCAGATCAGTGAAGCCTTCCTTCGCTTCCACCGGACACAGTGGGGAGTATGTGCTAAGAATAGTTAACGCCAGTCTTTATCTTTCCTCCTTCCACTCTTTAACCTCCTCTCCTGCCACATCTTTTGTCTTCTTTCCTACTTAACCCAATTTTTTAAAAGAGATTTTATTTCTTTACTTGATGGAGAGAGAGAGAGAGCACAAGCAGGCAGAGGGAGAGGAAGAGGCAGGCTCTCTGCTGAGCGAGGAGCCCGACACGGGGCTCCATCCCAGGACTCCGGGATCATGACCTGAGCTGGAGGCAGCCACTTAACCGACTGAGCCATGCAGGTGCCGCTACTTAGCACAGTCTCGTTTGAGATAGCTTTAACCTGGGTCTCAGGGTAAAGCCATTAGGCTACCTTCAGTGCTGCTGTTACTGTGTCTTCCCAAATAACGGGATACATGCTGGGACAGGATTTCCCAGTCTTGGTGGAAGCTTTATAGAGGAGATGAATATTTATTTGTTCCCTGCCTTGTTTCAAAAGTCGTGAAGGTGGTTTACACGTGGGAATGAAACCCTGTGTGAATACTTCGCTTATATGGTCAGTGTCGAGATAAATTTTGTGCTTCTTACCCACACCGAAGGCATAAAAGACCTTACGTGATGGAATGTTTAACCCTCACAACAACCCTAAAATGAATGTGACTCCCATTTTATAGATGAAGATGATCTCCAAAGATCAGAGAGGTTATGTTACTAAAGCCACAGAGTGTGTGATCCTAGTACCTGTGCTTTTAGCAATACAGCTAACCAGTTACCATCTCTGCAAGAGAAATCTTCACTGCTACCTATGAAACAAGATGCAAGCTGTTTCCACGGACAGTTGGCCAGAACACCCTTGTTCTGCTTTTCATCATCCATGTAAGTAATTGACGGTAAATTCACAAGCAGCTCTTGGTATCTTTGCTGGTCAGATGAGAACTGGCTTTGGCCTTGGCTTGTCGTGTGTGGGTAAGCTTAACAAACTTTGGTGCCCTGTGTGGGGACCGTAAAGGTACAGTGCCCTTATGATATACGTGCCCCAGGATCTGGTAGTGCAGTCCTCACCTAAATAGTAGGCCAGAGGCAGGCATCCTACCTATTTGGGAACTGTGAGGGTCATGGGTCAGGTTAGCATATAGAATTTTCTGGAACCTCATAGTTGCTGCCACCTGTTGATAAACATTTGGAGGTCAAGTGGCTAGAGGTAAGATTGGTGACTTCAGGTGTTAAAAGTGAGTTTGAGGAGCACCTGGGTAGCCCAGTCGGCTTAGCATCTGACTCTTGATTTTTCCTCAGGTTGTGATCTCAGGGCTATGGGATGGAATCCTGAGTTGAGATCCATGCTCAGTGTAGAGTCTGATTGAGATTCTCTCTCTCCCTCTACCCTTCCTCCTGCTCTCTTTCTCTCCCTCTCTTTAAATAAATAAATAAAATCTTAAAAAAAAAAAAAGTGAGTTTGAGGCTGCATTTATGGCCATTTAAAACCAAAATGCAGTTTAAAGCTGTACTTACTGGTCTAAGTTGCTCCCCTTCCGTCTGGCTACTACACAGACCTCCTGTAGTGCCTTTGCTAAAACTCCTTGGTTTGTGTTTCTGTATTTAAAAAGAAAAAGAAAAAGAAAAGCACCTAATAGAGCTTGGGCAAAAACCTTGCAAGGAAGCCGTGGGCAGGACGGGGGTAGGGGACCTGCTGGTGCAGAAGATAAAGATGAAGTAACTTGGCAAATGAAGGGTCCAGCCCATTTCTTGTATGAACTGTTGTAATTGGCATTGAAATATTTTACGTGCTTGAATTGTGTGTACAAAGTGCTAGAAAATTCCTCTAGGGTCCACAGCTTTCAGTCTGTGATGATACCTTTTTTTAAATCTCTGCGTTGGAAGGTTTTTAATTTTTTTCATTTTACGTTATATATGTTTATCTATAAAAAGCACACATAATTACGCAATCTTTATTTTTCATTGAGCATTGTGTTAATTTCAGGTGTCTCATACATACAGCGGATTGATACTTGTGCACACACGACAAAGCAGTCTCCATGATACGTCTAGTTACCCTTCCTCACCACACAATTGACCCGAGACCCCTTTCCACCTGCCCCAACCTCCCTCCTCTCTGATAAATGCCAGTCTGTTCTGTGTCTGTGCGTTTTGTCTGTTTGCTTCGCTTTTTGGATTCCACATACAAGTGAAATCATACAGTGTGTGTCTTTCTCTGTCTGACTTATTTCCCTTAGCATAATATCCTCACGGTCTGTCTATGTTGTCACACAAGGCAAGATCTCATTCTTTTTTTTTATGGCGGCATAATATTCCATTATATCTAGAGACCACATCTTTATCCATTCCTCTATCAATGAACATGTCAGTTGCTTCCATCTCTTGCCTAGTGTAAATAAGGTTGCAATGAACATACGGGTGCATGGGTCTTTTTGAGTTAGCATTTTTTTTTTTTTTTCCAGAAGTGGAATTGGAATTGCTGGGTCATATGATAGATCTATTTTTAATTTTCGGGTCATATGATAGGTCTATTTTTAGTTTTCGGAGGAAACTCCGCATTGTTTTCCACAGTGACAGCCCCAGTGTACGTTTCCACCGGCAGCGTGTGAGGGTTCCTCTTTTTCCACATCCTCCCCATCACTTGTTATTTCTTGTCTTTATAATGATGTCTTGTTGTTTGGCAAGTTAAAGATCTCATTCTTAGTGGCCTTGGCTGCCTGCCAGCGGGAGAAACCACAACCAATAAGCCCCGACAAGACCCAGGGCAGGCTTGCCAAGTAGAGTGTCTTGAAACAATGAATTTCTCTGACAGCCAAGGAAAACTGCTGTGTTTTAACAAAGTAAAAAATTCTATTTCCTAATTCAGAATTTGTAACTCTTTTTTTTAAAAGATTTTATTTATTTATTTGCTTATTTATTTATTTAACGGCAGGGGTGTGGGGAAGAGAGCATGAGCAGCGGGAGCGGCAGAGGTAGAGGGAACAGAGAGCAGAGAGCAGAGAGCCTGATGTAGGACTCAATCCCACAACCCGGGGATCACAACCTGAGCCGAAGGCAGATGCTTAACCGACTGAACCACCCAGGTGCCCCAAAACTTGTAACTCTTGACAAGAGTTCATCAGAGCTGGCCCTATTCATCTTGCTGTAAAAGAGGCTACATGAGTTTCCTCTGGCTGCTAAAACAATTGTCCCAAAGATGGTGGCTTCAAGCAACAGTTCCGAGGGCCAGAAGTCTGAAATCAAGGTGTCAGCAGTTCAGTTCCTTCTAAAGGTCCCCAGACCTACGCCTTTCTTCTAGCTTCTGGTGGCCGACAGCGGCCCTTGGCCTTCCTTAGCTTGCAGACAAGTCAATGGCAATCTCTGCCTCCGTGTTCACGTGCTCTTCTCTGTGTCTCTTTCTCCGTTTCGCCGTCTCCAGTGAAGACCGTTGTTACTGGACCTTCCTCATCCAGGATGATCTCGTCTTGAGATCCTCTCAGACAACTGCGAAGACTGTTGATTTCAATAAGGTCACATTCTAAGGTCCAGGGTGGGTGTATCTTTTGGGTGATGCCATTCAACCCATACAGAGGCCATACTATGTGGGGCTTGGCCCACCAGCCCCTGACAAGTTGGTCATAATGGATTTTAACACCGCTTCTTCTGGAGGTTGATGAGAACATGGTGCCCTTTTGGAAGAAGATCAGTGTGACCCTGTGGCTGCAGATTAGGATGCTGGGATGGTAGTGACCCTGGTTGCTAAAGCATCTGGTGACAAGGGGGACAAGTGGTACTCGGCTGTTGCCCTAAGACCCCAGTATTTTGGGTTGGTGGCTAGAGTTACGGAGGAAGGAAAGGGTTCTGAAAGCTAAGAAAAACAGCATGGTGGTTATTCACCCTTTTGTACTACTGGGAGAGCAAAACTTCCCTTCCACTTGTGGCTGTGACCACAGGAGAAACTCCCTAGGGGTCAAGGACAGTCATTTGCACAGAGATGTACTAAGGTCTGCTCTTACAGTGAGTTGGGGAGGAGGAACACTGGGGAGGGTTTTGGCTAAAACTGAATGTCTTTGTCTACCTGGACTGCTGTAACAGAATTTATCATAGACTGTGAGGCTCATAAACCACATAGATTTATTATTCATAGTCCTGGAGGCTGGGAAGTCCCAGATCAAGTCACCCGCAGGTTTGGTGTCTGGTGACAGCTGTCTTCCAGATGTCCTCACGTGGCAGGAGGGTGAGGGAGCTTTCTTGGATCTTAGAAGGGCACTGATCTCCAGTGAGTCTTTACCTCAACAGTGAAATAATGGCCTGCCCAAGAGGAGCTCTCTGCTAAGTATCCATGGGCAATAATGATAAGGGAAGCTATAACTTCCTTTAGAGTCACTGTAACTTCAGCCTGGATTTATAATGGAAACCACAAGTGCCCAGATGATAAGATAGTCGTTCAGGGTCAGGGTGACTGGTTTGTTCAATTGGCACCAATTGTCAGGGACCATTAAATCCAGAAATCTTCATCTACTGGACAACCAACTCCCCCAAATAGAAGCCCAGATACAGGTCAAAGTAAACGAACTTTAATTCCATCTGGCTCTCTAATTCCCCTTATCAGGTAACATAACTATTCACAAGTTCCTGGGATTCGGACTTCAATACCTCTGGGCATCCAAATTATTTGCCTCCCAGAGATGTGTTTTCAGAGAGGCACTCCATGTCCATCTGCACGGGATGTAGGTGCCGTACCAGTCAAGGACGCTTAGATGGACTGCATCACATTTTTGGATTTCCTGAGCACATCTTTGGAGCAAAAAGTGCCCAGCAGTGGGCAGCATCTGGGGCCCTTTCAAGCTGGCATCCTCCCCAGGCAGCAGGTGCCTCTGCAGGATGGCCCGGGCTCCTAAACAAGGAAGAGCTGGCAGGGATAACCAGCTGGATAGTTGAGGCTCAGCTTCCAGCAGAACAAACTACAGACTGTCTCTGAATGTGGCAATTCCTGAGCAAGGACCTCCCATTAAAATAAGCCGCCTGGGTGGCTCAGTGGGTTAAAGCCTCTGCCTTCAGCTCAGGTCATGTTCTCAAGGTCCTGGGATCAAGCCCCACATCGGGCTCTCTGCTCAGCGGGGAGCCTGTTTCCTCTTCTCTCTCTGCCTGCCTCTCTGCCTACTTGTGATCTCTCTCTGACAAAATAAATAAATAAAATTTAAAAAGAAAGAAAGAAAGAAAGAAAGAAAGAAAGAAAGAAAGAGAAAAAGAAAGAAAGAAAGAAAGACACTGCTGAGCTGCCTAAGGATGAGGCTGGGTGTGTGGTGTGGGCCACATATGGGATGGCAGACGGGGTGACCAGCTGGCTGCAGAGGCAGGACATAGAATCACGTGGCTGTGGAAGGAGGGGAAGGACCCTGCCTGCTGGAGAAAGAAAATCTTAGACTTCAGGAGGTTAGCTAAGGAGGCTATGTCAGGCGATGTGACAAAGCAGAGTCTGCAAGATTTGTGGGACCGAGTGGACCACCCTATTCTTTCTTTTTTTTTTTTTTTTAAAGATTTTTAAAAAAATTTATTTGACAGACAGATCACAAGTAGGCAGAGAGGCAGGCAGAGAGAGGCCAAGCAGAGAGCCCAATGTGGGACTCGATCCCAAGACCCTGAGATCAAGACCCGAGCCGAAGGCAGAGGCTTCAACCACTGAGCCACCCAGGCGCCCCTATTATTTCTAACCACACCAAGTAACGTCGGTGGAGAGCCCCATGTTTGCCTGAATGAGGACAGCCTGTGGTGGGGTCCTCACAGGTCAACAGGCAAGGGCAGATGTACAGGGAGCATTGAGTGGATGGTCCTACAGCAGGCTGGGAAGAACAAGTAAGTAGCAGGGCTGCGAGCAATGGGGTTTCCAGATGGATCTACCCTTGGTGAGCCTCAGGAAGGGAAAACAAGATGATACAGCAAATCTGGGGGGGAGTTGAGAGTGGGGGACAAGACGGGAAAACTGGTCAAGGCTGGAAACCCAATCCAGAGAAGGCAGGAAAGAGAGGGGACTTGGGAAGGGTTTCCATATAGTCTCTAGGAATAAGGGTCTTGCCCAGAGGGTCTTCGTTTTCTGGACATCATCTGGGGAGGAAACCATATATTCACGGGTGAATACAGAACTCTTCTACTTTCTCTTCTCTCCTCTTTGCCCTCATGGATTTTGTGGCTTGTTTGCTACTTGAGTCTAAAGCCAATTTTTTTTTTCAGATTTTTAAAAAAATATTTTATTTATTTATTTGACAGACAAGAGATCACCAGTAGGCAGAGAGGCAGGCAGAGAGAGAGAGAGGAGGAAGCAGACTCCCCACTGAGCCGAGAGCCTTGGGCGTGATCCCAAGACCCTGAGACCATGACCTGAGTCGAAGGCAGAGGCTTAACACACTGAGCCACCCAGGCGCCCCCTTTTTTTCAGATTTTATTTATTTATTTGAAGGAGTAGGTGCAGGGTGGGGGGAGAGAGAATCTCAAGCCGACTCCATGCTGGGCACGGGGCCTGATGCAAGGCTTGAGCCCAAGACCACGAGATCACAACCTGAGCTGCTTAACTGACTGAGCCACCCAGGTGCTCCTAAAGCCAAAATTCTAACTCAGTGTCAAGCCAACTCTTAAAACGAGGGTCCAGAAACTGTCTATGCAGCAGTTTGCCAGACACTTCTGGCCTGTGAGGACATCCCCTAGGCTTCTCCCTGAGATAGAACCCAGGCCCAGCCTAAGAGAAAGATCCCCGGCGCCAAGAAGAGGAAAGAAACTTTCTGGCTGCAGGGTTCCAACAGGAGAGTGAAAACTTCCTAGGGACAGTCAGAGCTAGGGGTTTTGCCCCCAGGGTAAGGGGGGTGTGGGGGCAGATTCCACGCTGTTGACCTGCTAGAGGAGTTAGCACAGGGCAGGTTCCTGAGCAAAGGACTGAGTTTAGGATAATCAAGCTCTGTTGCCAGCCCCATTTTCCCCACGTACCATAACCAGGAGCTATGCTTGTAGCTAGGAAAAATGAGCACCTGCCTAATTTTCCACCACCTGAATTCCTGGGGTCAAGATCAGCTCTGCTTTCCCTGTCAGCTCAGCCTTGACCTCAGTTCCTCTGACCATGATACTCTGACTGCCGGGCACTGACCCTGCGTTTGTAATCACAGGCAGAGTGTGGGAGCGCGACATACAGACCTGACCTCAGATCCAGGAACATGACTGTTCACTCGTCTACAGGATAGGGATATTAATACTTAAGTACCTGGATTGTTTTGATAATTAAGAACCCAAACACCATGTTTAGTCCACGGTAAGATGACATCAGTTGTTACATGCATCATTGTTTCCTATATTATCATGAAAGGAAAAATGCCATCCTGGCTGCTTTTTGGCCTTTTTTTGGGGGGTGGGTAACACTATTGAAATATGATGTTTTCATTTCATACTACATAGCCTTATCATTTCATACCATGCAATTCACCCTTTGAAATCTGTAATCCCATGGTTTTTGTATATTCAGAGTTGAGTGTCTATCACGACAACCTGATTTTAGAACATTTTCATCCCCACAAAGAAACCCCATTAGTGGGCACGTGGGTGGCTCAGTTGTTAAGTGTCTGCCTCTGGCTCAGGTCAAGATCCCAGGGTCCCGTGATTGAGCACCGGATTGGGCTCCCCACCTGCAGGAAGCCTGCTTTTCCCTCTCCCACTCCCCCCTGCTTGTATTCCCTCCCTCTCTGTCTCTGTCTCTGTGTCAAATAAATAAATAAAATCTTCAAAAAAAGAAAAGAAACCCCATTAGTGGTCACTCCCCATTGCCCCCTTCCTCCAGCCCCTGGTAACCATTAATTTTCTTCCTGTCTCCATAGATTTGCTTGTTCTGGACATTCCATATAAATGGAATCATATCCTATGTAGCCTTTGGTAACTGGCTTCTCTCACTTAGCATTGTGTTTTCAAGGTTTGCTCATGTTGTAGATAAACCAGCACAGGCAAGCCTCGTTTTATTGCACTTTTTAGATATCACATTTTAAAATATATTTATTTATTTGAGAGAGAGAGAGAAAAAAAAATCATGAGCAGGGAGAGGAGTAGAGGGAGAGAGAATCCTTAAGGAGACTCCCTGCTGAGCGCAGACTCCTACTCAGGGCTTGATCCCAGGATCCTGAGCTCATGACTGAGCTGAAATCAAGAGCCACACATTTAACTGACTGAGCCTCCAGGTGCCCCGTAGACATCAGATGTTCACACTGAAGGCTTGTGGCAACCCTGGATTGAGCACGTCAATGGTGCCATTTTCCCAACAGCATTTGCTCACTTTGTGTTTCTGTGTCACTTTTTTCTAATTCTTGCCAGGTTTCAAACTTTTGCGTTAGTACATTTGTTATGGCAATGTGTGATCAGTGACCCTGAATGTTCCTCTTGTACGTGTTTTGGGGCGTCATGAACTGCACCCACCTGAGATGGCAAACTTAACCGTAAACACTGTGTGTCTTCTGGCTGCTCCGCCAACCAGCGGTCCCCATCTCTCTCCCTCTCCTTGGGCCCCCCTAGTACCTCAGACACATCAATATTGAAATCAGGCCCATTAAAAAAACCCTACATGGCCTCTCAGTGTTTAAGCGAAAGGCAGAGTTGCCTCTCTCTCACTTGAAATCAAAACACTAGAAATGACAAAGCTTAGTAAGGAAGGCATGAGACTGGCTGAGAAAAAGCTGAGACCCGCTAAAAGCCATGTGCCTCGTGTCAGTCAGCCAAGCTGTGAACGCAAAGGAAAAGCTCTCGAAGGAAATGAAAAGTGCTACTCCAGTGCACACAGGCATAAAGACTGAAACAACCTTATTGCTGATATGGAGAGAGTGTTAGTAGTCTGGAGAGAAGATCAAACCAGCCATGACAGTCCCTTAAGCCTAAGCCAAATCCAGAGCGAGGCCCTAAATGCCTTCAGCTCCATGAAGGCTGAGAGAGGCGAGCAAGCTTCAAAAGACGAACAGGAGGCTGGCTGAGGCTGGCTCATGGGAAAGGAGACGTCTCCATCATATTCAAGTGCAAGGTGACAGTGAGTGCTGATAAAGAAGCTGCAGTGACTTCTCCAGAAGGTCCAGCTAGGATAATTCCTGGAGGGGGCTACAGTCAACCATAGTTTTTCAATGCAGGCAAAAAAGTCTTATTGTTATTATTTTTTTGAACAGCCTTATTTGGGGAGGAGGAGATGCCTTCTAGAACTTTCAGAGCTAGAGAGAAGTCCATGCCTGGCTTCAAAGCTTCAAAGGACAGGCTCACTCTCTTGTTAGGGGCTCATGCAGCTGGTGACTTTGAGTCAAAGCCCGTGCTCATTGATCATCCTGAAAATCCTAGTGCCCTTAAGAGATGTGTTATGTCTACTCAGCCTGTGCTGTGTAAATGGAATGAAGCTTGAACGACAGCATACCTGTTTACAGCATGGTTTACTGAATATTTTAAGCCTGCTGTTGAGATCTATTGCTCAGAAAAAAAGATTCCTTTCAAGATGTTACTGCTCATTGACGAGGCTTCTGGTCACCCAAGAGCTCTGGTAGAGATGTCCAATGAGATTCATGTGGTTTTCATGCCCGTTAACACATCATCCACTCTGCAGCCCATGAATGAAGGAGTCATTTTGACTCTCAAGCCTTATTATTTAAGAAATACATTCTGTAAAGCTTTGGCTGTCATGGACAGTGGTTCCTCTGATGGATCTGGGCAAAGTAAACTGCAAACCTTCTGGAAAGGATTCACCATTTAAAAAAAAATTTTATTTATTTAGTTGACAGACATAGATCAAAAGTAGGCAGAGAGGCAGGTGGAGAGAGAAGGGGTAAGCAGACTCCCTGCTGAGCAGAGAGCCCAATGCGGGGCTTGATTCCAGGAGCCTGAGATCATGACCTGAGCTGAAGGCAGAGGCTTTAACTCACTAAGCCACCCAGGTGCCCCAGGATTCACCATGTAAATGCCATTAAGAACATTTGTGATTCATGGCAAGAGGTCAGAATATCAACATGATATTGGAGGAAGTTGATTCCAACCCTCATGGATGACTCTGAGAGACTTAAGACTTTGGTGGAGGAAGTCACCGCAGATGTGGTGGGAATAGCAAGAGAATGAGAGTTCGAAGTGGAGCCCACCAATGGGACTGAATTGCTGTGATCTCACGATAACTTGAACAGATGAGGAGCTGTTTCCCAAGGATGAACAAAGATGGTTCTTGAGATGGGATCTACTCCTGGTGAAGATGCTGAGAAGATTAGAAAAATGACCACAGAGGGTTTTGAATATTGCATAAACTTAGTTGATAAAGCAGGGTTTGAAAAGATTGACTCCAGTTTTGAAAGTAGTTCTGTTTTAGGTCGTGCTGTCAAACAGCATCGCACGCTACAGAGGAGTTTCTGGTGACACGAAGAGTCCACTGATGCAGCAGGAACTTCACTGTTGTCTTATTTTAAGAAATTGCCACGGCCAGGCTAACCTTCATCAATCAGCAGCTGTCAACATCAAAGCAAGACCTTCCATCCAGAAAAGATGACAACTTGTGGAAAGCTCAGATAGTGGTTAGCATTTTTTAGCATTGAAGTATTTCAAAATTAGGGTGTACACCTTTTTTTATTTTTAAAGATTTTATTTATTTATTTATTTGACACAGAGAGAAAGATCACAAGTAGGCAGAGAGGCAGGCAGAGAGAGAGAGGAGTGGGGAAGCAGGGTCCCTGCTGAGCAGCGAGCGCATTCGGGGCTCGATCCCAGGACCCTGAAATCATGACCTGAGCCGAAGGCAGAGGCTTAGCCCACTGAGCCATCCAGGTGCCACTGTACCTCTTTTTAGACATAATGTTCTTGCACATTTACTAGACCACAGCAAGCTGTAAACATAACTTTATATGGGCTGGGAGACCCCAAAATTCATTTGACTCATTTTATCACAATATCTACTTTATCACGATGGTCTGGAGCCAAACCCATAATATCTCTGAGGTTTACCTGCACTACTACTACAACGGTTTCTCCTCCTCCTCCTCCTCCTACTTCTTCTTCTTCTTCTCCTCCTCCTCCTTCTTTTTAAAGGTTTTATTTATTTGTTTATTTGACAGAGAGAGAGAGATCACAAGTAGGCAGAGGCAGGCAGTGAGAGAGGGGGAAGCAGGCTCTCTGCTGAGCAGAGAGCCCAACATGGGGCTTGATCCTAGGACCCTGAGATCATGATCTGAGCTGAAGGCAGAGGCTTATCCCACTGAGCCACCCAGGCACACTCTTCTTCTTCTTGAGATGCAATCTACATATAACATTATGTTAGTTTCAAGTGTACAACATAATGATTTGATATTTGTATATCTTTTGAGTACTTCATTTCTTTTTTTTTTTTTTTAAAGATTTTTAAAAATTTGACAGACAGAGATCACAAGTAGGCAGAATGGCAGGCAGAGAGAGAGGAGGAAGCAGGATCCCTGCTGAACAGAAAGCCTGACGCGGGGCTGGATCCCAGGACCTTGGGATCATGACCTGAGCTGAAGGCAAAGGATTTAACCCATTGAGCCACCCAGGCTCCCCTTCATTTTTCTTTTTATTACCAAATAATATTCTGCTATATGGATGTACCATTTTGTCTCTGCACTCATAAGTCGAATGATGTTTGGGTTGATTCCACTTTTTAGCTCTTTGACCTTTTGGCTATTATAAATAATGCTGCTAGAAACATTCCCATACAGGTTTTCATACAGACACATATTTTTGTTTCTCTGTGTATTCACCTATGAATGGAATTGTTTTCCAAAGCAGCAGCACATTTTGCTTTCTTACTGTCAATGTATGAGAGTTCCCTCCCTTTTTTCCCCAAACATCCTCACCAATACTTGTAATTATTGGCTGTCTTTTTGCAAATAGCCATCCTAGTGGGTGTGATGCAGTATCTCACTGTGATTTTGATTTGTGTTTCTTAGATGGCAAATGATGTTAAGCATCTTGTCATTACTTCCTATCACCTAGAAATTTCTTTTTTTCTTATAATGAGACCTTTAGGATATACTCTCTTAGCAACTTGCAAAAATGCAAAACAGTATTATAAACTATAGTTACTTGTTGTACATGATATCCCCATGACTTATTAATTTTTTAACTGCAGGTTTGTACCTTTTCATCCCCTTCACCCATTTCACTCATGACCTGCTTCTGGCAACCACAAACCTGTCTCTTTTTTTTTTTTTTTTTGAAGGTTTTTCTTTCTTCTTCTTCTTTTTTTTTATTGTGCTTGGGATTTTTTTAGATTCCACATATAAATGAGATCGTATGGTGTTTTTCTGTCTGATTTATTTCACTTAGCATAATACCCTCAAGGTCCATTCATGCTGTTGCAAATGGAAAGGTTTCCTTCTATTTCATGGCTAAATTGTGTGTGTGTGTGTGTGTGTGTGTGTGTGTGTGTGTGTGTATGATTGCAGCATTATTTACAATAGCCAAATGTGTAAACAACCTAAGTGTCCATCAATAGATGAACAGATAAAAAAAATTTTCATAGCTATGTATGGTGACAGATGTTAACAAGATTTACTGTGGTGATCATTTCACAATGTATATAAAATCTAATCACTATATTGTACAAATGAAACTAATATAATGTTATATATTAAATATACTTCAGTAATAATACAAAACCCTATTAGCCAGGTATAAAGTTGTTAAGGAGGTAACTTAAAGTATAAAAAGAGGCTGTAGGGTATCATGGATTTAGCAATTGTCTGAAGTAGGGCACCTGGGTGGCTCAGTGGGTTAAGCCTCTGCCTTTGGCTCTGGTCATGATCTCAGGATCCTGGGATCAAGTCCCAAGTTGGGCTCTCTGCTCGGCAGGGAGCCTGCTTCCTCCTCTCTCTCTTTCTCTCTGCCTGCCTCTCAGCCTACTTGTGATCTTTATGTCTGTCAAATAAATAAATAGATAATTTTTTTTAAAAGATTTTATTTATTGGGCGCCTGGGTGGCTCAGTGGGTTGAGCCGCTGCCTTCGGCTCAGGTCATGATCTCAGGGTCCTGGGATGGAGGCCCGCATTGGGCTTTCTGCTCAGCAGGGAGCCTGCTTCCCTATCTCTCTCTCTGCCTGCCTCGCCATCTACTTGTGATTTCTCTCTGTCAAATAAATAAATAAAATCTTAAAAAAAAAAAGATTTTATTTATTTATTTGAGACAGAGACCACAACTAGGCAGAGAAGCAGGCAGAGAGAGAGGAGGAAGCAGGCTCCCTGCTGAGCAAAGAGCCCAATGCGGAGTTCAATCCCAGGACCCTGGGATCATGACCTGAGCCGAAGGCAGAGGCTTTAACCCACTGAGCCACCCAGGCACCCCAAATAAATAAATTCTTAAAAAAAAAAAAAGTAATTGTATGAAGTAGCTACAAATAAAAAAAAGAAGTTTTGTTATTGATTGTTTTATTCACAAATTATTGGTCACATTTTTTCCTTCTTCTTGTGTCCAGTAATTTTTGTTGTATGTTGGACATTGCGATAATATGTTGTAGAGGTTCTGGATTATTTTATCTTTCTATAAAAATATTATGTTTTATTCTGGCAGGCAGTTAAATTACTAATAGATAGCCATGTCTTGTTGAGGCTTGCTTTTAGGCTTTGTTACAATATGTCTACTTCAGTTTTGCTCTTATCCCTAGAGAGTGGGTAGGTTTACTCCTAGAGGAGTTCAGATTGTTTGCCATGCTCTGTTCATTCTGTATAGGGAAATCTGGGCTGACCACAGAAAACTCTATCTAAGAAGCATGAAGATAAAATTAGATTTTATGGGAAACTTGCTTTCCTCTGCCAGCTCTCACAGAGAGAATTTTTATTGTTTAATAATATATCTCACTTTTCACTTCTCAGGATTAGATTTTTTCCCTCAGACTTCTTTTTTTAAAGTAGGTTCCACACTCAGCATGGAGACCAGTATAGGGTTTGAACTCAGGACCCTGAGCTCAAGAACTGAGCTGAGATGAGTTGGAGGCTTAACTGACTGAGTCTCCCTGGCACCTCTCTTCCTCAGACTTTGAACAGCAGTCTAGAAGCAGCAGACAGAACAAAACAGGCATAGTTTGGGGGTTAAAGGTATCAAAGATTCTAGAAGAAGGGCCAAGATTTAGTCTTTAATGGAAGTCATGAACAGCTTATATTTAAAATGGGGGAAGTTAGGAGAGTGGAAGAAGGAATTAAACAAAATTTGATAGAAAAATAAATGCTACTTTCCCCTTTACTTCTTCTTTGCCGTAAGCTAGGTGACAGGAGTCATCAGATCTATTCCCACTGTTGGCACTATCTTTGGGGCTGTTTATTTCAGCGAAACCTCAGTTAGGCATGTTGTTAGGGGAGGCCTGGGGAATAATCAGAAATTGAAATCCTCACCCTAAACAATAGCTCTACCTACTTTCTCTTTCTTTTAAATTCTTCACCAGAACCACTCACACATAGGAATCCCATGATTTGCAAAGTTAGCAAAATCATGATTTGGAAATCCTTTCTCACATTTTCTTCCTGTTTCGCGGTGGGGCTGCCGTGAGAAGGGAGTGGACTGGTTAAGCCATAAGCAGAGAACATCACGCCCTCGAATCCCTGAGAACCAGCTGCATCCTTCCCTCTCAGGGGCTCAGTTTTCCATCTGGCCTCTCCGGGGGTTCAGAATAGGCCATTAAAAGACCTTGGATGAGCCCTAGTTGGAGGTGGGGGTCCGAGAACCCACATTCTCCTCCCCAGGGGAGGTGGTCAGTTGAGCAGGTACCTTCTGGGGCCCACGAGCCATTTTCTGCCTGAGCACTCCACGCTGCGGATGACAGAGTGACTTGCAGGCACTGTGGAGGCAGCCCAGGCTTCTGGCGTGTGAGCTCAGTCTGGACACGGATGTGGAGGTGGAAGGGTGTTCTGGCCTCCAGAGGCCTCCAGCTGCTAGAGCCATTCCCGGCCTCTTCTTTCCCGTGGCCGGGGTTTGGGGGGCCTCACAGTGGCGCTGCCGGAGCAATTACACCGCCTCATCTCACACGCGCGCTCTCCCCTTAGACGCATCTGACCTTCGGGAAGAAGTTCCCAGAGTGGTGGAAGCCAAACAGGTGGCTCAGCAGAAAGGGGCTGCAGCAGTTACACAGGGTTTGATACACTTACATGAGCTATTGTAAGAATGACCAAGGAGACGATGCAGCAGAGGAAAGAAAACCCAAGTAAATATCAAAGAAATCCAAGACACCCAGGTCCTTCCTCAGTTACCTAGAACAAGCTTTTTTTGGGGGGGAAATCACAAACTACCAAGATATCTGTGACATACACAGGTTTTACAGAAAAATAAGATGATAGAGAAACGCGAAGCTATGGACTGAATCTTGAAGAATCTCAAGCAGACTCCTAACTGAGCGCAGAACTGGACACAGGGTGGGGCGCCTGGGTGGCTCAGTGGGTTAAGCATCTGCCTTCAGTTCAGGTCATGGTCCCAGGGTCCTGGGATCGAGCCTTGCATCGGACTTCCTCATTCAGTGGGGAACCGGCTTCTCCCTTTGCTTGTGCTCTCTCTCTCTCTGTGTCAAATAAACAAGTTTAAAAAAATATGTATATATATATAAAAGATGAGACCCTGGAGAGCAAGCTCTCTCTCTACTGTGTGAGCACATGCAAAAAAGTGGAGCTTTTTTGGGGGGCACCTGGGTGACTCAGTGGATTAGGCCTCTGCCTTCAGCTCAGGTCATGATCTCGGGGTCCTGAGATCAAGTCCTGCATTGGACTCTCTGCTCAACAGGGAGCCTTCTTCCTCCTCTCTCTCTTCCTGCCTCTCTGCGTACTTGTGAGCTCTCTGTCGGATAAATAAATAAAATCTTTTTTTTTTTTTTTTTTAAAAAGGGAGTTTTTGCTGGTCCCCTGATCTCAGACTCCTGGGCTCCAGAACTGTGGGAAAAGAACTGCCTTTCTTTCTCTCTTTTTTAAAGATTTTATTTATTTATTTTAGAGACAGGGAGAGAGAGTGTGACCATGGTGATGGGGAGGGGCAGAGGGAGAAGAGAATCTTAAGCAGACTCCATGCTGGGTGCAGAGCCCAATGTGGGGCTGCATTTTACGACCCTGAGATCATGACCTGAGCTGAAACAAAGAGTCAAATGCTTAACCTACTGAGTCATCCAGGCGCCCCAGAAAAGAGCTTCCTCTAAGACACCCAGTTTCGGGGCACCTGGGTGGCTCAGCCACATAAGCATCTGCCTTCGGCTTAGGTCATGATCCTAAGGTCCTGGGATTGAGTTCTGTATCAGGTTCCTTGCTCAGCGGGGAGTCTGCTTCTCCCTCTGCTTGTGCTCTCTCTCTCTCTCTCTGAATTAAAACAAAAAAAAATTAAAATAAAGACACTCAGTTTATGGTAGGTTTTAATTATAATGGCCTTAGCTGATTGATGTATGTAACCATAATAAATGTTCCATAATGTATGTTCTAGAAAAAAAAAGACCCTTTGGGCGCCTGGGTGGCTCAGTGGGTTAAGCCGCTGCCTTCGGCTCAGGTCATGATCTCAGAGTCCTGGGATCGAGTCCCGCATCGGGCTCTCTGCTCAGCAGAGAGCCTGCTTCCCTCTCTCTCTCTCTCTCTGGCTGCCTCTCCATCTACTTGTGATTTCTCTCTGCCAAATTAATAAATAAAATCTTTAAAAAAAAAAAAAGACCCTTTTACAGGGCAAACTAGTCCAGCCTTAAGCTGGATGAGAGTAACTCATCTACTTTCATTCACTCACCGAATATCTATTACATTGGTACTGATGTAAAAAATGTTGAGGTTCAGAGCCAAAGTCCAAGAAAGAATTCTTGGGATGTCTTGCCAAAGGTGCCAAAAGGTGGTTTTATTAAAGCATGGGAGGCAGGACCTGTGGACAGAAGGAGCTGTGCTGGGGTCATGAGGAGTGGCCGATTTTATACTTTCAAGTTGGGAGGGGGTTAAGGATAGCGTCTCTAAGGAATTTTGGAAGCAAGGTTTACAGGACCTTGAGGAGGCTAGCTATTGTCGGGAAAGGGTTATTTATTTATTTATTTTAAAAACTTTAAAAAAGATTTTATTTATTTATTTGCAAGAGAGAGTGAGAGAGCATGAGAGGGGCAAAGGGAGAGGGAGAAACAGACTCCCTGCTGAGTGGGGATCCTGACGCAGGGCTCCATCCCAGGACTCCAGGATCATGACCTGAGCCAAAGGCAGCCGCTTAAACAATTGAACTATACAGGTACCCTGTGAAAGTGTCATTTATTACTGTCTAGTAAATCCTGAGTCATGAGACCTTTCAGATGTATATCTGTGGGTCATATGATTGGGGAATAATTGTTAACATGTTTCTTGGAGGGTAGAGGTAAAGGAAGTTTCCAAAGGAATTTTTATTTGTTTAGTCGACTCACAAGGATCCTGGGGGGTTGGGCTAAGACTGCCTTTTGCTTTTAGCTAAGTGTCAACATCAAGGCCACTGAACTCCTGAAGGAAAGCCACCCTATCTGTTTCAAAGACTTGTCAATGGGCTGTAAGTAGTAAGGAAATTCAATTTATTTACTTTACTTTATATTTTATTTTAGAGAGAGAGGGGAAGGGGAGGGGCAGCAGGAGAGGGAGAGAAATCCTCAAGCAGACTCCCTGCTGAACTTATGAAGCCTGACTCGGGGCTCAATCCCAGACCCTTGGTTCATGACCTGAGCCGAAACCAAGAGTCAACATTTAACAGACTGAGCTACCCAAGCACCCTAGGACATTTAATTGTTCTTTTAAAGATCTTATTTATTTATTTGACAGAGAAAGGGAGAGAGAGAGAGAGGGTACAAGCTGGGGGAGCAGCAAGCAGAGGGAGAGGGAGAAGCAGACTCCCCACTGAGCTGGGAGACCCACACAGGGGACTTGATCCCAGGACCCTGGACCATGATGTAAATAAACAGAAGGCAGACGCTTAACCGATTGAGCCACCCTTGTGCCCCTAATTTTTCCTCTGCCTCTGTTTCCCACATCAGTACTGAGGATATAGCATTGAATAAAATAAATGCAATCTCCACTTTCCTTATGCTTATGCTCTGCAGGAGGTGAGGAAGTGATAAGCCAAGAAAGTGATTCACAGGTACAAATCAGGTAGTGGTAAGTGCTGTCCAAAAATAAATAGGGTATGATTAAGGGAGCACAATAGTCTGGAAAACTACGCCCACATTCTGGGAAGTGACATTAAATTGAAGTCTGAATGACAAGAAAAGGACAACCAAGTGACCTGGAAGAAGAATATTCCAGGGCGCCTGGGTGGCTCAGTGGGTTAAGCCTTTGCCTTCAGCTCAGGTCATGATCTCAGGGTCCTGGGATTAAATCCCGCATCAGGTTCTCTGCTCAGCAGGAAGCCTCTCTGCCTACTTGTGATCTCTGTCTGTCAAGTAAATAAATAAAATCTTAAAAAAAAAAGGAGGGGGGGGCACCTGGGTGGCTCAGTGGGTTAAAGCCTCTGCCTTTGGCTCTGGTCATGATCTCAGGGTCCTAGGATTGGGCTTTCTGCTCGGTGGGGAGCCTGCTTCCCCCTCTCTGTCTCAGCCTGCCTCTCTGCCTACTTGTGATCTCTGTCTGTCAAATAAATAAATAAATAAAAGAAGAAGAAGAAGAAAAAGAAGAAGAAGAAGAAGAAGATTCCAGAACAGGAAAGACCTGGTATAAAGGCTTCTTAGGGAAAGGAACTCAATGTGCTTGAAAAAAATTAGATAAGGCCTGTGGGCTGGAGTGGAGTGAGGTTGGAGGGAAAATAGAAATTGAAGTCTGGGGGGCTCCTGGTAGCTCAGTCACTTAGTCGTCTCACTCTTGATTTTGGCTCAGGTCATGGTGTCAGGGTCCTGGGAGGGATGGAGCACCCCCCCCCCCCCACTCCCCGTCAGGGTCCATCTCAGCGGGGAGTCGCTTCTCTCCCTCTTCCTCCGCTCCTCCCCCTGCTTGCAAAGGCATACACACTCTCTCTCTCTCCAAAATAAATACCTATTTTTTTTTTTTTAAAAGATTTAAAATAAAAAAAGAAGTTGAAGTCTGAGAAACAGCCAGAGACCAGATATCACAGGCATGGTAAGACGTCTTAACCTTATTCCGAGTCAGTGAGCGCTACTGGATGGTTTTTAAGCAGGCAAGTCTGATCATCTGATTCACCGCGGGACTTGAAGAATGGCTTGTAGGGTAGGAGCAAAAGCAAAGAGACAAGCTAGGGAACTTTTGTCAACAAGATAGTAAGCAAATGCTGGTGATTGTGGCAAGAGTGGCACCTGTGACGGTGAAGAGATGGGAACAGATGTGTCCTCTGGGCTGGGACTCGCAGCTGGATTGGACACTGGAGACTAGGGAGAGGAAGGAAAAAGTATGATCCCTAGATTTTTGTCTTAGGAAATTTTGTCTTGAGAACCTCGTGGGGGGGGAGATTGCGTCCTTTACTGAATCCAGGAAGACTGGGGGATTGTCCCATTTGGGGAAAATTCGGAAGATTTCCATACACCAAGCTCATGATGCCTTTAGTCTCTCAGATGTCAGGTAGACAATCAGCTGTGTCAAGAAGACGACTGGATAGGCAAGTGTTATATAATAAAGCATGTGGTTGGTCTTTGGCCCTGTTTCCTGGGATGTTGCCCCTAAATCCTTGAAATTTCTGGAGGAAATAGGAACCAGTCCTGAGTTAAGTGAGAGCTGACTCAGATGGGGACTGGCTGGAAAGAACAACCACGCCATCAGAGGGTTGGACCTTTGGGCAGGGGAGGCTCAATCAAGAGTTCAACTACTCGATCAGTGAGTCAGTCAGTTATGCCTGTGTAATAAGACAATGAAAATTCTGCAAACCCAAGGCTCATTGAGTTGGCTTCCTGGTTGGTAAACAGATTAATGTGCTGGGAGGGTCATGTCCTGATCCTGTGGGGGAGTGGATGCAGAAGCTCTGCATTGAAAACCTGTCCAGGCCTGGCCCTAGGGGTGTTTCCATTTGGCTGATCCTGATTTGTATATTCTTTTTTTTTTTTTAAGATTTTATTTTATTTATTTGACAGAGAGAAATCACAAGCAGGCAGACAGGCAGGCAGAGAGAGAGAGAGGAGGAAGCAGGCTTCCTGCCAAGCAGAGAGCCCGATGCCCGATCCCAGGACCCTGAGATCATGACCTGAGCCAAAGGCAGAGGCTTAACCCACGGAGCCACCCAGGTGCCCCTGATTTGTACATTCTAACAAAACTGTGATAAGTGTAGAGTTTCCTGAATTTTCTGAGTCATTCTAGGAAATTATCAACTCAGGGGAGGAGGGGCATCGTAAGCCCTGAATTTGTAACTCATTGGTGAAAAGTGTGGGTCGTTTGGATACCCGTGAACTTGGCAGGTGCAGTGAAGGTAGTTTTGAGGACCGTGCCCTTAAATCTCTGAAGTCTGTGCTAACCCGGGGTGGTGAGTGTTAGAATTGGATCTCAGTCTTACAGGAGTTTAGAGACAAGGCAGAGGTAGAGATCTGATAGTCCTTGGCATGGAGATGGTCTTTAATGCCTTGGTCTGTGGGAGATTTCCTAGGAGGAGTGTACAGTTGGAGAGAGAGTCTCAGGAATGACCTTGGGGCGGGCCAACATTTTGAGTTTGAGCAGAAAAACAGCCAGTAAAAGAGACTGGAAAGCGCCTGGCAGGGAGAGGAGGGAAACTTGAAGGATGTGATAGGGTAGAAGCCAAAAGAGGAATGGATTCCTACGAGGATGGAACGGTCCACTGTCTTAAAAGTAAGAAGGTAAAGAGAGGGAGTGCAGGAAAGGGACCAACTGTATTTGGCAATATGACCTTCTCAGTGGAGTATTTACCTCCTAAGCATCTTTCCTCTTGGATCTCCAATATTCACAAGGTCCTTCCTTTCTCACCTTCCTCCTTGGTCACAGCGGAAGAGGACATTGAAATTATGCCCCCTGTGCAGGCAAAGCAGCTTTCTTAGCCTCCTTCCTAGCTACAGAAAGTTGGGGGCAGAAAGGACATTTTATATCTCCAGACCCTTTCAGTCCAGGTGGAGGGCAGTATGCCAACATAGCTCTCTCAAAGCAGAATATTTCTTATGTATTTTATTTATTTATTTATTTAAAGATTTTATTTATTTATTTGACAGAGAGAGAGAGATCACAAGTGGCCAGAGAAGCGGGCAGAGGGAGAGTGGGAAGCAATCTCCCTGCTGAGGAGAGAGTCCGATGGGGGGCTCAATCCAAGGATCCTGGGATTATGGCCTGAGCCAAAGGCAGAGGCTTTACCCCACTGAGCCACCCAGGTGCCTCTATGTTTTTAATTATTACCCTTACATTTTTTTTATTAGTTTCAGAGGTGGAATTTAGTGATTCATTGCACACAATATCCAGTGCTTATTACATCACTTGCCCTCCAAACTGCCCATCACCCAGTGACACTGTCCCCCCACTTCCTCCCCTCCAACAACCCTCAGATTGTTCCCTATAGTTAAGAGTTTATTATGGTTTGTCTCCATCTCTTTTTTGCCTTGTTTGATTTTTCCTTTCCTTCCCCTATGGTCATCTGTTTTGTTTTAAATTCCACATATGAAATCATATGATATTTGTCTTCTCTCACTGACTTATTTGCTTAGCACAATATTTCTAGTTCCGTCCATACTCTTACATTCTTTTTTTTTTTTTTTTAAAGATTTTATTTATTTATTTGACAGAGAGAGATCACAAGTAGGCAGAGAGGCAGGCAGAGAGAGAGAGAGAGAGAGGAGGAAGCAGGCTCCCCGCTGAGCAGAGAGCCCGATGCGGGACTCGATCCCAGGACCCTGAGATCATGACCCGAGCCGAAGGCAGCGGCTCAACCCACTGAGCCACACATACTTATCCCTATATTTTTCCCATCAAAATCTAATGGTGACTGGTCAAAACACCTCTTCTCCTTTTCTGAGTGAGATAAGATTCTTGGCTTTTTTTTTTTTTTTTTTTTTACTATATTCTAAACGTTCCCTCTCCATATCTTATGCTCTTGCTTTCTGATATTTAAATTTACAAATATTTACATATCATTCAGTAGTGTTTATAACAACAATGTAGACACACCAGTATATTTTATTGATTTTTTAAAAGACTTCATTTATTTATTTGTCAGAGAGTGAGACTGAAAGAGAAAGAGACCACAAGCAAGGGAAGTGGCAGGCGGACAGAGAAGCAGGAGCCCGACATGGGACTCCATGGAAGGAACCTGGGATCATGACCTGAGCCGAAGGCAGAGGCTTTAACCCACTGAGGCACCCAGGCGCCCCTCACCTCACTTTTAAAGTTACATGTAGGATTCTAAATTGACAGTCATTTCCCCGTGGTGCTCCTTGGGTCTCCAGGTGTTTCCAAGGTACACTTGCAGAGCCTTCTGACCTCTCTTGTTGCTAATACACAGCCTGCTTCCAGTCTGGACAATATTCCCTTATTAGAAATCCCATAGTGTTTGTCTCCTTTCCTGGTATTTTTACATTTTCCACTTGAACCTTTGATCTTTCCCAGCCTCACCACAATAGGTTGATTTGTTTTTATTTTTCCTGCTCAGAACGTGGTGTGTCCTTAAAAAAAACAAAACAAACAAACAAACAGCATTTTATTTATTTATTTATTTAGAGAGAGGGGGTTGGGGAGGAGTAGGGAGAGGGAGAGAGAGAGACGCAAGCAGATTCCTCACGGAGCATGAAGTCCAGCCTCGGGGCTCGATCTCATGATTCCGAGATCATGACCTGAGCCAAAATCAAGAGGACACTTAACTGACTGAGCCACCCAGGCGCCCGCTGGCGTGTGCTTTTCAAAGGGAGGATGCATCCTCCTTTCTTCAGTCCTGGGAAATTCTTAGCCATTAACTCTTTGAATATTCCAACTCCCCACTTCTGCTCTGCTTTTTTTTTTTTTTTTTAAATTTTTTTTTAAATTTTTTTAATTTTTTTTAATTTTTTAATATATATTTTTAATTTTTTTAATTTTTTTTAAATTTATTTATTTATTTTTTATTTTAATTTTATTTAATTTTTTATTTTTTTAATTTTTTTATTTAAAAAAATTTTTTTTTTTAAGATTTTATTTATTTATTTGACAGAGAGAAATCACAAGTAGACGGAGAGGCAGGCAGAGAGAGAGGAAGGGAAGCAGGCTCCCTGCTGAGCAGAGAGCCCGATGCAGGACTCGATCCCAGGACCCTGAGATCATGACCTGAGCTGAAGGCAGCGGCTTAACCCACTGAGCCACCCAGGCGCCCCTGCTCTGCTTTTCTGATAGAATCCCCATTTGATGCCTTCTGGACTTTCTCACTTAACCTTCATGCCCCTTAACCTACTTGTCATTTTTGCCCCTAGTTCTTGAACTCTCTATACAGCATTTTGGGGAATTTCTTCAGAACTGTCTTCAGTGTTCATGGACTCTCTTTTCAGCGAAATCCAAATTGTTTTCATTTCTCCACTAGCTTTTGTTTTAATGCTTTTTTCCCACTTTATAGGCTTTCCATTGGAATCTTTGTCACATCTGCCTGTTGTTTTTTTCTATAATGTTCTGGCTTTGTTTTAAGGATTGAATGTGTCTTTATTAACTTTGGAATATGCAAACATACTCATTTTGTTATTTATTTTATTTTATTGTTTATTTTTTATTTTTAAAGATCTTATTTATTTGAGAAAGAGAGAGAGGCAGAGATAGTGAGAGAGAGCGCCAGCTGGGAGGAGAGGGAGAAGCAGGTTCTCCACTGAGCCGGGAGCCTGACACCAGACTGAATCCCAGGACCCTGGAATCATGACCTGAGCCAAAGGCAGACACTTAATTCCCTGAGCCACCCAGGTGCCCCTAGTCTGATTTTTAAGAAATCAGTAATCTCTATGCCCAACATGGGACTCAAACTCACAGAGTTCCGAGCCAGCCAGACAACACGAAAGTTATGTTTTAATTGGGTATTACAGTGTTACTGAAATGATGCTGATTTTTGCATGTGGATCTTATCCATACTCATTTTAAAGTCTGTTCCCAATTGTCTTACCATTTCTTTCTTTCTTTTTTTTTTTTAAAGATTTTATTTAGGGGCACCTGGGTAACTCAGTGGGTTAAAGCCTCTGCCTTCGGTTTAGGTCATGGTCCCAGGGTCCTGGGATTGAGCCCCGCATCAGGCTCTCTGCTCAGCAGGGAGCCTGCTTTCTCCTCTCTCTCTGCCTGCCTCTCTGCCTACTTGTGATCTCTGTCTGTCAAATAAATAAATAAATAAATAAATCCTTAAAAAAAAATTTTAAAAAATAAAGATTTTATTTATGGGGCACCTGAGTGGCTCAGTGGGTTAAGGCCTCTGCCTTCGGCTCAGGTCGTGATCCCAGGGTCCTGCGATCGAGCCCCACATCCGGCTCTCAGCTCGGCAGGGCTTCCCTTTCTCTCTCTGCCTGCCTCTCTGCCCACTGGGGATCTCGGTCTGTCAAATAAATAAATAAATAAATAGGTTATATTTATTTATTTATTTATTTGACAGACCGAGATCCCCAGTGGGCAGAGAGGCAGGCAGAGAGAGGGCTGGAGCAGGCTCCCTGCAGAGCAGAGCCTGATTTGGGACTCAATCCCAGGACCCTGGGATCACAACCTGAGCCGAAGGCAGAGGCCTTAACCCACTGAGCCACCCAGGAGCCCCTGTCTTACCATTTCTAGTTCACAATTATTTGTTGCATCTGCTAGCTATCTCTCATGGTGCTGGGTTTCCTTATACACTTTATAGTATTTATCTAGGAGTATGTTTCTGGAAGAGTATCTCTTTGGGCATTCCTTCTTGGGGGAGACTAATTATTATCCTGGCTTGTGAATATGTCATATTATAGTGGTGACTTTTAATTTTGTAAAAATTTTAATCTCTTAAGTTTATTTATTTATTTTTAGTAAACTCTACACCCAACCTGGGGCTCAAACTCACAACCCCCAAATCAAGAGTCACTTGCTCTATTGATTGAGCCACCCAGGCACCCCTCCCTTTCTTTTTTCGTAATAGACTCTCAATATATTCAGGGGTCAATAAGTTCAGACACAAGGCCACATTTCCCAGATGATCTTAAAGGTTGGGGTAGTCACGTGACATAATTCTGGCCAAGGAGATGTCAATGGCTGTCACTTGGTAAGGAGGGGCAGATGCAACCAGCCCTCTCAGCTTTTTATACTTGGTCCTTTCCCATCACCCCCCACCCTAGGAATGTGGAGTTGATGGCTCCAACTTCAGCAGTCATTCTGTAAGCATGAGGATCAGCCTCATCCTTGGGATACTAGAGAGCGGGGAGCTAGAGGAGCCTGGGGCCCTCATATTGTAAAGCTACCAGCCCAGCTCTGAATTACCCTCCTCTAGATTTCAAAATTTCTAAGATTTCTAAATTATTCATGCCACATTTCTGAGAGACTCTGTTTCTTGGAGATTTCAATTCCTAACAGCTATTCACTGTATCTCCTTCCTGTTATCCAGTATATGAACAGCTTGGCTGGGGCTCCAGCTGCTTTCTTGTAAGTGAAAGTGCCCAAAGGCTGGAAGTAGCTTAGGCTCCTGAGGTCATGTACCTAAGCCAAGGCCAGGTATACACAATGCTGAATAATGGGCAGCTTAGCCCTCATTCCCATACATTCCCATAATCTATCATAGATAAGAGTGTGGTCAGAAGCTCCCAGAGCTTTACCTGTGCTTAAATCTGAAGACCAAGGCAGAGCCCCACTTGGGTTCAGCTCCTCTGTTTGGTCCTTCTGCTGCTCCCAGGCCTGGGACCTTACAACACTGCCACCAAATAGCCAACTAAACCGTATGGTATCAGGTTACCAGAGGTTTGCATGATGCCAGCTGGCTGAAGGAAGCACCTTTATAAAATGCAAAGGTTGAAAGTACACTGACCGTGAAATGCAAACAAACTCTACAGACTGATCGCTCAGCTACCTCCGTCTTTATGGAGCCTCTGAATTAGCTACTGGGTCAACACAACTGGTAGTACTCTCCGGGGAGTCAGGTTACAGGCCAACAATGCCATGAGGGTGTCCTTGGAGCAGGAGGTCATTCTGTTCCTTGGCACAGCAGCTCTAGAGAAGTTGGGAGCCGGTGGGGGTGCCCGGGGTAAATGATGGATGGCTCTAAGCACAGATGGGAGCGTCCTATGCAGCTTTGCTGATAATTGTACTGGTTCACTTCATCCCATGATACCTGTATTTGTTCTGGAAGGTCCGGGGGATAAAAATTAAAAACAAAACAAAACAAAACAAAACAAACTACATCTACACCATCCCTGCCCTTGGTTTCTGTCTGGGCCTGTGGCACAGGGCAGAAAAGAGCATATTTAAGTGAGTCTGGGCTCTGAGAAACCAGGAGATTTTCTTAACTTGTCTGAGGGATAGGAGTAGAACCTGGGAGACAGCGGTACATGGACAGCTCAGGATTTGTGAATTGACTGGGTGCTTCGTAAGTATTCCCAGTCCAGGCAAGGACCTGAAATTCATGGGCACAATGGTATCAAGACTGTGGGTCCCTACAGCCCAGAACAGGAGGTGGGTTGAGAGCTGCAGAAACTGGTTGAGAGTGAGATCTGGTTCCCTGGGTAATGTAAGGCTACACGGTAGAGGGCACAAGGATAATCCCATTTAAAAATGGATGTGTGGGGCGCCTGGGTGGCTCAGTGGGTTAATCCTCTGCCTTTGGCTCAGGTCATGATCTCAGGGTCCTGGGATCGAGCCCCACATCGGGCTCTCTGCTAAGCAGGGGGCCTGCTTCCTCCTCTCTGCCTCCTCTCTGCCTGTGTCTCTGCCTACTTCTGATCTCTGTCTGTCAAATAAATAAATAAAATCTTAAAAAAAAATAAAAAAATAAAAATGGATGTGGCACCAGGTGCCCTGAGAGTCTATTTCTTGATTTCTCTCTCGCCCTCTTTGTGTTCCCTTTGCTCATTTGTTTTGTTTCTTAAGTTCCATGTATGAGTGAAATCATATGGCATCCGTCTTCCTCTGATCGACTTATTTTGCTTGACCTAATCCCCTTCGGGCCCACCCATGTCATTGCAAATGGCAAGGTTTCGTTCTTTTTTTTTTTTTTTTTTTAAGATTTTATTTATTTATTTGTCAGAGAGAATGAGAATGAGCACACAAGCAGGCAGAGGCGGAGAGAGAAGCAGGCTCCCTGCTGAGCAAGGAGTCCCATGTGGGACTCGATCCCATAATTTTGGGATCATGACCTGAGCCGAAGGCAGCAGCTTAACCAACTGAGTCACCCAGGTGTCCCAAGATTTCATTCTTTTTTATGGCTGAATAATATTCCACTGTAGATCTATACCATGTCATCTTTATCCATTCATCAGTTGATGGACTTGGGCTGCTTCCATATCTTGGCTATTGTAGATAATGCTGCTATGGACATAGGGGTGCATGTATCCCTCTGAATTAATGTTTTTGTCTTCCTTGGGTAAATACCTAGTAGCGCAATTAGTCAATCATAGGGTAGTTCTATTTTTAACTTTTTGAAGACCCTCCCAACTCTTTCCCCCAGTTTGTATTCCCACCAACAGTGCAAGGGAGTTCCTTTTTCTCCAAATCCTCACTGATACCTGTTGTTTTCTTTTTCTTTCTTTCTTTCTTTTTTTTTTTTTAAAGATTTTATTTATTTATTTGACAGAGGGAGAGAGAGATCACAAGTAGGTAGAGAGAGGGGGGAAAGCAGGCTCTCCCCTGAGCAGAGAGCCTGATTCGGGGCTGGATCGCATGACCCTGAGATCATGACCTGAGCTGGACAGAGGCTTAACCCACTGAGCCACCCAGGTGCACCCTGTTGTTTCTTGTGTTGTTGCAAAGCAGTCCCCTTTATTAAAGCCAGACAGTTCAAGTTCATATATACAAAGTGTACTTATTTATGGAGACAGTTCAATTCTCCCTCACACTTTTTCATGGATGAACCGCACTGATTAGAGAAAGATTGCTAAGAAACTGCATTAGCATGGCAATGTAGACATGGGATAATTTACAAATAAAATTTTTAGAGGTCACTTAGCTATGAAATATGACGAAAACTACTCCCGTTGATGAAGCTCTAGGGCCAGTGGCAGGTTCATGACTTAGAAAACAATAGAAATTGTGGAAGGGGTTTCAGACTTTAACAAGGAGCATTTTATTGTTTTCAGAAGTGAGGAAACTTTGTTCCTATTTATGGTAAAAAAATTTATGATCATAACTACTAACCAAGAAAAAATTTTTTTCTACCCATTGGTAGAAAACTGAAATGAAATTTGGTTAATTTCCAGATAGTGGTCCCTGTACCAGAATTCTGTGATATTATTTGGTCACCTCGCCTGAGGTCCAAACCCATAGATTCTCAGATTCCAAATTCTGATGTGGAAATGTCAGATCCTCATAAAATTTCCAGAGCTGACATGGCTTATTCCTAGAACCTTCCATTTTTCTTCCATTGCTAAGACATCAGAAGAGGAGAAATGCAAGAAGAGTCTGAAGACGGTGATTGGTGAATAGCTTTGATCTCTACACTGACCAGTTTTGAGGCTTATGACTGTTTTGTGGGGAGGACACAGTGGATGAAGGTACCATTGCTACAAAAAGTGCTGTGTAATAAACAGCCCCACACTCAGTGGCATAAAACAGTAAGCACTGGGGCACCTGGGAGGCTCGGTTGGCTAAGGACCTACCTTCGGCTCAGGTCATGATCTCAGGGTCCTGGGATCGAGTCCTGCATCAGGCTCACAGGGAGTCTGCTTTTCCCTCTTCCTCTACCCCTGCCCCATGCTCTCTATCTCTCTCTCAAATAAATAAATACATCTTTGGTTTTTTTTTTTTTTTATAGATTTTATTTATTTATTTGACAGATAGAGATCACAAGTAGGCAGAGAGGCAGGCAGAGAGAGTGGGGGAAGCAGGCTCTCTGGGAGCCTGGTGTGGGGCTTGATCCCAGGACCCTGGGATTATGACCTGAGCTGAAGGCAGAGGCTTAATCCACTGAGCCACCCAAGCATCCCTAAATAAATATATCTTAAAAAAAAAAACAAAACAAAAAAACCCAGTAAGCATTGTAAGGACCTGGTTGGCCAGAGGGGGACATTTTGTGTTTATGTAGTGAATTTAGATTGACCCTGCCCCTCCCAGAGGAACTTACTCGCAAAGCCTAGATACAAGGGCGGGTCAGGCCAGGTGAAGACATCCAATCAGTGGGGTGCGCATATATCTACTAGGGTAAATTGAAATTCAATTGGCCACCTGTGTGTTACCTAGCAGTTTTTTCTGTGTGTGGCAGACCTAGCATGACTGTGCAGTTTTCTCTGTGTATTGCAATCTCATTGGCCACCTGTGTATAGCCCAGCTAAACTACCTCTATAAAAGTCTGTGAGGCTGGGAGGGGTCGCCTCTTTGCAAGAGACGGCCCTGACCGGTCAGTTGGTTCTCGATGCTTGGTGCGAAATAAAGCTTTGCTTGACCTTCTCTTTGTATCAGCCTCGCTCCTTTGATTATGGACCCTAACATGCATTAATGATCGCCCCCATGTTCACAGGTCAGTGGGGCACCTGGAGCAGCTCTTCTCACATGTCTCTCGTATTTCTGGAACCAGAGCATCTTTTTCTCTTGACAATGGTAGCAGTCCAGGAATATGAGTAGACCCACGCAATGCGTCAGAAGTCCTGGGCTCATTCTGGCATGCCCTTCCTTCTGCCCCTACTCCCCTGGGCCAATCCCAACACCAGCAGAGTAGGGAAGGATACTCCACGTCCAGCAGGAGGACCCACAGGGTCCCGTCATGGAGGGCACCCATCCACGGAGGGGTGAATCACTGAGAACTATCATGCCGTCGACTCTATGTGGTCTGTCCCTCCGCAGCTGGACCTAAGGAGGTCCATATGACCCCACTCTCTAGATTTAGGACACTGCCGAGAACACACAAAAGTTGAAGACTGAAAGTGTACATTTGATTTAGTAATGCAAAGGTCACAGGGATCTTAGCAGACACCGTTCTTCTAACACTCTGGAGGGGCGTCCTTGACAGAGACATTGAGGCAGGTGTGGCTGGGGGAGGGATGAGGCCAATGAGGTCAGACAACTCTTCAGAGAAATCTGGCTGCAGAGGGAGGAAGGAGAATAGTGGCAGAAGAAAAAACTGGGGAGAAATTTTCTTTTCTTCATGAGGTGTGAACGTGTTTACATATTGCCTGAAGGGGTCCAGGAGAGAAGGAGAAACTACCAGAAGCCCGGGGAGGGGAGTCTGGCTCACAGGTGTCGCAGACTATCCAAGCTCATGCTGTTTTCCTCTTCCTCTGTCCTCTCTACTGCGGAAAGATGTGGGCAGCAGCTCCTCTCATGGGGAGAGTGGGGTAGGCCCTCTTCCTCTTACCTGTCTCATGGCTCCCAGAGCACACATCCTCCAAGTTCCTTCCCAGCGCCAGCTCCAGGGCAAGCTATAGAAGTGTGTGGTGCAGAGAGAGAAGGACCTGATGTTTCAAATCCCCTTCCTAAGAGTGGATGTTCCAAGCTGGGACTCTATGTCTGTCAGGACTCCTGGAAAAACAGAACCAGAAAACCATAGGACATGGTTTATCTCTCTGTAAGATAGAAGACTCACAACCAGGGGTTGTCTCCTGTCATGATTGATGCTGTGAAGCCTCAGGATGGGCAGTCGGCAAGCTGGAGACCCAGGAGAGCTCACAGAGGAGCTCCAGTCCAAGTCTGAAGGCCTGAGACCCAGGAGAACCGGTTGTGGGAGCTCCGGTCTGAGTCTGAGGGTGGGAGAGGACTGATGTCCCAGCCTGAAGCCAGTCAGAGAGGGGACATTCTCTCTCACTCAGCCTTTTTGTTCTCTTCAGGCCTTCAGCAGACTGAGGCCTGCCCACCTCTGCTTCCCTCAGTCCACAGATTCAACTGGGAATCTCAAACGGAAACAGCCCACCCGACACAAGTATCTGAACACCCAGGGCCCCCTGTGGAGCTGACACAGAAAAGTCAGCGCAGATTCTAAACAATCCGGGCATTCAGAGCCAAGGTTAGAACTGGCGGTGCTTGCTTTCAAGGGGAAATGGTGTTGTGGGAATTCTGGAGTCGGTCTCCCTACACATGTCTTTCTTTGTTCCTGGGGAAGACCTCATTCCTTGTTTACTCGAGAAATGAGTTACCAGTGGGAAGTCTAGAATGATGTTCTGGCGATCAGGGCCACTGAGCTCCTATGCTTTGCAGCTCAGCAAGCTCAGCGCAAGTGTGTGTTTTTTCTGTGTCGTGTAAGGGCACACACAGCCCAGGGAGGCGTATTCAGGCGCAGTTATGCCTGGAGAGAGAGCGAGAAAGTGCACAGAAGACGGCATGGAAAGATGTTCTGATGATATTTCAGAAGGGTGTGAAAGAGTGGATGAAATGGCATTAAAGAGACTTTAGAAGCTTACAGATGTTAGCGAATAAGTATGGATTAGTGGATAGTATTTACTCATGTGTCAAGCATAGAAGGTGCTTTACTTGTATGAACTTTTTATATTCTTTTTTTTTTAAAGATTTTATTTATTACTTATTTGACAGACAGAGATTACAAGTAGACAGAGAGGCAGGCAGAGAGAGGAAGGGAAGCAGGCTCCCTGATGAGCAGAGAGCCCTATGCAGGGCTCGATCCCAGGACCCTGAGATCATGACCTGAGCTGAAGGCAGAGGCTTTAACCCACTGAGCCACCCAGGTGCCCCAACTTTTCATATTCTTAACAGCTTTGTGAATGAGGTCCCATTACCATGATCACTTGATCACATGATCACCCAGTATCCGATCACAGATCATGTGATCACAGATCACGGATAAAACCCCTGAAGCACGGAGAAGTTAAAGGACTTGCCCAAGGTCGCACAGCTACAAGGTACACCCAGAATTTGGCTCCAGAATCTATGCTTTTATCCCCTTGACTACCTTAATTGACTGCTCCTTAATAAAGTGAAAGAGATGCAAATTCCTCCCAAGAAGGGAGGAAATTAGATGAAATCTTTGAGGATGAAAGGCACAACACAGGGAATACCATTGCCTTGCATGGTGACAGGTTACACTCGTGCCCTCGTGGTGAGCAGTGCATGAGGTAGAGACTTGTGGAGTCACTGTGTCATACACCTGAGACTGACACAACATTGCGTGTCAATCACACCTTAAGAAAAAGGAAAAAAAATTAGATGCAATCTTGGTGAGAGTGAAGACTTCAGTATATGCAAGTTTTTTTCTAGTTTTATCTTTTTTTAAAATTTTTCAATTCTTAATTTTTCTTTGGCGTACTCCAATTGAATGAAAGGATTAGATAATGGTGTAGTGTGGACTTAAAGGGATAGGTCCTATGAGGACTCTCTAATGATAGGATACAGGTTTGCAATCTCAGCTGGCTGAGTGTTTATTTAAATCAGGGAGTGGTGAAGTCTCAGATCCCAGTGAAAACTTGCCAGCCGGTAAACAACTCAGCCTGCTGAGATGGTAACTCTAGTTATTTCTGGGTAGAGTGAACTAGTTTTCTTAGTAATGAAGTTTAATTCCTGGATAGTTCAGAGGTAAATATAAAGATGAAATAATAAAATAAATCAAACCCATTGTATTTATATTATATTGTTGGGGCCATACTCAGGAATAATTTGTGTTTTAGTAAGTAATGGGGTTATTGATTATTGATGACTTGTTTAGTTATATATTTATTTACTTATTTATAGAGCATGAGCAGGAGGAGGGGAGAGGGAAAAGCAGGCTCTCGGGCGCCTGGGTGGCTCAGTGGGTTAAGCCGCTGCCTTCGGCTCAGGTCATGATCTCAGGTCCTGGGATCGAGTCCCACATCGGGCTCTCTGCTCAGGAGGGAGCCTGCTTCCTCCTCTCTCTCTGCCTGCCTCTCTGCCTACTTGTGATCTCTGTCTGTCAAATAAATAAATAAAATCTTTAAAAAAAAAAAAAAAAGCAGGCTCTCTGCTGAGCAGGGAGCCCGACCCAAGGCCCGAGGAACTGGGGATCATGATCTGAGCTCCAGGCAGAGGCTTAACTCACCAAGCTACCCAGGTGCTCCTAAGAATTGTGAGATTTATTTAAGAGAAATGTGTAACCCTGGATTAAGTTTATAAAGTGATGGGATTTTTTTTTTTAAGATTTTATTTATTTATTTGACAGAGAACACAAGTAGGCAGAGAGGCAGGCAGAGAGAGAGGAGGAAGCAGGCTCCCTGCTGAGCAGAGAGCCCGATGCGGGACTCGATCCCAGGACCCTGAGATCATGACCTGAGCCGAAGGCAGCGGCTTAACCCACTGAGCCACCCAGGCGCCCTGATGGGATTTGTTTTTATTCTTATTTTTAAAAAATATTTTATTTGACAGACAGAGATCACAAGTAGGCAGAGAGACAGGCAGAGAGAAGGGAAGCAGGCTCTCCACTGAGCAGAGACCCCGATGCGGGGCTCGATCCCAGGACTCTGAGATCATGACCTGAGCCGAAGGCAAAAGCTTTAACCCACTGAGCCACCCAGGCACCCCGATGGGATGTTTTAAAAAAGAACTTGAGATTTACTACATTTTATCCTGTTTAATTGATTAGGGTTTCCTGGGTAGATAAGCACTTAGAGACATTTTGCTTGTCTGATCAGAAGCGCTTGAAAGAGAGAAAAAAGTGAATAGAAATATGTTCCCCTTAAGAACGCAAGTACAGGGGCGCCTGGGGGGGCTCAGATGGTTGAGCCTTTGCTTTTGGCTTGGGTTATGGTCCCAGGGTCCTGCAATTGAGTCCTGCATCCGGCTCCCTGCTTGGTGGGAAGCCTGCTTCTCCCTCTCCCTCTGCAGCTCCCCCTGTTTATTCTCTCTCTCTCTATCAAATAAATAAATAGAATCTTTGAAGAAAAAAAAAAAAACGCAAGTACAGGCAGTCCGATGGTTTGACTTACAATTTTTTTGACTTTATGGTGGTACGAAGGAAATATGCATTCAGTAGAAACTGTGCTCCAAATTTTGAATTTTGGTCTTTGCCCCGGGCCAGCAATACATAACCCAATGTTCTCTCATGATGCTGGGTGGAGGTAGCTCCTCATCCACTACCTGATTGTCAGGGCAAACAACTGAGAACCTGTAATCATTCTGTACCTATATGGCTGTTGTGGGTTGCATTTTCAGTACAGTATTTCATAAATTACAGAAGACATTCAACACTTTGTTATAAAAGAGGATTTGTGTTAGATGATTTTGCCCAGCTGCAGGCTGACGGAAGTGCTCTGAGCACATGTCACCTAGGCTGAGCTATGATGTTCAGTAGGTGAGATATATTACGTGCATTTTTTAAAAGATTTTATTTATTTATTTGACATACAGAGATCACAAGCAGGCAGAGAGGCAGGCAGAGAGAAAGGAAGGGAAGCAGGCTCCCCGCTGTGCAGAGAGCCTGATGCGGGGCTCGATCCCAGGACCCTAGGATCATGACCTGAACCAAAGGCAGAAGCTTTAACCCACTGAGCCACCCAGGCACCCTTATTACATGCATTTTTGACTTAGGATATTGTCAGTTTATGATGGGCTTACTGGATGGAACCCCACTGAATGCTGAGGAAATTCTGTAGAAATGTTTTAGGGAATTTAATTAAATAAGATTGTTGTGGAAAAGAAGACTATCCAACCATCCAGAGAGCTGGGCTTCCCTCCTATGGTGGGAGGTCCCCCGATAGCTTGTTGCTAGGGTTGTTGCCAGGAACTGACTGCCCAGCCGGGGTCCAGATTCCCCAGGCTCCTCTGATTAGGTGGCCCAGGAGCCAGCTGTGATCAGTGGAAGGGAGTAGAAGTTATGTGTCCCTTTCGGAAGAAAGAGGACATTTATCTGGCTTATCTTTTCCATGAGTTTCTTTCTATGGCGTGGTGACTTTAGAACCCACCTGTTGGGGATGGATGCTCTCAAAGTTGGAAAGAACCCAAGTCCCTGAATCACTCTGTCACTCAACAGAACGATCCAACCAGGAACATCCACAAGTCTTTACATGAGCAAAGAATAAACTTCTACTGCATTAAGCCATCAAGATATGGGGGTTCTTTCTTCCCTCTCTTTCTTTCTTCCTTCCTTCCATTTTTAAAAAAGATTTTATTTATTTATTTATTTATTTATTTATTTGAGAGAATGACAGAGAGAACACGAGTAGAGTGAGAGGGATGTCAGATTCCTGCTGAGTGTGGAGCCAGATTGAGGTCCTGATCCCAATGACCCTGAGATCAAGGCCCAAGCTGAAGTCAGACACTTAACTGACCGAGCCACCCAGGAGTCCCATGATTTGGGGGTGGTTTCTTAACAGCTATGATGGTACACTGATTGATCCAGTTGTAAATGGGACTGTGTGCTAGCTATTCTCTTCTTCCAGATCTATCTGCCACCCTTCACTGCCTGGTCCAGTGTTCCAGGAAGACATAGTCTATACAACTTGTGCTCCCTTGTCTTCCTGCTTCCAATTGGGTTCAGCCAATGAGAGAAACTAGCAAGAGGGTAGAGCGTGGGAGTATTTATTCCTTTAGCTCCCTCCCTGTGGTTGGCAAGAGCTGTGGTTCCCTAAGGCCACTAGTTGACCGCTTCAGATTTCTCACTCCCCACCCTTAGCTTCTCAGCCCAAGGTGGTCCAGTTCCCTGCTGGTGCTAATGGCTGAGGGCTTCACCCTACCCATAGCACTGGCAGTCATTCCTTACTCAAACTCCCTTCGGCCATTTGAGTGAGTAATATCTTTGCCTGTGAAATTGACATCGACGGACATATAGCATTGTTGAAGGAAGTTTAAATATTAATCAAAGTTTCTCTTGAAACAGGATTAAAATTTACTGGATTTTTTTTTAAAGATTTTATTTATTTGTCAGAGAGAGAGAAAGCACACAAGCAGACAGAGAGGCAGGCAGAGGTGGAGAGAGAGGCGGAGAGAGAGGCAGGCTCCCCGCCGAGCAAGGAGCCCGCTGCGGGACTCTATCCCAGGACCCCAGGATCATGACCCGAGCTGAAGGCAGCGGCCTAACCCACTGAGCCACCCAGGCATCCCAAATTTACTGGATTTTTGTTAGCAATATGTCTTAGTTGACTTTTGTCCCAATAGTGCCATATAACAAGCCTTTAGTCTCAGGCTCTTTGGTTGAAAGACCAACTGTGGTTCAGCAGATCTAGGCTGGGCTCAGCTGGGGAACTCTGCTTTCGGCTGCTGGTCGTGGGTTCCAGGTGGCTCTGCTTCCTGGCTTTTCTTCTGGAGCTACAGCTGAAGGGACAATATCTGTCTGGGACAGTCTCTTCTAATGGCAGATTGCCGGAACTCAGGAGATAAAGCAGATTCACACAAACATAGTGCAGCCTTTGCTAACATCAATTTGGCCAAAACAGGTGTTATGGCCAAGCCTCAGGTGGTAGCTGGGGCCCACCAGGAGGCAGGGCAAGGGTGTGATGTGTAACTCTTACAGGGGAACAAAGCCTCAGAAGTGATCAGTCAGCAAATAATAACATCTGTTCATTGAAAACAGAGCTTGCACTTGAGACTTCACTAAATTCAATATTAATTTAAACCCTAGCAATCACAAAGAGACTTCTCAAAGCACAAAAGCTTCCCTTCAAATAATAATTGCTAACACTTACTGTGGAAATATCACTTCCTGGACACTGAAGTACTTTACATGTATCAACTCAATTCTTTTTTTTTTTTTTTTTTAAGGATTTATTTATTTATTTTAGAGAAAGAGAGAGGGGGTGAACAGGCTGGGGGGTGGTGGAGGTGTTGGAGGAGGTGGACAGGAGAGAAAGAAGAGAGAAACAGACTCCCTCCTGAGCACCAAGCTCAACCTGGGGCTCAATTCCACAATCCTGAAATCATGACCTGAGCCAAAATCAAGAGTCAGATGCTCAACCAACTAAGCCACCCAGATGCCCCATCGACTCACTTGATTCTTAAAGCAACCTCTCAAGATAGGTACTATTATCATATACATTTTTACAGCTGAAAGTACTGAGGCACAGAGATGTTCAGTAACTTGTCCAAGGTCACAGAACAGGTAGGGGGCAGGAGCAGAGCTAGGCTCTAGGGTTCATATTTTTAAATTTTTTTAAAATTATTTTTTCTAGAGTTTGTCTTCTAACCAGTATGCCATACTGCCTCTTGAAGGCATCCAGACCATTCAGAAGACATCTGAGAAGCAATCTGCAGCCTCTCAAGTCTGTGTTCCCTTTTGCCCTGGTCCGCATAAGTCAAGGTCAAGGTCAAGGTCAAGCTGAAGCCAATAGGGCAGCATCCTGTCCTGGCTTCACTGTTCCAGATGTGGCTCTGCTTCTTCCTGACTTTCTTTCTGTCTCTCACAAGACACCAGGCAGCAGGGCAGGTGGGGGGCTTCCTGGCCGACAGAGGAGGCACCAGTCCCTCTGGGTCCCCCAGCAGGGCTCTGAGATCACCTTCTTCATGTGAGAGTGAGCCAGACCAACACCCAAAGCCTACTGTTGTCCTGAGCATCGCAGGATCTGGTAAGATCCTTTCCTTCCTTTCTCCGGCAGACAGTTTTTGAGTATCAACTACGAACCAGCTCTCGTGCAAGGGGATACAACGGTGAGCAAAACAGAAGGGGTGCTGTTTTTCAGGGAACGTGGGAACCAGGCAGCAGACACACATACACGCGTGCACGTACTCACACGTGACTACACAGGCATGAGAAAATCCTGGGTGCTACAGAAACACCAAAAGAGGAACCTGACCTGGTCTGGAACAGGCCTCTCTGAGGAAGCGACATTTAACCAGAGGCTGAAAGTAAAAGCCAGGCCACAGAAGCATAGGGGGTGTGGCGGAGTTTCTGGGGGAGAGGGAAAGGCATGTGAGCCCTGGAACAGCCTTCACAGCTCCTTGAGATCCTAGCTCAGTCTGTTGAGGACCTTCCCCCTTGGAGGGTCTAAGTTCGTGCTCTCATAACTTAGTCTCAAGCAAATGATACCACTTCCTTTTCCTGTGGGATCATGACAAGTACGTGTTGGAGAAGGTAGGTGACCAAGAGGATGTGACCTTTGGTTGACCTTCAGGCTGAACCTGAGCAATTAGGGGTTCCTTCTCCCCTCTCCTGGCCCTGGAATATATGCTCTGTGCACTGCCCCCACAGCGAGGGCTGTTCCAAAGACCACCTGAACAGTGCAGGCGACCAAACACAGTTTAAGGCCCCTGTGGTATAAACTTTTTTTTTTAAGATTTTATTTATTTATTTGACAGACAGCTTGAGAGGGAACACAAGCAGGGGGAAGGGCACAGCGAGAAGCAGGCTTCCTGCTGAGCAGGGAGCCCAGTGGGATGCAGGGGCTCCATCCTAGGACCCTGAGATCATGACCTGAGCAGAAGATAGAAGCTTAACGACTGAGCCACCCAGGCCAGGCACGCACCCCGCCCCCACCCCGAACATATAAACTTTACCAGCCTGGGGAGGAGATGCACAGAGCTTCTTGCCTGCAGTGGACTGTGTTCTGCAAGTTCCCTCTTTTTAGAACTGCCACCCACCCATCTGGAATGGTCCGCTTTTTCTTCCATCTCTCCTTGTCTCCCATGTTTGGGGGACATGAAGTTTGGGAATGAAGATCAGAGTGTTTCGTCCCTATCCCTTCTGTCCCCTGAACACCTGAACTTTTTCTTCCAACACCCATTTATTGAGCATGAGCAAGGAAGGGCTGGATTTGGGGAGGAGGGCGAGGAGTGCCTTCGGGTAAGAAAACAGTCCCGGGCTCCAGGCAATCATTCACTCAGTGGACTTATTCTGAGCCACCCTGCCCCGTGTGGAGCTCTGGGAGTTCCAAAATGAATAGGACCCAGTCACCTTTCCCTGGAGCTAAGAAGTGGCTATCAATCACCAGCACTTTGAGACGGTGTCAGAAATCATCTGACTTCCTTCCTCGCTAAGCTCCCCTCCTCTTGGCCAAGAGCACTGTTTTAATTGGACCAGGATGCAGAGCTGGCTGAATCAGTCTTTCACAGAACACCTTTGAGAAGGCTTGCATAGGACACCAGGATCTGCCGGACGCAGGTGAGGTCCTTGCCAGCCACTCCAAGCTTCTTCCCCAAGGGACAAGCAGAAAAGAGCCTGATTATCAAAGATAAAGAGTTTGGCCATTGGCCAAGTGACACCAGTGGCAGAGATGTTTGTCCTGGGACCTGGGAGTGGCTGGAATGACCAAGCACAGAGGTGACTTAATTACTTAACAACCTACCAGTTTGTTCAAGTGGTAGCCTGCTCCGGGCCCACAGCCAGGGAGACGTGGAGGTCACATCCTGGTGGTAAATAGTAACCGGCCACAGTGACGAAGCCTGAGGTCACCCGCAGGGAGAGGCTATCCCCAGATCAACCCCAGGCAGCATCTGGAGTAAGATGCACACCAGCCCGACCACCTACCCATCCGTGCTCCAAGTGGTGGTCACGGGCCATCTCTCCTCTCCCCCTCAGGGCAGCAGCGAACACCAACCAGGGACCACAGCCTGCCTCCGCCACATAAAGCTTGGTGTTAGAGCTCCTGGTGGGTCGGGCTGAAACCCAGCAAACATGACCTCACTTAGCTAACTTGCCAGGCAGAAGTTATAGTTGAATGAACCCAGACCCCACTTCTGAGTCCTGAGAAAAGTCCTCCTGTTTAGGGGTGCCTGGGTGGCTCAGTCTGTTAAGTGTCTGCCTTCGGCTCAGGACCTGGGCCTTGATCCCAGGACCAGCAGGATCCAGGGAGCCTGCTGCTCCCTCTCCCTCTGGCTGCTGCTCCCTCTACTTGTGCTCTCTCTCTCTGTGTCAAATAAATAAATAAAATCTTTAAAAAAAAAGTCCTCTTGGGGCACCTGGGTGGCTCAGTGGGTTAAGCCACTGCTTTCAGCTCAGGTCATGATCCCGGGGTCCTCGGATCGAGCCCCGCATCGGGCTCTCTGCTCAGCGGGGAGCCTGCTTCCCCCTCTCTCTCTGTCTGCCTCTCTGCCTACTTGTGATTTCTGCCTGTCAAATAAATAAATAAAATCTTTAAAAAAAAATAAAAAATAAAAAAAAGTCCTCCTGTTTAGGCGAAGCTGGTGAGGCAGGGGGGTACAGCAAAGCCAACCTGGATCCCCCTTTAGAGACCCAGCTCCTGGGAGCAGGTCCTAGCTCCATCATGGGCCACAAAAGTTTGAACAAATCATGAAATCTTTCTTGGGCTGGGTTTCACATCCGAAAGGCAGCGCATGGCATTATCACAAGGGTTGAATTAAGGAGGATAATGTATGTGACAGTCTTTTGTAAGCAATGAGGTCTCTGTACTACACGCACAGGGTTAAGTAGAATTGCTTTCTTGATTAGTCTTGTCCAGGAAAGCAGAACATCTCTTCCCCAGCTGTTTCTAGAAAGCAGTCATCTGTATTGCTACCTCAGTACTCCCCTCAGGCAAGGTTGTCTTTTCTGCTGGCTGCAGAGAAGCTGGGAACTGAACTTGGGACTCACCTGTACTGAGATTGTAACTCCCTTTGGCATTTCTTTCTACTCTTTCTGGACTTACCTGGTTTGACTAATTGGAGTACCATTTTTTTTTTTTTTTTAATTTGCAGGGCCTTGTATTGTATACATCTGTCTTAAATCCCTTTTGGGACACAACAGGGTGTAATGAAGTACATCCTATATCCAAATAGAAACACCAGTCCTTTGGCAAGACTTTGCCTGCTATTGTTTTGTTTACTTAAAAAAAGGTAGGTTTTGCAATGCGGTCTGGACTTACCTGGTTTGACTAATTGGAGTACCATTTTTTTTTTTTTTTTTAATTTGCACGGCCTTGTATTGTATACATCTGTCTTAAATCCCTTTTGGGACACAACAGGGTGTAATGAAGTACATCCTATATCCAAATAGAAACACCAGTCCTTTGGCAAGACTTTGCCTGCTATTGTTTTGTTTACTTAAAAAAAGGTAGGTTTTGCAATGCGGTCTAGGTCATGGTAAAAACACAATACAAGCCCACTGGAGCTGAACCATTGCTGAACCACAGTGCCCAGCACTGCGCGTGGGTCGTGAAAAGGGTCCTGCCATATTTTCATCTGAAATGCACCGGGCACTGGTGGCCACACAGGTGTGTTAGGGGGATTCAACCCACTCCAGCTTCCCACCCCTGCGTCTCGTGCCTGAACAGTCCCTGTGGGGGTGGGGAAGGGATGGAGGCGGGGCAGAAGCAAAACCCGGCGAACGGATATGTGAGCTGTCGGCGGGGCCCCGCGACTCGGAGTTCGCCTGCACCCAGCTTCCATCGAAGGAAGAGGGAGGGGCTGCGGTGGTCGGGAGACTGGACTAGGGGACCGCACGGATTGTGTCGCTATGTGAGGGGGAGACGGAAGTCCCTTTACCAGCCTAGGAGGAGAAGAGGCCCCAGATACAGGCTGGAAGATGGCCGGAGAAGGGCGGGGGGTGGGGGGGGTGTGGGGTGGGGAGCGGCGCTGCTGCCTGGAGCCGGAGCGCTCGGCCTCGGGATGCGCAACGAGGACCCGCCCCGGCAGCCCCGGGAGGAGGGAGGAGCGAGCGACTCTGTGACCGCGCTCCTGTCCCGCCTCCTCCAGCCCCTGCCTATTCGGGGTTCGGGGTACGCGCTCCATCCGCGCGGCCCCCGGCAGAGAGGACCCCTCTGTCCACTTGGTCCCCCGACGCGTTGGAGACTGGCCGGCTCGGGACAGAAAATGCTCCACTCGCCGGGGGGGTGGGGGCGCTGCCCAGTCGCCCCGATGCGGTTCCCACCCCAGCCCCTCCACCTCCTGGCTGGTCACCCCACTTTGCGTCAGTTTCCCCGTCCTAAAAGTGGGGCTAATGACTGTACTCACTCTCCTCTTAGGGCCGTTGTGTAAGTGGCACAACGCAAAAAAAGCGTGTAGCGCTGAGAAAGTCCCTAACAAGTATCACCAGCGGGGGCTGTGGACCTTCTCCCCACCTTCTCCAGATCCCCAGGGCGTGGGCCCGTGTAGGATTCGGGGGGTCCCCAAACGACGACACCGAAGCTCTGGCGGACGGGTATCCGGCTGGGCGCACGGCGGAAGCGGGGGGTTGGCGGGGGTTGGCGGGGGTTGGCGGGGGTTGGCGGTGACGTGGGAGGGGACCGACCGGGACTCTCCTCGTTTCCTCCACCAGCCCAGTTCCCAGGAATTTGCCTGGGGCAGTCGGCGGGGTGGCCGGGCCAGCGCCAGGCGGCGGTTTCGGGATGACTTGGTGCAGGTGAGTGTCCGGGGCGCAGAGAAAAGTAGGCGGTGGGCCCTGGGCGATGGGCGCGCCACGGGGACGCCGCGGTCTCCGGACTGAGCCGGACCTGTCCTCCCACGTAGCGCGGCGGGAAGGGGACAGGACGCCGTTTCGAGCCCCTGCTCTTTCTGGATCGCCGCATCCCAGGGAACCCTGATTTTACAGTCGGAAAATTGGACATGGAGGTTGCCTCTGGTCCCGGGGAAGGTGTCGCTCGGGTGTCCCAAACGTGGGAATCGGGGGGCGCCTGGGTGGCTCAGTGGGTTAAGCCTCTGCCTTCGGCCCAAGGTCATGATCCCAGGGTCGTGGGATCGAGCCCCACGTCGGGCTCTCTCCTTGGCGGGGAGCCTGCTTCTCCCTCTCTCTACCTGCCTCTCTGCCTACTTGTGACCTCTCTGTCTCTCTCTGTCAAATAAACAAATAAAAAATCTTAAAAAACAAACAAACAAACAAACAAACAAACAAACAAAAAAACGTGGGAATCGGTCCGCGGGGCGCGGCTTGGGACGCGGGCGCTCCACCAGGGGACCGCAGGCTCCCGGCGGACGGGAAGCTGAGGTCGCTCGGAAAACAGCCGGAGCAGTGGGGGAGTTTAGAAAGTCGGATTTCAGACGCCCGGGGCGCGCAGCCTCGAGGCAGAGTGGGCTTCTGTCTGTTCCATAACCCGGGAGCAAAGGAGCCCGAGGACTAGAGGAACAGTCACGGGGGCGGAGGGGGTGGTGATGTGGCGGGCAAGGAGACATGGAAGTCTGCTTTAATTTTTACAGCCTACAAAAAAGGATCAAAATACATTCTGTGCCTTTTTACCCCCAAAGTTTATTTTCTTTGTATTTTTCAATATTAGAGCCATTATTAAACACTGACAAGGAAATCATCTTGCGAATCTTGCAAAAGAGTGTTCGTGCGATGATGAATGCTTTATAAGCATTCGCACGAAGCCGGGGTTCTACGGAGGATGTGGCGAGGGGAAGGGAGGCAGCCCCGCGTGCAGAAGTGTTCCGGCTTCCATTCCATGTTCCCTCTCCCTCCCCAGCATCCCCCACTCCTCGTTTCTTAATGTGTGACTGAGCAGTCCCGGCATCAGGCTGGGTGCCAACGAATTTAAAACTGGCAAGGCCTTGGCAGGTTTGACTTTTCCTTCACTCGTGGACAGCTGGAAGGCCCAAGAGGTCTTGGTTTTAACTGACATTGTTTGCTGTGGTTATAGCCCTGATCTTAAGGCAGCTGGCCTGCGCGGCCATGGGGGAAGCTAATCTTTCTTTCAACGAATTTTTTTTTAACTTTCGCTTGCCTTTTTATGACTCCCTTTTTTTTTTTTTTTTAAGATTTTATTTTGACAGAGAGAGATCGCAAGTAGGCAGAGAGGCAGGCAGAGAGCGAGGGGGAAACAGGTGATCCTGGCTCTATCCCCTGACCCTGAGATCATGAGCTGAGCCTGAGATCATGACCTGAGCCGAAGGCAGAGGCATAACCACTGAGCCAGCCAGGCTCTCCTTTATGATTCTTCTAAGAAGTACTCTCTACACCCAACCTGAGGCTCAAACTCAGGACCCAGAGAGCAAGAGTCCCAGTGCTCCACTTACGGAGCCAGCTAGATGCCTCTAGTTTGTCTGTTTCTTTCTTTCTTTCTCTGCCTTGTTAGTTCGTTCGTTCGTTCCTTCCCTCCTTCCTTCTTTCTCTCTCTTTTTTTTCTTCCTTTCTTTTTAAAATAAGAAAATGTGAGATTTGGGGGCACCAGGGTAGCTCAGTGGGTTAGGCACCCCAGACTTAATCTCAGCTCAGGTGGTGATCTCAGAATGAGTTTAGCCCTGTTGGGCCTGGAGCCTACTTAAAAAAAAAAAAAAAAAAAGTCTGATTTTGGAATGGGTATTTTTGTTTTTGTCCTCTAGAACAGGCTAGTCCACTTGACACATGCTGCCAACCCCAGAAATGATCGTTACAGTGTCAGGTGCTAAACTCAGTAAATTGGTGAATTCATCTCATTTCATACACTGGATCACTTTTTTTTTTTTTCAAGACATCCTTCCTGCTGAGCAGAGAGCCTGATGTGGGGCTCACTGTGGGTGGGGGGGGGGGGCTCGGTCCCAGGACCCTGAGACCATAACCTGAGTCGAAGCCAGAGGCTTAACCCACTGAGCCACTGAGGCGCCCCTGTGGATCACTTTTTGATTAGGTGTAGACCCTGTTCTAGATTGACTCTAGATTCTCCCTGTGGAGAATATTCTCTTATTATGTCCACTCTACAGTTGTGGAAATTGAGGAAAGAAGACGTCCAAGGAATGCATCGGAAGGAGCAGATTGGAATTCAGCTCCATTTGAGACTAAAGCTGATGCTTTTCAATTGCTTGGGACATTTTATTTGTAATATTTCACTCAACAAATGTTTGATAATCTGCTCTTTGCTAGGCATTGTGCTGGGTACTAGGAACACAGCTGTCCTCACCTCTTGGAGAAGTGGTAACTTCAGCATATTTCATTCCCAGCTGTTCTTCTTCTTCTTTTTTTTTTTTAAGTAGCCTTCACCCTCAGCATGGAGCCCAACGTGGGGCTTGAACTCACAACCCTGAGATCAAGAGTCCGATGCTTAAGAGTCAAATGAATAATGGACTGAGCCACCCACCTGCTCCTCTTAGCTATTTATTTTTAACACCCCCTTCCTCTACAGGACAGAATTATTTGCAGTAATAATCATGTAATAATAATATTCTCTTGCTTTTTCCATTTAAAGACAATTGAAGTAAACTGTAATTCCTAAAGATACCAAAATTGGACAAACTATTTTAGGTATGAATTAAAATGGGTGCTTATCGAACAAAATATTACACTTGGCAGTTTGTGCCGTTTGGCTGCTTTAAATCTTAAACACTAATGAAAAATCAGTGGGCACACACACATAATGACAGAATTGAGGTGACTGAAGTTTGGTTTACTCATCTTTAAATTAGATGACAGGGAGGGGTTCCTGCTGGGTGGCTCAGTGGTTAATCGTCTACCTTTGGCTCAGGTCATGATCTCAGGGTCCTGGAATCGAGTCCCGCATTGAGCTCCCCGCTCAGCGGGAAGCCTGCTTTTCCCTCTCCCACTCCTCCTGCTTGTGTTCCTTCTCTCGCTGTGTCTCTCTGTGTCAAATAAATAAATAAAATCTTTAAAAAAATACAATAAAATAGATGACAGGGAGATAGAGGAGGGATTTGCTTCGTTCATTCCACGCATGGACCTGGTATTGTGGTACCTCCGGGTCTACCCCCTAGGGGCTTAAAAAAAAAAGTGTGCTATTCATGTGTGTTTCACATCTGCTGCTTAAATGGAGGAATAGGTAAGACCACATGGTTTACAACCAAGCTGCGCCCTAAGCCAGTTTGAACTATTTCTCCATTTACCCCGGTTGCAAGCTTACCTTTGAAAGGAACGTATGGAGCTGAGTCGGGTGTGTGTTGGGAGCCAACTACATAACTGAGTTGTTTAGATCAAATTCCATGAAAAATATGATTTTTCTAAAGGATAAGCAATAAATGGTGCTGTTTTGAAGCTCATGTGTATTATTAAACTGTCATAGTAAGTGACGTAGACATAAAATAGCAGTTCTCAACCATTTTTGTCTCAGAAACTTTTACACTCTTAGAAATGATGGAGGACCCCCAGGAGCTTAAAATTAAAAAAAAAAAAAATTTACGAGAGGCAAGGGAGGGGCAGAAGGAGAGGAAGAGAGAGAATCCCAACATGGGGCTCGATCTCAAAACCCTGAGAAAAATGACCTGAGCCAAAGTCACGTGTCCAGATGTTAACAGACTGAGCCACCCAGGTACCCCAGGAGCTTTCATGGATATGAGTTGTATTTATTCCCACTATGACATGAGACATTAAAGCTGAGAAAGTTTATTTTTATTTTTTGAAAGATTTTATTTATTGGATAGAGAGAGAGAGAGAACACAAGCAGGGGGAGCGAGAGAGGGGGAAGCAGGCTCTCTGCTGAGGAGGGAGCCTGATGCAGGGCTGGATCCCAGGACCCTGGGATCATGATCTGAGCTGAAGGCAGATGCTTAACTGACTAAGCCACCCAGGTACCCCAAAGCTGAGAAAGTTAAAAAAAAAAAGTATTTGTTAAGGCATTAAAAATGACAATTCTCAACCTACCAGATGTTAGCATCGTGCATTTTATAACTTTTTTTAAAAAGATTTTTATTTATGGGACGCCTGGGTGGCTCAGTTGGTTAAGCAGCTGCCTTCGGCTCAGGTCATGATCCCAGCGTCCTGGGATCGAGTCCCACATCGGGCTCCTTGCTCTGCAGGGAGCCTGCTTCTCCCTCTGCCTCGCCTTCCACTCTGTCTGCCTGTGCTCGCTCTCACTCTCTCTCTCTCTGACAAATAAATAAATAAAATCTTAAAAAATATATATTTATTTATTTATTTGACAGAGAGACAGATCACAAGTAGGCAGAGAGGCAGGCAGAGAGAGAGAGAGGGAAGCAGGCTCACTGCTGAGCAGAGAGCCCCCAACGATCTCTACCTCTTAAGTAGTCATACCTTAGTGTACCCCCTTCCCACAGTGGCCAGGGTGACCGATATGCAAAAAGCATAGGTCACCTCTAAGGTAGGTAATAAAAGACACCGTGGCTTTCATCTTGATGGTACATCCCCTCTTAAGTCATCAGCTCTGGCGAAGCCATCTGCCCTGTTGTGAGTTGCCCACAGAGTGCCCCGTAGAGGCAAACCAAAGTCTCCAGCCAGTAACAGCTAGCAAGCACATCAACCAGTCCCGGTCAAGCCTTCAAATAATTAATTTTTCATTAAAATGCATGATGCATGGGCGCCTGGGTGACTCAGTGGGTTAAAGCCTCTGCCTGCGGCTCAGGCCATGATCCCAGGGTCCTGGGATTGAGCCCCACATTGGGCTCTCTGCTCAGCGGAGAGCCTGCTTCCTCCTCTCTCTTCCTGCCTGCCTCTCTGCCTACTTGTGATCTGTCTGTCATATAAATAAATAAAATCTTTAAAAAAAAATAAAAAGTTTATCTTAGTTAGAGTGCCCTTTGGTACATTAAAAATTGGCAAATATAGGATTATTCAGACTTTTTTCTTTTTTGGCTGTGTCTGTTTTTGTAAGTTGTATTCTGTAAGAGTTTTCTTAATTCCTTTGCGTTTTCAAGTGTATTGTCAGAAAATCATCTGCCAGTTGACAGAAAGAGATCACACATAGGCAGAGAGACAGGCGGAGAGAGAGCGGGAAGCAAGCTTCCTGCTGAGCAGAGAGCCCGATGCGGGACCCAATCCCAGGACCCTGAGATCATGGCCTGAACCAAAGGCAGAGGCTTAACCCACTGAGCCACTCAAGCACCCCTCTGGTTTTTCAGTGTTAAGTAATGACGCAGGGAACATATGGTTGCCTATATCTCTTTACCTCTATATGTCTATGTGTCTGTCTGTCTAGACATATATGTCTAATTATATGTAGTTGTTGTGTGGTTTGACAAGCCAAGATTCTCAACCTCCTTGTATTGTTTGTTTGTTTCTTTCTTTTTTTAAAGATTTATTTATTTGTTTGACAGACAGAGATCACAAGTAGGCAGAGAGGCAGGCAGAGAGAGAGGAGGAAGCAGGCTCCCTGCTGAGCAGAGAGCCCGCGATGCGGGGCTCGATCCCAAGACCCTGGGATCATGACCTGAGCCGAAGGCAGAGGCTTTAACCCGTTGAGCCACCCAGGCACCCCCTTCTATTGTTTCTCTGTGTGAACTTTTGTTAAACTTGGCAGCCTCAGGTAATTGTGTCCAGGAAAGTTCTGTGTCAGTAGATTTGCATGCTCACACGAAAGGGCTGGTCCGAGCAGGCATCTACTCCCGTGAAGTGGTTTCTGCTTTTCGGGCGTGTCCTGGAGAGGGGAAACGGATCCTTTTTTCATGTGTTCAGAGGCATTTTTAAGAGGCCTGCCTGACTGAGCAGCCTTCAACCTTGACAAGATCAAACAAACTAAACCCTTTGCAGGTTCAACAAAGATGAGAAAAGGCGCTCCCCGCGGTTGGTTGAAAACACAAGCAAGGAAATAATTCACTTCTAAAGACGATTGTTTAAAACTGTGCAGTAGCCAAGCCTTCCAAATTTGGTTCCCTTCCTATGTGACAGCCAATGACAGGCTTTATCAAAATTCAATACTGCATCGCCGGGATGAAACCAGACTTGTTTTGAATGTTAACCTTTGCCACCGTAACACATATCCATGCTGATATTTTTCTTTTTTTTAAAAAAATTATTTATTTATTTGACACAGAGAGAGAGAGAGAGACAGTGAGTACACATACAAGCAGGGAGGAGGGGAAGGGGCAGAGGGAGAAGGAGAAGCAGATTCCCCGCTGAGCAGGGAACCCGATGCAGGGCTCGATCCCAGGACCCTGGGATCATGACCTGAGCCAAAGCCAGACGCTTAATGAGTAAACCACCCAGGCACCCCAAAAAAGGAATTTCTTCTTGCGAACCAAATATTTTACAACTTTGAGGTATCTGTGATTTGGCTTTTTGTCTTTAAAATCTACCTCATTTGATATTAATATAAAGATACCAACTTTATCTTGGGTACTTAGTTTATTTATGTTCCTTTTTTAATTCTCAACATCTCTCTATATATCCATGTGTTTTAGATGTGTCTCTTGCAACACCTCATATAACTGGGCTTCTTTTTTCCATCCAGCCTGACTATCTTTGTATTTTAGCTGAAACATTTAACTCATTTACTTTGGTTTAAATCTAACTTTCTATTTGTTCCACCTGATCTATGTTCTTCTCCCTTTTCTTGCACTTTTTTTATTGCTTATTTTTTATCATTCCATTTTCCTGTGTATTAGCTTGAAAGTTATTCACTGTTTGTACTGTTTCCATGGTATTTACACTATAGGTTGTAACGTATTCTTGACCTATGAGAGTCTAAAATTACATGGTATTTTTTATCTTCCTGGGCAACGCAAAGACTTCACAACACTTTTCTGCCTTTCCTGACTTATTTTACTTTTTGTGTGTTGTTGTTCTATGACATACAAAACGGTATTACGGCTTTATGTAGACAGTAGTTACCTACATTTTCCCCACGTACTTGCCATTTGATTTCTCTTTATTCTTTTCCTTATGACCTTCTATCGGGGTTAACGTGCCTCCTGTAGCTCCTTTAGTGCAAGTACGCTAGTGACAAATTCCTCAAACCGCTATTCGTCTGAAAATGTTTTTTTTTTTTGAAGATTTTATTTATTTATTTGACAGACAGAGATCACAAGTAGGCAGAGAGGCAGGCAGAGAGAGAGAGGAGGAAGCAGGCTCCCTGCTGAGCAGAGAGCCCGCGATGCGGGGCTCAATCCCAGGACCCTGGGACCATGACCTGAGTGGAAGGCAGAGGCTTTAACCCACTGAGCCACCCAGGTGCCCCCAAGATTTTATTTTTTTAAGTAATCTCTACATCCAACGTGGGGCTTGAACCTACGACCCTGAGATCAAGAGTCTTACACTCTACCAACTGAGCCAGCCAGGTGCCCCTTTCCAGTATTTAAAGTCCTCTGTTCTTCTGCCTCTCGTGTTGGTGGTTGTCTCCTGCTCTGTCTTTAGTCTTGCCTAATTGTTTAGTGTAACCATCGAGCTGTCAATACTTGTTATTTTTTTGCTTCTTAAAATTCCATCTGGTTCTTTTTTATATTCTTCAATTCTGTGTTGAAATTCCCAAATCAGGGTGCCTGGGTGGCTCAGTGGGTTAAGCCGCTGCCTTCGGCTCAGGTCATGATCTCAGGGTCCTGGGATCGAGTCCCGCATCGGGCTCTCTGCTCGGCAAGGAGCCTGTTTCCCTCTCTCTCTCTCTCTGCCTGCCTCTCCATCTACTTGTGATCTCTCTCTGTCAAATAAATAAATAAAATCTTTAAAAAAAAAAAAAAAGAAATTCCCAAATCACTAACTTATAATTCTTCAGTGTCCTTAGTCTATTTATTTTACAGTGTGTCTGAGAACTTCAGTCTCTGAAGAGACCTTGTGATTTGGTTTGATTTTGCCTTTCTTGCCGCATTAGACAATGTAATCTCCATATGTGCTAAATATCATCTTTACAAAATACGTTGCAGAAATCATCTGAGATGTAGGCTGCTGCCAGAACCGAGGATTCGTGTTTGGCTCTGCTAGGCACTGGGAGCAGGGGCAATGTGTGGTTGCCTCAGTTCAGCTTCCAAGAGACGGTGGGCAGCCCAGCCAGCCACGCCTGAATCCGCTTTTCCTGGAGGAGTCCCTTGAAGTTCCCGCACAAAGCGACGGGCTTCACTTGGAACCCCCATCCCGACCTCTACCCATAGTGGATCTTGGACTCTAATATCTAGTCTTCTAATTCTGAAAGGCTGAGAACAGCATGCCCAGCCTCTCAGCTGCCCCCTTAGGAATCGGTAAACACAACCAGAGGGAAAAGGAACCTCATTCTTGAGCTTCCGTTACCCATCCAGTCCTGCCCCTGTAATTCATTACCTTGGTAGCCATCTGAGTGCTTCAGGCAGATGTGTTTTGGTTTGGGTTTTGGTTCAACTTTTCCAGTTATCAGCAGTAGGAAAATTGGTCCAAATTGCTCTGTCCTCTCTTGCTGGAAGCAGAACTCCTTTGCCCCTAAGGCATTAGGATGAGGGGTGCCTGCGTAGCGCAGTGGGTTGAGCCTCTGCCTTCGGCTCGGGTCGTGATCCCAAGGTTCTGGGATCGAGCTCTGCATCAGGCTCTCTGCTCAGTGGGGAGCCTGCTTCCCTTCCTCTCTCTCTCTCTCTGCCTGCCTCTCTGCCTACTTGTGATCTCTCTGTCAAATAAATAAATTAAATCTTAAAAAAAAAAAAAGTTTCTAGGTTGAGCCAGCAGGGGAGGTAAAAGCTCCATGAGACTGATTTTGGAGTCTTTTTTTTTTTTTTAAAGATTTTATTTATTCATTTGACACAGAGAGATCACAAGTAGGCAGAGAGGCAGGCAGAGAGAGAGAGAGGAGGAAGCAGGCTCCCCGCGGAGCAGAGAACCCGATGCGGGACTCGATCCCAGGACCCTGAGATCATGACCTGAGCCGAAGGCAGCGGCTTAACCCACTGAGCCACCCAGGCGCCCTGATTTTGGAGTCTTATAGCAAAGGTGGGGTATAGCTAATTTTAATTGCGTCCAAGAAAATAAAGATGATATTATTTGTACTTCTAATATGGCAAAACAATTAATAGTTATTATTATAGAATTACAGTTGATCCTGGAACAAAGTGGGGGTTAGGGGCACTGCCCCCCCACCCCCAACTTCTGCATAGTGAAAAATCCACATAGCACTTTTGACTCCCCCCAAAACTTAACTACTAGTAGTCTACTGTTGACTGGACGCCTTCCCAATGGCATACACAGTTATATGTATATGTGTTATATAATGTATTCTTAGAGAATACCTAATTTTTTCTTTTTTCTTTTTTGGTATTTCTAGGCTATATGGTTTGTCTGTGAGTTTTTCATATTGTGGCAAATCTCCCGAATATTTCCCATATCTTTACTGAGAGAAATCTGCGTATAAGTGGACCCACACAGTTCAAACCCGTGTTGTTCTAGGGTCAGTTGTGTGTAATAATTCATAGTTATTAGGTATATAATTTGAATGGGTTTCTGATACTGGCAACCCCAAATTCCTAACTACAGTACGCAGAAGCAGTGTGTATGTACCACTTTTACCTAAAATCTCACCAGAACTTTTTGGTTGTTAATTTAATATGTATAAAAAGGCTATTTCAAAGTTACTTTTAATTTCAGTACTTTTAACTTTCAAGTGAGAACAAATATTTTCCTATGTGTTTGACAGTAAATATATCTATCATTGGGTTAGTCCTTTTTTTTTCATCTTCTGTGCCCATTTATTCATTGGTATCTTGATGTCTTTTATGTAAGTGAATTGAGATTAAACCTCTGCTCCCATATTTGTTAGGAACCATTTCAATAGTCCAATAGTCCTATTTTTATTTCAGGGGTGTTTTTCACTGTATAGGTATTTTAAATACATTTTTAAAAGATTTTATTTATTTGTCAGAGAGAGAGCACAAGCAGGGGGAGCAGCAGGCAGAGGGAGAAGCAGGCTCCCCGCTGAGCAGGGAGCCCAACACAGGACTCGATCCCTGGACCCCTAGGATCATGACTTGAGTTGAAGGCAGACGCTTAACCGGCTGAGCCACCCAGGCACCGCAACACTGTGTGCGTATTTTAAAAAATTGGATGCACACTTAAGCATTTTGGTCTTTCCCCTTGTAGGTGTTTCTAGGCTGTAAAGTATTGTGGTTCACAACAAACAAACAGAAATTATGAGATTGCTTTCATAGGCAACAGGAAAATCCTGCCTAACCAGCTTCTATTGTCCGCTGAGGGGCAGGCATCTGGACCAAACCTGCTAGGGTACAAGAGCCTCTCAGGGAAATGAGTATCCCCATCTTCTGACCCGGGACTCAGGCTGCTCCTGCAGTTTCCCCCTGGTCCGAAAGTTCTGTACCTGGAATGTGAGAACTGCTTGTCGGGGTTAAGTGGCTTCACCTTGACCTTGAAGGGACAGGCTGACACCACCTAATACAGATGACTGGCTCCTGTCCTTATTTCTCACCAACTTTAGAAATTGCACGTTGGCGTTTTCTTGAATGTTTCTCAAACAGGGTCCAACCAGGATAGCAAACTCATGTGATAATTTTAACCAGTCCCCATAGCAGGACACAAACAGCGCAGACTGAACATTGTAGAACAAACACTTGTACTTCTAAAATAAAAATTGAAAAAATTTTTAATCAATTATAAAAAATTATCAATTATCCAAAAAATCAAATATCAGAATTTTTAATCAATTATCAAAAAATTGATAGAAGTTCAACTGCTTCATATCTTATTGGTAATCTCCTACCAAACAATTCCCCTTCATGACTGCATCCCAAATGCTATCGCGGGCTGGAACCAGGTTTTGTAAATAGGAACCCCAAGGCTGAGAAACGTCCAATCACGTGGTCCAAACGTGAGTAAGAGGAAGTGAACTCCTATTTTCTGCATGGGTTTCTATAACTTGACTATTTGAAGTGTGTCCCTCCTTGTCTGAAGGCCATTTTAGAAAATGCAGAAGTTACAAAGTAGTGAAAATTCCATACAAAATTTTTATACATACCCCTATTTCTGGGCTTTGGTTTATTCCCTTTACCTATTTGCTTATTCTGGAATCAGTATCATGCTTTTAATAACTATAGCTTTCTAATAATTTTATTCTTCAGTAAGAGTACAGCAGCCATCCCTCTTATTTGTAACATATTCCTTGGTATTCTCGTGTTCCCATTAGAGTCATTTTAACAACAACAACGACAAATCTTTTTTTTTTTTTAAGATTTTATTTATTTATTTGACAGAGATCACAAGTAGGCAGAGAGGCAGGCAAAGAGAGAGGGGGAAGCAGGCTCCGTGCTGAGCAGAGAGCCTGATGCGGGGCTTGATCCCAGGACCCTGAGATCATGACCTGAGCCGAAGGCAGAGGCTTTAACCCACTGAGCCACCCAGGTGCCCCACAACAACAAATCTTGTTGCAGATTCACTGGTTTGGTTGTTCTGTTGAATTTATAGATTAATAGAGAGTGAAGTTACATCTCTGAAATACGGAGTTATTTAGTTAAGAATAAGGAATTTAGGGCAACCCTCTTGGGACCCGTCTCACTCTTGAGAGCTTTTTCTGTATCTTCACTTAATAAACTTCCACCACTTTACCCATATGCACACAAAAAAAGGATAAAGATTTTATGTCCATTTATTCGTATTTACCTAATATCCAAGTACTTTTCTTAATTCTTGATTTGTTCAATGACAAAAATAATTTTTAAAAAAGATTTTATTTATTAATTTGTCAGAGAGAGAGAGCACAAGCAGGCAGAGGCAAAGAGAGAAGCAGGTTCCCCACTAAGCAAGAAGCCCGATGTGGGACTGGATCCGAGGACCCTGGGATCATGACCTGAGTGGAAGACAGCGGCTTAACCAACTGAGCCACTCCCATGTCCCAAATGTAATTCTTGATCACTGCAAAAAGTAAGAGAGAATATAGAAATATATTGATAGAAGAACACGTTGATTGAACAATTCCTCACTGTAATCTGATTCCTAGCACTGACTATAATTAACAACTTGGTGTATGTCATTTCAGATTAAAAAAATATATATTTTATGTATTTATTTAACAGAGAGACCGTGAGAGAGGGAACACAAGCAGGGGGAGTGGGAGAGGGAGAAGCAAGCTCTCCACTAAGCAGGTAGCCCGATGCGGGGCTCGATCCCAGGACCCCCAGGACCATGACCTGAGCCAAAGACAGATGCCCAAACGACCGAGCCACCCAGGTGCCCCTCATTTCAGATTTTTCTTCTGTGACCATAACACACTTTAAATAGACATGTAGTCTTGTATCCAATCCAATAAGGTCCTAGTTTTTTAAAGGCTTTATACTATGTCTATTCAGTAATTTGCTTAAAAAAAAAAATGCATTTCGGGGCGCCTGGGTGTCTCAGTAGTTTAAAGCCTCTGCCTTCAGCTCAGGTCATGATGTCCGGGTCCTGAGATCGAGCCCCGTATCAGGCTCTCTGCTCAGCGGGGAGCCTGCTTCCCTTCCTCTCTTCTCTCTGCCTGCCTTTCTGCCTACTTGTGATCTCTGTCTGTTGAATAAATAAATAAAATCTTAAAAAAAACCCAACAACAACAAAATGCATTTCAGTGTTTATTTAGATATTTGAATTCTCACACTGGGGTTTTGCAAGCCGGTGAACATTTGGCAAATTCTTTCTCCCAGAGAACTGTTAACATACATTCCCAGACAACAGAAATATATAATTTCAACTAGTATCAACGTATATGACTTTTTTATAAACGGATTATCAAGTAATAAAACAAAAACTCTCATAATAAAGCAAATTCTCAAGTATCCAAAAATGAGGTGACACAGCTCAAAATTCGTCTGCTGCTTTCTGCACGTTCATGTAACACCACTTCACTTATACGAAAGACCGACATTGTACTTGCTTTTGTTAGCCAAAAGAAATCCAAAGAGAATTTTTGCTTTTGTGAAAAAAGATGAAAAGCGGAAAAAGGTGAAAAGCAAAAACAGCGTTCCAGGTCTGTTTTCCAAGCCCTCTGTATAGAGGCGGCGTGCGCCCTGAGCCGTCTCAGTGGCGCCACCAAGCACCTTTCCCGGGAACTACACTCAGCATCTCAACATCAAAGGCACCAGACCTTTGCACAGTGTCTGCCACCAACGGATTTATCTCAATTTTATTTTGTGCGTCCTTTAGCAAGAGGTTTGTAAGGTATCGGAAAAGTCTAAGTGTGGTCAGTTTGGAGGTCTGGCAACACTAAAAAATTTTCTATATAAATTCATGATGATTACTTCTTTGCACCGTTTTGCCTTACAGAAGGTCTCACAGAAGGTCTCATATGGTCGCTTGCTCTAGTTTCAAAGAATGGGGCAAACCTGTCATATATTAATTAGACTTCTGCTAAGTTCCTTGCCAGAAATTCACTTATTTTTTTTTTTTTTTGAAGGAGAGGTTGGGATGAAAAGAAAAAAATCGCACTTCAAACAAAAATAAAAGTGGTAAACAACTCATAAAATCATGAGATCAGAGATTTTACGACTAAAATTCATTTTAGTTTCAGTAACAAAGCATCACCGCCTTTTAAAAAATAGTTACTAAATTAAAATATGTATTCTACATGTTCTGCGCAAGACAAAGGCAATCTTTTATTAAAAACATGAATAGCCCTCTCATTGTTTTTCAGGTTTTCCCTGCTAAATTGCATACCACATGCAAACATTAGTGAACTGTATGGCTTTTGTCTTAAGACTTTATGGTTGTGCTTCCTTCCAAACGGAGGTTTTCTTTTTTTTTTTCTCTTATTTTTTCAAGATTTTAAAAATTTATTAGAGAAAAAGAGAGAGAGCACAAGCAGGTGGAGCTACAGAGGGAGAAGGAGAAGCAGGCTCCCTGCTGAGTCGGGAGCCAGATGTGGGACTTGATCCCAGGACCGGGGGACCATGACCTGAGCCGAAGGCAGACACTTAACCCTCTGAGCCACCCAGGCACCCCCAAAAGATTTTATTTATTAAAAAAAATTTTTTTAAAGATTTTATTTACTTATTTGACAGAAAGAGAAAGATCACAAGTAGGCAGAGAGGCAGGCAGAGAGAGAAGGGGAAGCAGGCTCCATGCTGAGCAGAGGAGTGGGGGGGTTGGGGCTCGACCCCAGGACCCTGAGATCATGACCTGAGCCGGAGGCAGATGCTTAACCCACTGAGCCAACCCATGCGCCCCAAGATTTTATTTTTAAGTAATGTCTACACTCAGCGTGGGGCTTGAACTCATGACCCAAAGATCAGGAGTCATATGCTCTACCGACTGAGCCAGCCAGGCACCGCTAAATATATCTTTTTGATGAAATATACCCATAAAACCCTCCTGGTGTATACTGAGGTACAGTGGTAGTTGTCTCGAGAGAAAACATCTGTGGGGCGCCTGGGTGGCTCAGTGGGTTAAAACCTCTGCCTCTGGCTCGGATCATGATCCCAGGGTCATGGGGTTGGGCCCTGCATCAGGCTCTCTGCTCAGGAAGGAGCCTGCTTCCTCCTCTCTCTCTCTCTCTCTCTCTCTCTGCCTACTTGTGATCTCTGTCTGTCAGATAAATAAATAAAATCTTTTAAAAAGAGAGAGAGAGAGAAAACATTTGTGCAATTGGAGCTGCGAGATGAACTAGGTGTTTTTTTGTTTGTTTTTAATAGAGAGATTTTTAACTTAAAAGTACGACTAATCAACCATGGTGTTGGGTAGGTGTCATCTCAAAAAATGGGAGTGATCTTGTTACCTCCCTCAGAAGAACAACTGGTAGTATTTGTTGCCAAAATATAAAATTTAAGCAAAACAATTAGAGCTTTGTACAACTTCTGTCCCCTGCAGCAAGCTTGACAGCGTCTCGGTTGGTAGAGACGTCTCTGATGAGGGTGGTGTTGGTTATCAGTGAATGTGGACTTTCGATATTGCATAATGAGATGCATTAACATTTGGAAGACCAGCATAACTCAGGGCAACGATATTTTCCATATGACCAATGAATGATGCTGTAAAGTCATACATGGGTAAGAGATCAAAGTACAGGGTAGATTAGTGGATTTTAATGTAACAGCACAAAAAAAAATCATTGATATGGTTTTGCATTCCTTTTAATGACTATGAACCTTTTAAGAAATGTCTGGATTTTTGGTTTTGATTTTTTTGTGTGGTATCTGGATAAATAGCCACAATTATCTGAAAAAGTAAAATATTTCTCCCTTTTCCAACAACATATCTGCGCGAGGCCATATTTCCTTCATATATGTCAACCGACAACATGTAACATTGAATGCAGGAACAAATATGAGAATTCCTTCGTCTTCTATTAAGTTAGATGTTAAAGAGATATGAAAACATGTCGAAGTGATGCTGTTCTTATCACTACTTTTTGTTCTGAAACAGGTAGTTATTTTTCACAAAAATATGTTACTTGTGTTAAAGTGTGTGGGGTTTAGTATTCTATTGTTAAATGAATAAATACTTTAAAAATTCCTCCAATTTAATGTCCAGGATGGTAAGCATTGATAGGTGAAATCCACAAAACAAAGACTCTTTGGGGTCCTCAGTAATTTTTAAAATTGTGAAGTCAGGGCGTCTGGGTGGCTCAGTCAGCCGAGTGTCTGACTTGATTTTGGGTCAGGTTGTAATCTCAGGCTGGCAAGATGGAGCCCTGCTTCAGACTCTGCCCTCAGTGTGGTATCTGCTTGGGATTTTCTTTTTTTTTTTTAATTAATTAATTAATTAATTTGTCAGAGACAGAGAGAGAGAGAGAGCGAGTGAGCATAGGCAGACACAGAGGCAGGCAGAGGCAGAGGGAGAAGCAGGCTCCCTGCCGAGGAAGGAGCCCGATGTAGGACTCGATCCCAGAACCCTGGGATCATGACCTGAGCCGAAGGCAGCTGCTTAACCAACTGAGCCACCCAGGCTTCCCTGCTTGGGGATTTTCTTTCTCCCTCTCCCCCCACTCGTGCTCTCTCTCTCTCAATAAAATAAATAAAACCTTTTATTTTTTTTTTTAAGATTTATTTATTTATTTATTTATTTGACAGAGAGAGAGAGATCACAAGTAGGCAGAGAGGCAGGCAGAGAGAGAGAGAAGCAGGCTCCTGGCTGAGTGGAGAGCCCAATCGGGGACTTGATCCCAGGACCCCAAGACCATGACCTGAGCTGAAGGCAGAGGCTTTAACCCACTGAGCCACCCAGGCGCCCAAATAAAACCTTTTAAAATAAAATAAAAATTAAATTGTAATGGGGCGGAGTGCCTGGGTGGCTCAGTGGGTTAGGTCTCTGCCTTTGGCTCGGATCGTGATCTCAGGGTCCTGGGATCGAGCCCCACATCGGGATCTCTGCTCAGCGGGGAGCATGCTTCCCCCTCTCTCTCTGCCTGCCTCTCTGTCTACTTGTGACCTCTCTCTCTCTCTGTCAAATAAATAAATAAAATCTTAAGAAAAAAAAATAAAAAGAAACTTAGGGGACCTATTAGTTGAGGTATGGACCTTCTTTGCATCCTGATTGGATCCTTAATAAAAAGAGAGAGAGAGAGAGAGAGACGATGGGGAGATTTAAATCTTGTGGACACTTGATAGTAATAAAGAATGATTGTTAATTGTTTAGCTGTGATACAGTATTGTGTGGGTGTGTGGCAGGGCAGTGTGTGTAAGAAACTTTGTATCAATCAAGCCTCAGTCAAGGAAACAACTACTATGCATATTACAGAATAAGAAATTAATTATAGGGGCGCCTGGGTGGCTCAGTGGGTTAAGCCGCTGCCTTCGGCTCAGGTCATGATCTCAGGGTCCTGAGATCGAGTCCCGCATCGGTCTGTCTGCTCAGCAGGGAGCCTGCTTCTCTCTCTCTCTCTCTCTCTCTGCCTACTTGTGATCTCTCTGTCAAATAAATAAATCTTTAAAAAAATAAAAAGAAATTAACTATAGAGTCAAGATCCCAGTGTCCTGGGATCGAGTCCCCACATCTGGCTCCCTGCTCAGCGGGGAGACCGCTTCTCCCTTTGTGTGGCTCTCTCTCTCTTTCAAATAAATAAAATCTTTTAAAAATTTTCATTAAAAAATTCATTACAGGAATTGGTATGCTTATGGGACAAGCTGGGGAAGTAGAGGCTCAAAAAAGGACCAGGGAAGTCCTGAACCAGCTTTGGCAAAGTACGTTGGAAGCATCCATCTTCTGGAGGACAACCACAGAAAGAGTTGGTGGAGATGGTTATGGAAAATCATTTGTTCTTTGTGGCTGCTGCTACCATGAGCTCACAGAGGAAGTTCTGGTAGTGAACTGGGTTTCGTTGGTCAGCAGGTCCAGTCAGTGGGAAGGAGGGCTGGATGTGGAGTGGGGAAAAGCGACCAAGTGGATGGAACTTGCCAGTGCCTGGCTATCCCTCACAGCCTCTAAGGAAGGACAGGACAGGACGCCTTTCAGAGCACAATGGCTACAGTTTCACTTCTGCCTCCCAAATTGTATGCAAATTTCTCTCATGGCTGTCCCTCACCTGGAATCACACAGGGAAAGGAGTTCTGGAAATGTGGTTCTGGCTCAGTCATGCATGAAGTACATAGCTACGCCATTACTCTTCAGAGATATCTATAAGAATTCTCACCGGTGCAATCATATGGTGTCAAGATTTGCTTCAAAATGGTTTGGGAAGGAAGGGGAATAGGAAGAAATAGACAGCTCCATTTTGCCCATGAGCAGAAGATGGGTGATGGTTACCTGGAACTTTGCTTGACTATTCTCTTGATGTTCTGTGTCTGCTTGGAATTTTCCTCTAATTAAAAAGTTAATTAAAAGTGCACTCTTGGGGTGTCTGGGTGGCTCAGTCGGTTAAGCGTCGGACTCTTGATTTCTGCTCAGGTTATGATCTCTGGGTCATGAGATGGAGTCCTACGTCAGGCTCTGTGCTCAGTGGGGAGTCTGCTTGAGATTCTCTCTCTCTGCCTCTCTCCCATGTGCTCTCGCTCCCAAATAAATAAATAAAAATCTTTTATAAAGTACACCTCGGGGCACCCTGGTGGCTCAGTGGGTTAGAGCCTCTGCCTTCCGCTCGGGTCATGATCCCAGGGTCCTGGGATCGAGCCCCGGATAGGGCTCTCTGCTCAGTGGGGAGCCTGCTTCCCCCTCTCTCTGCCTACTTGTGATCTCTGTCTGTCAAATAAATAAATAAAATCTTAAAAAAAAAAGTACACCTCTTGCACTTTTCCCCCTTGAAGTATCAATAGACTCATAGATTTCTTTTCTTTTTTTTTAAGATTTTATTTATTTATTTATTTAACACAGAGAAATCACAAGTAGGCAGAGAGGCAGGCAGAGAGAAGGGGAAGCAGGCTCCTTGGTGAGCAGAGAGCCCGATGCAGGGCTTGATCCCAGGACCCTGGGATCATGACCTGAGCCAAAGGCAGAGGCTTAACCCACTGAGCCACCCAGGCACCCCCAGATTTTATTTTATTCAATGTGGTGTAGCTCATTGTAGCCATTGTTCTTGTGTATGCATCAGTTGTCCCAAATATGGCTGGTGGAAGACTAAACTGGCTCTTACTTTTTTAAAATTTTATTTATTTATTTAACAGAGAGAGAGATCACAAGTAGGCAGAGCAGCAGGCAGAGAGAGGGCAGGGGGAAGCAGGCTCCCCGCTGAGCAGAGAGCCTGATTCAGGGCTCGATCCCAGAGCCCTGAGATCATGACCTGAACCAAAGGCAGAGGCTTAACCCACTGAGCCACCCAGGTGCCCCATAAACTGGCTCGTATTTCTTTGAAGATGACTGTGGTCTTCTTAGATAGCTCCTGTCCTTTCTGGCACTACGGCACTCCTTCACTCACTTTACATTTCCCTTACCCCAAACACAGAACTGGGCCAGTTCTCCCAGGTGCTCTGATTTCCTTTAGAGAGGAAGAATGTTTAGAGACCAAAATACAGGTGTTAGGTGTTAGATGTGCTAGTGATTATTAGTGAGGTGTCATTTCTTCTGGGTCCTTTCTTAAATGTTTAACAAATGAAGAATGGATGTTGGATTTTATTAAATGCTTTTTTAAAATTTAGATTTTATTTATTTGATAGAGAGAGATCACAAGTAGGCACAGAGGGAGGGGGACGAAGTCTCCCTGCTGAGCAGAGAGCCCAATGCAACGCTGATTCCAGGACCCTGAGATCACGACCTGAGCTGAAGACAGAGGCTTAACCCACTGAGCCACCCAGGCCCCCCACATTAAATGCTTTTAAGATCATCTGTCGGGGCGCCTGGGTGGCTCAGTGTGTTAAGCCTCTACCTTCGGCTCAGGTCGTGATCCCAGGGTCCTGGGATCGAGCCCCGCATCGGGCTCTCTCCTCAGCGGGGAGCCTGCTTCTTCTTCTCTCTCTGCCTGCCTCTCTGCCTACTTGTGATCTCTCTCTGTCAGATAAATAAATAAAATCTTAAAAAAAAAAGATCATCTGTCAATATAACCATATTCTGAATTTTCACCTGGTGAAATTTATTAATAAATTGCATAATATTGAATTATCCTTGAACTCCTAGAAAGAACTCCCATTTGTTGATGATGAATCATTCATGTAACCTACCATTGTATTCTAGTTGCTAATATGTATTTAGCATAGGTATATAGCTATTCATGAGTACTCATGTCTGTATCACTGTAAAGCTTTTATTTATAAACCGGGCTGGAATTGTTTACTGGTGAAACATGGATCTGAGACTTTGTTGAAAGGGAGAGTAGATAGGCCTTTGATAATTTTCTCAAAGGCTTTATCACAGGTCTGTTGAGGTCATTTGTGTTTTTCTGGAAAGTCATCCCTTTCATTGGGGTGTTCAAGATCCAGGTTTCACTTTGTGTCTCTTGTTTTCTATTCCCCCTTCTCTTCTTGGTTCAGGGGACCAGAATAATCTGATCTCATTTCTAATTCCTGGGGAAGAAATTGTGGTTGACTGGCCCAGCTCAGACCAGGTGTTCACCCTTGGTCTAATCCACCATGGCCGGGGAGTACCTCGTAATGAGCTGAGATCTTAGGTGTTCCCGGTGTGGGTCAGGAGAAAAGTCTTACAGAAGAGAGGTTATAAACTGGGCAGACACCACAAAAGCTGTCTGCTCAGGGCTTAGAGTTAGCAATGACTCCATTTTAGGTTTCTCTAATTCACGACTTTCTCCTTGTGTTGTTCTTAAGTTCCTCTTTCTGCTTTTCTTAGCTTTGTTCCTTTGTCCTTTTTTCAAGCTCCTTTTTTTTTTTAAAGATTTTATTTATTTATCAGAGAGAGAGGGGGGAAGAGAGCGAGCACAGGCAGACAGAATGGCAGGCAGAGGCAGAGGGAGAAGCAGGCTCCCTGCTGAGCAAGGAGCCCAATGTGGGACTGGATCCCAGGACGCTGGGATCATGACCTGAGCTGAAGGCAGCTGCTCAACCAACTGAGCCACCCAGGCGTCCCTCCTTTTTTTTTTTTTTTTTAAAGATTTTTATTTATTTATTTGACAGAGATCGCAAGTAGGCAGAGAGGCAGGCAGGAGAGAGGAGGGGAAAGCAGGCTCCCTGCCAAGCAGAGAGCCCGATGTGGGGCTTGATCTTGGGATCCCGGGATCATGACCTGAGCCGAAGGCAGAGGCTTAACCCACTGAGCCACCCAGGGGGGCTCCTTTTTTTCAAGCTTTTTATTTGATTGCTTAATTTATTAATTTTGTGTCTCATAGTTAGAAATTGGCATTTAAAACTTCAATTTTTCCTCTCAGGACAGTTTGAGTGTGTTCCATAGTTCTGGAAGGTAATGTCTTTATTATCTTTATATTTTCATTCTGAGGTCCATGATTCAAGGGTTGCTTTGGAAGACCTTTCTAAAATCTCCATGCTGTTGGGGAAGCGGGCTTTTCGTGAGGTTACATTTTTGATTGTGCTGTCAGAGTACATGATCTGAACTATTTCTACTTGATTACAGTTTTCTTTGCGTGGCCAATTTTTGTAAGTGTTGTAAGAGCTCTTTGATATAATATGAATTATATCATTTAGTTGCTGTACTATTTTATATATTTTGGAGACTTGATTTGTGAAGCACTGAGCTGCAAGAGTGTTAGGTGTTAGATGTGAGAATGTTGGAGTCTAAGACTATCTTTGTATTTGTAATCCTTCTGCCTTTTTTTTCTTTTTTCTTTCTTTCTTTCTTCTTTTTTTTTTTTTTTAATGAAGGCTCCGCACCCAGCGTGGAGCCCAACACGGGGCTTGAACCCACTGAGATCAAGACCTGAGCTGTGATCAAGAGTCAGATGCTTAACTGACTCAGCCTCCCAGGTGCCCTGCTTTCTGTACTTTAATGCTATTGTTCAGTGGATAAAGTTCATGACCACTACATCTGTTTTGTGGGTCATGTATTTGGTCATTGTAAGTGATCTTTTTTGTCCTATTTAATACTTTTTTTTTTTTGGGCCTTGAATTCAACTATGCTGACATAAATATTGCAAACCTTACTTTCTTTTTTGTCCCCCTTGGGGTGTTTTTGCCCATTCTTTTTTTTTTTTTTAAAGATTTTATTTATTACTTTGACAGAGAGAAATTACAAGTAGATGGAGAGGCAGGCAGAGAGAGAGAGAGAGGGAAACAGTCTCCCTGTTGAGCAGAGAGCCCGACGCGGGACTCGATCCCAGGACCTGAGATCATGACCTGAGCCGAAGGCAGCGGCTTAACCCACTGAGCCACCCAGGCGTCCCTGTTTTTGCCCATTCTTTGCTTTGTGATTTTTCTGAGTCTCTTTGTTGCGGCTTGATTCTTTACTCTCTTTTTAAAATGAGAAATCACTTTTGGTAAGCAGTATAAGGTATTTCACTTACGTTTTTCCTCAAGTTATTATTCCCACGAACATTACACAGTCAAGTCATTTATTAGGTGGTCAAGAAAAAAAAAAAGATGTTAACGGAATTTGTTCTTTTTGTCTTCTAACAGGTCTGAGTTTCCTTGGCTTCTCAAGATCTCAGTGTTACTCTTAGGACTTGGCATTGTTGTATTTCTACTCAGAAGTGTGGAGTTCAGTAGCCCCAAGCCAGAGCTCCCTCATTCTGCTCTGCCCGACCAGATCCCGAAGCTTCTACCTGAGGAACGACTCAAGAACCTCTTTACCTACGAAGGAATCTGGTGAGAGTCAATTTATTCCACATTGGTCCGATGTCTCCCTTGTTCTTCTGATGGTTTACTGTGCCCAATTTATTGCCAGTTCCCTGCCTTCCCGAACCTGTGCTTGTTGTTCAAGTGATCCAAACTGGGGGACCTGGAGAAGGGCTGGTCTGCAGGGTGCTGTGTGCTCTCTACAGCACCGAGCAAAGTCCCTTAAAACTACAAAGGGTGTGTTTGGCTAAAACTGTAAGAAAGATGCTGCCTTTCTGTCCCGCTGGCCTCCTCTTCTGGTGAGGCCCCGATGCCATGGGCATTCACATGACTCAAGTTCAAAGCCATTTGGTGCTGGAGATAATTCTAGAGAGCGGGCTTTCTTCCCCTTCCCCTTCCTCCACCCGACCCCTGTATCCCTGGGAGGGAGCGCTGCTGGGATTCCAGAATCTCCTCCTGAGTAAAGCAAGTGAGTATATGGAAAGGAGATTCTCAGGGTGAAACTCACACTGATTAGACCCCGGGGTCTCTCACCCACCAGCCCACCCGCCCACTCCATGGTCACAGTCCTTTTCTGGTTTTAGGCTCTTCCCGAAAAACCAGTGCAAATGCGATGCTACCTCACAGCCGGGAAGCTACAACTTTCAGGATGCCTATGACCAGACTGAGCTCCCAGCGGTGAAAGCAAGGAGACAGGCTGAATTTGAACACTTCCAGAGGAGGTAATGCAGACTGTGAGGGCTCTTTGGTGCTGGGGGAGAGCAAAAGCTCTCTCTACTGTGTCCTGAGGGTGTGGGTCCCAAGAAAACAGGGAGAAACTCCTCGATTGCAGGAGTCCCTGGCGGACACTGTTAGGAATAAAGCAAGGAGAGAGAACAGAGAAAAATGGTCCATAAATGAAGATTTACCAAACTTTGGATGTCTAGAACATTTCATAGTAAGAACAGAGCAAAGGAATGAAAATAGTCTGGGATGTCCATGTGGTGTAGGTGGCACAACTCCGGCATCCAGACCTTCACAGCAGGTGACTTTGCAGCAGGTGCACCTCTAATTCATTTACGTTGGGAGCATATGTCCCCGTGCTATATGCAGGGCCTAGAATGACACACCTGGAGTGTATAGGCCAGGGTTGTTGATTGAAAAGAGCGATGATCATCGACTCTGATGGGCTTATATCAAAAGGGTGTTTGTCGGAAGGATGTTGGAACCTCCTCAAAACCATAGGTGATAGGATGACCAGGCTAAGAAATCAAGAACCAAGGAGCACAGAAGGGCTGGACAGGCCCACCCTTGCTCCCTCCCTTCCTTTCTTCCTTCCTTCCTTCCTGGAATCATTTATGAGTTATAGCAGAAGGTATGCCATAATAAAAAAGAAAAATAAGGGCGCCTGGGTGGCTCAGTGGGTTAAGCCTCTGCCTTCGGCTCAGGTCATGATCCCAGGTTGCTGGGATTGAGCCCCACATCGGGCTCTCTGCTCATCGGGGAGCCTGCTTCCCCCTCTCTCTCTGCCTACCTCTCTGCCTGCTTGTGATCTCTCTCTCTGTCCAATAAATAAATAAAATCTTAAAAAAAAATAAAAATAAGAGCACCATGATTAGGGACTTGAACTCTAGAATAGGCTGGATGGCAAGTGACTTCACCTCCTAGTACTTAACCATCCTCATATGGAAATTATAATAAAGATACTTCTTTCATAACCTTTGAAGGCTTTGGAGTGTGCATTGTATTAATATACAAAGAGCTAGTAACTCATGAAGGGCCTGAAATATACAAGCACTACAAAAATAACACCTGCTGCTATTGTTGTGGTTTGCTATTAAAATTGTTGCTCTTCTGGTTCTCCCAGGAGACACATAATTCATTAAGAGATACACAAATCACCTAAATATTAGATCATTGTAAGTGCTTCATGGAGACGTAAATTAAAAATAGGTGTGGTAGAATGTTTCTTGATGGCATAAAATTTAATGGGATGATGAAGGAAGGTGACCTTGAACTCTGATTTGTATATCAAGCAGGAGTCCCCACCAGCTCCTATAAAGGAGAAGCTCTGAAGGAAGAGTTAATCCAGGGCCCAGAGCCTTGGGCATGGGGTGCTTTCATGATGGCTGGATGACAAACAAGCAGGTGATGGCTGTCGGAGCCCTGGTCGCTCAGGGGAGGGCTGGTGGGATGAGCCCAGAGAGAGGCCAGTAAGCCGGGAGGTGGAGCATACGTTTTGCTTTCTGAGTAATGCAAAGAATGGAACCATTTTTTGGTAAAGATCTCATTTGTTTATTTAGAGAGAGCATGAGTGGTGGGGAGGGGCAGAGGGAGAGGAAGAGGACGAGAGAGAACGTCAAGCAGACTCCACGCTGAATGCAGAGCCCAGCCCAGGGCTGATCTCACAACCCTGAGATCTTGACCTGAGCTGAAAGCAAGAGTCCAAGGCCCCACCGACTGAGCCAGTCAGGCATCCCAAGAACTGAATGGTTTTTAGAAGTGGCAAGTTCTTAGAGATAATTTCGTAAAATATCGCTCCGGTTTTTTGTGGAGAATTACATCCTAGGAAGGTATAGGGGAGGCAGGGAGACCCGGTGCTTAGTTGGTGGGAAGGTAAAGGTTCGTCTACTGCTGGAACAGTGGTGTTTGTGCCTCTCGGATGCACCGTCCCCAGGTGCCCAGTTGGCTGAGCCTGAGTCATGAATCAAGGAAGAGAAAGGGTGAGTTGGGCCCTCCAGGGTTGATTTGGGGACTCAACTACCACCTCCCCGCCCCCCAACTACATACAAAGGGGAGACCCCACAGAACAGAAATGGGGGCACCAACAGGAGGCAGCATTGGAAGTCAAAGAACCAGTGGGTTAGACAGAGGATTCTGGCATGGATTTGAACCCTGCCCCCACGTAGCTGTGTGAGGAGCAACAGGGCTCCATAGTTAACAGTGTGGCCAAGGGAGGTTGACCGGCTGCGTTTGGGTCCTGCATCCTCCACATCCCATCCAGATGACCTTGCGCAGGCTGCCTACCCTCTTCTGTAAAAAGGGCGCCTGGGTGGCTCAGTGTGTTAAAGCCTCTGCCTTCAGCTCAGATCATGATCCCAACGTCCTGGGATCGAGCCCCGCATTGGGCTCTCTGCTCCATGGGGAGCCTGTTTCCTCCTCGCTCTCTGTCTGCCTCTCTGCCTACTTGTGATCTCTGTCAAATAAATAAATGAAATCTTAAAAAAAGGGAGGGGATAGTAATCATACCGAGAGTTGTTGCGACATGTAATGAATGGTGTGAGGGAAACAGGCACATTCTTGCAGGACGATGGCTTCTGTCTTTGGTCTGGACAGTGTGGGGCTGCTGGGAGAAGGAGGTCAGGACTGTTCCCAGCAAGGAACATCTCAGGTGTGCCTATTGCAGGAGGTGCGTGGTGGGGGGAGGGAGAAGAGGCAGGAAGCTTGGAAGACTCTGGAGACAGTAAGATGGGGCAACGGAGGAGGTAGGAGAACATGAAGCAGAGGACTCATAGGAGGGGGTGTTGTCTGGAGGGAGCTGGGCAGAGGAATTAATTATAAGAAGGAGCATTACTTCAAGCAGGGAAGGCTATGAGCTGGTCGTGTCCTCACTTGGCCTCCTTTGCTTGGGGAAATGCCCAGCTCTCCTGGGATTATACCTGGCAACGCAGGTACCAGAACAAACAGCCCAGTAATAATCAGTGATGTGAACCAGGCCTCCTGTCATCTTGGCTGTAGCCAGGAAAGAAGATGCTCAGCTCCCTCTCCACCCCCCGCCTCGGATCTTTCTCTGTTAGCCAGAGAAACAGCCAGAACACCCCTAGCAAGGCGCTGAGTTAGATGCAGAGACAGAGCTGATCTAGAGCCTGCTCCCAGGGAGCTCACAACAGAACCAAGAGGGTGGAGTCAGCAGGTCCTCCCTGTGTCCCTTCCACTCTCCGCGTCGCCCTCTCTGCCGCCACTGTAACATACCAAGAGCTGTGGGGTGACCGTGGGCGCTCCGTGGCCCCCAGGGTGTGTTCAGCTAACGGTGTGGATCCCAGGAACTCTGTCCAAAGCTCGGTGTTGCGATAGTAGTCAGGGGAGTAGTCAGTCTTAGGAGGGAGAGCAGTTTCCAGTTCTGAGAATTTTACAAAAGGAATGTTCCAGAAGGTAGGATTCAGAGCTGCCTCATTCCTGTTCCTGAACGGGTGACGTAGTATTCTAGTTCTTGGTGTCTTGGTCTGGGTTTTCCCCCCTCCAGGAATGGGATTTTCTTAGTCTCTTTGTGCCCACTTGAGCACAGGGGCAAAGGGATCACATAGAATAAATAACACAGGGGCGCCTGGGTGGCTCAGTGGGTTAAGCCGCTGCCTTCGGCTCGGGTCATGATCTCAGGGTCCTGGGATCGAGTCCCGCATTGGGCTCTCTGCTCAGCAGGGAGCCTGCTTCCTCCTCTCTCTCTGCCTGCCTCTCTGCCTACTTGTGTTCTCTGTCAAATAAATAAATAAAATCTTTAAAAAAAAAAAAAAAAAAAAAGAATAAATAACACAGAATCTTTGGCCCCTGGCGAATGTCACGTAAGCTGACAACTCTCTGCGAGTGTAAAATGGAGATGATTCATGACTTACATGCTCTCTGCTGTGTGCGGGAGCCTGGCAAAACCCTATTTGGAGATCATACCTGTTATCCTTGCCTGGGGAGTGCAGGTCTGATGTGGGAAGGCGGGCGTGGGAACCACCCTGGTGCACGCACCACCCCTGTGTGCTTGGTCTCCGCCACCTGTTTGTATCCTTGAAATCATGAGCTCGCTTGATGCTGGGTCAGATCTCTGGTTCATTTGAGTCTGATCAGCTCCGTATGCTACTTCACTTAAAAAGTAGTACGGGGGCGCAACTGCGTGCTCAGTCGGTTAAGGAACAGCCTGGGGCTCAGGTCATAATTCTGGAGTCCCAGAATCGAGTCCCGCATGGGGCTCCCTGCTCAGTGGGGAGTCTGCTTCTCCCTCTGACCGTCCCCCCTCTCATGCTTACTCTCTCAAATAAATTAATAAAATATATTTTTTAAAAAGAGTAGTACACAGATAATGCTTTTCTGTTTATATATTTGGGAGAAAGAGAGCAAGCTAGCATACACAGGTCAGGGGTGGAGCAAAGGGGGAGGGAGAAGCAGGCTCCCCGCTGAGCAGGGAGCCTGAGGCGGGGCTCGATCCCAGGACCCTGAGACCATGACCCAAGCCAAAGGCAGACACTTAACCTACTGAGCCACCCAGGCACCCCAGATAATGCTCCTTTTAAAAAAGTCCACTTGAACCGACCCCCTCAACTCTCCTTGCTCCCCTGCCTTATATGATAGGCTCCCTTGCCAACCCAATCTGCCCTTGGGAGTTTGGTATAGATTACCTCACACTGTTTTACACAGCAACACACACAGACAAACACACATAATCACATACATATGTGAGTGTAGCTATAGCCACATAAACATATACTCTTGGGGTTTTGTGTGTATTGTTAAATTTCATGTTAATTCCAGTGTAGTTGACACACAGTGTTCTTTTAGTTTCAGGCGTACAATACAATACAGCGCTTCAGCAACTCTATACACAACTCCCTGCTTCATCCCCTTCTCCTGTTTCACCCATCTGCGTGTGTGGTTTTAATGTAATTGACACCATAAGAACAAATCACTCTAGAATTTGTTTTTTTTTTTTCATTCAATTTGGTTATTTTTTTTAAGTTTTTTTGTTTGTTTGTTTTAGAGACTGCTTGAGCAAGGGAAGGAGGCAGAAGGAGAAGGGGCAGAAGGGGAGGGAGAGAGAGAATCTCAAGCAGGCTCCACTAAGAGCTTGGAGCCGGACACGGGGCTCAAACTGATGACACTGAGATCATTACCTGAGACAATACCAGGAGTTGAATGCTTTACCGAGTGAGCCACCCAGGAGTCCCCGGTTAAGTACATTTTTAAGAGCCGTTTATATGTCTAGTTCTTTTCTTTTATTTTTTTTTTAAAGATTTTATTTATTTAGGGGCACCTGGGTGGCTCAGTATGCTGGGCCTCTGCCTTCAACTCAGGTCGTGATCTCAGGGTCCTGGGATGGAGATGGGCTCTCTGCTCAGCGGGAGGCCTGCTTCTTCCCCTCTCTCTGCCTGCCTCTCTGCTTGCTTGTGGTTTCTGTCGAATAAATAAAAATTTTAAAAAAGATTTTATTTATTTATTTGATGTATATAGAGAGATCACAGGTAGGTAGAGAGGCAGGCCAGGGTGGGGGGTGTGGTGGGGAAGCAGACTCCCCGCCAAGCAGAGAGCCCAATGCGGGGCTCGATCCCAGGACCCTGAGATCATGACCTGAGCCAAAGGCAGAGGCTTTAACCCACTGAGCCACCCAGACACCCTAGTTCTTTCCTTTTAATTGCTATACAGCTATGAATACAATGAATTTTATTAAGCCATTCTCCTATTGAATGATATTCAAATTTGGGGGGAATTTTCATTATTACATTTACATAATTTATAATAATCATCTTATGTTATATTTACATTCTTTCCTTATTTCCTTCAGATGTGTATAAAGATGTTCATTTCAAAGGAACTGAAATGAACCTCCTTATGCATGTTGTTGCTTACACAGGCAGGTGTTTTCCCCCTTAACTAGCATCTGAATCCCTCATTCATGAGAGGTGCTTATTTCTGCTTTTAATAAATACGGGCAAATAGTATTCAAGAGTGTCTACATTAATTCACATTCTCATGACGAGTGGGTATCTTAGATACCCACTACCTAACCAATACTCCTTATCATTACATTTTGAAACATTAATGAAAAAAGCCTTTCCTTGTTTTTTTTTTTTTTTTAAGATTTTATTTTATTTTAAGCAATCTCTACACCCATCGTGGGGCTTGAACCTACAATTAGGAGTCACTAGCCAGGCACCTCCAGTTCATAGTTTTTATTTTGTAATTTATTTGTATTTGTATTTTTATTATTTTAAATTTTTATTTATTTATTTATTGTCAAAGAGCAAGAGAGAGAGACCATACAAGCAGGAGGAGTGGCAGGCAGTGGGAGAAGCAGGCTCCCCACTGAGCCAGGAGCCTGATGCAGAACTCGATCCCAGGATTCTGGGATCGTGACCTGAGTCAAAGGCAGACGCTTAACCGACTGAGCCACCCAGCTGTCCCCAGTTCATTGTCTTTAAAGTTGTATTTCCCAGGTTAATTCTGAAGCTGAGCTTGTTTCATTTATGCATTAGCCATTTGCTCTCCTTCTTTTAATTGCCTATTTATATCATTTCCCATTTTAAAATTTCATCTCTTTTGTATTCCCATAAATATTCACTACAGTAGTCTAATCATTCTTCCAGGGCATCTAAACGATACCTTTGGCTACACTGGATCGCCAAGGGCTGCATTTCAACCGTATTACCTTAGTCCGCCAAAGAATCAGTCTCACTGACTCGTGATGTGCTTACCCTTGACTGAGGTTGTTATAACCACAAAACCATATGAAAATCATCACCGTGTTTGCTCTGAAAATACTGAGGCAACAAATCACATTTCTTGTGATGTATTTTCTTTTTGAGTTCAGCGCCAGGAAAAGGTTTATTTGCCTCTGAAGTTGTTTGCTTTGTCCTGTTGATAAGACTGGAATATTGACCGCCCGTAGCTTTACACCCTGACTACCAGGAAGTTCACCTGTGACCCTGGCATTCATCTGATGCAACTGGGTTTGCCCAGATGGTCTTTTACTTTGTTTCTTCTTCCCCTGCTGGTTGTGTTTTTAATTTTGTATGTGCTTTGTTGTAAAGGGCCTGGACTCTTTTTTTTTTTTTTTTTTAAAGATCTTATTTATTTATTTGTCAGAGAGACAGAGAGGAGCGAGAGTGAGCACAAGCAGGCAGAGTGGTAGGCAGAGGGAGAAGCAGGCTCCCGGCTGAGCAAGGAGCCCGATGCGGGACTCGATCCCAGGACGCTGGGATCATGACCTGAGCCGAAGGCAGCCGCTTAACCAGCTGAGCCACCCAGGCGTCCCATGGGCCTGGACTCTTGTGGAGTTCAAGGCTGGAGGGAATTCAAGGGTGAATAAAGGAGGGAAGGAATAGAGGGGTGAATGAGGCAGTCTACTTTCAATTTCTCCCCATTGGCAGCACAGAGCTCCGGGTACAGGTACCACTTTCAGAACTAACCAGGGAGGCGCGTGAGAGCAGCTGCTGACAGTTCCGGTTCTGTTTCCTGCAGAGAAGGGTTGCCCCATCCACCGCCGCTGCTGGCTCAGCCCAACCTCCCCTTTGGATACCCAGTCCATGGGGTAGAGGTGATACCCCTGCATACAGTTCCCATTCCAGGTACGTAGCTCTCCATGTGGAGAAAAGCCAGACAACTTTCTTAACTCTTCTTAAGCAAAATGGGGGAGTGGAAGGGAACAGTCATTTATTGAGTACCTGCTGTGTACTCAGCATAATGCGGGAAGCTTGACATGATTTCACTTAGTGGTTAGTCTCAAAGTTTCCACCATTGGGGATCACCCTTAGGTGCTATGATGTCCCCGGGGATCCGGAATCACACAGAAGAGGACAGAAATCTGTGTGCCTCAAGGAATCTTAGCACATGATTGGCTTTTTGGTGTCCTCCAGCATCATGAGATCAGGCAAAGATGTGCCCATCTCCTGGGAGAGCATATTGAAAAGAATATTTAATGTTGGTTAAAACTCCCCTCCACAAGGGATTTCTACACACTTCTCCAGTTCAGCACCACATTCCTGGGAGGTAAATGTTATTTTGCCAATTTCACAGATGATGTAAGTTATCTAAGGCCCCATAGGGAGGCTCTATTTGAAGTAGAACTTAAATTCACGTATTATGAGCACAGAGATAGATTCTAAAGTACATACATTTGGATGAATTGCTTTAGTCATTTAAATGATTTGAATAGTCATTTAAAAAGTAATTCACCATTTTGGATGAGTCCTTTTTTGTTGTTGTAAAATATGCGTAACATAAAATTTACTATATTAATCATTTTTAAGCACACAGTGTTGTGGCATTAAGTATCTTCTCAGTGTTCTGCAACTGTGACCATCATCTATCTCCAGAAATTTTTTATCTTCCCCAATTGAAACTCCGTACCCATTTAGCTCTGCCTTCCTTCCCCCCTCCTGCCTCTGGCAACCACCGTTCTGTAGCATGTCTTATCTCGTCTCTACCAGTTTGACTATTCTAGTAACCTCATATAAAGATGTTTCATTACTTATCCATTGCTGCCTTCCGTTCCATAACAGAGATATCCGGAAGGGGCGGGATTAATTCACAGTACCCGTCCAGGGCTAAGGATGGGCATCGGAGGCTTTAGGCCCACTGGAATTTGAGAAGGACCATGGGACACCACCCAGCAGGACCCCAGGGAGCGGGGAGTGGTCAGCAAACACTCTGCATGGGAGATGAGCTTGGAAGGGATTCTGGAAGGATGTAAGGGAGTCACCAGGAAAGTAGTGAGCATCAGGGAGCCCTTGGCCTTCTCTCAAATGGTGTTTTTTATCCTTTTCTCCTGTGTCCTCCAGGTCTCCAGTTTGAAGGACCAGAGGCCCCCATCTATGAGGCAAGTCCCCTTCCCAGCCCCCTTTTGCACTTGGCATCACTGCCCAAGCCCCGTCCCCAGTGGTGACCGGTCTCAGATTTTGACAGAGTGCTCATCCAGATTCAATATCTACCATGAGTCTGAGGTGGGGAGACGGGGTGGGGTTGCCTCCAGAAGGCATGATTTTTCCAGCTGTCTGAGTGGCCGGAGCTCCAAGGAGGACTTCCAGAAACCCAGGTCAGTGCAGAGGCTTCTGTTTTTGCTGCAGGAAAAAGCCGTCGCCACAGCCCTGGCTCGGGTGCCTGTTGCCTCCATCGGGTTTAGCACCGGCCAGCAACACGGGGACTCTGTGCCCTGCCTTTCGTTCCTGCTTAATGTAGCTCCAAATCCAGCCCTTGTGCGTAGAGCTGATGGGGTGGAGGGAGGCAAAGTGAAACTAGAACCCTAATCTAAAAAGTAGTCTGGGAAATGTAGTTTTAGTTTTCCCACTCTGCACACCAGAGGTTGGAGTGGGTGATGAGTCTGTACCTGAATTATTTTATATGCATCAAGATATACTTAACCACCTTTCTCCCCAACTAGAATATAAGCCTCTTGAAGGTGGGGAGTTGATTTTATTCACTACTTTTTTCCCAGGACCTATAATTTGCATCTCAGAAAACACCTGTTGGCTGACCGAAGTGTTTTCAGCAGGTGTGGGGGAACCCACTGTACTTTTCATAAAAATATCCGGCTGCCCAGAGGACGAGAAGGCAGGAGAGGAGATGGGCTTTAGGGAGTAGCAGTGGGATGGAGAGAGGGGACCAGTTCTAGCTACATGTTGAAGGTAGCCGCAACGGGACTCATGCAGAGCGGGAATGACCTCCATTAGGGACCGCAACAGTTGAATGGATGAAGGTACCATTCACAAGGCAGGGGGAACCAGGAAGAGGGTGACAAACAGGTGTATAGAGAAAAATCAGTGGCTCGGTTGTGAAGATTTCAGGTGCCTGTGGCACTCCCAGCGGAGCAACTGGCCAGGCAGTTGGATCTTAAGAGGAGAGCTGGAGACACACATTTAAGTCATTAGCATATGAATGGTATTTCAAGCCGCCACCTCTAGTGAGAAGGTGTTGAATAGGAAGAGAAAAAGGGCACGAAGCCAAACCCAGAAAAACTGTTTTGGGAGGTTAGACAGAGGTGGAGGAGGAAGTCGGAAATTAAAAGGAGCAGCCAGCAGGAGTAAGGAGAAATCTAGAAGAATGGGATCCTGTAAGCCAAGACTCAAGAGACCAGTGACCTTTGAACACACGAGTCCCCAGGACCTGGTTGTCCTTCTCTGGGGACAGAGCAGCAAACGGCTTTGGCGCCAGACTCCAGCTCCCAGGGACGCTAGGAGGCGCCTCCTCTCTGCCCCCTGCTGGCCATCCTGGGCATGTGCCTTCCCTCGCATTTAGCGTCTTTCTGCCTCATCGGCCTTAGGTCACCCTGACCGCTTCTCTGGGGACACTGAACACCCTCGCTGACATCCCAGACAGTGTGGTCCAGGGCAGAGGCCAGAAGAGGCTGACCATTTCGACCAGTGACCGGAAGCTTTTGAATTTCATCCTCCAGCACGTGACTTATACCAGCACGGTGTACCAGCACCGCAGGGTGGATGTGGGTGAGAGCCTGTCCTAAGCAAAATGCTTAGGAAGTGGGAAAACACCACTGGGCCCTCTCAAAGTCTTCATCCTCCAGGAAGCCTGCCTGCATTTAGAATTCTGTACTTACTCTTGTTTCCAACTGTAGACATCCAACTTCTCAATTACTGTCCCCAACATTACTCCCATGCTGCCACTGACCCTATAGCGTGACTTGAAGAAAATGCATTTCCCTATGAGGGCAGATCCTTTGTGCTCTGCACCTGGAAACCAGCTGGCTCTGTTCCCCATTATCCGTAGCTCTCAGAGCTGAAGACTTCAGCTGTGAGAGAGGAGGGACCCAGTCTGCGCATCAATATCTCGTCCTGGGCATTAACAGAAAAAGAGGGATGTGGGGGAATTAAAGTCATTCTTTTCTCTTTTGACTAGCTACCTAAGATGCATTCCCAGGACACCAGCAGAAAAATGAAACACGGGATAGATTATGCATGACCATGAACTAAAGAGAGCACCCTCTCTACTTACAGATTCCCAAACATCTCCCTTCACCAATTGACCCTGTGAGATAAAACAGGGCGGGTGGTGGTATCCTGGTTTTGTAGCTGGAGAAGGAGAGTAAGTGATTTACCCAAGGCATTTCGAATTTGTGTGGAATCCCTGCTCAGGGGCCATGATGATCTCTGTATCTTTCCAATTTGAGTATTTGTGCTGCCGAAGCAAGCACTGATTTACCCAAGTAGTTCAGATAATAAATGGCAAAGTAAAACTTATTCCAGGCCCTCTGATTCGAGGCCTACTCTACCCCACCAGACTCTCACAGTGGAAGAAATGCGAGTTAAGGGGCATTCAGCAGGAGGCACCTGATGCCTCAGTCAAGAGTCAGCAGGTGACTCTTGTTCTCAGTGTTGTGAGTTCAAATCCCATGTTGGGCATGGAGATTATTTAATTAAAAAAAAAAAAAAAAGCACTCAGCCAGTTACCCCAGGGACACACAACAAGTCAGGAGCCAGAATGCTGTCAACTCAGTGGGGTCTCCTTCCAGGCAGGACATTTCTTTACTGAACCTTCACTCCCGTGCTGCAGATCGTCTACCTTGGGGCAGTGTGGAGAGTGACCTAGACTCCGTGCTGCCCTCCTTGACCTTATTTCTCCCTCCAGTGAGTCTGGAGTTCGAGTCCTCGGTGGTCCAGTTTCCAGTGACCATCCGCTATCCTGTCATCCCCAAGTTATACGACCCCGGACCAGGTAAGGCCCTGGCTCCTGGGGGATGTGGGGTGGAGTCATGTCGAGCTAGTTGGTGAATCTCAGAAGAGATCGGCTCTTGAGGCCAAGGAGGAGAGTTGATGAAAATAACCACTCTGGTATGATTCCTGATAAATGAGAAAAAAATTCTAATATTCTCATATTGCTTAATTGTATTTAACTTATTATGTGGTTGTGTTTATTCTGGGAAAAAAAACCAACCATTATAACATCTTAATAAGTAATAGTAATAAGCACAGAGCAGTATTGCACCATGGCTAGATAATATCGTTGGGGTCGAATTGGAAACTCAGAAACAGATACGTTGGAGTATCTGTGAGAAAGGTAGCTTTCCAAATTAAAGGGTGCAGAGATGATGATTCAAGAAGTCACATGGGACAACTGCACTGATAAAGGAAGATAAAAAGATGAATCTGTCTTATGGCTCACACCAAGAGAAATTCCAAACTGATCAACTATCTCATATATATTTTTTAAAGATTTTATTTATTTATTTGACAGAGAGAGATCACAAGTAGGCAGAGAGGCAGGCAGAGAGAGAGGGGGAAGCAGGCTCCCCACAGAGCAGAGAGCCCAATGTGGGGCTTGATCCCAGGACCCTGGGATCATGGCCTGAGCCAAAGGCAGAGGCTTTAACCCACTGAGCCACCCAGGTGCCCCAACTATCTCATATTTTTAAATGCTAGAAAAAAAAAAAAACCATGCAGTTTATTTTTTTAATTTTTTAAGATTTTATTTATTTATTTGTCAGAGAGAGAGAGAGAGAGAGAGACAGCGCACAAGCAGGCAGAGTGGCAGGCGGAGGCAGAGAAGCAGGCTCCCTGCTGATCAAGGAGCCCGATGCAGGACATCATCCCAGGACCCTGGGATCATGACCTGAGCCAAAGGCAATGGCTTAACAGACTGAGCCACCCACCCGTCCCAAACATGTGCAGTTTAAAAAAAAGAAACAAAAAACTTAGAGTGTAAGACCTTTCTAAATATGACATAAAACACAAAGGCCAGGGGGCCCCTGGTTGGCTTAGTTGTTAAATGTCTGCCTTCGGCTCAGGTCATGATCCCAGGGTCCTGGGCAAGGTCCTGGGATTGAGCCCCACATCAGGCTCCCTGCTTAGCTGGAAGCCTACTTCTTTCTTTCCCACACCCCTGCTGGTCTTCCCTCTCTCGCTGTCTCTCTCTGTCAAATAAATAAATAAAATCTTAAAAAAAGCAAACAAACCAAAACCACAAAGACCAGAAAGAGAAGACTACACACATAAAATACATAAAAATTTTAAATGCTATTTGTGCAGAAACTCACCAAAAGCAAAGGCAAATGACAAAGAACAAATTGGGGAAAAAAATATCTTCAACACACGTTAAAGTCAAAGGTATACTTTTTTTTTTCAAGATTTTATTTATTTATTTGACAGAGAGAGATCACAAGCAGGCAGAGAGGCAGGCAGAGAGAGAGGAGGAAGCAGGCTCCCCACAGAGCAGAGAGCCTGATGCGGCGCTCGATCCAAGGACCCTGAGATCATAACCTGAGCCAAAGGCAGACACTTAACCCACTGAGCCACCCAGGTGCCCCCAAAGGTGTACTTTTACTTTAAAGTGCCTGTGAATCCATAAGAACAGTTAATAGGCTTGTGTGCCTGTCTGGCTCCGTCAGTAGCGCTTGTACCTCGTGATCTGGGGATTGGGGAGTTCAAGCCCCACCTTGGGTGTAGAGAGTACTTAAATAAGCAAATGTTTTTAAAGATTTTATTTATTTATTTATCAGGGAGAGAGAGCACGAGCAGGGGAGCAGCAGGCAGAGGCAGAAGCAGGCTCCCCACAGAGCAAGGAGCCCGATGTGGGACTCGATCCTAGGGATCATGACCTGAGCCAAAGGCAGATGCTTAACTGACTGAGCCACCCAGGCATCCCAAATAAGTAAATGTGTTTGTTTTTGTTTAAACCACCTAAACAAAACAAAACAAAAAGCCAAACACCTAGTAAGCCAATGGAAAAATGCACAGTTGGCAACAGATGAAATTCAACGGTACTTTTCGCTGTTAGAATATATGCTCAGTCTCATACTAAAAAAAGTGCAAATGAAAAATACATTCATTATCAGAAAGTACTGGACAAGGAGTGGGGAGGGGCAGGCATTCTTACAAACTCCTGCTGGGAAATGGAAATGGGCACAGCCTTTCCGGAGGCAATTTGGCAATACCGATCAACATTTGGAACGTGCATTCCCTTTGGCCCAGCAATTGTACTTCTACAAATTATCATACAGATATTTTTATCTGTGTGAAATGACATGTTTGAGGTTCTTTACTGCAGCATTGTTTGCAAGCACAAAAACCTTAGAAGTGGGATGCACCGATCAGATCAACTGTGGTCCATCCATATAACGAAATTCTGTGCAGAGGCATTCAGAAGGAGGGAGGAGAAAACACAGGGGAAGGCTTTTTTTAATACTGATACAAAATGAGAGAGGGAAGAGGAAACTATTGTTTCCATAAAAAGAAAGAGGGGGAAGAATATATATATGCCATTGCTTGAACATTCTTATTTTAAATCGGTTTTGGAGTTCTCTGTCATTTTCTGTCTGTCTGGAGTGGGTACATCTGTATACGGGAGAGTCATTGGCTGTCGTTCATGCTAATTTCCTTTAAGTGCTCTGTAATTTTTGTGGGTGAGCTCATCGTGAGTAGGAGGCTGTGCTTGTTTGTTTTCTTCTCTTCCCCTTCTCTCTCCTGGCTCCTTCCCATCTCACAGCTTTAGCCTTGGATCTGATCCCTGTCTCCTCAGCCTTCTGGCCTACTTTCTGATACTGGAGGCTCGGGATTCCTGTCTCATGGTGGTATCGGACTTATGAAAGAGCCCGTTGCTGGGCCTGAGGATGGCTTGGCACAGGTCGTGGCTGTGAAGTGATGTCATTTCTGTTTGCACCTGGAGGTGTGTGCAGGGGTGATGGCTGTTCTGGGGTTCCTTGCCTGGCAGGTAGTGGTGAGGGGTGGAGGGTGTGCCACCTAGCTCTAGTCCATGACTTCAAGCAAAAAGCCTGGTTCTGGACCCACACATCCCGTGAGATATCTTAATTTCATTACCCTTCAGAATCAGCCTCCTCTGTTACTTCTGATCCCAGAATGCAGGAGGTCCCAGCTCTGCTCACTGATCTTTATTTTTATTCCTTGGAAGTAATGTGTATTTTTGTGCATCGTTCTATCTTTGTATTTTTATCGTTGCTGTATATTGGGAAAAAATAGGGACTCTCAAACAGAAAGCTACACCACCAGCTTAGCCAGGAGTCCCCCAATCTTGACTACATCCACGCTCCTGGTTCTCTCTTTACTGTAACAAAAGAACCCAACTTGGCACGTGGCCCAAGAAAAGGTGTCGCCCTCGACCCGCAAGGACGACAAGAAGCCCCAGTTCAGATGTATCTTCTCTCTCTTTATTTCCGCAAGTCTACACACTTATATATGCTTACATGACCAATCAGCGAGCAGGGTACAGGAGGGAGCGAATCAGGCTGTGCACCTAAACGAACAACTTCGCTAGCAACCAATGCTGTTTACTTCCTCTTTGGGCGTTCCGCTTAGTCTCACGAAGCAATCCTAACCTGGCAACTAGCCAGGCGCCATCTTTTAATGGCAGAGGCCGCCCTGGCCAGGGGCCAGCCTCTGACAAAAAGGGAGGATATAATTCACTTGGCATGTCCTTGAACACAATTTACTTGACTCTTCCCACCAGTCATTTTTCCCTCATGCCCTCAGCCCCCCGGGGGAGCTGCTATAATGGTACAACAGGTATTAAAAAGAGGATTCTGGAAGGACGTCTGACTTCTGTCATTCTGAGAAGGAGCTCTGCGGTGGTGTTCTGGAGCACTTGCCCACAAGCCACTGGTAGGGTTGTGGCTTTCAGCCAGCATTAACTCTTGAACCCCTTGATGGGCAGAGCTCTGTGCATCTCAATTCCTAGTATTAACACGACAGCAAGATCCAAATAGTTTCGGTAAGACAGAGCATTCACACTGATGGGAGGAGATGGCATAGTCAAGCCAACAGAACCAGGGAAAGAAATTCTAGAAGACACATACAATTTCAACAAGCTGGCTGTGTTTTAAATACATTTATTTTCTGTTCCGACTAACAAATTCTTACCAAGTGCTGTATACTAGAAGCATGAGGGTGTGGCATAAAGAAATCACCAGAACAGCTCAAGTCAAGTCAGTGAGGCTTCCCAAAAGGCAGCGCTCTGATACCCCACCCTTTCTCGTCCAGAGAGGAAGCTCAGAGACCTGGTGACCGTTGCCACCAAAACCTTCCTCCGTCCCCACAAGCTCATGACCATGCTCCGGAGCCTTCGTGAGTACTACCCAGACTTGACAGTGATCGTGGCCGATGACAGCAAGGAGCCTCTGAAGATTAATGACAACCATGTGGAGTATTACCCCATGCCCTTCGGGAAGGTATGTCCCGCCCACATGGGGAGGTGTCTGGGTCCCGGGAAAGAGCTCCCTGGAGTCATGTTCCACCCCGGATGGGGATGCTTGAGTGGCTTTCCCAGGAGGGCATGATGCCGGAGCAGAGGGGATGCGACTTTCCTCTGAGTCCCTTCGCCGACTCCAAGTTCACAGGGAAATCGGACCACCCTCACATTTCTGCATGGATGAAGTGGTTAATCTGTCTTTGGTACAGACATTAATTGAGGTCCTTCTATGTGACTTGAGGTGTCTGACATTCTAGGGATTCCTCACATGCAGAGAAACTTGTGATCCCTAGGATTCCTCCCAGGCTAGAGGCTTGCGCAGAGACTCGGGTGAAAAAGGACTTCCATCCTACCACACTGGTCCTAGGACCAAGGGAGAACTTCCTAGTCCTTCCCCGCCCCCCGCCTCAGCCTTTGATTCAGGGAGTCACTGTCCTTCCTCCTGTGTCTCTGAGACACGAGCTCCCTTGAACTCAGTGGTTTTCAACTGCTGTTTGGGGTGCAGCCTGGCGGTGGGGAATTTATTTTATTTTTTTCTTTAAAGATTTTATTTATTTGACAGAGCTCACAAGAAGGCAGAGAGGCAGGCAGAGAGAGAGAGAGGAGGAAGCAGGCTCCCCGATGAGCAGAGAGCCCAATGCGGGGCTCAATCCCAGGACCCTGAGATCGTGACCTGAGCCGAAGGCAGAGGCTTAACCCACTGAGCCACCCAGGCGCCCCGCCTAGAAAGCTCCCAGGTGATTCTAAAATGTGGCGGGGGATGGCAACCGCTGATCTGACCTCATTATACCCGCAGGGCTGGTTTGCTGGTAGGAACCTGGCCATCTCTCAGGTCACCACCAAATACGTTCTCTGGGTGGACGACGATTTCCTCTTCAACAACGACACCAAGATTGAGGTGCTGGTGGATGTCCTCGAGAAAACAGAATTGGACGTGGTAAGGGAGAGTGGCCAGTTTCACCCCAGTTGCAACCTGTAGAGCCGGCCAGGAGAGGGAAAGGGAAGAAGGGGGGTGGGGGGAGTCTGGGAAGGGTTGGGGGAGGGGCTGGGGAAGGAGAGGAATAAGCTTGGTGGGAATCAGGAGCTGTGTGGTTTCGGCTTCTACCTTCAAATTTTCTTTTCTCTGGGCAAATTACATCCCCCCCCACCACCATATTAACCCTCGTTTTGTTTTTAAAATGGTGTGTTGATATAAAAAAAAAATACATGTTGGGTCCCCCAAAATTGGGTACCCCAATAATGGGTCCATGATTAGAGGAGCGAGACTGATACAAAGCGAAGGTCAAGCAAAGCTTTATTTCACGCTAAGCATCAGGAATCAGACCAACCGTCAAAAAGACCGGTCGGGCCGCCCCTCCAGAGAGTACGACCCCTCCCTGCTTTCCAGACTAACCTTTATAGAGCAAAGGCCATGTGGTTGGGCCTGGCCACACACAGGTGGCCAATGAGATTGTAACACACACAGGAAACTCCACAGTGATGCTAGGTGACCAACTGAATTATAATTTACCCTAGCAGACACTTGAACCAGCCTATCACACCTTGGTTAGGATTGGTGCCAAAAGGCTCCCAAAGGGGGGGGGGCATACTCCTTGGTAGCTAGGAGACAGTATGCCCCCCCACTGACTGAATACCTCCACCTGGTCTGACCCACCCTTGTATTTGGACTTTACTGGGACTGGTTTCCCAGACTTGCTTTTAAATAAGTTCCCCTGGTGGGGCGCAGGGTCAATTTAAGCTTTACAGCAAAATGGCAGTTCAACCGGGGTGGGGCTGCTCTGGCTGAATAGGCCCTTATATGCAAATGGTACAAAGTTCTAAAAAGCACACATAGGCCTCATGACATTTAAAAAAGAAGAAAAGAATGAGAACATCAAAAGTCATTTGCTACATAGAAAAGAAAAAGGCAGCTACAGTTAATAATAGTGTATTGTATTCTTGAAATCTGTGAAGAGAACAGATCTTCAGTCTTCTGGCCAAGGGCACAAAGAGATGGTTACAATGCAGGTGATGGATATGGTAATTAGCTTGATTACAGTGGTTTCACTACAGGGTTTCACTACACATGGTTTCACAATGTGTAGATATGTGGTCTACACATATCAAAACATCAAGCCCTACACCTTAAATATGTAGGATTAAAAATATATGTACAATTTTAATGTGTTAAAGATAGCTCAATAAAAGCTGTTTCTAAAAAACAAGAAAAGAAAAACAGGAAATAGATAAGAAAATCAGTGGCATTGAGATCATAGTTCTCTCTTCCAGGAGGACAGTCCCCAAGGCATCTGTATTGACTAAGATATCTCCTGGCTAGGGGCACCTGGGTGGCTCAGTCGTTAAAAGTCTGCCTTTGGCTCAGGTCGTGATCCCAGGGTCCTGGGATCGAACCCCGCATTGAACCCCACATTGGGCTCCCTGCTCAGCGGGAAGCCTACTTTTCCCTCTCCTACTCCCCCTGCTTGTGTTCCCTTTCTCGCTGTCTCTGTCAAATAAATAAAACCTTAAAAAAAAAATACCAAAAAGAAAAGACCAGGGTATCTCCTAGCTACTCTTCCAGAGAGCTGATCACAGTACATCAGTGGGGTAGAAAGCAGAACTCCCGCCGTGTGAAAATCCAAGCTGGCCCTTGACTTTGCTTCCAGGATCCTCCTGGACCGGCCTCCTTCCCTTGGTACTACGCCGTCCTCATAGTCCTCGGCTGCGTGGCCAGAAGAAAGGGGGAGAGAACATGAAGGACAAGCATTTGTCTTTGTAGAATGTGCGAGAAGTTGCAGACATTCCTTCTGAAGATTCACATCCCTTCAGTCAGGACTTAGACACATGGTCAGACCTCACAAGGAAAATGGGAAAGAGTCCGTCTTTACTGGTGTAGCTGGCTCTCTTCATTTAGTCCACTTAACAACTCGGAGGGTCTCTTTGCTAAAGAAAGAAGGAAGGAACTAGTGACGGGGGGACTAAGAGCCACCCTAGAGGATTATGAGGGTTCAGGACTCATCCTGTTGTGCTGGGGCTCACACGTAGAAATGCACAGATCTTCCGTGAGTGCGTGAACAGACAGCTCAGGGAGGAGAGCCAGGAGCAGAGGAGTGGGAGGAAGGCAAGCTTGAGACACACGGCACATGGCTTGTTGCAAGAAGCCTGGCCGTGGGGACTCCACCAAAGGACCCGTGTGCATGCAGGCTGCTGCTTGTCTGCACGCAAACACTGCTTCTCCTCGTGAAAGGGAGTGACCTACCTTCTGGAAAAAGTGAACTTGCTGTTGGGTGAGTGGAGCAGAGTCGTGTGCCCTTTGGACTTGGTGCTTTCTGCTCCTACCAAGGAGATTTTCTGCTGTGAGCAGGATGAAAAGATCAAGAGACCCAGCCATGGTGTTTGGAAGATGGTGGCTGCAACAGCAACAAGAGAGTACCCAAGGACTGGTATGGAGGGTAGATACAGAACAGGTGTGATTCTTACTGTAACTCAGGTTCAGTCCAGGAAGGCTTCCTGGCAGAGGCAACGTGGATATCAATTCTATGTGCTCTAACATGCGTTTCTCTGCCCACCGGTTAGGTAGGTGGCAGTGTACTTGGAAATGTGTTCCAGTTTAAGCTGTTGCTGGAGAAGAGTCAGAATGGGGACTGTCTTCACCGGAGGCCAGGCTCTTTCAGAACCCTGGATGGTTTCCCCCGCTGTGTGGTGACCAGTGGCGTTGTCAACTTCTTCCTGGCCCACACGGAGCGACTCCAGAGAGTTGGCTTCGACCCCCGCCTACAGCGGGTGGCTCACTCAGGTGGGGACAAGCTGAGTGGGGAAGGTGCTGGCCCGTGGACTAACCTCAGCAGTTTGTCCTTTCCAAGAGCTGCGAGTCACTGATCATGGTCGTTGCCGGCAACAGTGGGCTCGTCTCCCTTTCCCCCAACGAGGGAGCTCAGGGTCTCTCTTCCCTCCCTCCTTCCTCTCACTGTGATTTCTTATCTCCTGTCTGCTGCTCCCCTGTGAGACACCTTCCCCTGCAGCTCTGTCCCCTCCCTCACTACCCTCTGATTCCTTCAGTTCTGGAGTTTGCTGTTCTGGGTTTTTCTGCCTCTCTGGCCACACCTCGGAGAAATGTGCTTACTTATTTCCTTCCCAGTCATCAGCCTGGGCAGGGGGCTTTGCCTGACGCTCAACTTCCCCATGGGTACACACCGCACCCTTCCCTACCTGCCTCTCCCCCCCCAGACCTGGAATATGGCCCCGGGGTCTCTGGCTGAAGCTTACGCTCTCCCTCTCTTGGCAGAGTTCTTTATCGACGGGCTCGGGAGCTTGCTCGTGGGGTCATGTCCGGAAGTGATCATAGGTCACCAGGCCCGGTCTCCGGTGGCCGACCCAGAGCTGGCCGCACTGGAGAAGACCTACAGCGCATTTCGGACCAACACCAAGGAACAGGTCCAGTTCAAGCTGGCACTCCACTACTTCAAGAACCATCTCCTGTGCTCTTCCTGAAGGCGCCTGGGCATCAGAAAAGCTCTAGGCTTACTGGGGTTGGGTACCTAAGACAGTGGAACTGGGGGTGGGTACCTAAGACAGTGGAACTGGGGGTGGGCCACCTGATGAGATGAAGGAGGACAAGCTAGTGGGTGGGGCAGAGGGTGGGGCTCAGTTACTACAAATACCCACCAGAGGCTCATTAGAAATGGACTAGTCCTGGGGCCACTGGGTGGCTCAGTGGGTTAAAGCCTCTGCCTTCGGCTCACGTCATGATCCCAGGATCCTGGGATCGAGCCCCATGTTGGGCTCTCTGCTCCGCAGGGAGCCTGCTTCCTCCCCTCTCTCTCTCTGCCTGCCTCTCTGCCTACTTGTGATTTCTCTCTCTGTGTCAAATAAATAAAATCTTTAAAAAAGAAATTAAAAAAAATAAAAAAAGAAATGGACTAGTCCCCGAGAAGGGCGACAGAAGCCCATCAATAACAATCGTTATTTGTATGATGCAGTACCGTTTATGGAACACCTACCTGCACATCCCCTGTTGGATCTCCTGCAGATGAGTAGAGTATGGGTTGGCTTCCGTAGTCATTCCTTAGGAATGGCTTTGGGGTTTTTGAGGGTTATTTGGGAGAAATGATACTGTAGTCAGAAATATCCTCTCTGGGGCACCTGGGTGGCTCAGTGGGTTAAAGCCTCTGCCTTTGGCTCAGGTCATGATCCCAGGGTCCAGGGATCGAGCCCCATATTGGGCTCCCTGCTCAGTGGGAAGCCTGCTTCTCCCTCTCCCACTCCCCCTGCTTGTGTTTCCTCTCTCGCTGTGTCTCTCTGTGTCAAATAAATAAATAAAATCTTTAAAATTTTTTTTTGAATTGGGTCTGCAAAGCAAGTCTCTGTGGATGGCTGGACTTCAGACATCACACTCAGGAGCTGACGACGTGTCCCTTGCACCATGTGACAGGAGCTGAGACAGCCAGCCTTCAGCCAAGGGAAAAAAAAAAAAAAAAGGAAAAGAAAAAAGCAACATATGCACAAAGAGGAGCTGAAACAAGAGCCTCCTGACAGCCTTCTGGTTCTTTCCTGAGGTCTGGCTACAGTCCTGCCCTGGGATTTTGTGAAACACTATACCCTTATAATTCTTCCTTTTTGCTTAACCTAATTTGAGTTGGCTCCTGTTACTTATAACCACAGTGTTCCGAATAATACGACCATTCTGTGTGTCTGCCTGTTTTCAAAACAGAAAAGCGTAACTAAAAAGTTTTCTCCTTGGGTGGTTTGGAAGCAAAAATCAGGAAACAGACGATAAGAGCCACACGGACCTCCCTCCAGTCTTGCATTTCAGACACAAACCCAGCAGCCCGGACCAGACCGACGACAGAGGTTTCCTTCCAGGACACTGCAGGACAGTGAAGTATCCCTTACAGGAAAGTGACAATAAAGGACAGTGAAGTCATCCTTCCTGAGACTTTGGCCAAACCCCAAATTTCAGGACAAGTTGGTGTAAATCGTTGTACAGGCCTCCAGGGGGAGCTCGAGCCTGCTCTCACTGTCTCCCCTCCACCGGTTCATTCCACATGCCCGGCTCAGGAAAGGAAAACTGCTTCTGTGACTTTCAGCAAAGAGGGACCTGCAGGCCACCAGGCATGTGTGGGTGTGTCTGTTTCGCGTGGCCGGAAGTGGAAATGGGACCGGGATCAGCTTTCTTCTGGGTATTCTCTCCTCCACCCGGGAAGGTCCTGCCCCAACTGTTAGTTCTCTGGATTTATTTATTTATTTGACAGAGAGCACGAGTGGGAGAGGGGCAGGGGGAGATGGACAAAGAAATTCAAGCAGACTCCGTGCTGAGTGCAGAGCCGGAGGTGGGGCTTGATCTCACGACCCTGAGATCAGGACCTGAATTGAAACCAAGAGTCAGAAGCTTAACTGTGCCACACAGGTGCCCCTGTTTTTGATTTTTCATAGACAGAAAGTATATATAAGCCGCTATGAAAAGGTTATCTATTAGAATGCTTTTACCTACAAGTACCAGAGACTTGACCCAAGTTTAAAATTGTGTTGAACAGTGTCGGGTGGGGTAAAGACGTGGGGCAGACCACAGGTGTGCTGAAATCAGGAGGAAGATCAGGGATTCCAAGCCTGACAAGAGGAGGGAGTGCCTTGCTCAGCCCATCTGGCAGTTCCAGGTTCTTCTCTCAAGGAGGGGTAACCTTGTCCATTATCGTCCATATCCCCATCTGAGTGGCCCTGGGGAAGGGTGACCCTTCTGTGGCCTGTCAAAGCTTTATCTGCCCACTTCCTGTTAGTGTCCTTCACGTGCCCAGGGATGGCCGTGAGGTAAAACTCACTGGAAGTTATCAGTGAGATTTTTAAGGGAATTGAATTGCTAATGAAATCTTGTCAGCAATTCCTTAAAACTTAAGAGGTTTTTCTGTCATTTCCAGCCAATTTCAGAAATCTTCCTTAGACATAGTCTTTGAGACTGGGAAACCCATTCTGGTAACCCCAGGATGCACCTCGGTGCCTCCTTTGCCCTCTGGCACTCAGTTAAATGGCTTCTGCCTTGAGGCTGTTCAAAACCTTCCTCTGAAGGACAAAGAGACTGTAATCGGCTCTTTGCTCCCAGGCTTTTCCTCTTTGTGCACAGAAAATAATGAAAACATCGCAATGTAAATAGGCTGGTCCTTTGCGTAACCTGGTAAGTCTCCTGTCTCCGTTGGTGCTTTCTCTTGGGGTAGAGAATTAAGCTCTTCTGGACCTGCAAGGCTCCAAATTACAGGACTTCCAGGAAGCTCGGATTGCAAGCCACTCTTAAAAAAGCCGTCTTATACCTGCTTTAAAACAGGGCACCTTCAGCCTGAAGCTTGTCTTCCTTATGGGACCATCCTAAAGACTACTGCAGGAAATCACTAACATGCCAGCACGCTAATTTTTCCTACCAGTTCTCATTCCTGATATTCTAGAGTCTTGATAGGCACATAGTCTGTTCTGGACACCAGCAATTTTCAGAATCACCTGTTTCCCACTTGGTCGCTATCTCTACCCCATCTCTTCCACTCAACCATATACCGAATGACTTTCACAGAGGAGTCATATCTGAATGCAACTCTTTTTCTTTTTTTTTTTTTAATTTATTTTTATTTTTATTTATTTTTTAAAGATTATTTATTTATTTATTTATTTGACAGACAGAGATCATAAGCAGGCAGAGAGGCAGGCAAAGAGAGAGAGGAGGAAGCAGGCTCCCCGCCAAGCAGAGACCCCTATGCGGCCCTCGATCCCAGGACCCTGGGATCATGACCTGAGCCGAAGGCAGAGGCTTTAACCCACTGAGCCACCCAGATGCCCCTAAAATTTATTTTTAAAGATTTTATTTATTTATTTGACAGAGAGAGAGGGCACAAGCAGGGGGAGTGGCAGACAGAGGGAGAGGGAGAAGCAGGCTCTCCGCAAAGCTGGGAGCCCGACGCGGTGCTTGATCCCAGGACCTGAACGAAGGGAGAGGCTTAACCTTCTGGGTCACTCAAGTGCCCCGGCTCTTCTTTTTCTTAATCCTTTGCCTAGATGCTCCAGCGGGCCTCATGCCCTTCAGCCTTCCTGCTCTGGCTTCAAACAAGTTTCCCATACAAAATGTATGTCTCTTATCGCACTTGAAATTTTACCAAGAGATTACCAAAGTTTTAATTATGTAACTGAATAATCTGTCCCTCTCCTATCCCGTGTGCTTGGCAAAGGATCCCAGCTCTCTGCATGCAAGGACACAGAAGGCATGACTCATAAAAGGAAAACAAAAGGATATATTTGATTTGGTTGAAATTAAACTAATGCCTTCTGCCAATCAAAGGACACTATTAAGAAAGTGAAAAGAAGGGGCACCTGGGTGGTTCAGTCATTAAGCATTTGCCTTCAGCTTGGGTCATGTTCCCATGGTCCTGGGATCGAGCCCCTCATCGGGCTCCTCGCTGGGCAAGAAGCCTGCTTTCCCTCTCTCACTCCCCCTGCTTGTGTTCCTGTTCTCACTGGCAAATAAATAAATAAAATGTTAAAAAAAAAAAAGAAAGAAAGAAAAGCTACAAACTGGGAAAAGAAAAGATCTGTAATACAAATATTTGGCAAAAGGATGCATATTCCAGATATACAAAGAATTCCTATAAATTAATAAGATAAGGGCAGTTGTTCTAAATGGGCAAAATACTTGAAGAAGCACTTAGAAAAGAAGACATCCAAATGGCTAGGGAGCATGTAAAAAAGAGGTTCAACATCATTAGCTATCAGGGAAATGGTTTGTGCTTACTTTATGTAAATGACATCTCAATAAAATACCATTTAATTAGATTTTTATTCTATTATGGAACAGTCTTCAAGATCCAGTGCTAAGTGAGTAAAACAAAGTGTGGAACAGTGTTTCTAGTTTTTTGTTTTTGTTTTTTTTAAAGATTTTATTTATTTATTTGACAGACAGAAATCACAAGTAAGGGGGCGGTGGGGGGAAAGCAGGCTCCCTGCTGAGCAGAGAGCCTAATGCTGGGCTCCATCCCAGGACCCTGGGATCATGACCTGAGCTGAAGGCAGAGGCTTTAACCCACTGAGCCACCCAGGTGCCCCCAGTGTTTCTACTTTTTTTAAAAGAAAAGGAAGATGGGGTGCCTGGCTGGCTTGGTGAGTAAAGCATAAGACTCCTGATCTCAGGGTTGTGAGTTCAATCCCCACGTTGGGCATAAGGCTTACTTTTTCAAAGGTGGGAAAAAGAAAGGAGTATGCATATTCATGTATATTTGTGTAAGGATAAAATATCTCTAGAAGGAGAGCATCAGAAATTGCCTCTGAGGGGCGCCTGGGTGGCTCAGCGGGTTAAAGCCTCTGCCTTCAGCCCAGGTCATGGTCCTGGGGTCCTGGGATTGAGCCCCGCATCGGGCTCTCTGCTCGGTGCAGAGCCTGCTTCTCTCTCTCTCTCTCTCTCTCTCTGCCTCTCTGCCTGCTTGTGTTCTCTGTCAAATAAATAAATAAAATCTTAAAAAAAAAAAAAGAAATTGCCTCTGAGAGCAGAAAATTATAGTCAAGGGGTGTCTGAGTGGCTTTGTCCTTCGGATGTCTGCCCTCAGTTCAGGTCATGATCCCAGGATCCTAGGATCTAGCCCCATGTCGGGCTCTCTGCTCAGCAGGGAGCCTCCTTCCTCCTCTCTCTCTGCCTGCCTCTCTGCCTGCTTGTGATCCCTGTCTGTCAAATAAATAAATAAAATATTTTTTAAAAAATTATAGTCAAGAAGTTTTGTCTGTGCATTTCCTTTTAAACCATGTGAATTTTGTATTGTGCTCATTTATTACCCACGTAATACTTTAAACTTTTTAAGGAAAGAAGAAACAAGGTGTTTGTTTTTTTTTAAGAAACAAGGTTTTTAAGTAACATGCCATTGTGATATTAAGCACAAAAACAGAACATAAAATTTTACAATGAAGACTACATAAAAATGAATTTTAAAACAGAAAGTGGAAAAAAAAAATCAAGTGTCAAAGGTGCTTGTTGGGGAGGGCCTGGCTGGCTCAGCCAGAAGAACATGGAACTCTTGATCTCAGGTACGTGGGTTCGAGCCCCACATTTGTGGAGGGATTACTAAAGAAAATAAACTTTTTAAAAAAGTGTTTGTTGGAATTATAGTTATTTAAAATTCTTTCTGCTGTGCTGTATTTTCTACATTTTCCATAATAAATGCTTCACCTTTATAATCTGAAAAGATAAAATAATTATTTCAAGAGGAGAAAGTGAAAACTTTCAAGAAAAGGATATAATGTAGATGTTGCTTTGTTCAAAGAAAGTAAGCAGCCAGATTGCCCTGTCAGAGCCTCTGTAATGCCAAGCCCAGAGCAAGGGGCAGGGTGGGACGCTCAGAGACTCAGGGCCTCACATGTCACCTGGCACAAGGTGGCGCTTACGGCTTGTCTGGCATAGCTGGGGCTCCCAAGGCAAAGTAGGGGATTTGTGGCACATTCATCTGTCCTGTGTGGCAAGGACAGAGCAAGGTTGATTCTATTGCAGCTAGCTGTGAGCAGCATCAGCATGGATAAAGGAAACTGACTTGGATTTGACAGTGAACCTGAATTCTTTCCACTTCACGCAGAGCATTACTGTACCTATTGTCCCATTCGCTAGCCATTTACAGGCTCACAGGAAATTTGGGAGAATACCTTGAAACTCCCTAATCCCGGACTTCAACTGTCTTTTTTTTTTTTTTTTAAAGATTTTATTTATTTATTTGACAGACAGAGATTACAAGCAGGCAGAGGCGCGGGGGGAGGGGCGGACGTGGGGGGCGGGTTGGGGAAGCGGGCTCCCCATTGAGCAGAGAGCCTGATGCGGGGCTGGATCCCAGGACTCTGGGATCATGACCTGAGCTGAAGGCAGAGGCTTTAACCCACTGAGCCACCCAGGCGCCCCTTGAGCTGTCTTTTCTTAACCTCTGACCTTATTAAACTTTCTGGGCCACTCTCTGCCTCTGTTCAGCCCTCAATCCCGGGTGGCACCGCTGAAGCCAGGCGAACCCCGCCTCCCACAGAGCCCAGACTTCCCCACGCGTGGGGAGCCCCCTTGTGGAGGCTGAGGGTCTGTGCTCAGAGCCTTCATGGGATGCCATCTCTGGGGTGTCATGCATTACGGATTTATGTTAAAAGAAACGAGTGATGGGCAGGCAGGGGGATTACATATTGCCTCTGTTTTCTCTGTTGTCTCAAAAATAACCAATGTGAAGTTAAAAAGAATGTTCTTGGGGCACCTGGATGGCTCAGTCGTTGGGCGTCTGCCTTCAGCCCAGGTCGTGATCCCAGTGTCCTGGAATCGAGTCCCACATCAGGCTCCCTGCTCAGCAGGAAGCCTGCTTCTCCCTCTCCCACTCCCCTACTTGTGTTCCCTCTCTCGCTGTGTCTCTCTGTCAAATAAATAAATAAAATCTTAAAAAAAAAAAAAAAAAAGAATGTTCTTTCTCCCTCCTGAGTTCTGGTATGGCACTAGCCACATTTATAAATCAGCCAGTCCTGGGCCTTGACCCCAGAGCAATTCACAGTCCAACCAAAGGGGACTAGGAAGGAGGGGAGAGGGGAGAGACTGAGCCACAGAATAAAAACACCTATAACTCCAGCAGGTAATGACAAGAGCGGTCAGGCAGAGGATCCTTCTGCGTAACTTGAGGAATTCACGAGTGGAGATTTCAGTGAAGGGTCTCATTTGGGCAGGTAAGATGTTTCAAGCTGAGAAGGTGGAGGGAACTGGAAAGGAAGAACTAGGGAATGGGAGGAGGGAGAAGTCTTCCTACTAGACAGAAGGAACTACCTCCTGTACACTTTCAAAGGGCATAATCACAGTTCTGTAGGATTTCTACGTAGCTTCTGAAAAATTAATTTCAATACACCTTCACGGGTACAGAGCGCTTGTAAGAAGGATATAGATGGGAAACGAGAGACTAAAGCCATTTGATATCAAGTCGATTCGGTGTTGTTACTCCAGCCTAATGAAGAGACACCCTTATCTCACCATGGGAACGCAATGGGAGTTTGGTTCACTCCTCGAAATAGAAAAGCTTTAATGTTTCTTCTGACAATATACAAGAGTTATCAAATACTTTCTCAAGCAATACAGTAAATCATAAACTGTGAGAAAGGGGCCTCATAAATACATTTCCCAGGGATATCTGTCCACAGCAGACCTTTTTGGATTTGAGCTAAGCAGGTATTTTTTTTTTCTTTTTAAGATTTTATTTATTTGTTTGACAGAGATCACAAGTAGGCCGGGGCGGGGGGGAGTGGCGCGCAGAGAGCCCAATGCCGGGCGCAAGACCCTGAGATCATGACCTGAGCTGAAGCCTGAGGCTTAACCCACTGAGCCACCCAGGCGCCCCCAAGCAGGTTTTTGACAGAAGAAAAGAAACAGATTCGGGTAATTTAAACAGGAACTGTACTCCTTGGAAGAAAGTTGGATAGCTCATAGCACGAGGGAAAGCAACTCAAGAAAACGGACAAGAACTAAGGGGACCTAAGCAACCAGGAACCCAGCCAAGGTCAGGATCCAGGGCAGTCTGATTAGGACCCAGCTTCTGCTGCCAGTGGAGAAGGCATGGCTGCTGTCACTGCCCTTGAGACACTGGGTATCACAGCTACCACGAGGAGCAGAACAAATTCTAAAATGTCCCCATTTCTGGGCATCAGTCGCGTTGGATTCCAAGTCCAGCTGGCCAGGCTAAAGGACACACAGTCACTATGCTGTCACCCAGACCCACACCTTGTTGGATCCCTCAAGAAAGGCAGCCAATCAGATGTGATGGGACAAATAAATGACAAATGTCTATTACACATGTATGAAGTTTTTCTGTTTGTAGAAAAGTGAGACTTTATTATGCATACTAACTGGTAAGTAGATTTTTGGTGTTGGTTCCATCTGGGTAGACCTATCGCTCTTTTCATGTCAATACAATAAATCAATGTAGTCCTATACATCAAAATAATGTCAATACAATAAAAACTCATCCCCTAAATTCCTGCACAGTATTAATCATATAGATATTGTCAATATTTACTAAATCGATTTTCGCTTTTATATTCTCTTCTTTACCATTGTGAACATCACCGCTGAGAACATCCTTGAACACTTGGCACTGGTCCTCGTTGTCCTTTAGGATAAAGTTACAAAAGTGAAACTGCTGAGTCAAATCTTATAAAAGGTTAAAAACCTGGAAAAACCCCAAAACGGTGATTGTCCCCCACTCATCAATAGCTACAGGTTGAAATGTACCACCCACCACCGTAGGGTCCACCAAGGGTCCCTCTACAGAATGTTCTAGGTTTCCGCAGAAAGCCGTGGTTTCAAGTCCGCGCGACCCAATCGCTCCCACTAAAGAGACGCGGGCTTTGAACCGCTGCTCTGGCACGTACCAGCCCACTTCCCTCCCCGCTTGGCCACAGGGACCACGCAGAGAGCGTTTTGTGGAAATAAATAAATAAACGAGTCCGGAGCCCGGCTGCGTGCGCCCCGCCTTCCGCTCCCGGCAGGGGCCGCAGCCGGCCGTCTCCGCCCCCAGCCAGCCGTCCTCCCGGCTTCCCCGGGCGCAGGTCAGGACATCGGGAGAAGAGCAGGAAGAGCAGCAACAAGAGGTGACACCCCGGCACTGGCCACATCGGGGCCGCGGCAGCCCTTGCTGTTTCCGCCCGCCTGAGCGGCCTCGGGCCCACAGCGCCCAGCCCGGGCCGGGGGAACCGGGCCTCCTCCGCCGCCGCTCTGGGAAGGCTGTTCAGCGTGCCATGTGGCTTGAGAAGCCTCCCGGCCGCCTCAAGCCGCCAGCAGGTCCCATGGTGTAATGGTTAGCACTCTGGACTTTGAATCCAGCGATCCGAGTTCAAATCTCGGTGGGACCTCTTCGAGCCTTTTGGTTCTACAATTACTGTTTTGAGGACTGCTGGCGGCGGCGGCCACTTTGGGCTGTGCCGTTACCCCCGTGACCTAAGGGATCGCGGTTTAGGGTCCCTCCTCCTTTCGTTTAGGTCCGGCCTGAGAGTCTCAGTGCGCATGCGTGAGAGTCCGGGCGGAAAAGTGTTGGTGGAGACCGAGAGTGACTTTACCTTGAAAAGGAGGGCGGAGGAAGCCCAGCAACCCGGTGAGCCTGCTTGGGACCAAGGCCTTCGGGACTCCGACACCACCCTCCTCCTGGGGCTGGGAGTCCCTTCTTCCTATTGGCTGATGTGCAGAGTGCGATCAGTTATTCCTTTATCAACCCGGAATGAAATGCTGGGCGGAGCCAAGGGGCGCGGGAAACATAGGAAAGAGGGCAGTGTGTTTGGGGAGAGGAGAGTGTGTTTGGGGCCAGTCCGCCTGTGAGTCTAGGCGGTCGGATGGTGAAGTGGGTCTGTTTCAGGCAGTAGGCAGTGAGGTTGTCCATGTGGGTACTTAAGGCCGTGCCAGCCGGTCAGGGGATCTCCGCACGCGGTTTCTCACCCCGTGGATGGGGTGTTGATCCTTTAGAGGGTAGGAATCTCTATGGGGTTCACCACAGGGCTGAGCACGTCTCCTGGAGAATCTGTCCAGGACTGGTATTTTAGGAGCTGGCCAGCGCGCCTGATTTGCAGGCAAGGGTGTGTCTCTGGGATGGAGGGGAAGAGGCGCCCTTGGAGTGCTGTCTTCTTTTGAGTTGTATCTGGGTTTTTTGAGAGCTGTCTGGCCCCCTGGGATGAGTGACGAGGGAGCCCATTGACGCATTTGTGATCTCCCCACAGGGTGATTGGCACTGTGGCTCTACGTGCCCGCCCCTTGGGAGGATGCCATGGAAACAGGATCCTCGCTCCGCTTTCCCCTGAGCACCCCTCCTCCCCACCCCTCCGCCCCCATACCCTGCAAATACGTTTGAATGGATTTGTGTGTATGAAAGATCCCAGCCTCGAAAATACGTAGGCATGAGAGGTGGGAGGGCTTGCCCTACCAGACATTAAAGGTTATTATCAGCTATAAACTATAGCAATTAAGATAGTGTGGTCCTGGTGCAGGAGAGACAAACATGCCAATGGCACATAAGGCGGTGGGCCGGATACAGCCCCACACGTATTTGGACAAATGATTCAGGACAAAGTAGCACAGCAGAGCAGGAGAGGAAAGAATCTACTTTTCAAAAAATTATTCTGGGAGAATTGGGTGTCCAAATGGAAAAGTATGATATCAGATTCCTCCCAACTTACACTAAAGACAGAAATACATTCCATGTGAATCATAGACCTTAACGGGAAGGGAAAAGCAATAAAGCTTTTGGAAGAGGACATAAGAGAATATCTTTATGACCTCAGGGTAGGGAAAGTCCTCTTAAACAAGACACAAAAAGTTCTAAAAGCTTAGTCTACATCACTATATTAATATGATATTCTGTTCTTCATATAAAAAAAAACCCAGTAAGAAAGTGAAAAGACAAGCCTCAGAATAAGAAAAGATATTTGTAATGCATGACTGGCAAAGAACTTGTAATAATCAGTAAGAATATAAAATTAAAATTTTTAAAAAATCAGTAAGAATAAAGACAACCTACTAGAAAAATAGCAAATACTTGAACTGGCACTGCACAAAAAAAGGAAATCCCAAATAACTGACATAGGGTCACCTGACTTGGCTCAGTGGATAGAGCATGCAACTCTTGACCTTGAGGTTGTGAGTTCAAGTCCCAAGTTGGGTGTAGAGATTACTTAAAAGTAAAGTCTTAAGGAGCACCTGGGTGGCTTAGTGGGTTAAGTCTCAGGCTCTTGGTTTTGGCTCAGTTGGTGATCTCAGGGGTTTTTTAATTTTGTTTTCGGGGTTTTTTTAAAAATATTTTATTTATTTATTTGACAGACAGAGATCACAAGTAGGCAGAGAGGCAGGCAGAGAGAGAAGGGAAGCAGGCTCCCCACTGAGCAGAGATCCCAACACGGGGCTTGATCCCAGGACCCGAGCCAAAAGCAGAAGCTTTAACCCACTGAGCCACCCAGGTGCCCCCCTTTTTAAAAAATAATTAAAAAAATTTTTTATAAACATGTATTATTTTATAATATAATATATTTTATAAACATGTATTATTAGCCCCAGGGGTACAGGTCTGTGAATCGCCAGGTTTACATACTTCACAGCACTCATCATAGGACATACCCTCCCCAATATCCATAAGGATCTCAGGGTTTTGAGATGGAACTTCCTATAGGGCTCTGTGCTCAGCAGAGATTGGGGGGGGTGTTCCTGCTTGAGTTTCTCTCTGCCCCTCCCCACCATGTGCTCTCTCTCTCTCTGTCAAATAAATAAATAAATAATAAAATCTTTTAAAAATAACTGATACACATATGAAAATATGTAAAGCATCATTAATCATAGCAAAATGCAAATTAAAATATCAATGAGGGGTGCCTGGGTGGCTCAGTAGGTTAAGCCTCTGCCTTCGGCTCAGGTCATGATCTCAGGGTCCTGGGATCGAGCCCCGCATCGGGCTTTCTGCTCAGCGGTGAGCCTGCTTCCCTCTCTCTCTCTATCTCTCGCTTTCTCTGCCTACTTGTGATCTTTGTCAAGTAAATAAATAAATAAAATCTTTAAAAAAAATAAAATGTCAATGAAATACCATTATACACTCACCAGAATGACAATGCTGACTCCTTTTAAGAGTAGAGAATAACGTGAACTCTCACGGGAATGTAAATTGGAAAAACTAATTTGATGTTAACTATTGAAGCTGTAGATACTCAAATCCTATAATCTAGCAATTTCAGTCTTGTACCTATATCTGTAGAAAGGTGAACATGTATAAGAGTGGTTTTGGCAACATGATAGCCAAAAATGGGAAAGAATTTAAATGTCCAGCAGTAGAATGGATAAATAATTTATTGTAAGGCCATACGAAAGAATATTATACAGCAACAAAATGGATGGGTCTTCTTTTTTAAAAAGTATTGAGCAGAAGAAAGCAGATACAAAGGAGTAAATAATATATGACTCCATTTATATAAAATTGCTAAACAGGCAAAAATAACTACTGTATATTGTTTAGAACTGTAAACTTAGACGGTACAACTATCAGGCAAAGCAAAAATACCCATGTGAGTGAGAATATCCAGGATCTTTGGAGAAGAGAGAGGGCCATGACTGGAAAAGGGTCAACAACAGTCTTCTGGGGGTTGTGGTATTATTATTATTTTTTAAAGTAATCTCTATGCCCAGTGCAGGGCTTGAACTCAGGATCCCAAGAGTAAGAGTCATGAGCTCTATGGACAGAGCCAGCCAGATACCCTGTACTGGTATTATTTTATTTCTTGTCCTGGGTGGAGGTTACAGAGCTTATTTAAGACAAAAATTTGTTAAAATGCACATAATGGTGGGGCGCCTGGGTGACTCAGTGGGTTAAAGCCTCTGCCTTCGTCTCGGGTCATGATCCCAGGGTCCTGGGATCGAGCCCCGCATCAGGCTCTCTGCTTGGCGGGGAGCCTGCTTCTCCGTCTCTCTCTGCCTGCCTCTCTGCCTATTTGTGATCTCTGTCTGTCAAATAAATAAATAAAATATTAAAAAAAAAAAAAGTTTGTCCACAGACTGGGGAGTCAGGATAGAGATCCTCTACCCTGAGCCAGCCCAAGGGCATTCTAAGGATCAGGTTCAATCCTGGGCATTGCAGGAGAACGCTGATGAATATCATCCTGTCACTAGCTGTCTGGGTGCATTTGGGTAAGCAATTCGGATGTTCTGAAATCGTAACTATGTGGTGATGGAAAGGTTAACTAAACTTATTGTGGTAATCATTTCACAATTCACATGTAAAATACATCACTTTGTTGTACACCTTAAATAAACTTATATGATCATACATGTCAATTACATCCCAATAAATCTGGGAAGAAATATTAGGAGCCTCATTTGTAAAGGAAAAGGGACAACAGCTGTGCCTTTTGCATAGCAGTGGGGGCAGGAACTAGTAAAATCGTAAGCAAGAGTCCTCTTCTCTGCACCTGAGCTAAGATAGGCTCTATAATGGTAACTGCTAGAAAGAATCAGAATAGTGAGGACTACAGAAGCTCAGGCTCCGGAGAAAAGAAACACCTGCTTTTGTGGGGGAGGAAAACAAAACTTGAAGGGTAGCAACAGAGGCAGGGAATGAGAACCTGTGGCTGGAAGTTAGAGCAGCAGTGGGAAGAACTTTCTAACAATTCCTGCAGAACAGGCTGAGGAATTCTGATCGCCTCATGCGTGGAAGTCTTCTGGGGGTGCTCAAAGGTCATTGTCACTGAGAGGTGTGGGACGATTTCTAAAGCTTGGTCTCGATCTACTAAATATGTTTCATAACTCACTAACTTCAGTAAAATCACTACATTGATTTCATAACTCTTGTCTCAACCCACAGTTAGGAAAACATTTACAAACTTGCCACTCCCACCTCAGCCCACTCTGTCCTTCCCCTCCTAGGTCAAGATTCTCTGAGAGCCTCTCCACATTTCTATCTTTTTCTATCCCTGCTAGCTCAGGAAAGAACCTCTCTCTCCTCCAACAGTCTGAGGGGCCCCTCCCAAGGCCTTTATTCACAGGAAGGTCCCCCCAAAGGCAGCAGTTTCCAGAAGGTAGTGTCTGTCCTACGTTGTCATTGACCAGAGTCACCAGGAGAGGGCAGAGGGCCAAGCCACCAGGGAAGCCAGGTCTGTGCCTTGCCTGGCCTCTCTCTCATGCTTGATTCGCAGAGTTGTCAGTTTATTATCTTCTTTGTGTATTCGTTGGTGCCTGAGATAATGTGTATACAACACTTATCACAATGCCAGACACATACAAAGTCTATAAATTACGGGATACACACAGTCATTTAACACGCACCTGTGCTCAAGTTGCCAGAAATACATAAATCAGAGACTCGACTTCAGCCTTCAGGGTGCTTGAAATCTGGGCTGATAAAATGAGGACTAAAATAGGGTGTAGGGGCACCTGGGTGGCTCAGTGGGTTAAAGCCTCTGCCTTCAGCTCGGGTCATGGTCTCGGGGTCCTGGGATCGAGCCCCACATCGGGCTCTCTGCTCGGCGGGGAGCCTGCTTCCCCCACTCTCTCTGCCTGCCTACTTGTGATCTCTCTGTCAAATGAATGAATGAAATCTTAAAAAAAAATTTTTTTTTTAAGTAGGGTGTGCATGGTGGGTGTGTCCAAGAAGAAATAAATCTGTAGGTCTTGTCTGTTAATGGATTAATAATAATAAAATAAAGTAGGGTGTAAGACGAAAAGCAATAGGCGGGGGAGTACGGGGGACACATTAGGGACTCAGAAGACAGAGGGGCCAAGGGCATGTTAAGAAACCACTTCAGAGTTGCCTCCCCCACCTCCTCTTGTAACCCTCAGAGATCAGGGAGGAGGGCGGGGAGTAGGTGATCGGGGTGTTATTTTGAACCTCTCCTTGAACTCTGCTCCTCAGTAAGCATCCTGCCTCCTCCATCAGTCTGGAGCCTCTGCCTCCCTACACAGGACCAGATATGGAATATGGGGGGCCCCGAGCAAAGTGAGAATGTGGGGCTCCTGTTCAAAAATCATTAAGAATTTCAAGCAAAGTGGGCACCTGGGTGGCTCAGTGGTTAAGCCTCTGCCTTCGGCTCAGGTCATGATCTCCTGGTCCTGGGATTCAGCCCAGCATCACGCTCCCTGCTCAGCGGGGAGTCGGCTTCTCCCTCTCTCTCTGCCTCTCCCCAGGCCGCTCGTGCCCCATTCTCTCTCTCTCTCTCTCTCTCAAATGAATAAATAACATCTTTTTAAAAAATTTAAGAATAAAATAAAATCTTATTAAAAAAAAGAATAAATAAAATCTTTTAAAAATTTTTCAAGGAAAGTGTTACACCAAGCACGGGGCCCTTCTCAGTAGGAGGCCCTATGGGACAGCACAGGTTGAAAGCACCCATAAAACTGGTCTTGTTTCCAGGCCCCAAGCTCAGGTAGGGAATTGGGGTAAGGGCAGGCCAGGGGGTTTGGACTGATTTTCCTAGAGGCACTGAGATCAGGGTTGGGTAATATCCTCTGCCTAAGTCACCAAGATGCTAAGCAGCCTATTCCCCTCCCCACCCCCAGCTCCTCCAGGTTACAAGGATAACACCCGGAAGACGGGGTGGAGGGGGGTGGGAGGTTGGGGGGGGTGGAGGGTTGGGGGTGCTGGGCTGCCTGATCCACTAAGAAGGATTTCTAGCTGTGGGCAGCTCCAAGTCCTAAGTGCTGAGCCCTGAATTAACCAGACAGCGGTTCCCTTCTTCCCTTCTTTTCCCACCGGGGGATCCCACCCAGGGACTCTGGTGAGTATGGAGCATGGAAGGAAGGTGACAGAATTTAAAAACGATTCAGCTGTTTGTTTGTTTGTTGACCGGGAAATCAAGAGTCCTTTTCCTGACTTGGCATCGCTTTATCGCTCAGAATCATTAGAATTTCGATGGCCCGGTCTCTGCTTCGCCTCCTCACACCATGACCCTCCCTACTTGGTCCTGTCCATGGCCCATCCTTCTCCACTTAATCCTGAGTCGCTGATGTTCTCCAAGCTCCATCGCTGACCTCTTCCCACGCTGCCCCACACTGTCATCCTCCTCGGACTCCCCTCCTTCCGTATTACCAGCTGTCATCTCCAGTGGTTTTCAGCAGGGCCAAAGGGGAGGGAGGAGAAGCCAAGGGGAATCACCTAGAATCACCTGTTGAGAAGGGCCTTCTGATGAGTGACACCACCATTCCTTCAGTCATCCCAGACAGAAACTTGAAGTCACGTGTGACATTTCCTTCCCATCCTGCCAACGTTCAAGCAATCTCTAAGCCCTGAAAATGTTACCTCTTAATTATCTCTCCAACTCATCACCTCCTCTCCATCCTGACTCCACTTCCCCAACTCAGGCCCTGATCACGTCTGAATGTCTGCATCCCAGTGATTCCCCTTTCTCTGGGAACTGCCCTTCTCGGGTGACCTAAAAGTCAGCAGGAAAGGGAATTCCTTCCTCTCTGATCCTGGGAAGCAATTCAACTTCTGGTCAGATGATCAAGGTCTTAGAGGCCAACCGAAGGACTGGAAGAGACAAGGACATCTGGGGAGGGCTATGTGACTGGTTGGTCCCCTTAGGATGAGTTCAGAGACTGAAAATATTCAAGTGTCATGAACAGGTTTACCAGAAGGCTGCCCCTGCAGAAGAAGTTCTTTTTTTTTTTTTTTCCTTAAAGATTTTATTTATTTATTTGACAGACCAAGATCACAAGTAGGCAGAGAGGCAGGCAGAGAGAGAGAGTGAAGGAAGCAGGCTCCCTGCTGAGAGAGAGCCCAATGCAGGGCTCGATGCGGGGCTCGATCCCAGGACCCTAGGAACATGACCTGAGCCGAAGGCAGAGGCTTTAACCCACTGAGCCACTCAGGTGTCCCAGCAGAAGTTCTTGATACAACCTGGACAAGGTGAGCCCTGGGCTGACTGGCAGTCACGAAACGAAACAACAGAGAGGCAGAAACAGAGGTTCTGCAAGAGCGGAGCAGTCAAGGCTTTCTTGACAGGTCTGTCAGTGAGCCAGTGATGGTGACAACCCTGAGCCCCTCATGCAATCCAGACCTCAAGGACAACCAGCCAGTTCTCTGGTGGCAGGTCAATAGAGGGGACAGAGTCACTGGAGTAGGGACTTACTCAGGAATCAGATTTGTATTCCTTGTCATGTTTCTGTCAGTGCTACTGTTTATACTCATGAAATGTCTTCTAGGTGGCCATGGTGTCCTAGACGTACTAACTCCACATAGAAGCCCTTCCCTGGGGACACCTGGGTGGCTCAGTCAGTTGAGCGTCTTACTTTGGCTCAGGTCATGGGTCACGATCTCAGGGTCCTGGGTTTGGGCCCTGTGTGGTGGTCCCTGCTGAGCATGGGGCTCCCCTCTGAGCATGGGACTCCCCACTCAGCTGGTCTCTCTGCCCCTCCCCCTTCTTGTTCTCTCTCAAATAAATAAAATCTTTTTTTAAAAAGATTTTATGTATTTTTTAGTATTTAAAATTTTTAAAGAGTTTATGTATTTATTATTTTTAAATTTAAAAATTTATTTTTTAAATAAATTTATTTTTTAAATTTATTTTTCAATTTAATTTATTTATTTGACAGAGACAGAGACACAAGCAAGGGGAGCGGCAGGCAGAATGAGAGGGAGAAGCAGGCTCCCTGCTGAGCAGGGAGCTTGGTGTGGGTCTCGATCCCAGGACCCTGAGATCATGACCTGAGCTGAAGGCAGATGCTTAACTGACTGATCCACCCAGGCGCCCAAACAAAATCTTTTTTTAAGAAAGAAGCCCTGGGGGGGCCTGGGTGGCTCAGTGGGTTAAAGCCTCTGCCTTCAGCTCAGGTCATGATCCCAGTGTCCTGGGATAGAGCCCTGCATTGTGCTCTCTGCTCAACGGAAAGCCTGCTTCCTCCTCTCTCTCTGCCTGCCTCTCTGCCTACTTGTGATCTCTGTCAAATAAATAAATAAAATCTTTATAAAATAAAAAATTAAAAAATTAAAAAAATAAAAATGAAGCCCTTCCCTGAAAAATAAGTAAGACATTAAGTGGAATGTGGGTCCTAGAACAGAACAATGACGCCTAGTGAAAACATGAGGGAAATCCAAGTTGCAGTCTGGACTTGAGTTCCTGGTATCAGCGCAATGTTAACTTCCTCGCCTTACTACAAGGATGTGGTTTTATGAAACATTAACGTTGGGGGAAGCTGGGTGAGGGGGGATATGGGAACCCCCTGTCCTAGCTTTGCAACTTCTCTGTAAATCTAAGGCAAGGGGTCAATGCTGATGGGATTTGCTGACCTCACCATGAGTCCATCATCTGGGAGCCGCTGGCTTTGCAGGAGGAAGGACTGGCCAGGCCAAGCCCCAGTGGGGTGCCGACTAGGAAACACTTTGCAAAGATGAGGGGCTATTGTCCAAGTGAAGCTGCTGCCCGTGCTTCATAGCAAAACACGAACAACACATGGTGCTTCTCTTTGTCGGGTATGAACCACCCCCACCCCCATCTCTGGGACAGGGGTGAGGTTGGGCGGCTTAGATGACACCTGGGACCTGCTCTCAGCATCATCCCTGGGGCTGCTGAATGGCTCTCTCGCAGGACTGGGCACTCAGGGAGGGAATGCGGCCCCCTGAGTCCAGGATAATTCCTTTGGGGCAGAAGCTCAGGTTGCCTTCAGCCGTTTGAGGCTCCTTCGGGCACGAGCGAAACAGAAGAGGGGTTCAGGGCGTTGGGCTGATGACTCACTTTGAGGCTTAGGGGTCCTGTGACTGTTACTCACCTTGGGGTGGACGGAAAGGGTATTGGAGAAACCAGCAGAACGCCCAGAGCATCTCTGGGTGCCGTGCACTGAGAAAAGGCAAGCAGAAGCTGTTCCTGTAAGCAGAGCCCTATCCAGGGTTCAGACCCCTCAGGAATAATGGTTAGAGTCCCCGCAGGGCCAAGGGGTCCCAACAGCGCAATACCACCTGGAGGGAGCAGAACAAGGACTGGGTGGGTGGGAGGAGGAAGAAAGCCATAGCCTCGTGGCCTGTAGCCCACACCTGCTTTTCCTTTTTTTTTTTTTTTTTTTTTTTAAAGGTTTTTATTTATTTGTGAGAGAGAGAGAGAGAGAGAGAGAGAGAGTGCACGAGGACAAACAGGGGGAGCAGCAGTGGCAGTTCCTGGCTGGGCAAGGAGCCCCATGCAGGACTTGATCCCAGGATCCTGGGATCATGACCTGAGCTGCTAAGGCAGACGCTTAACCCGCTGAGCCATCAGGCGTCCCCTGGTTTTCCTTTCTTACAGCTAGAGCCATATGGAATGTTTACCCTTCCCTATTTTATTTTTCAAAGATTTTATTTATTTATTTATTTGACAGAGAGAGAGCACAAGCAGGGGGAGCAGCAGGCGGAGAGGGAGAGACAGACTCCGCGCTGAGCAGGGAGCCGGATGAGGGCTTGATTTCAAGACCCTGAGATCAGGACCTGACCTCTAAGCAGAAACTTAAGCGACTGAGCCACCCAGGTGCCCCACCCTTCGGTCTTAAAAAAAAAAAAAAAAAAAGAATTACTGTATTTAAATCTTCTCTTTCTCATTTCTTTTCCCTCTCAAGTATAATGAGATTGGCTGAACCTATTTGAGGTTGCAGAAAGGTGAGTGGAGGGTCAGGATGGAATTTTTGGGAGGGAGTTGGGAAAGGAGCGGACACCTCCCCGGAGAGCCTGGATTCTGACCAGTGGCCCATGACCTCCCCAGCACGCCCAGGGCATGCCCTCGGGCGGGGGCCTGCTGAGCTGGGCGAGTTTGCCGCTCTAGGGGGGTCACTGTATTATGTTTAGTTTCACACACTTGCCATCTATCTGGTCATCTCCCAAGCCAGAAGCTCATCATCCCTGACGACTCCCCTCTCCCTCACCCATCACTCAGCGAGTTGTCAACATCTGAAAACTTCATTTCCCAAAGAACTCCTCACCCCACCCCACCCCATCCAGACTTAAGACGGCCTCCCCCAAGCTAATGATCATCTCCTTAATTGTCTCTCTGCCTCCATTCTTTCTCCTTTCAATCTCCTCAAAAGCCAGTTTCCTTCTAGAACGCAAACATTGCCAACTGACTCCCAGCAGATGAAGGGGGATGACAGAAGACCCTTGTGCTTATCTCCAACTCCACCTTCTCTAGCAAGGATCTAGATCTGGCCCTCCAAAGATCTAGGTCTCTCCCTGGACAGTGCGCTCTAACCTGGTTGGTGTTTGTATTCAAACCCTGGTTCCTACGTCTTTCCCTTCTCCTCTCTATACCTCTGTTGATACGACCACTTCAACCAGATTTACCACACATCCATTTACAACTTCAGTGTTTAGGATTCGCCTCTGGATATCACCTCCTTCTAGAGGCTTTTACTGGTTCTCTCTCCCAGGATGCAACTCACCCATCTGGTTGGTCACCTTCCTCTCCACCACCCGCCCCCCGCCGCCGCCCCGTCTTTGCCCTGAAAGCATTGTATCATGTGAGTCCTTCTGACTTGGTTTTTGAATGTAGGTGAGGTTTGGTGGGCTGAGGTCCAGAGCCAACGACCAAGAAAGAACTCTTGAGACGCCTTTGGTGCAAAATGGTGGTTTTATTAAAGCACAGGGACAGGGCCCGTGGGCAGAAAGAGCTGCTGGCCCAGGGTTGTGAGGGGTGGCGGGTTATATACTTGGGAGCTGGGAGTAAGGAAAAAACAAGGTTTTCAAAAGAATTTTTGTGTGCTAGAGAGGACCTACAAGATATGGGAGGCCTTGCCATTGTCAGGTGAATATTGTTTTTCCCTCTAGGAAAGCACTGACAGTAAGACAGTTGGAGTTTCCTTCTGGAAGTTAGGTTTTTGGTAAGAATGCTCCCCCCCCACCCCCCCACCCACCCCCAGTAAATTGCTGACATTTGTAAACCAAGGGAGACTCCTGTCTTGCAGGGCTGTGATCTCTAAGAAGGTAACCATTTGTTTTTCCTTCCCTTTGCTTTAGGGCGGCGGGATTGTCACACAGATCCCACCTGGGGGAGGGGCGACCGGGGTTACGGGGTGTCAGCTTATGCCCTGTTCTCGGCTTGCCTTCTGTGGTTCCATAAGACTATAATCTCCTTGCTGACAAGGCCCAGGAATCCGTGTCCTCCTTAGCCAGGAGCCAGCCTCCCTCCTGCTCATCAAATCCTGTCCCTTGGCTGCTTCATGCCTGTCACGGCGGGTGGAGAACACAGTTCTTAACTGAGTTCACGGGGGTCCTTTAAGGCTTTGCGCATCTCCCTCTTGGGCCTCCGTGTGCCCCATTTCTCCCCACGGCCCACTGGCCTGCAACAGTTTCCTGGGACCTTGCCCATGGCCCTGGGTGTCTGTCTGCCGTGTGGCCCACGCCACTGGTGGTCCTTTCTGCACAGAAGCGCTTACTGACCTCACTGCCAACTCTGTTCCCGCTGTGTCAGCGCTGCTACTCTGCCCTCCCCAGTGCCCAGCACGGAACAGACACCCCACAACATCAAATAGAGCGTGACCTCATGACGTCACAAACTCTTTTTGTCCTCAGCCCTCTGGGGCGATCTAAGTGACTAGGAGGAGGACCACAGGGTCAGACATAAGATGGGGAAGAAGGGCCTCCCCCACTCTGGCCCTCCACGCAAACGGCTATGAATAGGAATGCTGGTTCCTAGGAAGAGAGTGGAGGGAAAGACTGGGAGGGCCGTAGGGAGGGGTCAACGTCTCTAAGGATGCTGTCTGGGGTCCCAGGGCGTGGCGGGCTCTTCGGACCCCACCATGGAATGTGCCACGGCTGCTGAGCCAGAGCAGCGGTCATCAAGGGCCTCCAAGGGGAGCCCGCAGTGACCCAGGGGTGGTGGTGGAGAGCTAAGGGCAGGAGTGGGGAACGGCTTCCCAGTGACGGGCTGGGGGTCTCCTCCTGCTGTGGCCGAGAGAGGGTGGAGAGTGTCCCCCCGCCCCTGGAGCCCTGGGTTCCTGGGGAAGAGTGGGGTTGAGGAGGGACAGACGGTCGGGGTGGGGGCGGCCTCCAGAGCCCTCAGCTTAGGGTGCAGCCGCCTTTCTCCTTGAAGGGATTCTTGTCCTCAGGGATGCCTTTGAGGAGAGGGTCGTTTCCTGCTTCAGCTTCCACGTAATCCTTGATTTCCTTTCCCGTCTTGGAAATCTGTGAGAAAACAAAGGTGCCAGCCCTAGTTCATCTGTGGGCATCCGCGATTGGCTCGGTGCAAGAAAACAGGTCCTGGACTGGGTGGGGACGGAGGCTGGAGAGGAGAGAGAGGGGCAGGCGGTGGGTGGGGGGTGAGGTCTCACCTCCGAGGGGCGCTGGGCTGGGAACCCTGTGGGGCTCGCTCCTGGCACCCCCGCGGGGCTCAACCCCAGCCTCCCTCTGCGGCCTCCCCTGGCCCAGAGGCAAACCTCCCTCTCCTGCCGCTTGTGCTGCTCTCTCCAGCGGCCTCCCTCCGCCTTGGGGTCCCAGCTCTGTGAGGACCCGGATGTGATGGAGAACAGGGGCAGGGAAGGGAAGAGGGGGCTCACCGGGCTCCTTGGGTTCTTGACTTCCTTCCTCAGCTGTTCTACCTCCATCTTCAGGAGCTCCTTCTCGCTGAGCTCCTGGGCCATCCTGCTCCAGAGAGACCTGCTTCCGGAAAGGATCCCGCAGCTGGGATGGCAAATGCCCTGGGCTCCCCTGGGCTCCCTCCTGCACGCTCCACACCTCAGCTTCCACCCACTTCCCTGCGCAGCCCCTCACTTCACACCACCATGAGACCCGGCTCTGGAGGAGAGGACGCCCCCAGTCTGATGGGGGAGGCACAGACTCGGCCCTCAGAGTAGTCTCTGTCTAGGGATGAAACAGGAATCAGTGTGGAGAAGAAAGAGAAAAGAAGTCTCTTTCAGTGACTAAGATTCGGGAAGCCAGGTTATTGTTCCACATAATGGCACAGGTAGAAGTTTTCAGGAAACAGCAGATCCTGTCAAGGGAGAGTGTACCCTAGTGGATAAGAGAAAGGCTCTGGAGCCGTCAGATTCCACTTCTGATCCTGGTTCTGGCCCCTTCCAAGCTGTGAGGCTTAGGCAAGTCACTCAGCCTCCTTGAGTCTTAGTGTCTCTGTCTGTAAAATGGGTATAATAACAGTACCTACTTTGTGTGATTTTTGTGAGTCCTAAGAAAATAATGCATATAAAATACTTTAACCCTCTGTATGGCACATAATGAATAAGAATAATATTATTTTTATTGTTACAGTTACTGATATCATCATCATCATGAGGACAAGGTTATCAGGAAGGCCTGCCGGCTGCCCGATTTTAATAATTCTGAGACTAAATCCCAACCCAGTGCAACTTCAGCCCCTCTCACCTGCCAAGAAAGAGTTTGCACTTCAAGTCACTGGTCCCCGACTCAGGCAAGATGATGTCTGAGCTTCCCAGCTCCTCAGCTTCTGAAAGTCTTCAGATAAAGCAGATGGTTTAAAAGCCAAAATCTCTGATGCCTAAGCTGATCATGGGCTCAAGGTTCTAAGCCCATCCGCTGGCCTGAGCCTCCAAGTCCTCCTCACTGCCACTGGAGCAGAAACCCTGCCCCCTATACCTGCCTTGCTCCTTTCGAGACCCCTCTGGCTTCTAGCCAGTTCTCACCCTCAACCTGACACGCTCCCCTCCCTGTGCCTTGTCTCCCAAGCCCTCCCCTCTGCTACCTCTGAGCCTGCGCTGAGGCTGTTCTCTGTGAAGCAAGTCCTAGACCAGCTCCTAACTTCCCTCACCCAAGAAGCCCTGGTGTCTCCCACTAGAACTCCGTGATTACACCTTCCAAGCTTCTCCTAGTTCAATCTTTATTCAATAAAAATGGACTCCTCACTTCGGATGCTGGGCCTGTCAACCCTTGGGGCCATGGCCACCTCCAATAGCTGTGTCCATTCTTCTTGGCGTCAATGCCTCCTTCTGAGCCTTGCCCTCACCAACCACCTAACACAGGGCCCATATCCTCATATCTCTCTCCGTCTCCTTCCAGCATCACCCACGGGCTAATAGACACTGAGCTCCTGCTCAGGCTGACAGCTGCGCCATGGCAAGGGGACCCTCCCGAGAAGCAGGTGCCTAAAAGATCAATACGGTTGGTAAGAGATCCTCTTTTTGTCCTGTCTCTAGGTTCACAGGAGGGGCTCTGGAAGAGGCTGGGAGGAGGCCTGGAGCCCACCCTGACTCCCCCACTCCAGGGTCCAAATCCCACTCACAACTGGAAGCCTAAGAATTGAAGATCCTGGAGGGTTCTAGTCCAGCTGTCCTGTAAAGACAGGATGGGAGAGCTCAGACCTCTAGAGGCCAGCTTGGTGCTCTGTCCGCTGTTGTTTCCTAAGACCGGCCAGTTAACCTGGAACTTGAACCCGGTGCTTCTCAAAGCCAATTCCTTCCTGTTGTCCAATCCGAAACCCCCACGCTCTGGCTGGGCTTACCTCCATCAGGACAGAGCATGCGCACCGGGGCTTCTCCACGCACAGCCCCTCGGAGGTTTGCTAACACTTCTCAGGGGACCTCTGGATGTGTCTTCCTGGTGTCTGAGCCGATTCCTCTTGCTGCTGCATTGGCTGGTTTCCATTGTTGCTGGGCCACCCTCCAGTCCCCAGCGCCCCTGGTCTCCATATCCTATCCACCCTCCACTCCCCTGGCCCTGGGTGACTCATCCCTGAGCTTCCCAAGGAAGCCCCCACCCTCTGCCCTTTCCTCCCCTTCCATGAGTGGAAAATCCATCTCCCCCTCCCATCCCAAGCAGGCCAGCCCCCTTCCTCCTGTCTCCCAACCCTTCCCCCGCCCCTGGCCCCCGCCCCACCAAACAGTTTCCTCTCCAGGCCCAGGGAGCAATCACAGCGCCCCGACCTTGGCTTCCTCTGCTGGGAAGGGATTGGGGGGCCGGGCCCCCAGAGGGGCCCCTGGCTTCCCCCTTCCTCTGGGCAGGGGGCAGAGAGGCGCGGGCCCAGGGAGCGGAGACTGACTTCCTCTTGTCCCGGAATGAGCCTGCCTGCCCTTTGCAAGCTGGTTTGGGTCTCTCACGGAGAGGAAACCAAAAGCAGTGGGGTGGGGTGGGGGGAGGCCAAGCGACCAATCAAGAGCAGGGTGAGGCGCAAAACCGGCGGGCTCCCTGGGGAGGCAGCCAGAGGCAGGGGGCCATGGCGGAGCTGCAGCAGCTACAGGAGTTCGAGATCCCTACGGGCCGGGAGGCCCTGCGGGGCAACCACAGCTCCCTGCTGCGGGTCGCAGACTACTGCGTGGACAACTATGTGCAGGTAGGCCACGCGGCCCCCGCCGTGATACCCTGGCCCCTTGGGAGCCCACCTCCCAGGCAGGACCGTGGGAGCCATCCTGACAGGTGCTCATTCTGGGCCCGCCTGGGAAATCCTTCACCCCAGGACTTGGCTTCATTCCGGTCCCCCCAGACTTCGGCCCGACCCCATGCTACCGAGCCCCATCATGCCCCTTCCCTCTCCCAGAGCCTCAGAGACGCCCAGGCACGCAGCGCTGTTCCATCCTGTTAGCGGGCCTCACACTACCAGCATCTCCTTCCTGGGTCCCGCTCGGGTGCAGAGACCCCTGATTTGTCTTATACAAATGCTGGCCTCATCATTCCATTTGCAGGCTGACTCGAGGTGAGACTTGTGAACTTCCCACACAATGTCACAAACTGGAGAGGGACCAGGGAGAGAATTGTTTCCCTGACCTTTGCGCGACAGGGGAGAGACATCAGACGAGGCTGGGTCTGGCACAGAGGCAGGGGGATGGACTACATGATTGCTGAGAGCAGTCCACCAGCAAAAGATGGCAACCATGGCGTTTTAGAACCGTCTTCTAATTTTTTTTTTTTTAAGGTTTTATTTGTTTGAGGGAGAGAAAGTGCCAGTGAGCGCAAGCGGGAGGGAGGGGCAGGGGGAGAGGGAGAAGCAGACTCCCCACTGAGCAGGGAGCCCCATGAGGCCTCCATCCAGGAACCTGGGATTGGGGAGCCTGGGATTGGGACTGTGACATGGGCTGAAGGCAGATGCTCAACCGAACGAGCCACCCAGGCGCCCAGAACAGTCTCCTAAGTTGTATAGCTGTTCTAAGACCATGAACACGATTTCTGGAACAAGGAAAGAGGGGAAAGGGAAACTTAGCAATGATTGAGCACCTCTGTTTTTTCATTAATCCTCATAAGCGTCTTATGAGGACAAGTATTATTATTCCTCGTTCGTAGATGAAGAACCCGCAGCGCGGGGAGGCCAGATGACTCGTCCAAGGTCACACGGCTTAGCCTTGGCAGAGCTGCTGCTGACTTCTTCTTTTTTTTTTTTAAATGCTGGCTAAGTCAGCCATTCTAGATTTTTTTTTTGTAAGATTATTTATTTATTTATTTGACACAGAGAGAGAGATCACAAGTAGGCAGAGAGATAGGGGGAAGCAGGCCCCCTGCTGAGCAGAGAGCCCAATACAGGGCTTGATCCCAGGACCGTGAGATCATAACCTGAGCCTAAGGCAGAGGCTTAACCCACTGAGGCACCCAGGCGCCCCAGCCTGCTGACTTCTGGAGCTAGGCTCTCTCCTCTCCACCTTTCTCCTTCCCTGACATGCCTTAGGACTTAAGGACAGTTTCTTTGCACTGGCATGCCCAGGGACCTCCTGCCTCAGTAAGAGCATTGAAAAAAATAATGAAAGTAGCAAGTGCTTCTGGGAAAATGACAGATGAAAGAAAGTCAGTGATGATACCAGTGAGAATGTTCTGCCCCCTTCCTTTGGGCAGGCATGTTGCCCAGATGGCCTCTTGTAGTGTTCCCCCGAGTCCTGAGAGGGGAGAACCACTCCCACTCCACAGCCAGGGAGCTGAAGTTCACCCAGACCCACTCCCTTTCCCAACGTCTCTGAGCTGGTGGTGGAATTGGGATTCGAACCCAGAACTCTGACTCTGGAGCCCAGCCCCAAACCTCTAGTTAAATAACTGCTGTTCGTGTAGATGTTGAGTGACCCGCTCGTGGATGAGATGGACCTGGCTCGTAAGCCTGCCGGGTTCTCAGGGCGCTGCAAAGCAGGCTTCTCCTATGGACAAGGAGAGAAGCAGTTCTGTGCACACAGGATTTGGGGTCCCAAAGACCTGAGTCCAGTTGCCAACTCGGCCTCCTAGCAACTACAGGACCCACGGCAAGGAGGGTTGCCTCACCTCTGATGCTTACACCTTCTCAGGGGGGGTCACGTGGGTTAAACTCGAGAAGGTGTTAAAGCACTTAACCCAGTGCCTGTCCCTTAGGAGGGGCGGGAGGATGCATGGAAACTATTACAGTTACTGCCATCATCATCATCACCATCATCATCTTCCGTCGGAAGGATGAAAGGCACATAGAGATAATGAAAGTCAATTCTAGGGAGGCGAGGCAGCCCTTGCAAAAACACGCAGGTCAGAGTGCCGGGGCTCCTGCTTCCTTCATGTGGAACGCTAACTAATTGACCTTAGTTACCTTTCCCGGCCTCTCTGAGGATCCCCGTCTGGGGAGCAAATGCCTACAAAGGGTTTGGATGACTTCTCAGCACCACCCTTAAACAAGGCCTGGTTCCCACGCCCTCCGTCTCTCCCCCACCCCCTCCTTCCACCCCAACCAGGTGTCAGGAAACCCATGGGGAATGGGGGAGGGCAGGCTGGGGTTCACAGAGTTCACAGTCAGAGTCCATTGAGTTTACAGACAAGGTAATTTGCATGGCAAATAAGCAGGGAACCATGACAATGGATCTCACACCTTTGTACCTCCGGACCTAACCCCAGGCCAAGCCCCAAACCAGGGGTCAGTAGGTACTCACTGGCTCCAGCCTCCCGTAGCTGGGCCCAAGCAGACAAGCAGACATTCTCCTGTCTGGGCTGACAGCTCCACATGGCAGGCCAAACAGGGGACAGTGATGGTGAGGTGAGCTGGGAAATCTGGGTGCAGACCAAAGGAGGAGTGAGTGGTCACTAGCCTGTTCTGGGCCTTCGTGTCCTCGCCTACTAAAGAAAGATCTTGAGCTAGAACAAGACATGCTCTCCTTTCTGGTTTAAATATCCTGGGTTGATTTCTTTGCCTTTTCAAGGCTCTTGGTTACATATGCTGATGAGATGTAAATCACATGCAAATGACATCCAGGTGTTGGAGCAGAAAGGCAAGGAAGGGCTGCCCAGAAGGTTCTGGGCCTGCCCTTTGACTCCAGCCTGGCTCAGGCTCCTTCGGAGGCACTCTGCCCTGAGAGGTTCCAGGTCTGCTCTCTGTAGAATAGGTCTTGGGGAGAACCCAGGGGCCTTTCGCAAGGAGAACATGTGGTGCAGCCCTGCCTGTCCATGTGTGGGACTGGCCCAGACTTGCCCTGGACTCACCCCTATACCCCCTAGAGAAGGCTATAGGCTAAATGGCAGCACCTCCATGATCCGACCTGAGATGAGGAAGCTGCCTGGGGAACCAAATGACCAGAGGAGCTTTGCTCTAGCCCCATGGTTTCAACTGGAACTGAAAAAACAAAAACCAAAACACACAAAAAAACTTCTTCTGTCTTCAGCCATTCCCTGCCCACCCTTCCACCGCTGACTGCCAGTGTGACTCTGGCCAGCATCTGGCACAGTGCCTGGTGTACAGTAAGGAGATGCCCAGCAAGTGTGTGGGTTCATATTCAATTAATTAATTAACTCACAAATGCATATTTATTAAATATTGTCTGTGTTTTGGGTACTCTTTCAGAGTAGGATACAGGGTAAGATAGGTTCTCTGCCCTCCCAGTGCTAACGTGTTAGTCTGTGGGGAGAAATAGATAATTTCCGATAGGTAGTGCTAAGTTCTATGAGGAAAAAAGAACAGGGTAAACATGGTAGAGTCAATACAGAAGTAGACTAGGAGAATCTTAAGGTGGTGATGAAATGTGTCTCTGAGGAGCTGAGACTTAAAAATAAGGTTTCTAGAAAGAAGTACGGCAAGTGCAAAGGTCCTGAGGTAGAAACAATCTTAGCTTGATCCGACAACAGGAATCTAATGGCCACAGTGCCTAGAGGGGAATGAGAGGGAGTGGTAGAGGAGAGCCAGCCCTGTAGAGCCCTATACAGGTCATGGCTGGAAGTCTGGATTATATTCTCAGCGTATTGGGAAGCTACTGGAAGGAATGAATGAAGTGACTCTTCTCTGGGCCTCAATTTCCTAATCTGGTAAAATGGACTAGACCATTGGTTCCTAAACACTGCTCTGCAGACTGGAGAAAGACAGGAGCACAAGAGTCCTCTGGGGGGCTTTTAAAGGCATAGATTCATCGATCTCACTCCCCAGGGGATTCTGGTTAGAGGGGGGATAGGGAGGATAGGGGGGCTGCCATCGATTGGTTGGTTTTTGAGTTTGAAAGTATGCTTTCTTCTTTCCTTTCTACTATTCACCCTCTATTCCCAAAGGTCCGCTGGAGGTAGTGGGGTCAATCTGCAGCTTGAGTCTTGGAGGAGGGAGATCTTTCCCTCCCCTGGCACCCCCATTCCTCAGGGTAACAGATTTGCCCTCCTAATGTTCCCAGGTCCCTCTCAGGGAAACCACGTCAAACATCTGGAGTTAGCGCTTTCTCCCAGTTCAGCCCCCACGCTCTCCCTC